>NC_086155.1:193053369-194274619 GCF_035149785.1 Candoia aspera
TTGCTATTTCCTTGCCCTGAATGACTGAGGCTCTGTTTAGCATTTCCTTTTTCCAGGCAAAATGAAGATGGTGGTTGTTTGTTTGTTTGTATTGAGTGAAGATTCTAAGGAAATACTCAAAATGGTGCAAAATTTACCCTCCTGGTAATAGTTGTTGTTATTACCAAAGAGTGTTGATAACAGCTTAGTTTGTAAATAAAATTGCTGCAATAAGCATGAAACTGCTTCTGCTCCATTTGGGAAGATGCCTAGGGTATGTTCGCACCACATACTAAAGCACAAAATAGCCAACTATATTTTAGCCAAGCATATTGGATGAATCCTGCCCATATGGTGAGCTTCTGAAAACAGAGTTAAGTAAAGCACACTTAAGTTAAACATGAGTGAAATCAGGATATTTGTTCTTGCTATTCTTTGTTTCAATGTCTCAAATGTAATTATAATGGCACAGCAGAACCTATTAACATCCCCATATGCCCATTGGTTAAAGGAAGATAAACCAGTCCATCAGGAATGCAACCCTGGTGTTCTCATCGCAAGGCAAAAAGATCTGGATTATTGAAGAGCCTTATTTTGCTTCAGAATAATGTCTGTCTACCTATTTATCTGTCTGTCTTTCTATCCATTCATCCACCCACCTATCCATTGCAACCTCAGTTTTTCTCTTTACCATCCTAACTCAAAGCTTGAAAACCTGTAATATAGTATATTTAAATTCAGTTCTTCACATTCTAGGTTCATGTATATGTCTGCAACATTGTTACTCCCCTTCTATGACTGACATATCCTGCCATTTTCTTAGATAAATGGATTTGCTATGGAACCTTGTTCTCAACCCTTTGATTTTGCCACTTATACTTTCTCTGGGCATCTTGTACTCAAAACTATTTTTCAATTATGTCCTCTCTTGCTCTTTCTATTCTGAGTTAATTTGAATAATTCAACCCTAGCTTCTTTGTTTAGCTTGAAATATAAGCATCTACTGCAAGCCACAGTAGAAAAGATTATGACATGTATATATGACATCACATACAAACCTTGCCCTTTCATATTTGCATCTTGACATTGGATGCAAATATGAAAGCCATGTTTGTTTGTTTTTTTGAATTGCAGTATAATGATGCATATTTCATTAATCCCCCTACCCCTGACTTGCCTCCCTCTCAGATGCCTATGGCTTGAAAACATGTACTTGGAGCCCAAGGTGACACAGGAGGGGCCTTCTCTTTAGCACTGGGAGGCTGCGTGAGTCCTGTGGATTCATGTAAGCTTTCACTTGTCTCAATGCAACTCAGTTGTACCCTACATGACGCTGCCTAGAGGGCCCCCAAACTCCACTATTACCTCTATACTAAAGGCAAAATGTGACATCCATTTATCGGGATCCTGCACACTCTCTACATTTATGAAGTACCATGAAACTGGTTCTGCTTCATGGAAAACAGAACTGAAGACATGCTTTCAAGGCTTTAAGTCGTCATCATCATCATCATCATCATCATCATCTTAAGTAATTGGACAACTTTCATATCATGGGCATGCTGCTTAAATCAAGGGGATATGTCAAGTCACTGGTATTCCACCATCCTGAGTCACCAAAGTGAATAAATTGTTTGCCCTTTTTCTAGAGAGAGAGACTGGCAATGCTTCTAGCCCTATGGATGTGGGAGTAATGTTATATGATTATCAGATGTGACCTTCTCCCATGTAAAAACCAGATGGAAGTTCAATCGCACTGTCACAACCATCATCTTGATATTCTTTACTACACCCTGTGGATACCCCTGCTTTCCCCACATAGAGGACCAGTCACCCTTATGTGATTAAACACTGAAGCTAAAAGGTTAAGGGATAAATAAGCCAGTGTAGGCAAAAACCATTTAAACACCATTCCATATGTACAGTAGTTGTAATTATAGGTTCATGGACTAGGAGTGGGGAGACTCAGATTCACATGTGTCCTCAGCTATGGAAATTCATTGGGTGACTTTTGGTCAGTCACTATTTCTCAGTACAACTTTCCTCAGAGTTTATTATTGTGATAAATATAAAATTGGAGATAGGAACTATGTATAGTTGAGTTCCTGGAGAAAATGTGTAAGAACAAAATAATAACAATGGGAGAAGATTACAATACACATACATAAACCCAGAGACCTATATGCATACAAATCCTAGTCATATTGTTTTAAGATGTGAATTGGGATTGTCTGTTCTTCCTCTTCAGCATATCATCCCTAAATATTGCTGACCACCCACATGACTTGGAAGCCATCTGGTTTCTTTGGAATCCTTTCCTTCTTGAAGTCAGTACAAATTGTTCAAGGACCTCTTTTATATTTTCTCTATTTGGACTATGTTGGAAATGTTCTCGGAAAACCTCTTCTGGAACTGATTTTCATGACTATTGATAATACTGCTTATAACAATTCCAAAAAAATATATATGTTATTTATTTATTGTAAACCACCCAGAGTCCCTCTTTTGGGGGGAGATGGGTGGTGCAAAATTTGATAAATAAATAAATAAACAAATAAAATGTTTCTTTCACATTTACATTATTGTAGATAATAAGGGATATTAGAAGATAATAGTGGGTTCTTCACTTGTGAGTATTTACCAGTAGCATGAAAAGCTGCAGGGTAAACATAATGATTAAGGAATGGGAAGATTCAAGTCCCTACTCAATAGGTGACTTTGGGCCATTTACTTTCATTTTAATCTGCCTCCAGTTTTGTTGCTAAAATACACAAAATAAGAAGAGACTCTCATGTATGCCGCATTGTGCCCAAAAGCAAAGTATATACATTATACGTACTGTTTTGTGGAAATGACCTTGGGAGACAGGGTGAAGAGATGCAGCCAAGGGAACAGTCAGAGAAAAGGCAGCTTAGCCTGCAGAGGAATGCGGACGGGGCAAGCAGCTCAGAAGAGACCCTCCCTAGTTTCTTGGGCTGTAAAGGGGAAGGGGGAAGAAATCTACTTTCAGACTTGCAAGATTCTGTTACAATACAGTAGAATTAGCTCATCTGGCCATGTTTCCTGTCTGGTCTACCTCACAAGGCTGACATCAATCTTGCAAGTCTGAAATTAGCAAGTTGCTATGTGCTTTATAAATTATAGAAAGGCCTTTGATTGTGTTGATCAAATCAAGCTGTGGAAAGTGCTCAGAAAAATGGAAATCCCAGAACATCCCATTGTCTTCATGAGAAACTTACTGTATATACAGGTCAAGACATGGTGAAACAGACTGGCTCCAGGTTGGCAAAGGAGTGAGACAAGACTATATACTGTCCCCATATTTATTCAATGTCATGTTCCCGTTCCGATGTTTATGGTTCCTCGTAACGTTTCACATGTCATATCTGCAGTTGCGTGCCTGCCTGGCCACGCTGGTAAATTTCCTTTGTGCTGACTTGTGATCTTCTGGAATGTATGTTTGGGTTATCTCTGCTGTTCAAGGTTACTTTCTCAGGCCGATTCTAACGGTTGCTAGCATCTGGGGTGGGTGGTTGCTATGCTAGCCTGAGGGGAGGGTTCGCAACGGGAGCAAGGCTTTTTAAGTTTGTAATTGGCGCGCTTTTGCTCATTCTCAGCTTTCTTCGTACTTTGCATACTATTCATTCAATAAATTAGTTTTCTCTAGTAATTACTGATGAGACTCCTTTTATTGGAATAGGCAATCATTACATAAAGCTGAGAATCTTTAATATCAGTCTGCTAGCATCCATCCAGTTTCCTGTGAGGAGTTTAATTAGCGATGACTGAAACTGCCCCAACCTCAACCACCGGCTCGGGGGAAAGTCAGCTCTCCAGAGGTGGGGAACAAGAGCCCATGGGACCGCGGAGAGAGGGGACTCTCACGCCAGGGTCGGATGACCTCTCCGAGGCAACGGATTCCAGTTGCGATACGGAGAAGGCAGTGAAGTCAGTGGTAGTCAAGAAGACGGAGGGACCCTTGTATGGGTCGCCACCAGCCCCAGCCAAGCCGGTGTATTCCTCGCTGTTTCTGACCGTGCAGATCACCAAAAGGACAAGAGCAGTGACACCTACGGAGATGGAGACGGAGAATCCCAGCAGCTGGAGGCGAGGATGAAATCCATAGAGGATTTGTTGGCAAAGTTAACCTTTACCAGGGACACTCAGAAAAAGGAAAAGATGGGAGGTGAAGAAGGTAGTGACTCTCCTGACACCTCCGCGTCCCCAACCCCCCCTTCCCCCGTAGACAAACAGGGAAAGCAACGGAAATATTGGGGGGGAGGGCCCCCGCCGAGCAGGCCTCCAAAGAAAGCCTCCTTACCTTCCCCAAGTAGGGAGCAGAAGGAGAGAGGACGGAGCCGGGAGGGGGGGAGACGTGTGAAACTTCGACTGGCAGAGGCTCAAGAAATAGCGCCAGAGGGGCAGGAGGAAGAGCCACCACAGCCACGAAGGGCTAAGCACAAAAAGAGACACGATAGCCCAACCCGGGTCCGATATCGAGACTTTAATGTGAAGTTTAATGGGGATCCCACAAAGCTGTCATTTTTTTTGACGAATGCACACAGCTATATGGAAGAGTTTGGGAGCGTGTTTCGTTCTGAGCGGGCTAAGATTAATGCTGTCGCGACCCAACTAGAGGAGAGGGCAGCAGACTGGTTCGTGAGACTGGTTGACATGGACGCTTTGGAGTTGGATTGCTTTGATGATTTCATGTGGGCAATGAAAATGCATTTTGGTGATCCTCTAGCTGAGGAAAAAGCAAAGGTAGCCCTAAGGGAGTTGGTTCAAGGCTCCAGATCAGTCTCGGATTATGCGCTGGAGTTTCAAGCACTCTCCGGCAAAGTACAGGATTGGTCTGCCACCACCCTTGTAGAGATGTTCAAAGATGGACTAAGACCAGATATACTACGATGGGCGGTTGTACGGGACGACCCAGCAACGCTGTATGAGTGGATACAATTGGCTGCGAAGGTTGAGCAAGCCCAAGCTAAGTATACTCAAACTAAAAGAGGTCCCAAACAACAAGCGATGGGGAAACCTACAAGGCCAGCAGCTACTGCTAGCAAACCAGTGAGACGGTCGTGGCAAGAAGAAAAAGAAAGCCGTTTTGCCAAAGGATTGTGCCTGCGGTGTGGTAAGGAGGGGCACCTGGCAGCTGCATGTCCCCGCAGGAAGCCAGAGGAACGGAGAGACAGATCGGGGGGGAAATCACCAGTGGCACCGAGGAAGCTGAAAGCGACAGTAGCAGAGCTGGTGGAGGATGCAGACTTGTTTTATGGTGGGCAAGACGAAAAAGAAGCCTCCCAACCGGCGGAAAACTCCAGCCACCTGCTCTAAAAAGCGCCAAAGAGCAGGTGGAAGAAGAGGGGCGCGATCATGTCTCGGTGAGTGGAAATTTCCCAACGTTAACTGTGAGACTTAAGCTCGGTTCCCCTACAAAAACTGTGGAACTATGGGCTATGATTGATTCTGGATGCTCACGTTCCTTAATGCATCCTGATGTAGTAGCTGCTTTGGAGTTACCCACCTTCCCGTTGAAACGTCCCATGATTTTCACCCAATTGGATGGATCTATATCGGGGGGAAAACCAGTCACCCAGTCTACAGCGCTAGTGGCTTTGCAACTGGGTAGCCACTGGGAAAAGTTGCCCTTTGTAGTTGCACCGGTGGGTGGTCCCTTGGTCATTCTGGGGATGCCTTGGTTTGTTCAACAGAACCCTAGTATAAACTGGGTACACCGAACTGTTACTTTTGCAGATGGGTTCTATAAAGCCCCTCCTGGGGATGATGAGGAGGAGGATACCAATGTGGGGAGGGCAGCACTGTCAATGCTGCATACCCTCGCTGTACCATTGGAAGGGCTCCCGGACCAATACCAGGACTTTGCCGATGTGTTCGGGGAGAAGGAGGCAGATCGGCTGCCGCCTCATCGGAAAACTGACTGTGCCATTGAAATTCTTCCCAATGCCAAGTTGCCCAAACCAAGGGTATATGCAATGACCCCAAAGGAATTGGCTACTCTTCGTGAATTCATAGACAAAAACTTACAGCGGGGCTTCATAGAACCAGCCAATTCACCAGTGGGTGCTCCAGTACTCTTTAGATCAAAGAAAGACGGAACTTTAAGACTATGCACGGATTTCCGTGGGTTAAATGCAGTCTCCCTATTAAACAAATCTCCCCTCCCGGTCATCAAGGAAATGTTAGCCCACTTGGCGGGGGGGAAAATCTTCTCTAAATTGGACTTAAGGGAGGCGTATTATCGCATTCGCATTCGGGAGGGGGATGAATGGAAAACAGCTTTTAATTGTGCATTTGGGGCTTTTCAGTATAAAGTGTTACCGTTTGGATTGGCTGGGGCACCTGGGGTTTTTATGCAGTTGATAAATGAGGTCTTGCACGACCACTTGTTCAATGGGGTTTTGGTTTATTTAGATGATGTGTTAATATATTCAAAAACCATGAGGGAACATGTGCAATTGGTTAGGCAAGTGTTAACCAAATTGAGAAAGGCTGACTTGTATGCCAAGCTATCCAAATGTGCATTTCATCAAACACAAATTGATTATTTGGGGTATAGGATTTCAGATAAAGGCATTGAAATGGATCCTGCCAAAATTGAGGCTATTTTAGTATGGGAGCCCCCACGCACACGCAAACAGCTGCAATCGTTTCTCGGATTTGCGAATTTTTATCGTCCATTTTTGGAAAAATTTGCTGAGATTGCCTTACCCCTAACCGAATTACTCAAAACAAAGGGTGTGGGAGACACCCGCAAATCAAAGAATCCAGGGGCACTCCTAAAATGGACGCCTGCTTGTCAACAGGCGTTTGACCAACTCAAGCGACTGTTTACCTCTGAACCAATCTTGCAACACCCCGATCCCGACAAACCATTTGTGGTGCAAGTCGATGCCTCAGACTTTTCTATTGGTGCCCTCTTATTGCAAGGCAATGAGCAAGGACAATTAAAGCCTTGTGCTTATCTGTCACGTAAATTCTCGGAGACAGAGAGACACTGGCATGTTTGGGAGAAGGAGGCTTTTGCAGTGAAAGCCGCTTTGGAGAATTGGAGGCATCTATTGGAGGGGGCGGCACACCCTTTTGAAGTGTGGACTGATCATAAAAACTTGGAGTCCCTTACTGCCTCTCGTAAACTCAGCCCTAAGCAAGTGCGATGGGCTCAGTACTTCAGCCGCTTTGATTTTAAACTCAGATTCATTCCGGGAAAGAAAAACTTTTTAGCTGATGCACTGTCGCGCCAACCCCAGGATTCAGGAACAGCCCCAGATGTGGTGGGAACCCTCTGGACAGATTCCCAAATGGCACTAGCAGCAGTCACTCGCAGTCAGACGCGAGCGCAGCAACCTGACACCCCTGCCGGTCCTAGAGCGATACATGTATCCGTTCCTGCAGATTTGCAACAAAGGTTTCTGGCAGAGTTGAAATCGGATACTTGGTTGCAAAACAATCAGAGCGCGGTTACTTTGAAGCAAGGTTTGGCATGGAAAGATGATCGCCTCTATGTGCCTGTAACCTTGCGCAAAACCGTGCTATTCAGGTCTCATGACGATAAAACAGCTGGGCATTTTGGCTTTACAAAAACTATTCATCTAGTGTGTCGACAGTTCTGGTGGCCAACCCTCCGGCGAGATGTAAAAGCCTATGTCAAGTCTTGCCCTGTCTGTGCTACTGCAAAACGAAAAGGGGGGAAACCCCAGGGCTTTGTGCAGCCAGTGGCCAATCCCTCCCACCCCTGGGAGGAAATCTCTATGGATTTTATTGTGGATCTACCTCCTAGCCAGAGAAAGACTGTCATTTGGGTTGTTAAGGATTTTTTCTCGAAGCAAGCTCATTTCGTCCCTTGTGCGTCTCTACCATCTGCACAACAGCTGGCACGCCTCTTTCTAGTTCACGTGTACAGATTACACGGTAGCCCCGCCCGCTTGGTGACCGACAGAGGAACACAATTTACTTCACGCTTTTGGCGGGAATTTATGAAACTATTGGGCACTAAACAGGCGCTATCCACGGCTTTTCATCCCCAAACAGATGGGAATACTGAGGCGGTTAATGCCACGTTGGAGCAATATTTACGTGCTTTTGTTAATTATCAACAAGACAACTGGGTAGACCTCCTGCCATTTGCTGAAGTTGCTTACAATAATGCTGTGCATCAAAGTACTGGGGCGGTGCCCTTTCGTACTGTATTTGGCCATGACTTTGTCCCTATTCCTGAATTGCCTCCACCGTCTACTTCGCCCACCTCCCCGACCGATTGGGCCTCACAACTGGCAGATTCCTGGCCAAAACTACAGCAAGCTTTAGCCGATGCTCAAGCCACTTATCAACGACATGCCAACGAAAAAAGGGCACCACAACCTCTTTTTCAAATAGGGGATAGAGTATACCTTTCCACCAAATACATCAAATCCCCTCAACCATCCAAAAAACTGGCGCCCAAGTTCATAGGTCCATTTCCTATTGTTGCTCAGATTAATCCTGTTACCTTTAAGTTGGACTTACCTCACAATCTCAAGCGCTTACACCCTGTTTTTCATTGCAGTTTGCTTAAACCATTCGTGGAGTCTACCCATTGGCATCCTGAGCCGCCTGCACCTCCCCCCATAATGATTGATGGTCAACAACATTTCGAAGTCAAGGAAATACTAGACTCTAGACGTTTCCATTCCACTCTGCAATATCTGATTCGCTGGAAGCATTTCTCTCATCCAGAGTGGGTCCCTGCACAACATGTGCGCTCTCCCCACTTGGTTGCTCAGTTTCATGCTGCTTACCCTGATAAACCTGCGCCTTAACAATTAAGTTTTTTTTCTTTGTGGGGGGGCGGTATGTCATGTTCCCGTTCCGATGTTTATGGTTCCTCGTAACGTTTCACATGTCATATCTGCAGTTGCGTGCCTGCCTGGCCACGCTGGTAAATTTCCTTTGTGCTGACTTGTAATCTTCTGGAATGTATGTTTGGGTTATCTCTGCTGTTCAAGGTTACTTTCTCAGGCCGATTCTAACGGTTGCTAGCATCTGGGGTGGGTGGTTGCTATGCTAGCCTGAGGGGAGGGTTCGCAACGGGAGCAAGGCTTTTTAAGTTTGTAATTGGCGCGCTTTTGCTCATTCTCAGCTTTCTTCGTACTTTGCATACTATTCATTCAATAAATTAGTTTTCTCTAGTAATTACTGATGAGACTCCTTTTATTGGAATAGGCAATCATTACATTCAATCTATATGCCAAATATATATTAAGGGAAGCTGGATTGAAAAAAGATGAGCATCATTTTAAAATTGGAGGAAGAAACATCAACAGCCTGCTCTGTGCTGATGACACTACCCTGATAGCCAAAAATGCAAAGAATCTGCAAGCCCCAGTACCAAAAGTCAAAGAGCACAGTGGGACTAAATTTAAATATAAAGAAGACCAAACTAATGACAACAGGTAGAACATCCAGCATTAGATTTGGCAATGAAGATATTGAAATGGTGGATAGCTCCTGACTTTTAGGATCAACCATCAACAGTAAAGGAACAAGCAGTCAAGAATACACTTCAGACTGGCCCTTGGTAGAGCAGCCATGAAGGCCTTGGAAAAGATATTCAGATGCCAGGATGTGTATGTGTATACCTACAAAGGTTAGAATTGTGCAAGCTATGGTATTGGTATTCCCTGTGATATTCTGTAGAAGCGAAAGTTGGACTTTCAAGAAGCAAGATAGGAAGAGTATTGATTCCTTTGAATGTTAGCATTGGAGAAGACCCCTGAGAATACCATGGACAGCCAAGAAAACAAACTGATGGATCACTGAACAAATCAACTCAGAGTTCTCACTCAGGGCATAAATGACCAGGCTCAAATTATCCTACTTTGGACACATAATGTGAAGATCCAGCTATCTGGAAAAGGCTCTAATGCTGGGAAAGGTGAAAGGACCAAGAAGAGGATGACCAGCAGCATGGTGGATCGACTCAGTTATAGTGGCAATGAATGCACTGTTGGGAATCCTGAAAGAACAGGGTAGGGATAGATCATCATTGAAAAAATCTATCTATGTGGTTGCTAGGAGTTGAAAATGATTTGATGGCACATAATCCATCAATCAAAGGTACCTTTTGACTTAAAGAGGGTTTAAATTATTTCTATAAATAATTAATTAATATATTTGAAATATATTACACATTCATTGTAAAACACTGAATTAAACATCTTTTGTTGCCAAATCAAGATAAAAAGCATTCAGGAAATATTTTACATCAATGTTTGCATATAATTGTAGAGTAGGTGAGAGGACAATGAGTTTTAGTTGCAGAATACATGCTTTATTATAGGAAAGGCTTAGGCAATTTCGGTTACTTTATGGGGTTATGTTGAAAGTGTATTTCCCTATATGTGATAAAAACAGTGGTAGAGTACAGAAGCAAGAAGCTTATGAATGACTTTCTATCAGTTGATTATAAATAATGAACAATGCAATATGTAAAGTTGTCCACCTGATTTTCTTTTCTTGGCAGACTAATACGGTTTCTAATTAGAATGGTTTACTGGCATGCATGTTATTTATTTTTCCACTTTTCCTTCAATTAAATTATATATTCCTCAACCACTCCCTATGCAATTACAATGTGATAATTAATAGTCCCAATCTCTTACAGATTTGGTGAAGATAACCCAGAATGATTTCCTTTCCAGCTAACCAACATATTTGCAGTTGCACTAACATAATGAAATAGTAAATCAATGTGCCTTATACGTATACATGCAGAAGGTTATTTGAGCTATGCTGAGTGATAAATGAATATCATTTTCATTATGGTAATGCAAAAAACCACAGACACTACCAAATAAATAAACAAGAAATAATGATCCTTGACCAAAGAGTGTGAAGTTCATGTTTATTCTAGAGTATAATCCCCATTTTCTATCATAGTAGATTGAAACTGAATAGCTGGAAGATGAATAGCACCTTTGCACATCAGATGATATAGTAGATCACTATGGTATACAGATTACTAACTAGGTGTCCATGAATACAAGAAAGCCTTCTGCTCATGAGGAAAACAAAGACCCAGCAGAAGATTCTATGGGGAAAATATTTTTTCATCAGCTCCCCTTCCTTCTGCAGTCCCTGCTTTGTTCCTTAGCTCTTCACAGCAGCTGTTAAGATACACAAGAAGCTACAGGAGGAACTATTTATCACAACTAGAATACAAATTAAAATGTCTGCTACAGATTCTGCTGGGAGAAGATTGGGATGTTTTGCTTCTAACAAGTTGATGATGGGGCAACCACTAGCAGGAACAGAGTCGTGCTAAAATCAGTCCTTCTTTGGAAATAAAAAATCCACACAGACTTGGATTGCACTTTTTCAAAATTTAGTGTGTGGGTGAAGATATCCTTCATTTTTCTTTAACTTTTACAAATCCCAGGGCACTTACAAATACCAAGCTCCTTGGACAAGAAAAGTGTATACAGAACAAAATGATTAGCCTTGTTGTGTATTTAATAATAACAATAACAATAACAATAACAATAATAATAGTTGTAGTCTCCTGAACTTCTAAATATGATTTGGCAAGTTTGGACATGGATTTTTATTTTTATTTTTTTAAATGGTTAGACTGGACTGAAAAGATGCTGTCCAAAGTGGACAGTTAAACAATATAGACCTACTTTCATTCAGTCATCTCTCATTTGGAGTTTACAGTGTTGTGACAGTTCTCACAAAATGATTGCAAATATAGGCTTGCCCATTTGCTAAAACATTGGTCATGAGGATAGAATAAAAGGATATTGTCCAAGAAACTAAGAACGAGACCAAGGTCAAGTCTGGACTCCAAAAATGCTCATTCATTTATTTATTTATTTATTTATTCATTCATTCATTCATTCATTCATTCATTTATTTATTTATTTGCAGGACTTATATGGCCACCCATCTCAAACAGTGACCCTTCTGAGCCCATAGCTTCTTGTCCCCACACCAATCTCACAGAAGGCAAAACCAGTGAAGCTCACATAAAAGCATCTTGGCATCACAACTGCTACACAGCAGATGGGAATTTTGAGTCTCATATTTGCTCTCCATACTTATTTTACAGATAAACTGTTGTTGCTGAGAGAAATGCTGACATGAACTGAGGAAAAATATATATGGTGTGTATGTATGCATACACACACACACACACACTACACCTCATGAAATATATACATCATGTGCAAAGGCAGAAACAATGCAAAGACCTACAAGTATACATGTATATGTCAAATTCAAGGACAATGCACAGTATACCAAAATAAATAAACTAATCAACACGTAGAAACACAGAAAATAAAATCAGATAAAACACATATTACAGGTAAAATATTTTGGTTTCCCTCCACTCTTCTCAGTTTCTGGAAGGAAGGAAGGAAGGAAGGAAGGAAGGAAGGAAGGAAGGAAGGAAGGAAGGAAGGAAGGAAGGAAGGAAGGAAGGAAGGAAGGAAGGAAGGAAGGAAGGAAGGAAGGAAGAAGGTTTGCTGGAATGCCATTGCTCACCTATTTTATTTTCCTGGTGGGACACAAATGTTATATCTTTGCATATAAAATGGTACTTGGCTTTGCAGCACATTACCTTCCCATTTGTTGCTCATCTTACTAATTTGTATTTTAAGACAGAACAGGAAAATTAGGAATCACTGTTGGATATGAGTACTGAAGTGTTCATGAACATCATGTTAGGCACCCCAAAATGAAACCTTTGCACAAAAAATATACATCCCACATTCTCATTATATCCACTATTCAGCACTACCTGTGTGTGATGATTGCCTTATTCTAAATAAAACTCTCAGACTCAAAATGTCAATTCAGGTTCTGGATTTATTTAGAAAAGAGTGCAAACAGGTAAAAAGCTGAGAATGAGAAAAGCATTCCTAAACTCAAACTAAATAGCATCTTTGCAAACAGCACCCCACCCCCTCCCTCACAAACAGTTTGCCCCACATTCCCAGGTGCTCCTAACGAGCTCTGCTGCTCAACGGGCAAAAAGACCTTGACATTTCAGAGATAGCCTAAACACATTTCTCCGGGCACAGATCAGCACATCTCCTGTACAAGGCCCTCAGCAGCACCCTCCCAGCCCGGACACGTATCAGCACCTTGGCAAGCGAACCGTTACGATGTAGACAAACACCGGAACGGTGAACATGACACTGTGTTCTGTATGAAATAGGTTGTTCTTTGTGTTGTCCACCCAAGAGAAAGTTCTAATTTCTTCAGATTGATGTGATCATCTATTGGCTGGTGGCATGATTCCCACCAGTATGCATGTACCTGTCAGTGCTCTTGCTTATGTCTGCCAGCTCATCCTGTCCTCTTCCCATCAGTCTCCTTGTATTGCTTCACCATCAGCCAAATTCTTGGTCTCCTGTTGCTATCAGCTGTGGCCTAAACAAATGTCTTTTGCTTCCTTTGATAGAAGGCAGCAGCTGCAATAACCTCCATTTTTGTCAATTATTTTAACCTTCTTCACTGATCCCGATTCTTTGGTGGTGTACATCTGAGGGACAGTGGGGAACCTGTGTACATGCAGTTTGTTCCTAGGGCAGGATGTAGCCACAGTGTGTAGACTGGAAACAAAGGAATGACTCAATGGCCAGGCACTAACAAGAAATCTGCTGGTTCCCTCCTGGTGGTTCTCTTAGTGTCCTGCACAAGAAGAGCTTTCTGCCACTTTCCTAATAAAAAAATAATTCAGGTATTCTGCATGGAGCTGGGAGAAGAGTGAACTAAGGGCAGGATGAGTCACAGGAATGAAAAATAAAATAGGAACTTGTACTGATCCCTATCAGAAATGTCAAACCTTTTACAAAAGTAATCTTGGAAAACTCACTTTAAATGTCATATTCTGTGCATGGAAATGTGCAGCTCCCACATATGCATAAATAAGTGTACAAAAATGTACCATGCAGAATAGAACTGAGATATTAGGGTTATTTAAAAACTACTGATATCTTTCTTTAACAAAAAAAACAAAAAACTGCACAGACTGTTGATTAACCTTAATAAAAGTTTCCTTCTAGCTCAAGAGTTTTCAGAGGAGAATTCATAATGGCAGCTGAATAATTTGCCTGGATTCCACCAATTTCCAATGGTGGAACTCATTGGTTTGCCTTCCTGTTCTGATTTGAAATTTGAATACATTCTTAACCATACTTCAGAGGTGATGAACCAGTGTCTAACCTGAAACCAAAGAGTAAGTTTTGATTCTGCAAAGTGGAAAAATATGAAGGAATTTATGCAATGTTCAGTTAACATCTTTAATTCAACAGGATTATGTAGGATTTTGAGAAGAAAGGAAGGCGACATTCTATATTAAGGTTACACTAAAAATGCCAGTTTGTGTGTCTGTGTGTGTGCATGTGCATGTGCATGTATGTCTATCTAGTCTCAAAATGGTCAGAAAGGCCAATACCACCAATAATCTTCAAATGAGATTATTCTTAATGAGACTACCAAGGGACCTGTTCTAAATTTATGCACTATGTTTTT
This sequence comes from Candoia aspera, assembly GCF_035149785.1. NCBI lineage: Eukaryota > Metazoa > Chordata > Lepidosauria > Squamata > Candoiidae > Candoia > Candoia aspera. Next base: position 193,067,890 of record NC_086155.1, read on the forward strand.
ATGACCTATGCAATGCACATCTGGAAAGCACTACTTTTTGGGAATGCTGTCTCTCAAGAAAAGTTCCTTCCAGCTTCATAGGACGCAGCTCCAGGGCATCTGCTTCCTACCTGACCAGAAAAAGCATGAAGAGATCTCATCTTGGCAACTTGTTTGCAAGGTTAAATTTCACACCAGCTAAATTTGGAATGCACCTACACAGAGCTAAATAAACTGTTTCCATAAATGGAAGCAATGATGACAACAATAGATATAACTGACATCTGGGGGAAGAAAAAAAAAAACCTCTTTGTGTTTCATTGTTTTTTAGATGAGGTCTCAGCACTTCAGCCAAAGACTTCAGAAAAGATAATGTTAGTAGGATCAAGTTAGTTGGTGCTACCAATCTGTGTTCCATTCTTATTTTATGACCAGAGATTCATTCTATATTTTTCCTAATATGTGCACTTTACATATGCTAGCTTGCAGACTTTTTAAAAATCATTTTTATCCTGAGATTATAGTTTTTTCTATGTCCTTTTCCAACATCCACCTCTCTTTATATACATTGTTGTCCACTCTGCACAATATTTGAGATGAAATCTGTATCCCAAGATTTGGAAACATATTTAGTGCAGAATTTCTAATGAGCTTCATGAGTTTTCCATATCCAAACTCAATGCTGCTGCATTGTTTGGACCTCATGGATACTAATGTGCATTCCATGACATCACAGACAGTTGAAAATCACAATAGATTGGATTCACTAAACATGCTAGGACATGAAGTATAATTCATGGTTTGTAAACCATAATATCTAAATTTAAACAACATGCTAAGACAAAACCAGCCAACTCTATACTATGGCTTTGGGCAATATATCTACCCAGCCCCTATGCTTGGGCTGAATGCATGTGACTGGGTGACTTCCTTTGCCTGAATACAGATTGTATATAGTATAGGCAATCTCTGTTTGGAAATTGTGTTGAGTGGATCTTGAAGCCACGTATGTAACTGATTCTCTCCAGGAAGATTTGATCAACACATGCATGTTTTCCAAATATGGTAGCCAGACATTACACAGGATATGTGTTGGTGCCAATGAAGAAATGAATATCTAGCAAATCCTCTTTTTTCTCTCCCATTTGCTATCCTGGCTAAGAAAGAAGAGGCATCTGCTGTGAGGGAGGGAATGGTCCCTCTGTATCAGTTTGATCTAGGAAATGCATCCATTTATGTCTCCCTTCTCAGTCACTGTAGCCAAGATGTCATGGCCGCACAACAGGATTTATGCAAATAACAACAATATTTCTGAGAGAAAAGTGTGTTGGCACCCAAGGAGAAAGGGATCATATTTTATTCAGTTACCATGGATATCAAATGGCCTGATGCTCCACATATTTATGGATTTAAGGTTGTTTTGTTTGTTTCAGCTGTTTCTTCGTATTACAAAATTAAAGTTCCTTCCCTTCCTGAAGCTTTGGAGAACAAGTCTCTGAAGAGGAAGGCAGGCAAGATACTTTTAGGTTTCCTTTTATCTGTTTCTAGATAAGTTAATTCTGATAACCTGGACAATCACCAAGTATTATCCATCTTTTGTTATGTCACGGAAGAACATTGAATGACAATTTCAGAGAACTTCAAAGGGATCATTTGGTCATCTCAGCTTTTAGCAGTCAACATTACTACAGAACTGCATAAAGTTTTAGAAGATAAAGCTGATGGTTAACCTATTAAAGAGTACCATAAGCAAGTGTTTTCAGTTATATCAGCCTACCAGACACCTGTTATTTTTCAGAGAAATCCTGTTGGTCCTCCACACTTGGTAGAGGGTTGTGAGAAGGGACACCCATCAAAAGGAGGAGCCTTTTCTGTGTTGATATCTACCCTGTGGAATGACTGCACCAAGACCCAGTATTAATGTTTTACAAGGAACTTTAAAAATATTTTTTTATGCTGGCCTTCCACAATCATTCATTCTCCCTAATGTTGGTCTTTTTATGCACGACTTTTATTCTGATCTGACTCTCTCTTTGGCCTATTTTGATTCTGTTTTCTACTCTTATGCTCTTGCATTTACTGTATTGCAAATGGCTTTTTGATTCTCAAAATAATGTGTGTACATATGTGCATTACTGACTATTCCTCCCATTTCTAAGTTCATTCCACGTTCTTGCTATCTTCAAGTTTCTTCTAATCAGTTCTCTGCATTGGTCTCCAGATCAGCTCCATTCAGGTATGCCACAACTTAATGGAAAATGACTGATTGCAGAAGTAGGATGGATGCTAAGGAAGAGCCAGTGCTGAAGATGGCAGACACTACACATCATTTAACTGAATGGCTGCATATGCAAGTTAACACTACAGGTATTCATGTATGAATTATGTCTCCATTTGACTTTGAAAACAGTAAGAAAAGAGAGGTGGTGTGATGTAGAGGTTAAGGTGTTAAGCTGATACTAGGGAGAACCAGGTTCTAGTCAATGCTTACTGTATCTGTGAAAGCTCACTCAGTGATTCTGGACCCATCATTCTTTCTTTGCCCAACCAACTTCACAGGGTTGTTGATATGGGTGACACTAGAAAGAGGGAGAGTATGTATTCTACCTTGAGCTCCTGTATGAAAAGCAAGAGCTAAATCAAATAAATTCATAAACAAAAGGATTCCTTATCATCTGCCAAATCCCACAACAGCTGTCATGTGATTCATTAAAAAAAAAAGCAAGAAAGAAATTTGAGAAATATTATTATTGTGAGCCCAGAATATCTGCAGAGAGTTAAAAATAATAATGAGCACTACTGTACTTTCTAGGATTGGACTATTTCAGGCTGGGGTAAATTGTGGAGCATTCAGAAATAGCATCTCTGTAAACTTCTGTTAAAAGTAAAAATAAAGCAAGACTTCAAGAAAGGAAGGGGTGAAACATCCCAGAGAGAAAGGTTGTTGCCTGGTTTATTCTTTGCTATGTTATTTTAGTACCTGAATCAAGTCTTTTAGGTGAGGAAGCCTCAAGATGAACTAAAATATTTGCTCCATTCAGTTACGTCAACTTTCTACTCACTCTGCTCACTCTCAGGGCTATAAATGGAGACTAGGCAAAAATGCCAAAGACAGATTGTTGACAGCAGTTCTGTGCTGATCTTTTCCCATGGATTTTTTTAAAAAAAACATTCTCATTCACTTCAATGGAATATAAGTTACTTTTGAAAAAATAAGAAATATAGGTGAACTTTGCATGGGTGGGGGAGAACACTCTTAAACCTACAAGGTGGCTCATCATTTAGGTACATTACTTGTGTTTCACTCTACAGTCCTCCCTCCATCTGTTACAGTTTCTCTGGCCTCCAAGGTCAAATGCTTAAGGACAGCCATTCCCACAATCTCCTCACCCAAGATTTGTAAGTTTAAAGCTTGGGGAAGCAATACTGCTTTAAACTTATACTGAAAATAAAAGAAGGTATAGGAGCATAAAAGGTATGTGAATACACACACATGACATATAAAATAAGAAGATAAGCTAAAAGACCATAAGCTGGTAAAGTGTAATAATACTTTGTGGTGGCAAACTAAGGACATGCTGGGGCTAAGCTATAAAGTTGGGCACCTAGCTCAAGACTTCTCTCATTGTCAAGTGAATTTGTTAACACTGTATGTGTGGCAGGGTTGATGTCCGAAAAGCAACAAGGAAGTGTAAAATTTTCCCAAGTGTCCTGTATACCTGTAGGAGTAGATAAGGTTGGAGTGAATATTTCTGTAACATGAGCCCTGCTGGAGGACATGCTCTGCTGTTTCTACATGCTGAGAGTTGCAAGGGAAATTTGGTCAGTCAGCTGGACTTAAGAATGATGGCGGGATATGTAACAGAAAACAAATGCCCGCAGTTCTCTTGTGCCATCTCTTACAACAACACAGCACCAACAGAGATGCTGAAGAAATCCTAAAACACCCTTTTAAGCAAAGTTGGTCACAAATGTTTCTTCTACAAGGAAAGAAGACTTCCCAGAAAGTGGGAGATGGAGTTCAGCATATTTATTTATATATATAAATATAATTCAGCATATTTCAGCTAACAGTCAAAAAGACAGGAGAGTAGGAGCAATTCAGTGAACACTGTGATAAATTCACACCCATAGAGAAGGAGAAGAGGAGATTTCCACAGGAAGTGGCAGGTTTCCTTTCAAAATTAGAGAGTTCCCATGCATTATTCTGAGATTCCTTTAAAAAATAAATAATTAGTCCCCACTTCATAAATATGACTTTTCACTTTAATTCAATTGGATCGATATGTATGTTTCTACTAAGTAAGGTTATTACAAATTGAATTATCCCTTCTTTTACCCAAAGGTCTCATGGAATTCATCAAGAATGCCCTCTTTTTCAGGCATAGTAGCTGAAATGTCTACAACAATGAAAAGAAACTATTACTATATGACAATTGTCAGTTATATCTCCCCAATTATTATCTATTTCCTCTACCAAAACCCACTGATACTGTGCAACAGTTCAGTAATTTATCAGAATGTTCAGTGAAGAGGAACAGATCTCACATATTTCCTTTGGGTTTCAATGTTTCTGCAGAAATTTGTATTAATTGGGAGTTTCAAATATTGCTTAATTTCAATTATATGGGAAAAGTTATATTAATTCGTTTTGGGGGAAGGTGTGTCGGACAAATAGTGTGAAATCCCAGTGGTTTTATGGGTAAACATAAATATTGCAAAATATTGTAAAATATTTACTTCAAGAAGTACATACTTTCTTTGAGCTATTTGAGCTTTGAGTTAATGCCTATAAGTTATTTCAAACAGATTGATAAGATATTATGACTTGTTTTGTTTGTTTTATGAAAAGGACTAACATTTTCATAAAAATAATAAATCTTGACAACAAGTCAAAAAGCAAACTGAAGAATGGAAGGAAACTGGAAAAATAAAGATCAAAATTGATGGAGGAGAGCAAAACCCACTTCGATATGAAGTCAATCATGTGTGGTTTTTACCTGATATTTTTACATGACCAATAAATTTTCCTAGTAATCCTTTACAGGATAGTTTCTGAGATTAAGGAAGCATAGTTTATAGCTTTCCAGCAGATGAAGGAGAAGAACAATTGGGATTATTACATAGGTCAATATAGATTCTATTGACAAGATAGATAATTTGTGAATAGCAAATTGTTCCCTGCCCTATTAATCAACAGCCAAGCAAAAGAATTGGGTTTTTCCCCCTGTTATTCTATAATAGCCCTATCTCTACCTTGTTCTATATAAAAAGTAGGTTTCCAAATGCACAAAAAATAGTTGGGAAGATGTGTTTCCTTCCAGTAACATTTTTACCCATCAACTGCTTCTTTGCAGAATCCCAATTCCCACACTTTCAATTTACCCTGACTCAACAGCTGTCCTAGTATGACACCAACTAAAGGAAAGTCAGAATTGTATCTGTGGGGCTAAGCAGTTAGGTGGGCTGAAATCAAGTTTTCTAACACATTTCTTTTATCCAAAAGGCTAGCACATGCTTTTTTAAATATGCCTTTTTTTTTTCAGAAAGAAATCTGTTTGCTTCTAATGACAGCATTAGAATTAAAGCACTTTTTTCCCCCCCTTATGATAACTGTAGCTCTATTCAGTGCTGTGGGGGCTCAGACCTTTGCAGGACTTTTTACCAAGATATCATAGTATGGTTCTCTGTTCATGCATAGAAGCACTCAAGTTGTTATTAGGCATTCTTGAAAGAAACAGTGATTGAATTTTGAAGCAGCATAAGGAAAGGGAAGTCCCAGTAATATATTCAAGGACAAAAAGGTGGTTGCTCACCAGAAAGGGTGGATTATATTGGATTGTCTGTGTTTATGACATGACTGTGGTGATTTCAAGCAAAAATCTCAAGCTATATAATAAGTGACCTTGTAAAATTAGGGCAAAGTGTTTCTGAGTCTCTATGCTTGTCAGTTTTAGTCAGGTCTCAGATATCTGAGCTTAAAGTTAGGGTTTTGAAGCCCCCTCCCAAGATCATTGTGGACATTAGCATCCCATGTCTGCATTCAGTATAAATATTATAACAGTAATTGAAGAAGGAGAACCAGTTTGGTGTACTAGTTAAGGCATCAGGCTGGAAACTAGGAGGCTGTGAGTTCTAGCCCTGCCTTAGGACAAAGCCAGCAGGGTGACTTTGGGCCAGTCACTCCCTCTCAGCCCTTGGAAGGGGGCAATGGTGGGTACTTCTGAGAATCCTTGCTAAGAAAAACTGCAGGGACTAATCCAGGAAGTTGCCAGGAGTCAAAAACTGACTTCAAGGCAGGAGGAGGAAGAGGAGGAGGAGGAGGAGGAGGAAACTGGAATCAAGCATCAAATTTGAATATAATTCTTTGAATATAAACAAGAGAGAAAAGAGTCTAAAAGGGCAGGGGGAGGCGAAGGTTCAAGTACATGTTCATTGTAGAAAAATGGTGACTTCTCATTCCTGAAACCATCCAAGAATGACGGTTCTAGTTAGCCCTAGCCAAGGTGTCCTGGTTGACTATCATGCCATAAATTAAAATAAGCTGCAAATCCAAAAAGACCTTGAAAACAAATATTTGGAACTAGCATATTGTTTTCTCCTGTTTCTTCTCTCATTCTTGCCACTTGCTTCCTTTACTTTTCATTCATTTCTTTAAAGCAGAAGCAATAACAACAACAGCAAAGCATATAAATAATAGAACACTGTTTACCCATTCAGATCTCCTATGTGATTGGAATCATGTGGAACTCCTCCATTATCATCATTTTTGGCTTTTTCTACATTGTCCTCCAGGAGGAATAAGTCAAGAAGATATACTGTTCTATCATAGTCATCTCTACTTGGCTGAAAACCTGAAGGTTTCCACATAGGAGATAAGTAGAAACCATGGTGTTGTATAATCTCTTTTTTTAAATTAGGATCACTTGCTTAGTATTCATCAAACCACTGCTGTTTAGAAGCTTATTTGGGAAACTTGCAATCATATGCATAGATAGTAATCAGTTTCCCTGCACCCCAACCTGGCAGACCCCAGACATATTGAACTACAACTCTGAGTAGCCCCAATGAATTTGGCCAATGGGTAATGAGAATTGTGGGGTTCTGAGTAGGGCAAATTATTTGAAAATGTTCATGCAGGTTTTTAACAGTGGCAAATCCATTCTAGGATACCTTACAATTAAAAAACAAACACAATCAAGTAGTATTCAATGTTGCATATTTCTCTTCTTTCCAAGTGCAAAACATGATCCCTGGGAAGGCTCAGCTTCTAAATTGTAGGTGTTTATTTTCTCAAAGCTCCATATGCAGTGCTTCCTTGGAGATAATGCACCGTGTCCGAGTTTTCCTTTAGATTCTCTACAATTCTTCAATTATTATTCTTCAGTTTCTGCCATTTCTGAATTTCTATATAGTGTTCTATTCTTCAAAATATATACCCAAGAATTGGTAGGATGGATTGGTTCCAGGTGCAGCTAGAAAGCACAAAGGGGAGAGCTGGCAATATGGCAAAGCAGAAGAGCAAGGAAGCTACTCATCACAAAGATATGAAGGAAAAATAAAATTACAAGATAACTGTTATGATCAAGTCCTGTTATGTGTCATTAACAGTCACAGAATCTATGCCATGATGGTCACACAACCTTTTCCATCTCAGTTACTTTCAACCATGTAATTTACACCACTTACATTGTAGCCTAGGAGAGCTGCTAAGGCATGATATATTTTAATATCTCCTTGATGGCAGACATGTAGTTTCGCTGCTCAGGGTCAAATAGGAGTAAAAAGAAGGGTGAAGGATAAAACTGAAAAGCATGATAAGCTAACCTGATTCATACAGCTTCACCAGCAAAGGGAAAATGTAGGTGAACCCCCATGGCTAAATAAGTAATTTATCACTAATCCATCAGTAAAGGATAATGCACAGGAAAACCAGTTAATACAATCACCTGAATGAAGCAATATAGTCTCCATATTAGTTTATGGGAATGGGAACAGAAAAGAAGTTGTAAACTGGAATAATTAGAATATCCTTCTAACAGATAATATGGCAAGAAGAACAATAAACACAACAATGTTGTTGTTTATTCGTTTAGTCGCTTCCGACTCTTCGTGACTTCATGGACCAGCCCACGCCAGAGCTTCCTGTCGGTCGTCAACACCCCCAGCACCCTCAGGGACGATTCCGTCACCTCTAGAATATCATCCATCCACCTTGCCCTTGGTCGGCCCCTCTTCCTTTTGCCTTCCACTCTCCCTAGCATCAGCATCTTCTCCAGGGTGTCCTGTCTTCTCATTATGTGGCCAAAGTATTTCAGTTTGGCCTTTAATATCATTCCCTCAAGTGAGCAGTCTGGCTTTATTTCCTGGAGGATGGACTGGTTTGATCTTCTTGCAGTCCAAGGCACTCTCAGAATTTTCCTCCAACACCACAGTTCAAAAGCATCGATCTTCCTTCGCTCAGCCTTCCTTATGGTCCAGCTCTCGCAGCCATATGTTACTACGGGGAACACCATTGCTTTAACTATGCGGACCTTTGTTGTCAGTGTGATGTCTCTGCTCTTAACTATTTTATCGAGATTTTTCATTGCTCTTCTTCCAAGGATTAAGCGTCTTCTGATTTCCTGACTGCAGTCAGCATCTGCAGTAATCTTCGCACCTAGGAATACAAAGTCTTTCACTGCTTCTACATTTTCTCCCTCTATTTGCCAGTTATCAATCAAGCTGGTTGCCATAATCTTGGTTTTTTTGAGGTTTAGCTGCAAGCCAGCTTTTGCACTTTCTTCTTTCACCTTCATCATAAGGCTCCTCAGTTCCTCTTCGCTTTCAGCCATCAAAGTGGTACCATCTGCATATCTGAGATTGTTAATGTTTCTTCCAGAGATTTTAACTCCAGCCTTGGATTCCTCAAGGCCAGCTTGTCACATGATGTGTTCTGTGTACAAGTTGAATAGGTAGGGTGAGAGGATACAGCCCTGCCGTACTCCTTTCCCAATCTTAAACCAGTCTGTTGTTCCGTGGTCTGTTCTTACTGTTGCTACTTGGTCGTTATACAGATTCTTCAGGAGGCATACAAGATGACTTGGTATCCCCATACCACTAAGAACTTGCCACAATTTGTTATGGTCCACACAGTCAAAGGCTTTAGAATAGTCAATAAAACAGAAATAGATGTTTTTTCTGAAACTCCCTGGCTTTTTCCATTATCCAGCGGATATTGGCAATTTGGTCTCTAGTTCCTCTGCCTTTTCTAAACCCAGCTTGTACATCTGGCAATTCTCGCTCCATGAATTGCTGAAGTCTACCTTGCAGGATCTTGAGCATTACCTTACTGGCATGTGAAATGAGTGCCACTGTTCGATAGTTTGAACATTCTTTAGTGTTTCCCTTTTTTGGTATGGGGATATAAGTTGATTTTTTCCAGTCTGATGGCCATTCTTGTGTTTTCCAAATTTGCTGGCATATAGCATGCATTACCTTGACAGCATCATCTTGCAAGATTTTGAACAGTTCAGCTGGGATGCCGTCGTCTCCTGTTGCCTTGTTATTAGCAATGCTTCTTAAGGCCCATTCAACCTCACCCTTCAGGATGTCTGGCTCTAGCTCACTGACCACACCATCAAAGCTATCCCCGATATTGTTATCCTTCCTATACAGGTCTTCTGTATATTCTTGCCACCTTTTCTTGATCTCTTCTTCTTCTGTTAGGTCCTTGCCATCTTTGTTTTTGATCATACCCATTTTTGCCTGGAATTTACCTCCAATGTTTCTAATTTTCTGGAAGAGGTCTCTTGTCCTTCCTATTCTATTGTCTTCTTCCACCTCCACGCATTGCTTGTTTAAAAATAATTCCTTATCTCTTCTGGCTAACCTCTGGAATTTTGCATTTAATTGGGCATATCTCCCCCTATCACTGTTGCCTTTTGCTTTCCTTCTTTCTTGGGCTACTTCTAGTGTCTCAGCAGACAGCCATTTTGCCTTCTTGGTTTTCTCTTTCTTTGGGATGTATTTTGTTGCTGCCTCCTGAACAATGCTGCCAACTTCTGTCCAGAGTTCTTCCAGGACCCTATCTACTAAGTCCAGTCCCTTAAATCGATTCTTCACCTCCACTGCATATTCCTTAGGAATATTAGTGAGCTCATCTCTAGCTGATCTGTGGGTCTTCCCTAATCTCTTTAGTCTGATCCTAAATTGTGCAAGAAGAAGTTCGTGATCTGAACTACAGTCAGCTCCAGGCCTTGTTTTTACCGACTGTACAGATGTCCGCCACCTTTGGCTGCAAAGGATGTAATCAATCTGATTTCGGTGTTGTCCATCTGGTGAAGTCCATGTATAAAGCCGTCTCTTAGGTTGTTGGAAGAGAGTGTTTGTTATGCAGAGTGAATTGTCTTGGCAAAATTCTATCAGCCTATGTCCTGCTTCATTTTGTTCTCCCTGGCCATACTTACCTGTAATTCGAGGTGTCATTTGACTGCCCACCTTAGCATTCCAGTCTCCTGTGATGAAAATAACATCTCTTTTAGGCGTGTTGTCCAGTAGGTGCTGCAGATCCTCATAGAACTGCTCTACTTCAGCTTCTTCAGCATTTGTGGTTGGGGCGTATATTTGGATCACTGTGATGTTAGATGGCTTGCCCTGAATTCGAATTGAGATCATTCTGTCGTTTTTTGGGTTGTATCCAAGCACTGCTTTAGCCACTTTACTATTAATTATGAAGGCTACTCCATTTCTTCTGTGGTCCTCTTGTCCACAGTAGTAGATCTGGTGGTCATTTGATGTGAAGTGGCCCATTCCAGTCCATTTCAGTTCACTGACGCCCAGAATGTCTATCTTTAATCTTGACATCTCACCAATAACCACATCCAATTTGCCCTGGCTCATAGATCTTACATTCCAGGTTCCAATGGTGTGTTGATCCTTAGAACATCGGATTCGCCGTTCACCACCAGCACCGTCGGCCGCTAGCCGTCCTTTCGGCTTTGAGCTAGCTGCGTCATCACGTCTGGGGCTAGTTGAGCTCATATTCTGTTCCTCCCCAGTAGCATTTTGACCATCTTCCGACCTGGGGGTCTCACCTTCCGATGGTATACCGACATATCTCTGGTTGTACTGATCAATTTAGTTTTCACGGCAAGAATACTGGGGTGGGTTGCCATTACCTTCCCCAGGGATCGCATTTAGTCTGACCTCTCTGTCATGACCTTCCCGTCTTGGGTGGCCCTTCACGGTTTAGCTCATGGCATCATTGAGGTGCTCAAGCTCCAGCACCACGACAAGGTAACGATCCTTTGCTGAAGAAACACAACAATACTTTAATTTTATTTTTATTTTTTATTTTTTATTTATTATTCAAATTTAATCAATGTTCTATGGTGGGCACTTTAATCTTTTGTATTTTAGGGTGTTATTGTTGCTAGTCACCAAAAGCCTTGGAGGATTCAGTGGAATACAAATACAACAAATGAACGAACGAATACTACAAAGCACCAAGACCACCTGCTTTGGGGAATTCTAGTAAGCACTTTCACAATCTTGATTTGCTAACTAGCAATTATTGTGTTAAAAACAGCCCATAAAAATGGTTGCCTTGAATTGTGCCTTCAATTATCCCAAGCGAAGGATCCTTCCTGCCATTTACCAAGCCAGACAGAATTGGCTGCCTTAGACGAATATCAGCCTTACTACTTGCTTGCTTCAATGGTGAGGGGCAGTAATGATTTTTGATTCCTGAAGTTGATGCCTAAAGACCTAACAGGTAGAATATACAACCAATTGTTCTGTTATACAAATATGCGAACCACTTATTATTACCCAGTTCCAGGCTGGTTTCAGCATATACTCTGTTTGGAAAGGCAACGCGGTTGGAGGTTTTATTCCTTTGCATGCATTCTTGTTTTATGGATGTATGTTGTTTTAGAATTGCTGTTTCCTTTTAACCTTGTGAAGCTTCCAGAGTCACTGGGAATCAGATGGCCTGGAAATGTATTCAGTCAATAAATTCCAACAAAGGATGGGAAGAAGAGAGAGATGAAATATCCAGATCTGTTATGCTTGGAAAAGCATTGATTTCACAGAACAAGCTGATTGTGAATACAGATGAGTTGCTTGTGGTACTCAAAATGCTCCCCTATATTCAAGAGAGCTCCTTGAAAAGTCATATTATTTATTTGGGAGAATTAAATGATTTATTAAAAATTATGAAAACAATTATTAGAAATCCTGGCTAACTTGCTGACAGCTACAAAGGATGAAACTCAATCTTTAAAAAAGGAATATTCTTTTAGTACCCAAATAAGGAGGGGAAAAAAAAACGCAGATTTACAGAGGGTGTTTTAGAACTTGATTTCACTTTCTGGAGCTTCAATCTCTCTAAACAAGAAGCTTTTCCCACAATTGTCCTTGCAGCCAAATTGAGTTCTTTGCAAATTATACTTGCAAATGTCACTTAGTATTTTCTCTCTCCTCAGAGTATACAATTGGCCTTTCAAACTCACTTAACAAAGAACATGAAACTCAGAGCTGAATATTACTAATGGTTAAATAAGAATGTTATGTTTGGCACTTCCATCAGAATAATTAGCATTTCAATCTAATGTTAAATCTAGCATTCTCAGTTGAGGTACACATGACTAGGCTAAAACTATACTATTTTGGATACATTATATGAAGACCCAACTCCCATGAAAAGTCCATAATGCTGGAAAAAGTGGAAAGAAAGAGAAGAGGTGACCAGTAGCAAGGTGAATGGACTTGATTTCATCAGCAATGAATGCACCATTAAGAAACCTCAAGGGAAAGGTTGAGGACAGATCATTTTGGAGAAAGTCTCCCAATTTGGTCACTGAGCATTGACATCGACTTTACAGCACTTAATCAATCAATCAATCAATCAATCAATCAAAACCTGTTCATGGGTGCTATTTTAGGGTGCTGATAGGGGTGATGGTCATTATGTGCAGCACATAGCTGACCATCAATTTTGAAAAACTGAACAGTGTCACATATAGAGAGCACTTGGATAGGAAATCTTAGGCTGGGAAGTAAAATCATCATCATCATCATCATCATCATCATCATCATCACCCCAGAAGACAGCAATGGCTTAACATGTTACTGGGAAAAAACAAAAAGTACATGCTAGTTTATCAGGTTGCAAAAATGTGTGTTGGACATAGATTCTAATCTTGACACAGAAAGTCAAAATGTGTCATTGCAATGGGAAAACATGGTTGGAGAGCAGGTGAAACAAAGGCAGGAAAGGAGGCAATAAATGTACACACAGTCAAAAGTCAAAGAGACTGTACAGTTGTGCCATTTTAGAAACTGCTGATATAAATGAACTGCCTAAAGTTGTCAACAGATTTACTCAAAAGACATTCACTTTTTCAATACTGTCTATTGAAACAAAATAAAACAAACAAAACCCACAGTGTGTGTTAATTATAGGCATGGGTGAGAAATTTGTTCAGTTTTCCTTTCAATATGACTTTATTTGGTTCACATCTCCAACATTCAGAGCAAAACCTAAACACAACAGTGTGCTGAAATCCACAGTTTGTGGACTCTGTACTTTATGATGGACCTCTCTGGGCAGTTGATTGATCGCTGTGAGAAAAGACTGCTGGACTAGATGGACCAGGGGTCTGATCCATCAGGCCACTGCTTATGTCCTTACGACTGTTGCAATGTAATTTGCATTTCCAAAAAGTATGCACAAAAAGTGTACTTTACAGACACATATGTACATAGGGGAACAGGCACACAAAATGACATTTTACCACGGGACAATACTTTTGTATAATATGAATGAGCCAAAATGCAGAGAAAAAATATATATTTTAGGAAACTATGAATCAATATGAGTGTATGTGTGCGTGCGTGTGTGTGTGCACCCACACACACATATGCAGAAATGCCTCAGGAGGGGGGGAACTCTGAGAAATAGAGCCAAATAAAATTGAAAGATTTGTCCATCACTATCAAGAGCTGTACCCAACTAAGTGGCAACACCTAGTTGGCAACACCTTGGCTGATATCTAACAACTCAGAATATCAGACCAACCTACAAGAGAGGCCATAAAAAACCCCAGTGTTATAGGTTAGAGTGTGCAGTTTAAAAAAGCAACTTGGAAGAAAATAACAACTTTCTTGCTGTCACACTGCCAAGAAAACTGCATGACAAATCCATGAAGAAGTTATTAAGAGTCAAAATCAACTTTTTTCAACACCTATACTAACTTTTCTTTCTGATTTGATTTAATTGTTGTAGTGAGTAGGATAAAGCAAAGTAAAGAAAATAGGATAAAGAAATGGGAAAGCATTGTTTATAGTTTTAGCACAATCCTGGGCTGCTATTCCAGTTCAGCGAATGGGATACAGTGATTACACATCAAAATTTGGCCAAGACAATTCTTGATAGAGATGTTTGTTTTGTAGGCTATAGCTCTGTACCCCCATCACAGGCCAAAACCAAAACTTACTTATATCTATCTATCTATCTATCTATCTATCTATCTATCTATCTATCTATCTATCTTATATATTATAAATGAATATATATATAATGAATATATATATATATATATATATATATATATTCATTCTAATATTACTTTATGAATCTTCATCCTTGATGAGAATAGTTATTCTATATTTCAAAAAATGCCATCAGCAATGCAATCATTTTAACAATGTAAACATATCACAGATATGATATGTGATACCCAACATATCACAGATGCACAATTTTATGCAACAGACTAAATCAGATTGAGGTGGATATGTATTGTACATATGATGTGTTGAGGGGGAAGTTAGGGGAAAACACCAGGAGAGGCACTTTTTTAAGGGCAGCACATTTTATTGATAAGTGTTTTTAAACATATGCTAAATATTGAGTCACAGCACACTCAGCTTCAGCACCATCTCAGATCTGACATTACTGGAATGCACATAAATTCCTAAACAGCTTTGCATATTCTAGCCTTCCTCAACCTTACAATTCCTAGAAACCCAACTGCCATGAAGTTTACCAGCATACTTATGGCTGGTTGAGTCAGCTGTTCCTGCGGACAACTTAGTCAGCCATATTCACTAGCAACAGAAGATCAAGCATGACAATTGGGAACAGTCTTCCCAAAGAAGTGGAGAGGGTGTCATTTTCCAGCTCCACCCACCCATCTATCTGGTGAAGGAAAGATTACCCATTCTGCTCCTTTTTCACCAGTTTCTACTCACTGTGTGACCTCAGAGGAGGGGTGGGTGGGAACATATAAAATAGATAAAAAATGAGTTTCTAGAAAAAATCCTCCCCCCCCTTTTTTTTTGTTTGCAATACCACCATAGAACTTTTGTCTCCATTTTGATTGGAGAAAAAGGTCAATGGAGCATTAGTATAGCATACTGTAGTTGGCCTAAGAGAGTTAGTTCAAAGTCATTAAAAGGGTCTTTATGTGACACAAGTAATCCCTCCCCCATCCAACTAGACCTATCCACAAAAGGGGGATATCTTATATAACATTATCTTCATATCAAAAACTATGACAATCGCGGTATGGTAATAGCATTAATATAAAGGGAAGTGATTCATTTATCTTTGCTTCAGAAGAATTAAAAATAATCAGCAATCTAACCTGCTGCATTTGGAGACAGAAAAGGTTCCAATTTTGAGGGTACATTGTAAATATTTCTTGGTAACAAACCAATCTGGCTGCTTTAGTTTCAGCAACATAAATAATAATAATAATAATAATAATAATAATAATAATAATAATAAGACGAAAAGCATGTTCATTGCTTTCAGCCTGGATTACAAAGAAATCACACCAGGCTCAAAGGATTGCCCCAACAAGGGAGCTTTTAACTCTTAGCCACACAATGGATTTGCAATGCATTGACAAGGTCACTGCCAGGAAACAGAGTTGTTTCTGGTTTTACTATTTAAACTAAATTGGCATCTATTGCACTGCCAGTAAATTACTGAAGAAATGTGCTCAATAATTTTTTACAAATCAGAAAAAAATACAGAACCCACCAGAAAGCTTGTTTTGACATTCTGTTTCAAAGAAACTCACCCTGGGCTTGCTGACTAACAAGAAGATATAGCATTACATAGTTATGTAAACATTACTCACTCAGAAGAGAAATTCTGGATTAAAATACGTGATTATAACAAATTTTCTGGCAACAGGAAGAAAATAAAAGCCTAAAGTATCAGAAGCAACAACGGAGGAACAAAGCAAAAAGTCATGTTAAAAGAGGTCTCAAAAATGTAACATCCTTTCCTAGTTCTATAGAGATACCATTTCCACCACTTCTCATCTCATCTCACCTCATCCCATCTCATCTCACTGTTCAGAAGTTCTCAAACATGCAGCTGTTCCTTTACAACTGACTGCTTTCATTTCTTTTCAACCAGTTTTGATGGGTTTTTTTCTCTAAGGCCTGGATTCAGAGTTAGGAAGTGACTGGGGCTACACCTGTCCCTTTCTGATTTTTGTAAAGTTAAATTCAGTTGTTTCATTTCCATCAGACTGAATTAAGAGATTTGATAAAATTATATGAAATGTTATCTGTATTTTTGTATACTGCATATAGGATTTTTGGATTTGATTTAATTGCAAGCAGTTTCCTTACATGTAAAGCAGTTTGTTTTGGGTTTGTTAATTTAATTCATATAATGGCAAAAACAGACTCCCGACAGTTTCCAATCATAAAAATTTAATACAGATAAAAGTGCAAAACAATACATAAACACTAAAGTCACCTACTTCTGTAAGAACCTTGGCCCTATTTATGTCTGTATAAATATACATATCTGGGTGGGGGGAATGCAATCTGCACTGCAAAATTCAACTTTTGAAAGAAAACTGTGTTTCAGTTCATATTTTGGTCTGAAGTTGTAACATTAGGGAGGGAGGGAGGGAGGGAGGGAGGGAGGGAGGGAGGGAGGAAGGAAGGAAGGAAGGAAGGAAGGAAGGAAGGAAGGAAGGAAGGAAGGAAGGAAGGAAGGAAGGAAGGAAGGAAGGAAGGAAGGAAGGATCTCCGAGTCATTTTCTGACTCTTTAGGGAGCACCGCTTTCATGACGTTTTCTTGGCAGACTATAGAGTGGGATGGTTTGCCATTGCCTTTACTTATTTATCTACTCGCATTTGCATGCTTTCAAATTGCTAGGTTGGCAAGAGCTGGGCTGAGTGCGGGAGCTCACTCCGTCACGCAGCGCTTGGGTCTTGAACCACTGAACTTGCAACCTTCCGGTGGACAAGCCTGGCATCTTAACCACTGAGCCACAACACCCCATTTCCACTTTAGGACCCCCCCCCCTCATCTCAGATGGAGTACAGAACTTCATCTCAAGATTACCATCACCTTTACAGGACTTCTTAAGTTGCCTAAGGGTGTATTGGGTACACACAACCTTTTAAATTAGGCTTTGGCAATGCCACTTATTATATCAGAATAGAGATGTTGACAAAGGGGGTCCAAAAAGTCACGATGGTGGCCGTGCTGTGTAATGGAAGCCCCACTCCTTTGGGGGGCAGTTAAAAAGGAGTGGGATTTTTATCAGGCAGATGGGGTTGCCATCTTTACTTTTCAGATCCCCATGCAGGATAGCATAGAATATAAAAATTGAAAGGCAGGGCTGGGTAAGACTGAATGGCAGAATGTTTAGAAGAACGCCAAAGTAGAAAATTATGGCTGTTATAAGCAAGACTCTTTTTCACCTGGGAAATACTGCATAATGCACTTGAAGCAAGACTATTACTAAAAAAATGTATAGGCTATGAAAAATTCATTTCATACTGAGGGGTTACAATCTGCTACTGCCAAATCTATTGTGTTGATGTTGTTGGTGATGATTAAAATCATAAAAAAAAAGGCAAACCCAACAAATGTTCTCAAATTGTATCGCTTGTCACAGGCAGGGGGTGCAATTTTAACCCAATCCAAAGGCAGTCCTCTCAACCTTGCTGAAAATTTTGCATCTCTATCAATAGTGTGTTCCTTATCCTGCTGAATCCTGTAATCTTGTAAGTGAAAGCCACACACTATATGCAGATTAGTCTTGATTCAGGTGTGGAGAAGACTGTTTTGAAAGTTAGTTTAAAGGGGAGGGAGGGAAAGGGGGGGTAGGAAGAAAAAAAGGATAGCCAATCAGTCCAACGTAAGCCAAGGCCTGCATTTGTAAAATCTTGTGGGTGGGTGGAGGGGTGGGCAAAAGGAGAGATAATGTATTATTTTTTCCCCACCACTGGAAATGGATGCTAGAGTTTTCCTCTCTCTTTCTCTCTTCATCTTTTCACCTTTTCGTCATTAAAAATGCACCACACCAATCAGTGCCAGTCAATGGCACTGATTGTCTCTTAGCTAAATTGCCTGTGTTTGAACTAAACTGCAAAGCCCTCCAGGCAACAGCAATGTTGTCTTCAGTGTGTCATGGGGAAGACAGTGCTTGGATATTAAGGAGAAACACAAAGAGAAAGAAATGAAAGAGGTTCCTTTTCAAAACGCAATCCAGCACGTGTTTCTCTGGCCTCTAGTTTCATTGAACTGTCAGGTGGAAGGCTACCGGCTCTGGACTGCAATGATCCAGGTTTCCTCTAGAGGGCAGCAACTGATGTGAGATGTATATATCTCTTTGCTGCAAACCAGTGGCAGTCTGAATTTTTGTAGCCCCAAATAAATACAGGTAGTCCTTGCTTAACTACCACAATTGGGAGCAGAATTTTGGTTGCTAAGCAAAGCCATCATTAAGCAAATATGACCCAATTTTACGACCAATTTGCAGCGGTCATTAAGCAAACTGCAGGTGTTAACTGAACCACATGGTCGTTAAGCAAATCACAGTTTCCCATTGATTTTGCTTGCCAGAAGCCAGCTGGGAAGATTGCAAATAGCAATCATGTGTCCACAGGATGCTGTGATGATCATAAATACAAACTGGTTGCCAAGCACCCAAATCATGATCATGTGACCTTGGCAATGTGGCAATAGTCGTAAATCTGAGGACCAGTCGTAAGTTGGTTTTTCAGCACTATCATAAGTCTGAACCATCACTGAACAAATGGTTGTTAAGCGAGGACTACCTGTACGCTATTATTACCCAGTCTTTTAACATGGAGAGATCACACTTCTGGGCCTTGGATTTAGAATATTTCAACCATTCAGGTCTACTATCCTAGTTCTAATGCTCATGTGCCACTTATCATATATGGACAAATAAGTGCTGGATTGATTCCCAAAGCAGGGCTGGTGTTAGGGGTCAGAACTGTCAAGCATCTCCTAAGGAATTCTTGCAATAGGTTCCTGCTGATTCCCAGGGTCTCCTAGATTTTGTGGCTTTCCCTGAGTGAATAAGAAGTGAAAGTTCTCTGACTGCTGAAAGTATTCTGACCAAGAATGCACCATAATCAAAAGGTGGCATTGCTAAGGCAGCGCCTGTGACCTACCCTTTTTTTCAGGGCTCTCTTTATCAAAGAAATTATCTGCATAATTCATAAATATGCTCAACAAAACTGTGTTGGATAGCTCTCAAGTAAGTTTTAAAAATAAATGCAGTTACACGCCCACAAAAGTATTCATACATGCATTGGTGAAACATTGATGAATTTGAGTAGCATATATGCATCTTGAAATAAAAGGAATACACTATGATGTTATACATAACTTAGCTGGGAGGGAGGGGAGGACCTGCCTGAAAGTCTTGCTCAAATGGCACCATTATTTGCGTATTGGGTGAAATGGCTGCAGGTCTCTTTCCTTAACATTGCATGGCAAACCATTTTAGAAGACTCAGTTGTTGTTTTTCATAGTTCCCCCAAGAACTGTTGCCACTACTGTAATTTGTATTCAATAATAAATAATTCAATAATATACACTTAAGCTTTTCGGTTCTTTCTGTTATAGGCGGCCATTTCGTATGGTATTCATGGTCTCCAATTTGCACATTTTGATAAATACCATATTTTTCATAATTGCTATTTGTTCAAGTAATGCTTTCAGTAGAGCACACAAAAGCTTAAGGCCTTCCCCAGATTCTTTCAGATATATACATGTATGTACACACACACACACACAAACATACACAGAGAGAGAGCCATATAGATTACTGGTCAGGATTCCAATTATGATACTTGGTTATATTCCTTGGTTTTACATACCCTTCAGATATTTTAAGATTGCTATCATATTTCTCTTCAGTTGACTCTACTGTAGTCTAAGCATATCCAGATCCTTTGATTGTTCCTCATTGGCCTTGATTTCCAGACCCTTCACCATCTCCTTCAATCTTGTTTCAATTTGCCACTGTAGTTTTTGAACAGTGGTGTATCTGCTTCATGGTTTTCATGCAAGTTTCCATGGAATAAAGAAGACTATTAGGTACAGGAGCAGCCAGAATGGACAAATGTTAGGCTGACCCTCCATCTTTAGTACCTGCATAAACATCAACTGAAGGTTCTGTCAAATTCAGTCAGAATGGGATTTAGGCCTAGTCCTATAAATATTAAGGTTAAGGCATCGGGCTAGAAACCGGGAGACCATGAGTTCTAGTTCTGATTTAGGCAAGAAGCCAGCTGGGTGACCTGGGCCAGTCACTTTTTCTCAGCCCTAGAAAGGAGGCAATGGCAAACCACTTCTGAAAACCTTGCCAAGAAAACTGCAGGGACTTGCCCAGGCAATCTCTGAGAATCGGACATGATTGAACAAATTAAAAAAAAAAATGTACTAACTGGATTGATTTGTTTTGGTGCTATATTAAATAGAAGTTATCTGGAGAATATTATCTTGAAAGCCAGGTAACCAACTATCTAGATAGCTTTCTGCAGTCTGTATGCCTAACAGAAAAATAGGCCCTTAATGTTGAATTGTCAAAAAGTATACTGTAACACATAGTTCTACAGGCAATACCACTTCCTTACATCTCTTTGAAACCTAGCTGGCATGAAAAAGAAGACCTCTTCTAAGATTAATTCCTAAATATACTTGAGTGACTTGCTACATTTGCTTATTGGGTGAAACATTTTATAGCAGAACCCTGTGCATATTGCTCAGAAGTAAATCCTCCTATTGGCAGTAAAATTTACTTCAGGTAGCTGTACCCGAATTCTGAAAAACATCCATTGTATTCCCTTTCTTGAATCAAAGGAAGAATGCACATTCTTTCCCATTTTCTACTCTTGTCTGAGCAAGGTAACTAATCTCTCTGCCAAGTAGATGGCAATTGTAATCTAAAAAGCATTTACTGAACTCATAAACCAGCTTCAGAAAGAGCCTGAGATCACCCTGGCATTGAATAAAGATGTTTTAATACCTCATCTCAGATACATATGTGCTTTATAAAATGCAATAAAAAGGTGTCAAAATAGCATTAGGCATCCACAGTGTGTCACTTGGCTTCCCATTAGAATATGGAAACATGGCCATAAGAGGAATAACATTCTTCATTCTCTGTGCATTGAGTTATAGAGGAAATCAGTGATAAAGGGATTAGAGCTTTATTAAGGTTGTGAAAGGCATCATTACTAAAATATGGAACAAGAACAATCTGAAAGCAGTGCACACATAAATCAGTTGCTGAGCTTCCTGTTTTTTTATAACAAGATGATGATGATGATGATGATGATGATGATGATGATGATGATGATGATGGAGCTTCCTTTTAACTGATTGCATACATAGCAAAAGGAAGAGATACCAAGAATTGGAAGACACTGAAGAGAAAATCAGAAACCCTCACAAAAGGGACAATCATTGGAGCTCAGCATCTGATTTATGCTGAAATGGACATAATATTGATTGTGAGAAAATGGATTTTGAGCAGACACTTTGGTTCAGATGGTCTTTGACTCTGCGGGAAGTCTTTGTGCTCTACAGTCACAGCAAATGTTCCCTGTGGACTGAACATGTTCCACATTCATCAGAGGCCTTATTTCTAGCTGACTTCTATAAATCCGGAAAAAATCTTTATAGAAGCAAAAGAATCAAAGCAAGGGCTATCTGAAATAGCATGACAATTTCACATTCTGTTTTATTTGTATAATTGTATGGGCATCCACAGAGAAATTGCCCATTTATCCTCCAGTATTTACTCATAAAAAAAAAACATGGATTTGCAAGTTAATTCTACTGAAGATGCTGTTCTAAGCATGCTTATTAAGGAGTCTGCCCCACTGAACGGACATATTTAATATTGTGCTGCAAATCCCACTGAAAGCAACATGAACTTAAGTTAGTCATGACTTCCTTTTCCAATGATTTCCAGAAGTATGCCTAATTTTGTTTTGATTAGAGCAAATACATATTATTCTCATTTTTTTTCCTTTATGTATTATGTGTGTTACTTCAAATCTTGTAAGTCATAGCAGTTAACAATAATAGACCACTAAAAGACCAAAAGCAATAAGAAGCATAAGCAAAATAAGAACAGAACAAATTGGCAATAACAAATTGGCAATAACACCACCAATGATCAAATGACACTAGTTTTCAAAGGCCTTGTTGAAAACCTCTGTCTTAAAAGCTTTGCACAAAGATTCCAGCATTGGCCCAAACCAGCCTTCTGAGAGAAGACAGAGATACACTCTGACTTCACTGCCCTCACTGTTCTTAGCATCCCCAAGGGGAAAGAGCATATTGGCTGGTCAGTTCTACATGGAGATGACAATCTTAAGTACCAGACAACCAGGTCATGTAGAGATTTAAAGATTACAGATTAAACCCACCACTCTATGCACTGAATTGTACATAGAAACCTGTTGAAAGCCAACACTGTACCCACAATTAGGGCATTACATGACAATAGGGGTTCTTAAAATTCATCACTAAGAGTGTTTTTTGAGTAGTTGTCAAAAGCAGATCCATGTGGTCTATCCTTGTGATGATGAAGGCATGAGTTACTGTCACCAGGACCTTGCATTCCAGGTATATCATATCTCTCTGATAGGTATACTTTTATTGTCAACATGCCATTTCTGCCTAGTTTTCTGTTTCAGTTGCTATCTTTCAGTAAATACTCTTCTATTTGTAGTCATCTAATAGCAAACTCAGTTACTGAAGGTTAAGTCCACCCATATAGAAGAAGATCTGTGAAAGCTGGAGAAAGTACACCTAGAAAAACTTTAGGAAAATAAGGCTGTTAGGTGGCAAAAATACCTCTAACAGTCCTTTTAAAACTGTGCAAGTTCCATAGTCACAACATGCTTACTGTTGGAGGAGAACAATAGAAAACTAGGAGAATGAACAAAGTGGAGGACCTTAAAAGTATTGCCATGCTTCAATATCTTGTTGTACTTCCTGTTTGTAGCACCATAATTTTTAATTCACATCCGTGCTAGCCATTTCCCCAAGAACTGTTATTTTAAGCCTAATACTGTATTTTCCTTGACATGCATTCTTTCTTTCTTTCCCAAATTGCTATATTTGGGATCTCATTCATTACGTATGATCTTATTGTATATTTGTGAAAAACATAATTTTTCATGGCTCCTTTCCAGAACTCCTCCCTTCCAAATTACTACCATCGAATGAAGCATGACTAATAGTGCAACAGATTCCCTGAAGACTTTTCTTATTTATTAGTAATAAGTATTTGTCAGTGGAACAAAAAATTGTTCAAGATCAAAAATACTCATAAGAAAGAGGATTCAGTGCAACTGTTCTCCAAGCCCCATACAACGGATAAACAGTATACCTGAAAATACAGGCTGGGCAATATGTTATTTCAGTGTAAAACACTGAAATAACGTAAGTGAAAAATCCAGTCTTACTATTTACCTCTCTACTGCAGTGGTATCTGTTAACAATAGTGTTATGAGAAGGTCATGGGATAACCTGTGACCAAACATAAACAACATGGTCTCATGTGAAATTTAACAACTACAAGAGGCAAGAGGTTCCATACCTGAGAAAATGGAATGACTATTTGCTTTAGTTTCATTTAGCATTTGGAAAATATCATCTACTCCTTAATGATTCTGATTCATAAAAATATAATAAAAACATGCATAAAGGTAACATTGAAAGCACAACAGATACAAAATGCAAATTCAAACAGAAACATTAAATATCTGCATAAATAAATATGCTTTAAGCAAGGAGTTGGTCTGGCTTAATTCCAGAGGCAGTTTCTTCTACAATGTTTGAATACAGATGCATATTTCTATCTATCTTGTTTTTATGGAATGTCTCATTTTACCATCTGTGAATGCTGTTCTGCTGTCCAGCTGTTGCCCACATATTCAAATATATTTCCATGGTCACAATTTTAATGCATTTGTCCCTAGGGTTAATGACTTCATTTAATGGTCTAATGGCTCCAGTGTCGGACCAGGGCTATGGAAAAATGTGAAGGCCAATAAGTAATCTTGGATCACTCAGTCACTTTCTCTCAGCCTAAACTGATTTATAAACAGATTATGAGAAGAAAAGTGAAAAAGACCTATATATTTGGGAGGGAAGGAAGAAGGAAGGAAAAGATAAAACTAAGGAGCCATCTCATGAAGCATCCCATTTTCAAATTAATTTTGGATAATGTGGATACAAACTCAGTAGGCAACAGCTTCATTATTAGTATTTAGATGCCCTTTGAGTTATCTTGCTTATAAAACTCCCCTGGTAAGGAATTCATGGTGATATACAAGTGTTCTTTAGACATTCGCAGAATGGGACACCTGCTTTCCTTATTCTGCCAGCTGGGAACCCCTTTGAATGAAGACACAAATACAAAGGCTATACATGAAAAGTGTGTGGTGGGATTAGCCAAAGGATTCACCTAGCCCAGAGCTCTGTTTCTAGAGATACATGTCATTATTTCCAAAATCCAACACTATTTATGGAACATCCAGGATGGACATCATCATCCTAAATTATGGTGGCCATGGATAGAGAAGACTTCTTCTTGCAGGGAAAAATCATCTTCGAGAACTACATTCAGTGAGAATAGCATTAAGAGCTATTGCTGTTGCCTTTGTATTCTTTCTTCACCTTAGCTATAGAATGCCCATAGAGGACTTCTTTTTTCTTCTTGTAGTTGTATCCAAAAATAAATTAACTCACAGATGTCCCTATAAGAAAAGCTTCTTGTCCCTTTCTTTCCTCTGTAGCACCTGTAAGCTCTAAGGAGGCTCAATGAAATTTGGGGTGCCACTCTTAAACAATGTAAGATTTGATTCAGGGGGGGTTGTTGAAGGAGACAGGAGATGGCAACTATTCCTTCTTTGAATTTTCTTAAGTTCAGTTGTGCTTTGGGGCAATTTTATCTTTCTTAGCACTTTTCTGATATTCAGGAGACCATCTACCCTTTTATCATTCAGGAGACCCCCTATCCTTTCAGAGAGAGAGTTTGGGAGACTTCTGGTGACTGAATAGGATAAAAGAGAGGACAATTTCTTTCTGTAAACTTCCTTACATTAATTTATCTTTGGATTCACAAATGTGTCTTCACAAAGCCATCCATCCATCCATCCATCCATCCATCCATCCATCCATCCATCCATCCATCCATGGAACCATAGACTGGTAGAGAAGGCTTGAAATTTACCATTCACACTCCTGTTTTAATTAAAAATAGTATATAACTTCAATACATTTGGATGGCCCCAGATTGAAGAAAGCTTACTAACATGTTATACTAATCTAGTGATTACTACTAAGACAATGACAACATGGTAGAACTTACTGATAACATGACATAAAGTTGTACATTTGTATAGATTTTTTTATATTAACAGCAGCCAATAAGATGGAGTACAAGAAGGGAAAATGCAATTCATTATAGTATCAACATGAGAAATTGTATGCCTGGTGTCAACACATTATTAATTTATCCTTTGGATTCTGGACAATGTATTAATTCAGAAAATCTCAGATCAAGCTATAGCTGTTTTATAGTGAACAGTGAAATATATGCAAACATGCTTCAAATCTGTCATCTCTTTCTGTCTCTCTCTCTTTCTCTCTCTCTCTCTCTCTCTCTCTCCCTATTGTTGTGGCCAAAACCTGGCTCATCTAAAGCAACCAAATCACTATGAAGACACAACATAATTTTATTTGCATGCAAACAAGCAATAATACAGCATATACTGGACCCTCAGCAAAGCTTGGATACTTTGCTGAGCAGCTCTGAGCCAAAGCAGAACCAGAGCTTGTATACCGTACCTTTGGCCCACTACACTGCAAGGCAAAAAAAAAGGGATGGGAAAATAAAAAAGAAAAAGGCGGACACAGTGGAAATCACAGCATGGCATTGGTATGTTTTAGATAAACCCATCCGTGTGACCTTATTATTATTTATCCCTTCCTACTAGGTCAGCGTGCTAGCCGTACTCTCTTTGAGATATGGTCAGTGAATAGACACAGTTTGGTTTACTGGGCCACAGGTTCCTGACTGAGCCTTCTCCCTGTTGCCCCGCAGGGTCAATTCAGCTGTGAATGCTTTCTTACAAGGGCCCTTTAAGCTGTTCATATGTATGGTTGGGGAGGGGGCATAGCAGAGGTTTGGTAGTGAATGAAGCTTACATGTGTACAGGGAGGTACCTTATACTGTGTGTCTCTCTCTGTGTGTACACACACACACACACACACAAACATACATACATACATATATATTCTCCTGACCATCCTGTTTGAATGCAATCTTTAGGATACAGCAGTGCTAAACTATATCCACACATAATGTTACTCCCATACATTTCCCTACTTAAGGTTTATATGTCGAATTCCCTCATAATAGTCATTCAGCAGAATCACAAGCAGATAATTATAGATCCACTGGCATTTCCATTATAAAATCCACTTAGCAAGTGGGAGGGGGGGTGGCAGGGGGAAGAGGGGAGTTATTAGCATTTCTATCATTTCAGAAAATGTCAGACTGAAAGCTGGCACACAGATTAGCAGTCGAGATGCAAATTTGTTTACACAAAATATTTAAATTTGCTCAGCTGCTTTTAATTTACAAATCAGCCAGAAAACCAAAACTTCTCAGATTCTTTCCCCTTTATGGGACTCAGCCAAATTCTCCATCAAGGTACAACAATCTGGAAAGGCTTTAGAAAAAAACCTGATCTCATTCCTTACTATATTTCCCTCCTTCTCATTGTGGTACAATTCAACTGAATTTAAGAAAACAAAATAATGTTATTGAATTGTCTAAAGCAGCCTTTCTCAACCTTTTCACCCTGGAGGAACCCTTGAAATATTTTTCAGGCCAGACGTTACACAATTACTATATTTGTTTCATGTGTAGGCCTCTATCTATGCATTAACAGTTTTCTTAAACTAAAAATAAAGAAGGAAACTTACCTCTTTAAAGTGAAGTTGCCCAAATTTGAAATATTTTTTAAAATAAATCATGATCTCTCAGGGAAGCCCTGGGATCTCTCATGGAACTCTAGGGTGCCAAAGAACCCTGATTGAGAAACCCTGGTCTAAAGCTTTTACCATCTCTGCTTTTGGCTGAACTGATAATTTATCAACAAAGCAGGAAGATAGATGATAGATGATAGATGATAGATGATAGATGATAGATGATAGATAGATAGATAGATAGATAGATAGATAGATAGATAGATAGATAGATAGATAGATAGATAGATAGATAGGCAGGCAGGCAGGCAGGCAGGCAGGCAGGCAGGCAGGCAGGCAGGCAGGCAGGCAGGCAGGCAGGCAGGCAGGCAGGCAGATGGATCAAAGCTATATTTCTATTATGGGGTCCACACAAGATGGTCTACAGTGGAAATAAATTGCACGGTAAGTATGGAGAGATAGCGTAGAAACATTCACAACCATCTGTTGTCCCTCCACCAGCAAACTCTGGAGTAAGCTGGAGGTGTTGTTGACTTCATAGACCATCACAATAACTCCCGCATGGAAACAAAGACATAGGAAGAACAGATTCCCACTTTTTTTAAAAAGCCAACCCAACTGAAAGTTGCTGTGGGGCATAGGAGAATCCCAGGGCCAAATTTCAGTGCTCCATAACTGAGTAACAATTCAAATGAAAAAGAAAAATAGGTAAGCAGGTAATGGGGTAGCAAACATAGCCAATGGAATGGGTATACTGAGAAACTCCAGAGTTAGCACTGTTTACTACAGATGCTCACTACAGATACTCATTGTATCCCTTAAAACCCTCAAGTCCCCTTCCCTCCAAATCACCCCACTTTTTTTTTTTCTTAAATGCAGGATTCTAAGTGCTATTCACTACACTTTAAATACCATTGATCTAAAGAAAGGTGTACTATAGCTTTCTAGTTATGTCTTGCTATGGTAAATCTGGCAGATAACTAGAACAATTGAATTAATGTTCTTTGTTCTATAATGACATAGGTTTGGAGCAACATATATAATAATTTCCCTTTAAAATTAATTTTCAAAGTTTGTGGCATAATTGGAGAAGAAATTGTGCAGCAATTTCCTCATCCAGTGGAATGACAGTCCATATACTTGGCCTATGCAATAAATATTCTGCTAATTTAAAACTACATTATAATCCACTCATAGCTTCAGAACTCACCTCAACCATATCGTATTTCATACGTATACAAAGATGGTACAGTATTATTCATACATACTCTTCAGACCAGATTGGCTGACCAACTAGCTTGCAATTAAAATCTGTACAATGTACTTTGGAACAGTGTGCATGCATGTTGCTTGTGTCTGTAGTCTCTGCTGCACTATGGTACTGCCCATGCTCCTGGCTCTTCTTACTTCTAGGGAAGAGGTTGAAGTACGTCCTCTTCTTTCATGGGTTGGAATTTCCCAGTCAATAGTTTTCAAACTGCTGTATATGGAATGAGAAGGTTTGTTGGAAATAGATCAGGATTTCCTGAATGAAAAGATCATTAAGAAAAGGAAAGGCTCCTTATTACAAAGCTTGCTTTCTGCTACCAGACAGAGGAGATGCTGAAGGTGAAAGGGCTTATTCTCAGATAATTGAGCAAGATCCATCAGCTCTAGCTAATCTTTCACAAGAACAGAGAGTAAGCCCAGAATTTTCTGGGGTGTAAAAGAGATATGTAGATGGCAGGCTCCCTTGCAAAAGTCATTATTCTACATGTATTTTCCACTCATCCATGTATACATACATATTTACCATTTCGTACATTTTTGTAGGCCAGTAAATAGTTCTGTTATTCCTATTAATGAAGTGCAGTTTATCAAGTCTGGAAGCTCCATGGAGATATGGAGATATATTTAATACTTTCTAGCTAATCAGTGCATGAGCCTGTATATCCTAAGTCACAAAGAATGCAAATTCACATCCTTTCACTGATGTAAAGGACAAAATGTCCATTTCATAAGCAGAAATTATCTGTATAATCTGTAACTTAATTGTCCTTCTCCAAATTGCCCATTCCAAGCCCAACCAGATCCTTCTATATTTCAAGCTAGAAAAAAAGCAGACACTTTGTCAGGTGGACTGTGTTAAAAAATAGCTATTTGCCACAGTCACCCAGTGAATCTCATAAATGAGTGAAGACCTGAATTCAAAGTTCAGGTTACCCCAGACTTTTCACACTGGTTCATATTGCCCTCAAACAGTTGTGAAGATTTTGATTTTCTAGAGATATGGGGATTAAAATAAACCTAACATCTATGCCTCCATTGCCCCCTCCTGCTCTTTAGCCTTTTCCCCTTGATATTACTAAATGATCCCTATTTTTCTTCTGATATGAAAAAGAAATATAATCCATTAATGTAATTAAGCTTGGAAACGGTTTTGATACAAGCCTTAAAGTTGCTTCACATTACTGCACCCCCATTACTTGCTACCGAACATTTCATTGCATAACCAAGATTTTAATCAAAAACATTGAAAACAGGTTGAAAGCTGGCAGCAATTCAACTAATGTCTTGCCAAGAAATTTTTAAAAGTGCAAGCTCTCTGTGGCCCTATACACATTAAATAAAGGTTTAATTATTCTGTTGTCATTGCATTAAATTTGGTAAAACTGTCATCACTTCCTTAGTGCATGATATAGGAATGCACAATCATTTCTATATGCCAGCTATGGTTCTGTTCACCAAACACCAGCCGTGTCACTGAAGTTAATGGATTACTACCACCCATTACTATGGTGTAATTTTCTTTGCTTTAAAAATGGGGGGTCCATCTTGGGATGAATAGATGGATGTTTTCCAGGCAGCCGTGCTTAATGAAATGTTTTATGTAGTGATATATTTTCCTGAAAGAAGAGCTCCAAATGTTTCACTTAGCAATATGGGCATTCTAAAATACATCAGTGATTTGTTTTAGAGGCCACTCCTTGGAACTGTTGTCATGTTCTAACACAACAATTGCATTGGCCGTGAGTCATTTTTCAAAAATAAAGGCAATACCTTTATCTGAAAAATCCACCCAAACTTCAACAAGGGATTAAACAACTGCTGTCCATGGTTCTTAAGATATTTCCTCTATCTAGAACAGGGATGTCTGAATTAATTTAGTTTGCAGTTTAACTAATTGGAACAATAGAATCAACAATTGGATTATTTAAGGCACTGAGTCCAACTTCCTGATCAATACATTAAGCCAAGTTAAAACATCAATGACAGATATTTGTCTAGATGACACTGGTTGCCTTTTGAGATGCTTCACATCATCCCAGTTCACTTCTTTGATACTTCTAGTAGCTGGAGGACGATTCTAAGTTTGTTTTGCATGTATACATTAACCTCTTCTGGTACTTCTAGTTGCTCACTGGTAATTCCAGAAGATGCTTCTGCACATCTGCAGAAGTCCTTTCCACCTACTAGGTAATCAGAGAGGCATGAAGCAAGGCAATATGCCGGTTTTATCACTACAAGTGAGGGGGCTCACTGATACAATTTTGAAGAGTGCTTCACTCAAAGCATTGTCAAAGTGCAACACCCCTTTAAAGTGTTGCTATTTTACAGAGCAGCATGATTAGAAATGTTATTTGGTTTTGTTTCCCACTAACTCAGCAGATTATAAACTGCACATTCAAGTCATGTCCTGCAGATTCAGCATCTTCAGTATAGATTGCTACATGTCATAAAGCTAAATGAGCAATTTGCTTTCTCAGTTCTGGGACCAAATTGATCTGATTTATTCTTTTTCACATTAACCTCATCATTGGTTGGATTTAGTCACATGCTTAAAGTACGCTGTGCTCAGCCATAGCAGGACTGTTTGGAAGTTGCATCAAGAAACAGTCTGGGGACTGGATCCTTGCAGATTCTCTGAGAATGTCAGTTGACCATTCAGGACTAAGACATTCATTTAAAAACCAAATAAACAAAAGACTGTACCTCTTCTATCTGTCTGCCATTTAAAGAGAAACATTAGAAGCCAAACCACCTGTAATGTACAGTTCTCATGGACAGAAGATTCTGAAATGGATGAAAAAAGTGAGATAAAGCACAGAATTCTTCTGGCAAGAAAAGTTATCTCATGATGAAACTGACTGACTGCATTTTAAAGAAGGACTACTTGTCCTTCATGAAATAACAAGCAAGTTCCTAGTGCAGCCTGCTAGACCACAGGTGGCCAATTACCCATTTTTGCACCTCTACAAAGTCTCCAAGATCTCTTTACCAAAATGAAGAGCAAATTGCTGACTTTTTCTGCAGCTTCCCCCACCCCCTTCCCTACTTTTCTAGTGTCATTGCCAGTAACCAGCTAACTTCTTTTAAAAGAATTGGTGTCTTTCCTGAATAAATTTTATCTTACCCTGACCTGGTCTATAAATGAGAAGGCTGGGTTTCACTATAAGCTAGAATTTAGCTGATTTATACTTAAGTTTACAAATATGGATAATGGGTTTAATTCAATAGGTGAAGGTTCAGACAATCATATTGTGCCAAGAAAGTTTTAGTGGGCTAAAATAACCTAAGAATGTCAAGGGGTTTCCAATCAAAGGATCAGTGTGAATCAAAGATACATTGAGCTATTTAAGGGAGAAAACCCTTCTCCATTCTGCACTCAGAAATGAATTGTATGATCCAGATCTCAAATTGCCACAAATCCTATATGAGCTAAGATAATACAATTATCCTTATTTTACAGACAAGTAATGACTAATAAATGCCGCTGGAATCACTTAGGATTTATTCTAGCTTTTCATAATAAACTACAAGCTTATGCTTATGTGTTCTTGTCAGTTGTATGGTCTTCATATGCATGACATATAAAGAATTTTCATGAAGAGAATCCAACAGGTTTTCTTTCAAATTTCAATATTCTTTAAAAAAATGTTCCATCTCTAAATGCCAAGTAGCAATTCAAAGTACTTATCATCAATTATTGGGGTCACTTATTTAAGTTAATTGGCATTATCAAAAGAAACCAAAGCAATGTACTAAATGAGATGTATATATTTATTTGTTAAATGCACAGCCTGCCTTGCCTCCAGGAGCTCAGTGTGGTTTAAATTGTGAATGTCTCTCCATTTTATTCCTGTGATCTGGATGGGGCCCAAGGTTACCCAGTGAGTTTCAATGGCTAAGGATGGATTTGAACTTGGGCATTCCCAGTCATGGCACCATACTTTAATGACTACACCACACTAGCTTAGCATTCTATATTGCTTGAATTCATTTTATTAGTGTTGGTCTTTTGTAGACTCTCAGGTGGTGGTGGTGGTGGTGGATTCTGGTATAAACTGACACTGGGACCAAAACTGCATGCTTCAGTTTTGTTTTGTTTTTGTGTGTGGATGTTGAAGATCACTCCCTATTTTTGGCAATTAGAGACCACCATTACGATCATTTCCATGGTATTTGGGGTCTTATTTTTCTTACCTCCATTTTTTTAAAAAAAGTTTCTCCTTCATCCTGGCTGGCCTGTTTATGCGCTCTGTAAGGCAATCCTTTTTGTCCTCTAGATGATAACCCGCATAATTGTGTTCAGTGGGTTTTAAGAGATTATTGTGTCAAAAGGAGCTCTGCCATAATATGGGCCAATCAGATAGGATACCGCAGCCGATACGCTTAAACTGAATTGATATACTGGGAGGAATGATTAATTTTTAAAAAATGCCATTAGGCAAAAAGTAAAGTGCTCGTGAGATATGAGCTGCTGGCTGGTTTTTCTTCATTATACTTTCCTTTTCCCCAGATAATTTTAAAGATGGAATGATGATAGTAAGAATACAGATCCTTGAAATTTTCCTCTAATCCTCACCTCCTTCCATTATGATGTCTTTTATGTATTTATGCATCTTCTTCTACATAAAAAACAAAGGAAAAACAGTGGAAAACCTAGATAATCTGATTCCTTAGTTTAATTTATATGGTTTCTGCCCAAAAGTTATAAACTACATAAATTTCAGATTAATGCACTAGAAGAGTGGGTTACTTGGCAGCAACTGCATAGCCCTTCTCCTGAAAGAGAATCTTTTATTTGTTGGAAGACAAGAGTATCATTTCTGAAAGATGATTTTCCCCCCTCTTTTCATGTTGCCATTCACTTATCCTGCCCTCCTCCTCTTCCTTACTAGTTCTGACATGTCTAATATTTTTTTAATCCTCCAACACCCACACTGATTGACATTTTGGGGTAACAGTCCTTCTCACTGTTGTGCTGCTGAAACTGTTGAAGCAATACGCTCTTGAAGACAATAAAGAGATCCATAAAATATGCATACGCAGATGTCTATACTTCTGAAGACTGAAATTTCTCCTCCCATGAATACACAGATAAAGTTCTTTAAGTGTCATCTTGTGAAATGTGTTAAGCCTTAGATCTCAGGCTATCCAATAAGGCCAACTGCAGAGTTTGTCACTAGACTATTGATTTACTGTTGTTAAAATCATTTTCTAAGTATGATTGGTATTGCTCCAAACCATTATGATGAAGTTAATGGTTCTGAGGGCAAGGTTGAGATAATTTATAGTCATAATTCACTTCAAATAACATACAATTTGAAGGAAATATGATTAAGAAGGATTTGGAGTCTTCAGCTTCCAGGCAACATCAATGACCATAAAAAATTATTCAAGATATGAAGACCTGGGAAGCAGACTGAAATAAACATTCCTAAACCTCTTTCCAAATGCTGATTTTCAAAACCAAGTTTGGGAAACTGAGTAAATATATTTTATACCTTCTTAACTGCAGAGATCTTTTTTCAAAGAATCCTGAAAATCAGTTATTGCTAAAGAGCTGAGCATATTTTAGAGAGACTAGTATGACTTGTATAGAATTACTATTCCTGAAAGCAGAAAAAAGTAAAAATCAGTTTTATTTACAGACCAGTTATGTTCTTTTTTGTTCAGAGAAAACAATTTTCTTGGGCAGAATATGTCCATCATCTTATACTGTATATTCAACTGGTACAAATTTTGCAAAGGGAATGCATGAGATAATATATTGGCCCAGCTAACTTGTATTGTTTCCAGATAAGGAAACATCAAATTTTCCTTCAAAAAACATAACTTATTCATCAGTAGACATCAAGTAAAATTAAATATCTCTTTCTTTATGGCCAGTTTTTTTCATAATACTGCAAAATTCATTGTATCCACAATACAAACTTCATTATGAGAGTCAATTTCACCCAAGCCCTCTAGAGCAGTGTTTTTCAACCTTGGCAACTTTAAGATGTGTAGAGTTCAACTCCCAGAATTCCCCAGCCAGCATGCATTCCTCCAGCCAGACACATTTTAAACTTGAAAAACACTGCTCTAAAGCATTGTGGTATCCTTAACACCAGTAAGACTGTGGACAATTATCTTGGCATCTGCAGGATCCCTATCCATCCTCTTTACTTTTAGCCTTTCATGTATTGACCTTAGGTTGTCATTTCACCTTTCTTTAAAAAATGTTGGCACTAGCCTGATTATCTACTGCCTCATCTTTCTTGGGGAAATTCTTGTAATAGAACATCAAATGATTGCTGAAGCCCCTATGGTCCTCCATATTTTTGCAAAATGTTTCCATTCATCACTACCTCTGACTACCTATCTGTTTCTGCCTTCCCCTCTGCTTTCCTTTAGCATTTCTTTTTTTTTTTCACTATCCTTCATCTTGTTTTTTTACAGCTGTTTCTGAGCCATTGAAAAGTATCAAGCAAGGCCTCACCCCATTTCCATGCCAGCTAAAGCTGGGACATCTCCCAATGATCATGCTGGCCGTTGAATACCTGACATTCTTCCATGATGAAATAAAGTAAGTGTCAACTGATTTTCATTTTCAAATCCAAGGGGAAAGGAATGGTCCAAAGCCATAGCTCCTTACAGACCATCATTCTAACTCAATACTTACCAGAAGCAAGTAGGTTCTAAGATTTCAAGAGTCCTTTTTCAGAGATGCCAGGATTCCATCTGAAATAAGCTTCATGTAAATAATCTGCTCACCTATTTTTATAGAGGTGTCCTGCTTCATCAGACACAAGCTTTTGGCATCAACTCTTCCCCACCATCTTTAATTCTAGAAATCCAATATTTCTTTTAATTGTATCATTTTAGAATACAAAGTTCACATGGAAACCCAGTGATGAAAGCTCAACTGTTTCTGATTGAACATTATTTATGGCAAACATTGGGATTGGATTGAAAACTCCAGTGAATTAGGATAACATGCTGAAACTATCATTTTTAAACTAGCATCTGAATTGGAACTTTGGCATTTTTCAGGAAGAAACTAGATGCAAAGACTCCAGAATTAATTTTAGAATTTTAGGATTTTAGAATTAGAAGAAGTCTTGGAGGTCTTGAAGGTGATCCTCAAAAATAGGAATCTTCTGCCATAGCATTTCTTAAAAAATGGTAATCCCATCTCTGTTTAAATAGCTCATATAGCAGCCTGTTCCTAGCAATAGCTCCAGAAGTTAGAAAATAAATCTTAATAATTGGCTACAAATCTTCTCAAGATACCTACCACTGTTTACAGTCCTGCCTTCTTCAGCAAAATCATGTCTGACACAGCCCTTCATATATTAAAATATTGTGATTAAGTCTTCTTTTAATCTTCTCTATTCTGAGCAAAACTGATTTAATCCAGTTAATTTAATCCAGTTCTCTACCCCAGAATAATGGAACTGGAGGTAATAACAGTTTGAGATATGTTTATTTATTATTCAAATTTAATTACTGCCCACCTCCCCCAAAAGAACGGATATAGATCTGTTTATGGTATCAGAGAGTAAGACAGCATCAATCATGAGTCAAGATAAATAACCCTGTTAGATGCTTATACATTTTTTTTTCATTAAAATATTCTAGGAGACTTCATGTGTTCTGTGGAAAATAGAACATATTATTTATTACATTTATATTCAGCCTTACTGCTTAGATAGGTATCCAAGGAGGCTTACACAAAATATAAAACATGATAGTAAAATAAATTGAAATTCAAATCTTAAAATCAGTTAATTAAAAGGATGGTGAGACATGCATTTTGTCACTTTCCTAAATACTGAGTGAGTGAAGGCTAAATTGACTTCATTGGGGGAACATTCTTTAACCTGTGACCCAAAATGAAGGCCTTCTCTCACATGCTGGACAGCCAACCTTCTGGCAGTGGGGGCATCTCCAAAAGATTGATCTGCAGCCTTTATTTCTAGTCTCCTTATACAAATGTTCCGCAATCTTTCTTGAGCAATATACCCTATGAAAGCTAGCTCTCCCAGCATCAGAAGAAAATAGTCTAAAGCCAGCTTGTTTCCAAAACATGGAAGAGGTAGAAATAAACTCTCCTGCCTGAAAGAGAGTGGCTTCAGACCTATTTCCCACATGGGTGGGAAAAAAAGGTTCACAAATGTAAACCTTGATTTCAAAATAAATAGGGCTTGCATTTGAAACACAGCAATCACTGGGATTTTTTCTTCTTCTTCTCAATGGCTTCATTAGCTTTTCTACAATCAATCTACTTATTAGAAGTTCCTTCAACCCTGAAGGCCAGTTCTGCCTGTCTCCAGTCCAGCTTGTCAAGAGAGGCCTGACACACCTTTATATTCTCTCTCATCCTTTAAAATCTGGCACTGTCCCCAGACTTTTTTTAAAGCCATTATTCATTGTGAAGCCATTATATACTCCTATAGCAAGTCTAAGCAATATTGAAGTTCCAGGTACCTTTATGAGGAAAGAAATCAGACTGAACTCAGTGGAATCTCACTTGCACAAACTTCATACTGTGCTATTTTTACTGCTACTATTAGTAGTAGTGGCAGTGTGCTGTTTACCTATTGCTTGAGCCCATTGCTTCTAGTTCACCCACCCACCCACTGGAAGTGCTAAGCAATTATTCCTTTCAAACACCCTACCTCACCATTTTTTGTGGTTGTTCATAGTAGCAATTTCCTTCAGCTTTCATTACTTTCTTATTTTATAAAACTTTATTTTAATCTACTTCCTAAATTTCCTTTGAGTTGGTATAACCTCACAAAGGGCTCTTCCTATCTTGGCTGTAGTCTAGTGTACACACTGAAAAACACATCACCGTTTCTTATTACCATATACTACAAATAAATATAGGAAGTGAATTAACTCCACTATGAGAGGACAAACTCATCGTGTTTGAAGTAATCTGAAGTGGTGCTGGATCTATTCAAACACGGAAATCATTTATGATCATGCATTTTTAAAAAAAATCCCCTTATTTTCTCCATTGAACCAGTTCAGCATCAATTGGTGTTTTGTCCACCTTTCAAGATATTGCAAATCTAGTCCAACAAGTGCTCTACAACCCATCCCTGACGGGTATGCAAATGAGACATCTGTATGTCAGAGATACTGGAAAAATCACCTTTTGTAGGATACTGTCTCCATGTAAAGCTTAGTTAGAAGACCGTTCTTCTGTCTCTTGGTGTTTCTCCCACCCACCCAGCTCTGTGTCAGTACCAGTCTTCTGAAACCACAGTGTGTATAGGTGTGTGTGTGTGTGCGTGCGCGTGCATGCATTTTTTAGTTAAGCACCTCACATGGGTAATGTGTAGCCATATTCAAACAAGGAAGTCACACACTAGGAATTGGAATGGGGGGGGCAGGGTGGTGGATGTTTATTAATGAGTTTTGCTTTTTCTCCTACTTGGATCAACACACCTACATGGTTCTTCTCTCTCTTCCTCTCTCTCTCTTTCTCTCTCCCCCATGTACTCCACTAACAGCTCTTTCTCACTCTCAACAAATGGTCCCTCAGTCTCTTCGCTGAATCATTTCTCTGAAGAAATTAGGCAAAAGGGTGGTGAAGGAGCAGATTGCGTCAATGCCACAAACCCAGACCAGCTTTCTGTAATTAGAAGGTGCATTAAAATTCCAGGCATGCCCCTTTCTAAGCCAGGACTGGAGGGGGATGGGGAAAAATGAGGTAAATCCCTTCTCCCCCTCCCTCCCCAGCACCAGGAGCCCTAACCAACCCTGAATGATCCTGCTCCATCCTTTCCTTCACCCCTCCCACCATGCAAATGGGGACTGAACCAGCTGCGAAGCAAGACAATCAAGTGTTTCATTAAAAAAG
This sequence comes from Candoia aspera, assembly GCF_035149785.1. Lineage (NCBI taxonomy): Eukaryota > Metazoa > Chordata > Lepidosauria > Squamata > Candoiidae > Candoia > Candoia aspera. The sequence goes on from NC_086155.1 coordinate 193,106,289, forward strand.
ACCCAGTTCAGTATCGGGTGGGTAGGGGGAACAAGAAGAGAAAATGCCAGCTCCTTTTCAAAAGAAAAGCTAAAGCATCCAGTGGGTAGGAAGGAGTCCAAACTCAAGGTTTCTTCAAACTCCTGGGAGGTCCACCTTGATCCCTTTTGCCATAAAGCCCATAAGGTAGATTAGATGCAATGGCTGAGGTGGGCAGCTAGACGGATGGTGGATGGGTGGATGGGTGGATGGGTGGATGGAAAGATAGATAGATAGATAGATAGATAGATAGATAGATAGATAGATAGATAGATAGATAGATAGATAGATAGATTCTGCATGCATGGTTTCTCAAGAAAGAGACACGGTCTGCTTCCAGCCATGTTCATTCATTCTTTTAAGATCTCCCAGGTTCAGAGGGTGCCTGAATCTCTGGAAAGTATTCAGGAAGCAGTATCTCCATTTAGTCAGATTTATGGAATGCCATCTTCCCATACTTGGACAGTCTGCTCTTATCTCCAACACTTCCCAAGTGCCTTCTGCGTCCCACTTCTATTCATGAGAGATGGGGGAGGGGGGGTTGGAAGGATTATTGCTGTTCCTGACAGACCATGTCTACAGAAATGCTAAATAATTTAATTTAATTTAATTAATTAAATATAAAATAAAATAAAATAATAAAAGAAGGAATGCTGAGTCTTTCAAATTCCACACAATCTAATACTCAACCTACAACTGAGGTTGGTTAAAGTGTTTGTGGGTCCCACTCCTCAGCCTTCCTAACTTACCAATGGGTTGCTTGTTGGCATTAGAACAACAATAAGGAGAAACTCCTTCAAGGAAAATGAACAGCATCTGTCAGCCTGTGTCTCTGTGTTTTCACTACCAAGCTCTACTTGTTTCTCTAGAAAGAAAGTGTGTGTGTGTGTACACACACACCTAGATACACTCACATACAGTGTTTCGCCTTGCTTTTTACCCCCACTTTCTAAAAAGCAACCCCAGGGTGAAAGAAGATAGAGCGGGAGAGGGAGAGAGGAATCCTCCAGCGCTAATGTTGTCGGAATATCCACTCGTTTCAGAGGCTTGTAGGACCCAACTCACGTCTCCGATTGAGCGTCCTGCAAGAATATTTATTCGGCACCAATTTCAGTCACTGCATTGAACGCCAGCCTTGGCAAGCAAATTGCATTTCCTATCGCAGTTGACGGAGCCTAGATTCATTCTCCCCCCCCCCCCCCCTCAAAGGAAAGGGAAGGAATCCCAACCCCATCTCCCTCCCTCTCTCCCTCTCCTCTCCTCTTTCCCGAGTGACCGCTGATTTGGCAAGCCATCTCATTTCGGATTCGCGGAATAATGAGGTTCGCGGAATAACGAGGAAAACCTTGAGAAAGGACAACGAGTAGTCCGCACACCTCGGGCAAAGCCCGAGTCCCTGGCCACCATCCCCACCACCCGCCTGACGTTCACTTGTATCTTTTCTATCTCTCCTCCGGCTTCTTGGGGGGGGGGGGGATGTCACATCCCTTTGCCCCGCGCCCTTACCTTTCACAGAGGAGAGCATCCAGAAAAAGATGAGATTCCCCAAGGTAAATCCACTTTTAATCCCCATGATCTTGCCCAGGATGCACAAGTCCGGGCGGCCGCATTTCCCACATTCCCTTTGCCCCAGATCTTCTGCGGCGGCGGCGGCGGCGTTCCTTGGCCAGGTGGTCTCTTTGCAGTAGTAGCTAATCCTTTGCATCTTTTCCTCTGAGCGAGCGAGCGGAGCGAGCGAGCTTCCCCCACACAGTCACCCCCAATCGGATCTGCTTGCTTTCTTGCCTGCCTGCCTGGCTTCTCCGTTGCCCCCCGCCCCTTCTTCTTCTTCTTCTTCGTCTTCCTCCTCCTCCTCCTCCTTTCTCGCCTCGGTCCAAGGCGCAGTGAAGGAGTTCGCGCGGAGCGGCGTGTGTGTGTGTTGATGGTGCGCGGTCACAGCTCCAAGTGAACGGCGTTTCTGGGATACCAGAGCAACCTTGACGAGCAGGACTCAACCATCTCTCCGGCGGGGGCAGCGAGGCTCTCGGCTCAAGCAAGCCGGCTTTGCCGCCAGCCAGCCCGAGGCTGCCTCGAAAGCCTTGCCGCTAGCTTCTCTGTTCTCTCGAGAGGAATGGGAATGGGAGGGAGGAGGGAGAGGAATCAAATCAAAATTATATATTTAAGAATAACGAAATGAACCAAAGCTCAGGAGCGGAGCGTCATTGACTAGACGCGCTTCGAAAGACCAGACTCGGTTCGAAATTGACCAGCTTCTCTGACCGCTTGCTGGGGAGTATTGACCAAGCGCCGCTTCTTCTCTTTTTCTCCCCCCCTTCCTTATTCTTTCGCCCCTGTTTGGGAAACCTTGGCGTGGAGGGTGTTACTGTTGGTGCGGTTTTCTAGGTGTTATTTTTTGGGGCGGGGGGGAAGCTTAAGGGAAATCTAATCTTTAAGGAGAAAAAAAAAATCCCTAACACCCCAAACCGGGTGGGCGTGGGGTAGGGTTCACCAGCATCTCCAAGAAATAACCAAGAACCCCTTTAGCAGATCCTTCTCCATCTCGGCCGGCGGACAGTAGGAAGGAAGGGAGAACGCAGCGGCCCCGGCTCCGCTAAAGGTTCCCGCTTTGATGCGCTGGAGCCTGGAATGATCGCGCAGCGCACTTACATGCGCGAAGGGCAGTCGGACCCACGAGCGCGCCTTGGTCTCCCCCACCCTCACCCCCATTCACGGCTCCGTGTGTTGCTCTCGGACTTGCAGTGTCCCGGATAATGATGGGGATGCGGTTGAGGGCGGTTTTAATACCAGCCACCAAAGGCAAGAAAGGCTCGCGGGGTGAACAGGCGTCGATTGTGCAGCCGTCCACCAAAGCGACACGCGCCTTTCCTTCCCCAGCGTTCCCTTCTCCCTCCCCATCAAAAGCCTCTTCTCCGGGCTTTCCTCTCCGCGTCCTCCCCTCACCCCGTTTTCTTCGCCCCTCCTAGAGATTAGAGCCCAAGAACCCAACGACCGTGGATCTTAATTTTGCAAGTTGCCCGACAGGTGGAAGAAAAAATGGGGGGGGGGGGGACAAAGAGAGAGAAAGGGGGACAGAGGAAGAGCTTTTCGCAACTGAGGCGCGGAGAGGCGGGGGGGAGGGAAGAGCGATCCCCAGCTGGAACCGCAAAGCCGTGCGCTCGACTAGCCCGAAAGGGTTAAGATTGGGCAAGGAAAGAGCTCTTGCGCCATCTACCGCTCGCCCAAGGAGCGCCGGCTTCTTTCCGACGTTTGTAAGGGTGGGGGAGGCGGGGACAGTCCCTGCTAAAGAGAAAGTCGCGTTTTGGCTTCTATCAGCCTCACTCTCGCCATCCCCACCCCCATCATCACCACCTCTGTGTTCAGGGCAACTACGTTTTCTCAGCGAGTACATGAGTGATGAAGCATGGGAGGAAAGGGACGAAAAGGCGTGGGGGGGGGGGGGGAAGCAGAGTTCCTTGGGTTTTCCAGAGCTGTTCCTGGCACTCCCTTCCTCCACCTTGACTTGTGCGAGCGGTGCAATTCCTCGGGGCTCTCTTAGCCCAATTTAAACTCTATTCTGATGAGTGATCTTCCGTCTACTTGTGTGCTTGGCCTGTGCATGTAGGAATATCTATTTATGCTTTCATTTGATTGATATCTTCCTTTAGAAGAGCTTGTTCTTGAGTAGATCTCCACTTCAAGGGGCTAAGTGAACTGGCTGAAGGGACGGGCAGAAATAAAGGTTTCTGCTTTTTATCCAAGACTGAACCAAAAGGTAAGGTCTCCTTCCAGTTAAGTTTGACTCTTGGTGACTATCATCCCTGAAGTTTTAGAAGTGATTTGTCATTCCGCTCTTCCAGGATATATTTTCGACTTCTCAGGCTAGTTTACAGCCAGGGATTTTGTGGTGGTCTCCCATCCAATTCCAACCAAGGCCATCTTTGCCTAGCAGTTTTGAGCTCAACAAGATGCTGTTGACTGCCCAGATGCACACCATAACTGCACAGAAAAAAAAAAAAAAAAAAAAAAAATCAAGGCTTATAGTTCAGGGGTAGGGCATTTGTTTTGCACCCAAATGTTTCCAGTTGGATGGATGGCATCTTCCAGTTGAAGCTATAAGAAAACTCATGGCTGAAAGTCTACAATTCAGTAGCACTAATACCAGCCTGGCCTAAGGGTGGGGAACCAGCAGACTTCCAGATCTTGTTTACAACTCCCAGCCTTTCTAGCCAGGATAGTTAATAGTGAAGGATGTTGGGAAGTGTAGTTTAGAAAGATATGGCTAGACTGAGCAATCTGACCCAATGAATGGCGGTTTCCTGTGTTCTAAAATATGTCCTTGAGCTTACAAAAGGAAAATCACTGTTGTATATTTTGAAGATGGAAATTTGTTCTCTTTCTACATTTTTTCCAAGAGTACACCTTTTGCTAAATCATGGTTTGCTTAACCATGAATAAACCACAACTGGCTTCACTCATACATCCCACTTAAGCCAAAGAGCTTACATTTGAGTTCCAGTAGTCACCCACACCTTCAGCTCAAACAAATCACTGTTATCACTTAGTGTAACATGTGAATCTAGCATATCCCTAAAACAAGTCTGGAAAGCAAAGATTATGGTTTATTTCCTTGTTTGCCTGTTAGTTCCCACTGGACATTCCTTAAGATATTCTCATCCTTTTATTGTCTTCCAATTTTGGCTTGGGATTCAGCATCATACAACTTGGCCTGTCCTTTCTACCCCCCTTCACCCATTTTGCTGATTTTCTGAAAGCAAAATGATCTGTGCTGCTGGCAGAGTCCTCTGCTGGTGGAAAGTGGTCTCAAGCAAAGAAATTTCAGCCAGCAGAAATCATTTGTGCCTCATCCATCTGATACTGGATTAGGATTGTGACCCATACATTGTGACCCATACATTTTGGAAAGTCTTTTTTAATTTAAAGGCTGGGTTCCCACAACCTACTAAATTGTGGACAAGCCAACTCCCTTTCAGGTTAGTCTAGCAAGTTCTGTGAACCTGTCAAATATTTTTTAAAGTTGAGTCTGTTTTTCAAAATTTTCACCAAATTTCTTAAAATGTAACATCCTCATAACATACCCATGTCTGTGGGAATCAGTAGGTGAAATATTGCAGTCTGAAGATAACCATTATCATTAAAAAAAAAAAAAAAAGGTTTTACTTGTGAGCCATCTAAAGTCATTGGGGCTTGGGTGGTATAGAAATTTAATAAACAAACCAGCAAACACCTTCTAGGCTCTAGGGAACCAGTCTTTTACTGAAGAATTGCCAATTCCATATGAAACCATTAGGCAGATGAGTGTCTGCACTTTCCTTTGAATCGTTCAGGAACTCACTTTCTAAAAGGGCATGATGAAGGATTTGGGATGCTTACCTCCTATAGCTCAGCTTTCCTCAACCCAGTAATTTTCAAATATGGTGCACTACAAATCCCATTATCCTCTGTCAGCAAACCCGTAACTGATTGGCGTTGCAACCTGATGTGTTTGAAGGTAAATCCCCTAGCCATGACATTAGAAGGAGCACTGCAGCTTCCTTCCATACATGCTTCCATCAAATGTAATTTGAATGGGTGTCTCCCATTGCCTCCCACAGCGATGGGAAAGGGGAAGTACGATGACAGCTTCTCCAGGAAAGGATGCTGGATCTCAAATAGCTCTTGATTACCTGAAATATCAGAAATTGAGCACCTAGTCTTCCAGCCTGGTCCATAACTTGTATCTCCATGTTGGAGAAAGCTGAGTTTGTCACAAAGGAATCCTGCCAAAAACAAGGCATCAGAGCAACTTCCACTCAGTGCGCTTCTTCACTCAGTTCTGTGCTTCTTTTGAATCTTTGAAGCACATTTGAGAGGGGTGAAAATATCAACTTCTATTTCTCTCAGTTTCTTATTTTTATGAATCTGTCCAATACTGTTTGCCAAGCTTGAGATTGTTGTTTCTATATGCCCTAAAACTTGTATATATTTTGGTACACCATTTTTGAAACATATGTGTTTTGTTTGCAGTGTTACTTAGTATACTTTTATGCAAATAAAGTTTCCTGTTATTATACATTTATGTCTGTTTTCATGAATATGTGCATTTCCATAAGATTCTCCTCTATTATACTTCTTTTAAAATGACAAAATGCACTGCAGAATTCAGAGGAAAATGTGAATTTCAAAAGATAGTTAAGTTTTAGCTCACATTCATAATGTATATCCCACCTCTGGAATATATTATCCCAATTTTATATCTATTTCACTGATTTTCAGCAGGTTACTAGCCCAAACTCAAGCTACAGATTTTACTTGCATGATCTGCAGCTAGGATAAAAAAAGTTATATTCTCTCCTATATTAAGCTATCTGCTTGCATAGTCTATATTCCCCATCTGAGTCAAAAGAAGATGGGAAACAGCTGCTAATTGTTGTTTGATTGCTAATACATTTTAATGTATTACTCTAGTCAGCTGTCCAAAGAACACTTGTATGAGTTAAGTATCTAACATAGATGGATGGATTGATATATCAAATATTTTTTTGCATTATCATCATGGCAGTGCTTATGTAGTAGTTAGAACACTGTGCTTGGATTGAATCCTTGAGCACTTCTGTTTTTTCTAAAGTTTGATATTCATGATATACCATCACAATTTGTGTTGATACAGAGAAATAGAGTGGTAGTGATACTTAAAAAGGAGATTGCTAATGATGTAATCCAATAAATGACTTGATTGTATAAGTATTAGTGGGTATCCAATAAATACAGGTGTACCGACCTACTACAGATACAGTCAAGGAAGCTATTGAGGAATTTTATCCATAAACTTCAAAAGCCACCTGAGACACTATCAAGAAAGGATTTATAATGGCTAATAGATTACCAGAATGCATAAGTTTAAGAACTGGAGGAACCTGGAAGAAAAAAGATTTGAACTGGATAACCATAATAGTGCAGGTTAAGAGAAAGAGTTTGCTTGTTTGTTTATTGCTGACAGTGCTTTCAATCATCATAAACATAGACTGTATGCATGGACATCTCCTGATGAACAACATCAAACTCAAATAGCATAATAGGAAACAGAAGGTGGAAACACAATGTATGGCCTTGAAAGCTCCACACCTAGAAAAAGTGGGATAATAGACATCTTCAGATTATGGATTTGGAATCAGCTATTAAGACTACTATGTCCTCAATAAAAGGTAAATCATTCCTTGACCAAATAATGATTGATTTTTCTCTTGAGGGGATGACCAGCAAGGCATTATTTGGATTATGCATATGATGGATTGTAGTAAGGGTAAAATGAGGAAGTCCTAAGTAAGCTCCAACTGAACAATCCTCATATGGAAAACAAAATCAGTTTAAATGATCCAAATAATTTTAGATTTATTGGGCAGGATCCACAGTGAAGACCTTTTCATCTGCAGAGGCTCAACATGGCGGTATGTGCTCTAAATGCAATTGCTATTTGATGAGCACAAGTTAATAAATGGAGTAGTCTACCAGGCATTACCCTGTCTGGTAAGTGAACCAGCCATCAAAGGGTTGTGATAAAATGTTTGGTAACTTGATCCTAGGTTGCATAGCCCTTGATACAAATTATAAAAGCAGACTCTTTTTATGGAAGGCATTGCTAGCCAAGACTAGTAATATTGTGCTATATTGGCTACATCAAAACCTTCTGACTCATGATTTGTGTCTTATTTTTTTTTTCATTTATTTTAATAAAGTATCTTTAAAAATGAAGGCTCAGTCATATTCAGACATGTACATTCACATATACATATGTTAATATGGTAAGAGCAGATTGTGTGTTTATTTGTTATAAGTTCATTTTCAATATATCCAGCAGTGGACATTCTTAAGAATCCTGTTTTACTTTTTCAAGAAATCCAGTTTTATGACAGTTCTCCAGAAGTCTCCCTCTATGAAATTTATGAGTTGGGGTGTAAATTTTCATTTGTGTCATGTTTCTAGGCTTTTCCACTGGCTTTTAATTGTATTTTAATTGCATTTTAATTTATATTGTTTTACTCTTTGAATGACCCCCTTGTAGCTACCTAATTTATTGGTTTTGTATCTTGCATTTTATTGTCTATGTTTTTATTCAGACTGTATTTGTGTGTGTGTGTGTGTGTGTGTGTTTTACTATAAACTGCCAAAGAGCTTTGGCTGTTGGGACAGTTTTAAATATGTAGATAGATAAGTAAATGAACAAACAAATGCAGCATATTTGCTTTTTGGCATGATCAAATATCCTATTGATGTCATGGGTAGAGGTCAAGGATGAAAATAGCTTGCCAAGGGCCATTAACTCAATCTCCATGATTAAATACTCTCAGGATTTTTAAAAGAGAGTTGAGATAGGAACTGGACAGCTACTTCAATAGCCCAGTCATCAGGGTCATGCTTGCTAAAAGGTGCCACTGGGAAATGAAGATGTGTGATGAGCTCTCCTGATGACTGCTACTTTATTCTGTGTACCTTACATATTTTTCTAATCACTCAGGAGTGAGATAGCCCAGCTCATACTGGATGAGTAGTTTGAATGACTCATAAGGCAAAGATATTAATCTGTTTAGAGAACAACAAAGAGGTCTCTTGGATCCTCTAAAGCAGTGTTTCTCAATGTTGGCAACTTTAAGATATGTAGACTTCAACTCCCAGAATTCCCATGTCTGGCTGGGGAATTCTGGGAGTTGAAGTCAACATGTCTTAAAGTTGCCAAGGTTGAGAAACACTGCTCTAGAGACCTAGCCTTGGTCTATTCATTGGCTTTCTGCTAAAGCCTGAAAGCAAGGCAGATACTGATTTACCAGGGTAAAAAGTGTCTATGGCAGTACAGGCGAAATCAGTGGCCTTAATCAGCTTCCGAGTTAGCTACTATGACTTAAATTAAAATCAGAGGAGATATGAAAGATGAAATCAAATCAAAATGGCTTTTGTGTTCATTAATTCCAGCTTTTCACTACTGAGGGTTGTTGTCTATTTGATCTTATTTTCTCATTCGAGGACATTTTTTGAAAGCTGAGTTCACACTCATGGTAAGCTAAAATGTGGTTTGCCAGTTGTGAGTCAGATTTTTGGTGAGCCCCACCAGTGTGGTTAGACCAACATTTTTGTATACTGCACTGGGTGAATCTAGCCTATTGAATTGTCAGCAGGGCTACCAGATCTGGGCTGCACAAATTTGCATGATCACTAGATTGCAGCAGTTACAGAAATTTCCAACTCTTTGCTGCTATCTAATGGGAATTTAGATTTTTGGAAATCAGATCAAGATCAAGTTAGGACACCTAGCTCAGTATCGTCTGCCTTGATTATCAACAACAAAAGTTCTACTTTTACTGAAAATGCCGTTAATTGGAGCCATTATTTTATGCAAAGCTGTTTTTTTGTCCCTGAGCTGCAACTTTTCTTTCACTTGTTTTTGCTTCCTAGCTCCCTTTTTCCTGGTTCTGCCTCTTTCATCAGCCTTTCCATCAGACTCTGATTTTTCAATTTCTTACATTTTTGGAACACTCACTCAGTGAAATAACCTGACTCTACCATATATACTAGCAAGTGTGCATGTGTGCATGCAGTGTTCCCAGGATTGTAACCCATATGTAAACTTTAATGGAAGAGACATTCCTTCATTAAATGATGTTGTGAATAGATTTACCATCAGATAACTCTCACTTGTGGCCAATCTTTACCTTAATTTTTACAGGCTATAAGTTATACAGTAGTTATCAGCATAGCTATAAGTTTATGAGCAAATGATAAGCACATTGATTTGAAATTAGTGTGACTTCTTCTGAGGAACTACATGAAGTAAATTTGTTCTGTGATGTTTGCTAGTAAATTGGGTTCTCTTATTTTCTCCTCACCCCTCTACTTGATTGGAAGCTGCTTCTTGTCCAAAGATCTGCTGGATCCATTTAATCTTGGCAACAAGCACCAGATCTTTTCTGTTTGATTCAATCTTAATATTTCCCATTATCGTAATTACCCATGTCTTTGCCACCTTCACAGTGGAATTTTATGATAAACACTGTGCTGTGCCATCTGTGAACAGTTACTTAAAGGTGTACAACTCTTAAAGATAAGCTCTCAAGGTTGGTTATCCAAGCTTGGGTTGGTTAAATTGCTTTGAATTTAAATGTACTTTCTCAGACTGAATGTCAAACAGGTAGGGGTTAAAAAATGGAACAACAGAAGTTTTTTCGGTATTGACTTAGGCTTCAAAGATAGGGGCAAGGGCACTTTTCAGGTCAGTGGGGTACATTCAAAAACATGGGAGCATGACTGAATGCCCGCCCAACGCTGCTATGAGCGAAGACTTTTACGTTTATAAAATGGACATGGGCCCTAAAACAAATGCAGACTTAGCCAGGGCTACTAGATCTGAGCTGCACACATCCTTATGAGCACTAGATGGCAGCAAAAAGTTAGAATCTTGGGTGGTTTCATTGCCTAAAGTTTAGCAGTCCAGTTCTATTAACTCCAGTTAATAGAACACAAACTGTTGATGCCACCTTTTTAGCTCTCAAAAATATTTACTATTAATTCCCCCCAGTTTACCTTTGTCTTTTTTCCCAGGGCCATAGACACTAGGCTGCATCTAGTCACCATTTGTTTTTATATATATATATATAAGAATGCCTAAAGGCCCTAGGGAAAAAAAAAAAATAGGAACTCAAGATGTTGGTAGAAGCTGCCAGATTTTTTTTAAACAGCTTTTTGTTTCCTTCTTCTCCTCCCCCCCTCCGCCCCCAATTAAGAGCTTGAACCACAACAAGGGAGTGTTTATGGGCATATTAGTGCTTTGAGTACTTCATTTCCTAAACATTGGGGGGAGAGATAAAGGGAGGTTAGAAATATAATTTTTTCAGGTCCAGTAACTACCATGTCAGCTACCTCAATAGAGCTGGAGTAGATAAGCTGGGAAGCAAAGCTGTCTTAGACCCTATTTTGCCCTTGCCAGCTAGAATGGATAGACCTGGATTGAGTGGCCAGTAGTTGGCAGAGGATAAGCAGCTTCATATGTTTACATTGGCAAAGCAGATTGCTAGAAAAGGCTGGAAACTAAGTGTTAAAGAACTATGCGCAAAAGGAAAAGAAACCTGGAATGTGTTTATACAGCCATGGTCTTGCACACCAACACTCTCCAATCCTGAATAGCTATTTCTGAAGGTTTGTTTGCTGTACTGGTACAACACCAAATTCATAAAACTGCACGCATCCTTGACTCTTCCCCTCCCAGACTGTTGCTTTAAAGATATGTGTTATTTTTCACCTTGGGGGCTGTACTAGTTGCTCAGTCATGTAATCAATGACACAACCATCTAGCTCCAGACATACAAAATATGCATGCATCTCTTTCTGTCAATATTGCAGGAAGGACCAAGGCATGTTCATCTTAAAGCAGATCCTACTTTCAGCAGAGGGTTGGCAGCACTAATTCCATCTTTCTTAGCATTCATGAATAGGGGTTCTGGGAGGGAAGGAGAAGCAATAAGCTTGCCCATCTTTCTGCCCACAAAATTGCTGGTTTCTTACTGTGGGTATCCAATGTTTTTGAACAGGGTGACTGAATAACTTTAGCCCATTCCTTTCAGATATCTGAGTTCAGATTCAGAGCTCCTGGTTTCCTATTGCTAAGGATTCAAGAAGTCTTCCAATGAGTGAATGAATGAATGAATGAGAGGAGGAGAAGGAGAAGGAGAAGGAGAAGGAGAAGGAGAAGGAGAAGGAGAAGGAGAAGGAGAAGGAGAAGGAGAAGGAGGAATTGCTGAAAGTTCTCTCTGTCTCTGCCGACCAATTATTTTAGTCTAAGCCACTAGGTAGAAAAGAAGTTTAGGTAAAAATACAGGTTGAACCTGGGATCTGTATGTCAGATAAGATGAAGGTTCCTCACCATGATTTAAATAAGTGTTAATATGAACTTTAATATTTAAGATAACAGCTGGAATACCTTATGTGGTGTTTTCTTTATAAGCTAAAAACAACTGCTTCTGAGCTCTGAGATAAAATTTCGAGTACATTCTTATGTTAGCACTCTGAAGCCTGATTTTTTCATTATCCTATTTCTTTTTTTCGGTTTCAGACTTTTATATTCCATTAATAATGAATGAGAAAAGCATGGGAAGTCCATCTGTTATTCATCAATATGTCTTAATTGATTCCTGAACTCAAACATGCATTGTTCCACATGGAGCAGTTTGAACATTGGGCAAATTAGCAATGAAGTAGAACATTTTTTCTGAGTTCATACTTAGATATAAATTTGGTGTTGTACTTCTTTCATCTCATATATGCATTTGAAAAAGAACCCAGGATTAAAACATTAAAATGAGCATTGAGTTGTCCACATGGATGTAACAATTAGATGACATCTTGAATTGTTTACAAATGCATAGCTGTGACAGTTCTGCCCCAAAATCAAGAAAAAGTCTCCTAGAATCTTCATATTTAAGAAACCGCCAGTTTAATTTTTCTTTTTTCCCCTTTTTACTTTATTTAAAATATATATTTATTTAGAAATATTTATTTTATATTACGGCTTATTTATTACTTTAGTATGAATAGTATTGATTAATTGTAATATCTATCTCATTTATCTTCAAATAAAATTAGTCTTCCCTCCCTCCTTCCCCCTTCCTCTTTTTGGGGCTATTTGCACAATACTTAAAAATACAGCAGGCATGGCATCTCTGGTTTATGCTCAGAAAAATCTGTGCCACAATTATCTTCTTGAAGAGTAGCTTGGGGAATTTCCACTGCATTTGCTTAAGAAGCATGATTTTTTCCAGTGAGTCCAAAAGAACATGCTGAAGGAATGGAAACAATCCACATCACAGCTACTCAGATTCTGAAATCCTCTAGGGCTTAGTGAAGATTGGATTTAATCTGATCCATAGAGATTCTAGAATGCTCTGCTTGCATAAGAACCCTGGGATTGTCCATTATTAAAATGTGATCACAGGCTTCAACAGCTGTCTGCACCAATTAATCCACAAAGTTATTATCTTCCTTTTTTCCCCTTTACATTTCTTGCAATCTAGCCATCATTTCATCATCTCATTTTGAATTGGCAGTTGAATCTTCATCTGTCTTTCTGTTGTACCTACTGTATAAGTTCACTGCCTTTAACTAGAGCTTGCTCTAAAGCAGTATGTATTTGTGGACAGTAAGAAAGCATTGAAATGAATAGTAAAAGTCCAAATACCAGAACTATATTCCCACAAGGTCAGTATTCATACAAAGAGAAGCTTTCCCATCCTGATGTCCTTTGTATTTATTGGATTTCAATTCCATAATTGCAGAAGTATCATCACTGTTGATCTTGTTATCTGGGAATGATGAACTGAAATCCAACACAGTAAAAAATGCCAAGTTGGGGAAAGTTCTTCTAGGGTTTATTGAATTTTCTTCTAAACAAGTAAACAAAAAAACTGAAATTTGGGAGACTGATTATTTTGCCTATGGCCTCCCCAATACAAGAAATCCAAAAGTTTAATAATGCCCCCCCCCCCCAAAAAGAACCAACAACTATGGAAGCTAAGTTTTTCTGACTGGCTATTCTGTAAGGCTATCTTAGCAAACTATTAAGCAGGATTGGAAATAGAATTCTTGTAATTTACAACTGGGTTGAAATAAGGGATTTGGATTCTGTAAAAATGTACGTATTTACAAACAATATGCAATATATGCTGAAGTATCCTTATTATAGTACTGCAAGTTTTTCCCCTTTGTTAACTAGGGTTATTTTGGAGTCTGATTCCTTAATCACAGTCATAAACCTTTCAATTTGCAATATTAAGTAACCTTGACAGAGATGACAAAAATGGAACTATAACTCAGAATGTATCTGCTGATTATGAAGCATGCCTGTTCATTTCAATCAGACTTTTCTGATCAGGAAATCAAAAGTGGAAAGGATTAACAGGAGGAAACGTAGCTAATCAGCAACAGGTAAAAGAATGGAATAAACAGAAGAAAATTGAATACAGCATTTTATTTTATTTTTTTTACCTTAACCCAGTTTACCTGCTGAAAAAACTTGCATTTAAGAGATTGTATTGTATTCTATTATTTCATTTTATGTTTTGTGAGCAACCCAGATCAAACTGTGATGGAGAAGCCTATAGAAATATTAACAACACATAAACTATGTACACCTTGGTGGCAGCAAAGTTGAGGAACGGTAGTTACATAGCAGTCACAATTAGAATAGTTATGATAATGTTGTTGTTTATTCGTTCAGTCGCTTCCGACTCTTTGTGACTTCATGGACCAGCCCACGCCTGAGTTTCCTGTCTGTCGTCAGCACCCCAGCTCCCCCAAGGTCGAGTCTGTCACCTCTAGAATATCATCCATCCACCTTGCCCTTGGTCGGCCCCTCTTCCTTTTGCCTTCCACTCTCCCTAGCATCAGCATCTTCTCCAGGGTGTCCTGTCTTCTCATTATGTGCCCAAAGTACTTCAGTTTTGCCTTTAAGTAGTTATGTTAACTACTTTACTTTACTTTAAATAGTTACTTTTACTTTAAGTAGTTATGTTAACTACTATATACTAAAACAACTTTATTGTGTAGTGTTGGGGGAGATGGGTATGTATGTATGTATGTATGTTTTCAGCCTAACTTACAGTACCTGCAGAGTTGCTGAGAAGATACAAAGTAGGCCCCTGGATTTTCTGAAGAAGAGCACGATAGAAATGCAGTATGCAATTAATTTCTCAGTAAGATTATCTCCCTTCTATAAATATCTTCCACGGTTTTCCAGATGTCTTTTCCTTTCATTAAGGTTCCCTGTATCTTCTCTGAAGTGCAGTCAGACATACTTTTGGTCAGAGCCTGGTTTCTGTCGTTACAGATTTTTGTAACCATTATAAGAATGAAAATAGGATGCAGCTTATTGAATGGTTAGCTGTACAGATCTCTGTTGCTCTGGCTTTTTTGAGAAGATTATTCCATTTGGGAGGAAACAGCTCTGTCTTGACATCTTAATGGCCTTTGGCAAAAAACAATGTCAGGGAAACAATAAGTGGCATGCAAAAGCATTTTCCCCCAAATGATAAATCAGTTTTTATTCTGAATTAATCACACAATCACACACACACGCAGCAGATGAAAGTAGGTAGGAGGATACTTGAAGCCCAGAGCTGGGGAACTATGAGGGAAACATTTTCCTTAATCCACATCATTTGCAGCCAAATTCTCAGTGTTTTTCTTTCCATGATGAGAATAAAATTGCCAACTTTGTGGGGCGGTGGTACAGCAGTTACATACAGGGCATTTATAGCCATTCTTAGCATGCTCATTGTCTTCATGATGGGTTGCAGGATACATATTACCTTATAAAAAAATAAACAGATGGAAGCAGGAAGCAGGACCAGCAGGACCAAGATGTTTTGCTGCTTGGTGTGGATTACATTATGGTGTTCTGCCTCCCATTTCCATCTCCAATAGCAATAGGAAATCCATTCTGCAAAGGTCACATGCAACTCCAGCTTCATTTTTGCAACTTCCATGAATCCCTCTGGATCACAACAGTGGGGAATTTTTTTAGGCACTGTTTGCATTTCCTAGGCAATTATAAGAAGCAAAATAGGTGTGCTTAGCCTCTGTAATGCTTAAAGCATCTCCTTATAGAAACAAGAACCACACGTCAGCCATTCCTGTTCCTTCTCATTTCTTTTTAGGTGTAAGATTGAACTGTGGTTTGTCCGAATCATACAAGATCACATCCATCTGGTCTGCTACATCTATGTAGGATTGTCAGGAATTCCATGAATGTTCTGAAAGGTATCAGGAGCTGATACTTTAGAAATATTTAGATATAACATTTAGAGCTATATCCTGGATTAGGAACCTTAGGAAAAGACACAATATGGTACATAGAACTGTTCCTTCAGATATTTCTCAGACCCTTATTAGTTTACTCATGGCTGTGAATCTTGCCTACCTCTGAAGTTTAAAGAAAAATGACATCTTGCCAAGAGTCAGTCTGTAAATTCAGTTGTTCCTGTTAGAAACAGTTCAGTCTTGCCCCCCTATTTTTCATTCTATTCTTTTTTGGTCTTATCCTTTCTCCCAGCAAAGTAACTCACCCTCACCAAGAATAAAAGGACTTCTGAACTGAATTTAACTCTCAGTCACAAACTGGCTTCCAAACCATGCCATTTTTGTCATTAGAAGAACTTCTGCATAGAAGCACCACTTCTCTTCAGCATCTTCAGGTCAGCGAGAGCTCTAGGTCCTTCTCTGTTTTCTGGGTCCCAGTCATTGTACTCATGTTAATTGCTAGATGCAGATGTTTTGGCTGCAGTCACATTGGCTACTGGCAATATAAAAATAGGGGAAATGAAAGTAGAAGCAACTGGTTGTTTCTATCCTTTAGTTTCACATGGTGTATGCTCTATTAAGAATATAGGGAAGAGATGACCATGAAGACAGAACTTTGAACACAACAACAATTATGGTTGAGTTGGATGGAACAACACTTTCTTCTTCACTGTAAGAGTGAAAACAGTGAATTCACTGGTGTTGGGGGTGGGGGAGAAGCACTTCAAGATGGGCCAGGGAAGAGAAAATGCAGCCAGTCACAGAACTAAACATTTCCCATGTCCAGCCTCAAAACATCTATTCTTTACCCATTCTCCCAACTTAGAAACCTTTATTTAGAAATAACTAGACTTCTGCATACTTTAGGATTGTACTGGATTGTAGACAGCTTCTTCTTCTTTGTGGGTGCTTTGCTTCTAAGTTGATTGAGACAAGCCCATTAATTTTATGATTAGAAGGAACCATTACTGAGATCCTCAGTAGCAATGGCTGGGGGGTGGGGAGAGGGATTGCTGAAGAAGGCAATCTTTAAGGCAGGAAACAGAAAGTCTAGCAAATTTTATATAGGATTAATATCAACTCTGTCTTCAGCCATGACATCAGGAAAAGCCATGTGTCATGATTAATCCTTTGAGACTATGACTATCCATTCCAATTGGGAAAGTTATTCCATGTTACGACAAGGGTAGCATGCATCTACAGCTGTGTCAAGCTGCTACCCATCATCTCACATGAGAGGGAGGAACTGAGTGGTTGCCAGTCAAATGTGGAGGATCTGTGCATTTTGATGAAAGACATCTAGTCACGTAGCTGGAACAGATGCTGTTTTGTAATTTAAATGGGTAAATGAGAGCTATTTAAAAACAAGTCATTGTATGATTACTATGGGGATTGAGGGAAAAACAACATATCTAATTTATAAAGCACTTAGTGTTTCAACATCTAGGACTTATGAGTGTAAGGGCTATAATGCCGTTATTCAAACATCTACGGCAGACTTTTCTTGACTTCTATTTTTTCTCATGAAGATCTTATATAAACAGAACTAGACCTAGATGTATTTGAGAGTGGGATACTCTAAATCTGCAGCTTCTCCTTACCATAGCTGTTCATCCATGGATGTATCCACTATGTTAACCTAGAGGTTCTTCTGGTTTCCAGAATCTGTTTTCCCCAGATCCCCTTTGCAATTTATTTTAAGGTGGCACCAAGTCACCATTCAGTGGGGGCAGGGGACTAATAGGACCATTTCCCTCCCACTCTTGGTAAAACCAATAAAAGTGTATGTCTCAATAGTGATCAGTAATTGGTTTGCTGCTATTAAAGATAGTTATCTTTTATTTTTATTTTTATTTATATTATTTTTACCGTATTTTACTTTTTGTATTATTGTGATGGTTTTAATCGATTGTTGTAAACTGCCCAGAGTCCTCCGATGGGAAGAGATGGGCAGGGATAAATTAGTTAAATAAAATAAATAAATAAATAAATCAACTATTCAGATATAAAAACAGTACAAGAATAATCTGAAGCCACACTGTTCTATTGAAATCAGTGTGATGTTCACCTTAGTTGATTGAATAGTCTCAAAGGGATAGCTCATATTAACAGCACAATTCATATTTAACAGATTAAACCCTCCCATTAAAAAATACCCCATATGGAGTGTACGGTTCTGCAGAAGTCATTTTTTCTCACTGTCTGATTCCACCCTCTTTGCCAGTCCCTGCTTTCTGGGTTGGTTCTCTTACAGTACATCCTGGCTATTTGATCTCAAGCCTCAATCCCCCCAACTGATTCACAGGATGTTTTTCTTCCTAAAGTCTACCAGTTTCTCTTTCCTCTGTGGGCCAAGATGTTGCCAAATGAATCTCCTTATCTCCTTGCATCCTCAAGGTACACTTCCTCCATGTTTCCTAATAAAAGGGAACTCCTGTTGAGAAGAACTTTGCAGGAAGAAAATTATGCTTTCTCCCTTCCACATCTTTGACCTCCTCACAGGTTACCTTTCCTTCCACCTTGTTTCGGAGTCAGAAAAGAATCCCCAGTTTGGTTTCTTATCTCCTTAGACTGTCTTAAATTATTTTTCTTCCTTTTCTTCTTTCTCTCAGCCATGAAACTATAGGCAAGGTCCCATCTCATGCTTCTTCTTTCTGAATTCACAGTTCACTCATTTTCATTCTTCTCCTATCACCTAAGTTTCATTTCTGCCATTGTATTTTTTTTTTTCCTTTTGGGGATGGGAAGGGACCTCCTTTTGACTCCTCTCTGTCTATTGCAAGTGGGTGATTTCTTGTTCTGACCTCTACCAAGGTTCCCATTTTTCCCTGATTCCATGCAGCCTTTAGTTATAGAGTCTTGGAAGCACATTTTAACTCATTGTTTATTCCTGGCAAACTCATTCCAATTTCCATCACACTTTTGTGCTCTTAGCCTAACTCCTTCCTAATCTGCCTGGTACTAATACTTTTTCTGCTTCCACTAACTTTTTTTTTTTTTTTTGGCCTGTTCTACACCAGCACCTCTGAGGATCTTACTTCCTCTGTTTTGTTTTTGTTTTTAACAACAGCAGCAGCTGCTAACTTTTTGTTACAAACCAAGACCTTTTGCAACTGGATTTTAATGCCATTAATTATATCCCAATTCTAGCCCAACATCTGGGTGGCATATGTATGGTGAAAGGAAAATATTTTCAGCATGGCACTTTTCAATTTACAGTTTGCTTTCCTTACTGAGAAATTAATAGTAACAAGAATACTTTTAAATAACATGTGTTAATTAGTGCCGGGATCTCTGTCTTTCCCACTTTCCAGGACCATTAGTTTATTTTATTTATTTATTTATTTATTTATTTGATTTCTATAGCCGCCCATCTCAGCGAGTGACTCTGGGCGGCTTACAACAATAAAACCATAAAACAATTAAAACAATTACAATTAAAACAGTTAAAATATAAAATAAATACAAAATAAATATACATGGCTGCCAAGTGAGCAATGCATGGATATTAATACAGCCAAGAGACGGAACCATCCACACGCTCGAGGCCCCAGGCCTGGGCACAAAGCCAGGTCTTTACAGCCTTACGAAAGTCCAACAGGGTCGGGGACATCCTAATTTCTGGAGGGAGGATATTCCAGAGGGCAGGCACTATGGAAGAGAAGGCATGGCTTCTAGTTCTCGCCAGCCAACACTCCCTGGCTGATGGGACCACAGTATACCCAAGCTACTAGATCAAATTGGATGGGCAGAGACAACTGGGAGAAGGCGGTCCCTTAGGTAACCCGGCCCCAAGCCATGAAGGGCTTTAAAGGTGACAACCAGCACCTTGAATTGCACACTGGCAACCAATGCAGCTCACGTAGCAGTGGTGTTACATGTGTCGAGTACCCGACACCATTTACTATCCATGCAGCTACATTCTGCACCAGTTGAAGTTTCCGAATGCTCTTCAAGGGCAGCCCCATGTAGAGCGCATTACTGTAGTCCAGATGGGAGGTCACGAGGGCATGAGTGACTGTGAGCAAAGCCTCTCAGTCTAGGAATGGGCGCAGCTGGTGCACAACCCGAAGGTGTGCAAAGGCTCTCCTAGCCACGGCTGCCACCTGCTCTTCGAGCAGGAGCCATGAGTCTACGAGGACCCCAGATTGTGCACCGGGTCTGTCTGGGGTAGTGCAACCCAAGACCAGAGGTGGAAAAACCTTAGCACTGGGAGGCCCACAAACCCAAAGCCACTCAGTCTTGCTTGGGTTGAGTTGAAGCCCATTGCACCCCATCCAGGCCCTCCCAGCCTCCCAGCACTGGGTCAGGACATCCACAGCATCACTCAGGCAGTCTGGGGTAGAGATATAAAGCTGAGTATCATCAGCATATTGATGGTATCTTACCCCAAACTGTCGGATCACCTCCCCCAACAGTCTCATGTAGATGTTAAATAGGAGAGGGGAGAGAACCAAGTCCTGAGGCACCCCACAAAGTAGGGGGTGTGGGCTGGACCTTCCCCCCCATCAATACCAACTGGAACCAACCCCAGAGGAAGGAGGAGAACCAGGACAATACTGTGCCACCCACCCCCAACTCCCAAAGCTGGTCCAGAAGGAGACCATGATCGATGGTATGCAAGGCTGCTGAGAGGTCAAGAAGAGCAAGGATGGTCACGCTGCCCCCATCCCACTCCCGGCAGAGGTCATCTAAGAGTGCAATCAATGCCGTCTCAGTCCCGTAGCCCGGCCTGAACCCTGACTGAAAAGGGTCCAGATAATCTGCTTCAACCAGAGTCCTCTGCAGCTGCCATGTGACGTCTCTCAAAGTGGAATTAACCACTGCCCAGACCCAATCATGTGCCTCCTCCCGGGCAGCCTTGACCAACCAGGAAGGGCACGGATTTAATACAGAAGTGGCCGAACTAGTAGCTGTGAGGGCCCTGTCCACTTCCTCAGGTGCAACCAGATCAAACTGCCCCCAGATAACCATGCCAGACTTTGCCCCCGTATCCTCCACTGGCTCTGCCTGAAAGCTGGAGTCCAACATAGAGCGAATGTGAGTGACTTTATCTGCCAGATGCGCAGCATATTCCTCACAGTGACCCTGCAGGTGAAGCTCGGTATTGCTCCCTCCGAGGAAGGACTGAGTCACCTGAAATAGGGCTTCCGGGCGACTGTCTGCAGATGCAATAAGGGTGGAGAAATAACAACGTTTCACCACCCTTACTGCTATGAGGTAGGCTCTAATAGAGGCTCTAGCTCGTGCTTGGTTGTCTTCATTCCCTGTCTTCCGCCAGCGGCACTCCAGGCATCTCTTAGCCCTCTTAAGCCTCCTCAGCTCCTCCATGAACCACGGGGAGCTGCAGGAGCCCTGGACACGGAGAGGCCACTCAGGCGCGATCCAATCCAAGGCCCCGGCTGCTCCCGCATTTCATGCGGCCACCAAGGCCTCAGTTGGACCATGCAGCAGACTTCCCGGAACAACCCCAAGCTCCCTCTGAAACCCAATTGGGTCCATCAGTCACCTGGGGCGGGGCAATCTAATAGGCCCAGCCTCCCTGTGGAGGGGGGTGGTGCCAGACAACTGGAGGCTCACCAGGCAGTGATCTGACCATGACAGGGGAGAAACCGAGATCTCCCCCAATTTCAGAGCACTCTGCCACTGCTCTGACAGAAAAACCAGGTCAAGCAAATGACCACCATTATGCGTCGGGCCCTGGATTACTTGGGACAGGCCCATGGCTGTCATGGTAACCATGAACTCTGGAGCTACCTCTGACCCCAACCTCAAGGATGGCAGGTTGAAATTCCCCAAGACCATAAGCCTGGGGAACTCCACCACCAACCCGGCTACAGAGTCAAGGAGCTCAGGCAGGAAGGTTGCTATGCAGCAGGGAGGCTGGTACAGTAGCAACAGTCCCAACTGATCCCTAGAGCCCAACTTCAGGGTCTCACAGCCGGCAATCTGAGGAGCAGTGCCCCTGAATGCCTCCCAAGTGTCTCGGATGACCACCGCCTCCCCACTGCCCCTACCCTGGAGTCTCGGCTAGTGCCACACCCGGTAACCAGCTGGGCACATTTCAGAAAGGGGAACTCCCCCTTCCTCTCCCAGCCAGGTTTCTGTAATACAAGCCAGGTCAGCTTTCTCATCCACGATCAAATCATGGATGAGGGTGGCCTTATTACAAACTGACCTGGCATTCAGTAGCAGCAGCCAACAGCCCAGGGCCTTGAAAGTCTGCCAACTGGGAACCAGGAGTTAGTTCGAGGGGCTGGAATGTGCCACAGGAACAATATACCTGTGACCCCTTCCACGTACAAATCTTGCCCCTCATCTTCCACCATTTCTCCCTCTACCCGTCACTACTGGGATACTATAGCCTGCCCTCATCCCTTCAGAACCCTTCCCCCTCCCCTGTCTATCAAATTCCATGCCCAGGCCTGCACCCCCCACCTCACAACAACCTACAATCCCAACAAAACTCCTTAATACCTAGGTGCTTCTGCAATGTTAGCACTCAGCACCTCAAATTAATTAAGGGTCACCTCCTTAAAACCCCATCCACCAGCCACACCAAACATTCTAAGCTAGTCTCCTCTCACCGGACTGCTCAGGCCCCAATTATACAATCCCTGTGATTCAAACCCCTCCCTGGCTCTCACCCAGAGACAGGGGACAAAACCCAGGGCATAAGCCTAACCCTTCTGATCACAGTCCTTTGATCTGTTCTTCAATCGGTCGTCTTGGGTTACAATGACTGTCACTTAGAAACAGTTCATGCAGATAACTCTCAGCAACTCTCCAGCCAGGGAGGATGTGAAATGGCTGCCTGCCCATGGTGGGGGAGGGGTTGAGTTGTAGCCTCAGAGCCGTTGCAACCAGCCTGGCCCGGCTCTGCTCCTGCCACAGCAACCACTCGCCTTCACGTGGCTGCACACTCCAGCAGCTTCATCCTCCTCAACTCCTCACCCCTCAGCACAGTCCCTCCTGCAGGGCAATAAGGGCTTCTTCTGTCTTCGGTGCCGGCTTCCTTCCCTCTGCCACGCTGCCAATTGATATAAAAGGCCTGAAGCACTTCCCATGCGAGGCTGCCAATCCACATTCCTGGCAGCTCTGCAATCCAGCCACCTCTGCCGGCTTCAAGCCCCCAAGGCTAGCTTTCCAAGCCGCGCTCCTGCTGCAATTCCAGGCAAGGGAATGGGCCCTGGAGGCCACACACAATCCTGGTTCAAGCCGCCAAAGAGCCCAGCAAGAATTAAAAGCTGCATGGGCCAGATGGAAAACCAGTCCAATTCAATCTGATTGAAGGACAAACCCAAGACACTCCTCCACCAGACTAACCAAAAATCCAGTTCTCTAACTCTCCACAACATACTAAAATCCTCCCACAAATCATACCCGCTCTACATACACATGCTGACTTGGCGCCATCTTAAAAAAAAAAAAAGTGGCAAGGAGAGATTAATCTATAGTTTTGGGGGAGAGATTAATCTGTGGCGGGAAAATGTTTTTTTTAAAGCAAAATTCCTTACTACCAGTTCAGAGAGTAGCTGTTTTGGCTAAATTCCTGGGGCAAAATACTATGGACACAATACAAAATTCTGATGTATCTTATCTCCCAGAGCAGCCTTTCTCAAACTTTTGGTCCTGGAAGAGCCCTTGAAATATTTTTTCAGGTCTCAGGGAACCCCTGCACATTCAGGCTCAAATATAGGCCACAAGTTACAAAATTATTGTATTTGTTTCATGTATAGCCCTGTATATAAATGCATTAACATAACTAAAAACTATGGAACTTACCTCTTTAATGTGAAGTTGAATTAATTTTATAAATAAATTGTGATCTCCCAGGGAACCCTAGGGTGCTGTGGAACCCTAGTTGAGAAACCCTGTCCCAGAAGAATTCTTGGGAGGAAGGCATGCTCCACCCAGCATGGCCAATAATTCTGATGGAAATAACACACATTTGTTGTAAACAATTTTTTTTGTCCCTGAAGTTTTCTTGGCAAGATTTCCAGAAGTGGTTTGCCATTGATTTCTTCCTAGGGTGGAGAAAAAGTGATTGACCTAAAGTCACCCAGCTGGCTTCCTGCCTGAGGCAGAATTAGACTTCATGATTTCCTGGTTTCTAGACTTGTGCCTTAATCACTACCCTAAACTAACTGTCTCTGTAGACAATTATAGCAACCATATTTCTTTCCCAAATTGACCTAGGAATATGTCGTACCATATGATCATTCTTGGGGTGGATTTTGGAGAGGATGTGATCAGTAATAACTTTCAACCATTATTCCAAAGGACAAAACACTAAATCGGGTCATGGCATTCCCAAAGACATTGTTCCAAGAATATGTGTGGAATGGCCTTTTTGTAAAAGAAAGAAAATAGGGCATCTATTCTGCCTGCAGGAAAAGAAAATGACATTTTTGAGAAAAGTCCATGTTCCAACAGATTGGAAAGTTATATCTTGCTGAATCAAACCATGTCTAGCATTCTGTTTCCAGGCAAATACCACATGGGAAGCTTTTAAGCAAGGCATGACTTAACTCCTCCCTCCCTCTACATATAATTTCTATCTGGTGAAAGATGAAGAATGGTGTTTGTATTCTGTGGTTCAGGAAACTGTACTGTGGAATACAGAACTTAATCAGGGAAATATTCACTCAGTTTTGAACACAAGATTCGGGAGATCACTTTTGTGATCAGCTGTGATGAAAAGCCAGTTCAGCTTTGGAAGATACACAGACAAGTATATCTATAGTTCCAAAATTCCACTACCAAACTTATTGGTTTAGTGATATGTCTTATGCTTTGACAAGATCAGATACTACTGAATTCAGATCAGCAGAAATGGCCTTTCTGCTTGATCCACCTCTCTCTCTACTTTTTGGGCAGCAGCTGGAAATTAATAAAATTACATGGTTTGAACCTCAGGGGAAATTTGCTTGTTGGATTCAACCTACTGTTAGAAATTTCCTTTCTTCTTAATAGTGAGCTAAGCAGAGAAGAGATTCTATTTTCAAAAGATAAATATTTTGAAGGGATTAGTATGTATATATGTGTATGTATCTGTCTGTCTGTCTAAGTGTCTGACAAAGAATGCTGCTTAACGTGCTACCATTTTGTCAAAGGTATTTTTTCAGGAAAAAAAAAAAGTACTGTAAGTTTGGTATAAAAATAAACTAAAATACTATGAATACCCAGATATTTCAATGGTGAGTATCACTGATTAACTTTATTTATGAAGTGAGCTTCTTAACTAAGTGAGAATTTGAACCTAATCCACCACATTCCCACCACTATCTAGACTAGAATTATGTACTGGTTTAAATCAAGGCAATGTAAACCAGAGGTTTAAATTTCTTGTATCTTAATCCATGTGTTTGCAGTACAAGTATGTTTCTACATGTTTGCTAGAACAGTGACTGAATGTTGGACCTTTAGCATAGAAAATATGTACTGTACCTTACCATTCAGCAACTACTTTTTCTCTAAAAACTTTGGTCATATGGGCTACATGCTTCCACTACTTCAGAATCAAATATCTTGAAAGCTAATGAGGAAGTATTACAATTACAAAAATATCTTTTAGATATGATATGCCTGCACAATTTTTTTCAATAGTTTTTTATTGAATACATTTCTAACAAAGTAAAAACCATAAGAGAAAATAAAGATAATAAAGAAAAATAGTAAATAGTGAGAAAAGAAAATAGAAAAAGAAATAGGAAAGGAAAAGGAAAAGGAAAAGGAAAAGGAAAAGGAAAAGGAAAAGGAAAAGGAAAGAAAGAAAAAGAAGGATTATAAAGAAGCAGCTTCCAATCTTCTTGACAACGGTTATAGATACATTTATACTTTGCCCTTTCTCTCTAAGGTGACATCATAGTTTCCTGTTCTGGTTTCAGCTGAATGTGATCTTTAAAATTCTTTGTATGAACCCCAAAATTTCTGACTTTTTTTACAAGTCCACCAGCCATGATAAAATGACCCTTCATGTTGTCCACATTTCCAACATAAATTTGAAGTAGCTTTATACATTCTAGACAATTTTTCTGGAGTCATATACCAACAGCACATCATTTTATAAAAATTCTCTATAACAATGTAACAATTTGACAATGTAAATTTCAATCCTTGTAAGGACATATTTTGCAACTGTTCCATCAATTATTTACATCCAAAGTTCTTTTCATCATGCAGCTGATTTTATCATGCAGTCTTTCACTTGTTCTTCTTCCATTTCAAATTTCAATAAAAGTTTATATATTTTAGCAATTACATCATTTGTACATAGTTCAGCTTCAAATTCTGTCTTCTGCTGCTCAATTCCAAATGTCCTATTAACTACCTTAAATCTTTCTCTTAACTGTGCGTAGAAAAAAACATTGAAAACTAAATACCTCTGCAGCCAGTTGTTCTCTTGAGTTCATCTTATATTTTCTATGTTCTAACAACTCTTGATAAGTTAACCATTTTTCTTTAGCTACTGTTTCTTTCCCGTAAAATGCTTCTTGTGCTGAGACTCACAAAGACATTTTCGGGCACAGCCTGGGTTTGTAACTATTCCATATTCTCAATATGGCATTTTTAATATAATGATTCTTAAAATCTACATTAATCTTAACTTTATTGTACCATAGAAAACCATGCCATCCAAACCTCAGATTGTTCTCTTCTAATTCTAATTCTAATTAATTCTAATTCTAATTCTAATTTCTCAGCAAAACCCACTCTTTCATCCAGATTAATCGGCAGGCTGCAAAATCCACTTTCAAATCAGGCAGTCCCAATCCTCCTCGTTCCTTTGCATCTTGAAGTATTTTATATTTAACTCTTGATCTTTTTCCCTTGCCATACAAACTTAGATATATCTTTCTGCCATTGTTTAAATGGTACATCAATTGTCAGAATAGGTATCATTTGAAACAAAAACATCATCCTTGGCAACATATTCATTTTTATCACAAAAATTCTCCCCAAATGACAATTGTAATTTCTCCCATCTTAACATGTCCTTCTTGATTTCATTCCATGTCTTAACATAATTAGTCTGGTATAAAAAACAATTCATATTAGTCATAGTGATATCCAAGTATTTCACTTTTTTCTCAATCTTAAAATCATCCCCCCCCCCATCAATTCCATTTGCTTTTCAATGTTCATATTCTATACCTGCTCATTTTCAACAGCTCTTTTCAGGGACTGGTCTGAGAAAACAACGTTGTTCTTCTGTCAAATGGGATCAACATTCACAACAGCAGGCTTCTTCCTAACCTATGTTTGTTTCTTTTAGTAGTTTTAACTAGCCTACTCACACGTGTACAAAATGGTGTGTACATAGACTAATTCATACAAATGTGTATATACCAGGAGGAGGCTAAAAAAATCTCCAGTAGTTTGCAAACTTCCTGTCTTCCCACACTTCAATCAGTTGCTGACAAGGAGATAAACTGAAAATTATGAAAATCTTTGGAAGGTATGGATTATCTAGACCTATGGTTTAGTCCTGAGCATGGGATGGAAACTGCTTTGACAACACTCACTGATTACTGGTGGTGAGACTTGGATGGTGTGAATATGACCATCCTTGTCTTGCTAAATCTCTTAGCAACTTTTGATGCTGTCAGCCACAATATCTTTCTGGTCCATTTGTGGAAGCTGGGATTTGGAGCATGGCATTACAGTGGTTCCACTCCTTCCTAAGTGAATGGCTCCATTCAGCAGTTATGATGGGGAGAGTTTAGGTCCTGGGGTTCTATTATGGGTAGACCCAGTCTTCTCTCCAATACCTATCTCTCCCTGTAGTATCCTAATATCTACAGTACATAAAACTTCGCAGACAGGCAGATTTTTGGATGATACCCTGTTGCATATCTCCACCTTGGGCCAAATGAAGGTTCAGTAGAACTTCTGATTAGTGGCTGGAGGCTATCTGCGCCCAAATAAGGAGAAACTCAGAATCGACCCAAGCAATATGAAATAGATGTTAATTCAGAAGCCTACTAATTCCAGGGTAATACCAACCATAGTTCTCAGTGCAATTGCAGATGAAAGGCCATTATGTGGAGTCCTTCTGGACTCACAGCTCCAGAGCAAGTAGAAGCAGCAGCCAGGATGGCCTTTCCAGAGCTTTGACTGGTGTGTCATTTGTGGCTTTACTGGAACGGGATGCACTCATGTTCCCTTGGAAGCTCTCATTTGGATTACCATAATTTATGGTTGGTCACACAGTCAGCCAGATGTTTAGACTGGATTTGGCATCTTTGTCCATCTATCGATATTATTATTATTAGTAGTAGTAGTAGTATTTGTCTGGCTATCACATCTAAGCAACTCTTTGCTTTACATGGGGCTACTCTTGAAGACCATCCAAAAACTTCAGCTGCAGTGGGTCATGTGCTCACTGGCCAGGCTCATTACTGTAGCTTCATTGGCTACCAGTATGTTTCCAAGGACAATTCAAGGTACTGTTTATCACCTATACAACCAATATAGTTTGGGAACTGGGTATCTAATAGGGTACCTTTTCCAGATAGATTCTGCCTGTCCAGTTCAGGTGGCTAGGGAGGGGTGGCTTAAGGTCCTCCCTTATCCTGAACTTTGATGGGCGGGTGGTTAACAACAAGCATTCTTTGTAGAACCTTCCTTCCTTTGGAACAGGTAGCTTCCACTGTCATGGTCTTCTGGAGACACATAAAAATCTGCTTTCTCCTGAGGGTCTTTGGAGATTGATTCTGTGTAAAGCCATTCTTGCCAGCAATAGTTTAGTATTATTTGTATTATTATTATTATTATTATTATTATTATTATTAATCCATTCACTTGTGCCTGATTCTCAGAGACTGCCTGGACAAGTCCCTGCAGTTTTCTTGGCAAGGTTTTTCGGGGAGAACATTGCTTCCTTATTATGGCTGAGAGAAAGTGACTGGTCCAAGGTCACCCAACTGGCTTTGTGCCTAAGGTGGGACTAGAACTCATAGAGTCCTGGTTTCTAACCTGATACCTTAACCATACACCAAACTGGCTCTTGTATTAATTACCTTTATTCCATAAATGGATACTGTACATCTTTCAAACTATGGAGTCAGTAAATCTGCTGTCTCTATCATCCATCCATCCATCCATCATCTGTCTATCATCTATCTATCATCTCCCAAGGGAAAACTTCAGGAGAAGTAATCTCCACTGGCTTTTTTTCAATAGTAGTGCTTGATAATTCTCTGGAGAAATTATTGAAGACCTTTTCCTTCCCCTGATGAAATTCATTGCATTCATCCCATTTCTACTAACCAAGTTAGTAGAGAATTTTGAAAGGGCAGTTTTATTTGTGCTTTTTTTGTACATATTTTTTTTTAATTATATACTTTTTTTAGTGGTTGTTCATTTACCTTTACCTGGTTTGTAGTGTTGTTTTGAATTGCCTGAGCTGAGAATGTTGACAGCTAGAGAACTTGGCCCATGATGGTTATTCATGCTGTGACAAAGTCCAACTTGGCAGATTGCATATCTTTATATCTTTATATCTTTATATCTTTATATCTTTATATCTTTATATCTTTATATCTTTATATCTGTATATCTTTATATCTTTATATCTTTATATCTATCTATCTATGAGCAGAGGTTGCAGTTGAGATGGCACTTTCCCCATGGGTAATCATCCTATATGAAAATCAATGAAATCAGTTATATAAAGAATTCAAACTCACCTTATTCAAAGAGCAACTGCGAGGATACACAGTACCTTTTCCAGAGAAAATTTCACTTCCCTTGAAACTAAAGACGGAATTGGTGACAAGGGCATCAGTTATTCGAAGAACAGAAGTAAAAGTTCTACTGGTCAAGTGTAAACTTTTTAAAATGACTGTACTAGTTTTGTCAACATTAGTATACTGATTTTCCCAGTATAAATGGTTACTAGGCAGAGCAAGGTATGTGTTCTGTTAGATCTAAATTTAGTTGCTTTTTTCTCTAAAATGATAAATATTCATACTTCTCCACAATAATAAATATAGTCCATTACCTGTGGGTATCCTCTTTATACTGCACAGCTTTCATCAGATATTTTTCCATGCATATTTCAAAAGTTAGCTTTAGCTGGAACATCTTACATGTTCATGCTGTACATGACCCTTGTAAATTAAAACTTTAAAGACATAAATAAGTTCTGTATTAAATTAAGTTTTTACTTGAAACAGGTAATTTTTAAATGTGGATCATGATTTATATCTGAAATTTAAATATATAAGGAAACTGGCATGTTAGAACAGTTTCAGATCAGGGTGACAAAGATAATAAAGGGAACTTGAGTTTTTTAAGAGGCTAGATGGCCACTTTTTGAGAATGGTTTAATTTGGTTTCCTGAACATTGTGGAGAGTTGGATTAATAATTATTTTGGTCCCTTCCAACTTCCCAATTCTATGATTCCATGAATTGTGGTCATCCAAACTGAAGCTATTTAAATTGCTTAGACTACAATATTCAATCTATGTTCATTCATTCCTCTTTCAAAGCTTAGCAGTAACTTTAGGCTATAGCTCACTAACCCAGAAATGGGTTTGCAAAGGTTAACTGGATTAGTCTTCTCCAGGCTGGGAGTGTTTCATGCCTATGGACATTAACTTCTAGAATTCCCCACAGCCTTCAAGGCTATTGCTGAGAATTCTCAGTGTTGAATTCCCCACATCTGGAAGGTATTATAATGGAGAAGTTTGAATCAGGAAGTTTGAATCAGATAAACAAAGACTGGGCTGCAAGCTGAAATGTTGGACCATTTCTGCTCTTACCATCAGGGCAATAATAAAGGTATTGTCTTCCTCCTCTGCAAAGACTCATCAAGCATTAGGGAACTGCTTCAGAGAAATAGAACTACAGAGAGTGAACTGTTTAAAAGGGTAGGTTGCTTCTAAGGTTTTGCACTGAACAATTGGAGACAGTTTCCAAACTAGGTTTAGGTCAGCATGCAGCCCTGGAGTGAAGGTGGTTCATCTCTGATTTAGAGACTAGCAATCTAGCAGAAAAATACCTTGTTGCTGACATAAAGAACTGCTAATTATAACCCAAAAGAAAGTGTTTTGCAGGTTCCTGACACTTCACAATTTTAGAGTAGAATGGTTTAGTAAGTTTAATGAGAATCGACCAAAGCAAATGTCATTGTGGCCAAATCCATGTTGTTCTAAAAGAGGTGGAGTTGAAAATCACACAAACATTCAGAAGCCATGTCAGTTTTGGAAACATCCCTGAAACCGCAGACTTAATTTTTTACAAAGAATGTTTCTCCACTCTTTCTAACCATTAGTAAATTGATCTGAACTAAGTTTTAGGTTATTAATCTATATACAATCAATTTCTTTTATTTTTTTAATAAATTTTATTAACTTTCAAGAGAAGAGTAAAAATGACAAAAACAAAAACAAAAAACTACAGAGAAGGAAAAAAGAACCAGAAGGGTGCAAAAACACAAGATTTTTTTTTTTTTTTCAAATTTACAAAAAGATGTGGCTTCCAACTTAAAGCAGCAAGGATATACAAAACATTCCATAATCAATCTCTTACTCTATATTAAACCAAAACCACATTATTTCTATAAATCATTCCACTTTAACACATAAGAAAATCACTAAGTACAGTTACTCCTCCCCCTTATATTAAAATAATAATAAAAAAATCATATAAACCTAAACATCTTTCTCCCCTCCAAAAGATAACACATATTTAATTATTCCCTTCCTACCGCTATTCTATACATTTCTGTCTACTAAAATAAGAATCAAATTAAAAAGCACATATATTATCTACTATTATACTTGATAATACAGCAGTTTTAATAATCCTAATCTTAATAAACCCAAAAAACAAAGACAATTCAAAACAGTAACCTTAAATCAAATCCTTAAAACCATCCAAATAAACACATTTTTAACTCTAATAATCTTAATCCAAATCTTTAAAAGCAAATGACATCAATCAAACTCTTAAAGCAAACCAGATAGACATTCTTTAAACTTTATTCCACTTCAGAATAAACCAGAGCATTTACATATCCTCACAATGTGTTGTTGTTGTTGTTTATTCGTTTAGTCGCTTCCGACTCTTCGTGACTTCATGGACCAGCCCACGCCAGAGCTTCCTGTCGGTCGTCAACATCCCCAGCTCCCCCAGGGACGAGTCCGTCACCTCTAGAATATCATCCATCCATCTTGCCCTTGGTCGGCCCCTCTTCCTTTTGCCTTCCACTCTGCATAGCATCAGCATCTTCTCCAGGGTGTCCTGTCTTCTCATTATGTGGCCAAAGTATTTCAGTTTTGCCTTTAATATCATTCCCTCAAGTGAGCAGTCTGGCTTGATTTCCTGGAGGATGGACTGGTTTGATCTTCTTGCAGTCCAAGGCACTCTCAGAATTTTCCTCCAACACCACAGTTCAAAAGCATCGATCTTCCTTCGCTCAGCCTTCCTTATGGTCCAGCTCTCGCAGCCATATATCTCCAAATCTACTATCCGATCTTCATCCAGCATCTCGATAAAAATCCCAATCTTACTCTTAGAAAAAATATTTCTAGCGGTGTTGGAATTCCTCAGTTTCATCCACCACCTTCCCAACCTGATGGCACATTTTAAATCTCATATTTTCCATGATGTCCTGAATATTGCATAAAAGCTTGGTAAAAGTCAGAAGAAATCTGTTTAAAATCTTGGTGGAAGTAAGAAAAAATCTGTTTAAAAACCTCCATGTCTCACTCAGAGACAGGGCGCTTCCTAGGAGCTTACCAGCGAAAGTTGAGGATATGAAAAAGTTCCAAAATGTATTTAGGGAAGTGAAAGTGAGATAAGCAGACAGTCCCCAAGGGTAAGTGAAAACAGAAAGCTGAAGGTTCAAATCAGCTGATTCAACGTGTAGGAAAATGCTAATATCTTCAAATGTAATAGAAAAATAACATTAACAATATAAGTCAATTTGACATTTGATTTGTTTTCCCCTGTTTCTTACTCCCTCATTTTTGCCCCGGTGATCTAATGCAGTCTTTAAATCAAAGGGAGGAAAATCCTGTTTTTTATATAAATTATGCATAAACCAAGTCCTATCTTTCAAGGATATAAATTCATGTAGAAATTGGTTTAAAATGCACACTTCTGGCAGCAGTATATACATAAGGCAGGGTTATTAGTTTTTAATTCCCCTGAAATCTTTATATTTCTAAATAGATTGACTACAGAACAACAGAAATAAATTGGTACAATCTTTACTGAACGGTGCCCATGCTGTTGGCCACCTGTTCCTCTGTCGCAAGGCAAGCTCACAAATGTAACTTAATTCTGGAGCATCATACACAGTCACAGTTTTTATATTACCCATCATAAGATACCTAAAATCAACAGGAGAATGAAAAGACTGTGAACTTCTGTATCAGGTAAATGTTTTTCATGTGCCAGATCTATATGAGCTAATTGGCTTCCATTTATAGAATCTTTTTAATTCAAGATCCACCTTGTTAATTATATGTTTTTTAGTAATTAAAGACAAAAAACAACATTTGATTTGATCTATGGATATGGTGGAAAGAAGGATGGTTTGCAAAATTAGAAAGCGATGGAGTATTATAGCGAACAGTACTGTAAATTAGACTTAGTTCTATCTCTCTTTCTTTTTCTTACTTTACACCTTCTTTAGCTTATTATTTTTTAGTTATTTTCAGAACTACGTATAATTCTGCTTATTCCAAAAGGAAATAATGTGGATATGTACAGTATATATCTTGTTAACATGTAATATGTATACTCGACATTTGACATTTCAAAATCCTATACATTAGGATCATCATTGTTATCTGCATATCCCAGATGGCAAGACTGATACTAACGGTTTGCTACAGCATGTGAATTTGTACGCATTTATTCAGAAGTTGCTCTTGCACTATGATTAATGGGCTTTACTTTTAGCAGGTGTCTCTAGTTTTCCAGCTGTAGGATATATTCATATTCACATTTAATTAGAGAACCCTCTATCCCACTCTACTGCATTAAGCTTGCTAAGTTGCAAGGTGACAGTTAGTTCTATGCTGTTAAACTCCAGGCAGAATGTAAGAAGACATCAGGCAAAAGCTGCCCCTTCTTCTCCTTTTATTTGGGTTCTCACATCCATTTACTAACTGATTTACTAACTGTACTGAATTAAACTAAACTGTGTGTACGTTGCACATTAATCTGAAGAAAAGGAGAGACATGGGGACATAGGGAAACTTATATAGAGAATTTCATCCTTAATCATATGCTTAACACTCACCCTTTACAGTCAAAGGTTTTTGACTTTGGTTTCATGGTGTTCCTGGTTAGAACTTGGTTTTAAAACTTTAATTCAGAAGTTCTATATGTTGTTTCTGCCCTCATTCTCTCCAGTACTTTGGCAGCACCATCTCTGCAGAGTTGCAGTAGGTGAAACTTGAGGAACAGACATGATCCCAGCAATCACGTAAAAAATGTGTGTATCGTGACAGATGCCTACCCTGTATGGGATCTCTTTATAAACAGGGATTTGGCTTTCAGGACTGTCACATGCAAGTGTCATTTTTAAAGAAGAACAGAGAGAGGAGGGGAAAAAAAAATCTCAAAAATGATCATGGACATTTTGTTTTCTTCCAGTACTAAAGTAGGAAAGAAATGTCTCTGAAGTTTGCAAAGAAGAAAAGTGATTTATTTCAGTTATGCAGGTAATTCAGAGTCCAATTATAAAAGCTCCCCATGGCTCAATACAGATTTCATCAAAATCTTCTTATAACGAGACGACTTGGCATTAGCACTGACTTACATTGTTTGCACCCCTCCAAGCCATATACAGCCAACAAGTAACATATGGTAGCTCACTAAGGCTTCAGTAAACCACCAGGAGTTCAGTGGAAACCTGGCAAGACAACAGTGGAAGTGATAATCAAACTTTGGCTGCCACTTTACAGGTACAACTGGCAGAATTTGCTTCTATATGTACAACTTGTACACATCTGTAAGTCCAGGAAAGAGGGTTGGGAGAAAAATGTATTTGAAAATCCCTTAATGCAATGCCTGGTTTGTGGATTTATTTAACTCAATTTATATGGCCACCCATCTTGCTAAATGTGACTCTGGGCAGCTAACAAAAATTAAAAAACTATACAATAAATTGAGAGCCAGTGTGGTGTAGTGGTTAAGGCACTGGGCTAGAAACCAGAGACCGTGAGTTCTAGTTCCACCTTAGGCACAAAGCCAGCTGGGTGACCTTGGGCCAGTCACTTTTTCTCAGCTCTAGAAAGGAGGCAATGGCAAACCACTTCCGAAAATCTTGCCAAGAAAACTGCAGGGACTTGTCTGGGCAGTCGTCAAAAATTGGACATGATTGAACAGATTTAAAAAAATACAAGAAATAAAGAACAATAAAAGCTAAAATTGCCACCAAGGAAACCATACAACCAACAAATATAAGCTTAACTATTCTCCAGGCCTCCATACCCAGGAAAACGACCAACTCATAAAGGCTCTCCAGAAGGCCAGCAGGGTTGGGGCCGACCTAACTTCAGGTGGTATAATGTTCCAAGGAGCAGATGCCACAATACAAAAGGACCACTTCCTGAGTCCCGCTAGATGACCCTACCCAGAGCATGCCCATCCCGAGAGATCTGGTGAGACAGGGAGAAATAAATGGAGAAAGGTGGTCTCAGAGAGTTCCCAAACTACCACACATATCAGAACATAGCTGTACACCATGTCACTGCTTTTGTCCAAGTCTTTTGATGGTGTTCACAACTGGGAAAAATGAACAGAATGGATATTTCCCTATTAGTACACAAAAACATGTAATAATGCGGGATAGACTTGCAAAATGTACGTTGTGCTTTTTACCAATCAATGGAGACTCCTCAGTTTAACCCAAGTGTTTGGGTGAGTCTGGGCAGCTATGTTTGTCATAGCTGGGCATTTATTTATTTATTTGTTTATTAGTTATTGTGATTTTGTTTGTCTTACTTGAATCTGTTAACATTTTGTAATGAAGGCAGGATATTCATACATGTGCCTTATTTATTTATTCCATTAGATTGAGGTGCCTCTCAACTCCAAAACAAGTCTGGGCAGTTCATAATATCAAACAAACAAACAAACAAACAAAAAGACCAATTGAAAGTGCAAAATAATATCAGTAACTATGATGGCATCCAACCACTCAATACAGAACATGTACAAAAACTCATCCAATGAGGGGGCCCCATCCATCCTAAGCCAAGATCTAGGAAAACAGCCAGGTTTTCAAAGACTTTCAACATACCATCAGAATGGGAGCCCCACATATCTCAGAGGGAATCACATGCCAGAGGGTAGGTGCCATGACAGAGGGGACATGCTGCCTGTGTCCTGATAGATGGCATTGTTTAATTGAAATTGCGCGGCGGGGTGAGCTCCCGTTGTTAATCCCAGCTCCTGCTCACCTAGCAGTTCGAAAACATGCAAATGTGAGTAGATCAATAGGTACCGCTTCGGCGGGAAGGTAACGGCGTTCCGAGTTGTCATGCTGGCCACATGACCCGGAAGTGTCTATGACAACGCCGGCTCCAAGGCTTAGAAACGGAGATGAGCACCGCCCCCTAGAGTCGGATTCGACTGGACTTTACGTCAAGGGAAACCTTTACCTTTACCTTTTACAGAGTGCACCAATGGCCAGGCAGAAACATGGGAGATAGGCTTTGGTTATTTTGTAAGAAATAGCCATGTACTTGAACCTAAGCAAATTCATTCATGAGACTTTCGCTGTAATTCTCTTCTAGATTCCAAAATAATTTTTGAAACTATTTCTTTTTCATCACATTGAATGAGAACTGGTAGAAAAGAAGTTCAAGATTTGTTTTCTTTCAAGCACCAGCTGGCTCCTGTATTTATACCAAGGGGGGGGGGAGCGGTTTGAAGGGTTATCAACGAGGTTAATCTTTGGGGCAGTGCCACAAAGGGAGGAGAGGCAGGTATTGCTATAGACTAACCAAGGAACATAAACTTTGTCTTAGCCTGGTATCAACCATTGGTCTTGTTGGGGTTTGGGGCCTTCAGCAGCTGCTGGAAGATAGTGCTTAGAGTGAAAGTCACAGTGTGATTAACATTGTTCCATTAAATAGCTAGAAGCCAAGGGCTAAGTGGCAGAAAAACACTGCAAAGTAGATTGTATTCTGGCAAGGACAAGTCAAGGTAAACTGAAAGTAGACATAAAGTAAGAGACATTGGAGGCAGTGTAAATTCATCACCTTACAAGCAGCTTCTTTCTTCTTCATTTTGCAGTGCAGTTAGTGTCCAATCAGAATTGGCCTTCAGAAGAGTATAATCACTAAATAACTTAAACTGTCTATCTTTCAAAACAAAACAAAATGATTGTAATAAAAACACAGCATTTCTGGAAATGATATCTTTCTATTCAGCTTTATTAATATCCGGCAAGGTAACACATTCCACAGTGATTACTGTATTGAAAAAAATTCTGCTTAAAGGCTGTTGCCCCAAATTATTCTGTCTTCCAATGCTGATCATAGTAAACAGATACGCCCTAAAGAATTCATCATAGTTAGCAATTTATTCTTAGCTGTGGAATAAGTGTGACAGTATCTTTCATATTCAGAACCTGCAAGCAACCTTTGAAACATCCATGTTATATCAAGCAGATAAACAGGATTAAAGTTAATCTAAATAATGTTAGGCAACTAGGATTACAAAAAATATATGAAAATATTCCATGGAGACTAGATATTCACCCAACTGTGTCCTTTCAGGAGTAAAGTTCTTACTATGTTTCAGATCTCATGTGAGACTTCTTCATATATGTGACCTTATGGATTTATGTACTGGATGGGTGGTTGGATTAGAAGGTCCAAGGTCCAACTCTTCCATTCTATGATTATATAAAACTAAAAAATTATAGGGCTGCCAGATGTGGGCTGGTAAAATCAGATGACCACTTGATGGCAGCAAAAAGAGTATTTCATATCTCATGGCTGCCATCAAGCGGCTGTCGGATGTTTTCAGCCCAGATCTGGTACCTCTAAAACATCATGTATAACCAACTGCCCTTCAAGTAGAGTCATAATTTGGATTTTTATTTTTATTTTTAGTCGTAAGTTGGAGGTTGGGAGCAAAACAATCCCCACCAATATCATGAAAGGAAGAAACGTGAAAGGTGCACTGCAGGTTCCTTCCACCTTCACTTCTTCAACTGTTTTGAGAGTGACATACGGTAGTTCATGACAAATGGTAGGGCTACCAAGGCATTCCAGAAAATACAGGTTGTAGGAAGCTATGGAGAAACCTTTGAATGGCTGTAAAAGACAGAAGGGAAAAATCAAACTTATAGCAATCTTAAAAGTTAAGTAGGGTTAGTAAAGCTGCTGCAAATTCCCCTTATAAGTTAACATAGGATATTTGGGCTTAGCTTTATAGTTCTTACAGAAATTTCAAAAGCTGATCTAATGAAAATGGAGAATTGTATTGGAGGAGTTGCTAATCTCTAAGCCTTCTTTGTATTATCTAGAACTTTCACTTCTTGCACTTTTCTTTCTGTGTTTTAATCCCCACACCCACATATTCTTTTTTTTTGGGGGGGGGAATTAATTTACTACCTTGATGGCTATTTTACCTTTACCCTGTCTTCCAAAGAACGGGAATTTGGATCCAGAAAATCCAGAAGTTTCTTCAATTTACCCAATTCGCTTTAGCCCACCTCTTACCCTTCTGCCATTCACAGAGCTGGGATATATGGGGAGGTAGGCCCATTTGATCAGGCCACCCCTGGCAAATGATGGACTCAGTGGGTTTCCAGAGACAGTTTGGGGTTTTCCCTTGGGATCTGATGGGTGGTTTGACTGAGGCCTTAGTCACTGAATGGGCAGATGTCTGGGGTCTTGGACCCCATTGCCCTTATGCAGCCATTCCTTGTGCACCTATCTTGGGTGCACCAAAGAGCTCTGGAAGAAGCAGCACAAGAAGAGATGCCTGGAGCATCCTCGGACGAAAACTGGGAGTGAGTTTGATTGAATACAACTCAGAGTCCTCATTCAGGATTACCTTATGGTGATAAGGGTGGCAAAATGTCAATATTTCTCCTCCTTTGTTGTATCTACTGATAGCCACCCAGTGGTCCTATTTAGGGTGACCCAGTCCCTGCTGGGGAGGGGCGGGTCACAGAATCATCCACAGGGTTATGTGATCACACAGATTCTGAGATTTATGTAATTGCATCATAAATCATAACTGCATCAATTGTATGTTACATCATTTTGGAATCATCACACTTTGTTAGGGACGGCATAGTTCGTCAGTCGTCATTATCCACCAGCTAGTAGTTTTTTTAAAAATTTTGAGAAAATGTATCTTGTTAAAATCGCAATACCTCCATGTGGTTGTCCAGATGGAAATCAGATTTCTTAAATTTAATCTAGAGTTCCCCCTCCCCCTCCCTCCCTCCCTCCCTCCCTCCCTTGTCTCCTTCAGTGCAGGAGTTCAATAAGACAAAAATGCCTAGCTGATGTTGTTATTATTTTTTTAAGTTAACATATATGAGTTAAACGTAGTAGCAAAAGGGAGGAGCCCTGGTAATTTCTGAAGGGCTTTCATAGGGAAAAAAGACAGGTTGAAAAAAGAATCTCCTACTATACAGCAGACAGAATTGGAGGGACAAAATTATGAGGCTATGGTGGTAATGGAAAAAAAAAAAGCTCAGAAATAAATTTCAGTACAATGTAGGGTATTTCAAACAAATTTAAGGGGGACATGAGCCAGGAAAGCAATATCAGGATCTAGTATGCAAAGTTTGTGAAAGAGATGATAGATAGATAGATAGATAGATAGATAGATAGATAGATAGATAGATAGATAGATAGATAGATAGATAGATAGATTAAATAATGTGCATCCATCTCTCTCTCTCTCTCTCTCTCTCTCTGTCTCTGTATATTGCATTGGAATATAATTATCTATCAGTGAGGTTGGATGGATAATGTGGATAGATTCTGAATAAAAAAGAAACAGCCAAAAAAAAAATGATCAAAATTAATGACAATTAATATAATTGAATCCTAAATTTCACCTTCTGTCACATAAACAATTAAATTTTGCTGATGAATTTTGGAAGGAATCTGGCCATGAGTGCTATACCAGATTTCCACATATCTTTCCATGTGCAATTCCCTGGATCCACTGAATCAAGTAAAGAAACACACAATCTTTCCAATCATCTCTAGTAATGGGACTTAAGCCAGAACAACAATTTCCATGTAGTTGTTATGTTCACAGACACTGAAAATATTTTTTTCCTGAGACCCTTAATATCTCATGACTATGAATAAATAGATTTATGTTTGTGTTTTAAAGTTTTGATTTCATCTCAGCTAAGAGAGTTTTCTTGTTCCAAGACAGTAGTTCCTAGTTTTGAATGCCAAGTCCAATAAACATTGATCACATGCATGTACAATTCAGCTTATCCACTTGTAACATGTTAGATTTTAATAAGGGAATACAATTTGTAATACAATCAAATATTTATGACCCGGGAAAATTTATACAGGCATTATTGCTTTCAGCTTTCATCATCACTGCTTAGAAATCCTTTATTTTATTCTTGAAATCTAAAAGTCTGGAAAGACTATATTACTGTAAATTATTGTTAAAAATTGCCACATGATTGTCTATGCATTTATTCAGAAGTCAGGGAATACTATCTATTGAGTTTATTCTCAAATGCATAGAGTGGTAGCTTTAAATGAGTTTACATATCATTTAATCTGCTCAAATACACAAATCTTGGTCAAATTCCAAATATATTGGTGCCTCTTACACCTGTGGTTTCAGTGCTGGTTTCCAAG
Source organism: Candoia aspera (assembly GCF_035149785.1). NCBI lineage: Eukaryota > Metazoa > Chordata > Lepidosauria > Squamata > Candoiidae > Candoia > Candoia aspera. Next base: position 193,146,960 of record NC_086155.1, read on the forward strand.
TGTGAAATCAGATAATTATGATTTAAAAAGTAGGCTCTAGGTATAGCTCTCAAGCCACCTGTTTCTCTTTATAACATATAATAATGCCAAGTGTCTCAAGAAGAATATATGCACTGGAAGTGATCTCATTTCCATTCTGCAATTAAGCCCAATTGCAGCATATTTTTGTTGAAACTGAATCACGTTAGCCAGTTTTTAAAAGAGTATTATGTTAATAGTGAAGCAATACTTGAAAGTCTTTAACAGCTTATTCTTAGTGCATTATGGATAAGGTTTTTCCTTCTTTCTTGCATTAAACAGCAGATTATTAAAAAGGAAATTAAGATGCTGGTATAAAGGAAAGGTGCCTTTATATTGGTATGTATTATTCCCTTGTAGTTGTTCTATTGCAAATTGGTAATGCATAATTTTCTTGCCTCTATTCTGGGCACTCGATAGATTCATGAACTGTGCTGTATTAAACACAGTTAATTACTTAGCAAAGTTGAATTTGCATTTTTCAAACCTACCTTGGTAAGCATTGCCAGGAGAGACCTATAAAAATAAACATAAATATCACTGGAGAAAGAATTTGCAAAGTGCCATTGAGCTGCTCAGCCATCAAGCAGAACAAATAAACCTCAGATGTTGGAGGGTTTTATTCTTGCCTATTGTGAGTAATTCCAAACATAATGTAGTGCCGAAAAGACAGGTAAACTGTTGATACTGTGATCCTATGATGTTTTTACTCAGGAGTAAAACCATTGTCATTAATTGGGCTTGCTCCCAAATACATACAGTAGGTAAAGATTACAGCAGAGAGAACAAAAGAGGGCCACCACTAACTAGAGAAGCTGCACCCCTCTATTGCCCCCTCCCCATTCTTGTGGCTACTCATTTCCCATCTTGCTTTCCAGACCTATATGTTTCACTATAACAGCAAGGTGCATCGCATGGAGGCATGCACATTAAGATAGCTGCCATGAACAGTGCACCTACAATGCCTCCCAGAAGCTCTTTGGACTTTGGTCTGTGTTCCAGAGAGCTGTCCTAGTTGCTTATCATTGCAGGAATTGGCCATATAGACCTCTGCTGAGTGTCCACTAACCCTAGTATATTACTGTATACTCCTGAGATGGAGACAATGAGGTATTCCACATGCAGGGGAAATCCCATACCAATACTGGCCATGCTCTTAGTGCTCCTATGGCACAGATAGAGTGCGGAGACAAATAAAATGCAAAAAGACACCTTCAAGCTGCTATTTATGACTGTAGAACCTATCTAAATGCTTCAGGCAGAGGCAGAATGTATGGCACGCTCTCTCTCTCTCTCTCTCCCTCTCTCTCTCTTATGTGAACTGAGCATCAGTAAGCAAGGAGCTCTAATCAGTGCAGAACTTTCTAATGAGCAATGGAAAGAATGTGGAAGACTTCTCTTTTTCTCAAGCTTTGGCGTTCCCTTTCTGCCCACTCCCATCTCTCTATGAAAAGTACAAAGCAAACATAAATAAGAATGACCAGGAGCGCACGTAACCTGGATTTGCAGTGCCTTCGATACGCACTGCAAATTCAACAGCTTGTGGTGTAGCGAGGATCACTAAGTGTCAGAATACCCATGACATGGGATCAAGCCAAGACTGTAATGGAATGTGAGAATGACCTTGGAAGATGGGGGGAAGAGATGCTGCCCAGGGAATGATTTAATAAAAGAGAGAGGAGTCCTCAACTGAGTAATGGGAAGAGAAATATACTTAGAAAGGACCCACCCTAACTGGTTAGGTAGTAAATAGGGAGGGCTGGAGATTTGTACTTTCAGACTTGCAAGATTCTGTTAATGTAGCCTAACAATAAAGTAGAAGTAGCTCATCTGATCAAGTTTCCTGTCTGGTCTACTTGGGCAGGCTGACAGGCTGAAGTTCAGAGTTCTTCACAGTTCAGGGAAGGTTTTGTAATTAATACACTATTAATTACAAAACCTTCCCTAGCAATCAAGCTAGCGAGCCATCCTGATGCATCCATTCTGATATTTAGTCATGTAATCTTATCCCTCCTGCTAGGAAGATGTTCTGTGCTATCTTAGTCATAAAATTAAAAAATCTGGTTGGTTGATTAACTGATAGCTTATTTCAGTAAAAGCCTGTAGATTTAATCTGTTGGAACCATAGTTTATTTATTTGACTCAGTAACTTCAGATAATGTTCTCGGTTCTCAGATGTGGAGTGGGTGGGTTGCATAGTAAAAGGTTGGAGATGAGGCCTTTCTCCATTTTCTACAGTTCCCTGAAGTTCGTCCACCCCTTAAGAAATATGAAAAGGGAAGGACACATTTGTTTTTTCATTTTTAACCTTTAACCTCTGACCCAAAATTTGACCTGCTGAATAATTTTTGGCTGAGATTTGAAAAGAGTTTTGTAATTTTCCTTTTAGCCAGAGAGAATGCTTAAAAGGTTCAATTGAGCAGCTTAACTACTGACATTTTGGATATATGGTTACTACTCCTTCAGCTTATGCTTGTTTACAGAAACTATAGGAAGTAACAGTCGCTGTACTGCAGTAAGGTACTAGAGGAGTGCACAAAATGGGAACCTTGTTTTGTGTGTGGAACCATGGAACCAAAATTCCATCATGGCTCCACCAAACCATCCTGGATCATCCACAGTTGGGCAGGACCACAAATCAAAACATAATGAATAGGGTAGAGTCCATTGTGCATTGTCCTCAGAGTATCCTTCTTTCCTTAGCATCTCCCAGAATGGCATATCCTACCCACCTCCCCAACTCCTGAACTTTTTAGTGCCTTTGCTTCCTGCCCTCAGCTGGTGCCAATGTCCCCAGCATGGCATATCCTACTTGTCTCCCTATCTTTCTGAGGTTCCCAGCACCTTCCCTTCCAATGCCACATCAGCTGCTGCAGCCACTGCTGATTTCCTAACTTGTCATATCCCACCAACTCTCCCACCCCTAATCTACTCAGCACCTTATCTCCTTTCCTTCCCCTATGGGTTGAGCTTTCCCACTTTCCCATAACACTCCTGCCTGCAACAAAATAGCCCTTTGTTTTAAACATGAAATAAAACAGTGTCATCACATGAACCCAGAACACCTCAAAAATATGTGCATTGGTTCATGTGTGAATCACCCAGAACCACCTGTTCCATACAGACACAGAATGCCCGCTATACCCCTTTATCAGGTTTGTTCCCAAATAGCAATATATTTATTTTGTTAGATTTATATTCCACCTTTATTTTCTACACTCAAGATGGTATTCATAATGATCCTCTTCCTCCTCCTCCTTCTCCTCCACTTTTCCCCACAACAACAAACCAGTAAAGTCTGAGAGAGAGTGATTGGCCTCATGGTTTCCCAATTTCTAGTTCAACACATTAACCACTATATTAAAATAGCTCTCAATATTTCTGGACACACCCTTCCGTCCTTCCGTCCTTCCGTCCTTCCGTCCTTCCGTCCTTCCTTCCTTCCGTCCTTCCTTCCTTCCTTCCGTCCTTCCTTCCTTCCTTCCTTCCTTCCTTCCTTCCTTCCTTCCTTCCTATTAGATGCCATCAAGTCATTGTTGACTCTTAGCAACCACATAGATAGACTTTCTCCATGATGATCTGTCCCTGACCTGGTCTTTCAGGTCTTCCAGTGGTGCACCCATCGCCACTGCTTCCAACTATAAACTCTACACAGTGAGCACATTCCCACTTCCTATAAATCAGTTTAAAGCATAATACATTGTAAACTGTAAAACAATAATAGTAAATTAAAATCCATAATACAAAATCATTATAACAACTGTCAAATTATTTCATACCTCCACTCAATTTTGGGAACAGCAATCAAAACCCCAACTTCTTCAAAACCCCTTTGGAAGAGCCATGACTTAACAGCCCTTCAGAATTTTGACAGAAGTGGGGGCCATTCTTGGTTTTGAGAGAAAGGAATTCCAGAAAGAGGGTACTAGAGTTGAGAAGGTTCATCTCCAGGATTACTCCTGTTGGCATTCTCAGGGGGTAGCACCCATTACATGTCCTTTTTCATAGCCAGGAAGATTCCATGTGGAGCAGGTGGTCTCAGAAATAGCTACACACTAGTGTGCATTGAGCTTTTTAAGGGCTTTAAGCACAAAAATAGGAGAAACACAAGGGGGCTGTAGTTACCTTTCTTGGCTAGCTCACTGTTACTAACAATGACAGGGCATGCTTTCCAACAAACTTACAGAAGATCATGAAGGATATGGGTATTCCTGTAAAAGCATGGATCGGAGAAGTTAATAGTACTGGTCTTTCCAAATGGTAATATACAGCTATGAAAGCTGGAGAGAAAAAAAAAAAAAAACTTGAGAAAGAGCGAGAGATACTTTCTTCTTCCAGAAGTGGATGCACAATTTAGATGCCACTTGACCAGTACATTATAGAGAATGTGAAGAGACAAATAGTATTTAACCGTCTCCTAGTCTCATTCAACCCAAGTGTTAAGCAGCTAATAGAGTAAAAGATCCTCAGCTGACATGATTGGTGATGGAAATAGTTGTATATGTGTTACAGGGCAGGGGGTTATTTTATTCTATTGCATTCAACCTTATTTTGTTCTACTGCAATCTACACAAATGCTTTTGGAAATAAAATTACTCATTTTATTTTGCTGCACATGAAGTCAAGGCTGTGGCTTGTGAAAGCAATTAGTGAGTTTCGTATAGGAAATTTATGAATATATAGAGCAAATGAACTGTTAAAGAAATCAAAGTGTGTTTTACAGCCGTCAGCTTAGCAACAAAGTATGAAGGTATTGGTTTTTTTTTAAAGCAAAATATGTCAGAGATCTGGCTTTTTTTTTCTTCCTTAGCTGAATAGTCCAGACTGGTGAATTGGTACAGATGATTGTTGGAGACTCTACACTAAAATGATATCAATAAATAGTGTCAGAATTTAAGATCTAGTGATTTAATTATGTGGCAATTTGAGACTCGTGTAAGTTCTAAATTATTAAGTGTCAATAAGGTCACCAAATAAGCACTAAAAACTCAGAATGTTTTCATGAGAAAAATATTAGATTCTGAGTCAATAATTTGCCGATTACATAATGAAACGTGTGCAAAAATAATATCAATGCACATTTATTACATTTGTGTAAGTTTTATAGTCAAGTGGCTGTTAAATGGATCAACAATGGTTTGAACAATGGATCAATAAGTGACAATGGATGAAAGGCCAGTATGCAACTGTTCTCTGTCATGAAACAAGCAAATATGATCTAGTGTCTGTGTGTATATGTGTGTGTGAGAGAGCGAGAGCAAGGGAGATGTTTCAACTGTTACATAAGTGATTAGCTGTATGAGTGAATAATCATAACAATCTTCAGTGATCTATTATCCTACAGTACTGCATTAGACTGTCTTCATCACATATAGCAATATTCTTCTTCATGTAATAGCAGATCCATGCTCTTTCCACATCACTAATATGTCTGAGCTTGACTGTGTTGATCTCCGTACTGTTCACTGTTCTCAAAATTCTCATTATTAAAAACTTCAGAAATTTGAGGACTGACTCATTGAATACCAGAGTTAGAAGGCTCACTGAGACCATAAAATCCAATGCCTTGATCAATGCAGGAATCCAAATCAAAGTATCCTTGACAGGTGGCTAATATCTGTGTCAACACATCCAATGAAGGAGTGTCCATCATCCCTCTAGTCACTGGTTCTATTTTCAGATTGTTGGTACTGATAGGAAGCTCCCTCCACCCCCTAAGTTTCAGCCATAATCTACTTTCCTGTAACATATATTTTAAGTGTGCCCTGTGCTCTGGGGCAGTATTCAATGCAATATTTATGGATTTCTTTAAAAATGATTAGTTGCAAAATCAGTTCAGATAAGACTATTTATAAACTAGGAAGGAAGGTTAAGAGCAGGATGAAGGATCCTACACTTACTGGATGGAGAAAATGAATGACCATGTAATTTCTCTCATTAGGTTCTTTGCATGTTTCCACAGTTCCTTGTGTCTTATAATTTGTCTTCTCTCAGTGTATACAGTTTATTTGCAAAATAATTAAAAGATGGCTATCTGTGTTATAAATTATGACATTTGTGAGAAACCTCCATTTTCAAACAGGTGCAATATCACAGTAATAATTCACTATTGCCCAAATATTGTGGTTGGCCACACTAGGCAACAAAATCTTAAACCGGATAGACGTGATCTGATTCAGCAGGTTTCTGTTTACACTTCTAATCAGAAGCTCCCTGAATATATGGATATTACATTATGCATTTTGGATTTTTTTAAAATTTGTCATTTCTTGAAAGGAACTGAATGCTTGATTATTATGTTTTAACATATAAAACAATGCAATCTTATATTTATCACACACTGTTCTTCCTGTTTACAAGATTTCCTGCAAAAATTCTTCACTGGAGGAAATTAGCAAGCACAATTGCATATGAATGTTACATGTGCACAGACAATACACAGTCTCTGGTTTGGAGCACAGGTAAATTCCATTTCTACAGAATGGGAGATACCCATAGACTTCTTTATTTGTTTCTTGCAGGGGTATGTGATTCATTGTCCATGAGAAATTTCACTATGGTCATTAAAACTCTTTAAAGTTCCTGAATTCTTCTCAGGTGTTTTTACCAAGTTCACCTTGAAATATTGATTTATACTCTATTCACTGAAAGCAATGGATGGTCAAACTGCCCTAAGGAATATTGTTAGCCTTATAAGACAGAAAGAAATAGAGTGTGAGAGAGTAATTCAGCAAGATTAAAGCTATCCTTTGAAGGCTAGAGTTGTTACTGAATGTCAACCAAAATAATCTCTTGATATAAATGCAAAACTTCATGCATAGGGGAAAAAAAATAACAGTTCTGGAATTTTGGGAGACCTCCTTCTACATACATAAAATTTTATATTCACCCCACATCTTTCCTTCAGCTGACATTCATTGGCAATTCTAGTCTTCATGAGATTGCTGTAAGTTATATACAGTATGACTTGTCCTAAAAGTCAAACTACAATCTATTCTTATCTTGCAAGTTATATTGACTCAGTTGTCAGCATCAGTTCTTCAGTCTCCTGCTAGTGTCCAAGGGATCATTTTGTCAAAAGTGACTTGAAGACTTCTCAACATGTCATTTTGTTGCCTCCTTAAAATCAGATCAACTTCAAGGTAAACATGGAAGCTGGAATGACACATTGCATGGATGTAGTACTTAGACTGCATTTTTCTATTCCTTTTCCAAATAAACTAATATAATAGTACAAATTATTATATGACATTTGTACTTCCAAACTCAACAGAGCATCAACTTTATTACTATAAATAACAATAACAATTATTATTATTAATTACTATAATACATTCTAGGAAGTATCAGCAAATGTATAGTTAGGGTGTCTGGTGTATTTATTTTTAACCTTCATTGCAAGTCTTGATATTTCTGAATTTGTATTTTACTACAACATAAATAAGAGCCAGTTTGGTGTAGTGGTTAAGGCATCAGACTAGAACCATGAGTTCTAGTCCTGCTTTAGGCACAAACCCAGCTGGGTGACCTTGGGCCAGTCACTTTCTCCCAGCTCTAGGAAGGAAGCAATAGCAAACCACTCTGAAAATCATTGCCAAGAAAACTGCAGGAACTTGTCCAGGCAGTCTTAGAGAATTAGATACAATTGAACAGATTAAAAAAAATAACATAAATATTTTAAAAGTAGTTATTAAACAATATGTACTGCATGTTGTGCTGTCTATATGATTGAAGTAGCTTAAAGCATTTGTAACAAACAAACAAACAAATCTGAGTGTTGTCTGCACACTGATAATACCTTACCCTGTACTGGCCTCTTCCAGTGATTTTGTAAATATGTTAAGCAAGAAAGGGAGAGGTTCAAGCCTTGGGGCACCCCACATTGAAACACCAAAGGCCTGATATCTCCCCTTCCTTGATAACCAACAGGAACCTCTTACTTAGGAATACAAATACTTACTTTTTTTTCCTTATTTCTTCTTAAGCAGTACATGTATAAACCACGAAGGTTTGATTAGATTTTGGGAAGTTTCTTTTTTTAATGCTATTTAATAAGTAAATGTTTGCTTATCACTGTAAATAAAATAATTTTAATTTAAAAAAGAAATTTAATTATTTACTTTTTAAGATAGCTTGATGATATTTTTATAGATGACTTAAAGGGGCTTCACTGCATTTAGAAATAAAAGCACAGACTATATCACCATATTAAGACGTATGCAAACAATCGATGAGCTTATTTATTTGTTAAGGCTACTTCAAGGTCACTGATAACATTTTTTATGGCTGGTCAAGGATAAATATTCAAACAGAGGAATGGTATTCCAAGATCTGACTCATCTTTATAACAATGTGGTCAACTAAAGTTAGCCAAACAATAAAGTGAACATGGCCAATTACCTTCTACCATATGTGATGTGCTACATTTTCTTTTCTTTATTTTAAGGAGCAGAGATCATGCTAACTGGATCTTTTTGAACATGAACACCTATATGGAACCTCATCTTCATAAAGTGCCTATACTTTCCAGTTCCTATTCTAACAATAAACTTTTAGAAATGCAATATTTTAAAGTATGAGTTATATGGGGGAAAGTGTGGAACAGGAACATACTTACAGTATGTGCTCAGATTTGCATATGAATTATCCTGTAATGAAGATTTGTGACTCTGCCAGTTTCCTTGAAAAAACATGTGCTCTCTTATAAATATGTCCCCACCCCATTGGCGTTGGCAACATGATGAACTAGAATCTGAAGACGGTTTTAAGCCAGACTTCCTTGTGTAGGTGTGAGCTATGTAGTTTACATATACACCTTATCATATTTTTTTATGATAAAGTGGGACAATGTCTCCTTAAAAGAAAAATGTGTATACACCAAAATCCTGGGTTTGGTTTTGTTTGTTTGTGATCAACTATTATTTCCCTTTTGGGCAGGGGGTGGTGAAATAAATTTAAATAAATAAAAGACATTTTACTCAAGGTTAATCTCAGTTGCCAATCCAACACTAGTCTATGTGTTTTTTTCTGCTATGTTTATAAAAAAACTGGTGAAAGATTCAGAAAGGAGACATGCATCAAATGAAATTGTGCTTCTGAAAGCTGCCTGTGTTCATTTTCTACTCTCACTGGAGACCCCGCTCCCCTTTTACTAAGCTTTTCCAGATCAGCTTCTGATTAGCATTATACCAACAGGGTAAAGAGAAAGGCTGCAGAAGAAGAAAAGGATGTGGGGAGCTTCTTGAAGAAAGAAGATCAAATCTCATAAAAGGTAAACATGCTGAAAAGTGCTGAGCTGAACTAGGATGAAGGGCAGATTTCTCCTTTTCAGCATCACAGCCTTCAAACCAGCTGCTTCTTAAAGAATATTTGATTCTGGTTTTGAACATGTCTGTTTTTGAAAGAACTGTAATTAAAACAACCCTGATTTTCATTGGAAGTAATAGTGGAAAAAATCACAACTGATACTGTTTCCATATATCATAAATTTGCAGGCCTGTGAAATACGATGAATTGGAATTATACATTGAAACTGGAATCTCTCAAATAGACAGACTTGGAGTACCCAATGGCACTAATTTGTGAAGGAGAAAGCATTAAAAAAACCACCTCTATATAAAGCCCAAATTATCCAGAATGTTTACCATTCTTAAAGACATGGTATGTTGCAATGCTACAATGAAGATAAATTGTAAATGTGAAGAGATCAAGTTCTGCTTTTAAATGACACATAATTGCCATTATAGTGGAGGTAGATTTGATTAGGAGGTATTATGGCCATTTATGCTTAATTGGGGCTAAAGGAAATAGAAGGATATTATTTGAACTGATCTTCTTTCTTGATTCTAACCTGTGTGCCATCAACTAACTCTTACAAGCTTCTATGTAATACTGTAGGTAATGTCTCAATAGCTGCCTGGAATGATCTGTTCTGTACAGAAAGATCTAACAGAAAAGTGGCTTAAAAACAGAGGAAAATGAAAATGTTATGCAAATCGTGTTCTGTGGCTTCAGTTTCTGAGTGTCTCCAATGCCAGACAGCAGCGGATCAAATACTTCTACTCAGGACCTCATGGCAGCCAGTGGGTTTCATACTGCAAACTTACTTCTTATTTGAGTTCTTCTTAGATTGGGACTACTACTTCTTTTGTATTTTAGTACTCTAGTTTTTTAAATCTTTGTAAAATCTTCTTGTAATGAAAATTAGTCCAAAAAAAAAAAAAAAGAATTTACCATGTTAATTTGATGTCAGCTTTGTTAGTCTTCTCTAATGAATGTAATGCTGTTGTATCTTTGAAAGTCAGGAATGCAAGAAATGGATAAAATGTAAACATCCATTAAAAACTATACTGTGTATTTTAGTACTATCTATCTAGCTTGGTAAAACTTTTCATCTCTAAAGATGATGGCTATCACCCTGATACTTCATGCCTCTCAGGCTATTACATTTTCTCAGAATCATGGAAGGGTGGGTTATTTCCCATTCTGCAGGTGCCATGGATTTCATGTTGTTCTTTAGCATTTTTTTAATAGCTCTTCAGGGATATAAATCTGAATAATCCTTGTTTTGTATCTCAGATCAATTTTCATGATGAGTTGGCAAATTCAAGTGCAGAAGGCTTAAATCATCTCTATTCTATGCCGTATCTTTTGTTAACCTATTCTTTTTTGTTGTTAAGACAATAAGGTGGCTGCTCTGCAGCTGAAGAAGTTTTATCCTTTTCTCCATCTTTATCTTTTCTCCTTTGCTTGTGTTTTTCAATTACCTACTTAGAATTTGAACATACTGTTTCAAAGAACTCATTGTGTGGCATAGTTGTTTCGCCACTGGGATGTATGAATGAATCTGTCACCCAACATGTGCCTCAGTGCTCAGTGGCCTCTTTCTTCTTTTCCCCATGTATGAATGTAAGGAGCTGTTTATTCTTCGGGATGCACTTCTGCAGGTGAAGATGAAGGATTCCTGCTGAGACTTACTGTACATAATAGCATAAAGATAAAAGAAATGTTAAATAGAGCTAGAGGCCTAAACAAGATGAAACACAGATAGAAGCCCACATGACATTAAAGAGATGACATAAGGAAGTACCTCTCATTATTTTCATTGGGAGAAGCATAGTTTCTTTGACCAAGCTGTTGGAGGGCAGGTTTTTATCATGATACCTCTGACTTCTGGAAAATTTCTTTCACTTCTACCATACTTTCTGTCCTTGCAAATGATCCTTGTTTCCATCATTCCCCTACACTGCTTTATGTGTGCAGGTGCACTGATATACATTCAAGAGCCATCTGCAAATTCTAAAGAACAAAAGACAATAAATAATATGATAAAAGCAAGGATTGTTTGCAAGGATGGAAAAGTGTAGAGAAGTTTGTGAATGGTGTTGGTGTAAACTGATTGCACTTAGGTTTGCACAGTACATTGTACAGCATGTTATCCTATAAAGGCTTTTGAACAAAAATGTGATACAATATAATATGAGTATAGCATATAATATAATAATATAATGATGTTCAAAAGCTAAGCAGGTTTGGATTTACTCAGTCTTTACTTAGACTGTAGGAGGGAGGGAGGGAGGGAGGAGCAATGACAGACCATTTCCATATTGTTCCCAAGAAAGTTACACAGACATGTCCATGAAATACCAGTTAGGTTGCAATCAACAATCAATCAATCAATCAATCAATCAGTCTTTATTACTATGGCCATAAAACCAAATAATCAGTTGAGTTTGAAAGAGGGTTTTTTTTTGGCTTGTCTGTTAATATAAGACAAAAATTGTAAACAAAAACAAAAAAAATACCCTTTCCTAAGTTCAATTATTGACTTGTTATATAATTCTATGCTAAATCATCAAATATACCCAACCCATTGTGATGAAGCCCACAATTTAATCAAAATGCCTTCCCCTTCCACTTGTCCTGAATGACTCTAACATTTGCAATCCCAGTACTGCACCATTTTTCACTTAAACAGGAGGAAAACCCTTCAAACATGAAGGTTACTGAAGGACAAGCTTATGTGAAGTCCCCCTTCCCTGCCTCCCCTGCCCCCCCCATGGTGATTGACCTTTTTACTTAGGTTTAACACCAATGCTGCATACAGGAATTAAACTTCAATTCTGGAGAACTGGATCAAACACAGGAGGCATTCTATTGAATTATTGGTTGAATTGCAAATCTCATCAGGGCTGAACACTTTGAATATAAGGAAGAAGGGAATAAGTCTGCATGGAATCTGACACACATTTGGAAGGCAATCTGAAATAAGAAGTGATTATGTACTTGCTGTGGGTAAGGAGGTAATTCAGCAGAAGAACTCCAATTAGGTAGACCTAGAATAAAAACTCTTGACCTTTTGATCATCCAAATAAAGAAGAAAGAAAACTTACTGACTTTTGAAATCTTATCCCCATGTCTAGCTGAAGACCCCTGCATTGTGGAATATTCACCCACCTGAGGTGAAGTTGGCCTCATCACTGTTGAGCTCCTGGAGGTCCCTTAAGACTTGGTTATGCCAGCAGGCCTGGGGATCCCAAGGAATGGGTGAATTAGTAGAATGGATCCCTTATTTTTAACATCCCTTCTTTTATTCTTCGTCTTACTTGATTTTTAATATTTTAATGTATTTATTGATTATCTTTTTTAGCTTTTTGTATACCACCCAGAGTTGTTTGTGAGATGGGCAGCTATATAAATTTGATAGATAGATAGATAGATAGATAGATAGATAGATAGATAGATAGATAGATAGGACATGGCAGGGAAAGCTGCAGCAACTGAGTGGGGATCCCCTCCCTCCCTTCCTGCTATATGACCTTCCAGAAGTTGTATTTATCATCAGTCCTCAAGAATCAGGACCATGCACTGGAAAAGGAGATCAGTCCCCATTTCTCTTCCCATCTCCTTCTGATCTATACTTTTATCTCTCTTTGCCTACAGGTTGACTTTTCAGAATTTCCCTTAGCATTCCTGACTCCAAGGATTAAGATAAATGTATCTGCCCTTTCTCCTGCTTCTTCAAAACTCACTCTCTTTCTCTTTCCCCCTAGTTAAAAGACTTATGCTGAACATGTATTAGACCCATTGTCTCTAAAAAAAATATCCTGCATTGTGCTTTGTGTTCCTTTGTTAGATCCCAAGGATTGTTTCTTGCTGTTTTCTCTCTATTGTTTAAAATATATTTCCTCAATGAATGCTCTTTCCCAAATGACTTCTACTTTCCCCACTACTACCATGTCCCATTGGCATAATATCACTGTGTTGTCCCCTAATAAAATTCACCCCCTTTTTCCAAGGTACAGTTAGATGCCATTCTGGAGACTTAGATTTGCTCTGGGATGCATTATTTTGCCACACTTTTAATCCAAAGATCTTTACTATTGATCCCTGTTGAATGGTTTCTGCATAACACCTTATTAGTCCTCTGTTTTGGATAACCCTTGAGCTTTTTGCTAGAAAACCAATATATTATTCCCTGAAATAACCTCATATCTTTTTTTTTTCCATTCAGTTTTTCAAAGAAGTCACTTCCTGTGTATATTGCAGGGATGCACATGTCATACCCCATTGTGTAGCATCTGCTATTCTGAGATCCTAGTTCTGAAATTTGGCAGCACAGTGAGAGATTTTCAGCAGCACATTTTTGTTTGTTTTTTCTATTTTTAAAAATGGTGGAAATGGGGTGGGAAGCCACCTAGTGGCAAATTATTCCCATTGCTACCAGTATCCTCCCAGAATATAACAATATCATTGGGGCATCCACAGGGGTGTCAAAAAAAATCACGATGGTACACAAAACCATATAATTAAAGCCCCATCCTTTTTTCTATATCCACTGCATGTGCTACACAGATGTAAAAATAAAGTGGGACTTTGATCATGTGATCATGTATAGATAACTATCTGGCCCTGAGAAAAGAAAAAGTAGATTTAAGGAGCTGCCAAGGGTGCCACATGAACAACCCCATTTTCTCTAAAGTGTCTTTTTCTTCAAATCTGAAATGCTGCATGTAGCTACATAGAAGAAATCTGCTTACTGACCAGAAGTGGTCATGTGTATGTAGATGCATATTATACTACCAGGGGAGCAGATGTGTACAAGCTGAGACCCAGGGCTTCATGTGTCCCCTGAAAGCCTTAGCATTAAGGTGAATGAAGAAGGAATTAGGGTTTCCCAGGCCAAAAATGACCATTATGTACAGAGAAAGCACACAAAATGTGAATCAACCTTGGCTTCAAGGCCACTAAGCACTGCACCAAATGCTAATTAATTCAGAAGGGCATGAAGGAAGAAACCTACTTTAAGCTCCAAAGAACATAAAAGTCATTTGCATTTCTGCATTAGATCAATAGTTGTGTATCACTTCACTCTACTGTGCAATAATGTTCTGCTAAGTTATATCAATGAGCCTTCACCCAAGTCAAATCAAGGAGCTGAGCTGAGAAGTGTCAGGACATCTGTGACTTACTGCTGAGCTTAGATGGGGAAGTCTCAAAGTTTGTCCAAAAAATCCACATTATATAATCTATAATGTGACTTACAGAGGAATTATTAATATAGGAAGAGCTGTGTTTAATTCATTTAATTTTAATTAAAGTTAAATATAAATGAGATTAAATAGAAAATAGTTTTGTTTCAGCTCATCTTCTGTTGCCTTGGCCCTACATTGCCTTTGGAGTAGGGCTGCTAGTAAATTTTTCAAAGACCAAGTGTGCTTTTCCTTCCCTCCTCCTCAAATATCCAAATTCCTAGCTTAAGAAGCTCTTTATTCCCTCTCTGCTTCCATGCCAGACCACTTTTTGCTTTGGGGATATTTATCTTCCTTCCTTTCTCCCCCACCTTTTTCTTCCCTTCACATGCTATAATTGCATTTAGACATTGGAGCCTTAAGCTATTTACAGATGTCAAGAGATAAGATGTTATAGGGAAGGCTAAGTCTTTATGACGACTTGCCACTCAGGACTGTGGAACACACCAAATACCTTGGGAACCAATAGATTTCAACTACCAGCAGGTAAGTGTGTTTCTGGTCTTTTTTTTTTCCTTGGAATCATTTCAACACCATTTTAACACATACTGGTTAAGGCAACAGGCTAGAAACCAGGAGACTGGGAGTTCTAGTCCCTCCTTAGTCATGAACGCTGGCTGCGTGACCTTGGGCCAGTAACTCTCAGCCCAACTCACCTCACAAGGTTGTTGTTGTGGGTAAAAGAGGAGGAGAAAGGAGTATTAGGTATGTTCACCACCTTGAATCATTTATAAAAATAATAAAGGTGGGATATAAAATTAATTAGATAAATAAATATACTACAAGTCTGTATGTATTCATTGATTATGTGCCATCAAATTGGTGTTGACTCTTAGTGATCACAAAGATAGATTTTCCCCAGCATGATCTGTCCCCAACCTGGTTTTTCAGGTTTTCCAACAGTTCACCCATCACCACTACAGTTGAGTCCATTGAGCTTGCTTCTGCTTATCCTCTTCTCTTTCCTTCTGCCTTTCTCAGTATTATAGCTTTCTCTAGAGACATCTTTGTATATTATGTCCAAAGTATGATAGTTGGAACCTGGTTATTTGTTCCTCGAGTGAGAACTCTGGGTTGATTTGTTCAATGGTCCATTTATTTATTTTCTTGGCTACTCATGGTATTCTCAGGACTCTTCTCCAATACCAGAGTTCAATACTCTTCCTATATGAAGGCTATCCCAGCTGCAAGATAAAGCAAGCAGGCACCTACTATATATTGGGGAGCAGCAATAGGCCTGATCACCTTGGAGGACAACATCATACACACATATATCATACGTCTAATTATATTAGATGGATCTCCAAATGTCTCCTTGCAACAAAACTCTTAGTTTCTTTCCCTTGTGACTTGTTTGACTAATACTATACAGGATTTTGTATGTCATCTGAAAAAACAGAGCCTGAAAAAGGTCAATCAGACAGTAATAGTGAGAAGAAAGATCTGGAAGAAATGAAAGAAGATTATGATATTTAATTGACTAAGGTGTGAACATGAAGTCAAAAGATTTTTTTTTAAACAGAAACTTCAGCTTGCCGTTCTAGAGCATTATAGATGGCTATATAAAACAATGGGTCTACATTCCCATGGAATGAAAAGAATGTTGGCAATGAGTCTGAATGAAAAGAGCATTTGCTACCCAATGATAACAATTTCAGCTTTTTAGCTGGACCTTGTACATCCATGGAACCACATGAATGCATCAGTTTCTACGAAACCATTCAGCTGTGGATTTATGAATGACAAACAGCTATTAAAGGGTCAAGACAAGAAAACACATATGTTAATGCACTTTTTCTTCCCTCATCTACATAAAATCAAATTCCTCCAAAGCTGTATTTTAGCTGGTGTGGAGAACAGATACCTCTTTAGGTATCTGTATCCCAAAGATACACTGTATCACTGAAAAGCATGTCAGAGAGTGGGAAGGAAACCACCACAGCTTCTGGCTTCCAATTAAGTGGTACAGTAATGTGGAGAAGATGAAATAACACATACCTAACACCAATTACATCAACAGCCAGAGCAGTTGATGCTCTAAGTGGTGGTAGACAGCCTCAGTAGATAGCAATACCTGGTTGGGTTTGTCTGGGCTTAGAAGCTAAACAGGTCAAGGCCTGGTTAGTATTTGAATTCAGGATTCATAGGGAACATTAGAAGGCTAAAAACTAGCCTGGAAAGTTGAAATATCATCCTGGAAGATAACAATGCAAACTTGTTGCCAAGAAAATTGCATGAATGTGTTACGAAGTCACCAGCTTGAAGGAAACTTCAAGCTTGAAGAAAACCTTATCTTACTGATGTGGAATGCTGGCAACTGCTATTGCCATCCTGCCATGAATTGAAGGATCTGGGGACTTGGGTAGATTTTCAGTGAGTGAATGCATTGCCATTTTCATTGGCAAAGGCAAAGACGAATCACAGTGAGCATGTGAAGAAATCCTTTGTCTTGGGCAGAGGAGAATTCATGTAGGGTACTCACATTTGGGAGTAAGATTGTTTCTGGAACTTCTTAAACTTCTGTCCTGGAACTCATCCTAGCCCAGACCTGTACAACTCATAAAGACTCACATTGATACCTTTAAAATAACTGTGAGCCACAAAAGAATAGCTGGTGTGCCAATCAGCTGCTCAGCAGCTAGTGGCATGGTGGCAGCGCTGGAGATGGCAGTGTCAGTGTTGCCTGGAGTCGTTGGTTGCAGTGTGTCCTTCGGGATAGAGGTGGCTGTGAAAAATTAGGTGGTGGCGGATCCTTCCTGGTGGTGGCAATGTTTGGCAGCAGTGGATTTGTTAAGTTTTCAAAAAATGCTAGAGGGCCACACAAAGCTGCTTGGTGGGCCACATGCAGCCCATGGGCTGTATGTTGGGCAGGCTTGTCCTAGCCCATTCTTATAGAAATGAATTTGGCATCTAGGCTGACATTAAAATGCACCATTAGGAAAAAATATATAAATTACTGGCAAATCAGTATCTTGAATCCCTTTAGATGATTCAGCAAAAAGATCAAAACAGCTATGAAATGGTCCTTTTTCTGCATCCAATGTTATGGGCATTTCTATGCAACAGCTGACCAGCACATCGCCTTGGTGTGTTGTGAAGCATTGTGAAATTTGGCATAACTCTTCCCTGTCCCCTTCCTGCTTAGGACTGCATCTTTAAAGTAGAATAAAGTTCACTCAGCCTTTGGCCAAAGTTTACCCATGCATGCTTAATAGGAAATTAGGCATATAGGTAGCTTTAGAGATAATTTGACATGACTGCTCAAATGAGTAATTTGTTCTTGAACAAACCGCAAAAGAGCCAAGCCATATGTAAGTAGAGAAAAATATTCAAGGAAATTAACTATTAATTAACAACAACATTAGATACCTAAATAATTGATTAGTAACTTAAGGGCTATTTTCCCCAAAGATTGGCAACATGGGCACTGAAACTTTGCACACACAAGAAGCATAGCTTGATTTGCTTCTTCATATACTGAATTCAAAAGTTATGATGTCAAGAAGATTATTATACAATATATCTGTGCACTGGTCACAGGGTCTGTTTTGGCTCACAGTCTGATAATTTGGAAAACATCACTGTCCAACCAGATCAATTCAGCATCAGCTGTATTTGACTTAGTGGCAAAACCTGTCCATCAGTTTGTCTCCCATTCACTATTATTATAAAATATTTTTTAAAAGGTGTAACTTTTTTTCTGAATAACACAATAGGATGTATTTTCCATGTATTTCTGCTGATAAAAGTACATAGGCGGGCTTCAAAGTATACAAAAGTGTGAGGGGAAAGTACTATTATTTTTATTTATTTATTTTCTATCCCATCTTTATTATTTTCATAAATAACTCAAGGTGGCAAACATACCTAATACTCCTTCCTCCTCCTATTTTCCCCACAACAACAACCTTGTGAGGTGAGTTGGTGTCATGCGCTGCCTGCCTCTGAATAATGCTCAGACACTGGTTCGATGGATCAGGCTCTGGTTTATTCACAGCGCAGTTACAGCGTCGGAAGAAAAAAGCTGAGAGTGACAGGAGCGCGCCGGTGCGGGGTTTAAATACCCCGCGCCGGTCAGCGCCCCCTCACTCGCGGTCACGTCACCCCCCTTTGTCCAATACGTTGCCCTGCCGGTGGGTGAGGGGTTGTGAGGCCCCGCTGGCGTTCCGGGATCGCCCATCATCGGGTTTTCTATTCATCCGGTGATTGCTGTCAGCTGGGCGATCTCCGTTGTATTGGCGCTGATGGCTTGGGTGTGCTCCGTGATCCGTTTAGTTATTGTTTGTTAGCCGTTAGTCGTTGTGAGTTGATGGCTACTTATCTTGAGCCCCTTCTCCTATTTCCTTGCTATTGTCATGTGTGCCATTGCGCTGATGACTTCAGCTCAACGGCACTCATGACATACTGCCCCCTGTCTGAATAGTGCTCCCCCCCGGTTTTCTGGTTTTTTTTTTTTTTTTTTTTTCGGTGGAGCTGTCAAACGGCACTTTTTTTTTTTTTTTCCCGAAATTCCCGCCGGAGTAGTTGTCGCCCCTCCCTTTGCTCCTCCCTCTACCACGTGCCTTCCCAGGGTGTGTCCATAGTGCGCATGCCCGGGTCACGTCCTGGCGTGCGCATGCTCCAGCCACACCCTGTTTTTTTGGCTCAGTTCGGCGAGGAGAGAGGCGTGGCTGGTCGGGTGCTTATCAGCTCCGGGTAGGACCCTTCTTTTTTTTTTATTTAAAGTGTGTCGCCTTTGTTATAGCTCCTGGGTGTTGCCCCCAGGTTGCCCTGTTGACTTGCTTGCCACTCCCCCGCGGCCGGGGGGCGGGGGGAGGGTGCTGGCGAACGCTTGTCACCGCCTCGTGGGCCCGGGGCGGGGGGAGTGAGTCCCGGGGGGGGAGGTCCACCCAAGTCGCGGGCTTGGGGGGGCCCTTTCCCTTGGGGCACGGGAGGCAGGGAGGGCTGCAGGGGGGGGTTTGCAGGGGACGGCTTGCTGACCTTGGTTGTGGCTTGTTGGGGTATGCCCGGTGAAATGCTCTGGTCAGGTCAGGCGCGTTAACGTTGTGCGCCGCCACCCATTCCGGGTGGGGGAAGTGTTTCCACCTGACCAGATAGTGTAGAGTTCCTCGTTGCTTGCGGGAGTCGAGTATGTCCCTTATCTCGAAGTGGTGTTGCCCATCGATCATCACCGGTGAGGGCTGTGGCGTGCTTGGGTGCCATCGAGAGGTGGTTGCCGGTTTCAGGAGGCTGGTGTGGAACACCGGGTGGAGTCTCCGTAGGTTGTGTGGCAGGTCCAAGCGTATTGCTACCGGGTTCACTATTTGCGTGACTCGGAACGGCCCGATGTACTTAGGCCCCAGTTTTTTCGAGGGTTGGGGTGACTTTAGGAACTTGGTGGATAGGTAGGCCATATCCCCCGCTTGGAACGTCGGTTGTTGGCGCCGGTGCTTGTCAGCCTGCTCTTTGTAGGCTGCCTGTGCATCCTTCAGCGCCGCCGTGATTATTGGCCATGATTCCGCGATCTTCCGTCCCCAGTCGCTAGCGTCCACCTGGGGTTCCGGGGGTTGAGGTAGCTCCGGTATGGGGACGAAGTCGCGCCCCGAGACTACTTCGAACGGAGTTTTCCCCGTGCTCGTGTGGACGGCGTTGTTGTATGTGACTTCGGCGAACGGGAGCAGTTCAGCCCAGTCGTCTTGGTGATAGTTAGTATATGAGCGTATGAATTGCTCCAAGGTGGCATTAAGAACCTCTGTGGCTCCGTCCGTCTGGGGGTGCCAGGCCGTAGATAGGGCCTGTTGGGTCCCCGTCAGCTTTAGGAAGGCCCGCCAGAATTTGGAGGTGAACTGTGTGCCCCTGTCGGTCACCACACGTGCGGGACATCCGTGTAGCCTGTACACGTGGATGAGGAAGAGTTTGGCTAGCTGTTGTGCGGATGGGACCGACGTGCAGGGGATGAAGTGGGCCTCCTTTGAGAAGTAGTCCTTCACCACCCAAATGGCCGTTTTCTTCTGGCTGGGTGGGAGGTCCAATATAAAATCCATAGAGATTTCCTCCCATGGGCGGGAGGGTTCTGCCACCCGTTGTAATAGCCCCGCGGGTTTGCCTGGTGCCCGTTTGGCCCTAGCGCACGTTGGGCAGGACGCTACGTATGCTTTTACGTCTCGCCTGAGCGCGGGCCACCAGAATTGACGCCATGTTAGGTGTAGGGTCTTGAGGAACCCAAAGTGTCCCGCTTGTTTGGCGTCGTGTGACCTATGCAAGATCGCCTGGCGTTGCGAGTCCGGGACATAGATTCTGCCTTCCCCCCATGCCAGGTCCTGTGCCATCGTTACCTTGTCGGGGTTTGCCAGGAACCAGGGGTCAGTTTTGAGGGCGGCGGCGAGGTCCGTGCGCATTCCCCCTGGTAGTTGCGGTTGGCTTCTTCTGGTCGCAGGTTGTCCCGCCGTCGGCTGCGCCGTAGAGTCGAGCTGCCTCCGAGCGCCGCTTCGGGTGGTCACGGCCATCCCCAGTTGCGAGGCAGATAGGACCGTCCCAATGGTGTCTGGGGCGGGCTCTTCGTCTTGGGGCAGTCGGGAGAGGGCGTCGGCCAGGAAGTTCTTTTTGCCCGGCATGAACTTCAGCTGGAAATTAAAGCGGCTGAAGAATTGGGCCCATCAGACCTGTTTTGGGCTAAGGCGTCTGGGCGTTTGTAGGGCCTCGAGGTTCCGGTGGTCGGTCCAGACCTCGAATGGTTGGGTGGCTCCCTCGAGTAGGTGTCGCCATGTCTCTAGTGCCGATTTTACCGCGAAGGCTTCTTTCTCCCAGACGTGCCATCGCCTTTCTGTCTCGGAGAACTTCCTTGACAGGTAGGCGCATGGTTTCAGGAGTCCCGTGGGGTCCTTTTGGAGCAGGATGGCCCCCAGGGAGAAGTCTGAGGCGTCGGCTTGGACCACGAACGGCCGTTCTGGGTCCGGGTGCGCGAGGATTGGCTCCGTGGTGAACAGCGCTTTCAGCTTGTTGAATGCGGTCTGGCACGTGGGAGTCCAATTCAACACTGTGCCCGGGTTCTTGGCGCGTCGGGTGTCCCCCACCCCTTTGGTTTTGAGGAGGTCCGTTAGGGGGAGGGCTATCTCTGCGAACCCCCAGGCGAATGACCTGTAAAAATTCGCGAATCCGAGGAAGCTCTGGAGTTGGCGTCTGTTGCGGGGGCGCTCCCAGTTTAGCACCGCCTCGACTTTTGCGGGGTCCATTTCTATGCCGTCCCCGGAGATTCGGTACCCCAGGTAGTCTAGGCGCGCTTTGTGAAACTCGCACTTTGTAGGCTTGGCATAGAGCTGCGCCCCTCTGAGCTTGTCGAGGACTTGCCTGACTAGGGTCACATGTTCCTCGTGCGTTTTTGTGTAAATAAGGACGTCGTCGATGTAGACCAGGACCCCTTTGAACAGATGTTCATGCAGTACCTCATTGATGAGCTGCATGAACACCCCAGGGGCCCCCGCGAGTCCGAAGGGCAGCACTTTGTACTGGAAGGCGCCTAGGGGGCAGTTGAACGCAGTCTTCCATTCGTCCCACTCCCTGATTCGGATGCGATAGTACGCCTCGCGAAGATCCAATTTGGAAAAGACTTTGCCCGTGGACAGGTGGGCGAGCATGTCCTTCACCAGGGGTAAGGGGTATTTGTTGGACAGGGAAGCCGCGTTTAGGCCCCGGTAGTCGGTGCAGAGCCGTAGGGTGCCGTCTTTCTTCTTCCGGAATAAGACGGGGGCTCCGACCGGTGAGCATGCTGGCTCTATGAATCCCCTGTCTAGGTTTTTATCGATGAACTCCCGGAGGGTTGCCATCTCCTTCGGGGTCATCAAGTAGATCTTTGGTCTAGGTAAGGGGACGTCGGGCAGTAGGTCGATCCGGCAATCCGTCTTGCGGTGGGGGGGTAGTTGGTCAGCTTCCGCCTCTCCGAAGACCTCGGAGAAGTCGGCGTATTGTTCCGGTAGGTCTGCTGTGGTAGCGGCGTTGTCTTGTGTAGTCGCCTCCGCTCGTCCTACAGTGGGGTTGGTTCTGCCCACTGGAACTGGTGCCCGATACTCGCCGTCGCCGAATGTGAAGGTGCGGGTCTCCCAGTTGATGTGCGGGTTGTTTGTCGTGAGCCATGGCATCCCCAGGACTGCAATGGGCCGTCCGATGTGAGTGACGACGAACGATGTGCGTTCAGTGTGAGTGCCCATTTGCAGGGTGACCGGCTCGGTTTGCAGCGTGGCTGGTTTCCCTCCCGCTGTAGAGCCGTCCAGCTGGTGGAATGCCAACGGCGTGGGGAGGGGGAAGCAGCGGAGTTTGGCGACTAGGTTGGGGTGGATGAGGTTTTTGGACCCCGAGTCCACTAGTGCCGCGGCCGTGGTGGCTCCGTTGCCGGCAGAGAGTTTGATTGCTGCCATTATTACGGGGCT
Organism: Candoia aspera; assembly: GCF_035149785.1. Lineage (NCBI taxonomy): Eukaryota > Metazoa > Chordata > Lepidosauria > Squamata > Candoiidae > Candoia > Candoia aspera. The sequence goes on from NC_086155.1 coordinate 193,169,911, forward strand.
TTCGTCGTTCCGTCGAGGTGGTCCGCGCTGCTGTCCCACCGCCTGCCTCGCAACGTGTTTCAGGGCAGGTGGGGAGCTTTTCCCGCCGGCTGGTCGGGGTCTACGTTATCCTCTTCCCCCCAGTAGGCGTCCCAGCCTTCCTCTGGTGTCGCTGTGGCCACGGTCATTCGGCGGTGAGGGGGCGGCCCCAGGTTGGGTGGTTTGGGGCTAATTTTCGGGGTGGGTTTAGGCGCACTGGTCGGCGGTCGGTTGGTGAAGCAATCCACCGTCTTGTGCCCTAGTTTGCCACACTTCCCGCAGGGCTCCCGATTGAATTTCTCTTTTGGGTATATGGGGCCGGCCATCCCCACGTGTGGTGCGGGTACCTTTTTGCCGGCATAGTTTGTGTCTTCCGTGGTTGTCATGAGGAAGGTGCGGTGCGCGTGTTCGGCTTTCCCCGCGAGGTGGATCCACCCGTGTAGCGTTTCTGGGTCGTCGCGGTAGAGGGCCCATTGGAGAACGTTGCGATTGAGCCCCCTTTTGAACATTTCCAGCAGGGTGGTCTCGGACCAGTCGCTGACCTTCCCCGCGAGGGCTTTGAACTCCAGGGCGTAGTCTGGGACCGTGCGTGTGCCCTGTTTAAGTCTTTGGAGTGCGCTTTTCGCCCTTACTTTGGCTAGGGGGTCTTCGAAGTAGTTTTTCATCTCATTGATGAAGGCAGGGAAGGTGGCGAGGGCGGGGGAGCTGGACTCGTACAGTTGGACGTACCAGTCCGCCGCCCTGTCTTGTAGTTTGATCGCCACGGCGGCGATCTTGTCGGCTTCGGAGTCGTAGGAGTGTCCGTGCCTCCCCATGAACTCCCTGGCGTTCGTTACGAAGAACGAGAGTTTCGTGGGGTTCCCATCGAAGAAGATGGGGAAGTCCTTTGGGGCCCGGGCGTTTTGCGCGGCCCTGCCTCTCGCTTCCCGGCCTGTGGTGTCGTCCGCCTGGGCCGTCTGCTGACCCTCCGCTGGCCCGTGGGGGTTCGGTGCTTCGCTCAGGGTGTGGGCCTGTGCGGGGACGTCGTTGGGTGGCGCGGGGGGCATAAGCGACTGGAGCATGGTCCGGAGTTCCGTCAGTTGGGCCCGCATGGCCGCGAGTTCAGCTCGTGCCTCCTCGTCCACGGCCCGCGCCGCCACTGGGGCCGGTTCCGTCGGTGCGTCGGCGGGGGTGGGTTGCCGGCGGGGTTCATCCTCCCTCTGACGCTGGTCTGCTTCCTCCGCCGTCTGCTGGGTGTCTCCATCGTCCTCCTCCGTGTTGACCGCCGTTGGGCTGTCGCTCCATGCCCGTTGCTGGGGTGCGATGTGGGGCGCGGGGTCCTCCGCTGGTTTCGGAAGGCATGTTGCTCCCTCCCGCGGTCGGGTTGCCTCTGTCGCCATCTCCCCTTGGGGTTGGAGCTGAGGCTCGGGTCGGGTGGGGTGGGCGTCCATGGCTCCAGGAGTCCGCGGTGCCTCTGGCCTTGGTCGGTCCTCCTCTGTCTCTTGCCGTGCGGCTCGCCCTCCTTGCCCGCGTCGCTCCGGCTTCATCTTGCTGGTCTTCTCGCCGTCTATTCCTCCCGCGGCTCGTTGTCGTCCGGTGGGGCTCGGCGAGGCTGAGTTTATGACTCTCAGCTTTATGTCATGCGCTGCCTGCCTCTGAATAATGCTCAGACACTGGTTCGATGGATCAGGCTCTGGTTTATTCACAGCGCAGTTACAGCGTCGGAAGAAAAAAGCTGAGAGTGACAGGAGCGCGCCGGTGCGGGGTTTAAATACCCCGCGCCGGTCAGCGCCCCCTCACTCGCGGTCACGTCACCCCCCTTTGTCCAATACGTTGCCCTGCCGGTGGGTGAGGGGTTGTGAGGCCCCGCTGGCATTCCGGGATCGCCCATCATCGGGTTTTCTATTCATCCGGTGATTGCTGTCAGCTGGGCGATCTCCGTTGTATTGGCGCTGATGGCTTGGGTGTGCTCCGTGATCCGTTTAGTTATTGTTTGTTGGCCGTTAGTCGTTGTGAGTTGATGGCTACTTATCTTGAGCCCCTTCTCCTATTTCCTTGCTATTGTCATGTGTGCCATTGCGCTGATGACTTCAGCTCAACGGCACTCATGACAGTTGGGCTGAGAAAGAGGGACTGGCCCAAGGTCACCCAGCTGGCTTTCACGCCTAAGGCAGGACTAGAAATCCCAGTCTCCTGGTTTCTAGTTGGATGCTTTAACCATTGCACCAAACTGGCTCTTGGCATAGAAAAATAAGTGGAGATATCAGATGCAAATTGACCAAGTTCATTTTTCATGAATCACCCTACAGGCTGTGTATTAATTATCTTTCTGATACCTACTTTTCCAAATGTTGTTATATAGCTCAAAAAAAGTCCCACTGAATATACATGTATGTCTATGTATGTATATGTTCATTTTTGTTTACACACACACACACACACAGTATGTGTGTGTGTGTGTGTGTAAATAAATATATGGGGGTGAGAGAGAGAGAGATGGATGGATGGATGAAGATATAGATATCCATGAACTATATTTTGAAAGGCATATATTTTAATTCAAATACATTTATAAATATTTATTGAGAAATTACTTTTAAAAATTCTGATGCTTTTCTAATTGAATGTATGGGTTTTACATTAATGCAAAAATCAAGACATGTGAAACAGACATAGACGAGAAATAATTCTGTCCATTCTAGAGGGAGGAAAGACAAATAATTAAACTATTATTTAGAAGGCAAGCAGATGGTGAAAGTAAGCTACCCTGAGTTGAGAGGTTTAGCATCTGCAGACTGAATGTATGCAAGTCCATAAAACAGACAGGCAAATTTATGCAGTCCTGTCACTTTAAAATTGATGCTCCAGAAAGAACAAAAGAATATCTTTGGCTGGAAGTGGTGAACAATGTATGTCTTAAAATTCAGACCGCTAGGCTTTGTGCCACCTTTCCATAGACTTTTTTTTTTCAAATCACCCATTTTCTTATGACAATAAGGAGGCATGAGAACACTCCTCCCTAAGAGCTTGAAATCTAAATTTGGAAAGACAGTAGACCAATTTTGAGTCATAATGGAACAAAGGATGATGTGGAAAGTAATAAATTACAGTTATGAACTGATGGTGTCCCTGTTTTCTGCTATGGAAAAAAGGGTAAGTCAAAGACTTCCAGGAGAAAGATGGCTTTTGACTCAGAAAGTTTAGGGTAGAAGCAAAAGTGGAATTATCTTACTTCCATTCTGTTGCATCAACTGATCCTTCATTGTGTGCGTATGTTTTCAATGGATTTCAAGTGTTCCATCTGGCAGACCGCATAGTTTTTTACTGGTTCCTATTCAGTGTAATGAAAAAGCATTTGCCTTAGAAGTTCTTTCAGAAGTGAAGAGAATATCAGTCCATTTCTCAAGGGTGAATTTCTACTTGATTGTGAAGTGGCCAAGTGGAGTGGATGTCCTGCCTTTCATTGTACAGTCGTCTTGCAGTCTCCCTTGATTTCCACATTTCTATTATATTGAGAGGAAGACATTAGGAAAGAGCATTGGGGCTTGTATGCTAGTACTGCTTTTGTCATTGCTAAGGGGAGTATGGCCTTTGATGAACAGTTAGAGAATTTCTCCTTCCCCTGGTAAAAATTGAAGAAGTCAACCACCCAATTTTTATGACCATTAATTTGGCGGAGAATTTCAAAAAGCCACTTAGGCCCAGCTCTAGTTTTATTATACATTTGACTTTTGTTTGGTTTCACTTACATTGTAAAGTATTTTGGGATAAGTAGTATGAAGAAGAAGTAGTAAACAGGAAATTATGTCTATTTAATAAAATTAGGTTAGCTATTCTCAGTAGGTGGCAGCATCTGGTTGACCTTGTCTTAATAAATTGGCCCTAGTTAGTTACTACCTGGATGCAAGACCACCACAGAATACCAGAGCTGAAAGATCTCCTAAAGGAAGGCAATGACAAACCATTAGATAAAATCATAGGGTTGGAAGGGACCTTGGAGGTCTTCTAGTTCAACCCCAGTCCTGTGCAGAAATTCTCTTACCATTCCAGATAAATGGCTGTCCAATCTTTTCTCAAAAAACACCAGTGATGGAGCATCCATGACTCCAGGAACTAGGCTGTTCCACTGCTTAACAGCTCTCACAGTCAGAAAATTCCTCCTTATTTGAGACGTCCAGTGGGAATATGGTGGACTGAACAGCTGTGCCCACAAGCTCCATGGGCAGAACTGGCATTGTGGCAGTTTTTTTGGGTGCAGGCTGGTTTCTTCTATAGCCCAGAGTGTTTTTCTGGATTAAGGAAAATGCTCAGAATTGAGCGTTTTCCATTTGTCCTCAGAATGCAAGTTGCAGCCAGGAGATTGTGGACATTGTGCACTATCAATGGGTAAGACTTCACTGGCAGGCTGGGATTTCACCATTTCTGAGCCGCGCTGCAGCTCTTAAGGGGACATTTAGTCCAGCCACCCCATACCCCATTTACTTTAAAAAAAAAAGCATTTGTACCCTAAGAGACGCTTTCTACAGTAAGAAGAAGCAGACTCTCTTGGTGCTTATCATTATTTCTGGATTATTTTTTTATTTTTTTTTAAAGTTTTGGCTTGTTTTCCCATTCAGAGACTAAGGAGAACTGAGAATAAACAATTGCCTCCCTGTTATTATTTTTGTACTGAGTTTGAAGAATTCCTACATGTTGAATTTGCTCTTTTGTGTCTCTAGCCTTCTGTTCACTTTCCCTGAGAGCTGCTTGCTAGCACATTTTATCCTGTTTCAATTTCACTTGGAATGTTTTAATTAACTCATTAACTCCTATCTCTGCGAGTCAAGTATCTAGGGGGTGCCATAATCTACTGCCTGAAACATGGACAATTTCAAGGAGGATCTTTCAGAGTTCTGTTGTGGGCTTAAGGAGACCTACAAAGAAATCTTTTTCAGACTGTTGTCAGGCTAAAGCAACAGTCTGAGCTGCAGATTACAAGGAGAGTTGTTTTTCTGAGAAAATGGTATGGTTTTCTGTGGGGGAGAAGAGAATCTGCTTTGTGGGAGTTTTTTTTTTTTTGCTGAGAAGTTTGAGTTTTTAAAGGGGGCAGTTGGGCTGTTTGATTTTTGTAAGAAAAATGCCTTGGGTGTAATAGGGAGATACAGTATGTAAATGTCTTAGTATATTTTGAAGTGGGGTAAAAAATTAAGAATGTGTAATTGGATTGCTAATGAGGCTATTATGATTTCATTTCTCTTTAATTATTTGGATTACGATCTACTGGACTTTTTAAAGGTTTGTTTCATTTGTAAGATTTATAAGTTATCTATAAGGTATAATAATAATTGCTTGGTTTTTAGGTTTAATACAGTTAAGATTGCTGTAGTATTATTAATTAGTAGACAAAAATAATTTATTTAGTACAGATTGCTGTAGTAAATAAAAGTCAATTTGTATGTTTTTATAACTTGATTTTTATTATAGTGGACAGAAATATATGGAATAGTGGTAGGAAGGAAATAACTAAATAACTGTTGATCGGAAGGTCGGCGGTTTGAAACCGTGCGGCGGGGTGAGCTCCCGTTGCTAGTCCCAGCTCCTGCCAACCTAGCAGTTCGAAAACATGCAAATGTGAGTAGATCAATAGGTACCGCTTCGGCGGGAAGGTAACGGCGTTCCGAGTCGTCATGCTGGCCACATGACCCGGAAGTGTCTATGACAACGCCAGCTCCAAGGCTTAGAAACGGAGATGAGCACCGCCCCCTAGAGTCGGACACGACTGGACTTTACGTCAAGGGAAACCTTTACCTTTTATGGGGGAGGGAAGTTGATTTAGAAATTTACGTATTTGTTTTCTCTTTTATATAAGTGGAAGGAGCAATTGCATTAGTGATTTGTGTATGTGCTAATGGAAGGGTTTATAGAAATAATGTGATCTTGGTTTGATATAGTGTAAGGGATTGATTATGGAAATTGCTGTATATTCTTGCTCTTGAAAGTTGGAAGTCACTTCTTTATGTAATCTTCAAAATTATTTTTTCTTGTGTTCCACACTTTTTGTAGTTTTTCCTTTTTTCCTTTTTGTAGTTTTTTTTTTGCTTTTTTGTAGTTTTTATCTTTGTTTCAAACTTAATAAAATTATTTTTAAAAAAAAGAAAATTCCTCCTTATTTTCTGTAAAGATTCCACCCATTGGATTGTCTTACCTTTGAATGCTATGGAGAATAAATCCTCACCCCCTGCCCTGTGACATCTGTTCATGTATTGGAAGACTGCTGTCATGTCTTCCTTTAATCTTTTTTTTAGGCTAAACATGCGAAGTTCCTTTAACCACTCTTCATACGATTTAGCCTCCAGCCTTTCTCCATCTTTGTCACTCTTCTCTGTACTCTTTCTAGTTCCTTATCATTCTTTTTGTAGTGTAGCAACCAGAACAAGACATAATATTCCAGGTGTGGTGTGGTCAGTGTATCACTTCTCTGTTGATGTAGCCAAAACTTCATTGACTCTTTTGGAAGCTGTGGCTCGCTGGTGGTTCATGCTATACCAGGACACCCACATTCTTTCCACAAGTACTATTGTTGAGCCATGTGCCACCTGTCTTGTACATGTGCATTTCATTTTTCCAGCCTATGTGCAGAACCTTACATCACAGAACAATATTTTGTTGGATAGCTCCAACAAAATGGTTTCTTATTTCTGTACCAGGAAAGCTTTTTTTTTTTTTTTCAAGAAAATGACATAGATGCAGATATGGGATTAACTCAAGACTATCCTTATCATCTTACCACTATGACCACTTTATAAACTGAGCTTTATTTCAGATGAATTTCATCACATTCTCAGAGAATATGGTTGGAGGCCAGAGAACCATATTAGCATAGCTCTGTCTCCTTCTATCAGTATATTTTCTGGCCATATCCCCTGCTTGGGGACATACTAAGGAAGATGATAGATAGATAGATAGATAGATAGATAGATAGATAGATAGATAGATAGATAGATAGATAGATAGATAGATAGATAGGCAGGCAGGCAGGCAGGCAGGCAGGCAGGCAGGCAGGCAGGCAGGCAGGCAGGCAGGCAAGCAGGCAGGCAGGCAGGCACATGAGTGTTAACTATTTCAATTTGCAAGAAATCTCCACACAGGGCTATATTTGTAATTTGGATATTTGCATTGTGCTGATCCTTGGTTTTAGAAATATCTCAATAATTCTGAATATATTCTCTGCTAATGGATCTATGCTGCTGCTGCTGCTGCTGCTGCTGCTGCTGCTTCTTCTTCTTCTTCTTCTTCTTCTTCTTCTTCTTCTTCTTCTTCTTCTTCTTCTTCTTCTTTTTTGGCTTCAAAAATTTCTATTTGAAAAATGGCAGTATGATGATGAATCATTGTGAATATTTGGATCAATAAGGGATGTAAAATTGTCCAGAAACAAAGTAGATGCCCTATATCAAGATAGCATATGTATTGGCCATGATGTGCTTTGGCAATCATTTAAAACTCGGGCACATCTTTTTGAATTAACCTAACCAATTTTGAAAGACTCAGCACTATATGTGTGACATGCTAGCTAGGGTCATCTGTTGTATTTGAGCTCCAATTTATCAAATGCAAGAATAAGAATAATTAATAAGCACAAAGAGTAAGAATGATTCACTAATCTCACACACTACAGAATAAGAGAGATGAAAGTATTCATTTTTGTCAATGAATTAATGCCCCTGTTCAGCATTCAGAGAGATCATTATCGAGGCTTTGCTTGAATAAATCCAGCAAAGGGGAATACCTCCTTGGCTAATGGTTCCACTGTCAAACTCTTAATTCAAAGCCTGAGCTTAGTTGTGTTTTGCATATCTAGTAAAAGATCCTCATTTGCTCTGAATTATCTGAAACCTTTTACTACCCCAGTACCAGATATGCTATTCCAGCCTTTCTCAACCTTTTGACCCTGGAGGAACTCTTGAAATATTTTTCAGGCCTCAGGGAACCCCTGTGCATTCAGGCTTAAATCTAGGCCAGAAGTTACAAAATTATTATATTCGTTTCATGTGTAGTCCTGTATATATGCATTAACAGTGTTCTTCAACTAAAAGTAAAGAATGAAACTTACCTCTCTAATGTGAAGTTGCCTGAATTTGAAATAATTTTTAAAATAAATTGTGATCTGCCAGGGAGCCCCTAGTGACCTCTCGCAGAACCCTGAGAAACCCTTTGCTATTCAAAGGGTTAAGATAGTTGAGTGAAGTTACAACAGAAAGCCTTGTCCATAACAATTTCCTTCTATCTCTAGCTGAATATCTGTAAGGTATTTTCTGTGCAAGACATAATGCACAGAATTATTCACTAAGTTTAATCTGTGTAAAGGCTAGGGTACTGTCTTTGAACACCATGCTTTCTCTCTTGCAACCCCAGAAAATTCATCCTCATGGGACATTGATCTTTTTTTTTTAGATTTTTTATCCCACCTTTATTATTTTTATAAATAAGGTGGCAAACACGCCTTGAACTCCTTCTTCCTCCTATTTTCCCCACAAGAACAACCCTGTGAGGTGGGTTGGGCTGAGAGAGAGTGACTGGTCCAAGGTCACCCAGCTGGCTTTCATGCCTAAGGAGAGACCAGAACTCTCAGTCTCCTGGATTCTAGCCTGGAGCCTTAACCACTAGACCAAACTGGCTCTCCATTTGTCTTCTCAAGGGCAAAATAACATTTTGCAGTTTCAGTAGAATGTTAGTAACTTTGCATCAGCTTTGAGTCTGTGAATGGTTTTAATTCTTTATTGGCAGTGGGGGGGCGTTAATGGTTTTTAAATTGACAGGGATTTGGCTGCTTCTTTTTTCCTTCAACCACAATGAAAGCTCATTCTGAAAAGCAGTGCTCCATGGGGATGTCATTAGGGACCCAGAAAGGCCCAAGTTTTATCTGGCTAATGTAGACTGCTTTTTTCATCTTGTTTTATTGATATTTTCAACTTTTATGAGTATCATGCTATGGGTTCAGTTAAATTGATTTTGTGACACCTGCTTTGAGTCTTTATTCAAAGAAAAAGATAAGATATGAATATCTTTTAAAAAGGCAAGCAGACAAATCAATTTGGATAGTCTTCTTTGCTTCCAACTTGATGCCACTAAACATCGGTTTCAAAAAAGAATGGCTGATAGATGAAGCGTGTTCTTGTTATAACATCACAGGTTTCAATTCCTACTGCCCTAGTTTAGCTGGGCTTGGAATGATCTCTACCTACACCCAGTGACAGTAGATATGCATATTATCTCAGTGGGATGGATTGTATTTTGTCATATGGACTAATCTGAAGGTACATTTTATCTTCAAAAGAACTGGCTTCAAGTTACAGGGAGTCATATTCTAGCTTACTGGAGGGGGGGAATCAGTAGAAGAACCAATAATCTATGAAATTGGAAAGCTTTTTTTTTCGTGCTCTAGCAGTGTATGAGCAGCCATCTTCAGGGATGGTTTAATTTCATTTTGGATCAATGGCAATCATCCTCCAAGGTATACTAGCTAGTCAATGGATTTATTTTAGGCATTTGTCAGCCTCCTATGAAAGTGGCTTATATCATGATATGATTTTATAGTTCATAAAGTCATTAATGATTTTTTACCAAATGCCAGTGTAAACAGGTAAGTCAAATGTACTCCAAGCAATAGATGCAAGTGCAGAGAGTATTTGTATACAAAGTATATTATCGTATAATGCATCATCCTATATGCAATAATATAGGATACAGTTTGGTGTAGTGGTTAAGGCAACAGCCTAGAAACTACGAGACTGTCAATTCTATTCCCACCTTAGGCATGAAGCTGGGTGACCTTGGGTGAGTCATTCTCTCTCAGACCTAGCAAGAAGGCAATGGTGAGCCATGGATGGGTGGGTGTATTTCAACAAGAAAATATGCAAATATACTGTATATAATTGCATATTTTCTTGTTGAAATACACCCACCTATACATGCTTCACCATTGTCTTCAAGATATTTTTCCAGTTCCCACTTTACCTTACAGACTTCATTTTGGTAAGATGTCATTACTTACTTCATTCCCCAGGATGAAAAACACACTAAACCAAACAAAGGGATGGAGGGAGGGAGGGAGGAAAGAAGGTTGTCAGGCCTGTTGGCTTGGAGAAACCTAATGATTTATAGTTAAAAGGATAGCATCTAACACTGGGAGAAATTATTCTACTTGTTTTTCATTGAGAAGAGGCAGAACATACTTAAGCCCATTACTGAATCTAATCAGACCAGATTCTTTAAAAATATTACATTTAAAATATATGGGCTTGCAACAAGAGTACAAGAGCTTTGAGAAATGCCCTCCCCTCCCCTTTTAAAAGACTGTATAATAATATTGTCTTTCCCCTTTCTTAACCATAATTAATGATATGTAAATGATGCATAATGAATATTTATTTACTGGCATTTTCCTCAAACAATTCAAAGTGAAACTCTGAGACAATAGTGAAATGCAAGATAAAGTGTACATTTTAATAAGCAAATAATACAAGCAAAGCTTACATTTCTTTAAACATGCATCTTAATTTATTCATTTTACAAATGAAAATTATATTTATTATGTAGAAACCCTTTTGTCATTATTCCAGTTAGCCATTTAGCACTAAGATTTATGGTAATGCAAATGTAAATAAGGTTTTCAAATGTAGAAAGATTGCATCATAAATAAATAAATCCCTTATTCTGTCTGAAGTTCTGCAGTTGTGATTCACTTATTATTTTCTGTAGTATTTTGAAAATAATTGGAATAATAAGTTCAGCATGAAGAAGCCGATGCAAACACTTTTCTCTACAGATGAATAATAAATTCTGTTTGTTCCGGTTCATAATATATTTGGATGTAAAATGTATTTGTCTTGGTGGTGGGTTTCTTAGAACCTTTAGAAAATGGAAGTGTTGCCCATATGGGAAGGACAAAAATAACTCTTCATAAAGATAATAACAAATAAAAATGGGATTTTGAAGAGCATATTGCTAATTATTCTAAGACCAATAAAATATTATTTAAAATTCTAACTGAGCGAGATGGGCATTGATTAAATTTGATATATATATATATATATATGTATGTATGTATGTATGTGTATATATATATATCAAATTTGTTTGTGGATGTTTGGGGGTATGTTGGTTTCAGGGGCCCTGGGGCACCATATAAGTCTGTTAAATAAACAAAATAAATAAATAAACTTGATGAAGATTTTATTAGTCAAGATATATATATATATATATATATAACATTACATTACATTACATTACATTACATTACATTACATTACATTGGGAGCAGAACAGGCACTTGGATCATTGCATGATTCAGGTTTTAAAACCGAATTAGAAGAGGTTGACAAGATTGCAGAGAAGGTGAATGAGATCTTCCATCTGACATATGTGTACCTATGGCTGAGCTTATGTGTAAAGGTATGAAATCAAAAGAAAAAAGAGAAGTAGTAATGAGGGGGAAATGTGTGTGGTTCAAATTTTAATATGCATGAAACAAAATTAAGTTTGCTCTTGGCTGAACTTTGAAATGCAATTCTCTAATTAAAAATGGATCATGTGTGACACTGCTTATAAACTTCAGTCATAGTGTGATTCCTCCCCCCAATATATATATATATATATATATATATATATATATATATATGAAACCAAAATATTGATATCCTCAGATCTTCTTCTCTATCTTTCCTGAACTTTTATTAATGTTTGTGAGAGCTGAAGAAAGGTGAACAGTCCATTTCCAAACACACAGTATACCCAAAATTAACACTATGGAAATACAAGGCTTAATTTAGGACAGGAATTGATCTCAGAAACAAGTAATAGGGATTAGGGTTGATAAACAAAGACAGCAGTAGGGTATCCATCTCTTGTTAACTGATACTTGAATTTAGTTACAGTACCAAGCTGACCTTGGCTCATCTCAAAACTAAGAAGGGTTGGATCTAATTAGTCCTGGAATGAGACACAGTCTGTAGGTTAGTCTAAAGTTGAAAAAAACATCCTGGAAGAAGACAATAGCAAACCTCCCAGCAGCAAACTAAGTTGAGCTTAATTTGGAACACCCTTCCCCCAAGATCTGGCAGGCTCCTACCCTTTTAGCCCTCCAAAAAGTCTTGAAGACCTGGCTTTTCCCACAAGCACTGGGATAGAATGAAGTTGAAATCCAGTGAAGCTGTTTGTGGATGTTTGGGGGTATGTTGGTTTTGGGGGCCCTGGGGTGCCGTATAAGTCTGTTAAATAAACAAAATAAATAAACTTGATGAAGATTTGATTAGTCAAACTTGATTATTGTTTTCACTATCTTTTTCTTGTAAATATCCTGGCAAAGCCCACATTCTCCCTCTTCCCTTCCCGCCTCCTCTCGATTTAGCAGTTAGAAAATTTAGGGAAAAACAACTAAGCTACAGCAACACAGAAAACTCATTTCATTTACTTCCCAGTATTATCACCAAAACTTTGTTCACTTAAATCAACCAAATCACTTTGAAGATAGAACACAAATTTATTAAGCATGCAAAGAAATACGGCGTACGCTGAAATCCCATCGGCAGCTTGCTGAGCAGCCCTGAACAAAAGCAGAAGCACAGCTTATATACTTTTGGCCTACTCCGTTTCGAAGACAAGACAAAGAGAGAGGCAGACACAGTATAAATTACAGCATGGTATTGGAATGTCCTTGATAAACCCATCGGGCTGACCCTTCCTACTACATCAACATGCTAGTAACACTACCTTTGAGATATGGTCAGTGAGTATAAACATTATGGTTTACTTCGCCCACTGGTTCTTGTCTGGTTCTTTCCCCTGTTGCTACTCAGGGTCAATTCAGCTTCCTGTGATTGTTTTATTACAGGGGCACTTTAAGCAGTTCACATGTGGAGGGAGGCATTTTATAGGGTGGGTAGTGAATGCAGCTCACATGTATATGTGGAGTATCTTTTATCACCACACCAGGTTCACATTTTGTCCAGCAACTGTTAAGCCTGCATTTCATAGTGATGGCATGTGTTGAATTCTACCAAGTCCAACACACATATAGATAAAGGGCTGCATTTTCTCAAATAGACAATTACTGTACATTTTCAGGTTCTCCCAATTTGCTCTTTGCCTAAGTTGTATTTTAATGCCAATGCCATTTTGTTTACATCAGTAATAGCACTCATAACCTGAATAAGAGAATTAGCAAATTCAGAACCAAATGACACAAGGCACAGCTGAATTGATGCAATCTCTTTAAGATAGCAATATGATGTACTTCCTTGCAAAGTGTATAGGATTGGGAAGATAGTCACTTTTAATATTTCTAAGCTCTTTTAAATTGACATTGACACTCTTGTCTAAACTATTCTGGCATTTGTGTTCAGGGCTGATCTTAATGCACATAAGCTTGGGATCACATAATGGAAAATTATAGACAGACAGACACAGGAATAAGTTATAGACTGATCAAAACTTTGTGCAGTATTATGATACTATAGTGTGTTATTATTTTGGTATCACTGCTGTTTACTGTGGACTCTTCACTTTTATTCCCAACCACCTTGCTTTAACTACTTCCACATTCACTTTGGCTCCTCCCATTTCTGGAATTTTCCCATGGCTGGCTGGGGAATTCTGGGTGTTGAAGTCCACACATCTTAAAATTGCCAAGGTTGAGAAACAATGCTTTAGACTGAACATTGTTCCCATCCCTGAACCAAACTGTTCCCGTTATCCACAACAATATCACTTCTTGCACTTTTAGAAGGAATGTGGGAAAAGAAGGGACATCAAGACAACGTGAGAACAGAGCAAAGAGAAGGCTGTCAGGCAGTTAGAATGGAAATGTTCAGAGAAAGGGGACATTAAGAACAGCTTGAAGTAACTAAGACAACCATGGTGTTAATATGCTGAGTTGCATGCCTTTGTTTTAATTGAAGGTCGTGACTTAGATGTTTTCTGCCTTAATTGAGTTAAAACTATGTGTACCTGGGACACCTAATCATAATGAACAACTGAGAGGAACTGATCAGAAGAAAGAAAGCTGGATGGGCTAGGTACAACTCCATTAGAGAAGTCTTACAGAATGAGAAGATCAATGGAAAACTGTGTGCTGATCTTTTTAATTCAACTGTCTTATCAGTGGTGCTATATGGAAGTGCAACATGACTGCTAACAAAGGCAGAAGAGGAAGAGCTTTCAAGAGCAGTAAGGGCTATGGAAAGATCCATGCTGAAAGTTTTTCTCTGAGACCACATCCCAAGCAGCCAGATTAGAACATGGAGTGGAATAAATGATGTTGTTGTTGAATATCACAAACAGAAGTTACACTGGGCAGGGCATGTCATGCACATGTCAGATGGCTGTTGGACAACAGCAATTGCTGAATGGTATCCAAGAGAAGTTTAAAGACCCACTGGCTGACCTCCAAAGAGATGGGAAGATCCAATAGTCAAAAACTTTGGCTGAACCTGGAGAAGAAAAGCCAGGAATCAAGATGAATGGAAATCAAGTTGCAACCAGCAGGACTCTGTCCAGCGACAGTCTGGTCAATCAAGGTAATCAAGGTAATTGAATTAAAATGAGTTGACCTTCTGTAGTATGAAAACCTCACAAGAACTAGATATAAGAAGTTGCTTGTCTGACTACCTAACTTCCACCCTAGTCAAATAACCCACAATGATACCTCAACCGGACAGTAGCAAATGTTTCCAATCCAGATTTTTTTTTTTCCCCACATCAGGATGGGCCTACAGGTTAAAGCCCCACTGGAGCATCATTTCTGGTCACTTTGATCTTCACCTTTTGGATTTTATATCTATTTTACCTTTATTTATTGGTCTGTTATATTGTAATTTATATGCTTTTAATTTTGATTTTACTGTAAACTGCCCAGAGTCCCCCTTTTGGGAGAGATGGGCGGTAATAGAAATTTTAAAAACAAATAAACAATAAATAAGTTCCTCTAGCTGTGTCTCAGAAGCATGGCTTTTGTAATTCTCTGTCCTTCACTGCCATTCATTCAATTAGGAATCAGTCCAAGGGAGATTTCCAGTAATTTCTTGAAGTTAAACTAAGTATGCACCATAGGAGAAAGTGCTCAAACAATTGTTTTTTAATGGATCAATTCCATTTCTAGGCTAATTCATAACCACAACTAAATATGCTCCCAACTTATGAGAACAAGAGATCTGTCTAGGCACTGATTCAGTTCAGATTCATATAAAATAATGGGTTTGGCTAAGCATAGTCAGAAATAGCTTGCATCATGGTTCGATCTTCCCAATATGCAGCCAGCAAACTATGCATAACAGTAGCTTACTGGGCC
Organism: Candoia aspera; assembly: GCF_035149785.1. Classification (NCBI taxonomy): domain Eukaryota; kingdom Metazoa; phylum Chordata; class Lepidosauria; order Squamata; family Candoiidae; genus Candoia; species Candoia aspera. The sequence goes on from NC_086155.1 coordinate 193,185,230, forward strand.
TAATATTCCATGTCCCCAAACAGCAGGTCTATCTGAATCCTTTAAGACTACCATGCCTGGGCTGCAACATTCCTCATTACCTTCTGACAACAACCCCAGCATTTTGCTAACTCAAGATTTTGCATCCTTATTCATCAGGAATCCTGGCTCCACAAGATAGTACTCTTTTAAGAGGCAGGTATCAGCCCATTCTGATCAGCAGAATGCTTTCCAGACATAAGTACCACTTGTTCAGCACGGTCATGAGTTTGCATGGTCGCTGAATGAGTGGTCATTAACCGAAGACTACCTGTATTAAAGATATTGTAACTATTGAGTCCTGTTGCGGTTATGTCACCACTTGCATCATCAAGGGTTTTGTTTTCTGTTTATGGCTTAAAAATCTCTTTAAACCAACTGCTGAGATAATTATGCAGAAGGTAAATGTTCTTCACAAAGAAATGGTGGAAAAAAAGAAAACACTTAATGAATTGCACAAGAAAAAGTTCAATCAACTTAAAGCTACTTCGTAATTATGCTAACACTGCTACCAACCAATTCCAAACAAGAGTGTGCCCTGAAGATGAGATCAAGACAGCATCTTGGATGTCAAAGACATGCTAGAAAACCTTCTGAAGACCTAGGAGAATAGGGGGCAATTTGGGAATGCTATTCCAGGCAAGGGAATAGCAACTAAAAAAGCTCAACTGCATTGTTCCTGCATGTGACATTTCTTCAGGGAAGGAAGCCAGGAGGAGCCTTCTGTTCTAGATCACAATGGATAGGCAGAAACCATTGGGGAAAGATGGTCTGTAAAGATACCCAGGTCATGAACCATAAAAAGCTTTAAAGATGAGAACCAGCAAGTTGAAGTGCACCCAGAAGCAAACTGTTAACTATTGTAGCTATCAACGGAGAGGTGTTACAGAGGTAAATCAACTGGTACTCACAGCTACCTAAGCCACTGCATTCTGGACTAGCTGAAACATCTGGGTGACTTTCAAGGGCAGCCCCACAAAGAGTATATTATATAGTGAGCAGGAAATGATGATCCAGGAAAACTAAAAAGTGATGCACATTTCTATGCAGAATTAAAGATAAACATAAAGGTAGAATCAGAAGGCTTCCACACCCAAAGCCATTCTTTTTTGCTGTGATTGAGTTTAGGTGTTAAGCCCTAAAGAGCAGTATATGACCAGAGAAGGAAGATGAATATGGAGCTTCATTAATCAGGTTTCATGCTGGGGAAAAAAAAAAGGATACCACAAAAAATCTGGGCACATAATAACCAAAACTCCATCCTGCATTTATTACCAAATTTGTCAATTTGTGAATTCCTTGAATTTCCTTCTCCCAGATTGCTTAATTGAAGAGCTATCGGCTCTTTCATTAGATAAGACTAAAACCTTCATCTGCTCTTTATTTGTTATGTTTTGAAATACTCCCTTTTCTTTCCCAGCCTCTGAGAATTCTCTTACATCAAGCCTATTTTCAGTTTTTTATTTATTGCATGTCTATGGCTGTATACATAAAAGAAATCAACTATTGTTGTTGTTTATTCGTTTAGTTGCTTCCGACTCTTCGTGACTTCATGGACCAGCCCACGCCAGAGCTTCCTATCGGTCGTCAACACCCCCAGCTCCCCCAGGGACGAGTCCGTCACCTCTAGAATATCCATCCATCTTGCCCTTGGTCGGCCCCTCTTCCTTTTGCCTTCCACTCTCCCTAGCATCAGCATCTTCTCCAGGGTGTCCTGTCTTCTCATGATGTGGCCAAAGTATTTCAGTTTTGCCTTTAATATCATTCCCTCAAGTGAGCAGTCTGGCTTTATTTCCTGGAGGATGGACTGGATTGATCTTCTTGCAGTCCAAGGCACTCTCAGAATTTTCCTCCAACACCACAGTTCAAAAGCATTGATCTTCCTTCGCTCAGCCTTCCTTATGGTCCAGCTCTTGCAGCCATATGTTACTACAGGGAACACCATTGCTTTAACTATGTGGGCCTTTGTTGTCAGTGTGATGTCTCTGCTCTTAACTATTTTATCGAGATTTGTCATTGCTCTTCTCCCAAGGATTAAGCGTCTTCTGATTTCCTGACTGCAGTCAGCATCTGCAGTAATCTTTGCACCTAGGAATACAAAGTCTTTCACTGCTTCTACATTTCCTCCCTCTATTTGCCAGTTATCAATCAAGCTGGCTGCCATAATCTTGGTTTTTTTGAGGTTTAGCTGCAAGCCAGCTTTTGCACTTTCTTCTTTCACCTTCATCATAAGGCTCCTCAGTTCCTCTTCACTTTCAGCCATCAAAGTGGTATCATCTGCAGATCTGAGATTGTTAATGTTTCTTCCAGAGATTTTAACTCCAGCCTTGGATTCCTCAAGTCCAGCTTGTTGCATGATGTGTTCTGCATACAAGTTGAATAGGTAGGGTGAGAGTATACAGCCCTGCCATACTCCTTTCCCAATTTTAAACCAGTCCGTTGTTCCGTGGTCTGTTCTTACTGTTGCTACTTGGTCATTATACAGATTCTTCAGGAGGCATACAAGATGACTTGGTATCCCCATACCGCTAAGAACTTGCCACAATTTGTTATGGTCCACACAGTCAAAGGCTTTAGAATAGTCAATAAAACAGAAATAGATGTTTTTCTGAAACTCCCTGGCTTTTTCCATTATCCAGCGGATATTGGCAATTTGGTCTCTAGTTCCTCTGCCTTTTCTAAACCCAGCTTGTACATCTGGTAATTCTCGCTCCATGAATTGCTGAAGTCTACCTTGCAGGATCTTGAGCATTACCTTACTGGCATGTGAAATGAGCGCCACTGTTCGATAGTTTGAACAGTCTTTAGTGTTTCCCTTTTTTGGTATGGGGATATAAGTTGATTTTTTCCAATCTGATGGCCATTCTTGTGTTTTCCAAATTTGCTGGCATATAGCATGCATTACCTTGACAGCATCATCTTGCAAGATTTTGAACAGTTCAGCTGGGATGCCGTCGTCTCCTGCTGCCTTGTTATTAGCAATGCTTCTTAAGGCCCACTCAACCTCACTCTTCAGGATGTCTGGCTCTAGCTCACTGACCACACCGTCAAAGCTATCCCCGATATTGTTATCCTTCCTATACAGGTCTTCTGTATATTCTTGCCACCTTTTCTTGATCTCTTCTTCTTCTGTTAGGTCCTTGCCATCTTTGTTTTTGATCGTACCCATTTTTGCCTGGAATTTACTTCCAATGTTTCTAATTTTCTGGAAGAGGTCTCTTGTCCTTCCTATTCTATTGTCTTCTTCCACTTCCGCGCATTGCTTGTTTAAAAATAATTCCTTATCTCTTCTGGCTAACCTCTGGAATTTTGCATTTAATTGGGCATATCTCCCCCTATCACTGTTGCCTTTTGCTTTCCTTCTTTCTTGGGCTACTTCTAGTGTCTCAGCAGACAGCCATTTTGCCTTCTTGGTTTTCTCTTTCTTTGGGATGTATTTTGTTGCCGCCTCCTGAACAATGCTGCCAACTTCTGTCCAGAGTTCTTCCGGGACCCTATCTACTAAGTCCAGTCCGTTAAATCTATTCTTCACCTCCACTGCATATTCCTTAGGAATATTAGTGAGCTCATCTCTAGCTGATCTGTGGGTCTTCCCTAATCTCTTTAGTCTGATCCTAAATTGTGCAAGAAGAAGTTTGTGATCTGAACTACAGTCAGCTCCAGGCCTTGTTTTTACCGACTGTACAGATGTCCGCCACCTTTGACTCCAAAGGATGTAATCAATCTGATTTCGGTGTTGTCCATCTGGTGAAGTCCATGTATAAAGCCGTCTCTTAGGTTTTTGGAAGAAAGTGTTCGTTATGCAGAGTGAGTTGTCTTGGCAAAATTCTATCAGCCTATGTCCTGCTTCATTTTGTTCTCCCAGGCCATACTTACCTGTAATTCGAGGTGTCATTTGACTGCCCACCTTAGCATTCCAGTCTCCCATGATGAAAATAACATCTCTTTTAGGCGTGTTGTCCAGTAGGTGCTGCAGATCCTCATAGAACTGCTCTACTTCAGCTTCTTCAGCATTTGTGGTTGGGGCGTATATTTGGATCACTGTGATGTTAGATGGCTTGCCCTGAATTCGAATTGAGATCATTCTGTCGTTTTTTGGGTTGTATCCAAGCACTGCTTTAGCCACTTTACTATTAATTATGAAGGCTACTCCATTTCTTCTGTGGTCCTCTTGTTCACAGTAGTAGATCTGGTGGTCATTTGATGTGTAGTGGCCCATTCCAGTCCATTTCAGTTCACTGACGCCCAGAATGTCTATCTTTAATCTTGACATCTCACCAATAACCACATCCAATTTGCCCTGGCTCATAGATCTTACATTCCAGGTTCCAATGGTGTGTTGATCCTTAGGACATCGGACTCACCGTTCACCACCAGCACCGTCGGCCGCTAGCCGTCCTTTTGTCTTTGAGCTAGCTGCGTCATCACGTCTGGGGCTAGTTGAGCTCATCCTCTGTTCCTCCCCAGTAGCATTTTGACCATCTTCCGACCTGGGGGTCTCATCTTCTGATGGTATACCGACATATCTCTGGTTGTACTGATCCATTTAGTTTTCACGGCAAGAATACTGGGGTGGGTTGCCATTACCTTCCCCAGGGATCGCATTTAGTCTGACCTCTCTGTCATGACCTTCCCGTCTTGGGTGGCCCTTCACGGTTTAGCTCATGGCATCATTGAGGTGCTCAAGCTCCAGCACCACGACAAGGTAACAATCCTTTGCTGAAGGAAATCAACTATAAATACAAGAAAACCATACAATATATTAAAAGCCAGCTTTCCATCCAGATTGTAATGGCCTTCAGGCACCTGGACAAGGCATCTTCATATCTGGCCTGCAGTCAAGATATAAAACTGAGTACTGTTGAAACCTGACTCTAAGCTGGCAGAGGACTGTTGCAATAGCTTCATGCAGTTGTTGAATAGGAAGGAGAAAGAGTTTATTTACCGATAAATGTTATGAAGCCTCACCAAATCTTTCTCCCTTTTAATGTTTTTGGTCTACTTGTATGTTTTTCTTTGAAGCTCGCATATGTGAGAGATAATGGGTTGTCTGTGCCAATGGGGATCAGTTAATTTTGTACATGAGATATTTTATGGGCACTTAGTTTAATTAGTTGCTATTAGGACAATTAATTTTAATTTATTTTTTGTCCTGAATCAGGTTTCTGCCCAGTGTACACACAGAGACACATGCACACATTCTGTATGCGGATGCCAGTGCTCATAGATGCACACACTTGTGTTCAAGGCTATTGCTTTCCACTGCAGTTGGCAACACTATATTAACAGAGTAGACAAACCGGACATTGCACAGGAACTTTCCTGTGCTTTTAATTTTTGTCTATCTACTCTTCCATTGTGTGCATGTATTGAGAAGAGGGTTTATATGCTTTATCATTTTAAATGGCTTTTCTTTTTCCAAATAATAATTATATTGTGTTTTTATTCTTGTTTGCTGCCCAGAGTTCCTTCTGGTAGATGGCCAGCCATATTCATTTGTTTAATAAATCAATCAACTTAAAAGCAGGGTTCTCTATTTTCAGGTAAATACGTTAAATGCCCACATGCATTTCAGGTCATAGGTTAGATCTAGATTTAGTCATGCTTAGAGTAGACAAAATTAATTCTTATTAGTGTCATTAGGCCTCTCCAAACATAAAGTCTGAATACACCTCCTCCATCTCTCTTTTTAAGCAAAGTTAAACTTCCTTCCATCCTTCTGAGGTTGGTAAAATGAGTACCAAGCTTGCTGGGAAAGGTGACGATTAGGGAAGGCAATGGCAAACCACCCCTTATAGTCTGTCAAGAAAACGTCATGAAAGCAACATCTCCCCAAAGGGTCAGACATGGCTCGGTGCTTGCACAGGGGACTTTTCACCTTTCACCTTTTTAAACTTCCTTTTCTATACAGTTGTCATTGATATTGCTTATTATTATCAGGAAATTAAACACTGGATTATTCCTTCACTTATCTATCCAGATTTCTTCCAATTTTTCTTTTCTTTTAGCTGCAACATTATGTTCCTCAAACTTAGTAACTTTGTCTAATGTTTCCCTGTTTTTCAACTCATGTATTTTTATAATGCTGCAAACACTCCTGTGTGTGTTCTGTGTATACAGTATATTCTACAGAAAACAATGGATCAGCTTGTATGCACATTGCTCAATATGCAGCTTGCTTCTGAACTAATGAGTTTCAACAAGACCTATTTATAAATGCAATAAATGACTGAATTTGAAGAACAGCCTGCGAATAGTCAGAAGTTGACATATTTTCTTTTAAGCAATATATCTATTCCAGTGTTTCAAATCTTCATTTATAAACCTGTGAGACACTGCAAATTCCTTTCTTTTGTATAGTCTCTTCCCATTATCCCTTAACTGCTATCATTATTCATTTTTCATCATATCCATAGTGTCATCGTTGTTTCGTTCTTCTACAAAATAATCTTTCTCTGGGAGATATTTTGCTTAACTGTCAATTTCCAGTTACATCCAAGATTATTTTCATGTAATTGCTTGCTTGCTTGCTTTATTTATTTGCTTATTTATTTTAAATCACCCAATAGACAAAGTTGTGTAGGGGATTTACAAGAAAACACATCAGAAATATGATCTGAGAAATATATGTGTGTGTATACTCTGTGTGTATGTGTGTGTAATTCTTGTTGTTTATTCATTCAGTCGCTCCCGACTCTTTGTGACTTCATGGACCAGCCCACGCCAGAGCTTTCTGTTGGCCGTCAACACCCCCAGTTCCCCCAGGGATGAGTCCGTCACCTCTAGAATATCATCTATCCATCTTGCCCTTGGTCAGCCCCTCTTCCTTTTGCCTTCCACTCTCCCTAGCATCAGCAACTTCTCCAGGGTGTCCTGTCTTCTCATTATGTGACCAAAGTATTTCAGTTTTGCCTCTAATATCATTCCCTCAAGTGAGCAGTCATTTCCTGGAGGATGGACTGGTTTGATCTTCTGGCAGTCCAAGGCACTCTCAGAATTCTCCTCCAACACCACAGTTCAAAAGCATCTATCTTCCTTCTCTCAGCCTTCCTTATGGTCCAGCTCTCGCAGCCATATGTTACTATGGGGAATACCATTGCTTTAACTATGTGGACCTTTGTTGTTAGTATGATATCCCTGCTCTTAACTATTTTATTGAGATTTGTCATTGCTCTTCTTCCAAGGATTAAATGTCTTCTGATTTCCTGATTGCAGCCAGCATCTGCAGTAATCTTTGCACCTAGAAATACGAAGTATTTCACTGCCTCTACATTTTCTCCATCGATTTGCCAGTTATCAATCAAGCTGGTTGCCATAATCTTGGTTTTTCTGAGGTTTAGCTGCAAGCCAGCTTTTGCACTTTCTTCTTTCACCTTCATCATAAGGCTCCTCAGTTCCTCTTTGCTTTCAGCCATCAAAGTGATATCATCTGCATATCTGAGATTGTTAATGTTTCTTTCAGAGATTTTAACTCCAGCCTTGGATTCCTCAAGCCCAGCATGTTGCATGATGCGTTCTGCATACAAGTTGAATAGGTAGGGTGAGAGTATACAACCCTGCTGTACTCCTTTCCCAATCTTAAACCAGTCCATTGTTCCATGGTCTGTTCTTACTGTTGCTACTTGGTCATTATACAGATTCCTCAGGAGGCAGACAAGATGACTTGGTATCCCCATACCTCTAAGAACTTGCTATGTTTGTTTGTTATGTGGACAATTTGTTATGGTCCACACAGTCAAAGGCTTTAGAATAGTCAATAAAACAGAAATAGATGTTTTTCTGAAACTCCCTCGCTTTTTCCATTATCCAGCGGATATTGGCAATTTGGTCTCTAGTTCCTCTGCCTTTTCTAAACCCAGCTTGTACATCTGGCAATTCTCGCTCCATGAATTGCTGAAGTCTACCTTGCAGGATCTTGAGCATTACCTTACTGGCATGTGAAATTAGTGCCACTGTTCGATAGTTTGAACATTCTTTAGTGTTTCCTGTTTTTGGTATGAGGATATAAGTTGATTTTTTCCAGTCTGATGGCCATTCTTGTGTTTTCCAAATTTGCTGGCATATAGCATACATTACCTTGACAGCATCATCTTGCAAGATTTTGAACAGTTCAGCTGGGATGCTGTCATCTCCTGCTGCCCTGTTATTAGCAATGCTTCTTAAGACCCTTTCAACCTCATTCTTCAGGATGTCTGGCTCTAGCTCACTGACCACACCGTCAAAGCTATATCTGATATTGTTATCCTTCCTATACAGGTCTTCCGTATATTCTTGCCACCTTTTCTTGATCTCTTCTTCTTCTGTTAGGTCCTTGCCATCTTTGTTTTTGATCATACCCATTTTGGCCTGGAATTTACCTCCGATGTTTCTAATTTTCTGGAAGAGGTCTCTTGTCCTTCCTATTCTATTGTCTTCTTCCACTTGCATGCATTACTTGTTTAAAAATAATTCCTTACCTCTTCTGGCTAACCTGTGGAATTTTGCATTTAATTGGGCAAATCTCCCCCTATCACTGTTGCCTCTTGCTTTCCTTCTTTCTTGGGCTACTTCTAGTGTCTCAGCAGACAGCCATTTTGCCTTCTTGGTTTTCTCTTTCTTTGGGATGTATTTTGTTGCCGCCTCCTGAACAATGTTGCGAACTTCTGTCCATAGTTCTTCCGGGACCCTATCTACTAAGTCCAGTCCCTTAAATCTATTCTTCACCTCCACTGCATATTCCTTAGGAATATTAGTGAGCTCATCTCTAGCTGATCTGTGGGTCTTCCCTAATCTCTTTAGTCTGATCCTAAATTGTGCAAGAAGAAGTTCGTGATCGGAACTACAGTCAGCTCCAGGTCTTGTTTTTACTGACTGTATAGATGTCCGCCACCTTTGGCTGCAAAGGATGTAGTCAATCTGATTTTGGTGTTGTCCATCTGGGGAAGTCCATGTATAAAGCTGTTTCTTAGGTTGTTGGAAGAGAGTGTTTGTTATGCAGAGTGAGTTGTCTTGGCAAAATTCTATCAGCCTATGTCCTGCTTCATTTTGTTCTCCCAGGCCATGCTTACCTGTAATTCCAGGTGTCGTTTGACTGCTCACCTTAGCATTCCAGTCTCCCGTGATGAAAATAACATCTCTTTTAGGCGTGTTGTCCAGTAGGTGCTGCAGATCCTTATAGAACTGCTCTACTTCAGCTTCTTCAGCATCTACGGTTGGGGCGTATATTTGGATGACTGTGATGTTAGATGGCTTTCCCTGAATTTGAATTGAGTTTGTATGTATGTATGTATGTGTGTGTTTGTGTGTTTCTGTGTATGTATCTATGTGTGTGTGTGTTTGTGTATTAAAATGAAATAAAATACAAAAGAGAAAATGTAAACTAGGCATCAGCAATCACTTGCTACTTTTGTTCAAGATCCAGAGAGCCTCCTGGACACTGAAGGAAAAGGTTTATGGACTAGAATAATGAACTAAGACCCAAAGAGAAATTGCTGATTCAAATTATATTTTTATTGTGTGCTTGATGTATTATAATAACCTTTAATAAGAATCTTGCCTATATGATAATAACAATGGTATTAATGATGTCTACATAGACACAGTTTATGATGTTATCTACCTTCTGAATTCAATGTGAGATGATAGGAATAGAGGGAACAACACCTGTTTAAAAATACTCAAGAAGGAAATCAGGTTCAGAAAGATTATTTCATAAAAATAATGAGTGTTTGCTTTAGATAACTTGTGCCTGTCTCCTTACTAGGAGGAAATATATCACACAACATGGTCCAGACATTGTATTCACAGAATGTTGCTGAAACTGTATAAGACGGGATATAGTTATAATTTACTTGGAAGGCATTCAACCCTTAATGTGATATACTGTAGTTCTGGTACCATCTTACTTATGATCTTTCTGTGATTCTTCACTTCTTTTGACAGCAGTAAAACATAAATATAGCATACCATCATTTCTGAGCTATACACATACACAGAACACCCCCCTTCCCATTTTTTGAGCTGACAGCTTCTTTGGCAGACAGATCCTGTATTCCCCAAAAGGACACTGATTGAATTTTCCAGCTGAACTACAGCTCAGCTCTTTGGAGTGTTCATTTCATTTCATTTCTCCTTTCTTTTCTTTTTAGAGTGAAAATTTGGTCCCGTAGATCTTCCGAAATCTGCATTTGCCAGTCTTCTAGATTTTTTTTTTAAATCCACTTCAATTTAAAAGATGCTAGGAATAGGCATTAAATGTTCTGTCCAAATTTTAATTTGATTTTTTTTTTTAAATGGATATGGCTGGAAATTAAATTAAGTCCTTAACTGGTTAAAAGTCCTTTAAGGGAGATTCATACAGTATATCTTTTAAATTTTCTGTTCTTTAAATAATGACATTCCATCGTTCTCCATACTGAGGCTGGTTGGTGTTTCAAAAGATAGTTGTCTCTTGATCTGAATGGATTTCCATATGCTATCTTTTAATGGAAAGGCCAGTTATGTATGTGCAAAGGAATATGTACACTCAGTTTTGTCTTTAATGAAAGTAATAACCACATTTGACAATTCACTGGGATAATTTGTGTAGTTTCCTGTTACTTTGAAACAAAATAAGCTTAATACTGTTGGTGGGGTGGGGGCAGGGAAACAACCCTCAAGGATAAATGGTGGAAAGTCCTGGTTCAGTCCATGCGCTTGACCTGAGTGTGCCCATTTTTCAGCTCTTTATTCCCTTTTGCCCTCCACACCCCTCATTATTTTGTAGTCCCCATAAAACATTGCCTTGCCTGCCAGGAATACTCCCGGATGGGACAAAAAAGTTAAGATGGCAGCTGGGATTGAAGCCCCCCCCCCCATTTTTTTTTTTTTAATGTGCATCACATGAGTGATTATTTCATGAATTCAAATGCAATGTGTTGCAAAGTTTCAGCTCATATCATTTAGGAACTGGAAGACTCTGCATTTAACATTTTGTGAATTAAGCTGTTGATTGCTAAAGGGTGGAAGTGTGATGTCCTGTTTTCCCTCCCCCTTCCCACCTTCTATGGAATATTAGCATAGTTACACTTATAATTGTGACTAAGTGAAGAAAATGTCAGTTGGGATAATGAAATAAGTATAGTGGGATGGTCTGTAAGAATAATTGCCAAACTAACAATTTCATTAGCATATTTATGTTTGTTTGTTTGTGTCTATGCATTATGCTGAAAGAAGCTGTCTATGGGCAGTAGGCCTAGTGATTCTGTCCAGAGAATATAGCTTATGGTTGGTCAGAAGAAAGGTTGATAAGTATTGAGAGCAGGTCATTTATGCCAGGACAAAGTAGAAGAGAGAAAGTGGGAGGAAGGGAGACAGAAGATTGCATAGATCATATCTTATGCCAGAAAGACACAGCTATTTCTTTATTGAATGAGATCCATGTTGAGTAATAAGAGTTTCAGCTAAAGGTGGCTACAAATGACCTTCCAATTTTTTCCACCATGTTTTGGGACAGGGAAACTGTGTGGCAATTTCCACATAATTCTCCAGGGGAAGAGAAATTACTCAAAGTCATGACTACCCTTTAGCAGTGACACTGGCACTTCTCCTGAAAGTGCCAAATTGGAATAATGTTCTCATGAGGTCTTCCTTTGGGAATCACTTGAAGGATGGGAAGTTGGGGACACTGCAGGCAGCTGGAGAGACCATTGTAAAAGGAAAGACAGAACTTTTACACATTCCCTGAGCCACCTCGGAACAAAATGAGTGCCTAAATGCTCCAGTCATGAGAATACTTCAAAAATTATATCCTTTAAAGGGGATTTCACAAATTTGCTTTCAGTAAAATGAATGAGAAGTGGTAGAAAATAATTCCAGGCATTTTTTTTCAATATATTTTAACATATTTTTTTATTAAGAATTTTGATTACAATAGTAAAAACTAATGAAAACTAAACTTAGAGAATGAGAATGAGAATGAGAATAGAATAGAATAGAATAGAATAGAATAGAATAGAATAGAATAGTGCAGGAAAAAAGAAAAAGAAAGATGAAAAATAAAGAAAGAAAGAAAGAAAGAAAGAAGTGGCTTCCGACCTCCATCACAACAAGTAAAAACAAATTTAGTGACTCTTCATCCCCTATAAGGTTAGAAACAGATATCTCTTCATCCAATATCCCATCCCTTATCTATAAACAAATCCATAAAACATCAACTTTTCAATTCTGGTGTCAGTAAAAAGTCCATAAAGGGCTGCCAGAACTTTGCAAAAAAAAAAAAAAAAAAAAAGGTCTTATTTTAACCAACTTTATATTCCTTCCTTTTACTTCAAACAGTCTTAATCTTTAATTCAATCAAATATTGTCATAGGATTTGATTTTCCTTCAATTCTTCTTTTTCCCATTGCATAGATTTTTTCAAGGCTTTAACAAGCTTCTTTTGTACACCCAATAAGTAGACATTTTCCAGGTGATTCTCTTGGTTTATCATTTGCATTTCCCTTTTAATTTTTAAAACTTCAGCCAGATTTTTTTTTTTTTTTTTTGTATATCCAGCAAAGCGTCCTTTTCCAAATCATTCTCTTGGCATATCATTTGTACTTCCACTTTTGGTACTTTCTCTGTCTTGTCAGATAAAATTTATTCCACATCTGTCATTCCTTCGTTAACATCTTTTGGACATAGCCTATTCATAGAAGCAGACATCATTACTGACAGCGTTGATATTGTAGTTACTAATTTCTGGCTCCATTCTTCAAAGATCTCCTTTAATGTTTCTGATGTTATGACATTTTGTGTCATTCTGTAAATCCCAGTATTAACTGACATCAAGAACCAGCTTGCTTTTCTTTTCCTTTTGCTTAGAATCTTTAGTCCCCTCTAGTGTCCAGTTTCTAAAATCATAAAGTAACTTATCTTTGTTATGACTTGGAATAGCCAGGATAGACAAAATAAATCTGCTTCCCATGAGAAGCTGTTTAATTTTTATAGTTAATTCCAAAATCTTATAGGAAAAGTCAATATTCCAAATTTATCTGGACCCTTAATCCATTTATAACTTTCGTAGAACAAAATCTTATTTAGCTTTTGCTGCTTATTTCAAATTCTTTAAGTTCTTAAGCTGATAATTTTTCTTCCATTCAGAATTGAAGACAAACTCACCTTTGACTTGTCATTCCAATCTAAATAGCTTTAAGATAGCTCACACCTGTGGAGAGCCACTGTCCTGTCTTCTCCTGGTGAGGACCAGCCGTCTGAAGCACATGTGGATGATCTCCCACCTTCTCCTTATCTGGAGTGGTTCCTTGGTCTTTGCTGTGGTTGTCAGGTCTGCTTTCTCAGAGACATCTTCAGTTTGCTATACCTCTACCAGCCACATTATTTCCAATATATTTTTGAGGGCCCATGATGATGATGATGATGATGATGATGATGATGAATGTTCTTTCTAATTTTATCCAGTAGTCCAAGAAGCTGGTGGCCCTTCTCCTTTTATCCCTGTAACACTGTTGTGCAACTGTGGAATGAGCTATCCAGAATGCATCCCAAATCCATTCATAAACGAAGCAGAATAAAGAAATAGAACCATTGTACTCCTAACATGATTTCAGAGGTTATTGCTTCAGCAATATTTCAATTCAGCAATAATTCTGTTGCATGAACAAGAAATGGAGTTTCTAGGACCAATCCTTGGAACCAAAGTTCAGGGCTCACAATCACAATCTAGTAATCACCAAAGGAATTACAGGCAATGAGCCATTGGTGATACCAGTTGTAATGGAACTTTTTTTCTTCCTATTCATAAGAACAGTTCATAGTCAGGGGAAACAAGCTGGACATGTTACAGGAGTGAATGGATTTAGATTTATTAAATCTAAAAAATTGTGCTTAGTAATACATATCATAATCCAAAAATAGTTCCTTAACCTCTCAATAGGACCATTTAGTCAAGGTACTATAACAACGTCACTACACTGGGTACAAGAGAGGTAAGCAACCTGTAGTTCTAGATTTAGCTTAATCTTAAGTGTCCCCTGTGAACAGTAACTTCAGATCTTTATGTAGAATGATCTGTTCTTCCCTTTCCAAACCTCTAAAGAGAGAAAAACAGGAGAGGTATGACAGGGGACAGAATTTGGGGGTGGGGGAGGGAGAGAGAGAGAGAGAGAGAAGGAATGAGTCCTGTTCTCCCCCTTAAGCTTCCCCTACCAGATTCCTGTTGAGTGATTTATCCTGATATAACTTGTATAGGATAAATCACTTGTATGGTGTCATATAATAATCATAGCTAGGTATCCTGATCCCCATCATGTCTTCTTTCTATATATTATTTTATCAATGCACAAAGACACATAAAACATCAAGCAAAAATTATTTTGATGGAGTCGTACAGTACATATAATTACATCAAGTTGTATTTGCATGTGTTTACTTTTTCTAGGGTCTTAGTAAATATCAGTTGTCAAGATAGGGGGCACATATGTGAACTAATTTTAGAATTAGGTTTGCAATTAGTTTTAATTAACGATAATCGAGGAACACCACAATCTATAGCACAGTAAAACCATGGAAAAATAACCGAAAAAGATGAAATTAATTCCTGGAATAATCTAGGACAGAAGCAGCTTAAAGGAGATTTTAAATATGGGAAAAATAATGGGAAGACGATTCAGTCAACACATTCTCCAGAATGCCTCCAGAATTAATGGACTGACCTTCACTGGAGATATTTAAATAAAGGCTGGAGGGCCACCTACTAAAGAAGCTATAGTGATTTCCTGCATTTGGAAAAGAGTTGGACTAGATATCCTTCACGGTCTCTTCCAACCGTTTCATTCTATAAAATTATTGTAGCCACCAGAGACACATTTTTTTTCCAGCTTCTCTCCCTCCTGTGCCATTCTGATAAGAACCCAAAACCAACTGTTTTGCCCCAATGGCTGCAACTTACATTCCCAGTAGAATGTGCCATTGGACTGCAACATCAGATGTCAAGGTCTGGATAGCTCTACCAAATCAGGAGATGCAGAGATACAGATACAGAACCTTTAAGGCTCACCAGGATCTGCATATCATGATCCCATTGAAGGCTGAATCAGAAGCCATCTGATCAGTGGCCACCAATCAAATCAAATCAAAATCAATCTTTAGTACTATTATAGATCAGCATAAAGTGGGACCTTACAAGTTGAATCCACAGTGAAAATGACAAATTTCATACCAGGAACCCTTATCAACTCTACACTCATGTCGGCTCATAAATACTTACAAGGGAATCAACATAGGTAAAAATGGCTGGGCTCCAAGACTGTAGGTTCGCCTGCTCAGGGACTTCAGGGAAAGGTCCTAGATGTTGTCAGAACTAATTCCTTATTAGGAACTCCTCTTTGTGCTGAAAATACAAATTTGTTTTATTTCATGGACTGGATATTTTCCTTTTTCCATCCAGAGGAAAAATGTGCTTCCAAGGGAGGGAGGGAGGGAGAGAGAGATTGATCCTACTTGTTCAGCAAACCTTAGAAGACTTTGACCACCAGTATATTGGGCTGCTGGGCAAATTCACTAGTGAATTTTTAAAGATGCTTTTGGAAGGATGATTTGTTGTTCATAGTTTGGGATGTTTTTTCTTTTTTCTCTTTTTTCTCTTTTGTTACATTATGTTTTGTTTTTATAATTTTATGTACATTAATTTGGCTTCTTTGACAATGAAGGTGCAATATGGACATTTGTTCAATAAAGAAAAGATAAACAAAAGGACCACTTGCCATTGCAAACCAATTAATGGCATTTCTTTTTGGAGATCATCATCTCTATGATAGATATAATTACCTAGTAAGTCCGATTTGCTTGAAATGCCTTGGGATTTATCTGGAATTCATAAAATTGTCTCCCTGGTTGTGAACTTCTACTGCTTATGGTCCTTTGCTTCATATTCTCTCAATGCAGGGACCGAGGCTGAAAATAACACTGAAAAGCCAAAATCATGAAATAGATATTTTTGTAAACACCAGGAATAGCAAACACAGCCACCCCCACCCCAAATAAAAGAAATACAATCAAACAGAGAGCAAATCAAAGCTTAAGAAATAATTAGGAGCAGTGTTCCATTATAGGGGATTTACTCTAATGTTCAGAAAGCAAATTAAATATGCTTTTTGTTCCATCAATGAATGAGAGCCAGCATGTCTAAATTTGACATTCAGATTCAATTACTCTGACACTGCAAGATGGGGATTGTGATTCCATGCTTATATGCAGTTTAGAAGGTTCATCACTGGATTGTTTTGAATGACATGATTTTTGTTAGCTAAAGGGTTTAAGAAGGAGCAGGAACTGGATGCTGTCGCTTTCCTTGAAAAGAAACCACAAATACCCACAGAGATTTCTGAAGTTGAGAACCATGACACAGAACACCAATGGCAGAAAAGAAGCAAAGTTTAATGTTTCTTTATGCACTTCAGTAAAGTTTGCTTTTTATTCCTCAGTATTTTATAAATGCTTTTCATGTGAATAGTAGTTAGCCGCTCTTGGAAATGGTTTATGCTGAGGGAAGAAAGCATGAAGAAAGACTAGCAAACCAACCAGGTGATAGAACCTCTGTGTCAAGACAGGGTGTCATGCGCTGCCTACCACTGAGTGAAACACAGACACTGATTCAAGGAAGAGCAGGTTCAGGTTTATTTCAGTGTAGTGCTTAACGAGAAAAAAGCTGAGAGTGAAGGGAGCGCGCCGGTGCGGGGTTTAAATAGCCCGCGCTGGTCAGCGCCCCCCCCACTTTGGGTTGTGTCATCCCCCCCAGTCCTGTATGCCTCCTTGCGGGTAGGTGAAAGGTTGCAGGGCCCCTGCTGGTGCCCCGGGCTTCGCCCATAATCGGTTTCTTTCTCCGGCCGGTGATTGCTGTCAGCTGGGCGATCTCCGTTGCGTTTCGCTGACAGCTTCAGGTGTGCCTCGTGATCCGCCCTGTCTTTGTCTTTCCTTCTTCCTCTTTTGTGTTCTGATGGCTGGGTCATCCGGCCGGGGTCATTCCCTTCTCCTTGGGGTCTGTGTCTGTTGTTGTGCGTGCTTTGCTTATCTTTAATCCCTTCCTCTGCTTCCTAGGTATTGTCATGTGTGCCGTTGTGCTGATGCCTTCAGCTCAACGGTATTCATGACACAGGGCCTCAAAGTTGGCTTGTAGTCAAGATAAAAGAAAGAATCATAAAACACAGTACTAGATCTGTGTGAAATGACTTACATTCCGTTCTGTGAAAGAGTCTGTAAATCAAGGTGGTGAGATCCATTTTGCCAAGGTGCTTTCAGATTGGGGAGCAGTGAGATTTGTCCTTGATGTGTGCTTAAATGGCCCTATCTGGCACATGCCAAGAGGGCTGAACAATAGCTGCCTTCTATGCATTTTGTAGACAATCCTGCACCATTCACCAAAGCAACCCAGTGGAGATGCCTCCAGCCAGCACTGTGGGAGAAGGCTCCTTCATCCTTCTCCCTCGGTGCTCACCAGAAAAGGCTACTTTCAGTCTTCTTTGGCGGCATGAGCTCTTCAAGAGAGAATGGATGAAACAACGTGGTAATACTGTAAAATGTATTTAGCCCAGTAAATAAGATACAGAGGTTCAATGTCTTTTGCTGTTTATGGATTTTTAAAATTTTGCTTTCTTCTTAGGGTACTGGATTGCAAGTATCTTAAATGGTTTTTCTGTTTCAGTTATTATAAATTAGTTGGTTTTATTAGACTGTTGTGTTTTTGCAATTTTATTCTGTAAAGATTTGTAATGGCTGTCTTTTGTATGCTTTTTTGAAATACTTGTTTGTTCTGTGACTTGTTGAAAGGTGTGCTACAGATAATTACTTATTTGTTTATTCATTCACGGTCACCATGGCTACTTTTTAAAAGAAATATAATGTCAGGGGAAAACACCAAAAGTATTAACAAGAAAGATAACAAGAATCAGAGATTCAGGAGCTGTAGATTGTACTATATCAGCTCTGTGTGTGTGTGTGTGTGTGTGTATTACATTTTATCAACATTTTTTCTTGATTCTGTGTTTCAAAGGTTCATTTGGGGGAAGGGGAGGAAATGGTCTGCTTTTTAAAAAGTGTTACACATGAAAATATTGAATGTGTTTTAAGACAGGTACAAATAAGAAATACGTGCAACAAAATGTTACAGTATATCCTTATCTACTGCAGCAGACAACTCATAATGGTGTTAACAAGCTGCACTTTCTTTGGAGGGAATACTCTGAGCAATACACTCTCTTCTCGGTAAGTTTTTAATTTAATTTAATTTTTCTCTTTCAACTGACAGGCAACATCTAATTCATACCAAAGAAGCCAGCATGTTTTTTTTTTTTTCCCCAAGCATCTGTTGTTATTGTGGCTTTCTCTGTTGTTAAAAATAATATGTTGATATTTATGGATAGCTGGGTAGTCCCCCCACTCCCACTACCTTCATAGGTGGCCACCTAAGTCTGATGTCTGAACTGATAAGATACTCATCTGTTAGTAGCATTGATGCTACTTAACTTTTCTCCCCCTTCTCCTTCTGTTTCTTCTCCTTCTCCTTCTGACAGGATTTAGGGCAATGATATAAAATGTCCATGAGAGGAAGTGAAATTTTAAGTTTTTATGTATGGGAGGATTTTGTTTTTAAACACTGTTAAGCTTCTTTTATGGCTAACAGACCTGAGCATAGATGACATTTCAGAATGTTCCATTAGAGTTATGTGCAGAGAAATGGGTAGATGGTTTCTGTAGGCAAGGATAACTTTCTTAAGGCCAAGATTCCCAGTTCATGGTGGTGGTAGCACTATTATGAGAAGTTCCCTCATGTGTTTTGTCCAGATTTCATGGAAGTGTAGATGGCTTGGGAGGCTGAAGAATGCTGGAGAAATGATAGTATAAATGAAAGCATGTTGAATACCCCTTGGCCACCTCTTCTAGAAGAATGCCACACTCTACCTAGAACATTGTCATAAAAATTATATTTTCCTTGGAAGTAAATTTCAGGAGAAAATTTCCATTGATCCAATTGAAATATAAGATTACTTCATACATATGTATGTATGTATGTATATATGTATATATGTATATGTATATGTGTGTGTGTGTGTGTATGTGTGTATGCATGTATGTATGTATGTATCAATGACATAATGTACTTCCAAGAGCAGAACAATTTTAAGTGGGAATGCAGGGAGTAAAATGGCAAGTCCATTACATCTTCCAGGTTCTGAAGGTTGCACAGTTAGGGAGATATAGGTGTCTGATTACTTTTCCCAGTTTTTCACTTGGCAGTTCTTTCTTTTTTCTTTTATTTTTCTAAAAAGGAGTTCTTCTCCTTTTTAGAAATTATTCCTCAATATAGTTAGCACAGCTGGAATAGCTAGGGAACTTATCTAACCATTACTGGTGAGATGGAGAAGCTTTTGGCTATAAAATCTTATTTTTTAGGCTACTACCGGTGAGAAAATAGCAGATTTATGTCCTTAGAGCTTTTCCCTGGTGTAAATGTGATCTCTAGGATGTACAACATTCCTTTTAGCAACATTCCTCTCTAACCCTCAATGTAATGTCTTCTACAGGACTATTTAATTGCCCTGCTAAGATTAGCTCTACTGTTCATCATTTTATTTAGAGCAAGTCTCAGTTTTGAACAGTATCCATGGCAAAACTGCTACACCAAAAATCATCTAAGGGCAATCTTACCTTAATCTCCTTTCTGTTTTCTGTGGTTGTATTGGGCAAAGTCATTCTATATATTATGTACATATTCCAATGTACATTAGATGAACAAACTATTCTTGATGGGCTGGCTGAAATTTGTCAGAGAGAAAAAAGGAGGCAGTTTGAAAACATGGTAACTTCCCTCCCCCCCCCCCACCTTTTGGGTGAATTTATGCATAAAAGTTTAAGCTTCTGCTGGTCAATTGGATAAATTTACCACCTACATTTCATGTGTAATTGGTTATATTTTCTATAATATAATTTAGGAAACTCATAAGTAAAAAATACAAGAGAAAACAGCCAGCTTCTGCAGTTCTAGAAAACAATCAATCCATGTCAGTTTCTCATACAACATTGTTGTACTCTTAGCTTTTGCCTCCCTATCATATTTAAAATCTTTTGTAGCAATTAAGGCAGGCTGCACAGACAATGTAACTGAAATATAAAGTGGAGAACCAAAAACATCTTTCTTTCAGAGGCAGTTTCACAAAGTAAGAAAGAAGCTGTCTAAGTCAAGTTTTCACCAAACCTTGAACCAGTGTCTTAAAAGAGGCGTAGAAGTGAGTTTTCCCATTTCTCCTGACAGCATTTTTGTTATGGATATGACCTGGCACACTTTACCCCAATGTATATGATGATGTGGTCAGGGGTTGGTACCTACCCTGATCTTATTGGTCATTTTAAGCTTCAGTGGAGATGTCTTCTTCATTCTGGCCACTGAGAACTGCTTTCCATGGCCATTTTAGTGTAAGCTACAGGAGAAACCAGATAGCTGGCTTCTGCACGTCCAACTGCCCATATAATATCTGATGGGTGCTTTCCAAAGCTCTTGTCAGGTCTTTTGCAGGCTCCCTATATGCTCTTTTGAGAGAACACCAGTTCTTTCAAAAGAAGGTCAGTTTAAACTAGGAAAGAATGTCTGATTTGCCAGCTATGTACTGTGATTTCTTTTACCATTATAGGTTTTCCACTACTTCTGCCGATAAGGAGTTTCATGCTACCATACGTTTTATTGTTTTCACTATTTTGTGGGGATCCCATTTTGCCCATTCCATTTCATTTTGGCAACACTAGATGTCATAGTGATGATTGTTCTTATTACAAAGAGGCCAATAGCAACTGCATGTTCTTCATAGCCACCCACTGTCTACTTCCGGATTCTGCTGGCCCCGAGATCAGAAGCAGACTCCTTTATTACTTACTGTCTGCACTGCCATTTCTTTGCAGCATGAGTTGAACAAAGAGTTGTTTTGCTTCTGTTACATCTCACTTCACTCCATTGTTCTCCTCCTTACCTGCTACCTGTCAGCCATATATTTTTGAGCATGGGTTTAATAGTAGGCATGGAAGGAGGGATATGTCAGAAGCATCAGAAACCTTGTGGGGATAACTATAATATATTTCTGAACAAAAGCAACCCGTTTTTAAATCTCAAATGATCCAAAATACCCTTTACTGAATCCAGCCACTGGCCCAGAATGAAGTGAACATTGCCAGATACAACTTGTATATCCAATGGGTCACAGTGTGCATATGCCCTTGGCAGGGTCAAGGTGAAGATATTTTTCCCACTTAATGATGGTTAAAGGAATGCAGTGCAATCACACGTATATAATACATGCCACAGAATATGGAGATACTTAAGTAGCACTTAATAACTTCTGTTTATATAATCAACTAAAGTTCTCAAGAATTAAAAAGAAAACAGTCAAGAGAATTAACATAGCAACTGTGGTATTAGATATGTAATTCTCAGACTGTGATTTGCAAAGGTCGGCGGTTCGAATCTGCTGGACTGGGTGAGCTCCCGTTGCTAGTCCCAGCTCCTGCCAACCTAGCAGTTTGAAAACATGCAAATTAGTAGGTACTAATGAGTAGATTAGTAGGTACCACTTCGGTGGGCAGGTAACAGCATTCCATTTAGTCATGCCGGCCACATGACCATGGACGTGTCTACGGACAAACGCCAGCTCTTCGGCTTTGAAACGGAGATGAGCACCACCCCCTAGAGTCGGACACAACTGGATTTAATGTCAAGGGAAACCTTTACCTTTACCTAGTGTTCTGTAAAAGTCTACTAAGTTGTCTACCATAGCCTCTCCACCTTCATCAGTAGTCAGTGTAGTCAGCTAGTTGGACCAAAGCCCACTTGCTGCCTCAAACCTGGCCTCTCCATGTTCGCTGCCAGTCAGATGGTTCACAAAAATGGATCAGGAGCTAAAACTGGATCACTGAAGCATGCATTTGAGTCCACATGTGCTGTGCAACTGATTTTGCCCAAGCAACCTCAGAAGAAAAGTGTGAGTAAGAAATATGATAGTGAAGATGGCATTTGCCCTTAACATCTTGGAATTCACAGGTTTCTGCTGAAGAACTTTCTTGAACCTTCTTTTACTAGGAGGCATTGTTATTATGACATGGAGTACATACAGTAGTTTAAGCTTGTAAATAAATACCTAACTTTGGGGTAAATTTTGGGTACAAAATTGCTTTTAAAAGGCCTTTAAAAATGGAGAGAAGGGAAGAAAGTGCACAAGTGCAACTTTAATTAAGAAGTATTCATTCAAAATGTGAGCCCTGTGCTCTTAAAAATAAAAGTAAAAATTAAAAAAAGGCTGGAAGTATTTGTTTAATTAGGTGATCCTTGCATTTTGCAAATACTTATTTAGTGGCTGTTAATTGCAGAAAATGTAAGGAATCAGGCTGGGAAGGGGAGCTGAGAGATAGTGGATGAAGCAATGTGAATATGCAGATCAGAGAGAGAGCCATTGTTTTTCTTAGACAGAACAGCATCCATATATTGGTCAATCTCCTCCCTCCTGTCTTGATTCAACTTCAGTATGCAGTATGAAATCAATGAATAAAGAAAATATCAAGTCAAGTTTCTTGAAATGACTGATAAATAATATTCATGACATACAATGGTGTCCTCAATATACATTTTTTTTAAAAAGTCTAAACATTTAAGGAGGATTCATTGAGATACAGAATCTCAAAGTTGGAAGGAATATACATCCAAGAGCTGGATTAGATCCAGACAATGAATTCCCTATAATATTTGACAGTAAAATGTTCAGCAACTCTGCAAATAAATTGTGTTAATTTTTCTTACTCTGTTTTTAAAGGTGAAAAACTCTCAACATGTGTCAGAGTTAGAAAACTCTGCTGCAAAGTCCCACATTCCTTTCCAGGAAATCCAATGGGTTTCTGAGTTTTAACATTAAAGCTGTTTGGAAACAGTTTCTATAAAGTGAGGTTGGTTCTAAAAATAGTTAGAACTTTGTTCTTTAGTCATTCAGTTCCTTCTGACTCTTTGTGGACACCAGTTCAACAGGATTGTCTATCAGTAACTGCTTCAGTGATCTAGAAAACTCAAGATTGTGTCATTAGTTATAACATCTAACCACTTTGATTTCTGTTGGCTATTTTTAAAATTGCCTTTAACTTTACAAAGCATCAGGATCTTCTCCAAAGATTATTGCCTTTGCATTATGCATGCAATCTGCTCGAAATACCTTTGGGGCTGACCTGCTTTCTTGCAGTCAGATGTATTAGCTTAGGATAGAATGACCACTAGGGCTGTGCACCCTTTAAATTTGAAGGCAAAATGGTATTTCAGAGCATGTGAGGCATTCACGTAGAACCTGTGTGCAACTCTTTAAACCAGCTTCATCAATCAATCAATATTTTATTACAGTCAAAGAGCAGAATTATAAATTTATACAAATACAGATAAAAATGCATGAAAATAAAATAAAACAAAACATGATAATGTTAATGCTGGGATCATCAGTGGGCAATCAAAGTCTGCCTAATTTTACAGACAGTATAACAACATTTAGCTATGTTCAAAGAAACTGAATCATACTGATCAGATAGCAACAAATGTGCATTAAAAAGATCAGAATTTCCTAGGTATTTTATCAAACAGGGAGTTATAAAATGGGTCCGTGAGTCCTTACCAGCTTCATCTTTCTGCATGTTGTTTCCCTTTGCAGCTGCATAGGTTTCAAACTTAATCTGCCATTGGTCAGAGACCATCTAGCAAATTTCTTATTGCTTCTCTTAAGCTTTTGGCCCAACAGCATCTAGCAAGTTTAGCCTTAAATGTGATAAATAGTATGATTTGTATTCAAGTGTCTTCAGTACTTAATCTTTCTTTGATTGGTCCCATTGGCTTGTAATTCACTTTTCAAGCTGTTGGTTTATGTTTGTCAATATTCAGTCTTTTCTTGGTGGTTTTAGCAAATGCTGCCTAGAATCAGCTTAAAATACTGTCAAAATACCTGTCAGCTTTGGATAGAAAAGGCCTTTTGTACATCGTAATTTCCCAGGAAAATCTCTGAAATGCAGCTTTTCATATTCTATTAATTAGAAGTAATGTCAGTCTTGTGAATCCAGTTACTGTTTTAGACAGGTCTCTGACCACAAATAAGTAACCAGGTAACACACGAACAAAGGCAGTTCTGTGCTGATTTTCAAAAAGTTGACATTTTCAGCAGTTTTTAGTCACTGAAAAAAGTATTTCCCGTATGGTTACCAAATTGTAAAATGCATTCTCTTAAACACTACAAAAGCCCCCTTCTTGCTTAAAAAAAAAAAAAAAGTATTCACCGATATATTTAACTTTCTTCTTTTAAAGTTATGTTCAGTGTTCTATTGCTGCTTTAATGTTTAAAGGTAATTTGTGGGATTTATGATTTTTTTAATAATATTAATTTTTATTTATTGTGTGCTGCTCTGATGGCTTCAGAGCAGAAAAAATAATAAAAATGTTAATAATGAATGAATAAATAAAGTGGCAGATTTGAAAAATATAAATAAAATATAAATCCTGCAGAAAAGCTATGCTATATATAACAGCTGAAACCTGGCAGAGCTATGGATGTTGATAGGTTGATTTTGCTATAAAATTTGATTTCAGGAAAAAATAGTCATATTTCTCCAGTGCTTATTTCTACTGCTCTGAGGTGACACACAGAATTTAAGGATTTTATATAGAATAGGACAAAGATATGCTTTAAATCTAATGGCTTAATTTCCAATTTATCTCTTTTTATAAAACCAGTGAAGACTATCCATAGGAATGACTCTACCACAGGAACAATAACTGCTTTATCAAGAGTAATTGATGTCTATTAAAGAAAAATCAGACTTGTGTGTAATTCCATTCTCTATAACAAGTGAGCAAAGGTGATTTCCCAGTCTAATTCATCAATGTATCTGAAATGTTCCAAGCGTGTTGGTTCATGTTTTGCAATTTCAGTCTTCCTAAACATGCCAAGCTCAGTGGTATTTTGTTCAGCTATTTAAATGTGAATGGTACATAATAAAGAAATATAGATAATGTTTTAAAGCAATGTTGGGGGCAGGGGTTGATGAAGGCCAGAGTTGTGTTTAAAGAAGGGTGTCCAAATCTTTTAAATTAATAAATAAAATTAAGGCAATACCATCTCAAGATAACATAACTTGCAGGATTATCTAACTTATTTCAGCTGTGTTGCCTGTGCTTTTACAGGGACAGTTCTCTCTGAATTTTCATTATAAATCCCCCATTTTGATGTTTGGCATTTTGGTCAATGTGGATTGCTTGAGGCTAGAACAAGCCACTTTAATGTATAAGATGCCTACACAAATGCAACTTTGGCATTTGCTATGTTAAATTACACCCATCAATTTGAGCTGGAGTATATGGACCTTGACACATTGTCATGAACACCATTTGCTGATTTTTCAAGATGTCTGCACATCACACTTGTGCTAAAAGAAAAGTAACAAGAAACATACTGTGAACTGCAAACCTTTTTATGTGAACATTTTCTTTTGTGTTAAAGAAGGCTCCATCTTCTTCTTGATTTTTTTTTTTAAACACACAGCTGCATTCCTACTTGACAGCAGAATATCAGAGGAGATGATGAATCAGTAAAATCTCCAGGGCAAGAAGTTGTGTCTAGGATTTTTAACTAGCTTCTGCCATGCTGATTTTGAAACCGAGTGAACAGTGCAACAAAAAGAACTCTGAAGTGCCTACATCACTGAACTAGATGATAAGGAGAAGGGAGGTTTATGCACTGCAGAGATAAAAATACCTCCTATATCTTTGCAGCACTTATTTATAAATATCGATAGAATTTTATTTATTCTTGCATACCCAAAGTACCTTTGCATGTGAATCTCACTAAATATATACTTCTGTCCTTTTCTCGAGAGATCTAAGCAAGGAAAATGTCCCAGTTCAATTTAGCAGTGAAGATAAAGGTTAAAAAAAAAATAACACCTTTATTTATTTTTATTTTATTTATTTAACAGATTTATGTAGCCACCCATCTCACAGAATGTGACTCTGGGAAGCATACAACCACAGTGACAATTAAAACTGTATGACAATAATTAAAACACTAAAGTGCAAATAAAAATTTAAAAAAATAGAAAAGCCAAGATTGCAGCAGAATGCCAGTCAACTCATATAATACAACCACCTTGCAGGATCCCCCAGGGATCCCCAAGGTTACTGGGGAAAAAAAAATTAAAAGGCTTTCCAGAAGGCTAACAGGGATGGGGTTAGCCTCACCTCTGGGGGAATGATGTCCCAGAGGGAGGAAGTCACAGTGGAGAAGGCATATCTTCTAGGTCCAGTCATATGGAACTCCTTAGTAGACAGGACCCATGGCATACCCCTCCTGCTGCACCTGATGGATGGGTAGATGTAATCAGGAAGAGGCCGTATCCATCAAACGCTTCTCATACTGACCAATTAATGCTCAGCATATAAGCAGGAAACCTACCTGAAAGTTAAAGTTTTTCTGAATGTTCAAGGTCCATTATTTCTTTTTAGCAACAAAATCATAGGTAATGCAAAATCAAAATTAAAAAAAAAAAATCAAAATCAAAGGATCCTTCTTTTCCTTTTGGAAACAGTCAGGGATGTAACCTTGAAGCAAATATTCAGAAACTGTTATGTAAATAAATAGGACAAAAGCATTCCTTATATCCTGGGAAGGGAGAGAGTATGAAGAAGAGGTTGTGGTTGAGGAGAAAAAGTAGTGTCCGACTTGCATGATTCTGTTACTATAGCTTATTAGCTATATTAGCTAAAGTATAGTTCTAGTCTTCCTGTGGAGTCAGTTTCCTGGTCTGTTCTGGTCTGGTCTACCTTGTAGGGCTGATACCTTCAGTGTCGGGGGAAGGGACTTAAAATATGCAAAAAATAAGTTCTATATAGTAGCCTATCAAGGTTGAAAGGGTCCTGTGCAAGACACTGTCTGGAAATTCCATAGACTCTGCCTCTCTTGTCTCTACATGTTCTCACTTGGTCTGTCTCCTTGTTCCCAACATTCATTATTATCCCTGCCTATATTATCTAATCACCAGCTGCTACATGGTTAGAAGAAAGTTTGGGACAAGAAAGAATCAGTTACAAAGGATGAGAAGAGACATGGGCACATAGCAACTGTACTTCAGAGTCCTCTACAATAGTGGTTTTTAACTGGTGGTATGCAAACCAGAAGTGGGTCTCAGACAGTATAATATAGATGAAACACAAAATAAATAATTGAAACTTTAAATGTTTTAAACATATGTTAAATGATAAATATTTTAGCAAATATTTTATATAATTATATAAATATCCTTGGGAGGGGAAAATGGGCTTTCTGCTTCTGTCCTGGTGGGACTCAACTTCTTTGATATAGTGATTAGTGGAACTGGAGATAGAGAAGGTTGAGACCTACTGCTCTATTGCAGGATTTTGGTCTCTTCTGCTCCAGAAGTAGTAACCCTGATTATCACAAGGAATAGTCTTAGAATATTACAGTCTGTCAACATGGGGAAAAAAAAGAGAGAGAGAGAGAGACATTGAAAACCATATTTCAACTGAGAGAAGGCCAAGCTGATTCTCAAAGAAGAAAAACAAAACTGCTTATAGCAGGTAAGACTATTTGGTCATCAAGCCCAATATTGACTATTCTGACTGACAAAAGCACTTGAGGGTCAGACAAAGCTGCTTCACACCCTTGCTATCAAATTGTTTAATACCTCAAGAACTGAACCTACATCTTTCTATATATAAAATATACTGTAGATGTTCAACCACTGGTGTGCTGGAGCTGGCTCACACTGGCTTGTAAGAGCCAATTGTTAAATTTTCTGGAATTTGGTGAGCTGGTTGATAGTAGAGGTGAGTTTCGATGCTGAGTGTCAATTATCTGTTTTGCAGCTCACGCTGCAGTGGCAATAGCAGAGCAACGGAGCTGGCATTTATCAGTTCACCACTGTGTTCAACCGCAGATACAACAAAGCATATTTAAGTGGCAGCAGCTACTTGCCATTGGCTACATTTGAAAAGCTAAGCAGGGTGGGTCCAGGTTAGTACTTGGATGAAAACCACCAGGAGGCTCAAGGATAATAGGGTATATCAGGAACTCAACAAACACTCTGGAAGGCAATGGCAAAACACTACATTGCAGCCAAGAAAACAAGTGTTCTTGACCACTGGGTGTTGAGCATGACTTGGAGAAGGCTTTACTTTTTAAAAACATAAACAACAGTTCAAGTACTGATGACCAGTGATAGAAGAAAATGTTCAACTGTCCTTACATATACCTCAAGCAAGCTTCATTTCCATTGGAGATGAGTGCTGGGATATGCAAAAGACAGATAGGTGATTTTTGAGAAGCTATAAAGAAATGCCATACCATTTATTTAAAATTGTTTAAAAGAACCACGAAGACCGGGCTCTTTATCCAGGCCTTCAGTGAGGGAGGGTGAGACCCTTCGCTTTATCACGCTTCTCATCTTTTATCTCTATCTTTTATGTATCACTGATTTTACTGTAATACTCTTTGTTTTATTGTTGTGAGCCACCCATTTAAGTTTAAAAAATTATCATTAATAATAATAATAGTAATAATAGTAACTTGTTTTACAATAGTTGAATGGCACAGTGTTCTTAACTGAGTGACCTTTCTAGGACTATACTAGCTGTTCAATATATGACTTAATTTTAAAAAATGGGTAAATTCAATAACTATGTTTCGTGCATTGTTCTGTGAATGCAGTCAAACAAATTATACAGGGGCTGAGTTCACACAAGACATGTAACGGGTTACTGAAGCACCTCCTTTCTCAGCTACAAGACCAACTAATCAAATCAAGTTTAGTGACTGAAGCTGGATTGGTTTAGCATATGGTGTGAACCTACCAATCAGGTTTTCAATAGGACTTTTATTGTATTTTATTTATTTTCTATCCTGCCTTTATTATTTAAGTATTCTACTCAGAAGGGAGCCCTAGTTGTTGTTATTATTATTATTATTTTGCATTTTCCAGACATTTTTATGCTACATTTAGTCCTCATTTAGTGACCACAACCAGCACTGGCAAATTGGTTCTTAAGTGAAGTGGTCGCTAAATGAAATCACAACTGTCCTTATCACCTTACTTCAGTTTTCCTTTCTTCACAGACCTGTGAAGGTCATAAATGCGAGGACTGGTCTCAAAGTTACTTCTTCATCACTGCTGTAACTGCGAACAGTCACTGTATGAGGCAGTCATTAAACAAGGACTGTAGTTGCCTCAAATATGAAGTCTTCAAGTGGATTGCCCTAAGATTCCCATAGATCACAGTCAGGAAAACAGGACGTACAATATTGTGATGATGCACTTTGGGGGTTTAGCAAAGGATCATTACCTTGTCATGGTGCTGGAGCTTGAGCACCTCAATGATACAATGAGCTAAACCGTGAAGGGCCACCCAAAATGGGAAGGTCATGACAGAGAGGTCAGACTAAATGCAATCCCTGGGGAAGGTAATGGCAACCCACCCCAGTATTCTTGCCGTGAAAACTAAATGGATCAGTACAACCAGAGATATGTCGGTATACCATTGGAAGATGAGACCCCCAGGTAGGAAGATGGTCAAAATGCTACTGGGGAGGAACAGAGGATGAGTTCAACTAGCCCCAGACGTGATGACGCAGCTAGCTCAAAGCCGAAAGGACGGCTAGCGGCAGACGGTGCTGGTGGTGAACGGCGAATCCGATGTTCTAAGGATCAACAGACCATTGGAACCTGGAATGTAAGATCTATGAGCCAGGGCAAACTGGATGTGGTTCTTGGTGAGAAGTCAAGATTAAAGATAGACATTCTGGGCGTCAGTGAACTGAAATGGACTGGAATGGGCCACTTCACATCAAATGACCACCAGATCTACTACTGTGGACAAGAGGACCACAGAAGAAATGGAGTAGCCTTCATAATTAATAGTAAAGTGGCTAAAGCAGTGCTTGGATACAATCCAAAAAATGACAGAATGATCTCAATTTGAATTCAGGGCAAGCCATCTAACATCACAGTGATCCAAATATATGTCTCAACCACAGATGCTGAAGAAGCTGATGTAGAGCAGTTCTATGAGGATCTGCAGCACCTACTGGACGACATGCCTAAAAGAGATGTTATTTTCATCACAGGAGACTGGAATGCTAAGGTGGGCAGTCAAATGACACCTGGAATTACAGGTAAGCATGGCCTGGGAGAACAAAATGAAGCAGGACATAGGCTGATAGAATTTTGCCAAGACAATTCATTCTGCATAACAAACACTCTCTTCCAACAACCTAAGAAACAGCTTTATACATGGACTTCCCCAGATGGACAACACCAAAATCAGTTTGACTACATCCTTTGCAGCCAAAGGTGGCGGACATCTATACAGTCGGTAAAAACAAGACCTGGAGCTGACTGTAGTTCCGATCACGAACTTCTTCTTGCACAATTTAGGATCAGACTCAAGAGATTAGGGAAGACCCACAGATCAGCTAGAGATGAGCTCACTAATATTCCTAAGGAATATGCAGTGGAGGTGAAGAATCGATTTAAGGGACTGGACTTAGTAGATAGGGTCCGGGAAGAACTATGGACAGAAGTTCGCAACACTGTTCAGGAGGTGGCAACAAAATACATCCCAAAGAAAGAGAAAACCAAGAAGGCAAAATGGCTGTCTGCTGAGACACTAGAAGTAGCCCAAGGAAGAAGGAAAGCAAAAGGCAACAGTGATAGGGGGAGATATGCCCAATTAAATGCAAAATTCCAGGTTAGCCAGAAGAGGTAAGGAATTATTTTTAAACAAGCAAGGCATGGAAGTCGAAGAAGACAATAGAATAGGAAGGACAAGAGACCTCTTCCAGAAAATCAGAAACATTGGAAGTAAATTCCAGGCAAAAATGGGTATGATCAAAAACAAAGATGGCAAGGACCTAAGAGAAGAAGAAGAGATCAAGAAAAGGTGGCAAGAATATATGGAAGACCTGTATAGGAAGGATAACAATATTGGGGATAGCTTTGACGGTGTGGTCAGTGAGCTAGAGCCAGACATCCTGAAGAGTGAGGTTGAATGGGCCTTAAGAAGCATTGCTAATAACAGGGCAGCAGGAGATGACGGCATCCCAGCTGAACTGTTCAAAATCTTGCAAGATGATGCTGTCAAGGTAATGCATGCTATATGCCAGCAAATTTGGAAAACACAAGAATGGCCATCAGATTGGAAAAAATCAACTTATATCCCCATACCAGAAAAGGGGAACACTAAAGAATGTTCAAACTATCGGACAGTGGCACTCCTTTCACATGCCAGTAAGGTAATGCTCAAGATCCTGCAAGGTAGACTTCAGCAATTCATGGAGCAAGAATTGCCAGATGTACAAGCTGGGTTTAGAAAAGGCAGAGGAACTAGGGACCAAATTGTCAATATCCACTGGATAATGGAAAAAGCCAGGGAGTTTCAGAAAAAGATCTATTTCTGTTATATTGACTATTCTAAAGCCTTTGACTGTGTGGACCATAACAAATTGTGGCAAGTTCTCAGTGGTATGTGGATACCAAGTCATCTTGTATGCCTCCTGAAGAATCTGTATAACGACCAAGTAGCAACAGTAAGAACAGACCACAGAACAATGGACTGGTTTAAGATTGGGAAAGGAGTACGGCAGGGCTGTATACTCTCACCCTACCTATTCAACTTGTACGCAGAACACATCATGCAATGTCCTGGGCTTGAGGAATCCAAGGCTGGAGTTAAAATCACTGGAAGAAACATTAACAATCTCAGATGTGCAGATGATACCACTTTGATGGCTGAAAGCAAAGAGGAACTGAGGAGCCTTATGATGAAGGTGAAAGAAGAAAGTGCAAAAGCTGGCTTGCAGCTAAACCTCAAAAAAACCAAGATTATGGCAACCAGCTTGATTGATAACTGGCAAATAGAGGGAGAAAATGTAGAAGCAGTGAAAGACTTTGTATTTCTAGGTGCGAAGATTACTGCAGATGCTGACTGCAGTCAGGAAATCAGAAGACACTTAATCCTTGGGAGAAGAGCAATGATAAATCTCAATAAAATAGTTAAGAGCAGAGACATCACACTGACAACAAAGGTCCGCATAGTTAAAGCAATGGTGTTGCCCGTAGTAACATATGACTGCAAGAGCTGGACCATAAGGAAGGCTGAGAGAAGGAAAATAGATGCTTTGGAACTTTGGTGTTGGAGGAAAATTCTTAGAGTGCCTTGGACTGCAAGAAGATCAAACCAGTCCATCCTCCGGGAAATAAAGCCGGACTGCTCACTTGAGGGAATGGTATTAAAGGCAAAAATGAAATACTTTGGCCAGATAATGAGAAGACAGGACACCCTGGAGAAGATGCTGATGCTGGGGAGAATGGAGGGCAAAAGGAAGAGGGGCTGACCAAGGGCAAGGTAGATGGATGATATTCTAGAGGTGACGGACTCATCCCTGGGGGAGCTGGGGTTGTTGACGACCGACAGGAAGCTCTGGTGTGGGCTGGTCCATGAAGTCACGAAGAGTCGGAAGCGACTGAATGAATAAACAACAACATGTTGGAAGAACAAAAAAGCTTTGGTCCAGTGAATCCAGGCTGCTCCCAAAATGCCACAGAAATGCCTCTTTTGTGGGAATCCTACTTACAGTATCCATTAAACATTTCTGCAGGATACTAGAGGGTTTCACATGCGCTAATATTGTCCTGTCTTCAGAAACTTATTTCTACTACATCCAGAAACTGTTCAGCCAGCCTTGGCAGAGTTTTTAATTGTTTATTAAAAATTGTTTATTAAAAAGTTTAACACCTTTACTATATTTTCCAAAAATGGGAAGTGTTAATATTGTATTTTGAAAAAAAAAAAAAATGTTTTCAATCCCTAAAATTAATTGCAGTTTGAACAGCTTATGAAACATTTCCACTTTATTTGATTGATTTCACTACACTTCATGGAAATTAGTTGGCCTCTTTAGCTTTAGCGGAAAGTAAATTAAACAAAATTTCCCTGTGAAATGCACCTTTTAGGCAAAATAACAACAGCTCAAGCATAAACAGTAATAAATTCTTTATTTTTAATGCTTCTAGCTTCATGACCTTAAATTAAATAAGTTATGTTCTACCATATACCAAGTTTGTTGACTACCTCTTCCCTGAATTAAAATCAACCTTATAATATTTAACAAAATACAGCGATTATTGACCTAGCTACCCTACAGATTAAGCCATTCAGCACAAAATACTTTTATAGTATTGATTTGACGGGGTCTTGGAAGCATGTTCAAAACATGCATGTACGTTTAATATAAGGAAGGGTAAGCTGAGGTATGCTCATAATGATTCATTTTAGCCCATTTTCAATTAAAATATTTCTAAAATAAAATACAATAAAATAAACCACACATACCATACAAAAATTCAAAGGTCTGTGTATTTTTCAAAGGGAAAAACCATAACAAAATTACAAAAAATAATATTGTAAAATAAGATCAGGATACCAAAACAACCAAAAACAGCAGTATAAATTCAGCCCATGTATATTTCAGTTGACCCCTTTAGACAAATACAAGAAAACTTGGGCTTCTGTATTCAAAACTCCCTTGCCCAAATTGTTGCATGGCAAATATTTGATTAATGTGAAGCTTTCAAGATGACATCTCCAGTCAATTTAACATCTGGGCAGGTATGTCTGTAGGTTGAGTCATGGCAACTGTATTTCTTTCTTTCTGGTAGAAACATTTTGCTGCTTGTCCAAGCAGCTTCTTCAGTCTGGGCAAAGGTTGGTAAGGGGACCCCATATATGTCTTCCAGGGTGGCTGCATTGTTCCTACACCTGGATGGCTGTTAATTGTGCCATGGAGGTGTGGATTGCCTTTGGGATGTCTTACTCCTAAATCCTTTGTTCATCCCCAAGTGGATCATTAAGGGTGGCCTTCCTGGTGGTCTTAATCTTCCTGGGGACTGATGAAAGAGCAGCATGAAAAATGCAGACAAGTTGTGTCTGAGGCCTCCGCCTCTGTTGAGGGAAGGATTTTCCACTTTGGCATGAATGGATTCCTTAACCCCTCTCTCAAACCACCTATCTTCTCTGTCCAAAATGTGAACATTGTGGTCCTCAAATGAGTGCCCTAAGGTGGTTTGTAGGGACAATGCAGCTGCCCTGGAAGACATATATGGGGTCCCCTTACCAACCTTTCCCCAGACTGAAGGAGCTGCTTGGACAAGCAGCGAAACGTTTGAACCAAAAAGAAAGAAACCCAGTTGCCATGGCTCAACCTACAGACAATTCCACCTGGATGACTGAGAATCTTCATCGACATCTGGGCAGGTACATAAATGATATAACCATCTCTCAGATATTCCTTTTTCTGATTCTTCCAAACGTTGACTTCCCCACACTCAGCTCGAAATCAAAGGGGGATTCTTTGTGTGTGTTTATGTGTGTGTGTGTGTGTGTGTTCATTCATCTGAAGGTATAAGGAAGCATTGGCTAACTGGGCTGGTGTAAGCACTCACCTACTACTTCCCTGGGGTATCAAAATAAAGCAGTACTTTCTAAGGAATTATTTCTCTCCAGTGCCAAGTTTTCTTTTTTGTCAGATTCAGACAACAAAGTAGAGCAGAACCTTCTAGATTCACAATTGTTCATGCTTGTCTGAAGGATTATCTAAAAATCTATATGCCTAAAATTTTCTCCAGATGCTTAGGAATGTGATGTCTCTTTTATGAATCTAATAATGACCACTTTGACAGTTATTCTGTCACATCCTCCCCCTCTTCTACTTCTACATTGTTATACATACTTTTTCAGATGGCACAGCCTTTCTGGATAGTTGACCACACATATTCCTTAAGTACAACTTACTGCAAAAAGTAGTGGGTGGAGCCAGGACAAAACTTAATTCTGATTTCATTTCACTTATGTTTTGGTAAACATTAAACATATTAAAATATTAACACATTAAAATTAAATATAGAAGTATTCTTTCTGAGTCACATTAAGAATTGCAAATAGGGTGCAATTCTTGAATGTGCAATCAAGGGTCCATATCTGGGATGTCAGTTTGTGCAGCTCTAGTATATAAAGTAATAAGATATGAATGGATATATGTAATGGATTGATATACCACCTTAGTCTAGTGGAGCTCTAAGTGGTGTACAGCAATAAAAATAAGCAATACTATTTTAATAGTGTTATAGGAAAACGATAATCAATTGGTAGCATCCTCACATTCTGGGGTCAGCCTCACACAACTATCCAGTCTTTAAAGATCCTCTGGAAAAGCCAAATCTTGACCAGCTTCCAGAAAACCATGAGAATAGAAGTCCTCTCACCTTGGATGGCAGGTATTGTAGAGGAGGGGAGAATATATGCATCAGTTCTTTTTCTCATTGTACCTTTTCATAGATGAGGAGCTTCAGTAAATATTCTGTGCTAGCCTGGAATAAGCAGGCAAAATCACTACAGGATAGATAGTCTCACAAATACTCAGACCAAAAACCATAAAGGGCTTTCCATATGATAACCAGCACCCTGAATTGCTCTTAGAAATAAGACATATTACTGGAGAAATCCTATTTCTAATAAAATTTTCCACTTCCAATTATGATGTATTACATGTGCAGTTCAGTAGACTGTTTTTACTGGCATTTTATTTATGTCTTTATTTGTAAATGCGATAGATCAACCTTTATGTAGCTATACTAATGCTACTAATAATAATTTGTTAAATTTGTATGCCCCGCAACTCCTAGCAACTTTATTATTTGTTTGTTTGCTTGTGAATAGGATTAGTCAACCTTCCTTAACAGAAATCTTGGTGGAAAATGACATACCAGTCAGTGCCAAATTGTTGAGCAAACCCTATAATTCATATACAGTTTTTTTGGCCTCTGGCTGTAAATGAATAAAGTTTGAAGAGTACATGTTCAAGGGCAGATAAAGACAGGTATGTTTTCAGGTGCTCCAGAACAGGACAAAAGGCAAATGTAATGTCTAGGACAGCATTTTAAAATGAATACAATCCAGCTCTTATGATTTAATTAAACTTGCAGGACAGCACACTCATTTTACAAATCTACCTAAACTTATACCTTCTCTTGTGATTACATTCTTCAGTCTCTATAAGATTATTTGTGCTCGTACAAAGAAAGAACAAAAAAAATCCATCATCAGGATTATACATCAATTGTTATTGTCTATTGAGAAGATCTCATGTTCCTTTCATGGCATTTCCAGTTAAGTGAGTCAAACAGCAAGTGGTGGGAAATACTGTATATCTATCAACCAAACTGCTTTCCAGAGAATCTGTGGTCTTGATATAACACTCTGTACAAGCACCAAATTGGAGGTTTGAAACTAGTTTGCTTATAAAACTTGCTGCCCCAGAAGGCTGTTTCATCCTGGCCTGTAGTACAGATGACACTGAACTGTCTCTAACTTCAACATTTAATCTGGCTTCCTATTCACTTAGGTATTGCTGCCTGTACACATATGACTTCAAGGTATTGCTGCCTTGGTGACTTCAAGGTATTGCTGCCTGTACACATATGTGAGAATCTCTAACTAATAATATCAAACTAATAACTTTAAAATGTTGGTTAGGTCAATGTGATGTTATAATGTGCTTTTGTTTTACATGTAAGACTTTAGAGAACATGTGCTTGCAAAGAGTCTCTTTTAAATGACTCCATCAGTCAAGAAATAATACCAATTTCATGGTGCATTGACTTGTCCTTGGGACTGTACAGCTTAAAATTATACTAATTTAGAACATTCAATGACCATTATAGGATCATCATCTGCATCTCCAGTAGCAACAGTTCTTGAACAGCATTGCTTTTATTAGCAACTCCTTTATAGCAGAAAAAATCACTAATCCTTGATATTGCTCTTACAGTTCAATAAAACATTATCTGTTCAATCATATATCCAGTTATTGGCTAGTTAATACCTTCTGCCAATTCTATGATCCTTTACGTTTGATCCATCATTAGAAAGGACATTTTCCCCCTTTCTCTTCTCTTTTGTATGTATTTGGCTTGTATTTTTATATGTATTTTTATGCCAAGTCCCCAAACAATCCATGTTTACAGTCAGGGAAAAACCAATCCATTGAAGATAGATAACCTGCTATGGATTGTTTAAAAACCTATGGAATGGGACACATATTACTGAGGGCTTATTTCTTGAAAATAAACCCACAAAACTAAAGGAAATATCTGTTTTCTTTTAACAAGCTTTCCCTCCCTGCAGCTTCTTAAATATGATTTAACGTTCAGGGGTTTTGTTCATTAAGCACAGTGGCCTAACAAAACTATTCACCTTCCTTTCATAGCATCAGTACAGTAGACCTTTGAAGAGAATAATTTTGCAGCCAGCAAAGTGCTCCCTTTCTTCCTTGCTGACATAATAAAGCTATAATGTTCACCGAGTTGTGTGCTAAATATTTATTTTCTCTGTTACTAACCTATTTCATTTATTTAATTAAAAATAATTTTATTCCCATAGTTTCAGCCCAGTGGCTTCCCATTAATACAGCCCAATTTAATAATAATAATAATAATAATAAATTCAAAGACTATTAAATTAGGTCTGAGATAAAAATATTCATTTCTAGCACATGTGCTACCCACTTTCCAATTGCCTAAAGAAGCTAGTTTGGTCATAGATCTAGCCTGTTAATAGCAAAAGAATCCCAGACCATGTTGCAAGACATTGATCTATTCACTTTGCTAGACTTTGCCCAGGAAGCATTCAGCTGCAGGCAGATATAATTATATTTTATTATATTTTTAACCCACCCAATACTCAGAATTCTGGGTGAATTACAAAGTTATTTAAAGCATTAAAAAGAATGTTAAAAAAAACAATATTTTAATAAATAGAACAGAAATAAATATGTATGTGTGTGTGTGTATGTGTGTGTGTGTGTGTGTGTGTATGTATGTATGTGTATATATATATTTATATATATATATATATATATATATATATATATATACATATATATATATATATTTATATTTATATTTATATATACATACATACATACATACATACATATATCTGTATGTGGGTCTCAGATTACAGTACCTGCAGTGTAAACTGAGCAGTAAAAGTCCAAAGTAACGATAACCATGCCTAGGAGAAGAGGAATAGTTTAGGCTAGTGTCTTCCTAAAATGGCACTGGATAAGTGAAGCCTCAGAATAGAGGTGGTTCTGTCTCCTGGAGCTATCTACCTAAGTATACTTTCTAGAAGGGTGCAGAGAATGTCCTATGAGAGCAACATAAGATATTTTGGCTGTAAAACATTCATGGTTTCAAGGATTATCACCCAGACTTTGAAATCATCTGAAAGTGGACTAGCAGTCCTACGTACAACACATTACATACTCTAATCAAGTATTGAATTGTAGTAGGTGGCAGCACCTAGCTGACCTTATCTGATCTGAAAAAAAAACAATCCCCCCAAAACCTAAGAAAGTTGAGGTTTTTGTTAATACTTGGTTAGGAGGTTGCTATGAAATCTGCAGTGCTGTACATTAGATTGGGAAATGGAAAAAAAAAACCAAGAGAGAGCAATGCCAAACCATTTATATATTGTTGTCAAGAAAAGTATATTTCCATGTCATCCATAGGAGGTGGCTTGACTTGTGGGAGACTTTATCTTTTAATAGGGGGTTAAGCAGAGTATGCTTAACTGTTGCTAATCTATCTACATTACTGTCATTTATAATAGGCTGGTTTAAGATGAATAGAATGTACTTTTATTAATTTAGCTAACACATTATAGGAGAGCAAAAGAAAAGAATGGATACACTTATGGGAAAATAGAAGTATAATGAATAGCCACTGTATAATACAAGTTAATATATACTTTTATAGATTATTTTTACTCTGGTAAAGTACACCTGTCTTGAAGTTTATACTTTATTTTTTTTCCCAAATAAAGCCACTCTTGTGTTTTAGAATGACTCTTTCATTCATTTAATTATACGTTTGCTCTGACTATCCCGAAAAACTATTTTTATTGAGATTTATACATCATGTAACATTACTCTTTCAGAAGACAGGTAAGCATGGCTAATCAGTGAATAGATGTAGGTCAGAGTGATGGAGAACAAATGTAGAAAGACATGGAAGTATCTACTCAACACGGAATATAACTAAATTTTAAATAGCTTTTGTTGTTGTTGTTGTTGAAATATGTATGGTTTTAATTTCACTTGACTTGGCACAAACTTTTCCAGTGGCTTTCATATATGCATGGAACCTCACCATACCTACTGTAGTTTCTTTCCTCCACTCAATTTTCTCTTTTCTGTGATCTTCCACTAACCTCCTCCCACTCTCTCTTCTAAGTCTATTATTACATCTCCGATTGCATCAGAACAGCAGTTTCCAGCCAAATAGCTGATTTTTTTTTCCCTCCTGGCCGCCTCCACAAAAATCACATTTTGTGCAAGGTGTCCATAAAAGTAGATGTATTTGGGAAGGACTTGAAGACTCTTTTGATCATCAGTAGAAATAAATGGTACAGCAGAGGCATGAAAACTATGGATGTTATTGTCCCAATAGATCAGGTTGAACCAGGCTGGAATAATTATATCACAGAGGAGATTTTCTTTCTTTTCCATTTGTCCATTCAAGACAAAGGTAAATTATATTGTAGAAAAGTTGCCTATGTACTCTTATTTAACAGAAGATAAAACTGATAACCAAAGTTTGACTCAGCTTTAAAAGGCTGAACACTCCTTCACTGGAGTAAATGGCTCACTAATTACACAGAAAAAAATAATGCATGGTAAATTAGGTCCAATTTTTTCTAAATTGCTGTAATTTGCATTCAGGGATGAGACTTGCAAGATAAAGCCTTTTTGTATGTTTGTGCAAGTCTGTAAAATCTCACACTAACCTAAATAAATCATGCAACTAAAACAATCACTATAATAAGACTATAAACAAAGCATTTGGTATTGTAATTGATTGCTCAGGTAAAGATATTTCCTAAATCTTGGTTAAACATATTGTAGACCTACAACTCATGTTCAACCCAGATTTATCAGAAGACTGTCCCTCCCTCAAGTTTATAATCCATATTTTTTAGGGTCAGTAAACCAGATTTTGGATTTATGTTTGCCTGGGATAGTAGCCTCTACAAAAGCAGAGGCTGGTGTCAAAAAATCAGTGTGGTAGATGCAACAATATGATCAAAGCTCTGCCCCTTTTTACATGTAGACTCCTGTATATTCCTGGAAGGAGATGTCAGCTATCACCCCACTGTCATATGTGCAACATTTTGTCAGGATACAGCAAGTTTTCATCTGGTAAATTATATGTAATCTGAGTAAACTGAGTGAATACAAATTCTAGTATTCACTCATGTGATAAAAATTAATCCCATTTATTGCTCCTTGAATTGTAGTTCAGTCTACCTTCACCATGATTTAGGGAAGGAATGGGAATAATATTTGACAGATAAGGAACTATATGCAAAGATTGTTCTAATTAGAACTGGTGATCTTAGTTCGATAAAGTTGTGCATCCTCAAAATGGGAAGAAGGGGAAAAGAATAAAAACTCAAAACTGAATCATCCTGCAGAAGAAACTCTTATATAATGGACTAAATTAATGAATATTTCAATTCCATTGTAATTAAAGATGATCTAAGACACTATGGATGTTTTCTACCTCAGCTCCTCTACCAGAAGCCTGGGAGTTCGAGGGCTCTATGCAGTATCTTAGCTGTTCCTAGCACTGCACTCTTCTGGACACAATACTCTGATGTTGTACCTGGGATCTGCTGGAGCCTCTCCCACTTCCGAGTCACAGCCCCAAGTGCTCCTACCACCACTGGGACCACTTTGGCCTTCACTTTCCACATCCTCTGTAATTCCTCCTTCAGGCCCTGGTATTTCTCCAGCTTCTTATACTCCTTCTTCCTGATGTTACTGTCACTTGGCACTGCTACATCTATCACCATTGCTGTCTTCTGATCCTTGTCTACTACCACAATGTCTGGCTGATTGGCCAGTACCTGCCTGTCCTTCTGGAACTGGAAATCCCACAAAATCTTAGCCCTGTTATTCTCTATGACCTACTGTGAAATCTCCCATCTGGACTTTTGAGGGTTTAGCCCAAACATTGTGCAGATCTTCCTGTACACAATGCTAACTACTTGGTTGTGCTGTCCAGTGTATGTTGTTCCTGCCTGCATCATATATCCTGCCACTATATGTTGGACTGTCTCTGAGACACAGAGTCTGTACCTCGGGTCTTGTCTACTGTGGTAGATCCCTGCTTCTATGGATCTGGTGCTTAGTGACTGTTCTTGTGCTGCTATGATCAGTGCCTCAGTGCTGTCTTTTAGTCCAGCCCTTTCCAACCACTGGTAGGATTTCCCAGGGTCAGCCACCTCAGCTATCTGTTGATGGTACATCCCATGCAAGGTCTTGTCTTGCCTTGGCACTTCCTCTGCTTGATCTTCCTTCCATGTCTGCTGCTGCCTCAGGCATTCTCTCAGCAGCTCATCTTTGGTGCCATCTTACTGATGTACTCCTGAATGCTCTGGGTCTCATCCAGGGCAGTGGCCTTGACACTCACCAGACACTGCCCTCCCTCTTTCTGCCTGGTGTACAGTCCCTAGGTTTGGACTTGGGGTGGAAACCTCTGTACAATGTTAGGAGCTTCTGGATCTTCACATCAGCAGCCTCCATGTCCTCCTTTGGCCAACTCACTATACCAGCAGTGTATCTGATGACTGGCAGGGTGTACGGGTTGATGGTGTGGAATAGACATGTAGCTGGTCTTGTTCTTCCCATTGAGCTGGCTCTTCAGGACCTGTCTTATCCTCTGGTGGTACTTGGATGTTGCTGTCTTCCTTGCCTCCTCATTGTGGTTTCCGTGTGGGATACCAAGGTACTTGTAGCTGGTCTGTAAGTCTGCTATGTGACCCACTGGTAATTCTACCCCATTCTTCCCTCTCTTTTCTACCATTCATCCACACTTCTCTAGTCCAAATGACATCCCAGTGTCCTCACTGTAGATCCATATCAGGTGGATCAGCGAGTCAATGTCTTGTTCACTCTTAGCATACAGCTTGATGTCATCCATCTAGAGGCAGTTGCTGATGGTAGTTCCACTCTTGTATCCATATCCAGTCCTTGTGATTATCTGGCTGAGGGGGTTCAAACCTATGAAAACAGCAGTGGGGACAGTTCATCACCTTGGTATATGCCGCACTTGATGGCCACTTGTGTGAGCTGTCTTGAGTTGACTTTCAGTGTTGTCTTCCACAGTCCCATTGAGTTCTTGAGGAAGGTCCTGAATGTCCTGTTGATTTTGTATAGTGCCAGGCATTCATAGATCCACGTATGTGGCATTGAGTCATAGGCCTTCCTATAGTCAATCCAGGCTGTGCTTAGATTGGTCTGTCTAGACCTTGAGTCTTGGGCGACTGCTCTATCTATGAGCAACTGGTGTTTTGAGCCTCTGGTATTGTTCCCAATGCCCTTCTGAGCTGTGCTCATGTACTGGCACATATGGTCCTGTAGCTTGGTGGCTATGATGCCTGATAGGACTTTCCATGTTATGGGTAGGCAGGTTATTGGCCAGTATTTGCATGGTGCTGTTCCCTTGTGGGGGTCTCTCATGATCAGCACTCTCCTTCCTTGTGATAGCCAGTCTGGGTGGGAGCCTGCTTCTAGCAGCTGGTTCATCTGTGCTGCTAAGCATTCACACACTGCTGTTAGTTTCTTTAGCCAATAGGTATGGATCATGTCCAGGTCAGGAGCTGTCCAGCTCTTCATGTTCTGGACCCGCTGTTGGATGTCTGCTACTGTGATGGTGACTGGTTCCTGTTCTGGGAGATTGCTGTGGTCTGTTCTCAGGTCCTGCAGCCACTTTGCACTGGTGTTATCTGTCTTCTTTCTCCCATACCTTTTTCCATCCCTGTTCAGTTTCTGCTGTTGGTGCTCTGCTGTTACTGCATTGTTGCACTGCAGTTGGGAGTACACCTTGGATGGTTCTTTGGAGAACAGGACATTTATCGTTTTGGTTTCTGCTTCTCTAGTTTATCTCCTTAGTCTGGTAGCCAGTGCTGTTAGCCTTTGTTTAGCAGTCTCTAGGGCTTCAGATCCAGTCAGGCCCTTGTATTTTTTTAATAGACAACTCTTAATCTCCATACCCTTCTATGGCTCCACCAGCTGACTAACTTCTCTCCAAGTGCCTTGATCTTAGTCTCCACCTCATTTTCCGGGGGTAGGGGTGGAGGCTGGGGTTATGTACTGCTGTTCTTCTTGATCATGTAGCCAAGCATATCCAGGATTACAGTGGCTATAGCATATACCAGTTCATTGGTTTGAGTTATGGTGGTAATAGGGATTGTTGTGATGGCTCTATTGGCATCTTTTAGCATACTATCTGATGGTACTTCTCCACTCTTAATAATCGGTCTCAAGGGCTGACTGTAGCTAGTTTATCTTATGCCTCATATCAGATACTGTGCTCTGTAATGGAGGGGGTGACACTGACATTCCAGGTTTACGTGTTGGCTGCACCTCCAGTTGTTCTTCCAGGTCTTCTTGAGTCTGTGTAGTTGGTCTATCTCAAATTGTGAGAGCAGCTTCCTCTTCACTGTGTTGAAACATTGGGTAACTAGCTATTTCTCAGTGTGGATGCAGGTCTTTAGTCCATCCATAGTTCCCTCATGCATTTCATATACCCCCTCTCATTAGATCTGCTGTTGTAGTAGCATTCCATCAGTTCTAGGTTCTCTTGTCTTGAATGGTTTGTTC
Source organism: Candoia aspera (assembly GCF_035149785.1). Lineage (NCBI taxonomy): Eukaryota > Metazoa > Chordata > Lepidosauria > Squamata > Candoiidae > Candoia > Candoia aspera. The sequence goes on from NC_086155.1 coordinate 193,229,056, forward strand.
CAGTAGCCCACTTTAAAATATATATATATCCTGCCTTTATTATTTTTATAAATAACTCAAGGTGGGGAACATACCAAATACTCCTTCCTCCTCCTATTTTCCACACAACAACAACCCTGTGAGGTGGGTTGGGCTGAGAGAGAGTGGCTGGCCCAAGGTCACCCAGCCAGCTTTCATGCCTAAGGAAGGACTAGAACTCACAGTCTCCTGGTTTCTAGCCCATTGCCTTAACCACTAGACCAAACTGGCTTGTCATTACATTTTCCTGGTTCCCCAACATCCGGCATGGGCCTTGTTAAACCAGGTGACATCTGAGCCAGCATGACTCTCCTAGTTTACTCTCTTATGTGAGGTAGGCAGGTGAAGCGATAGGGGGTCTTTGCCCAAGGACCCCTACTGGTAAGGTAGGTACCAGCTGGGATTTTAACCCCAGTCTCCCATGTCAAAGAGTAGCCCTCTAACTACTATGCTGTCCAGCATACTCTGATGCTCTGTTTATCCAAACACTAGCAATGCACATAAGCAAATTATAAAACAGCACTATAAAATCTTTCCAAATAAACAAAAATTTGAAATCAATCCCACTAAAATAATTGCAGTAGCAAAAGCTTGAGGAAAGAGATTTGTTTTTACCATTTTTTTAAATACTAGGAGAAAGGAGGCCAAACCTACTACCTTTGTGAATGCATTCTGTTGCTTGGGATTTACCCAGGAGAAGGATATCTCCTCTACACCAGATAATCAAGCTTTCAAAGGGCTTCTCCTAAGCAACTCAGCAAGTTTATAAAGTGAGAGGTGGTCCTACTGAGAGTGGTCCCTAAGCTGTTTAAAAGTGAACACCAGCAGCATTTTAAATTGTGCTTAGTAGGCAAAAGGTTGCTGGTGCAGATCTTTCAGTACAGGCATCATGTATTCCTTGTACCTCGAACAGGCCAGCAAACTACCCCATTTTGTACCAGTTGCAATTTCCAGATACATTTCAAGGGTAGCCCTGTGAAAAGCATGTAGCTTTATGCATTCCCTGTGTAAGGCAATGTAGATTAAATTCTATATTAATATATGAGATACTGTCCTAACAACCAGGAAACACACTGAGACAATGAACTGGTCTCTAATATTTATTGCTAGTACTTAACAGGAATCCTAACAAACTGAAGAAGCGTGGGAAAAACCCAGACATATAAACCCCCAAGGGTTAAGGCGGTCCCGATCTGTGTCTCTTTGAATGGCTGAACAATTCATCAGTGCTACGCATGCGCTTGACAGTCTGGATGGGAGCCCCCTGCTCGCCATCCTTACTCATGACAGATACAGTCTTTAGAAATTGGAATCCTAATTCATGTACTAAGGCAAGTATGACTAAAGCCAGTGGAGTTATTAAATAAACCCATGTACAAATTACAAGAAATGGGAAGAGAATGCTCTTCTTTATGGATCCCTTCCCCTACCTGCCAACTGAAAATTTGGTGAAGCTTGATTGGTGTGATTTGTCTGAAAATAAAAGAAGTCAGCACTGTAGGGCTCTCTGATTTTATTACTCTCTTTCTTCTTCTCTTCCACAGGATGAGCATTAAAATAAACATCATTAGGAAATTCACACTGTAAGTCTCATGTTGATCCACAGGATTGAAAGATCCATCCAGGCATCAACAGTTCAGTATACAGGAATCTAAGCCTGTATAATCACAGATCAGGAAGTGATATTCTGCACTTTGGTAGGGTATATGGTAATCTTATAGGTTCTTTGATGCACAAAGAAGCTTTGAATATCAGCCATGGAGAAAATATAAACAACATAGTTACTTCTTCCAGACTGGGAGCATGAAGGTTTTGTTGCTCAGAACTTTCTGCAATATTTATAGAATATAAAATTAAATCTCAAAGGGAAATCCTGTTCTCTCAGAATATAAAATATTGGGTGTATTTGTCTGTGTGCATAAGCACAACATTTGTAAACAAATTAAAACAGCATTTGTCATCGGAACTAATTTCAGAGAGCATTTTTTTCTAATTTGAATATTTTATTCCCCTTTCCCCCACTTTCTTTACAGAACTTCTTATACAGATGGTAAAATAGAACCACCTCACATACAGAGTAATTGGAATGAGTAAATAAAACTTGATTCAGAAGCATATGTTCCATTTTGTATTCTTTTTTTAAAAGAATCATTGCTTTGTTGTCTGCTAGATATTTGCCTTTCAGATCTGAAAGGTGCAAGTGTTGATAGGGAATTCTGGATTCTGATGTAAGCCATGAATAGATAAATAAATATATACAGACAGACAACATTCAAGGTACAGACACTTCGGGTTTCTTGTTGAATAAACAGACTTCTTGAATGGTTAATTTAAGGCCCTATAATCTGGACAACCCCCCACAACAAAATACATGAGGAAATGAGACTTTATAGCTTCTCTCTCAGTTTTGTTGCATTGCATTTACCTACATATTCTAAATATGCCGCTTCATCTTCTGTACATTCATTGAAAGTTTGAAGACTGACCTTTATGTCCCAGTTTAGGCTATAATTGAAAGTTCTGCTCATGTTGCACTCGTCAATACATAAAAGAGACAAGGCAAGTACAACTGTTTTCCCATCAAATCTCTGATGACTGTCTGTCTGTCAAAGGAGATGGAGACTACTTGGCATAAAATATCAAGAAATATGGTCTCCACCTCTCTATATTAATTCACCAAGAAGGAACACAAATGGTACTGCAGCATTTGTCATATATGGGATGATGTAAGTGTATATACAGAGCCAGTCTGCTGTAGTGGTCAAGGCACCAGGCTAGAAACCAGGAGACTGTGAATTCTAGTCCTGCCTTAGGCACAAAGCCATCTGGGTGACCTTGGGCCAGTCTCTCTCTCTCAACCTTGGGAAGAAGTCAATGGCAAACCAATTCTGAAAAACCCTGCCAAGAAAACTGCAGGGACTTGTTCAGGCAGTCTCTGAGAATTGGACATGATTGAACGGATTTAAAAAAAAAAGTTTGTGTGTATGAAGAATCTTACTTTGAACTCTGATATCAAAACCAGGATGACACTGTATTGTGTGTTAATTAAAAAAATGTGTATCTGCATGACAAAAATGAGGGACAAACTGAAAACCTTTCTATGCCTAAACATAAATAAGTAACATTTCCACCACTTTTTTTAACCTCCTCTCTTCTTTCATAATAGTTATACTTGGCTTGCTACTATGAAACTCTCTGCAAGGTCTTAGCTCTTCTCCTTCCCTTTCTTTCACTCCAACGTTACTAGCATCAAAAGTTTGAACAAACTGGAATGCAGCTAAACTGTAAAAAGTAGAGCTGAATTGAATCTGTTAAATCAAGTCTTTTTTCTGGCTAAAAACATACAATTTTGCCATGCTTAAATGGGGTATGTTTTGATTGTAGACTTTGGTAAGGAGAGAAGTCCATTCCAGTTAGTGAAGAATTCTTCCAATCTACCAAGGGTATTTCCAGATAGTTCAAGGAATAAATGGTTTGGCAAGAAAGTGAAGAGCCAACAGCTTAGTCAATGCCTTGAAAGGAGAAGACTGAATTAAAAAAAAAAAAAGCAAAAAACAAAAAAGGCAGTGTTACGGAAATTATAAACACAGCCAGTGTACTGAATGGCAAAGAATCCTTTATCAATAGTTGTTAATTTGAAGAAAAATGCTGTCCACTTTCTCCATGTAAAAAGTTATTCCTTGTGCCTGCATATTTATAGAACATCTTCTTTGATGCTGGAAAAAAGGCAGAAGATTTTAAAGACATGATGAAGCTTGAAAAAAACCTCAACTTTAATGCTATATAATTGTTTCCCATTCTTTCAATCAGTGATGAAGCTTTAAAATATTGATCAAAGTCAATGACTAATAGCTTAGCTTAGGCTGTGACAAACTACTAAAAAATTTCCCATCTCACAAAAAACCATAGCAGGAGCTAGCACAGGAATTACATTTTATTCTTCCTGCCCCCTCCCCCAGTATGATTACTAGGAAGTCAGGATTAAAGGAATTTGATGGGCAATAGCTTGGAATGTCAGTGTCAAAAGATGTTGCGTGGGCAGTTGGCCTAGAGGGCTTGATGAATGTTTTATATCATGCAGCACAAAGCATTAATGACTGCAAGCTACTCATTGCAAAGTGAAGGACAGAAAGAGCTGCATTTCAAGGAGCATTTTGAAATTATACACATCCTAACAATATCCTGACAATCACCTACTTTTGTATTATCTTTGCATGCAGTGGAGACGCTTCTACATCACCAACGTAGTACCTCTGAAGCCCCTCACAAGCAGATGAAAGATGCTCTGTGATCATCTTCACTTATTCTGAAATGCTGAGAAGAAATCATGACCTGTGGCAGACCATGCAGCCCCACCCCACCAAAAAATAAATCATCTTCATTCCCAGGAAGAAAGGATGGAAGGAAGGACCAAAGGAAGAAGTAGTTGCATTTTGCACAGCAGTCTACCCAACACTTAAAAACAAGGCTAGGAGTTGATTGTTTATGGCCAAGACCAATGATAAGAATTCATCAAATGCTGTGCATATATAGTATAATGTAAGGAAGGCATTGAACAACTTCTATAAGCTATTCCTGTTTGATAGAAAGTTTGCAACCTTCTTGGAGGTATCTGGAAATTGGTCACATGAAAGGAAAACAATAACCTCATGATCATGAGATTAACTTCTCTGACAATTGTTATGAGAACCATTCACCACTGAGTGTACAGTAGGTGTACAGTACAGTTATTTTAGCAGTATGTGTGATACAAATTCAACCTCCATATCAGAACATATGCAAGTGTGATTTTCGTATGGGAAACAAGATATCTGCCCTTGTTGCCCTAATGGGCAATGCATCAACACTCAAGAAAATGGAAACTGACAACAGCACTTGTCAATTTCATTTCTCTTCATCTTGTCTGGAGTCCTGAGGGGGAGCTGCAAAGCCTTCAGGCTGTCATTTTTCTTATAGGATGTAAAGTTCAGAAGCCAGGCTGTTGGATGAGACAAGAGTTCCTTCACACTATTGGGGAAGCAGAACCACACTGTATTAAAAAACAAAATAAAGTAGTCCTCAAAGGGCAAGTGCGAAGTCCTAGGAAACGTTTCCAACAATAGCAAGGAATCCTACATTTAAATAATCTATTCAGCATAAGGCTTACTGGGTAATATTGGGATAATTGCTAGATAGAACAGAGAGAAATAATATTTCTATATATTGAGCTGTTTGGAAGAAGGATGGAATCAGAATGTAGTATATTTCCACTAGAAACTCAGTTCTTAACAATGAAAGTCCAAACATACACAGCCACATTTGCTGAGTAGTAGAAAAAAGAGGAAAAGGAAGAACAAGGTTAAGGAGAAAGAGAAGACAATGTGAAAAGAAATAGAGGAAAGGAAAAGAATAAAGATCAAGTCAGAGACTTAGAGCAAGCTACTTCTAAAAGCTCCAACAGTGATATACTGTATATGTTCTTTAATACAGAATAAGCATTAGAGCTTAAAACCAGATTTTCCCTAGTCATTGTATCTGAATCCCCCAGTAAAGTGATCTAGCTGGCCAGCTAACTAGCTATGTTATGGCATAGGAGCTAGTTACCTGAGAGAATGTTTTCTTCCCATTCTTTCTGCCCACTCTGTAAGATCCAGCAGAGTGGGCTTCCTCAGGTCCCATCCTTGAAAAAAGTATCACCTGATGTGTCTCAGGAAACAGGCTTTCACTGTCTTGTTACCTGCTGTCTGGAATGGCATCCCTCCAGAGGTTCACATGCTGTCCCTTAAGTGAGTTTTAAACACTTAGCTCTTTCCCCAGCCTTTGGGATGGAGACTTGTTTTCAAATGTCTTTTTTTCTTTTCATTTTGGCTTTTGTCCTTTTAATCTGGTCTTGGTTTTTTGCATTGTTTTGCTTTGCTTTGGAGTGAGGGGGAGTTGTATTGGTAGTTTTTATTGAAATCCACCCAGAGTTAGTGAGCGGGTGGCTTTATGCATTTGTACAATTGTAGAGTATCCAATAAAAGAGAATTATCTGTAGCTCAGGGTTGAACTGTGGAGTCCTTGGTGCTCTCTGAACTTGGTTGTTTCTGGCAGACATTTCATTACCTAACTAGGTAACGTCATCAATGTGAGTGAGTGTGGGGTTTGGTCCCTATTTCTGTACAGTAGCTTGCCCTGCCAGTGTATATAGTATATTTGTTTATCATAGCAGGTGACACTACTGAGCTGGCCGTGGCTGATCTTGAAAGCTAAGCAGGTTGGTCCTAGTTCATCCTGGTATGAGAGATCACCAAGAAATAACAGAGCTGTTGGCTAGACTGGGAGGTACATTTCAGAAGAAAGTGAAGACATATATTTTATTTATTTATTTATTTATTTTCTATCCCGCCTTTATTATTTTTAAAAATAACTCAAGGCAGTGAACATACCTAACATTCCTTCCTCCTCCTATTTTCCCCACAACAACCCTGTGAGGTGAGCTGGGCTGAGGGAGAGCAACTGGCCCAAGGTCACCCAGCTGGCTTTCATGCCTAAGGCAGGACTAGAACTCTTAATCTCCTGGTTTCTAGCCCAGCACCTTAACCACTAGACCATACTAGCTCTATATATTGTAATATATTGTAATAAATGTAGTTTTCTGCATGTGTGTTTTCCTTCCTCCCTCCCTCCCTCCCTCCCTTCCTCCACTCCCTCTCCCTCCCCCTCCCTCTTTCTCTTTCTTTCTTCTATTTGAAAGAGTTAAAATTTATACCAGTCTAATTCCTGAACATGCTTCATTGCATCAGAAAAATGTATTGTGCTTGTAGATGCATTCTGATCTTGTTAAAAGGGAAACGAAGATTACAATCGTGTTTTAGTTTCCCACACTAGTCAATGGGAAGCACAACCCTTTTTTCCCCTAACAAATACTATTTTATCTGTAAGAATGATTAATATACCACCAACCAGCAACCACTATCTATACTTTTTGCAAAATACCTGAAGTAGATCAGATAAATCAAGAGTTAAGAAGACTAACAATTATAATTTAAGAGATTTCACAGGTCAAGTCTGGATCTTTACAGGAGACAGAGGATGGATAGAAAAGCTTATTTTAATTTATTTCAACTCAACTGTTTCAACCACTGCACAAATAAAACTCTTTGAACACTGATTAATCAAATCTGAAAGCTAATCCAAACTTTAATTTCATGACACAGAGAGCACTGCAAGGTATGTAGGTGGAGATGTGCTAGAGCTGTTGTTGCCTCCTTTAGTGTGTGCAAGATTTTAATTAATTTTAGGAACTCAGTGTGAGTGCTTTAAACTTAGACAGTTGTCATATTGTAATGGATTGTGAACTTTCTTCTCTCCTGTATGATGGAGCAATGCTTTTAGTATGCAGTTACAGTCAATGAAGACATAGTTTTAGCATTTTGAGCTCCTAAATGGCCTAGCTTTTCGTTTAGCAGCTCACCAGTGGAATATTAATATCATGCTTGGCAATGCAGAAATACATAGTGAATTTCTTTTGTCTCTGAATGTCTGTTTAACAAGTCTTTAATACTCAGGGAGAGAACCCAGATTCAGTAGTTACAGTAATGTTCAAAAGTCAGAATGAATTATTAGTAAAGTACTGCAGTATTAGATGCTTTTTTTTTTAACCCAGTTCAGTCAGGCAGAGTGGGTATGCTTAGTGTTATCTTGTAGGACCCAGGAAGATGCCTCCTCTGTTGCAAAGCCTTCCCTCTGGAATTACATCTTCCCCATATCTCCCCCACTTGTAATATTTAGGAAATCATTAAAAAACAGGTTGGATTTCCTACTCTTTAGGGTAGGGTGGTTGCAGGTGGGCCCTTTCATTATGTTTGCTTGTCTATGAAAGCAAGCAAGCAAGCAAGCAAGCAAGCAAGCAAGCCTCATTGAGTTTCTTCATGATGTCTTCCTTTGGGATTTAATTGAAGTGTGGGAAGCCAGGGAGATCATAGACCAATGATGGGGTGACTGTGCAGTGTAAAATGAAAAAAAAAGTGAAAAGTCTCTTATAATATAATCAAGTATGGGCCGTTACATAAATTATATACCCATTATAGTAAAGGTAAAGGTTTCCCTTGATGTAAAGTCCAGTCGTGTCCGACTCTAGGGGGCGGTGCTCATCTCCGTTTCAAAGCCTTGGAGCCGCCGTTGTCCATAGGACACTTCCGGGTCATGTGGCCAGCATGACTCACGGAACGCCGTTACCCATTATAATTTATCATAAATTATCTTCTTCTTTGAAGTATCTTTTCCATCAAAATGAATAAGGGTTTTTCTTTGTTTATTCTCAGGGCTACCTTGTGAATGAGAATTAGTTGAAAACTGTTGCAAAATTTCTCTAAATAGACTAGAAATCTTTTATTAGAAGGAGTGAAACGTGAACATTTATGTTGGATCAACACTATTTCTTGTAAAACCCCTGTAGTCTATGGTTCCAAGTTCTTTGGAAAAATATCCCACGTTTACAAGTTTTAAATTTTATTCTCCAAGGGCAAGCAGGAAAAAAAAGCCTCCTTTGTGGGAGGTCAAAAAAATCAAGATAGTTGTCATAACCATGTAGCACATGTAAAAAAAGGATTGTGCAGTATTGGTACCATTGCCATTATTGACCTGTCCCTCTATGTATGACCCCAAAAGTGGGAGATAATATTCATCTACTTGTGAGGAAAAAGAAGAATAATTTAAAAATGTAAATGTCTAATATTATACCTAAATAATGACAACATTGGGGCTTCCTTCCTTCCTTCCTTCCTTCCTTCCTTCCTTCCTTCCTTCCTTCCTTCCGTCCAACAAAGATTAAGCAACAGAGGAATTCCCACTGCCTGATTCTGGTCAGATTACCCCAGAGAATGATTCTGTGTGGTGATATAACATTATTCCCAAGCACAACGTGGGTGTCTATGGTATGGCACAAATTCATGCTTTGTATTCATAGACTGTTTTTCTTTGTATTATTAGCATTATTTCCAGAAGCATGGAGGGAGGGAGTGGGGAATGAAAAACCTTTTCTTCTTTTCTTCTGCAGTTGTGAGAGAAGCACTGAGCAATTACAAAGCAAAGAAGTCAGTAATTTGATCCTTCCCCCCCCCCCCAATCTCTTCAATATTTAATCACTTTGAAGTGTGCTTCTCAGTACTGCTTGGAAAGCCTACTGGCCAGCTCTGGAGCAGAATTAGTCTACGGGCCTAACAAAAGGTATATTGTCTGGTTTTCTCCATAACCCCAGAGATAAACACAGTTTCACACAGTTGTATATATCATACAAGAACATTGAGTGTAGAGCTAGAAAGTACAATCCTGATTCTCCAGAACAGGAAAATACTTATACTAAATCATACTATGGGCTCTTCTAGCTCTCTACTGACATCTTTGACAATGGCTTTCCTGAATTTTGGATGAGAATCTTTCTTTTACACTCCCATCAGGAACTGGTGTGATTGAATTGAGAACTTTTACTCGCAGAGCAGATGTTTTCTACTGAATTCTCTATCTACTCAAACAATATATGTAATTTAAAAGGTGAAGGAAAGACTAAACTGACATACATTGAGTAAACTAGAATGTTGCACAGTAGAGAGAGAAAACACTTCATTGGGGTTTTGTTTTTGACAGTCTATGCCGGGTAATATATAGCCAGAGCCTTGCTGCTGAATCAGCAAAATAAATTCACCATACTTCTTTATCTTATCACGGCAAGTTGAGTGTGTCTTTTAAGTCTACAAGTGCATTCACAAAGTAGGGGAGTGATATTCATTCTCTCTATATATATTTCTTTCTCTCTCTCTCTTAAAAAGAACATTTCCATATGTGGACATTTATTTTTCCTATCCACTTCCTGCTTCTATATGTTTTAAACAGATTGCAACATATGCCACTTTATTTTAAAACTTCTGATAAGTGTAGATTTTTGATGGATGAGTTTCATCTCTTTTTTCATTGTCAAATGATGCTTGGATGACACAAAAGTTATATAAAAGGCAGAGCTGTAACTTACAGATGGATCAATGCCCTGTAGACCATAAGATTAAATACAAAAAGAGAGACAAGTTACTGAACTCAAGGCAATGCAACAAAGTCAGGCATTCTTGGGAAACTATATAAACCAAAAGTGATTTCACACTAAAATAGATCATAAAAAGAAAGATAAAGTATTTCTGATACTTCTGTTACGTTTTTAAGGTATTGTGTCACTTTTTAGATAAAATTGTTTTTCACTGTAGTAGGGATGTAGCATTACTGTTGCCTGCATTGATCAGGAATGTACACAGCTCTGTAGGGGTCTTCTATTCTGATGAAGGTTGATGGACCAATGGCCTGATCGGAGTGTTTAATAGTGGCTGATCTTACAGAGAAAGTGCTTAGTGGGGCCTGGAGTTTGTTGCAAGCCCACTAGAGAAACTCAGAACTGTAGCAGAAGCAGAAGCAGAAGCAGAAGAAGAGTAGCAGTTGTGGGGAATTCTGGGAGTTGCCAAGATTGAGAAACTCTGGCTTTGCCAAAGGGCCCCCCTTCTTGCTTCTAAGCAGTGGAGTGTCATTTTTTAAAAAAAGTATGGGGAGCGGGGGGAACACTTTTCTAGAAGTGATGTGGCTGGCCAAGGCAGCTCTACTTGAGATATACTCATTGCCTCTGAAGTGGATATGCTTCAACATATTTTGTATGTATTTATGTATGTATGTATATATAACATATGTTGAAGCATATCCACTTCATATCTACAGATGTTAACCTCTTTGAGGAGCAACTGCACATTTTTTAAAAAAATAATAACAATGGCTACATAAAAAAGTAAAGTCTTTTTCAAGTTAAGCTTGTGGTGACATCATAGATGCATGTAATTTTCTTGGTAATAATACAGAAATTCTCATTGCCTTCTTCTCATTGTCTTCTTCTAAAATTATTCTTATTTTTTAAATATTTTATTTTACTTCTGAGTCTAGCATACAGTTCTGAGTTTCTCTAGTAGGCTTGCAACAAACTCTTAACACTTTCTCTGTAAGATCAGCCACTATTAAACAAATATATGACCTGGAAAAACAGAGCTTCTTAGGAGTTCTCAAGATTTGACAGAAGTATAGTGTTACACACTATGTCATTTTTTCCCCACTTTTATCAAATAAATAGCATCTATTTTCTATTTCCCTGAGAAGTTCTGCAGGTATAGTTTACAACCAGATCACTGCATCAGACTCTTCTTCTGCTACCCATTTTGAGATAACAGCAGCTACTTGAAATTCTATACTGCAGAATGACTAAGCTTTTTTCCTATATATGCAAATATTATACTTCTGGATTGTAGAAATCTGGAGTTAAGGAAGGGCTTACAAATGCTGATGGCAATTCTCTTCTGTGAATCAAGCTGGTAAAACCTTTGATCTTCCATCAGCTTTGACTCCTGTTAGGTCACCCCTATTAGGCAGACAGGTCCTGTGGCATTTCTTTTTCCTCTCTGCATGCATCTCCAGATTGTTCCTTGCCTCTTTGCCTTAGGGCCACTCTCCAACAAAGAAACGTTCATCACTGGCCAATCCAACTCAGGTTTGCCAGCCCAAACTGTTAGTTATTAAAACCATACAGTCAATCTTCAAAGTCTACTCCATCTTAATTTTTCTTCCTAAAGTTCCTCTGGTAATTTAAGAGTTTATCTTTAATCCCATTCCAATAATCTTTCCTCCTCGTGTGCAAATAGTTCCCTATAATAAACTAAACTGAACAGGACAGGACAGGACAGAACAGAACCAAATTAAAAACTAAACTCCTAATCTCAACATTTTATATCAGCAGGCAAGCACAAAGCATTAAATGTGAACAGCTTGCATTCAACCACATCTCACCCTATCAATAAGATTCCGCTTCAGATTACAAAATAGTTTAGACAGAAAAAATAATTTTAAAATGCCATAGTAGAGCTATTATAAAACACATATAGCTTTTGTTTGTTATTAAAACTTCTACCTTTGGTGACTTATTTTATGTGTTATTTAAACATCATGAAAAGCAATCACAGTTGTTTTGGTCTAGGGGGGAAAATATCCATAGCTTGGTAATATCTTTATTAGGATTAACCAAAATGGCACCACAGGATATGAAAGATCTGCAGTTCTCCAGAATTCTTCATTGGGCAAGATATTGGGGGGTGGGGGGTGGGGGGAATGGCATAGAAGTGAAACTGTCTGAATATTAAGTAAATGTTTCAGCTATGAGGTCTGTACTTTAAAGCCACTACATCATCATTATCATCATCATCATCATCTCCTTCTCCTTCTCCTTCTCCTCCTCTTGCTCTTCCTAGTATTTTCCTCTCTATCTTAGGCTCTGCTTATTGGATCCTGAAAAGCTCTTTGCCCGATCATCCGCATCCTCAGGGCGCACACTCTCAATTTGCATGTCCTTATTGATGGTGTCTTGCCATCTCTGTTTTGGTCACTCATATGGCTGCTGGCCATAGATTTTAAGATGGTAAACTATTTTGGCAACAGTTTACCATATTAAAATCTTAAAATTTCAAACTTTAAAGCCACTTCATACTCAGTGTAAAATCTCTATCTCAGGTGTTCTGAAAAATATAGTCCTTAAGGTTAGTCTTAATGATTTTATCTAACTCTGGGCATTATGCACAAGCAATAATAGCACAATGTACACTGCTGCCACAGAATAATGCAGAGGAAGAAACCAACTGAAAGGCCAAATCTGAAGCAAAGGAAAAAGTTGATATATCAACATTTTCTTCCCCACAGATTTTAGATGTGTTAGAAGTAGTCCTCGATAGCGTCTATGAAGTTTTTTTTGAAGACATCTCTCTTGATGAACACACAAATCCCCCTGTCACATACCCATCAGTATCAGCCTTTGGTTCTCCCCCCAGCTCTGATCATTCTTTATGTTCCTCACAGCCCATGAGTTTTATGTTAATCGTGGAAATGTGTTTGGCAGTATTATATCACATTCCTTGAAATATACTGTACTCTGTGGGTGGGTGGGTAGATAGATAGATAGATTGCATTTGACTTGTTATAGTTCTAAACATTGGTTTTGCTGGAGGTGGGTTAAAACCCCTTCACAAGGGGTGTGAAGAGAGGTAACCAACCCTGGCAGTGGTTCACACCCTAAAGATGCTCTCTGGACATTAATTTAAGAACTTTTTACTATTTTCCTCTTGGAGCATATTATTAAGATTGTTTTTATTGTATTGTTTTACTGTTTATTGTTTTATTGTATTTTAACTAATGTTTTATTCCCTATTTTATGTAAACCGCCCAGAGCCTCTCTCTGAGTGAGATGGGCATTGAATAAATTTGATATATTAAATAAATAAGTAAGTTGTAAACTAGAATTTTGTAACCACTGAGTTTTTTAGTTAATCAATGGGGGAGGAGGAGGAGGAGGAGGAGGTTAATATGCATCAGGAATATTTTCATACATCTATCTTCTTTGCTGTACTGTTGATCAATTACTCCTTGACTTATGCTAGAACAACAATTGTCCAACTTGGATAAACATTCAGCCTTAGATGCACAACATTATTTGTACTAAGGGTCACACTTGTGCATGTGTGTCAGGTGAAGGGCTGCATTTCCAAAATTGTATAGAATGAAGAAGTGGGTGGTCCCAGAACCAATACAAATGGGATTTATATACAATTTAATTTATATTAACTTTTGTATTTGTGTGTGCACCTTTGAGTCAGTCTTGACTTCTGGAGACTGACTGAACAAGTCCCTGCAGTTTTCTTGGCAAGATTTCAGAAGTGGTTTTCCATTGCCTCCTTCCTAGGGCTGAGAGAGAGTGACTGGCCCAAGGTCACCCAGCTGGCTTTGTGCCAAAGGCAGGACTAAAACTCACAGGATCCTGGTTTCTAGCCTGATACCTTTAACCACTAGACAAATCTGTCTCTCAGTTTTAACATTAAAGATACATTTAATAGGATTATATCCATTTCTTTCTTTCTTTTTCCTGTCCAGATTAGAAACCACCCTTTGACTACTTTTGGCATCGCTGCTAAGGACAAATTTAAAGCTTTGGAGGGCTGTTTGGTGCCTTAGGATTTCAGGCCTATAAAACTGTCCTACATTCTGTACAACAATTTGTAGGGTGAATTGTGGAATGATTTGTAAGATAGATAGTGCAGCGATTTGTACAACTAGAATAATAGTATTTGGTTGTACATTGCAATGAAATCGGGATTTCTTTCATGGGTTTTATATTAGCAGAAGGAAACTATTGGATACTTTCCCATCTTTCCTCTTATAGCAAAAGATACTTGCCATCTTCACAATCCAGTCTTAGCTTAGACAAAATTATAAAGCTTTTCTTTACTATTTTCTTCTTTATACCACACCACCATTTATTTTTTGGGTTTAATCATATAAATCCAAAGTTTCTATGTCCTGTAAACATTAGAATCATTTTAAATGACTTTCAAGAAGCTTATTTCTGATGAAAGAGAGAATTCAAATACTCATTTAGTCTACTTTGACGACTATCACACAGAAGAAAGGACAAGAACAGGAAGGATTCAAGGATATGTGATCTGTCCTGAGAAGATAACAAAAGGAGATGTGTGTGCAACTTAACCAAAAAATCAATAACACATGGTTTTCTCCTTAAAGTTCCATTTCCAGCTAAAGCTTTACTTGTACAAGATGCCCTAGTAAGGTGTCAGTCAGTGATGCTATCACTGAACAGACAACTATCCAAAACACAGTAAAAATTAGCTGTTTTGGAAAGAATTGCCCATTTTACTTGACTGTCAAGACCAATTGAACAGGCATCTCACCCAAGCAGTGGAGGATAAGTAGTAAGATTCTGACTGTGTCAAATATGAACACTATGGAATTCTTATGCCTTGAATTAGTGCAGTGTGTGACAAGACTGAAATGAAAACCAAAGGATTTTCTTCTCTCTCTCTTTCTTTAGATAACCTTTCATTCAACTGAAACATGATTGTGATCCTACTGGTTTCAGTACAGTATTATGTGTTGTGCAAATATTCATACAGGAATAGCATGAGCAACCATTTTCTTTCTGTTCATTATTCTTTGGATCAAAACTGTCAGACAGTGTTATGCATTTTAAACCAATGTAGGTGTACTTACTGGGTTTTGAAATTGCTACTAGGCCTCCTAGACATAAGCAGGAGCACATGACACAACCGCAAAAGCCCTATTGCCATCTGTTCAGAGCATTTGAGCATCAGTAACCTCTAAAAGAAAGATTTGGCAAATGTTCCTTATTTTATTGTGCCAATCAGTGAAAAGGCATATGGCTAGTAATGAGGTTCAGAGGCTAGAAAATTAAAGAACTGTGAGGAATTGGCATAACAAGTATCATTGCTCTGGTCCCTCTGGATCGTGAAGGTCATGGCCATGATGTGCACATTTTTTCCAGATTTGTTAGGTTTCTCCTTGACAGTTCTAGTTTTGTTTCCATTCTATTGATGCAGCAGGTTATGTCAGACTCCACATTCCTTTCTAGGTTGTCCCAGACTCCATCCAGGTACAATCCAGGTAGAGTTATTGTATACGAGTTGGGTGGTAGAGTAATATAACAAACAAGCAAGCAAGCAAATAAATTAGAAAACCTGAACAACCCTGGAAATATAAGTTTCTTTCTGAGCAATGTCCTAGCAGGCAATCCTGATGCAACTGGGAGTGAGGTTTCATCACTACAGTGCCTCATAGGTAATGTTGTGCTTTATTTTATTTTTATTTATTTGAGGAATTTATACGGCCATCCCCCTCATACTTTATGACTCTGGGTGGTATATGTCAATTTAAAAAAAGCAAAATCAAAGAAAAAAATATAAAACAATATCACAAAGCACACTCACACACATAGCTGAGGCAGGGCATAACAAGTACTCACTCTCTCACAACAGATTAGGCTCAGTTACAACTCTGGCCCAATGCATGGGAGAAATGCCAGGTCTTCATAGCTCTACAAAAAGCTGCCCAAATCTTGTTCCAAAGGGCAGGAGCAGCAACAGATAAGGTTCCATTAGATGGCACAAGGTTTCAGTAGATAGCACTGCTCCAGAGATGGGACTGGGGTATACCTAGAGGATACCTGTATGACCTAGTGGGACAGGTAGAGATGATTGGAGATAAGCAGTCTCACTATTGCTCCTGTGCCATATCTTGTAGTTTCTCAGAAGTTTCCCAGGAAAGAACCTTCTGTTTTTTTTTTGTTTTTTTTTTACAATATTCTCAAGTTGCTTGAGAAATTCTTTAGAATTTCTCTTCATTTGTAGAATTAACATTTAAGATATGAAAGTTATGGAAGATAGTAACAACAAACCTCAGGTGAAGAAAGCAGTGATACATGTGGAGACCATTTCAGACTTGGGAGAAACAGAGAGATGCCAGCATGGTGTAAGCAGACCCTAATTTTAGATTTTCTCAGAATTTTCCACAATGTTGAACTGTGAAGATGGTCTCCAGAGTTTCCATGGGTATCTATTGTGTTTCTGGGCAGCTTTTGTATCTGCATTTGTCTCTTGTTAAAAATCATCTTGGTTCCATTAGGTCTTTGCGCAACAGTTGCCACAGGTACTTCACTCTTTCAAATAAGGAAAAATAGTGAAATGAACATGCTCTTGAGCTCTGGAGAAAAAGTCACGTTAGGAATATGGGTGAAATGGATTAAAAGATTCTCCAACAGATGTTCCCTCTCTATGTTAGAAAGACAAAGATAATATTTTATGAGTTTACCACTGCTCTTTATCATTTTTTTACAATATTTTTCTCAGCTGCGCTCTAGATAAGATTATGTATTATATAATTCCCGCAACAAAGTCTGCAGATAGCTTTTCATTGTACAAGTGGAAATAATTCATTTTGGGAAACCAGAAACATGGTAAGTGATCACATACATGTGATCTTTCTTTTCAGGTTTCCGAGACAGACTCAACTCCGTGGAAGACTTGACTTGTTTGGAAAATTTCCAGTTATGTTTTCTACAAACAAGAAGACTAATTGACCTGGGAGAGAGGCAGGTAAAGTTGTAGCCCTTGAGATTAAAATTAGAAGGTTAAAAAAAATATTGAATTCCAACTGAACTGGTGAGATCATTTGAAACAGGCCTCAAACTTGAAGTGATATCACAGAAATAGATCAATTATTGATGATTTGTAGCATTCAATGCACTTTATGGTGTTCAAAGACAATTCATAAAGTGGTCAACACTATGCATTATCATTAACCGTGGCTGACAGATTTAACAATGGAAGCTGTTCTGGATAACAGGACAAGCTACTTCCAGCCAGAGGCATCAGGTTTTGTGGGTTGGAGGGTAAAAAGGCTAAGATGGCAGCTATGACAATGTGAGCAAAACCTATTTTTACATTTGTTCCTATTTGACATTGGTATGTTAGTTTCCAACTCTCTTCCTTATCTGTGATGGCCAGCCTGCACTTCCTGTTTTATCTGGGGGTTGCGGGATTTTTTTTTTAGATATCGAACCATAGCTTACTTCATTGTTCAATTTTATGGGCACATTATAAACCACATGGTCTGGGTGACATGACAAACAATCTAAATTGTGATTGGCTTGTTGGACTAGCTTTTGCTTAATCTCCATTGACTTGGACAGATCTATTACAATAATTCAGGACCATATTGTACAGTGCCCAGAATTTGAATGCTGCAGAAATTCAAGGTTGAACTATCTCTCTATTTCTCTCATTTTAAATGCCCTGTATCCCAACCTGCCCTGCAGATGCCCCTGTTCGTATAATTAAAATAGGTGAAATTTAGTTTGGATGTGATAATTACTAAAATGTGAGCACAACCAATAACACAAAGCAGTAAAATTTGGGGAGGGGGGAGAAATATCTAAAATTTCATAAGCACTCCTAGTAAAGACTGTCCCAAATTTAAAGCACTATAATTGAGAAGCTCTTTTCCAGGTTAATATGCATTTCAGTTCAAATGATTTGGGGTGTCTGTGGTTCAACCAAAGGGCAGGGATATAGGAGAACAAGTTCAGATCCATGGCAACTGATCGTGATCACATATTCAACAGAAGCAGATTTTCAAACTTTTTTCCCCAACTACAGTTAAATTTAGAACTTAGGAGGATATTTCATATGTAAAACCCCTAGCAATCTGTGTTAATTACGTTCCTATTCTGAGAGTGTGTGAATCAGCCTTTATTTTAAAAAAGGAAAGGGAAATCAAATGAGTTATAAACAACTTTCAGCGTTATTACTTTCAAGCTTCAAATGAACAATTTAACAGTTCTGGTGACAAGAATCATGGGTTTGACATTCTATTTTATTCTGAAGAAATATCTAGTTTACCCATTGGTGCCTTGTCTCCCAAACAGGACTGTTTCTGATGTCTTGGACTATAGCTCACATCTCTTCTAGGCAGTCTGTTCAACACATCCGAGGAACAGGTTGAGGAATATTGTTTTATTTTATTTTATTATTTCATTTAGCATATTTATATAACTGCCCATCTCACAAACACGTGACTCTGGGTGGTGTACATCACAACAGTTAAAAACTCCATAAGAATCTAAAAACAATCAAAAATAAACAAAATAAACAAATAAAGCCCAAGAAAGCAGGAGAACAAACTTCACTTAATCTCATACAGCCATTTTGCATGCTCTCCCAAGGATCCCCAAGGATAATGAAAAAAAAAAACATGTTTTAAGGGTCTTCCAGAAGGCTAACCAAGATGGATGAAACCTCACCTTGTGGGGAATGGTGTTCCAGAAGGCAGGGGCCACAGCAGAAAGGGCACACCACCTGGGTCCTACCAGATGGAGCTCCTTTGGGGATGGGACCTGCAGCATACCCCTCCTGCCTGACCTGGTGGGACAGGTAAATGTAATTGGGAAGAAGGAGCCCATCAAATAACCTGGTTCCATGCCACAAAGGGCTTCAAAGATCAAAATCAGCACCTTGAATTGCACCCAGAAGCAAACTGGCAACCAATGCAGCTCATGGAACAGAGGTGTAACACGTACCCTCCTAGGGCACATATAACTGTCCTTGTAGCTGCATTCTGCACCAGCTGAAGCTTCCAGATGCTCTTCAGGCAGATGCTGCCCCATGTAAAGCATGTTACACTAATCCATTCTAGAGATGACCAGGGCATGAGTGACTGTGCATAGAGCCTCATAGTCCAGGAAGTGGTGCAACTGGCACACAACATGAAACAGCAAGGGCCCTCCTAGCTATGACTACTACCTGCTCCTGAAGCAGGAGTTATAAGTCTAGAGAGACCCCCATATTGTGTTCTGTGTCTGTCTGGAGCTGTGCCACCCCATCCAGGACCAAAGATGGTAAAGTCCCAAAGTTAGAAGGCCCCAAAACCCAGAACTGCTCAATCTTGCAAGGGTTCAGCTGAAGCCTGTTGTTTCCCATCCAAACCCCTGTAGCACTTCCAGGCACTGGGACAAGGTGCCAACTGCATCACTTAGTTCACCAGGGGTGGAGATATATAACTTGTATATAATACGATGATATATAATATGTATCATCAGCATATTAATGATACCTCACCCCACAACGATGGATGATCTCACCCAGTGGCTTCATGTAGGTGTTAAATAGGAGTGGAGATAGTGCCAAACCCTGTGGAAACCCACTTAATAAAGCTTATGTAATGATTGCCTTATCCCAACGAAGTCAGTCTCACCAGGATTTAGTGAATAAAACTGATTTATTGAAAGGATAGTATGCAAGTTCAAAGAAAGCTGAGAATAAGCAAAAGTGTGCCAAATACAAACTAAAAACCCTCGCTCCTAACCCGATCCCGCCCCTCACCCCAGCCTTGCACCCACCCCCTCACGTGCGTCAGCAAGCGTCACACATCGGCCTGGGAAAGCAACCTTGAATACATGTCATAACCCAAACACACATTCCTGCAGGGCAGCAGAAAGATAATGCCCCGGCAGAACTGAAATTCCCCACCCCGCACTAATAGACATGGATCAGCAACATGCGAAACGTTACGATATATGCAAACCATTGGAATGATGAACATGACATACCGCCCCCCCACAGAAAGGAATATACTTTAAGGAGCAGGTTTGTCAGGATAAGCAGCATGGAAATGGGCAACCAGAATAGGGGAACAAACATCGTAGGCAGCCACCCACTCAGGGTGCGGGAAATGTTTCCAGTGAACCAGGTACTGTAAAACAGAACGACAACGTCAGGAATCCAGGATTTCCTTAACTTCAAAGTGTTGTTGACCATCAATCATGATAGGCGCAGGAGGAGGAGGCTGCGGATGCCAGTGGGTTAACTCGTTGAAAGACTTAAGGAGGCTGCAATGAAACACAGGGTGCACACGTTTAAGATTTACCGGTAAATCCAATTTAAAAGTAACAGGATTAATTTGAGCAATAATAGGAAAAGGACCTATAAATTTGGCTGCCAGCTTTTTTGAAGGTTGTGTAGACTTGATGAATTTGGTGGAAAGATATACTTTATCACCCACTTTAAACGATGGTGGGGCGGATCGCTTGGAATCTGCATGCCGTTTATAGGTGGCTTGGGCATCTGTAAGTGCGCTATGTATTGTAGGCCAGGCAGCTGCGAGGCGTGCAGCCCAATCAGCAGGCGACGAGGCGGGAGCCGCTGGCTGAGGCAGTTCTGGGATCGGGACAAAGTCCCGACCAAAGACAGTATGGAAAGGCACTTGGCCAGTGCTTTGATGAACAGCATTGTTGTAGGCAACCTCAGCAAATGGCAGGAGGTCAACCCAATCATCTTGCTGATAATTTACAAAAGCACGCAAATATTGTTCCAATGTAGAATTGACCGCCTCCGTATTTCCATCAGTCTCCAGATGCGACGCAGTGGATAATGCTTGTTTAGTACCCAGTAACTTTACAAAT
Source organism: Candoia aspera (assembly GCF_035149785.1). NCBI lineage: Eukaryota > Metazoa > Chordata > Lepidosauria > Squamata > Candoiidae > Candoia > Candoia aspera. Next base: position 193,249,922 of record NC_086155.1, read on the forward strand.
TCCCGCCAAAACTTAGACGTGAATTGTGTACCCCTGTCCATCACCAAACGGGTGGGGCATCCGTGAATTTTGTACACGTGTACAATGAAGAGGCGGGCCAGCTGCTGTGCAGATGGAATAGAGGTACATGGAATGAAATGGGCTTGTTTAGAGAAAAAATCCTTTATGACCCAAATGACAGTCTTTCTCTGGCTAGGAGGTAAATCAACGATGAAGTCCATAGAGATTTCCTCCCATGGGCGCGAAGGATTGGCTACAGGTTGCAACAAGCCATGGGGCTTTCCCACTTTTCATTTGGAAGCAGCACATACTGGGCAGGAATTAATATAGTTCTTTACATCACGCCTGAGCGTTGGCCACCAGAACTGGCGTCTTACGAGATGAAGGGTCTTTCCAAACCCAAAATGTTCAGCCAATTTGTCATCGTGGGATCGTAATAGGATGGTTTTGCGTAAAGCGTCAGGCACATAGAGACGATCATGCTTCCATGCAAATGCCTGTTTAAAAGTAACCTCGTTGAGGTTTGCCTGCAACCAAGTGTCAGTTTTCAGTTCTAATAGAAACTGTTGTTGCAAGTCGGAGGGAACAGGCAAGCGAGGGGAAACTGAAGCATCTGTTTGCTGCGCACGTGTTTGACTGCGAGTTACCGCTGCCAGACTCATTTGGGGTTCTGTCCAGAGAGTGCCCACCACATCTGGTACAACGCTGACATCTTGAGGCTGGCGCGATAGTGCATCAGCCAAAAAGTTTTGTCTTCCCGGAATAAATTTCAGTTTAAAATCAAACCGACTAAAGAATTGAGCCCATCTAATTTGCTTTGGGTTAAGTTTACAAGACGCAGTCAATGCCTCAAGGTTTTTATGATCAGTCCAAACCTCGAAGGGGTGGCCAGCCCCCTCCAATAAGTGATGCCAACTCTCCAGCGCAGTTTTTACTGCAAAAGCCTCCTTTTCCCAAGCGTGCCACCTCCTTTCTGTGTCTGAAAATTTATGGAAGAGGTAGGCACATGGCTTTAAGCGCCTGCACGTGTCCGTTTGCAATAACAGAGCTCCAATAGAGAAGTCAGAAGCGTCCACCTGCACTACAAATGGTTTATCAGGATCAGGATGCTGTAAAATCGGTTCGGATGTAAACAGTTGTTTAAGAGTTTCCAATGCCCCGGCAGAACTGAAATTCCCCACCCCGCGCTAATAGACACGGATCAGCAACATGACATGTGAAACGTTATGATGTATGCAAACTATTGGAATGATGAACATGACAGCTTAAGAGCAAGACCTCTCATTCCTAATTAACACTGACTGGTACTGGCCCCACAGAAAGTAAGTGAACCAGCACAATACTATATCACCCACTCCCAGCCCATGGAGCTGATCCAGAAGGATACCATGATGGTTGATGGTATTGAAGGCTGCCAAGAGATCAAGAAGAACAAGGACAGATGCATCCCACTCCTGCTGGAGATAATCTAAAAGCACAACCAATGCTGTCTCTGTCTCTGAGAGCTGACAAATTTCATCAAGTCAACATTTAGGGTTTAGTGCACAAGCCTTCTTCCATGAGCTTTGTAATTGTTCAAACTGGATATATTCAGAGTTATTCATAGACTGAAAGATTCCAGATTTTGGAGATATAACAAAACATTAACAACTTCAATCCTTAACCACCTCCCTTATAGTGATGAATACTTTCACATAATGGCAACTTACATTTTATGCATACCTCCTTGCAATCTTTTCCTCTGATGACTTTAAAAAAAAAATCAAGTAATGCAGCTGTGACTGATTTCAGACTGTGCAGTTAAGAGGACTCTTAACGCTTTTAAAGCCAATATTTGTTTCAGTTCATATTCATACCATCCTACTTCAATTGATTTTCTGCCCAAAAGATCAAACGAAGGGAGCACAGGTGGAGAACTGGAGTTAGAATCTCAATACTATGGATGTTTACTCATATGAAGACTAGCATTAGTTCAAAGGGAGTTAACACCCAAGATGTATATTGAGAATTGCAACAAGTAATGAGTGGAACAGGGTTTGTTTGCTTGTTTGTTTGTTGTTGACTGTTTTTGTTTTAAATTTGTCCATTTTGGATTTCCATTGCAAGAAGCAGCAGAGAAAAAACCTTCTGTTTTGCAGAGATCAGGTCTACTATTAGAACATGGGGCTTGTTGAAAAATTAAAGATAGAAGTTACTTCTCACATATTTAGCACTATCTGGGCTGCAAAAATCTGAATTCTACTAGATGGCAGCAAAGAGTTATGGCTTTCTGTATCTCTTTTCTGCTTTCAATTAACCATCTAGATTTTTGCAGCTCAGATATGGTAGCCCTACAGTTTGGGCATATCCATCTGCCCTCACAATGGATTTTTTTTTTTTTTTTCATTATTGTTTGTGGAAGTATGCACGTTAAGTAGGCTTTGGTTTTACTAGTGCCTATTCCACATGAATGCACTGGGAGAAAAATTCAGCCCTGGTAGCTGAATTCTTTTTAATCCATATTTGCAAACTCGGTATATGTTGCACGTTTAGCTAATATTTAAACCTAGATCTGTTTATGCTTTAATCACTTAAAAAAAAAAAAAACTTGCCTCAGGGCACTTTCACAGATGACCAGTCAAGGACAGCAGTCATGTTTTGTTATAATTGGAGGTGCCTCAGTGATATCTTTACTTGGCCTGTGATGGTTTAATCTAATTAACTTATACCATAAGCCTCTCTTCTGTTGCTCCAGCAAAATGTCACCAAATTCCTTTAAACTTTCTGGGGTATCTAATTTGAAATGTGATTAGTTTATTCAACAAGTGCAGCTTGCACATTTTGAGGTTCTTTGAAATGATATTTCACTAATGGAACAAATTTGGAAATATCAACATTGCAATGATTTGCCAATTTTGTAAAGGAGCCATCTTTTCTCTACCATGAAATAATTTATATTATTTTTATCTCTGTGTGTATGAGAGAGAGGAGAGAGAGAGAGAGAGAGAGAGAAAGATGCTACAAAAAAAAAAAAAAAAAGGTTTTGTGACTTACCAAGGGGATTTACCTTAAATGAAGTTTTTAACAAAAAGGTTAAAGATATCTTTGAATATAAATAAGGCTGACAAAACAAGTCTATTTTTATAGCTGATGTTCATAGGTAGATAACTATTTAACTGCCTAATATCCAGATTCAAGAAATGGATACACACACATACAATGTTATAGATATTTATTTATTTATTTATTCAAATTTATATAGCCAACTCATCCCAAGTTTCTGACTCTGCGTGGCTTACAAACAGCTAGAGACAAGTACAAAAACATCAAAAAATAGTGCAACTATTTAAAAACAAGCAACAACAATATGCTATTAAAAGCATATTAAAAACTATCATAAAATACATAAAACTCACAGCAGAGGTAATCACATCCATGAAAACACTCAGTACAGCCACTGTACCAGCAGTAACAATACTGGGTCCTCATGCCTCATGGTTTGTCAAACCATGGTTTCAGTGCCTTGTTAAAGGCCTGTCTGATCTCTGATGGGATGATGGGGGGATGATGTTCCATGGGGGGATGATATTCCATGGAGGGGGTGCTACAGCAGAAAAGGTTATTTTCCTGGACTCCACCAGATGACAAGCCCTGGCTGATGGGACCTGCAACATCTCATCCATCCTCCTGAACCTGATGGAATAGGCAGATGTAACTGGAGAGAGGCAGTTTCTCAAGTAACTTAGTCCCATGCCATGTAGGTCATTACCAGCACTTGAATTGAACCTGGAAGCTAAATGGCAACCAATACAGCTTGTGGAGCAGAGGTATAATGCTCTGCAAGCTGTCTTGGTTAGTGAACTAATAGTGGAGCATGCATTTTGCACCAGTTGAAGCTTCCAAATGCTCTTCAAGGACAGCCCCATGTACAGTGCATTGCAGTAATCTATACAAGAGGTGACCAAAGCATGAGTGACTCTGAACAGGGCCTCCCAGTCCAGGAATGGGCACAACTTGTAGAAAGGTCTTTCTGGCCATGGCTGCCACTTTTTCTTTGAACAAGAGCTGTGAGTCCAGAAGGATCCCCAAACTGTGTGACCACCTTCTCAACAATCTTCCCTACAAAAGGGAGGTTGGAGACTGGACAAAAAATGTCCAGGACAGTTGGGTCTAACAATGTTTTTTTGAGGAAACAGTCAACCACTTCTTTCTTAAGGAAGATGTCACCACTGGCAGCACCCAACCGCATGTCACATCCCAGGAGGTCTTAGCCAGCCAGGATGGACATGAATCTCATATATAGGTAGTCAAGCTCATATTCATGAGGGTCATGCCTACTTTCTTAGGTCCAACAGGATCAAACTCCACCCAGATAATTAAGCAAAACTGTGCTCCAGTCATCTCCACAGGACCTGCTCCAATCCAAGAGATTTTATCTGACAGATGCCCAGCATATTCCTGCAAACAGCCTTACAGGTTGACCTATGAGCCTGCTCTACTCACGAGGGCTCATACCTTGTTAATTCCCTTCTCCAGAGAATGTTTTTTCTCCTCTCTTTTATTTTTTTAGAAATGTCCAGGCGTGTTCTAATGAAATTCTAGCTGCAATTTTAGCTGGCATCTTCGTTTTTCCAGAGGATCACTAAGTGTGCCACATGAAACCTGAAGGCCCTCTGAAGTCCTGATGCTGGGTGCACATGCAACTTTATTCTGTAGGATCACAACTCTTAGCATCTTCTAAGACTTCAAAAGACAAATGAGATAAAGAAAACTGATCACTGTTTAGTAAGAAAAGCAAAAGAGAAACAGAAGCAGATAGACTTGGGAAAGAGATCTGAGAAACAGAAAAGGATGGGGAAAGGAGAGAAAGGGAGTGTGTGGCATCTGTGATACTCTGGAGAGATGGTACATCCAGATGGCTGGTTATGTAAAATAGGGTATGTTTTCAACTCTGCATACAGCTTCCCTGGCAGAAGACCCAACCAAAATCAGTAGCACTTACTTCTGGATAGATGTGTATAAGGTTGGGTATGAACTTGCCCTTCAAAGTTTGTTTGTGCTATTCACTGAGCTTCTACTCTGTCTTGAAAAGGTGGTGATTAGTCCTGCATTTCAGATAGGTCAACAAAAGATCTTGCTACTATAAAGACAATGATTCCTATTGTTGTCAGCAAAGGACAGTAATTGTGTACTCAGGCAGGGAAGTTGATAATTAGAGGCAGACTGTGGCTATCTTCATAGTCAAAATATTAACAAAGTAAATGTTAGCAATCAAATGCTACCAACCTTTAACTGGAATATGAAACAAGCTGCATATCCCTATATAATTTAAGAGATCTACAGTCAGGAAGCCTCCCTGTGTAATGGTTGCCTATTCTAAAACACCATCAGACTCATAAGCAGGAATTCAAAGATATCTGATTTATTAAAGAACAGTATGCAGGATCACAGAGAAAGCTGAGAATGGTGAAAGTGTGCCAAATTCAAACTAAAAACCCTTGGTGCAAAGGAAATCGCTCCCCCTGTAGAATCTTCTCAAGTTCACAATCCCAGGTGCTCCTAACGGTTCCTGATGGTCTGCAGGAAAAGGCCTTGAACAGATAACATAACCCAAACACATTCCATTGTCTTGAAATCACATACAGAGCTTGGTACAAGGTCTCACAGCAGCTCCCTCCCAAACAGAAATGCGCGTCAGTGCCATGGCATGTGAAACGTTATGATGTATAAATTACATTGAATCAGTGAACCTGACACCCTGCTTGGTTAAGATGTTACTTTGTTCGATTTCTTTACAGGACAAGAGTACTTGAAGAGAGCCCCACCACAAACAACTAGCAGTTTAGTAATGAATGTGTGTGTGTGTATACTAATATATAGTATGTATGTATGTGAATGTATATATGTGTATACACACACACACACATACATACATAGGTAGTCCTCGCTTAATGACCACTTGTTTAATGATAGTTCAGAGATACAGCAGGACCAAAAAATTACTTATGACCTGTCCTTGAAGTTACAATTGTTGCTCCACCCCCACAATCATGTGATTGCGATTTGGGTGATTGGCAACCAGCTCACAGTTACGAATGGTTACAGTGTCCTGCAGTCATGTGATCATGATTTGCAACCTTCCCAGCTGGCTTCCAACAAGCTAAATCAATAGGGAACCATTGATTCACTTAACAACCACATTAAAAATGGTTGTAAAATTGGGTCCGCTCATGTGATGCCTCGCCTAATGACTGCATCACTTAGAGACTGAAATTCCAGTCCTAATTGCAGTTGTTAAGTGAGGACTACCTGTAAAGCATTTCCTGATGTTCTCCAAAGTGCTTGGCTTTTCCTTGGAACTTGCACATGAGTAGTTTGTTATCTGTGCCACAGATGGCCACATATTTGCTCTTATAAATGAGTTCTTCTACCTCCTTGTACTAGCAAAATAGTCAATTTGATTTCTGTGTACTCCATTTAGCAATGTTTATGTATATAAATGCCATTTTGGTTATTGGAAGACAGTGTTAGCAATGAAGAAATATTAGATAAGTCACCCTGCTTCATATTGCTTTCCCAGGCCATATAGTCCAACTATGTTTTCCTCCTCACTATTTCCTATTTTGGCGTTCCAATCTCCAAGTATTAGTACCACATCTTACTTACATGTTCTGTCAATTTTAGATCGAACTTTTCCATAAAACTTGTCAACCTCCTCTTTATCAGTGGTTGGAGAGTGAACTTGGATACTCATCATATTAAAGGGTTTTCCCCCAAATCTAACTGATACTATTTAGTCACTGATTGCATTATAGCCAAGTACTGGCCTTACTATATTCTTCCTGACTCTAAAAAGAACAATGTTCCTTCTTTGTTTTTCATGTCCTGAGTAGTAAACAATGTGATCTTCTGACTGAAAGTGTCCAATTCCAGTCCCTTTCAATTCTCTGATGTTGTTAATGTGTAGTTGTTACATTTCATCATTCACTATGTTATGTTTCCCCATGTTCATGCTTCTTAGTAAAATACAGGAGTGGTTTACCATTACCTTCTCCCACACAGTATGATATTATGCTTTTTGCCATTGTTACTAAAGCAATCGTCCACCTCCAGCATCTTCCTATATCGCCGCTGCCCAATATAGGTGCCTGCTTGCTTTAGCTGGGCAACTGGGATGACTTTTTTAGGGTTTGATGACCTTGCTGGTATTATATACTCTTGGAATATACTCCTGGTGTTCTTTACTCATCTCTTCCAGGGACATCTCTCCACCATTATGAGGCAGCAAGAAGGACATTAGAGGAGACTTATATTATACTAGGTTTATGCCGTCTGTCTATCTAACTTTCTGCCTCTATCTATCTATCTATCTATCTATCTATCTATCTATCTATCTATCTTTCTATCTATCTTTCTATCTATCTTTCTATCTATCATCTATCATCTATCTATCTATTTTATTATAAAAAGTCTAATTTTGCCCTATCCCAAAATTCTGGGCAATATACAACAATATAGAACAATCAAACAGACATCCCATTGCACTAGTAAATAGAATTAAAACCCGACATTGAAATTACCTGATGGTTTGCCATACAGCTTAGGCACAAAAAGGACTGTCTGAAAAGAAAGGTGTTCAGCATCGTCTTGAATGCCAAAAGAGTGGAGTCTTTTCTGGTGCATTTCTCAGAACAATAAGGGGGCTGCTACATAATTTGGGTCCTACTACAGAGAAACCCTGCTCTTTGCTCTCACTTCTTGCCAAGACAGGACCTTAAGGAGTATTCATGACCTTCCCCCATCCATTTCCCCTTTTTTTTTTTTCTGGGGAAAAGAATTAAAATTCAATTCACCTGTTGGGAGCAAGTAAACTGGACTTGCTTTCCTGAGACTAGTACACAAGTTGCTAGTAGTAATAATTAAGCACACACACACACACACATAATATATATGTATGTATGCATGTATGTATGTATGTATGTTTGGTCAAGGCAATTGGCTAGAAACCAGGAGACTGAGAGTTCTAGTCCCACCTTAGGCATGAAAGATGTGACCTTGCCAGTCACTCTCAATCAGCCCAACTCACCTCACAGGGTTGTTGTTGTGGGGAAAAGAGGAGGAGGAAGGAGTATTAGGTATGTTTGCCACCCTGAGTTATTTATAAAAATAATAAAGGTGGGATAAAAAAAAATAAAAATATATACCAAAGCAAAATCAACAAACCCAGTCTTGATATGGCAAATAAAAGATAATGCATTAGGAAACTCCCAGGATAGGGGATTCCACAATCAAGGTGTGAGCTTATAAAATTCCTTCCTTGTAGCTGGCAAAAACTTGAGTTCTAAAGACATTTGATCCTGAATTCAGCTGTTGGGCAATTTCAAGAAGTTGTAAAGATCAAAGCTGGCCCAGGATGTGTTATTGCCTGAGAAAGAGCATCAGTGCCTTCTCTCAAAGCCCATTATGTCTGCACAAATCTTTTCTAGGGGGATACCATTTGAAGATGATTCACTCCGTTAGAGCCAATCTGCACTACAAATCAGTGCAGCTCTTTTCCTTACCAGACTGGCACAGTTGCCCTCCTTTATGCTGGCTGCATTTCTAACTCTTCTGTGATCTTCTCTGTAAGCACAGAGGACATATATAGAAGGTACTTCCCTCATAGTGAAATGGTCAGTTGAGGTGGATCATTCCTACCTCAACGATTGGCAAGGTGGAGTAGGCCATGTTGACTCCACTGCTCAAAGTGAAGTAGTTTGTACCAGCTTTCTACCTAACATTCTACCTAACGAATGTTTGTACCTAACATTCACAGTAGCTAACGTTGATCAATTTACTTTGACATAATGGTTCTTCTCCCATTATTCACCGTGCAATACATTATCATCTATAAGAAAACAATAAACAATTTCTGCTTCTTTCATGATCTTGGCTTTTCAAGAGTGGATTATGTGGTGGCTCCCTCCCTGTGGAACATCATTCCCCTGGAGATTAGATTGGCCCCCACCTTGATGCTTTTCTGAAAGGCTTTGAAGATGTGGCTCTGTCAGCGGGTCTGGGGACCCCAGGTTGAGACAAAGCCGATCAAGTGGCTGATTTGATTTTGTTTGTAGCCACAGTGGGGTGGGGGGGTTGATGGGTTTTTTATATTGTGGACTTTAATTTGTAAGTCACATGGAGTCACCATGTGTGAGTTGGGCAGCCATATAAATTTAATAAATAAATAAATACATCTTCAAGGACAGGTTTATTAATTCATATTAACTATGATAGACAAGGAGAGTTCTAATTTTCAGAGATGTTATACTACTCAATTTCAACTTCTGGAGGCAGGTTTCTCAGTTGGATTTGATCAGAATTATAACAGTGAAAGGTACAGGAGATATCATCTGATCTACTCACCTGCATCCGCTGTGACCGATGACTCTGTTTAGTTATCCACCACTTCCTAAGACAATCCCCGTTTTTTAGGAAGTTTCTTCTAATGTATAGTCATAATTTTTCTTGTTTGCCATTAGTTCTAGTCATGACCTGTAAAACAACAGAGAACAAGTCTTCTCCAACTACAGTGTGGTATCTTTCAGGTGCTAGAAATCTGGATAGAGAGAGGAGTTTATAACCATTCTGCATCAGTATCATATGTATTTAGTCAGAAAGCAGTCCTGTCTAAGTTACATATCATTTTGCTGTTTAGAAATTAACAGACATTCACACTGGGCTCTATACATAGCTTTCCATAATATATGCAACTTCAGTGTACATTGTATACAGCTCCTCCAAATGTTCTCTTTCGCTTTCTCTCTCTCTCTCTCTCTTTCTCCCCTCTCTCTTTCTTTCCTTCCATGTATATTGGCATGGACCTCTGTGTTTTGCATGATTCAGGACTGTGCTTTAGCAGACTCCCTTTCCTCTTCAAAGTTCCCAGGTTAAAGTGTAAAAGTCAGGGAGAATAGAAAGAAGGGCTGCATGCATGCCCCTTTCTTTAACCAAATGCAATCCATCCCATGTTCAGACATAGGCTTGAAAAGAGGTTAAGAGGTCTGAACATGGGATGGGTTGCGTTTGGTTAAAGAAAGGGGCATGCATGCAGCCCTTCTTTCTATGCCTAGCCCAAATGTATATATTTTAATTAATAAAAAAAGAGTCAGTTCAATTATATACTAATGCTGCCACAGAATCTCTCATGTAAACTACTCTGCATGATCTTGTAAACTACTCTGCATGAACATTATACTTCTGTAAATCTTACCTAAGGTTGCATTGGCTTTTTTAGGAGCTGAGACACACTGCATGCTCATATTCAGCTTCTAATTCAGCTTTTAAAATGCTGAGCTAGATATAAATGATTGGCGTACTTTGCAGTTAGTCATATTTGTAACAACCATGGGAAACAAGTGAGGCATTGAGACAATAGTCGCCATATGCTTATTGGGAGAGATATAGTTTAACTCCCTTGCTAATACTTCTAATGCTTTATGTCTTTGATTCCCTTATCTGATATTTGAACAGGTGGTTCATTTAAGGTGGGGCCTAATATATGAAACACGTTCACTCTTAACATGTCACTGTGTCTTCTCTGATGAATACAGTTTGAAAGAAGGCATTGATATACAGTACACTCAACATCTGTGTTTTGTTTCTATTTGTTTTTTCACTCATATGCGAATGAGGCAATTCTAAAAGTTCAGAGGAACTAGAGCTAAAATAGAAGGAGAAGGAGAAGGAGAAGTTTGTTATGGCCACCCACTCCAAAAGACTCTGAGCAGCCATAAATAATGATAACAATGATAACAATAATAAAAATTCAAATGATTCGAAGTGCAGTTTGTGCAAAGAAGCAGAAGAAACAGTAGATCATATACTCAGCTTGTGCAAGATCACACAAACTAACTATAAACAACAACATAGGTAACACTCTTGCCAAAATGATTCACTGGAACATCTGTAAAAATTATAGTTTTCCAGGACTGAAATGGTGGGAACCTATAGTTACAAAAGTAGTCGAAAATGAGCAGGTTAAAATGAGCAGGGATTTCTGAATACAAATTGATAAAGTCTTGGTGCATAACACACCAGATTTAACTGTGGTTGAAAAGAAGAAAGTGTGGATAATTTATGTGATGAGATCAGGGGATAGTAGAATAGAAGACAAAGAATTGGAGAAGATCACAAAGTATCAAGATCTTAAAATTGAAGTTGAAAGATTATGGCATAAACCTGCCATAGTGGTCCCAGTGGTTATCGGCACACTAGGTGCCATTCCAAAAAACATTGGATGGTGCTTAAAAAATCTGCTCATTGACAAAATTTCCATCTTTCAATTACAAAAGGCCACACTGCTTGGATCGGCACATGTACTACACTGATACATTACGACTTCCTAAGTTCCTGGGAGGAATTTGATGGAAATGAAGGCCAACACCAGCTCAAGAATTGACAGATGTGATTTCACACCGTTGTGTATTATTATTATTATTATTATTATTATTATTATTATCATTATTATTAATGCAGTATGGATTAATATCTGAATTATTTGTCAGCATATACTGTACCAATACTCAGAGCTAATTTTGAACATTTAAAATAAAATTGGTAAAATTCAGCCTTACTGGAAACATTCATGCAAAGTACAAAGAAAAGAGGAGTATATAAAGAATGTTCTGCCTCATTTTTCTTTCACTTGTTTTATTTTTCACTGAATTAAACATTCTATTATATCGTGTACATTGCTGTTAATATGCTCCGACTGACTTGTGTCAGATAACAATATTATAAGTTAAAAAATCCATTTTTCAAATAAATTGAAAAAGCCTGGGCTGCTTCTGGAATCCAAAAAAGAAGGGTATCAGAAAAGATACTGAGCACTTTTTCACATGTATTGTATCCACTTTATAGATTTTCATTGAAAAGCAATCCTATTCATCAAGTGAACATGTAGATATAATAATCCTGGGAACTGGACCATCTGCATTTTACCAGAATTTTTTTTTCCCCCCATATAGCAGAATGGCTAATATGATGGGAGAAAAATCCACAGGTTGGTTCTAGCCACAGAATTTGTGTATTCATTCACTCCAGCCAAGGAGGATTTCATCATGGGGAGATTTTCGTGCATAACTGACACTACCTCATACTTCAAGTTGCTGATCATATCATGGATGAAAGGAAAGAAAAGAAAATCAACCCAATTACTTGATGTGGCAATTTGTGTTCTGAATCTAATCCTCAATATATTGAAGTCTGATATCTTAAGTGGTTCTAGGATATGTCAAAAGTTGCAAGACTACTTTCCCATTATTTACACATGTCCACAGTGATGTTCACTGAAGCCATCTAACTACTTGATAACTCAACTTCCCCACTACATTTCTCTTCCTCAATAAATACTGTGCCATAGGATGCCTAGTAGATATGAGGAACTGACAAATTCCTTTCCTTTCCTTATCCCACCAGCTGGTCTTATATAAATGGGAAATAATAAATTTCAAAGTGATTTTTAAGATGTTCAGTTTAGTCATTTTGTGGCATTACTTGTTCTGAGTGCATTTATATGCTTTTATCTACTTTTGCTCACTTCCCTTCCAAGACAGCCAGTGAATGTGCCTTTCAAAGTCTAGCTGGCTTCCAAGAACACTTCACTCTTATTTTTCACAGCTTCCTTCTTATCAAAAACTTCTCTCTTTACTGAAAGAAAAATGTGGGGGTCACATTAGCACCAGCATAGTATTGCTGGCAATCCCACTTCATGATAGAACATGAAGTTACAAGAGATACGGATAATTTCATATTTTCTTCTTTGATGCAACATGATCTTGTAAATAGAAGCAAAACATAAGCCTATTCATGGGAGTAGTTCTGGAAGGTAATTTTTTAATCAACAAAGGAAGAAACAAAAAGTTGGAAAAACTGAATTCAGGCTTCATTTTTATTTTATTTTATTTATCTTTCACATTCTTTTTTTAAAATCCTTTGGTCATGTAAAATAAATCTACCATGGGTTTTTATGGAAATGAAATGGCTCAATTACCCCAAGGCTGACTCAATCACAATATGGGTGTTTAACAAGGAAAGAAATCTGACAGATTTCTAGAGTTATTTCATTTTATTTCATTTTTATGTGATTTATCTACCACCTGAAACCTAGTGCACTCTAGGTGACTTACATAACTTACAATATGACAAGATAAGTCATTATTAAAGACATTTAAATAATAAACTCCATAATCTAATTTCTAACTTGAATACTAAAAAATGGCTAATATTAAATTAGCAATTGATATAGCACCACTGGTTATAATTAATCACCAAAGGCCTTGTGGAACAACCACATTTTCACCTGTTTCTGGAAGGCCAGAAAGGTAGGAGCCATGCTTATTTCAGGGCAAGCTATTTAAAGGAGAGAAGCTGCTATAGAAAATATCTTCCACTGAGAGTCCTCACACCACTGAGTGCCCTCCCACCATACTTGCTGGTAAGAAGGGATCCTTAGCAGGTGCTGCTTAATTGATTGGATAGGTCAGGCAGAAAGTAGCTGGGAAAGGTGGTCTCTAAGTCATCCAGGCCATGAGCATATGGGACTATATAGGTAATGACCAGCAACTTGAATTGCACTCATAAACCTACTGATAAACCAGTGCAACTCTTTCAGCAGAGGTATAATGAGGTGGTATCATGACTGATCACTGAGCATGCATGCCACTGCATTCTGGACCAGCTGAAGTTTCTGGGTGGTCTTCCAGAGCAGTCCTATGTAAAATGAGTTAGAAATAAGAAAGACATGAATGGCCATCTTCAGTCAGTGCATCCTGTTTGAGGTAAGTCTGCAACTGGTATACCAGCTACAGCTGTTCAAAAGCCCTCCTGGCCACAGTCACCTCCTTTGAGCATCAGCCATGAGTCTAGGAGGACCCTCAGATTGTGAGGCTGCTATTGCTGGAGATCTCAACCCCATAAAGAGTCAAGAATGGTGCAATCCTGGACAAGTAGGACATCTGTAGGATAATTAGAGTACAATGATAAGAGAAAAAGGTCAGTAACTTGAGTTGAAGATCATCAAATCAAGAAAATAAAATATGGATCTCTCTTAAGTGGAATTTAAATGGAACAGGACTTCCATAGAGACCATAAACAAATACCATGGTGCCACTCCTTGTTTTGTTAAAGGCCAGGAAATGATTTTATAGCAGCTGAGCAAATGTGTACCTAATCATGGTGTCCCAAATTTTATAAAGCCATTGCTGCTTAGAAGGTCACTTGGAAGACTATTCATTATATACAACTTCACTTCTGTACACAGCTGGTTAAGTTAGCCCTTTTTGCAGAAATTCAGGATCATTAAGTATAAAATGATGAAGCAGCATCACTTTAGAAATTAGTTTTTTTAATGGATACGATCATTGAAAGTTTATATGTGATTAACTATCTGTTTCCCCAGCTGAGAAGGAATACTGAGGATCTTTAATCCAAAGATATAACAATTATATCGTAAATGGAATTAACATCTGTCAACTTTGTAATAACTCTTTTCCCTTCTAAATAGTGAAGCAAAATAACCTGATTCCATCTTCTTCTTATATATTCATTAGACTTTACTTGGCTCTCTTATTTCTGCATAGGCAAAGACAATTTTCACAAAAGTAAAACTGTTTTTCCATCATGGGCTGTAGGACTTCTGGTTATGGACACGTTCAAAGTCAGAAAAGGACACCCAGGGGTATCCGTGAGGGTACAAGTGACATTGCTGGCATCATGACATCATTGTGTAAATGACATGAATTAGATACTTGAGTAATTGTTCAATATGACACAATTGAGGCTTCTACAAGACACGCACAGTATGTTACCTGCTTTTTGGTTTCTGACACTGTTCTGTTCCCTCATCCATGGAGGAAGGGACAGATGATTCCTGCCAAAAGTCTAAAACTTTGAAATGAGGTTGCAGCTAGTCTATTTGTGACCAAAGTTGCTAATTCAGTGAAACATATTCCCTAGTTGGTTCGCCATTTGTCATACCTGCCTTCTAACAATTCTGAATGAAAAACAACCATCTTCTAATTCCTGAATTTTGGAGGACAAAAAAAATTAAGAAGAAGAGGAAGCCTGCAAATAAGCAACCAGTTTTGATATGAATCCATACCCATTTGAACATATCATAGTTGTGAATAAAAATATTCTTGACCATATGTTTTGAATTTTTACGGTTGTTCTATATTTAATTAAGTCAATTCTAGATTGCTGTGAGCCAGCATTTTATAAGCAGCAGAATCTCCCTTAAACATTTCAGACATTGAGAAATCAACAGTTAATCATGAGCATGTGAAAAATCAATTATAAGACAATACAAAAGTAAATAGATGGTAACTCCTTTCGGACAGTATCAGCTAACAATAACAAACAAGCTCCCTAGTCAATCTGGCAATCAGTCAACAGTGTTAAGTTAAAATCAACTATATGATTAATGCTCAGATTCATTTTTCTTGCTGAGAACTTATTGTGCACATGGTAGGACTGTCAGCTGATAAGCCAACAAAGTGTAAAGATCCTTGGTTAATGACTAATTACTGTTAACTTCATATGCAGTAGTCATCTTTACTCTGTCATATCTGTATGTTTTACAATCTGTGCCTGTAACAATAATCGTAGGAACATGTGTAGCAAAACCATTTGAAGTGCATGCTACATTTCAGCCCCTGCTGAGCTGTGCTCTACAGGAGTTAGTTTTAATGCAGAGTTAGCAGACTGACTGATGAGACTGCCCACAGAGTGGGGCAGTGTGAACTTCAGATGCCATGGGCTAGCCAGGATCAGCAAGTGAAAGATAATACAGCAGGTTGATAAAAAATGTCTTGCCCCACTAATGCTTCAGCATGCTTAGTCAGAATTAGAGTACAGTAGATCCATTAAAAACCAGTGGCACAAGGATGCCCTAATAATATACATTGATTTCAGTGGGTCTAATCAAGCCTAAGTCAGCATCTTGCCCCCAAGCTTTGCACATTAGGAATAGGTCACATGAGCTGTAAAAGGACCTAAACATTTATTTATTGACTTTCCCAAAGGGGAGAACAACAGCAAAGTGATATCATAGAGAACGATCTGCATTTCAAATAAGTAGGTATAAGTAACCTGCTTTATTTTCAGATACACAGAAAGCAAGGTAACATATTTTGACCAACAAGTTCAGGAGCACTTGGAGGGGCATGCTACAATTAACAGGAGCTAGTGTAGATCTGTCAGAAACAAATTGTGCTAGAGTAACTGTATCTCCTTCTTTAAGATAGTCATTAACTTGGTAGATTAGGGAAACACCATCAGCAGAGTGGATCTAAGCAAAGCCCTTCAGAGTGCCTCATGATATTTTGATTAATAAAACTGTAAAATATGGATCAGATGTTACCACCATTACTGTAGATGCACTCACAGTTGACTGAACGAGTGCACCAAAAGAGGGTTCATTAATAGTTCTATCTCAGCTTGAATGAAAGTATTGTGCCACAGCACTCTGTTCTGGGCCCTCTTGCTGTTCAAAAGTTTCATCAATGACTTTAATGACAGAATTGACAGGGCACTTATGAAATTTTCAAATGACACAAAGATGGCACTGGTGGCTAAAATTTTAGTTGAAAGAGAGATCTAGATAGGCTTGGGCAGTGGGTTGAAATGAATAGGATGGTATTTAACAGACACAGATGTCAAGTTCTGCTTCTGCATCTGGGTAGGAAAAATATACAGTACAATTAAGGGGTGTGGCAGACTTGGCTTGGCGGTAGTACGTGTGAAAGGAATCTGGATGTCCTTGTCAACCACAGAGTTTGCCAGGAGTCTGCCACAGCTGCTAAATTGTCAAATACTATCTCAGGGTACATGAAGAGGAACATAGAATCAAGATCATGGAAAGTAATTATTCCACTCTGATCCAGTCAAATTCCCTTTGGAGTGCAGTTCTGGGAACTATAGTGCATAAAGGACAGTGACAAATGGGAGCAAGTTCAGAGAAGACTTACTAATATGGTGAAGGATCTGGAAGCCAAGTCCTATAAGGAACATTTAGGTGAACTGAGTAAATTTAGCCCACAGAAAAGATGGCTGGTATGATAGCACTCTTCAAGTATCTGAAGGGTTATCACACAGAAGAGGGAATGGACATCTCTGTAGCCCAAGACTAAAACCAATGAGTTGAAATGGCAAGGAAGCAACTTCAGGCTAGACTAGGAAGAACTTGATTTTCTGAGCTGTCAGCTAGTAGAATAAGCTGCTACATAAAGTGGTGAGTTTGATTTTGCTGGAATCTTTTCTCCTGGGTCAGTTCCCTAATACAATCCTCTCCCATTTCAGCTGCCATTACCTCCACCAGGAGTTAGGTAAATATTCCTTTCTGCAAGGTCACTTTCCAGAGCACAGTTGTTTTACAATAATTAAAGCTCACAGAAACTCACACACATGGATTTCAATAGGAGGCAAGGTGACAGGGGGAGACAAATGGCTTGTGTGACATGATGTTATCACACACATGATGCAAAGTAGGTCATTTGTGGAATCACTGCCTGACGTAACTGGAGCAGATGGCACACTTTATTTGCCTAGTTACATCAGGACATATGTGATGTCATTATAACTTTTGCTGGACACATGTGCTCACACGCATGGGATGTTCCCCTTAAGATGTATCTCAACTTTTGATCAGAAAACATCTAGGAAGAGACAGGAGATATATATATATATATATATATATATATATATATATATATATATATTATAGCATAAACTCCCACAGTTATTGTTCAGGATTCAAGGTTACTTATTATTATTGCTATTACAGCAAGGCACATGGTGCTTTATAAAGTACAAAGAGCTTGCAATTTAATTTGACATTGGCAGCAATGAAAGCAAGGAGATGATGGGTGTGTTAAATGGAAAAATTCATTTAGATATGCTGAACTAAAAGATGAGCCAGGTAAAGTTTCTGCATTCCTTAATTGTATCCCCTTTGTTGTAAAAATAAGATCAAACAACCCACCTGCTTCTATGTGATTAGTCCTGGACAAATAAATCCTTCTAAGGCAGTTTCATAGGTAATTCATCTTTCCTCCACACCTCCCTGGGAAATGCATGACACTACCCCTTTGGCAACTGTAAATTTTGGCTGGTCTTCCAAAATTTTGACAAGGACTGTGAAGGTTTGAAATCAGCTACTTAAGCCCTAAGGTTAATTTAAAAATAAACGAAGTGGCATCTAAAGAGGATGCTGAGGAAGTTACCACACTGGGACAATTATGCACTTAGTCAAAATTTTTGAAACAGCAATTCACTTTATTAATTTGCTCTGTGGTAGAAAAAAATTCTCATCCATTACGTGCCAGAGATCGGTAATTTTTCTGAATGACAAATAGGGTCAGAGGAAAAGACAACAATGTTGCTTTTTAAATGGGAAATTTCTGCAAGGTTGTGTTAGACATATCTGTGGGATGATGAGAGGAAAAACAACTACATAACAGCTTCCTTCAAGCTGGCATCTCCTAGATATATTTGACTGCTACTTTCAGATAGTTGCAGTCCCAGCATAATTGGGGAAGTTGCCACAAACATTAGACAAATAAGGAGTTGAGCATAACAGAGATCAATGATCTACATTCTCAATCAAAACCAGCTATTAGTTTGGGGAAAAGCTTCATAGTTATGTTTCACTGTGTCTCATTAAAACAGGAAAACTTTTGATTGTGCAGATATGATTCAGTCATAAGATAAGAGACCAGGCAATGAATTTAGTTTTATCATTTCAACTGTGTACGATTTGTTCCATTTAATAGAATTGTGTGTGTGTTTGTGTGTAATGTGACTCTATCTTCTATCTCCGTTCCACCCCATCAGTTTTCCTTTGGGTTCAAGCTGTTTCTCTTTGGAGTGAGTTGTACATGGTGCTCATAAGATAGTCACAATGGAAAAGGCCCTCTACCTGTCTCGAAACAGCTTCATACTGGAATGCTTTTCTCACCTCTTTCCCCATCTCTTCCTGACAGAATACAGCCTAGGAAGCCTTGCCAAGCCAAAAGCTCAATTTATGCTGAGATTATTTCTGACAGTGATCAAACGTATCAATCTGATTCCAGACTTCTACCTCCATATATAGGCCAAGCATATTCTGAGTGTAAAAATGAACTAGTATGAATTATGTAGTGCAGGGAATTTCCCTCTGACCTTCAACAGCAAAAGTGAATTCGTAATTTATAAATTTATAATTTATGATACCAGTTGGGGATTTTTTGAAGTACTATATTTTCAGATTTATCCATACTAGAGTTTATTGCTCAGTTTTTGTAATATTTGCTGGAGCCAAAGAAAGAATTAGATGATAAAGGTTTAGTGTTTTTGCTTTAATTAAAAATGAAAGCAAGCTCAGTGATGATATGAGGATTGGTTGTAGTTATTAACAAACAATGTTCTGAACAATACGCTGCAAACTCAGGCCTGATATTTGCACATTCTTGTACAGAACAAGCCTAGTGTCACCCAGAAGTAATACTGTGTTTTGTACTAACCATGCCAAAATCTCAATGGTTCCAGATCAGATTATAGCCATTTTACCCCCTGAGTAAGTTCTGAAAATTTGCAGTAACTTGGTCCAAACAGGTGCAGTGACTATCCCATGCTCTTTCCCTCTGCTGAATGAAGTCCTATCCAGCCATCTTTACTATCCCTACTACTGATTCCTATTCTACCCCCGTTACCTGTAGCAGGAATTCCTTCCAAGGGAAAGGTGACAGATTCTTTTTTTTTTTTTTTTAATATATGCTGAGGCTTTCTTCGGGTGGAGAGGAAGAAAGCACTGGAACAGCTTAAGGATGACTTAAGCTTGACTCACTTATGGACTAGAGACAAAAGAAAACAATATTATAGGGCACAATGAGGGAAAAATACATTGGCAACAGAATATGTTTGAATAGTGGCTAGTGGGAAGGAGCTATGAAATACACTATATTTCCTTTCCCTTTTTTTTTTTTTTTTGATTTGGTGGTGTAGAATCTTGCTCTGAAGACCAGATAACAGAATAAATTGGTGATACAAGCAGGAGAATGACTTGCAGTATTCACATTTAGTAACTTTTGAGCATCAGTAAGGCCTCTACAACCCTCTATGGTGTTTATGTCTCAGGTTTCTTATGCTTTGGATTTTATTCAGGTTTGGTATTTCTCTTTTTTAAGCAAGAAATCACTGCACAGAATCTAATTATTAAGAAATAACTGTCTTGGGATTTTCTTCTGTAATGGTGGCTCATTGTATCGACCTTCCTGATAAAAGAAAGTTGGTAGCACAATGTTTCGGGTCCTACCCTCAATTTTCAACTCAGTTTTCCTTTTGCCTCTTCAAAAACCTTTTATAAATACCTGCTGAAAACATTCTGCTAACCTAGCTGATGTTGGTGATAAACAGCAAACTCTAATGTGCTTGGCTAATTCTCTGGAGGACAGTTCAACATGTCTCTAGCAAATAATGGGGCACCAAAAGAATAATCAAAATAGTAGGTTCTCCTTAGCAAATCCTATCCAACCCTATCTGCCTTTGATTTAAAACGGTGACTCAATAATCACATTCACTTGTCCTGTTACTGCCTGCTTTGATGCCAGAAATTTATAAGGCTTTCAAGAAGGGATTAAATACTCACTAGCACACAGGGGCAGAGACAGATTGATAGCTTTACATCAGATCATTTGCTGTGAGGCACTGCTAGCTTCCCAGTAAATAAATGTGTCTCCTGAATTTTACAGCCAATACGTGAGTCTCCAAACAAATATTATTTTCTTTCAATTAGTGCAACTGGGCACCACTGGTATCACCCAAAGGGTTACAAAGAAATGTGGGTTTGGCAGAGAATCTAAGAAAATGCTTTCCTGTCTGCAAGAGATTAGAGTGATTGTCTGAATGAAGCAGACACCAATACATATACCATGCCTTTGGTCTTGTGATCTTGGACAGCTTATCTCACACACCCTTTATATTCAAACATCAGAACAATGAAATAAAAGGAGTTGCTTTGGTGCTCTTAAAATGGAAATTCGGACAAAAAAAGTGATACATATATGTGTATCTGTGGGGGAAAAAGAAGGGGCAAAGAGTTCACAGTACCAGTCTAAATCAAAATCTAATGTGGAATCAGAAAAGGATTGGTTTTTTGAATGAGGTGAAACAAAGTTTTTGTTATTGTTTTAAAAAAAAACAGATTTGGACAGGATAGGCTGTTTTCTTGCAAGGAGAAAAATAGTGGGTATTTTTTATTTTTATTTTATTTCTCGTATTTCTTCACTGCCCATCTTGCCAAGCAACTCTGGGCAGTTTACAATTCAATTTAAAAAAAATACCAAGAGATTAAAATCATAAAAACAAGTGCATCATAAAAATATGAATACCATGTTATGGTATGTTTAACATGGTTACTCATGCAGCATGCTTAACTGGTTTACTGTATTGTACTAACTCTTCTAGATTTTCACAAAACATTGAACTATATGGGCTGGGTGAATGCACCATGCTAAGACAAACTAACCAAAGTGAAAACTAACAACAATCATTAAATCTTTAACAAACAGATTATGTCTACTTGAACTTCCTTCCCATTTGTCTCACTGAATCGTATTTTATTTTATTTTATTTTATTTTATTTATGGCCATGGAAGTCAATGGCCTCAGAATGGGAATTTGTGGAGAACTACTGAGTACTGAATTAAAATTTGATATTGCATTTTAACAGAATCATTTTGTTGCCTTGGGAAAAAAGAATGTCTCTGTTCCCTCTCATTACTGCAAATAATAAAACATTCATCAGGTGTGTCTCCCACCAGGCATGGGACCATATTTTTGCCAACATTGCCTGCCCCTTTAAAAGACACTGATGATCCATGTATGCTTGCCCTCTTACTAACCACACATGGCACAGAGTATGTGGTCATATTTTCTTCCATCTACTGAATGTGCAGATTCACAACAATATATTAATGCTCACTAAAGCCCTGACTAATTCTAAGCATTCCTTCAAAGAAATCACCATAACATCTCAATTTAATCTGGGTTTTGGAGATGTTCCATACATAATCTCCACAAGACTTCCACAGGGATTCCATCTGGAAATGAAATATCATGAGAAATAACTTAAATACCTTTGTAATTCATATCATAATTTCAGTGGAGAGTAGCTCAACAATTGTTGATATGAGTTAGACATGAATTTTGAGAATATGAAACTCAAACATATTAGGTTCTACAGTACAAAAAGCCAAGACAAGAGATCCTGCAGCTTATTAAAAGTGTAAGATGAAATGGTTAATCATTTTGAGGTCAAACTTCTGGATTGTAACTTATTGAACAACTTTTCTGGAAAAAGATAAAAAGGCCTTTTGAAAGACAACTCCACCAGAAATTGAAGCAAAAACAAATAAAACATTGTCTGCTAATGTATAGTTTCAAAATGCTTTCCTTAATAAATATATATATATGTCCTGCTAATTTGATAAAAAAATTGTTCTAATTAATTTAGGAAAGTCACAGAAAATATGCCTACAACTAAAAATAAAAGGTTTCTCTTCAACTCCCTTGAACACTACAAAACTGTAATCAGTGCTGTATATTGGAATCTTGCAAATGAAGGTAGAACTTTAAAAAGCCATTATGTGTGTGTGTGTGTGTATTAACATCTCCAGGATAGGGATAAAAATAAATCTTGTATTAATCCCTTAATGGGACATTCAACAGAGTTGGCTCTTCAGTCAGGAAATGTTGACTTTTATATAGCTATCAAAAATGCTCATTTCAGTTCTTTGTTGTTAGTTTTTTCTTAAAATCTGGCACCCATGACATCAAGTTGTTGTTTTTGGGGCAGATTCAACAGTGGGATCTTCATACATGTACTCTCAGGATACTTCAAAATGGATGGCTCCTACTGCTAGCATTCAAAAGACATTGGCTAGATTCAAGTATTGTAAAAAACCAAACCAAAACGGGATGTATTTAGTCTGGCTGAGTGCAATGTATGAGTCCACCCTTGAGGTTTGCAAAGTATGTTGTTATGGCTTAATATACCAATGCGAAACTTGTGATGTGGTATTGGAGTACATTACCATCAGTCCGTTGCCACCCTTGTGACTAATTTCTGGTGTCACCCCTCCCCACAGGGAATTAGCACTTATTAGATCAGCTCACTCTAGGTGACTTAGAGATCCTGTTGGGGTCCAGATGACCCTGGGGTTTTCCCTGAGGATCAAGGCCTTGGTCACAACCTGGAATAGGCATGTGGCAGAAGGCTTGGACTGCATTGTTTCTATGTGGCATCTATCTGTATGCCAATCCCAGGATGCATCCTAGTTTTCCAAGGAGCTCAGAAGATGAAGCACAAGAAAAGATGGCTGGAGCACCATTGGAGGAAGATGAAGAGCAAATCTGATCAAATATGGATAAGAGCCCATATTCCAGATGATTTCATGGTGATATCATCATGCAAAATAGTGTTATTTCTCCACCATTATTGTGTCCACCAATAGCTGCCTGATGCCCTGTTTGGGATAACCTATTCCTTGAAGAATTAAAAAAAAAATGCATCTTGAAATACCCTACAGTCAATTTTTATTTTTACTTTGATTAAATTTGGCGCTCCATCTCCTCCTCTGAAGAAATGCCTAGTTTTATTAGGAGGAGTTGTTTTCACTTGTTAAACTGCTTGCTAAAGCATCTATTCTCCATTCATCTATGTACATATATAAATTCAGATGCAAACTTTGACTGCAGTCACACAAGTGAGCATGTGTCTGGCTGATTTCATAGCCTAACTCAGTGCTTGCAAAACTGTAAACAGTCTGGGGCATTAGTCACACAGATATTCATAGTTGTAACTGCTTGGCTAATCATAAATCAAGTCCAAACCTTCCCTTTGAGTTGTAGAAGCCAAGCTGTAATAATGTTCTATATAAAACCAAGAATTGAAGTTCTAGTAAACAAGACTCAATCATGGTAGCAGATATTGTAATGTACCTGCTTCTTCAGAACTGGATCCTCAGAATGGATTATAGGGGAGCCAGGATATGAAGCAGCAGGAACATTACAAGGCATCTGTCAGCCTTATGAGGTAGACTAGACAGGAAACATGACCAGTAAATTAGCTAGATGAGCTAATTCTACTTTATCATAAGGTTACATTAACAGAAACTTGTAAGTCTGAAAGTACTTCTCTCCCCCCTCCCACATCCCCCATCTTCTGAGCCTCTTGGCCTTCCTTCATTCCTGTTGCAGGCTAAGCTGCCATTCCCTTGGCATCTCCTTACTCTGTCTCCCAAGGTCATTCCACATACCATTACAGTATCAATATATGGACTAATACAGAAGTTGTTTAGCCTAATTCCTAGTCCAAAAGAGCGATCAACACCCAAGATTCATTCATTCCCTTCTAGATGTAGCTACAGCTGATGCTGAACAAGTCTATTTATTGAAGTCAGACTCTACAACATCTTGCTTTAATCAGAAGCAAGCGACCACTTACAAACTGCCATTTCTCTACTTTGTGATTGTTTGGCTTTACGCATGCGGACAATGATGTTCCCAAGGGCTAGATAGCCTTGACTGTAGTTTAAGGCCTGAATCTGGCAGGTCTAGCAGGACCTGAGATGCCAAGACTTGAATCTGTTTCCCCACTGGCACATGAGCCTGGCTGCTCTGCTTCTGAGCTGACAGGTTGTTCAACTTGCAAAACTTTAGATGAAGATGACATGTCCCAGTGGGCCCTGACAGCTGTCTATTTTTCACTCAAGGTCACTTGTGCACAAAACCTCATACAACTTAGAAATGGATATGAGTACATGGTTCAGAATGTGTATGGCCCTAGATGAATTGGGGTGACAAAAACAGATCAAATCCATGCATATTACTGAGGTTAAAAGAATTAGAGCAGTCAAGAGTGCTCTAGCCACAGCTCTGAGCCCCAGCTTACTCAATATTTTAATGTAGAAATGTACTGTTATACACCTTGACCAAACAGGGATATAAGCATGATATGCAAACTGAAAGCAGGAATATAAGTATTATATGAAAACAGAAAAGCAAATAACCAACAAGTTCAGTGTATATACAGCAATATTCTTCTCAATATTCAATAATATAGTGTGTGAATAAAGTATTATTCACAGACATAGTTAGGCATTATCTGATATCCCAACTGAAGCTAAACTGTTTCTTATTATGATGATATAATGTCTTTTTCTTAAATATTTCAAATATGAAAAAAAAAGAAACTAAAACTAAAACACACCACGAAGTGCACATAAAATGCGCATATATTATTAAGTAACACACTTTTTAAATAACAAATTGAACCTTGTACCACACTGAGTCATACTGATCAATAAGTTCAAAGGCTAAAAGTCAGTGCAGTCCTTCATGAAATCCAAGATTTTACATCTGGGATTATAGGCTTTTATTTTTTTCTCCAGTTGTACATTATCTCCTTTTCTACATGCCATATTTGAAGAGTACCAAAACTTCCTCACAGAATGCCAAATTCCAAATTTTGGTTACAGCTTTCAACCTTAATTCTCTTTTCAATAAGTAAAAAAAAATGTATCTAACACTTTTTTTTTTATAATTTTATTAAAAGTTTTTAAAAAGAAGATAAAAAATGAATACAAAGTAATATAAAGTAAGAAAGAAAAGAAAAAGAAAAAAATCAAAGAGAAAGATAAAAGTGCAAGAAAGGAAAAATAGAAAAAGAAAAATAGAAAAGAAACAAAAAGGATACAAAGTGGCTTCTGATTTTCTTTACAGCAGTTTTAAGTACAATTATAAATTTACCTCTTTCTCTAAAGAAAGTTACATCATGACTTTCTTCTTTCTATAATCTATCCTGTCTAATCATCAAAAACATAAATCATAAGTTAATTTTTTTTTCTGTTTTATGCAAAAATTTCATAAGGGGTTTCCAGTCAGCAATAAACATCAATATTACCTTTTCTCTAATCAAATAAGTCAATCTGTCTCAACAAGTTCTATCATCTTCACCAATCATTCCTCCATTGTAGGTATTGCTGAATCTTTCCATCTTTGTTCATACAATACTGCAGTTATCATGTACAAAAACAAAGTTCCATGACTTTTTTACAACTGTTTGTCCATTAGTCCCAAAAGAAAGACCTCTGGTCTCAATTGTATATTAATCTTTAAAATCCTCTGAATCAGTGTGCGTATTTGAATCCAGAATTTTCTAGCTTTTTTACACATCCACCAAGCATGATAAAATGTCCCTTCTTGTTGTTCACATTTCAAACATGAATTTGAAGTGCCTTTATACATTCTAGACAATTTATCTGGTGACGTATACCCACAGTACATCATTTTGTAAAAATTCTCTCTAAGATTATAACAGTGTAAATTTCAGTCCTTTCAACCACATATTTCCCATTGTTCCATCTGTATGTTATAACCAAATTTTTAGCCTACTTTATCATACCTTCTTTCACTCGTTCTTCTTCTGTTTCAAGTTTCAATAGACATTTATACATTTTAGCGATTACATGTTCATCATTTGTACATAACTCCATTTCCAGCTCAGTCTTACAATGTTCAAAACCATAAACTCTTCTGTCTACTTTAAATATTTCTAATATCTGTAAGTAAGAAAACCATTGGCAACTATAGAGCCCCCTTTTCGGGAAAGATGGGCGGTGATAGTAATTTGAAGTATAAACAAACAACAAACAAACAAACTATATCCATCTGCCATCAGTTCTTCTCTTGATTTTATTTACATTCCCCTCAACAACAGTCGAGTATCTCACAATAAGTTAGCCATTTGTTTTTGTCTATTATTTATTGTCTATAAAACACTGTCAACATGTCAGATCCAAACAGAGAAAAACAAATGTTTTAATTGGACACATTGCCATTAAGCATTTTAGGCCACCCAAATTCTTGTTATAGTGAGTCAAAGAGTTTAAAGAATCTTTAAAAGGTAAAGGTAAAGGTTTCCCTTGACGTAAAGTCCAGTCGAATCCGACTCTAGGGGGCGGTGCTCATCTCCGTTTCTAAGCCTTGGAGCCGGCGTATGTCCATAGGACACTTCCGGGTCATGTGGCCAGCATGACGACTCGGAACGCCGTTACCTTCCCGCCGAAGCGGTACCTATTGATCTACTCACATTTGCATGTTTTCGAACTGCTAGGTGAGCAGGAGCTGGGACTAGCAACGGGAGCTCACCCCGCCGCACGGTTTCGAACCGCCGACCTTCCGATCGACAGCTCAGCGAAGTATTAATTATTTTTTCTGCTTAATAAACCTTTTACCAACAATAGAATTTTCATTTTGGGGGTAGGGGGCACCAGCACCAAATTGCAAAGTCTTCCAAAAGAGTCCTGTGGCCTTAAGAAGCAGGAAAAGTAACTGAATGTTGACTTAGAACAGAATTTTCCAAGTTTTCAAAGGAGTCATACAATTGATAATGATGATTGTCATGCTCCCAGATCAAACATTCTCAGAACAATTGATTGGACTCACATGCATGTTTCAGTTAACACGTGTATCATCCTTGCGAGTCAAAGGCATGGGAGGGGGAACATCGTTGGAGTGTGAAATCATTTTGTTTGGACTATCTTGCAATGCCAAGGTCATTTGCAAGGAGCTGTTGAAGACAGCTGCAGATTCTTACACTAACTGGCATGAGAGGGAGGGGTGCATATCTGAGATGGGAAGTGGGGGGAAATTTGAATTCACTGAATATGTTTAATGGGGGGAAAACATGGGCTTTTTCGTTCACAACATTTTCTTTTGTACTGAATGCTACACACCATTAAAGAGAATTCTAAGTAAATGCTTATGAGTCGGATTTAATGGGAAGTTGAGCATTCCAGTCATCACATAAAGTCTAAATTTATCAAACAAAACCTGGGGAATTATCCATTTGATAGAAATGTACTCAATAGTTTATCAATTGTAAAGCAATTAGCATAGAAATGCAAAAATTGATCAATAAATAATGCACTTTTAACCACATCTATTCTTCCCCATAAATTAATAGGAACTTTCAGACATTTATTTATATTAGTTTCATTTTTTTTAATTTGGCCAACAAATATATCTTCCTGCAAATGCATATTCCAAGATTTTCAGATTATTCCAATTTGAACATTAAACAAATTAGCATACACACACACACACAAGCTAGTTTGTGTAGTTGTTAAGGCATCAGGCTAGAAACCAGGAGACCATGAGTTCTAGTCCTGCCTTAGGCACAAAGCCAGCTGGGTAACCTTGAGCCAATCACTTTCTCCCAGCCCTAGGAAAGAGGCTATGGCAAAACACTTCTAAAACCTTGCCAAGAATACCGCAGGGACTAGTCCAGGCAGTCTTCGAGAATCAGACATGATTGAGCAAATTTACACACACACACACACACTCACAATTCTATTAAATGGAATAAATTATATAATTTAGTTATAAGTTATATAATTCCATTTAACTGAATGATATAATGGTTTGCCATATTGTGGTACAACATTCACAAGTTTAAGTAGAGAATCAATAATATGCAGAATAGAATCTGCATACAGTAACAATTTGTGTTTCAGTCCAGCCATCTTGATACCCAACATTTCTTTTGAATGTCTATTGCACAGCCCAATAGTTCCAATACCAAATTAAATATAGGAAGGGATAAAGGACAACCTTGATGAGTTCCACAGAGCATCTTAATACGTGAAGCAATGACACCACTTGTAAAGACACTAGCCACTGATACAGTTCTGCGCTAATCCCTCTGATCCTAATCAAAAGAAATGGCACCCCAGAGGGTCGTTGCTTATTTCCCCTTGCCTAACTTTCTTCGTTTCTAACCTTGTACAGCTCTAAACCCGATCAGAGGAACAGCCTGGTATCTTCTCTGCTGATAATGAAATCTTCGCACTGAGGCTTGAAATGGAAATCAAAGAGCTCGTTCCTCTTTCCTTCCCTGTTCAAGATAACCCTTACTTATGATAGAATCCCTCCAAGCTGTTATGAAAGAGCAAAGCATTTGGTAAGTTACCGCATAATTCCTGCATTAGAGGAGCAGCTGGTGTCATAACTCCCTTTGAAAAAGCCAGAGGCTACACATTAGAGAGAGAGACACTGGTCTAGTTCTATAAAAAATACTACACTTAAGTTATCAATATGCTGTGTAAGCAGGAAATCAGTGTAACTACAGGTGAAACACATTGGGACTGTAAACAAACAAAATTCTGCCTTCATATTTACTCTGATGGGATCCAGATTGGTGGTGAATAAGCAGGAGAAGATCCTGGAATTGTAGTGAATATCACAGGGCAGCTGCCAACGCAGTCTGTGGATGGCAGTGTAAAATGATTTTTGTCAGAAATCATTATAAGAAGTGTGAAGATTCAGATTGCCTGTATCATAATGCCTTCGTGCATGCCTGCAGCACACTCACACTTTGTATTATGGGCTGGGTTTCTGCCATTAACTTCAGAAGTTGCAGAAAAAATCAGTTGCAATGATCAAGGAGACAATTATAAAGTTTAGGCATTTTTAATATAGAAAAAAGTTGAGTGGAAAAGTATATGACTGAAGTACCCACTTTCTCCCCGGTTATGCATAATTTGATAGATCTGTATTGCACCATCATTGATTCTTTGTTTTTTAAGCAAAAAAAAAAAAGAATAAAAAAGAGAAACTGAAGCAATTTAAAGTTTAAAAGATTTGAGAGGACTGGAAATCAAGTCTTATGAGGAACAACTAAAGGAACTGGGCATGTTTAGCCTGTGGAAGAGATGACTAATGGGCTATATGATACCAGTCTTCAAAAATGTACAAGTCTGTCATTTAGAGGAGAGTGTTTCACTTGTTCTCTGTCACCCTGGAGGGAGGGACCATAATTAATTGGTTGAAAAGCTGTCAACCAGTGGAAGAGGTTATCTCTTGAAGTGATATGTTCCTTCTCATTGGTAGTCTACTGACAATGGCTGAATAAAAACCTGTAGAGATCCTGCACCATGTAGAAGTTGAACGAGAGGACCTTCCGATTTTATGATTCTATGATATAAAAATTGCTTCAGTCCCTGTGTTATTTTGACTCTCCTTTTCTGTATCTATTCCAGTTCCATGCTATCTATTTTGAGATGTGATGGATAGAATATATGAAATAATTTTCTCCTATAGGTTTGTGTATTTTTATTTTAGATCCTTTCCTAATGATCCCCAACAATAACAACCAAACATTTTCACTATGCAATTCATCAGCATCCCAAAACAGCAGTGAACAAAACAAGCATCATCTTCCTACCTCTTAAAGTAGTCTGTAAAAATTTATTCACTGTAAAACAGACTCTGTCAATTGTTCCCTCTAGAGTAATATAAATCCTCAAGAATTAAGCTTGCAAGTCTTACTGATGGACTTTGTAACCATTGTACAAGCTGGCAACTAAAGACACAAACCTGGGAAAAACACTCACATTGCTGAAAAAGTCCAAGATAATTTGCAACACTTCAGGGTTTCTATGGAAATCTGACCTGATGGGATTGAATAGCAGAGCGTTTTATAGAAATAAAGGGTCATGTTGGGTACATTCCTAGGAAATAAATACATTCCTAGGTAATTCATGCTTTCTATAGTGTACAAAATAGAAGTAGGCAAAAAAATAATAATAATTTGGTAGGGAGCAAAATCCTTCCCCTTGCTTGTGGGAGATCAAAATTCACTGTGCTTTTAAATCAATGTTCCATTTTCTTCCAATTTCTCCCCCAGTGTACCATCAACCCCATTAGTAAACCTTGGAGCATGGATGACATGATTTATTTTTCATGTTTTTATCTTTCTCATCTTATTAGCTCCATTCTTTCTTCTTCTCACATAAAAGGATTTTGGTCCTGCTTCAAATCATAAGAAATTCTTTCTTTCTTGCAAACAAATATGAAGATTTTTGCTGGGGCACAAAACTGATTTTTTGGGCAACGAGTAATCCCTTAATTAGCTGGAAAAGATAGAAAATTAAGAACATTAAATACATGTATAATCAATTCAATTAATGTCTAATCCATGCATATCCACTCTTTTCTCCTGAACCTACTATTATAATCAACACACATAAGTAAATGATTATGGTCACTGAACCCTACAAAGTCTGGCCAGAAGGAATTTATCATGAGATGGGATGGAAGGAACTGAAGCTTAAGAAGACATTTGAGAATTCTGCTAATTTGGAAAGGACCCCTTTCATCCTTCCATTAGAATTAGTAAAAGTGCAGTTGGTGGGCTCTCAACTGCTTTGAACTCAAGAATTATGTCTGCAGTCCTATATGGCCAACTGCATAGCTAGTGGCTGATACTAATTACTTGTTCTAGTAGCATGCTCCACCACTCCATCCAGCTCAAGGATTATCTGGAAAGAACCTAATCCCAGAATGTGGTTTGTGGCTGATTATTTTAGAATGCAGCCATTGATGAAGGTGAGGTCACAGTGCTGGGCAGCAGGTAGCATAGTGACTCAGAATGAAATGGCTAATGGTGTATATAATATGTGCATGTGAAATGATTGCTTGTCTGCAAAGTATTTTGTTATTGCATTGCCCTTCCTTTTCATACTGGAGAGGAACAGCCAACCTGGGCTTGAGTAGGTGAGTGGGTGGAATCGTCCTCTTACATCCTATTGATGGATCACAGCTACTGAAGCAACTGAACATTTAAAACTAGCACTGATGTGTGTGCTCACAAGCTTTTGGAGTTCTTTTGGGGTCCAAGGCAGTGAACATTTCTTGTGGCCACAGACTGACATGTTGAAATAACACTTTTGGGGGGCTTTAGAACTGCATCATAGCCATTGACGGTCTCATGTAATTCCACTTCTATACTTTTCTTTCTGTTTGCTGTCCTACGTTTTAAGGAACAGCTCCTTACCAGCCATACCAGCTGTTTCCTAAAATGAAGGTCAAGAAAGTTGGACAACTGCATGAATCTTGAAACAGACAACAGTGGAAATTATAGGCATATTTTTTATAGCAGTGGATCATTCAGGTTATCCTTGATACATGTACTAGAAATTACCGGGTTAGTTAAATTACCAGCTAAAAGTGAATCCATTTGTAAGGGGAAGAGTGAGGACATGGATATACCTTCACATGAAGGACCATCTGAAGAGAAACAATAATTAACCACTTAAGTTTAATAATCAAATCAAATTCTTCTACAGACTTTAATTATCATTACAGCTCAGAAGGCTAGATCAGCTATAAACTGCTATTTAATGAATCACTATGCAACACATTCACCATGATATAATACATCCTCCAAGGAACATCCAGGACTAAGTTTTAGGAAAGTTCAATTAATTGATTAGGTGCCATCAAGTTGGTGTCAACTTTCAGCAACCACAGATAAACTTTATCCTGCATGATCTGTATTCAACCTGGCTGTTGCAACTGAATCCAACTGCATGAATCTTGCTGCTACAGTAATTTTCTTTTCTTTCCTTCCACCTTTTCCAGCATTATAGACTTCCCCAGAAAGCTAGGTCTTTACATAATGTGTCCAAAATATGGTAATTTGGGCCTGGTTATTTGTGCCTCAAGTAAGAACTCTGGATTTGTTTTCTTTCATATATCCATGGTATATTCAGGAATCTTCTATGACACCAAAGTTCAAAAGCATCAATAGTCTTTTTATACTGCTTCATCAAAATCTAACTTTCTCAACCATAGAGTGATACAGGGAAAACCATTGTCAGCATGAATATAATCTTTTTAGGTATTTGTGGCAGTACCGAGTCCTAATCTACAGCTTAATTCTTGACTGTTGGCTCCTTTACAGTTCATGGTCAATCCTAAAATTGTCTTAGAGACTAGAAATTGAGCAAATTGATTGCTAAATTTATTTATTCCTTTTGTATTGGGTTTTAACAATCAGTTTCATTCAGCTGGTTCTCTCTTTCAGATTCCTTAAACAACCTAAGGTATTATAAATCTGTCTTCCTTTTCAATCTAGTTACATTTATCAATACTTTCTATCAGAGTTTTCAATTATGAAAAGTGTTCTATAAATGTTCATCTTCAATGGACCTAACATTTCACTTCTATTTATGAGAGAAAATAACATTAATCTCTACCCTATCCCAAACAATTGCTTAGATAAAAAGCAGGAATTATATATGGTAAGATAAAGTCACCTTCAAGTCAAACTGAGCTCCTAGTGAACTCATGGATATATCCATGTAATTTTCTTGGTAACAATGTGAAATGGCTTAGCATTCTCTTCTTCCAGGATGTTATTTTAACTTCCAATGTGCTGAAAGTTCTGAGAAGTCCCACATTCAAGTACTAACCTGGGTCAACTTAACAAAAAGGATGTAAAATTGCATCTTAGCTAGATATGAGTAAAGAAAAAGAAATGAGACATTAATATTAATATTCATATGTAAGGATACATAAATGCTAAGGAAAGGGAGGTTTATGTTTTAAGTATACAGATTATTGTACAGAGTTGAAATGAGGGGTATCCTATTCTCAGGATGCTGATGGAAATTTCACCTATGCTTTTGTGTTTGTTCCTGCACCCCCCCCCCATTGACCCCGATCTTTATTTCACATGTTGAATGATGTTAGTTTGGAGAGAAACTGTAAATATCACCTGTATCTCTCTTTTGGTGTACATTTACATTTTGTATGAGTTTTAATTTAATATTAATTTATTGTTATTTTGCTTGGGGTTTTGTCACTTTGTGTGGAGGGCAGGTAGGACCTATGAAGCAGAATTCAATAATTCAGTATGGAATAGTGATAGAATAGCATTGTAGGAAAAACAGAGGAATTAACTTTGAATGGAGAAAAGAAGATGATTCCATCTTATTCTTTTCCTTTGGTGGCAAAATGTCATATGTTTACCCTGCAATATCTTGCTTCCCAATTACATGTATAGAAACCCTCTTTCGGAATATTATTCTCCCTGCCCCTTGGCACCTTGTACCATCTTGCTAAATTACTATATTTCTTCACTGCATCCTTATTTTCGTGGGATAAGAGTGCAATTTGAAATTTCTGATGAACAAGCAATAATTCACTTCTTAACAAGTACTTGTGTACTATATTTATTGACTCATTAAGAAACTCAAGCAGATTGTGAAAGGAAAGCCTTGGTCTTGAAACAATCAATGCATATAAGGACTAGCAGAACTAAGTTAGATTACAAATGGATCATACTTTCTCCACTGCAGAGGACCATTTTAAAATGGATCCTGCACTTATCTATACAATGATGAAGAAATAAACAAAGTTGGAAGAGTCTTCTCTACTAAGCAGCTCCTCAATTTGTCTATAGTTTGTCTATAGGATATTAGAGGTGTACAAATGAAATCTGATCTGATCCAAATCATTAGTCTGAATTGGATCATTTATTCAATTCAATCTGATGATTCAGTTTGATTTGGAAAAGTGATTTGATTCTTCAAATCAAATTACCTTCAAATAAATCTTCATTTGACATGCACTGTGTCTGACAACTTTAATAATGCCAACTTACCTAAGTTTTCTTATGACAAAGAAGGTTTTAATTATTTCCAAGAGGTTATCTGCATGGAATAATAAGATGTTGTTTTGAAATTGTTATGAGCTATCATACTTACAAAGTATGGGTTGCAAGTTCTCAATCCTTATTCTGTTTATTTATTTTTATCAACTACAGATGCATCCAAAATACTTTTAAGAATTAGAGAAATTGTTTTAAACCTCTTTATAGAAAAGCAGAGTGGTGGTTTTCTGATGACTGCTATTTTCGATCAATGCTGTTTGCCTACTTAATGATTTCTACAGTCCTATAACACAAAGGCATGTTGCAAATATGTAATACACCTCAACCAGATTAGTTGGCTCAGGATGCAGCAAGATTTCCTGTCCTTTTCCATCTTTCACATCCTTTAGCTGGATCTTGCAAAATTAAAATAAATAAATAAAAACTCATTTTCCAGTGTCAGAGCAGCTGAAAAAGAATAAAAAAAATAAAATAAAATAAAATAAAATAAAATAAAATAAAATAAAATAAAATAAAATAGAGAAGAGTAGGTGTAGAAGAGTGGAAGAGTTAAAGAGTCTGCTTGTGCAACAGGATTAAGGCATTACTATTTGTTAGCTCAATAGAAATGGCCATTATGGTAATTCTAGAATTTTGAAGGTTTTCTGAGTGTTTTCCAGTGTCATCCTAATTTCTGGTCCCTGCATCTCATCACAGCTATAGAAATATTAGGCAATCTCCCCTACCAGTTGACCTTCCTCTGTGGTTGTAGTCCCACCCAGACATTCCAGCTTCATGATGCATTACACTTATTAATCTGCCCCAAATGCTCCCAAGAATGTATACAGTCACAAATGCAAGCACTACCAGTCATTTGTATTTAAAATGCTCATTGATTAGCAACTAATGTTTAGGTTATATTTTTATGCCCTAAACAATATCACACTTACTTCCCATTGTCACATATAACACACAAACTCAATGCATGTCGTTTCCAATACAGATCCCCCAGATCAGAAAAGAAAATTTCTTTTCCCAGGGCTCTGTCATTACTCCAGAACCCTGAAAAATCCAAAGGATGTTCTGCGCAAGTATCAGAAAAATGTGAATAATAATAATAATAATAACACATAATTATTATTACAAAATAATGTGTGTTTATTCAATATATGTAGCCACCCATCTCACATACGTGACTCTAAGTGACTTATATACAACTGACAAATTATATTAGGAGCTGTGGTCTCCCTGTCTCCTGTAGAACTGGAGAACAAGCTAAAAAGATTGCTGCACAAAGAATCTTGGATATAGAAGCAGAGAAAGATATAGCCATTCTTAGCAAGGTTGGAACATTGAAATGGATGAGCTGCTACAAACGTACCTTCTAAACTGCTAATTTTTAAACACAGAAATGCCTAAATAGGTCTGTATTTACTCAAGCAAGATTTGAGCAGCTGGACACAATGATTAAACATGGAAGATTTAACCAAGTCCCTTATAATGAATGTACTTGTATTTGTAGAGCTCCAGAGATAAAAGACGTAACACACATATTATTTGAATGTCACTTGTATAAGAAAGAGCAAGATCAGTACCTAGGACTGCACATTAGACAAACAACCTGCTAGGACCCTTATATTAAAACAATGTATTTCATGTACATATGAAAAACATATTTCATATTTCAAAAGTGAGATTGAATGGGACTTAAGAAGCATTGCTAATAACGGCAGCAGGAGACGACGGCATCCCAGCTGAACTGTTCAAAATCTTGCAAGATGATGCTGTCAAGGTAATGCATGCCATATGCCAGCAAATTTGGAAAACACAAGAATGGCCATTAGATTGGAAAAAATCAACTTATATCCCCATACCAAAAAAGGGAAACACGAAAGAA
This sequence comes from Candoia aspera, assembly GCF_035149785.1. Lineage (NCBI taxonomy): Eukaryota > Metazoa > Chordata > Lepidosauria > Squamata > Candoiidae > Candoia > Candoia aspera. The sequence continues at coordinate 193,286,311 of NC_086155.1, forward strand.
TGTTCAAACTATCGAACAGTGGCACTCATTTCACATGCCAGTAAGGTAATGCTCAAGATCCTGCAAGGTAGACTTCAGCAATTCATGGAGTGAGAATTGCCAGATGTACAAGCTGGGTTTAGAAAAGGCAGAGGAACTAGGGACCAAATTGCCAATATCCAATGGATCATGGAAAAAGCCAGGGAGTTTCAGAAAAACATCTATTTCTGTTTTATTGACGATTCTAAAGCCTTTGACTGTGTGGACCATAACAAATTGTGGCAAGTTCTTAGCGGTATGGGGATACCAAGTCATCTTGTCTGCCTCCTGAAGAATCTGTATAACGACCAAGTAGCAACAGTAAGAACAGACCACGGAACAACAGACTGGTTTAAGATTGGGAAAGGAGTACGGCAGGGCTGTATACTCTCACCCTACCTATTCAACTTGTATGCAGAACACATCATGCAACAAGCTGGGCTTGAGGAATCCAAGGCTGGAGTTAAAATCTCTGGAAGAAACATTAACAATCTCAGATATGCAGATGATACCACTTTGATGGCTGAAAGCAAAGAGGAACTGAGGAGCCTTATGATGAAGGTGAAAGAAGAAAGTGCAAAAGCTGGCTTGCAGCTAAACCTCAAAAAAACCAAGATTATGGCAAACAGCTTGATTGATAACTGGCAAATCGATGGAGAAAATGTAGAGGCAGTGAAATACTTTGTATTTCTAGGTGCGAAGATTACTGCAGATGCTGACTGCAGTCAGGAAATCAGAAGACACTTAATCCTTGGGAGAAGAGCAATGACCAATCTCGATAAAATAGTTAAGAGCAGAGACATCACACTGACAGCAAAGGTCCGCATAGTTAAAGCAATGGTGTTCCCTGTAGTAACATATGGCTGCGAGAGCTGACCATAAGGAAGGCTGAGAGAAGGAAGATAGATGCTTTTGAACTGTGGTGTTGGAGGAAAATTCTGAGAGTGCCTTGGACTGCAAGAAGATCCAACCAGTCCATCCTCCAGGAAATAAAGTCAGACTGCTCACTTGAGGGAATGATATTAAAGGCAAAACTGAAGTACTTTGGCCACATAATGAGAAGACAGGACACCCTGGAGGAGATCCTGATGCTGGGGAGAGTGGAGGGCAAAAGGAAGAGGGCCCGACCAAGGGCAAGATGGATGGATGATATTCTAGAGGTGATGGATTCGTCCCTGGGGGAGCTGGGGGTGTTGACGACCAACAGGAAGCTCTGGAGTGGGCCGGTCCATGAAGTCACGAATAGTCAGAAGCGACTAAGCAAATAAACAACAATTTCATGTGCAGTCACAATTCAAAAATTGCAACCCTTTATTTGAATAAAACAGTTCAGCTGAGATTTCCATATGTGAACCTGACTGGGGTAAACTGCAGGGGGTGATTCAGAAATATGATTTGCATTTTTATTCCTTGTCTTAACTAATTTGTTTTTTAATCTATTTTGTATATGATCTTATTAATGTTCTATGTTTTATATTCTGTATTTTGATATGGCCTGTTTGCTAATCAATAATAAACCATACTAAGTGACTTATAATAAAATAAATGATAGAGATTAAATAAAAAAATATTAAAAAAATAAAACATAGCAGCTGGGCATCATCCAATCAATTGTCCACGCACTCAGAAGATGTGCTGTGTCACAGGCCCACAGGCCCAGGTTTGGGCACAAACTGAGTTTTCAAGGCCTTATGGAAGGCTAGCAGGACAGCCATCCTAATCTCAGGCGGAATGAAGTTCCAAAGGGTGGGTACCATAGTAGAAAAAGCTAATATATTAGCAAACAACAAACAAACAGACAACAACAACAACAAACCAACCAAAATATTCAGAAAGGGGATATTTTAAAACAGTACATGCCGGTAAAGGGGCTACAAAAAAGGAATATGTCAGTGATATATTTTTGCTCCTTTTCTGGAAGGCCCTGAAGACATGGTTTTGTCAGCGGGCCTGGGGACCCCAAGCTGATTTGGAGCCAATCAAGTGGCTGATATGAATGTATTTGCTGCCACCGGGGGGTATCTATTGTGTTTTTATGGTTTTTAATTCTGTAAGCCATCAGGAGTCACTGTGTGTGAGTTGGGTGGCCTTAAAGATATGTTAAATAAATAAATAAATAAATAAATAAATAAAATAGTTTTATGTGATAGATGACAGCAAGCCAGTTGTGGGATGCCAGTGTATCGAGCAACAAACTGAAATGTGGTATGCACAAGTATATGATTACATATATGAGTATATAAGTACACGATAGCCAGTTTGGTCTAGTGGTTAAGGCAGCAGGCTAGAAACCAGGAGACTGTGAGTTCTAGTCCCGCCTTAGGCATGAAAGCTGGCTGGGTGACCTTCGGCCAGTCACTCTCTCTCAGCCCAACTCACCTCACAGGGTGGTTGTTGTGGGGAAAAGAGGAGGAGAAAGGAGTATTTGGTATGTTCACCACCTCGAGTTATTTATAAAAATAATAAAGGTGGGATATAAAATAAATAAATAAATAAAATAAAATAAAAACTTGCTTGTTGAGGTCATCTGTGTATGGCTTGCCTACAATTTCCTTGGGCTTGTCTGGCAGCAGGAATGATGACCATTCTCATAACTGCCTCTAGGGTCTGAAATGTACTTCCTGTTACACTGAAGGAACCAACCTCCTTGTCAGCATTTAAAGAGGTCTTTAAAACATTAAAATCCATTTAAGGGTGTTTTAATTTAATTTTCAGTTTTAATTGTCATTGTTATAATTATTAACTCAGTTTTATATTTCTATTCTAAATTACCATGAGATTATAGTGGCTGGGGTAGAAAAAAATAATAATAAATAAAAACAAACTTTTTCCTTCCTTTGTCTTAATTATTCTGCATAAATATTTCCATTTCTACACCCATCTCAGAAGTTTAAACTAACTCTTTTAGGGATCAACTGGGTTTTTTTTTCTTTTCGTGGATCCATTTACTGATCTGCACAAGCAAGGAGAGAGAGAGAGACAAAAAGAAAGGAAGAAAGGAAGGAAGAAAGAAATTGGACAATTTGTAGCTTTCAGTGACATGGATGTTGTAGAAGGAAAAGGAGATGAGATGAATTATCTATACAGAGATCAAAAGCACTGTGAAATAAGTAAGGTGGTTTGCTGCTTGCTTAATTAGAGAACCTGAGGTGCCATATCTTTCCCGTCTGGAGCATTGCGTGAATGAATTATGCTTTGTGCAGCTCTCCAGTTAACATATCCTGGAGTGATTGCTTTCTCTGAACAGGATATTACAGTAAGTCATTCTATCAATGGCTTTCCTTCAAAGACTCAGAGAAGCAAGACATGTTTTACCCATAAAGGTTTACGGGTTGGAGAGTACCTTTCATTCTCACAGATTCTCAAAGGAATGACTGAAACATGAAAGTCTAACGCTGTCATTATCAACAAATAGTATAAATATAAGTATGGCAAGTTAAACAGTATATTAAGTACATGCTGAAGCAACAGAGGGCCTTCATTTGAGCTGAAAGGAACTGTTTGTGGTGCAGCTAAAACATACATAGTCAGAACTACCCTGTAAAAATCTATAACATCAACAGGTACATGTTTACATAGAAGTAAATTGTAATGCCTTCAAGGATAGTAAAGGTAAAGGTTTCCCTTGACGTAAAGTCCAGTCGAATCCGACTCTAGGGGGCGGTGCTCATCTCCGTTTCTAAGCCTTGGAGCCGGCGTTGTCATAGACACTTCCGGGTCATGTGGCCAGCATGACTCACGGAACGCCGTTACCTTCCCGCCGAAGCGGTACCTATTTATCTACTCACATTTGCATGTTTTCGAACTGCTAGGTGAGCAGGAGCTGGGACGAGCAACGGGAGCTCACCCCGCCGCGCGGTTTCGAACCGCCGACCTTCCGATCGACAGCTCAGCGGTTTAACCCGCAGCGCCACCGCGTCCCCGTTGCCTTCAAGGATACTTATCTCCTAATCAGGGAGTTTAGGATTCACAAGCTTATTAAAAGTTTATTGTAGTATGATATTAAGATAATATATTTCAACATTCTTCAGCAAAGGATCGTTACCTTGTCGTGGTGCTGGAGCTGGAGCACCTCAATGATGCCATGAGCTAAACCGTGAAGGGCCACCCAAGACGGGAAGGTCATGACAGAGAGGTCAGATTAAATGCGATCCCTGGGGAAGGTAATGGCAACCCACCCCAGTATTCTTGCCGTGAAAATTCAATGGATCAGTACAACCAGAGATATGTCGGTATACCATCGGAAGATGAGACCCCCAGGTCGGACGATGGTCAAAATGCTACTGGGGAGGAACAGAGGATGAGCTCAACTAGCCCCAGACGTGATGATGCAGCTAGCTCAAAGCTGAAAGGACGGCTAGCGGCCGACGGTGCTGGTGGTGAACGGCGAATCCGATGTTCTAAGGATCAGCACACCATTGGAACCTGGAATGTAAGATCTATGAGCCAGGGCAAATTGGATGTGGTTATTGGTGAGATGTCAAGATTAAAGACAGACATTCTGGGCGTCAGTGAACTGAAATGGACTGGAATGGGCCACTTCACATCAAATGACCACCATATCTACTACTGTGGACAAGAGGACCACAGAAGAAATGGAGTAGCCTTCATAATTAATCATAAAGTGGCTAAAGCAGTGCTTGGATACAACCCAAAAAATGACAGAATGATCTCAATTCGAATTCAGGGCAAGCCATCTAACATCACAGTGATCCAAATATACGCCCCAACCACAAATGCTGGAGAAGCTGAAGTAGAGGAGTTCTATGAGGATCTGCAGCACCCGTCCCTGGGGGAGCTGGGGGTGTTGACGACCGACAGGAAGCTCTGGCGTGGGCTGGTCCATGAACTCACAAAGAGTCAGAAGCGACTAAACGAATAAACAACAACAAATTTCAACATTATGATATGACATTAAGACGTGTATAGTCTAATGATATAGACTAGTGCTAGGACACCTGTGGCCATTTTTGTTGATTATTCGTTCAGTCGCTTCCGACTCTTCATGACTTCATGGACCAGCCCACGCCAGAACTTCCTGTCGGTTGTCAACACCCCCAGCTCCCCCAGGGACGAGTCCATCACCTCTAGAATATCATCCATCCACCTTGCCCTTGGTCAGCCCCTCTTCCTTTTGCCCTCCACTCTCCCTAGCATCAGCATCTTCTCCAGAGTGTCCTGTCTTCTCATTATGTGGCCAAAATATTTCAGTTTGGCCTTTAATATCATTCCCTCAAGTGAGCAGTCTGGCTTTATTTCCTGAAGGATGGACTGGTTTGATCTTCTTGCAGTCCAAGGCACTCTCAGAATTTTCCTCCAACACCACAGTTCAAAAGCATCGATCTTCCTTCTCTCAGCCTTCCTTATGGTCCAGCTCTTGCAGCCATATGTTACTACGGGGAACACCATTGCTTTAACTATGCGGACCTTTGTTGTCAGTGTGATGTCTCTGCTCTTAACTATTTTATCGAGATTTATCATTGCTCTTCTCCCAAGGATTAAGCATCTTCTGATTTCCTAACTGCAGTCAGCATCCGCAGTAATCTTCGGACCTAGAAATACAAAGTATTTCACTGCCTCTACATTTTTTCCCTCTATTTTCCAGTTATCAATCAAGCTGGGTGCCATAATCTTGGTTTTTTTTGAGGTTTAGCTGCAAGCCAGCTTTTGCACTTTCTTCTTTCACCTTCATCATAAGGCTCCTCAGTTCCTCTTTGCTTTCAGCCATCAAAGTGGTATCATCTCCATATCAGAGATTGTTAATGTTTCTTCCACTGATTTTAACCCCAGCCTTGGATTCCTCAAGCCCAACATGTCGCATGATGTGTTCTCAATACAGGTTGAATAGGTAGGGTGAGAGTATACAGCCCTGCCGTACTCCTTTCCCAATCTTAAACCAGTCCGTTGTTCCGTGGTCTGTTCTTACTGTTGCTGCATGGTTGTTATACAGATTCTTCAGGAGGCAGACAAGATGACTTGGTATCCCCATACCACTAAGAACTTGCCACAATTTGTTATGGTCCACACAGTCAAAGGCTTTAGAATAGTCAATAAAACAGAAATAGATGTTTTTCTGAAACTCCCTGGCCTTTTCCATTATCCATCAGATATTGGCAATTTGGTCCCTAGTTCCTCTGCCTTTTCTAAACCCAGCTGGTACATCTGGCAATTCTCGCTCCATTAACTGCTGAAGTCTACCTTGCAGGATCTTGAGCATTACCTTACTGGCATGTGAAATGAATGCCACTGTTCGATAGTTTGGACATTCTTTAGTGTTTCCCTTTTTTGGTATGGGGATATAAGTTGATTTTTTTCCAATCTGATGGCCATTCTTGTGTTTTCCAAATTTGCTGGCATATAGCATGCATTACCTTGACAGCATCATCTCGCAAGATTTTGAACAGTTCAGCTGGGATGCTGTCATCTCCTGCTGCCTTGTTATTAGCAGTGCTTCTTAAGGCCCATTCAACCTCACTCTTCAGGATGTCTGGCTCTAGCTCACTGACCACACCATCAAAGCTATCCCCGATATTGTTATCCTTCCTATACAGGTCTTCTGTATATTCTTGCCACTTTTTCTTGATCTCTTCTTCTTCTGTTAGGTCCATGCCATCTTTGTTTTTGATCATACCCATTTTGGCCTGGAATTTACCTCCGATGTTTCTAATTTTCTGGAAGAGGTCTCTTGTCCTTCCTATTCTATTGTCTTCTTCCACTTCCACGCATTGTTTGTTTAAAAATAATTCCTTATCTCTTCTGGCTAACACCTGGAATTTTGCATTTAATTGGGCATATCTCCCCCTATCACTGTTGCCTTTTGCTTGCCTTCATTCTTGGGCTACTTCTAGTGTCTCAGCAGACAGCCATTTTGCTTTCTTGGTTTTCTCTTTCTTTGGGATGTATTTTGTTGCCGCCTCCTGAACAATGTTGCGAACTTCTGTCCATAGTTCTTCCGGGACCCTATCTACTAAGTCCAATCCCTTAAATCTATTCTTCACCTCCACTGCATATTCCTTAGGAATATTAGTGAGCTCATATCTAGCTGATCTGTGGGTCTTCCCTAATCTCTTTAGTCTGATCCTAAATTATGCAAGAAGAAGTTCATGATCTGAACTACGGTCAGCTCCAGGTCTTGTTTTTACTGACTGTATAGATGTCCGCCACCTTTGGCTGAAAAGGATGTAGTCAATCTGATTTCAGTGTTGTCCATCTGGTGAAGTCCATGTATAAAGACGTCTCTTAGGTTGCTGGAAGAGGGTGTTTGTTATGCAGAGTGAGTTGTCTTGGCAAAATTCTATCAGCCTATGTCCTGCTTCATTTTGTTCTCCCAGGCCATGCTTACCTGTAATTCCAGGTGTCATTTGACTGCTCACCTTAGCATTCCAGTCTCCTGTGATGAAAATAACATCTCTTTTAGGCATGTCGTCCAGTAGGTGCTGCAGATCCTCATAGAACTGCTCTACTTCAGCTTCTTCAGCATCTGTGGTTGGGGCATATATTTGGATCACTGTGATGTTAGATGGCTTGCCCTGAATTTGAATTGAGATCATTCTATCATTTTTTGGATTGTATTGAAGCACTGCTTTTGCCACTTTACTATTAATTATGAAGGCTACTCCATTTCTTCTGTGGTCCTCTTGTCCACAGTAGTAGATCTGGTGGTCATTTGATGTGAAGTGGCCCATTCCAGTCCATTTCAGTTCACTGACGCCCAAAATGTCTATCTTTAATCTTGACATCTCACCAATAACCACATCCAATTTGCCCTGGCTCATAGATTGTACATTCCAGGTTCCAATGGTGTGTTGATCCTTAGAACATCGGATTCGCCGTTCACCACCAGCACCATCGGCCACTAGCCGTCCTTTCGGCTTTGAGCTAGCTGTGTCATCACGTCTGGGGCTAGTTGAATTCATCCTCTGTTCCTCCCCAGTAGCATTTTGACCATCTTCCGACCTGGGGTCTCATCTTCCGATGGTATACCGACATATCTCTGGTTGTACTGATCCATTTAGTTTTCACGGCAAGAATACTGGGGTGGGTTGCCATTACCTTCCCCAGGGATCGCGTTTAGTCTGACCTCTCTGTCATGACCTTCCCATCTTGGGTGTCCCTTCACAGTTAGCTCATGGCATCACTGAGGTGCTCAAGCTCCAGCACCACGACAAGGTAACGATCCTTCGCTGAAGACCTGTGGCTATAAGGCTGCAGAAGTCCTTCAGATGCAATTCAAAAACTCATTCTGTTCTTGGCTAAGTGGTATTGCTCTCTTCCATGGAAGTCAACATGTGAAAGGGAGAAAAGGGGGACAGAAAGCACAGGGAAGAAAGAAGGGGGGAAATCAAAAAGAGAAGAAAAATATATCAGAAGAAGAGAGAGTAGATGGCACTACTAGACATTTTGATGCCTTAGGCAAAGTCATGTTCTTGCACACCCTATGGTTTGGGTCATCTTGTGATTTTGTTAAAGGTGCCCTCCTGTTTAATTTTTTCTTCGTGTTTTTGAGCTTTACACTCATGATTTTCATCCCTGGACATTTTTTTCTTCTTTTTTGGGATATTTTCACCTACACTGCAAACTTATATTTATCCCTCAAGCAAGTGTGCTGGCTCACAAAGTGCACCATCACTGCTTCACACTTTTTATTGTGTTTTTTTGGAAGTCTTTTCAATGTTGGTGCTCCCTCATATCTCTAGGCTAGTGCCTACTTGGCCTTAGTCTAGAGCTGGCCCTGGCTACCTCCCTTGGTTTCATCTGTTGCTTGCTATGTTCCCTCTTACTATAGACTTCCAATAGATCTTGACACTGAAGATAATTTTTAAAGGGCTCTACCTTTAACATATCAAAATGTTAAGCAAGAAAGCTAGAGTTAAAAACATCATGGAGGGAACTGTCTGGAGACACCCTGCATTTAACTTTAAAGCTCACTTATGCAGGGAGTAACCCTGCAAAATGCAAGGCATATATTGTATTTTTAGCATATGACAGTACTAATGTATTCATTCTTTCCACTCTTTCAGCAGAATAAAAGGGCTGAATTGTCACATCTCAGAGAAAGAAACTAAGATTCAGAATCAGTTCAAGTGAATCTGGAGATTCACTCACTTCACTTCCACTGCTGGTAACATCAATAAGATGGACACAGATATTAGGATTTCCAGGTTTTGTGGCAACCATCACCTTTTGCTGGACTGATTTCAGGAAATAAATCCGTGAGCCTAAAGAACTTATTTCTGTTATCCTATGCCTTCAAAATCTGTTCCTGATCTTACTGTATTTGACAACTGCATACAGTTCTGACTCCTGTATGTGTATTGTCCCTTTTTATTACATTGTTCGAGTTGAGCTGCCTTATGCATCTAGTAAATAAATAAATAATCTATCAAATATGCATAGGTTGGTCTATAGGCAAGGAATTGCAAGGGTCAGGTTTTTTTTCCCCTGGGTGCAGGCCCAAAAGATTGGACATGTGGCTTCAAACACAAAGGGAAATTTTGCACAATGCAAAGCAAAAATATGGTATATTTATTTGAGGCTCAGTATGACACATGGACATACCCAGTAAGCATGTATGACCCAACTAGGATTAAAATCTTAGGTGAATGATAGGCAGGAAGCACAATTATTTAGAGTGGAAAATGCAGTTTGTCCATCCACATATTATATCAAACTAGGGTTGCAACTAGGAATTGAGAAGCTTACCAGTCCAGGAACTAAGTTGTGGCAGCCTTCCCCAAGAATCACAAAACCTGACAAAAGTCTAACTTGTATTGGAAACAGATTTCATGGCTGAATAAGATAGCTGGTCAACTCTAATGTATTGTGAAGAAGCCTCATATATATAAACAGATTCAAACTCATCTATAACCCTCTAACAATTTGATTTCTAGCTTTACTTTTCTCAGTCCCTGCCTATGGAGGGAATAGAAGCTCAGTTTTCTCCATATTCCTTTGCACAGATATAAACAAAGCACATGGATTTTTTTCTTCCACCTTAATAAAATCCTTTCCAATGCCCTGGGAAGGAATGTTCCTTCATACCAGGAATAAATTAAAATATCCACAAGTAAAAAAATGCAAAGGAAAAATGGGAAGATTGAGATCTTCAAAATCTTACAGTCTCTTCAACCTAACAATAACTTTATTTCATTTATGGCTGTTCATAATTTCAGGGAGAGCCATTTGGTGTAGTGGTTAAAGGCACTGGGCTAGAGACTATAAGTCAATCAAGGGGTCAGTCACTCCCTCTCAGACCTAGGAATAAGGCTGTTGCAAACCACTTCCAAAAAATATTACCAAGAAAATTGCATGACAATACTTCTGTTGTTTTCCAGGAATCAAGACTAACTCAAAGGCTAATCATCATCATCATCATCATCATCATCATCATCATCACCACACCCACCTTGCCAGGAAATAAAGAGAAGCTATTTGGAACTGTGCTGCAATGCAGTTTTAAAGGACAAGGGAATATCCCCTTTTTTTGGTTCTCACTGAACAGATGGTAGATTATAGGCCAATAGCCAGAAAGAAACAAAACAGGTAAAAATGAAGATGGATAAAACCAAAGGGTGGGGAAGAGGGGAATTAACACAAATTTTCAAGTTCTAAGGACAGGTGGATATAGACATACATAACTGGGCAACCCAGAAGGATGTATCTGAACAATGGCCAGGGAGAAGTGGATCGGAAATGTTTTTTGACTGAAAATTTCTTCAAGATAGGATAAATAAAGTTGTCCAGGATTGCCTGTATAGAGACTAATGAAACAATATGTCTCAAGGACTCCATTGAGCTTTCCTGACATGTACATTGAGGAAGGAGAGTATTTCTGTAATGTCCCAACAAAACAGCAGATTATGGTCCTGTTTAGGGGTACCATATATGGCTGCAAAAATCCACTGTAGCCACTAGATGAGTTCAGTGATACTGAACAGCCTATCTCTTGACTGCCATCTAGTGGTCATCAGCAGCTTATGATATCCCCACTCTTGTAACTTCCTGTCTAGTTTTAAATCTTGGCTTTCTGTGGTACATTCCTACGCTTACTTTTGAAGTTTGTTAGCATTTTAGTGTTTGTGTGTTTTGTTCTTGTTGTGAAAGAGGTCACTGATGATAGAATTCATGATTTAAAGTACTTTCTGAAAAATATTGATTTACAGGTAAGATATTTTCCTTATGGATCAGTCACATAGAATTGAAGAAAAGATGAAATATTCCAGAATGTTTTATAAGCCACAATATTGAAATGTACATACAAGTACCAACCCTGATTTATACCCCAATCCTATAAAACTCTGGTAGCTCCAGTAGTATAAAGAATGCTTTACAGCTCTTCAAGGTAATGCTATTGAAATGTACATACAAGTACCAACCCTGATTCTGTCAGTTTATGTTCCTATGTATTTTCCTTTTTGTAAATAAAATCTAAAAGTCCTTTCAAGGGATGGATGTGTATGTGTGAACAGACTATTCAATCTTTACACTATACTTTTTTGCTGATGTTAATTCCTGGGATAAATTTTATCATTTAGGAAATCAGATTGTATCTCTTAATTATTGAAGGGCACCTATTTTCTCCCATTCATCTCAATTTCATCTGATAATATTCTAGATAAATTAAAGTTCAGAATACGTAAAGCTTTGCCTTAACTCAGGTAGAGAAATAATAATAAATGAAATACTTACAAAATGTAATAAATAAATAATGGATCTTAAAAAGGATCAATTTGCCCACTTCTTCCTTGCAATCCCCAGGGAGGATTTGTCTATTAGAATAACTAATTTAATAGTATTTTTCTTAATTCTGTCATATTTTGTACCACACTTTTTGTTGAGTTTTCTGAAAAAAATGATTTGCAAATGTCTGCAAGAACTTGGGATGTATGATTCTGAGTTAAGAACTGTCTGGTACATCAGAATAGCTACAGTATATCTAAAGGAAAAGTTATATTGATTGCTACAAAAGCAAAATCCTGAACTGTATTTACTTATGTTTTATAATTGCAAACTAAAAGCAAAAACAGAGAACTGTTTTGGCAGCATGATCCAATCTCCAGGAAATTTTGGGAGTGCTTTTCAGAATTAGAAATAATGTTTCTAAATGCTTAGCTATGTTAGTCATATCATTATCATTATCATTATCATATTTATATTTATAGAAAGAAAGAAAGAAAGAAAGAAAGAAAGAAAGAAAGAAAGAAAGGAAGAAAGAAAGAAAGAAAGGAAGAAAGAAAGAAAGAAAGAAAGAAAGAAAGAAAGAAAGAAAGAAAGAAAGAAAGAAAGAAAGAAAGAAAATGAACAAGTTGGAAAAAGAAAAATTAGAAATATATAAGTGACTTCTGATCTTCTTTTCAACAGATCATTACAACCTTATTGTCCTCCCTCCCTCTTAGATGTTATACAAATCCCTTCAACCCTTCATTTATTCCATGTTTTTCTCAATTGACAAATCTATAAATCATCATTTCATTTCTTCTTTCAGCAAAAAGTCCATGTACGGTTTCCAGTCTTTCAAAAATGTTTTTGCTGTTGTTTTTTTCTCTGACCAAACAGGTCAATTTTTGCCACTTCTGCAAATGCTGACATTTTCACAATCCGTTCCTCCATCTGCGTTAGTCTTTTCTCATTTAAAAATGGAGTCAAATAGAGCCTTGTTGAAGTCAAACAGATGCAGGTGTTAGAACATTAAAATGAGCAAAGGCAAAAGTTTCAGAAGATGGGTGAACCACATATGGTAAGAAGGTGATTACGTATTTACTATTTCTTTGTGCTTCAGTGCAAAATTTGATAATGAACTCTTATTTCTGTAAGCAGAGATGGAGATATACAAGTTCCTTTAACAAATCATTTGAGAGCTCATTTGTTTGTTTCTTTGTTTAGGGATACGTGTTTGCCTTCACCTTTCCTTTTTTTTTTTTTTATAAAACTTCATTAATATTTCAAAAGTACAGTTTATTTATTTATTTATTTATTATTCAAATTTAGCCACCACCCATCTCCCCCAGAAGAGGGACTCTGGGCGGTTTACAATAAAATCCCACATAAAACATAAACATTAAAATCACATAAAACAATTATGATAAAACACAATAAATAAATAAAATCCAAGAGAGATGTAAAATCCAGGCTGGTGGGAGAGACTCTAGGGTGTGAGCCATCCCCAAGAATAGTATTTCACTTTCCCGCCCCAGGCGAGATGGCAGAACCAGGTCTTCAGGGCCTTCCGGAAGGTCAGGAGTGAAGGGGCCTGCCTCACCTCTGGGGGCAAGATATTCCAGAGAGTGGGGCCACCACAGAGAAGGCCCACTTCCTGGAACCCTCCAGACAGAATTCTCTTATAGGCACGGTCTGGGACATGCCCTCTCTGGATGATCGGATGGGGCGGGCCGATGTAATGGGGATGAGACGGTCCCTCAGGTAACCTGGCCCCATGCCATGTAGGGCTTTAAAGGTAATAACCTACACTTTGAATTGGACCCGGAAGCAAACTGGAACCCAGTGCAGCTCGCGCAGCAACAGTGTTATATGTGCCCACCTAGGTGCACCAAAAATAGCCCGTGTGGCTGCATTTTGGACCAGCTGAAGCTTCTGGATACTCTTCAGGGGTAGTTAAAATATAAAGTACAGATAAGCTTGAAAATAGAATTGAAAGAATTGAAAGAAAAAAGAAAAACTAAAAGGTGCAGGAATAGCAAGAAGAAATAAAAAGAAGGTGACTTCTGACTTTCTCCAACACAGATATAAATGCATATTATAACAGCTTACTCTCTTACTCTCAATTAAACCTTAATCAACATTATTTCTATAGAAAAATAACAATGTAATTATCAAAACCCAAAATCACAACTTCATTTTTTTTCAGCTTCAAGCAAATAGTCCAAAAGTGGTTTCCAAGTAGAAACAAATCCTGACACAGTATTTTGTCTTATCGATGCTGTCAATTTTGTCATCTCTGCCAATTCTATCAACTTCACCATCTGTTCTTCCACTGTGGGAGTTTGTATGTCTTTCCATCTTTGTGCATATAACAGTCTTGCTGCTGTTATCATATACAAGAGCAAAATCCCAACTTTTCTTTCAAGTTGTTGGTCCATCAAGCCCAAAAGAAAAAGTTCTGGTTTCAATTGTATATTGATTTTAAGGATCTTTTGAATTATACTACATATTTTCTCCCAATATTTCTTGGCCTTCCCACAAGTCCACCAAAGGTGATAAAAAGTTCTGCCTTCACCTTTCCTATGTTTAGTCTGAAAGAAATAGTGTCTTCTCTGTGATAAATATACCCTTAATGTAAAATATGAAATATCATTTAGAATAGGGAAACCTAAATGGCAAAAAAAAAAAAAAAAACTAATGCACTTTTTTTCCATTGCGTCTTGCATTGATGAAATTGGTGGGCCATACTTAGGTCAAGCATTCAGTATTTTAATTACTCGTAGTTGACAGCTGGGTGGTCTATTACAAAGATATATTGCCTCAGAAGAATAACAATCTAACCTCCCAAAGTTAGGAGGTGATGTCCAAGCAACCAAGTTTTTTTTTTTTTTTTGGAAAATGACACAAAAGTCCATGAATACATCTTCCAGACATGATAATAAAATGTATATTAATAAATAAAAGTTGAATAGGTATCAGGATACTATATGCAGTTCCTAGGTGGTAGGATGCAGGCAACAGTATGCTGGCTTTCAAGATAGTCTCTGGATTAGAGATCCTGATTTGCACAGAACAGCATGAGCATGCTTGGAGTAAAAATGGGTTTTGGCTGTGTTAGGGGCATACTGGCTAAATTGTGCTAAAACTAAATCGTTCCATCCATAAAGTTAGCAGGGAATAATGCATATGACAAGATATGCAACTCAATCTGGTAACCTAGACTATACCTTATCTGTCTTATTAAAATGCATTATGTGATAGGCTCACTTGACCAAAGCCATAATAGGCAATAAATTTGGGACAATATGGTGTAGTAACTGCCATTACATGTATAAGGCTGCAATCTGGGATGGAAGGTACATAAATAATAAAGAACAAACAAGGATGCTTTGCTAGCTTATAAAAATATGAAGAGGTTATTGACTGAGAAACTTAAGAACAGTTGAAGTATGTAAAATCTATTTAAGGCAGATCCTACAGTTGTGTGCTCCTGTCTCAAATCATGGGGAAACCCTAAAGCCAACTTTTAACACATGTGGTTACAGTTGAACTGCACAAAAGACATTTTGAGACCACACACAGGATCTGAAATGTTCAGCATATATTTGGATCATTTTAACATTCCCCCAATCTTCTGAGAGACCTCCATAGAGAAGCAGCTCTCACAGAGCTAGGATGTCTAATTTTTTTCTATTTTTTTCCAAGTGACAGTTAAAATAATTGATGCAAATGCCATTGCCATGAAAACAAAAAGAGATACATTGCTCAATTTGTCAAAGAACACAATGTGAAAAACAGAGAAATGCAATAGAAGGAAGGAAGGAAGGAAGGAAGGAAGGAAGGAAGGAAGGAAGGAAGGAAGGAAGGAAGGAAGGAAGGAAGGAAGGAGGGGAGGAGAGAAGATTGGAACAAGTCATCCATTCAGCATATTTTATTACAATATTATTTGGAAAAAAATGTAGACTAGGAAGTGAGATTACTGCTGTTATGAATACTGTACAATAAACAGCATGCCTAATCTTCTTTACATTATTTTCATTGCACTGTTGAATTATTGAATAGCAATCTTTCTGCATTACCTTGAACCCTGAAATGGCATTTTCAGCAATACTTAGACCCTCATTTATGTGGAATCAATCAAACCGGAATTTGAAAAGCTTGTTGGAATAACCTGGCAATTTAACAGGTTGCCAGGTTCAGGACACCTGAAGCACTTTGAAAGTAATGAGAGCATTTTCACTAAACACAGGGGCCTACTATTGGCTCTGTAATAACAATTGTTTTTATGTCAAATAGCAAAGTTCTTTCAAAATATCTGTTCATCTTTAAGTTTGGAGTTTGGATGGGGAAAAATTATTGGCTTCCAAAAGATGAAACAACTCTGCAATAAAAATATGAAATTATTCCACTTACATATAATGATTTGGATAGCAAGCATATAACAGGTATTTTGATTTTGAGTGAAAGAACAAAGATAAAAATGAAGCTGCTGTATCTGTGTGCTTAAATATGTATTGTGGAATTAATATTGCACATACAATCATAGTACATATTCACATCATAAGCTATGATATGGTCTTATTTCATGTTCTGTGAGATATTTGGCTCCCATTTAACTTAAGGCATTTTTGCAAAGCCAGACTCATCACTCTCCAAATACTTCCCAAACCTTAGATACCAGTTTTCACTCATGCATCAGTTAAGAACTTCACATGGGCCCACCATTGGTCCATCCAGTTGACCAAATGAAGGAAATACAAAAACTGGCATTAAGCCAGCTCCCTGCCCCTATCCCATCCCATCCTTGCTTCACTATATTTATTTTTACAGAGTCAAAAGCAGTTACTGTGAAGGGAGATACAGCAATGGATACTTCTGCTCCATTTAAGGAGCCTGGTGGAAGGATACCATGGTACCTTGGCAGCTTAAATGGTGAAAGAGAGGAGAGACCCAAGGATCTGATAGTCAAGGTGAAACAGAAAAGTAGCTTTCTTCAAGTTCTATGGAGCTACAGTATTTGCAATTTAAAATGCAGCTTTTATCATTTTCTCTTGAGCCACCTCTGAACAAAAATAAATTGACTCAACTGATCAATAGCAATGCTGACAGAAGATCACAGAAACAGAGTGCCCCATGTGTAACATAAATTTTATGTCTGTTTTTTTAAAAAAAATATTTGATTTTCTGAAGCTGATTAAAATGAATAAATACTTACATGGATGTACCCCTGAAGACAGTGCTATGTGATAAGACCACATTTTCCTGTGTGCACACTTTCAGTTATCACTTAAATTTGCCTTCTATAGCAAAACTACTCCATGGGTTCAATGCTGAGGTTAGGAGCTCTCCAAATGAACTGTATAATAGAACAAGTAGAAGCCTTAGTCATTATTGGTCTCTTTTCCTTGTTAATAATCCATAATATGTTATTGTTTTACAGGAATATGTTCTTCATGCATCAGACCTCCAGAAACAAATAAATCTATTCATTCATATTTGAGGCAGTCTAACAAATGAACATCCATCCAAGTCCATTATGTGAAATGGAAGGTGTATGTTTGCTTATAGAATGTTCAGTTTGTGTGACTAATGTACCATCCTCTGGAGAGAAGCAATTTAAACTGGAGACTTGACTATGCCAACTGAAAAGGAACTGAGGATTTTGGAAGAGAAATAAACCTTAGTGACTTTATACGGACTAAGCTTCTCAGCAGGTGATATGTGTCAAACTGAATGCTACTCTCCTGCTCATCTATTTGCTTAAAGAGTTGATCTTTAGATGTGCAAATGCAGAACCATGAATATTTTGTACTGAATGTGTTGTGTGATAGGTAGATGATAGATAGATAGATAGATAGATAGATAGATAGATAGATAGATAGATATAGTTCCATCCATCCAAGAGAGAGAGAGCTGAAGAGATTGGAATTTGAATTTGAATTTCAGTGAGGCTAATGAAATTATTTGATACACAAAATGATTCAGATAATATTGGACCAGCCTCTTGGATACTCTTGTGCCTAAGTCCTAAAGGAAAAGGAAGAGGAAACAATGAGGATCTGTCTGTCCTAATTATAATCTTCATGGAAACCCAAAGAATAGCCACCATGGCAAGATTATAATAGTTAATGACACATAGCTAGGTACAAAAATGTGGCTTGGGGTAGTGCTAAATGCCCACTCCTTTTTATACACTGGATCCAAAGATACCTGTATATGCAGCCACAAAGTTATATTAGATATTCTAATTTAGATGAAATGGAAAATAATTATTGGGTTCTTGGTGTTCTCTGAACTATTCAACACTGTGCTACATATATTCTCTACTATGGGACAGTATGTTTTATATCTTTGCTAAAATGATGGCTTTGAGTTAAGCTCAACTCCTACATAGCCTCTGAGATCAGGAAAGATCAGCTAGTGGATGTCACCTCTTGGAACAATAACCATGCTACTGCCAGACAACTGGGCCCAGAAATTTCTGGACAATCTAACAAAATGACTTCAAAATCTACCAGTATGTCTTTGCCTACTGTCTATTTTTTTTTTCATTCTATGTTTAATAATAGTGTTAATCACCAATAACATAAATGAAAAACACAACTTTGATTGACAGGGGAATGTAGGTGGAATTAACATAAGAATGTTCAATAGAATTGCATTTTCATGTTTTTTTCTCAACCTGCATATCTGTGTTTTTCTCTGCATAAAGGGAGAAAAAAAGCTGTGACCATATTCAGATGAACATTGAAAGATCACGACCCAATCCAATCCTTCATTCTTTTTCTGTATACATTGATATGTTAATAGTATTGCTTTTCATATGCACCTTTCTTTAACAAGTACATTTTTTTATCTTTAACATATTTTAATACTACATGCATTTTTGTATACAACGTTATTTAACAGTGTTTTTTTGCATGCACCTTTTGCAAATATACAATGCTATACACAGTTTTGAACTAAGAAATATTTGGAGACAAATGCTTGCAGTTGGTGCTACAATGGGTTTTGTTTCATACCATTTCCCTGAAAAGAAAACCATGAAGAATTTTTCCAATACTTCTGTTTAGAGATAACTTTCACCCTTTCCAATCTTTTACTTCCCTTAACTTACTGAGCCAAATATTGTCAATATATAAAAGAGTTGGATTCACTTTCTTCATAGATGGTTAAAAGATCATTGAACTGTTATGCGGGATAGATCTGGTCTGTGGGCCACTGGAGGACAATTTCTATACCAAATTATATTTAAAATATCGATTTATGGTTTTACTTGATCATTTGTTTTAAACCAACCTCTACTGTCCACAGCTGCTATTCACTGGCTGTGCTATCATTTCATATTTTTATTTGTTGTGTTTATCTAGTTTTTATCTTATAAACCTAGAACAGCATTAGACTGTTTATCAGATAGAAATGAAAGATAAGGAAGACAAACGGAGCTGGGCGATTGCAAAACATTCTTTAGAGCACAATTTTTCACGTGAATTGCTGTTCCTTGTGAGCTACCATTAAACACATTTTGTTCAACTGAGTATTAGTAGAGATTTTCATCAGTTCATTCCCCTCCTGCTGTAAATACTTGGAAAACAACAAATGCTGTTCGAAAATTATTCCTCTATAGAATTATTTGGCAAGGGCAGAATTTGGATCTTTATTCTTTACTCTTCATATGTGAAGGAATCACAAGTTTCTGTCATAGCTCCTGATAAACTAAAGCCTTCATGCTAAGATTTTAAAATCTTTTTTTTTTCCATGCATCAATGCATGACTAGCGCATTGAACTACCTGATGAATTAGTTACTTTCAAATGATGCCAGAGCATGACAGAATTGTCAAATTATGAAAGGGATTATTGCATTCAAACTTACTATGATTTAGAGAATGAAGATAGATGTAGCTGCCAAGGATATACAGATCAGTGGAAATCTAAACAAAGCCTCATATGTTGATAATATTATATATTAAAAAAAAACATATAAATGTTATGGATTTTACACATTTTTGTATTAAAAAATTGATGATTTACATCACTATGAGATAGATATAGATAGATGACAAACTAAACTGGAGCCTTGGTATTCAGGAGTGGGGAGGGAATGTGCATGTGAAAAAAGCAAGGATTTGTTTTTGTTTTTTGCCTTTTTTTCCCATAGACAAGGAAAACACTGGGGGAAAAGATGCTGAGAAGCAGCTGCTTGCTACCCAAAAGCACATCTATACCATCTTTTAAAAAAAGTATCAGCATAAACTACATTTTCCTTATTATGAAATATGGATTATCATATATGAATGATCAGATGATGTAACAATCACCCAGTCCTGCTGTAATGTTATGTTACCATCATGGTGCCCATATTCATGTTTTGATTATGGGCCAGTATTGCACATATTTAATAACTGTGTCATCATCATCATCCCTGACAACAATGAAGAAGATAGCCAAGGATAGCAAGAAGCTGTCTTGCACATCTGCAGTCCATACAGAGGCAAACAACCAGGAGAGAAAGTTGATTTCTGCTTTCTCCACCAACCAAATTATATATTCTTCAAGCCACTGAAGATTACTCAGATTTGAGTTCTCATGTTCTCATGTTGACAAATAGATATGAAAGAGCAATATTTCCATATTATCATGATTGTTTTTAAAGAAACCACCCTAACATACTCTCCCCTTCCCCCAAGTATTTGTACTAATTTTGGAGCTGGAGGCAGTTTATACTTCACAAATATTTGTGTGATTTCCTGAAATGCTTACTAATTTTTATGGACTTTCCTAGTTGAGAATGATGCATGGCAACCAAATTCTGTTAACTGTGTCAATGCAGAGTCCAATTTGAAAGACCATGGGATTTTAAGGGAAAGAAATCCAAAAGTTATTGCCATAAGAGAAATCTGAAAGAGTGATTTCTTTCACTTTCCTGTCTAATATTGTTTTATTTCTGACAATGTCTTCCTATGAACAAATTGTGGGACACTGAATTCTGGCAAAGAATATTCATATTCATGCCATCTGAAGTCCAGAAGGAAGTTCATGAAGTTAAAGAGTTATAATTTTAAGTGATCCGACCTAATTCATACTTTCCAGATTACTGTGTCATGGTTATCCTTAGGATGTTACTTTTACTTTTTTGAATAATCATATTGCATAATATGTTCAAAACATATATGCAAAGACATGTATGTGTTGCATAAATCTGAACATTTTGTTTTGCTTTGCAGAATACTGAAGATAATTGACAGCATGGATGGAAAAGATGATGTGTTTATTTTTTCTCTACCTCCCTACCATCAGTGGTGGCTTCACTGTTGCAAGTGGTTCCTGACAGCTGTCCATGGAAGTTGGGTAATGATGTTGGGTTTCTTGCTAGAATGGTACCACCCAACAATGTATTGGATTTCCCCAACAAAGCAAGCTAGTGGCAGTAAGGTATAGGAGAATCCCTAAAGCACATTCATTGTACAGGTAGTCCTTGTTTAGCAACCACAATTGGGACTGGCAACTCAGTGGTTAAATGAAGCAGTAGCTAAGTGAAACTGTGACTCTGCTTATGATCTTACTTCAGCTTTCCTTTGCTTTACAGACCTGCGAAGGTTGGAAAAGTGAGGATTGGTCATAAAATTACTTTTTCATCACCGTCATAACTGCAAACTGTTGCTGAATGAGGTAGTTGCTAAACGAGGATTACCTGCACTGGAAGTTAAATGCTGTATGTCAGTCTAAATGGAAGAAGGGGAGGGCATGATCTACAGACAGTGTTAATTAGTCTATTTTGTAGTTTTGTGATCAGAGTAGTCTTGTGATTAGTCTATTTTGTAGTTTGTGAAATAAAATAAAATAAAATAAATAAAATGTAGTATTGATTAAACTGTCTCACTGGTATCAAACATTTGACATTATGACAGACTTCATATATAGCAGGATACAGTGCCAAGAAGAGTCAATTCAAGAGACAGTAGACTTCATTCAAAGGTGCAGTCCATGCTTGTGTTTAATGAAGAACCTTATGAACATGGCAAATGATGTGCTTCTTCTGTATATGGAGTATATACCACTATTACAACATATACTTACATTTGGGGATGAAACCTTGTTCATGGGTTTCCTTCTAATGCAGATTTCCACAATGGGATAGGACTGCATGAAGAGGAAAAGAGTATGTGTGACTCAGATTTCAGCAAATGATTGCTTGTATATGTTTGACATTCTTCATCAGATTCCAAGTTCAAAATATCAGCAGAGAGATTATAATATACCCTTTTAATATCTTTTTTGTTTCAGTGGTGGCAGCCTCAATTTTTTTTTTTTTAAATCAGATTCAGAAGTATTTTTAGAGCCATTTATTTAAACATTTTCAGTATGGCTGCTACAAGTTATAAAGTAGTTGGCAGCAAGAGAGTGAAAATCTTTTTAGAGTGATTATTCCAGAGTCCCTTCACTTATAGAAAGTGATTTAATTTGTTAAACATCTTAGCCTCTAAGGTAGAAAATTGATTTCATCTTTATAATTTCACTTCTATCCTATTCTTTTTAATTTAGTCTGAGCTTTGCATCTTTGAATCCTTAGCCCTAAATTACAAATTGACTAATAATTCAAAATGCCATTTGTTCCCATGGAGAAATAGAAGCCTTAATTTCTACAACTATCACAAAATAGAAAGAAAGAAAAAGTTTATATTACTTAGGTAATTGCATCAGTATTACTTAGTTATTGACAAATGCATTGACATTCTCTAGGGTAACCACATTTCTACATCAGCAATACATCATTTTTACCTTACAAACTTCATGTTCAAGATTAAACAATACCAAATATCTGGGGGATGAATCAAATAGAAAAGAATTATGGTCTCACACCTTGCACTTCAGCAGAGTAGACATTTTCAGGGGTGAACTGTTACCAGTAAACTGTTAACATCTGAGTGAATGATATTTTGAGAAGTAATGTTAAATTTAAGACATTGCAAGTAAGCTTGTGTATTCAGTGATAGAATGAATTCAATTTTGTGATAGAATGAGTCAATTTTAGTAAGCCCAACATGGATTACTTCTTTTAATTTGGCATTCTTGTTCCTATGATCAGCCAAAATTGAAATGAGGGCTTGGCAGAGAGTATCTGCTCCTGTCCGCATACCTAGTCTGATGCTTTGGGAGTGGTCCAGGTCAGTTAAGAAACAACTTGGTTTGATTATATATTCAGTTCCTGAACAAGATGCAGAAAAAAATATGGCACTCTGTTCTCCTATTGTCATGCGCTGCCTACTACTGAAGGGAAGAGCAGGTTCAGGTTTATTTCAGCATAGTGCATAGCTAGAAAAAGCTGAGAGTGAAGGGAGCATGCCGGTGCGGGGTTTAAATAGCCCACGCCGGTCAGCGCCCCCCCCCCACCTTGGGTTGTGTCATTCCCCCAAGTCCTGTATGCTTCGTTGCCGGTAGGCGAGGGGTCGCGGGGCCCCTGCTGGTGCCCCGGGCTTCGCCCATAATCGGTTTCCTCCTCCGGCCAGTGATTGCTGTCAGCTGGGCGATATCCGTTGTGTGCCTGCTGACAGCTTCAGGTGTGCCTCGTGATCCGCCCTGTCTTTGTCATTCTTTCTTCCCCCTTTGTGTTCTAATGACTGGTTCTTCCGGCCGGGGTCGTTCCCTTCTCCTCGGGGTCTGTGTCTGTTGTTGTGCGTGCTTTGCTTATCTTTAAATCCCTTCCTCTAGTTTCCGAGGTATTGTCATGTGTGCCATTGTGCTGATGCATTCAGCTCAACGGTGCTCATGACACCTATAGACTCTAATGGGAAAACATTACAGGTTGTCAGTTTTTGATTTTTGTGACAACAGAATGGAATTTACAGGAAAGTTAGAGTTTTATGAGGTGAAGGAGCATATCAAGTTTAATTGTGGTTCTGAACTATTTTTTTTTCTAAAATATGATCTAAAATAATGTTGTTACGGATGAAATGTGCTACTCTGGGGAATATTGTAAAAAAATTCAGGCAGATGTTTTGGATCTTGTGCAACAGGAAAAGATATGTATAAGGAAGGAATCATGATCTTTTTTATGAATGCAGTGGAAGTTATTGTCACTCACTGGTCATTTCCATAAACTAATTAATTCCTTAAGCCAGATCAGGTAGTTAATATACATAAACAGCTTCAGACAGGCAATCGAATAAAATAAATGGTATATGGCTTGATTCCTAAGTTCTTTCTACGTTTCTCAAGAAGCTGTGATTGAGCAAACCAATGGTGACCTGATTGCAAAGACCTGATTGCAGTGATTGGAGAGCAGATTTGTACACCAGTAAATTCAATACACTATCCCACTATCCCCTCTCTCTTTCTTTCTTTCTCCTGTCTTACTTCCCATTGTAACACACTCTGCTTGGAGTCCATATCCCAATTAATTAAGTATTGAATTAATTACATTTAGTTAATTGAAAATATTATTTTAATTGTGTTTTGGGGCATATAATGCCACCAGGCCTGAACAATTTTAGGTAAGAAACTGGGGAGAAGTTCAAACAATCAGAAATATATCTCAGTCTGGAACCCCATAGCTGTTCATTTTCCAACATGACTGTGGTCAGGTTAAGAATTATTTTTTGAATATGTGATAAAAGTCACATATACTTTAGCCTTAAGGATTTTAGTGTATATGTACTAACATCCAGGCATAAAATACACATTGCCTCTTACTGCAGTCAAGTTACCTTCTCTATTCTTGTGGCAGACACATGTTCTACAAGTGTAAGATAGGAAATCTAAAAAGCTTAGATCTTTTTATACTAGATAATTGGAAAGGCAGATAGACAGCTGGAAGGACAGACAGAAGCATTTGATTCACTTTTAAATCTGGATTGAGACCTCAGATAGTAGGGAATGAGCAGCTGTATGTCTTTACTTTTGGCATAGTTCCTTGAAATCTGCAGGAAAATATGGTACGGTTTAGAATAAGGAAACAAATAAAAGAGCAGCCACTTACATCTCCACCATAAACTCTTTTTCAAAATTATATATTACACCCACACTTATTTGGAGAGAGAGAGAGAGAAGGAAAAAAAAAGTTTAATAAGTAAATAGAATAGTTTATACAGCTTGCAGCCCCCAGCTTCATTGCTGTGTTAGGGACAGAAAGAGGAACCTAGCAGCTCTCTCTAAAAAAAAAAGTGATAAAGCACCACTATAAAATCAACAGAAATAGCTTCAAACAGAGTAACAATAAAATCCTTCAGCACAGAAATTTAATCCTTATACACGGACCTCAAAATAATTGTGTTTAGCTCAGAACTCTTAAATGGTAGAGGGAGTAGCAAAGGAACACACAATTTGGGGATAGACAATTTCTTTTTCCCACTCAATTTCCATTGAGTGAGAAAAAGAAATTGTCTATCCCCACTTCTTTTGCACAGATGTTTGAAAGAACTGGTCACAGATCACATGGGAATGAATGTTTTCTCCAGTACATCCAAGTGAGAGAAACATTAGAAGGAACAAGTCTGCTTAGCATTTGTCTTTTCCTAGGGAAAAAACAAATCCATGATGAAGGCAGCACTGACAGCATTTTGTAGATACAAGGGATCCTTACTGGGACCTTTGGAAATATCCTATCACCATTCCATAACTGAACAGTAGTCTCTACTTTTACAGCTAGTGCATAGGATGCTGATTGGCCTATTAAAAGAGCCCTCCCAGCATTCTGGTGTACCACCCCATTTTCACCCCTAAGCTGGCAAGTAAAGTCAAAGAAAAGCCAGCTTTGGCAATATTACTTACAGATCTTCCAATATCTTGAAAAGTAGATAAACTAGGCTGTTTATCACCCTTTGCAGAAAGATAGAGATATAGCCAGCCCACTTGCTCTGTTTCTATATTTAATTAAAAATTAATTGTGTCATTTGTAGTATTCATATCCTAAGTATGCTTATCAATTTCAAAATATATGGTAAATGGTGAGCTGGATGAAATAGATTAATTTGGTGTCACTGTGTATTAACAAAAAAAACAATTTAAACTTGACCACATATTAAGTTTAAGTAGATAGGATCTAAAACTGCTGAAGACCTCAGAGGATAAAGCTACTATTAATTTCAGCAAAGATTTATAGATATTTCTATTTGGTGACACATGTGATTTCTACTCGTAATTCTATTTTCATATAATTTCTGCAGACAGTTGTAGTTTATCTTCCTAACATTTCTGAATGTGAAATTCTCTGCTTGAAATTCAGATATTATTTACCTTGATCTCTTTTTGTGTCTAGTCTATAGAATATGATACGAAAGCAAATTAAAATATCCTTGGGAAATTGCATTGAATAAATCTGAATAACTAAGCTATAACAAAGATACATGAACTGCCTCCAGGCTTTCATTTATTAAGCAAACCAAGGTTAGGCTCATTGTATGAATTAATTACTGATATCCATATTTTACAAATTATTAGGATCATTATAGAAAAATGCAATATAATTTCCTAAGCCATTATGTTCACTGAATAAATGTAAGACTATGAAATACCAATCTGTAGTACCTTATGTCTCAATTAATTTTACAGTCCCCAATATACATTAGTTTTGTATGGAATATTTAAGTTACATATAAAACATATTAATATTTATATTTTAGAAATAACTTTCATGGATGTGAAACCTTTCTGAGAATTTATTTTTAAAAAAAATCTAATCAAAATATTTCTCTTTCCTCAATATCCACTTTTTCCCCAAACTGTTAATAGGTAGTTTCTAGATAAGATATCCTGCCTTGTATAGAATAGCATAAGCATGCCAGGAATAGAACTGGGCATTGGTTGTGTTTTTAGTCAATGTGATGATGTGATGTGAAAGCCTCAGTTGAGATTAATATTTATGAACCCATCTTGTGCCAACCAAGGCATATGGAAGATTGCAGCATGAAAGGAAAGATGAGTTAATGATAAACAGGATGGATGGATGAATGGATGGATGGATGGATGGATGGAAGGAAGGAGGGAGGGAAGGAAGGAAGGAAGGAAGGAAGGAAGGAAGGAAGGAAGGAAGGAAGGAAGGAAGGAAGGAAGGGTATTCTGTGTCTGTAGAACTAAGAAAAAGGGGAAAGAATGTAATAAATGACGATGGTTTCTATCCCTATCTATCTATCTATCTATCTATCTATCTATCAAATTCAGTCACTGCCCATCTCACTCAAAGACCAAGTCTGGGTGGTTTACAATAAAATATTCTTACGGAGTACAGTTGATGAATGCTAGCATGGAATTAAAGAGGTAGATTGAATAATGAATGAAACATGTATGTCAGAAACTATGAACTTGTGCCACTTAGACTGTATAGGGGCATATGAATGGTGATAATGGAAGAGCCATATACTGTATTAGGTTAGGGGAAAAATATATATGCAACATTGTGAATAAGTTGAATCTAGAGGAAAAAATATTTTGTTAGGTGGCACCAATGGATTGGTGGGACAATATGAGAGAGTAGAGGAATGGGTTTATTTTGAGACAGAAAAAGAAATGAAAATGCTGAGCAGTGAGTATCTGGTTTCAAAAAGTGCTGCTTGTTTTGATTATTTGGCATAAGCATAAATCTATTAATATGCATACACAGAAAAGGAACGAATGTAAATCTAAAAGCTTGATTGATTTAGTTGTTTATCATGAAAGAGTGAGAGAATAAGTGCAGGATGCAAGGGTGATGTCAAGTTCTAAATGTGAGAAAGAACATTATTTTATAGTTTTGAGAGTGGATTTTGGGGGGAAATGAACATGGAAAAGAAAAAGAAAAAAGACAGATGACTGCAGAAAGAGAAAGTATGAGTCTTGTATAAAAATAGTACTAGAAGATAGTTTAATTTCACAATGGAGGGAATAGAAAATGCATGTAAGGTATTTGGAACAGAATTCTTAAACTGGAACAATTTATAATTAAATAAATAAATAAATAAATCTTCTTGAGCATAATTATGTTACAAAATGTTACAGAATGTAGTTACACTAGTGGTAAATATGAAAAGTGACATTTGGTGCAATGATGAAGTATAGGAGGCCGCAGAGAAGATGGAAAGTGATTTGGTGGAAGTAAAAGTAATGTTTTGGAAATACATGAAGTGAGATATCAAGGAGACTGTGTATGGGTGAATGGAATTGAGAAAAGAAGAGGAAGAGGAAGAAAGAGGGGAAAGGAGAAGAGTCGGGTAACTTCTTTTATGACTAATAAATTTTACCTAAAGGCATAAGCTTTTGTACGGTGCCATTCACTTCATCAGATGCATGGAGTGCCCAAAGAAGTGAGCGTACTATACTTCAAAGGGGGTGGTGGTGGATCTCAATTCTGTAGGCTAGTGATAACACACATTGTCTAGGTTAGGTTTGGACTCCATGGCTGCATTGACACAATGTGTTTAACCCAGTTAATGAATTAACCCATTTGGGGGGATGGGGTTGACCTTAATAAACAGAATCTCAAACTAACCATAAGGGTTTTTTTGTATATGCATGCCCACCCACTCTCCCACACAAAATTCTTAACAGTAACCAAGCTTAGCTTGTCTTTCAAATAAACAGTTAAGAATTTTGCCTGAATGGAGCCTGTCCTGCAATGTGGTTCCTGGCTATATAAGTAAGCAAGCACTTTTTGCAAGTAAGGACCACAATCCCATGGTAATGGCTGGGTTTTTCCTGCAAAAGGCACAAGACATCCAGACAGGACTGGGAAAGACCTCTCACACCCAGAATTGATGCTGTCTCTCAATAGAGACCAAGGTTGGGTGATCTGAAGCCCCAGAGCTGCATGCGACTCTAAGACACCCTTCTTGTCCTAACAGCCAGGAACCACGCTGAGACAAGGAATAGGTCTCTAGTGTTTTATTACTGCTACCTAGACAGAAAATCCTAACAAACTGAAGAAGTGTGGGAAAAACCCAGACAGATAAACCCCAGAGGTTAAGGCGGGCCTGATCTGTGTCTCTTTGAATGGCTGCTTAACTCCTCAGTACTACGCATGCGTTTTCCCCCCTGGATAGAGGCCCCCTCCTGCTCACCATCAGTACTCATGACACTTCTGCTCCCTTTTCTTATGTGGGGGGAGCCCCAGGCATTGCAATAGTTGATAATGGTTTCCTTCTAGGTGCAATTCAAGGTGTTGGTTATTACCTTTAAAGCCCTACCTGGCATGGGTCCAGGCTACCTGCAGGACCATCTCATCCCCATTGCATTGATCCATCTCATCTGTCATGCAGAAAGGTCATGTTGTGGACCCCGTCTGTAAGAGAATTCCATCTGGCAGGGTCCAGGAAGCAGGCCTTCTCTGCAGTAGCCCCTGCCCTCTGGAACATTCTTTCCCCGGATGTGAGGCAAGCCCCCTCTCTCCTGGCCTTCCGTAAAAAACTGTAGACCTGGTTTTGCCAGTATGCCTGGAGCAGGAAGGGGAATAGTCATTCTTGGGGATGGCTGGTGCCCTAGAATGGCCCCTTTTATATTCATGGACTGGTGTTGAATTTTCTGCCATCTGGATTATACTGCAGTTTATATTTTTATCTTCTCTTTATCTTTATCTTTATTACATTATTTATAGTTTCTATTGAATTTTAAACCTTATTTCTATTGTAAACCACCCAGAGTCCCTCCTTAAGGGGGAGATGGGTGGTGATAAAATTTGACAAATAAATTAAATAAATAAATAATGCAGGGACTTTTTGCTTCTTTTTTTTAAAAAAAATATTTGTTAGACAGATATTCTGCCTTTCCTCCAAGAGTTCAAGGTAGCTACATAGGGAGGTCCTTTTTTTCCTTCTTTTTAATCCCACAACAGCAATTCTGTGAGGTAGGCTGGATTGAGAGAATGACCCAAAGTTTCCTTGGATGAGGATGCACTTAAACCTCAGTTTCTCTAGTCCTAGTCTAACACCTTAAGCAGTACACTATGGTTCATGTGTCATGGGAAAGACATAAACAGAGTGGTGTAACAATAGCCTTAACAAAATCAAAAAGAACTTTCATCCACTCCCCTTAATATCCATCTATCCATCTATCATCTATCATCTGTCTGTCTGTCTGTCTGTCTCATCTATATATCATCTATCTATCCATCATTTTATCTATCATCTATCTAATCTATCATCTATCCAGCTATTTAGCTATCTCCTCTATCATCTTATCTATCATCTATTTATCATTTTATTTATCATCTATCTAATCTATCATCTATCTATTTATCTATCATCTATCTATCTATCATTTTCTAGTCCTGTTCATATTTATGATACAGGCATATCATTCTGCAATATTGCGTCATTGATTGCTATCTCATCCATTCAGAAGTTACATGGGTCCCCCCATCCCATTTTTTTAAAATCTCTGCAGGCTCAATCACAATTATTGAGCATAAATCAGCTTCCTATGTATTAAGCCTCTCTTAATGTTTATTCTGATCCATCCTAAATATTTAAATTGTCAGAAAATTATACTTGTAGCTCAATAACATATGACACAGGTTTTTTTTTTCTTTTGATTTATTTGCTTTCCTCAAAGACTTTAGAGATTGAAAATGCAAACATTTCATTAAAGATGCAAGATTATTTGCTTGAATTTTTTTTACATGCTTTCCTCTGGTGTAATACTTTGAGTATCTGAGCATAATAGGATTTGATTGCTAAAACCATATGAGAAGGAACACACATGGTATTCTGATATTATATATAGAGAGAGAGAGGGAGACACACACACACACATTCTGTTCCGTAGTATTATATATCTATTGCAAATAAAATCTGCAGCTAAGATTTCTATGCACACCATAGCTTTAACTCACATGACATGATAGTGTCTGAAGGAGATGGCTTATGCTGAAAATGTAGGCAGCTATTTAAGATCCGATTAATTCCCAACAGGGAGCCAATTCCATCTCTCAGCTGATCTGCTCTGATGCCAAGACAAAGTAAATGTTATTTGAAAAAAATATATCAGACCTGTGGGCTGAAAGAGAAGTGGTAGGCAAGGGTGTATGTGACACATCCCTTTATTCTTGCATACTGATTGTACAGGTTTGCTGCAAAAAAAAGCAATTTTTCATTTTCAGTAAAAATGCTTTACCCAATGTGTTAACCTCCATGGAATTAAGTACCAAAATGCTTTAAAAGAGGATAAACCAAATTCATGGAGGGTTAGGCTATCAGTGGCTATTTGTCATGATAGCTGAATCTTATGTATTGCATATTAGCTCCAGGACCAGAAAAATTATGTCTTTGAATAGCAGTCATTGGGGGACAATAGTGAATGCCATCATATTGTCTCTGGGGCACTTCATTTGCATTGGTTGACCATTGCAGGAAACAGGATATTGGACTAAACAGGCCTTTGCATATTGCATTCATATGACTGTATTTTCAACCATCAATTACATAGTTTTCCCAACTGAAAGCAGCACAAACAGCTCAATAGGCAGCATTGTGCAACTCTAATTTTTATGGTTCAAATGCATAATTGTAGATATCAGCATTTGAATCCTATTGGCACTAGATGAGTCTTCAATAATATATTTAAATGTGCTGCTTAATCCGGTTGTGTATACACATGAGCAATCAGGTAAGATGTTTTTAGTGGGGAAGGGGAAAGAAATCAGATGATCACATCAGACAGAAACAAGCCATTTTCATTAGGACCAGCCTTCCCTGGTAAAGCTGTGCTCTTCAGTCAATAAAAGGTGAAGTTGGGCACTTTTCAATAATAATGTTTAAATGTAGGGGCCTCCTCATGACATAATGATGATGTGCAATTGGGCAGCATTGATTTTTGGAGAATGGTTGCTGATTTAAGGGGTAGCTGCAGTTTAATACTGATCTTTTATTTGTTTTTGTGCCCAGATTTTGTGGAAAATTACCATTGAGACCTGATTTGCTTCTGAATTTAGTAGCTCTGCCTGGGAGGTGCTGGAGATTGCAGTGGCCACAAAAGACCTATGGGCTATGGAAGACCCTCTGTGGTACCAATCTGGTTATAGACATGAGTGACTTGACATAAAGCAGTCTCCAGATTCTTGAATTCAGCTGATGCATATGTATTACAGAGTTTCTGCAAAGATGGCATTGACTAAGTACATCAAGCTTGATTCAAAAAAAAAAAAAAGGGTTTTGTAATTATACACTGGTGTCTATTTCTGTTTTGCAATGTTTGGCTCCTTTCCTGGAGAATAAGTCCTAGGTGACAAATGCAGCTGTTGGAACACCTGGACGTGTATGATAGATTTCATTCATCTATGTATGAGCCAAAATGAGCAAAGGTTCATTTGAACACATTTTAGCAGAAAGCAGGCCAATCTTAACTAGATTTTTGACAAAACAAGCTGATGAAATCAAGAAAGAAGATAATATCAAAATGATGGTTAATATTTATTAGTTTTTAGGCAGACTGGTACATAATTCATGTGGTTATTTTTTTGTAGAAAAGAATCCATTGCACATTTCCAAGATTGTACTAGAAGGATGTTATATGAATGTGCATTAGCAATCGTTAATACTCTTTTGAGTTATGCACCGTTAAGCCATTAGGAAAACACATTAAATCAAGAAGGACATTTACAGTTTCTTAACATCTCAGGCAATAGAACAATTGCTAAAGGCTGCGAAGGGACTTTGCTGTAGAAAATAATATGTAGGAATGAAATGAATTTTCCTTTTATTTCCTGTCACTGGAGCACATAAATAAATGATATATATGCTCATATATGAGCATATAATGTGATCTCCAGAGCATACATAAAGGTGGAAACAACCTTTCCACATCTGCTTCTTAGTCAAATACAAATAGCCAGTCCTTTACAGGGTAGTTTCTAGTCTATCTTATGTAGGGATCAACATGGGCTGGTACAGTTCAGCATTTTGACTCCTGATATACGGTACTGTGAATTCATTCTCAGAATATTCAGCAGGCATCATAGAAATCATTATGCTGAGGAAGGCTATTTTAAAGGGCAAGAGACAGATTTTTTTTTTTACATTTTTTTTCCTACCAATTTTCATTCTGATATCAATCATGCTAGATATATCAAACACATTTTATGGCAGAAAGAAATTGCTTGAGACATTATTTCAAAGGAGAAGAGAATTTTGGTGAAATTCTGATGAACTGAGTTGGGTATTTTTGCATTTGTTTAGTGACAAGGCAGCCCAAGGGTTATATCAGAAAAGTCTGTCTTTCATGGTACAGCCATCTTTACAATGTTTTGTTTTCTTTTCAGTTGAACCTCAAGGATCTTGCCCTTGAGAAATCATTGGAAAATTTCTCCTTCCCTAGAGAAATTAAGGAATCATCCACCAAATTACTCTGTCCAGACATTTGGTGGATAATTCTGAAAGACTATTTGTACCACAGTCTAGCACTAAAGCAATTAGGTTGGCATGTATGGTATTATCTAATTTCTACCTCAATCTATCCCACTTTAGATCTGAAGGAAGAGCATTATCAGGGGAAAAAAAGGTTGATATAAAAATGTACTTGTACAATACTTTATCAGGCAGAAAGTGTGCTAGAAGCTTTGGCATACTGCTGCTATGTAGCATCTCACTACTATGTTCCTGCATTCAAGCATTCAAGCCATCAGTTCTAGGGGACAAAACTTCAGGTGACCACTAGATGGCAGCAAAAAGTTCGCATTTTGGTATCTTTTTTGCCATCTAGTGGTTGTTTGGATCTTTGCATCCCAGATTTAGTCACCTAACATGGGTGCATAGCTATGCATGACTTGAGTTAGCATCGGTGCAGAAGGTTGCCACCACAGCTATGATTCCTAAATAGCATGCTGATCCTAGTAACAATATTGCAGTTCGAAAAAAAATCTTGCTCATTGTGCACATGACCCCATTCACTATAATGTTTAATTATAACACAGAGAGAAACGTGCACACACACACACACAATCAAATCCAATGTGGTCTACAACAAAATGCGAGACTACTCCTGTTTGGCCTTTGAGAAAACAAACAGTGGCTTACCTATAATATTCTGTTCAAGTATTTCTCCTCCCTTCCATGGCACCTGCTTATTTTCACTGGGCATTTTTAATCCCCCTGCTTGTACTTCAGAAAACCTCAGGGCTTCTCTAACCTGCTGACATTTCTCCTTGCACATGTACTATATGATGCCATTTTAGCTACATGAAGATTCGGCATTTGGAAATGAGCTCGTTAGCCAACTGTCTAGCAGTAGTCATATATGGTAGAGTTCTATCAGCCACCAAGTGCCTTCATAATTATATGGGTTTTATAATCCTGTTAGCAAGGTCTATCAGGTTATTCAATTCTTTCAGTTCTTTCACTGAGTGACTACTCCATTAATTAGGAAAACCACTGAGAAACTTCTATCAGTAGCCAAAATGGACCTAGAATTTCATCTGAAGAGTTAACCACAAAATAACATTTATTTCGAGTAAGAGATTGATATTGGCAGGGAAAAATATAACCCACAAATGAGTACAAGAAGGTCACACCATGTTCTTTCTTCTGTTAGCTTATTTTGTTTTCTCAAAGTAGAACACAACATCTTCTTAAACCTTTCTTGTCAGGTTTATGTCAAGCTACTTGAGAACAAGACTGATGCACGATTCACTAAAACTTGAATATGATTCATATTTAACTATCTGAAAGCCACATGGAGAATTGCTTGTAAATGTGCATTGAATTGCAATGAGATTGATTCTTGGTAGTGATTGATTTTCCACTCATAAGTGGAGAATTACGTGAATAGCAACAGTTCTATAATTGGCTAATCAGTTATCATTATAAGTGAAAATGTTAATGGGTAGTGGCATTAGTGCATGGGATAATCTCTGCCCTATTTTATTTTACTCCAAAATGAATGGCTGCAGAGCCTTCTTAAGTAATCAACTTGACCTGGCCACCAGGCTAGTAAGCAGAATCCTTGGTCCTGGAATTAGTCCAGTTCTTTTTGTTCTATCCAGGGGATAGCCCACCGTGGCTTGTTTTCAGTTCTGGAGTTTGATTTGGGAAAATTGTGTTTCTTCCTTGTTTTTTTTCCCTTGTATGGAAACAAGGTAACATCTACAACCCCTATAACATTTTGTTTTTGTTTTAATAAAATGTTCTAAAATGTGCAGACCTGGAAATTTAGTGTTGAAAGGGACCATAAGGATCATCTAGTCCAGTTCCCTGTAATGTGCAGGAAAACCATTTAAAACATCCTTGAGAAGTGGCTGTGATGCTCTTAAAAAGCTCCAGAGCTGGAGAAACCACTGCCTCAGTAGATAGACTGTCTCATTGTTCTATAGATCTTATCATTAGGATATAATGATATCCTAATACACACACACACACATCTATCTATCTATCTATCTATCTATCTATCTATCTATCTATCTATCTATCTATCTATCTATCTATCTATGAATTATCAGTAGCCATAACTTATACCATTATCTTTGGCTGTAGTTTCTGTGGGAATAGAACTTGGTTGCTGACCACCTTCCCAATAGCACCCTTTTATGTACCTAAACACTGATTCCATGTCTTCCTCAGTCTTCTGTTCTGAACATCTCAGGTTCACCCTGTCTGCATAGGGAATATCCTTAAGTCCCTGCATCATCTTGGTCATCCTCATCTGGACCTTTTCTAACCTCTCGACATCTATCTGGAAATTTGGTGCCCAGAATGTAAAATTATTCTGAGGAGATAGCATACATCAAAATGTTGTACAAAGGTATCTAGTGAAAGATTTCCAAATTATGTAGTCCTTTGGCTGCAGCAACATCTCCCACATTCTCCAAGCTGCCAATAACTCTTTACCAGCAAATTCTAACTGAGCCTGACTGTTTAATCTTTCAGCTCACATTGGCTGATATAAACCCATACCTATCAGCACAGCTGAAACAGAACTGGAAGAATAGATATATGCACTTATCAATTAATTATTTGTAGAAGTATTAAATGCACAATGAAGTAAACCCATACATTTAATTAATTTGTATATATACATATACACATACATATACATATATTCCTGCCTTTAATATATTTATAAATACCTCAAGGCGGTGAACATACCTAATACTCCTTCCTCCTCTGATGTTCCCAACCACAACACCCCTGTGAAGTGAGTTGGGCTGAAGGAGAGTGACTGGCTCAAAGTCATCCAGCCGGCTTTCATGCCTAAGAACTCAGTCTCCTGGTTTCAAGCCTGGTGCCCTAACCACTAGACCAATATTGCCTTAAAGTACAAGGAAGAGGAGATTGTGAATGGATGGAAGGAAGGGAAGGAAGGAATTGAAAAGGAAGAAAAGGTGAATAAATTAACAGAAGGAAAATCAAGGAAGTAAGGATCCAGTAAGTGCAGATATAGGGATTCTTGCTTGATTTCTCAGTCTACATCATGTGACCTAAAAAATGCATCCTGGACTGACCTATTACTTGCTGGGTTTGGGATTCACTTGCTGTTAGGGCACAGTCCTAAGTAATTTATGCAAAACTGCCAAAAGAAATGAAATAGTTTTATTACTGGAACAAGATAACAATGACTAATTTATTGATCTTCAGCAAAGGATTGTTACCTTGTCGTGGTGCTGGAGCTTGAGCACCTCAATGATGCCATGAGCTAAACCGTGAAGGGCCACCCAAGACAGGAAGGTCATGACAGAGAGGTCAGACTAAATGCGATCCCTGGGGAAGGTAATGGCAACCCACCCCAGTATTCTTGCCGTGAAAACTAAATGAATCAGGACAACCAGAGATATGTTGGTATACCATCGAAAGATGAGACCCCCAGGTCGGAAGATGGTCAAAATGCTACTGGGGAGGAACAGAGGATGAGTTCAACTAGCCCCAGACGTGATGACACAGCTAGCTCAAAGGCGAAAGGACGGCTAGCGGCCGACGGTGCTGGTGGTGAACGGCGAATCCGATGTTCTAAGGATCAACACACCATTGGAACCTGGAATGTAAGATCTATGAGCCAGGGCAAATTGGATGTGGTTCTTGGTGAGATGTCAAGATTAAACATAGACATTTTGGGCGTCAGTGAACTGAAATGGACTGGAATGGGCCACTTCACATCAAATGACCACCAGATCTACTACTGTGGACAAGAGGACCACAGAAGAAATGGAGTAGCCTTCATAATTAATAGTAAAGTGGCTAAAGCAGTGCTTGGATACAATCCAGAAAATGATAGAATGATCTCAATTCAAATTCAGGGCAAGCCATCTAACATCACAGTGATCCAAATATATGCCCCAACCACAGATGCTGAAGAAGCTGAAGTAGAGGAGTTCTATGAGGATCTGCAGCACCTACTGGACAACACGCCTAAAAGAGATGTTATTTTCATCACAGGAGACTGGAATGCTAAGGTGGGCAGTCAAATGACACCTGGAACTACAGGTAAGTATGGCCTGGGAGAACAAAA
This sequence comes from Candoia aspera, assembly GCF_035149785.1. Taxonomy (NCBI): domain Eukaryota; kingdom Metazoa; phylum Chordata; class Lepidosauria; order Squamata; family Candoiidae; genus Candoia; species Candoia aspera. The sequence goes on from NC_086155.1 coordinate 193,323,383, forward strand.
CGGAGCAGGACATAGGCTGATAGAATTTTGCCAAGACAACTCACTCTGCATAACAAACACTCTCTTCCAACAACCTGAGAGATGGCTTTATACATGGACTTCCCCAGATAGACAACACCGAAATCAGATTGACTACATCCTTGGCAGCGAAAGGTGGGGGACATCTATACAGTCGGTAAAAACAAGACCTGGAGCTGACTGTAGTTCAGATCATGAACTTCTTATTGCACAATTTAGGATCAGACTAAAGAGATTAGGGAAGACCCACAGATCAGCTAGATATGAGCTCACTAATATTCCTAAGGAATATGCAGTGGAGGTGAAGAATCAATTGAAGGAACTGGACTTAGTAGATAGGGTCCCGGAAGAACTCTGGACAGAAGTTCGCAGCATTGTTCAGGAGGCAGCAACAAAATACATCTCAAAGAAAGAGAAAACCAAGAAGGCAAAATGGCTGTCTGCTGAGACACTAGAAGTAGCCCAGGAAAGAAGGAAAGCAAAAGGCAACAGCGATAGGGGGAGATATGCCCAATTAAATGCAAAATTCCAGAGGTTAGCCAAAAGAGATAAGGAATTATTTTTAAACAAGCAATGTGCAGAAGTGGAAGAAGACAATAGAATAGGAAGGACAAGAGACCTCTTCCAGAAAATTAGAAACATCGGAGGTAAATTCCAGGTAAAAATGGGTATGATCAAAAACAAAGATGGCAAGGACCTAACAGAAGAAGAAGAGATCAAGAAAAGGTGGCAAGAATTTACAAAAGACCTATATAGGAAGGATAACAATATCGGGGATAGCTTCGATGGTGTGGTCAGTGAGCTAGAGCCAGACATCCTGAAGAGTGAGGTTAAGTTGGCCTTAAGAAGCATTGCTAATAACAAGGCAGCAGGAGATGACGGCATCCCAGCTGAACTGTTCAAAATCTTGCAAGATGATGCTGTCAAGGTAATGCATGCTATATGCCAGCAAATTTGGAAAACACAAGAATGGCCATCAGATTGGAAAAAAATCAACTTATATCCCCATACCAAAAAATGGGGAACACTAAAGAATGTCCAAACTATCAAACAGTGGCATTCATTTCACATGCCAGTAAGGTAATGCTCAAGATCCTGCAAGGTAGACTTCAGCAATTCATGGAGCGAGAATTGCCAGATGCACAAGCTGGGTTTAGAAAAGGCAGAGGAACTAGGGACCACATTGCCAATATCTGATGGATAATGAAAAAAGCCAGGGAGTTTCAGAAAAACATCTATTTCTGTTTTATTGACTATTCTAAAGCCTTTGACTATGTGGACCATAACAAATTGTGGCAAGTTCTTAGTAGTATGGGGATACCAAGTCATCTTGTCTGCCTCCTGAAGAATCTGTATAACGACCAAGTAGCAACAGTAAGAACAGACCATGGAACAACGGACCGGTTTAAGATTGGGAAAGGAGTACAGCAGGGCTGTATACTCTCACCCTACCTATTCAACTTGTATGCAGAACACATCATGCAACAAGCTGGGCTTGAGGAATCCAAGGCTGGAGTTAAAATCTCTGGAAGAAACATTAACAATCTCAGATATGCAGATGATACCACTTTGATGGCTGAAAGCAAAGAGGAACTGAGGAGCCTTATGATGAAGGTGAAAGAAGAAAGTGCAAAAGCTGGCTTGCAGCTAAACCTCAAAAAAACTAGGATTATGGCAACCAGCTTGATTGATAACTGGCAAATAGAGGGAGAAAATGTAGAAGCAGTGAAAGACTTTGTATTCCTAGGTGCAAAGATTACTGCAGATGCTGACTGCAGTCAGGAAATCAGAAGATGCTTAATCCTTGGGAGAAGAGCAATGACCAATCTTGATAAAATTGTCTTATAGCAGAGACATCGCACTGACAACAAAGGCCCACATAGTTAAAGCAATGGTGTTCCCTGTAGTAACATATGGCTGCGAGAGCTGGACCATAAGGAAGGCTGAGAGAAGGAAGATCGATGCTTTTGAACTGTGGTGTTGGAGGAAAATTCTGAGAGTGCCTTGGACTGCCAGAAGATCAAACCAGTCCATCCTCCAGGAAAGAAAGCCAGACTGCTCACTGGAGGGAATGATTTTAAAGGCAAAACTGAAATACTTTGGCCACATAATGAGAAGACAGGACAGCCTGGAGAAAATGTTGATGCTAGGGAGAGTGGAAGGCAAAAGGAAGAGGGGCCGATCAAGGGCAAGATGGATGGATGATATTCTAGAGGTGATGGATTTGTCCCTGGGGTAGCTGGGGGTGTTGACAACCGACAGGAAGCTCTGGCGTGGGCTGGTCCATGAAGTCACGAAGAGTTGGAAGCGACTAAACGAATAAACAACAAATTTATTGATCCATATTTAAGACTGGATTCAGTCCACAGAGTACAAAGCCCCACATCTGACAGTCAGCCCTTTCCTTCCCTTTATTTATTTATGTATTTATTTATTTATTTTCTATCCTGCCCTTATTATTTTTTATAAACAACTCAAGATGTTGAACATAACTAGTAGTCCTTCCTCCTCCTATTTTCCCCAAAACAACAACCCTGTGAGGTGAGTTGGGCTGAGGGAGCGCAACTGGCCCAAGGTCACCCAGCCGACTTTCCTGCCTAAGGAGGGACTAGAACTCTCAGTCTTCTGGTTTCTAGCCTGGAGCCTTAACCACTAGACCAAACACATATTTTCTTTGAAAGCAAATTTAGTATGAAATATTTTCTAATTTGCCTAGTGAACAATCCACTTTTACTCAATGAACTTAATGGTTTCTCTCCAGGTACAAGGAGCTAATTGATAACCATTTTTCCAGTCTATGAAACCTTATTGTGAGGAACCAACAGACTGTATGCCAAAAACATATGAGCATACTGAGATCTTAGTAAGAACCTGTCACTTTCCCCTTCCCAAATTATCCATGCTGAACTGACTTTAATCACTTATAAATAAAAGGCACAACACAAGATATATTTGTCAAGGCAAATTTCTTCTTCACTATATACAGTATATTTTAACTGGCAGAGTACTAAGAAAATCCTAGTTGAAGAGAGAGGGCAAAAAATCTGAATAAATATCAGTATTTCCAAATTGTAAGGGTATCTGCTGGGTATGGTGAACAAAGTCAAGACGTAGACTGCAACGATGTAGGTGTGGGTTTTATGTGTATTGCAGATCAGATCTGCAGAACAACCCTTTTGCTTGGAAAAAAACAAACTACTGCTGTTGGTGTAAGATTATAATGTATATTTCTCAGTTCATACGCCTTGTTCCTTACTGTGCTTTCTTTCTGTTTTCTTTTAATTTGGTGGCTGAATGTAGTAGAGTGCTCTGCTGTCCATTTTTCAGCCAACAGCTTCTGCTACCTCAAGGATAGCAAAAAGCATCCCTATACTTTTTTTTTTTTTTTAAGCCTCACTGTATCCTCTTTTTAACATTATTTCTGTAACTGGGAAACTTGGTGAGATCTGGGTTCTTCGGGATGTGGTAATGGGGCTGATTGGATGCTATTTTATTCAGAGTTATAGTGTGTTGGGTTAGGAGTATAGCAGTTATGGGAATGGTAGTGAGATGTGATTGGTAGAGGCCTGATAGCCTCGCTGGAGTGGCCTTGAGCAAGATAACAGGCTTACTAGACCAGGACTGGTGCACGTGGGGGTTATTTGGGGTTGAGGTTATGGGTCAGGAAGTGGGAGTGTGGAATTTGCCAGTGAAATGGAGAGGTATTGTTGATGGTTTATTGTGGGGAAAGGAGATGACCACATTGTAATGGTAATGGGTTGTGGGAGATATGGAGGGGCATCAGACACCCTTTGGAGCTTGTCTCTGCTTCCGGCCTGAATCCCTCATTCCTGGGTCCAAGAGGTCAGATCATTCATCACCTTAGCCTCAAGCTGCTGCTGCTGAATGTCTGTCAGCCCTTCAAAGTAGTCTAGACAAGAAACACAAACCATGAATACTAACACTACCTTCAATATAAGGCTATAGTAACAGTATCTTGCATTTCCCCCCTCCTTTACATTTACTTTCCAGAAAATTAGTGAGGGTCCCTTCTGAGATGCTTATTGTGCCCCTTTTACTTCTGTGGGCTGAGATGCCTTTTGTTGTCTAGTCTGGGCCTCTTTCTCCTGTCTCCCAAGCTCATTCTCACATGTCATTACAATGTCAGTTCTGTTTTTTGTAAGAACATATTTGTTATAAGACCATATTCATCAGAATTTAGTAAGAAGTGAATGACCAGGCCTAGAATTTATCAAATCCTAGTTGGGGAAAGGAAGGTGATTTTTGCCTCTTAGAGATTTGCACTACTGAGTTTGGATTCTTCAGGAGTCTTGACTCTGTAAGCAATAATCATGACATAAAGTTTGTCTGGGAGTGGCAGTGGTATTTGTGTGAAGTTGGGCAATAGAGACATTAGGTTCATAATAGGTTCTGCTTATTTAACAGCATCCCTCTTGTCCAACAGGATCCCCACCTGAGTTCCTGAACCTTGTTGCTGGACTGGTTTTAAAGTTCTCTCAGCTAGTGAAGCCAAGGATTTCAACATTCATACCTCGGAGGTAGCTTCTGAGAAGGTTCAGGAGTTAACTGCTTTCATGATAACATGGGTTTTTCCTAGATAATATCTGCCCTCCCAACACACCAATACACAACAAGTGGAAATACACCTGACCTCATCTTAGCAGCAGTTGAAATGTGATCTGGATTTGGAAGACATTACAGTGAGTCCTTTGTTGTGATCAGGTCAGGTCACTTCCTGGTTCAAATGAGATTTGTCACTATACTGGTTGGATGGACCCATGAAGAAGCTTAATGCATCTGGATGGATTCCAGAAGTTTCTTGGGGGTTTTTCCAGTGAGCTGGCAGGAAGGTCCATATAGCATCTGGTGGATTTCTGGGACTGGGAGGCAACCTAGATGCTTGATGCAACTGCTCCCAAGTGGCCAACCTCTGTCAGCTGTTTAGAAAGACTCTTTGTCACCTTTGGATGGGTGGTACTCCCTTGAAGGAGCAGGTCCATAACTAAGTCCTCCTTGACTCACTCAACAGGCAACTGGAGGCTATAGCCAGAGCAGTTAGTTCTATCTGCAGCAGGAGCCCCTGGCAATAGTGACATGCTCTTATCACCAACAGTTTAGGTTACTGAAATGCACTTTACATCAGGCTACTTTGGAAGAGCACTCAGAAATTGAAAATGGTATAAAATCAAGTGTGCCATATGTTGGCAAATGGGAATTGCTACAGATGTGTCACATCCATATTGTGGGATTGCATTGGTTGCCAGTAGTTTTCTGGCTGCAGTTCAAAGTGCTAGTTTTAATGTATTAAAGCCCCATATGGGAAAGAAAAAAAGACTCATCCAGTGTGAGCTCCCTGACAAAATCAGTTAGTGGTCCCATGTATTGAAAGTGACAGGCGATGACATACAATGTTTTTCCATTACAGCCCATATGTTATGGAATAGCTTCCTTCTTGAGGCTAGGTTAGTGCCCTCCTTGATGACTTTCAGGAAGTTAGTAAAAACAGAATTGTTCCAGAGGGCATTTTGGCGTCAATGAATGGTTGTTATCTGTATCTTTCTTTTATGGTATTATGTTTTCATAATATTGTTTTAGTTAAATGTTGTTTTTATGGATGTAGTCCTCCTAGGCAGGTTATAGAAGTATATAAACAAGCTAAATAGAGTAGGCAAATAAATAAACAAACAAACAAACAAACAACCAGTCCTTGCCACTCCCAAAATATATAAGCAATTCCTCCCCAATCCCAAAATTTTACTTTACAGACTTCTTTAAGCTGAGCATGAATCCTGGTGACTTCATGGATATTGCTCAACAGCACTATGATATTGCCTTCTTCTGAGTGGGCTTCTTTGTTTTTTGCCTAGGGAAGATGCAATACATATTTCACAGAGAGAACAACATAATCACAGCTCCATTTTAAAATCCTTTACGATAAGTGTTTCCTGTTCCCTCTCTCTCTCTCTCTCTCTGTGTGTTAGGAAAAGTTCATTCTGCTTCAAATATTCTATTAGTTACGATACCTGGCTCCAAACCATCAAAAAGGTCAAAACATGTTATTTATGGTCTTCTGACTTCTTTAATGTAGGTGTGTAAACTGAGTTTGCCAATCTGACATCCTCTAAAGAGCTAAATGATGATCCAGCCTTAAAAATGTTTAATTCCCCTCAAACAAAATGACCTTTAAAATCAGAGGCAATCTATCTTTATAACTTCCACATGCCAATGAAAAGATCTTTGATCTTGATTCTGACTGTCTGTTAGTCTTCCTCATTCTAACAACTCTGCTGTAGTCTTCCTTTGCTTCTTCCCAAGGGCCAAGCTAGGTTTTAATGTCCTTAAAGATGTCCTTACAATTAATATGCACACATTTTTTGAAAATGTTACAGCATCCCGTAGCAGCGAAGAGCAAAGAAAACTGAAAAAGGGGAATATACCAATTACTTCTGTCTTCCAAAATGACTTCATTTTATCTCCTATTTGCATTGGGAGGAAATACATTTTTGGTGCTACTAAGAATGATTTACCCTGTTGTTAACAACATTCAGTTCTTGTTGAAGCATGCATTTTAACTGCAAAGACATATTTAACATAATACTTTGCTTCAACCCTATACTGAAAAAAATGAATATATTCTTTAAAAAAGAATGGTTACTGTTTATTAAGATTCTACCCTTACATGAAATGAGCAGGCATGGCCCAGAAAACAGGCCATCTCAGTTGTGGCCCCAACTCTATGGAATATATTGCCCACCTGGGTTTTAGGAAACTTTGAAAACTGTTTTTGAGTTTTTGGTCCCAGTGGAGAAGAGAGATAGTCATCTCTTCTTTTTTAATTGTTTTTTCTTGATGTCATCAAGGTTGACCATAAGGAGGGTGAAGATTGTGGCTGCACCTGAGCAATTGAAGCCCCTCTCTTTTTTATGTGAGATATAAAAAGGGGCAGAGCTTCAATCATATAGTTACACATTCCATATTGAGTTTTTTAAACCTCCCTCCCCCTGGATGTCACTCTTTGTAGGGAATTTGTACCTTGTGGTGATACTGAGACTTTTGGTGTTAGTCCCATTTATATGATGGAGATTGCCTGGTGTTAGTCTTGGATGCAGATCCCAGGCCAGCTCATGTTAATGGTGGGCTATTGGACGGCTCAGTCCATTGGTAGCTCCCAGGAAAGGGGGATTTGGAGTAGGGGAGAGAAGTGAGTGAGTCATGGTGGCAGCAGACACAGGGCAAGCACCAAAGAGAATGAGCAAGGCCAGCTATGGCTGGGAAGGAAGTGACAATGGCACCACATGAGGAGGGAGGGGAAAGTAGGAGGAGCTGTGTCCTTGGCAGCTACTTATAGTGCCACCCAGCACCACACTTGCCCCTGTTGGTATGGTGTGAAGGAATGTAGACCTGACCTTGGGAATAGGGAAGGGATGAGCAAACCATGAAGGGGAATTCTCAGGAGAAAACAAACTCAGTCCTGAGAAAGAGAAAAGTGTGAGAAAGAAACTCAAACTAACACTACTACTTTATGGAATATCTTGAGAATCACTTTACTTTCAAGGCATTTCAAGAAGTGCAACCTTGGAAATTTGAAGAGGCAGTCATCTTAAATGTCATAGGGCTGGGGGAAAATTGAAAGCAAGGAGAAAAATGGAAAACCTTCAACCAAGTCACAGAACTAAATCAAGAACCCAGATTCCCCCTTGGTGAAATGTTCTTCATTCCCCCTTTCCCCCAAAAAATCAGAAAACCAATCCCTTTTTTCAAGGGGAATATTTTCTTTAAATTTTGTTACCACTTCCTATCAAGGAAGATACAAGAGTAAAGAGAGGACACATGACTTCCTGCCTTGGCCCTCACTCTGAATTGGTTTGATAATGAAGATGTTTGCATGGGATCATCACAAAGCCTCATTAGTACAAGGGCAGCAGCAGGAAGAAGCTGACTTTTCTTACTCTATCATTTTCCTCATAAGAATATTTAAATAACAGTGATACTTAAAGAAAGTACAGTGGATTATTGCTGTTGCTGCTAGAGCTTTCTAAAATACAGTACTGTGCAAAAGTTTTAGGCAGGTGTGAAAAAATGCTGTAAAGGAAGATACTTTCAAAAATACAGTATATATTGTAATTGTTTATCAATTTACAAAATGCAAAGTGAGCGAACAGAAGAGAAATCCAAATCAAATCAATATTTGGTGTGACCACCCTTTGCCTTCAAAATAGCATCAATTCTTCTAGGTGCACTTGCACACAGTTTTTGAAGGAACTCGGCAGGTAGGTTGTTCCAAACATCTTGGAGAACTAACCACAGATCTCCTGTGGCTGTAGGCTGCCTCAGATCCTTCTGTCTCTTTATGAAATTCCAGACAGACTCAATGATGCTGAGATCAGGGCTCTGTGGGGGCCAAACCATCACTTCCAGGACTCCTTGTTCTTCTTTACGCTGAAGATAGTTCTTCATGACATTGGCTATAACTACAAGGTAGTTATACTGCATTAGCAAGTGTCTCCCAGGCAAAAATTTCAAAGCAGGCTGGGGTTTCAAGATGAGCTGTTCAAGCTCTTTTGAAGAAGCACAAAGAAACAGGCAATGTTGAGGACCGTAGACGCAGTGGTCGGGCAAGGAAACTTAATGCAGCAGATGAAAGACACATCATGCTTACTTCCCTTTGACATCAGAAGATATCCAGCAGTGCCATCAGCACAGAACTGGTGGAAACCAGTGGGACCCAGGTATACCCATCTACTGTCTGGAGAAGTCTGGCCAGAAGTGGACTTCATGGGAGAATTGCAGCCAAAAAGCCATACCTCCGATGTGGAAACAAGGCTAAGTGACTCAACTATGCATGAAAACATAGGAATTGGGGTGCAGAAAAATGGCAGCAGGTGCTCTGGACTCATGAGTCAAAATTTGAAATATTTGGCTTCTCAGAAGGCAGTTTGTTCACTGAAAGGCTGGACAGAGGTAGAATAAGGAGTGTCTGCAGGCAACAGTGAAGCATGGTGGAGGTTCCTTGCAAGTTTGGGGCTGCATTTCTGCAAATGGAGTTGGAGATTTGGTCAGGATCAATGGTGTCCTCAAGGCAGATACTTATCCATCATGCCATACCATCAGGGAGGTGTGTGATTGGCCCCAAATGTATTCTGCAGCAGAACAACGACCCCAAACATATAGCCAATGTCATGAAGAACTATCTTCAGCGTAAAGAAGAACAAGGAGTCCTGGAAGTGATGGTTTGGCCCCCACAGAGCCCTGATCTCAACATCATTGAGTCTGTCTGGGATTTCATGAAGAGACAGAAGGAACTGAGGCAGCCTACAGCCACAGGAGATCTGTGGTTAGTTCTCCAAGTTGTTTGGAACAACCTACCTGCCGAGTTCCTTCAAAAACTGTGTGCAAGTGCACCTAGAAGAATTGATGCTATTTTGAAGGCAAAGGGTGGTCACACCAAATATTGATTTGATTTGGATTTCTCTTCTGTTCGCTCACTTTGCATTTTGTAAATTGATAAACAATTACAATATATACTGTATTTTTGAAAGCATTCCTACTTTACAGCATTTTTTTCACAGTACTTAAGTGAAAAAGTAGTGGGGGTGATGAAAGTTTGGTTCCATAGTAAAGATCAATAATGCAGTCTTATGTGAGTCTCCTCAGATTGAATTAAATGCATTACCCAGTATAACGATATAAACCAAATTCATTTCTGATAAATGCAGATATAGTCTGCTTCCAACCCATTATCTTTTTTATATTATTTTAGTGTCTGTATTACTTCCTATTTATTTAAGTAGGCCTTAAATGACTCTTTATAATCAGATTCAGTTTTATCACTTGCTGAGGTCAGCCTTGAAGGAGGAACATTAGCACAAAAGAGAAGATTTACATGAAATTTCTAGTACAACCAAATACATTCACACTTCAAATAAGCTCCATTGAGTTCAGTGAGGTTTACTTTCAGCTACAGGTTTAAAGAGTAAACTTCTATTAATCTGTTACACAACTTCTTTATTGTGCCAACAAAGGGAGGGGATAGTAAGTGGAGTTGCACACATTAAAAATTGTAGAAGTGCTGAACCCATTTATTTATATTATCTGCAGATCAAGACATGCTCATGAAATCTGAATTAGAAAATGAGAAAATAACCTTTAAAAGGTCAACCTGTGTTCAATAAATTGCTGCCAACATATAAGCTGAGGTAAATTGTTTTCAAAATCTAAAGTCAGTGTTGAAAACCTTGTGTAATATGTTCCTGATGACCCATTAGAATTGGATTAATTCAGATGGAATGTTTTGGCTGGAAGTCTCTATTTCCTGATTTTATACTAATAACAAAACCAGACATATGCTGGGACAAAAAAAGGAAAGGTTATTATGCAATTAAAAAACAAACAAACATGCAATTATCTCTACTCAATGTATTAGTTAGAAATAAAGACCAAATATGTTGATATATACAAGATAGATACCATGGTATGAAATATGAATAGGAAAGTATAACGATTGTGAGGAATGAACGTTGAAAGATGCAAAAATAGCAGTGCCCACTAAGGAACTGAGGGTTGGATATGCCAGAGAAAACTCTGTTTTTGGTACAACAAGAAGGGAGGGTCAAGAACAAGTGGGTGTCGAATAAAGGTGGACTGAACTGGAATGATCAGTACAAAAGAAGTAGATTGAGGTAGTTTGGCCATATTCAGAGAATAAATGTGAATTGAATTTCAGAACAAATATATGAATGAAAAGTGAGAGGAAGGGAAGACTGAGAAAGTTGTGTATGGAGAGAATTGATGAAATCCTCAAAAAGAGGGCAATGAATGAATTAGTTTATGGGTTTGGTGGAAACAAAGAAGGATGTATGGATAGAAAGGTAAGGAGAGGTATAGCTAATGGTACAAACTAGATTCAGCTATATAACTTTTTCATTCCTCTTGTCTCTTTAATTTATTTCACTTATTATGTATTGCTTATTTTCTGTGCTCTGTATAATGTTGCTGTCAAGGGCAGCCTTGCTCCAAAAAAGACACGGACTCACTTAGAGGGTCTAAGGATTTCCGGCTTTATTGGAACAGTATGCATGCAATGAAAAAGACGGGAATCCTTATGTGTTGGCAGGGTGTCCTGTTTATACCCCAGTGGCGGACCTTGTTGAATTAGTTTATGGGTTTGGTGGAAACAAAGAAGGATGTATGGATAGAAAGGTAAGGAGAGGTATAGCTAATGGTACAAACTAGATTCAGCTATATAACTTTTTCATTCCTCTTGTCTCTTTAATTTATTTCACTTATTATGTATTGCTTATTTTCTGTGCTCTGTATAATGTTGCTGTCAAGGGCAGCCTTGCTCCAAAAAAGACACGGACTCACTTAGAGGGTCTAAGGATTTCCGGCTTTATTGGAACAGTATGCATGCAATGAAAAAGACGGGAATCCTTATGTGTTGGCAGGGTGTCCTGTTTATACCCCAGTGGCGGACCTTGTCCTACTCCACCCCCCGTTGACCCTCGAGCCAGGACCAGATGGGTGCTTGGGACTGTGATGCGTCTGCTGATGGGCGATTCCGGCGATCTCCGGCATTCTCCTTTGTTTCCTCACCTTCGTCCGGTGCAGGTGCATCCCCTGGGGTAATGGGAAGGCGTTCCCCCGATCTTTCGATGGATGCCAAGTCCGGTCTGAGGGGCGTCTATTATGTTGGTGATTCCTTTATGGATATGGGTGCTTGAGGGATATGTGAGTGATTAAGGGATTATGCTTATCCCTTCCTCTTTCCTAATGTGCATGTTCCCCGTTGTGATGCACATATGCCTTGCAACGGGGAACATGACAGTGGCTTACCCAAAAACAAACAGCATGAAGGGTGTATGTATGTATGTATGTATGTACCATAAATGTGTGTGTATGCACATACACTATACACACACACATACATGCAATTTTAATACTTTTCAGAGTTTTATAACAGAAAGAACTGTACCTTGCTTCATAAGGGGGATGGGAACCAAACAAACTAATGACATTAATATTTTCTTTTATCATCACTTCAGCCACCAAGTACATTTTCCTTTTCTTGGCCGCTTCCTTTCTCTGCTAAATTACTGTTCCATTATATTTTCTGTACCAGTCTGTGGGTCTTGTCAGTTACTCATGGAGTTAACAACACAGTCTGCAAGTTATTTCCATACAAAATTTGTGTCTACTTCAAGTTTTGGTAAATTATGTAGTTATTCGGGAAATATTTTAGGAAACTTCTGGAATTATAGATCTGATCATGCAGTTTATGATAAAACCAAATAAAATGTACCAGAGATGTAACATCTATCAGAAAAATGACAATGGCATCACACAGGTCATGATGTCATCACACATGATCAAATTATGCAATTATGTGTATCAGCCACATCATAATTGTCATGTTCACCGTTTCAATGTTCCTGGTACATCGTAACGCCTCGCATGCCATTTCCTTGGAGGGGGCTTACTCTCAGGAGCGGGTGGATAATTCCACTCTGCTGAGGTGTTATCTCTTGGCTGCTGTATTGGAATGTGTTTGGGTTAGGTCATGGATTCAAGGTTGCTTTCCCAGGCTGAGGCTAATGGTTTCTAGCACCTGGGAAGGGGCGGTTGATATGGCCGGGTGAGAGAGGGGCTCTCCTCAAGCAAGGGGATTTAGTTTGTATTTTTGCGCGCTTTTGCTCATTCTCAGCTTTCTCTGTACTTGCCATAATTTTCCTAATAAATCAGATTTCATTTAAGTAACCTCTTGTGAGTCTGAGCGTTTGGGGTAGGCAACCATTACAATAATGTTGTGATACAAATCACTTACTCACTTCACATCACTTGCACAATGACATCATGATGTTTATGATGTCACCTGCCCTCTCATAGATACCCATGGCATCTAAGCAGATGATTGTCTATTCATACATAGAATCAAATACTGATGAGTACTTAAAAATATCATCATGTGCTTATCCTGAATACAGATATATAAGTGTAGCTGTCTGGATTTGCAGTCCGTATGTGGTAGCTCTACCTTTATGAGATATTGTCATGCAATAAGAATCTTAGAAATAAGTGACATGTATTTTGTTGAAATGAGTTGGACCAATTAATTAAGAGAAAAGCCTAGAGCTCTTGTGCCTGCCACTAGTGATAAAATCTCATGTTCAAAATGTTTTTTGCCCAGTGACAGATATATTCACACAGGCAGATTCTGCAAACTTTTATTAATTGACAACTCAGTTACATGAATATTGCACAAATATATCATGTAGAATGCATTTGAGACAACTGAAATAAGCAGCTGAAAATCTCCGGTGGGCAAAAAGGGAACAAGAGCCAGAACTGGAATGAGGAAGATAAAATAGTCAACATAAGAATTGTCCAGAAGCCTTTGATCATTCCACACAGATGAAAGAGATGCAAATGTTAAAAAGAAACTCACAACAGTTATTGATATGGCAGCCACATGGAGATTTCTACAAATGTTTTGTATCAGTCTGCATTTTTTAAAAAAATAATGAATGAATTAACATTTGTAATTTTTCATATGCAATTTGTACACATTTTTATTTTTTTTTTATTTTTAGACATATTTGTGTACAGGTTTTGTTTACCTACCCATTTCATATGCAGTTTTTGAGCTGCGTATACACACACACGCACTGTACTAAAAACTCTAAAATTTTAATGCATTCCCACTGAAATTCTCATAAAACACTACAGTACACCACAACTGCATTTTCCTGAAGTTGCGTTGAACTCTTAAAAGTTCAGCAAAGAGATTTTTAAATATATAAATCTATAGCTTTTAACACAATGCTATAGAATTATGTTGGTAACATATCTCTTCCGTTGCTGTTCTCTCTGTTATTTCTTTGGGATAAGAGTAAATTCCTAGATGCAATTATCATGGAGCTTCCTGAAGTGCACTAATATAATATCTTAAAGCTCATGATTTGTGTCACTGAGCTAAGGAGCTTCAGTATAGAATAACGTGGAACTAGAGCTGCCCCTAAAAATTTCACTGGGTATTTATGTTCAAATACTGTTGGTGCACAAACCTCTATCTTCTCTGTAACCTGAAACAGAGGAGTTAATATTCTTGATCAAACAGCTTTATAGAACTCCCATGCATTATTTACCAAGGGTATCATTCAGAAATGTCTTTGCCGACACATTTAATTAGCTGCACTGAAATGTCTTCTCAAGGCTTAGGTGGCATAGTTTGCAAGATGTCCTTTTGCTCAAGGAGGTCACCTAAAGTGATTTTCTGATAGACATGTGAGATACAGAAACCCATAACATTTAAAAGGCAGCCCAATAACCGGGAAGCGACACTGTAAAGATTAGTGATGGAAGTGAAGTTGGGGCTGAGTCCTCCAAGTGGAAATAAAAGTTTGGATAAAGCTGATAAAACATTGTTGTTTTTCTTCTGCATGTGAACATACAGTTTTAGGAGCAAAGTCATTTTCCCTTTGAAAATCTAGTATGTGATAGTCAGTAATAATGATTTTACTGAAGGCCAGTCATATGTCCAAAATTCACTCTTAAGAATTGTCTGTATTATATTAGACAAAACTGGGGCATGACCAAAGTTAATAACAGTTGGGAAATGGAGTGAACATAAAATGGGTAGTGTTAAATATCAGCATAGATCTTCCACACATAGAAATAACCTATATATTTATTGTCCTTCACAACATGAACATAGTAGGTTTAGGGGAGGCAGAGAAAAATGTTATATAAATTTCTCAAGGCTTAGATTAGAGCAATTTTCATTAAATAAAATGAACTACTTTCAAAGGGCAAGATGATTGTGGGGCAAAAATTTACATTTACTGAACAATTATACAAATCATCCATGACCTGGGGAGAAAGACTTATTTTATCTCTCTTGCTCTCTAATACACACACACACACACACACACAGACGTGTGTGTGTGTGTGTGTGTGTGTGTGTCTGTAGGGAGGGAGGAAGGGAGGGGAAGGTATTGGCCAATCAACCAGACGTCATGGGAGTAGACAAGGACCAGAAAACAGTGGTGGTTATAGATGTAGCAATGCCAAGTGATGGCAACATCAGGAAGAAGGAGTATGAGAAGCTGGAGAAGTACCAGGGCCTGAAGGAGGAATTAGAGAGAATGTGGAAAATGAAGTAGTCCCAGTGGTGGTAGGGACACTTGGGGCTGTGACTCCCAAGCTGGGACAGTGGCTTCAGCAGGTCCCTGGATCAACAGCAGAGCTCTCTGTCCAGAACAGTGCAGTGCTAGGAACAGCTAAGATACTGCACAGAATCCTTAAATTCCCAGGCCTCTAGTAGAGGATCCAAGGTTGAGGAAGACACATACCACCCATAAGGGTGAGAAGGGCTTTATTTTTTACATACACACATACACACACACACACCACATTCCCCATAGCATTTGGTTCAACCCTAGATAATATCAGAGGAGGGACAATAGGCTTTTGGAATTGTTTTCCCTTTTCTGGACTTCCTGTCCATTTGAGAATTAATTTAGAGTATTTGTTACTTGTGTTGGGGTTCAAGAGAATGAACATTCTCTTGGTGTAGTATCCATACTGCTCTCCAACAGGAGATATGACTTTTATTTGCAAGTATAAGAAACGTATTAGGAAATTCCCCTAAAGGATAATGGATTTTAAAGATATAAGGGAGATTTTTGACAGGTGTTCCTTTCAAAGCTTTTGGCACTATGATGATCTAGGTGACTCTCATAATCCCTCCTGAGTATCCCCTCACACTTTGTCAAACCCATTCAGCTCTGGTATAGTTTTCTGCTTACAGTGAGAAATAACTGGCAGGAGGAAAGAAAATTCATTGTGAATCTGATTGAACATGGATGTCGGTTCATTTTTTATTAGTCATATTCTTCTTACCCAACTTTGCATTCTCTCAGTGTGAACCATACACTGTCTAGGAAACTGTTTAGTTAGACTGTTTGGATGGCCAACAAACTATTTGTTCAATGTAAGTCCCTCATGGTTTATTATGTTTAGTAAAGAAGGAATTCCAGCTGAGTTGAAGAGCTCATTAATTCCTCCTTAACATGAGAATGGTCCCAGACTCTATAATGGAGGCAGTATTAGGACTATTTCAGAAATAGAATGGTTAAACATCACCTCCAGCAGTTATAAATAATTATAAGGTCATGGTAACTATCTGGGCAATTTGCTTGAATTTTGCTTAATGGCTGATCAGATCCAGACATTCTTGTAAGGAAGTTTGTTTGTTTGTTTTTTCCCCTGTATGACCTGAATTTTACAATCGTGTTGAATTTCCTGGAACACTTAGGTGCTTTCCATGCCATTGACCATACCCTCTTTCTGGAAAGTTGAATAAGAGTTACAGGGATTCCTCTCCTATACAGTATATATATCACATAGCGTCCTGGGTTCTCTGAACTGTTTTAATAATTACAAAGAGAACCTATAAAATATAATTGTGTTCACCATGGAGGTGATGTATCAAATCATACCAACAGAGATAGATCTGCAGAGTTAGAAGCAAAGGACCTGAGATCAGACCAATCCACTCCAATAACAGTACAGAAATGTCAAGACTTCCTCCTGCCTAAAAGGGAGAGGCTCTCAGCCCATTACATCACACAGGTGGGAGAAAGATTTCAATCTTGATTCTACTATCAATAGATGTTGCATTTTGCATTCGGTGGATGTTTTATTTAATGGCTTTTCTAGTTTGAGCACTAAACACAGTTTATGAAAGAGCTGCATCCTTTTATCAATGGCTTCTATTCTAGTATCAGCTGGGAGAAGACTGACAGCAAATCCAGCAACTCCTGTTGTTTATTCATTTAGTCGCTTCCGACTCTTCGTGACTTCATGGACCAGCCCACGCCAGAGCTTCCTGTCGGTCGTCAACACCCCCAGCTCCCTCAGGGACGATTCCGTCACCTCTAGAATATCATCCATCCACCTTGCCCTTGGTCGGCCCCTCTTCCTTTTGCCTTCCACTCTCCCTAGCATCAGCATCTTCTCCAGGGTGTCCTGTCTTCTCATTATGTGGCCAAAGTATTTCAGTTTGGCCTTTAATATCATTCCCTCAAGTGAGCAGTCTGGCTTTATTTCCTGGAGGATGGACTGGTTTGATCTTCTTGCAGTCCAAGGCACTCTCAGAATTTTCCTCCAACACCACAGTTCAAAAGCATCTATCTTCCTTCGCTCAGCCTTCCTTATGGTCCAGCTCTCGCAGCCATATGTTACTACGGGGAACACCATTGCTTTAACTATGCGGACCTTTGTTGTCAGTGTGATGTCTCTGCTCTTAACTATTTTATCGAGATTTTTCATTGCTCTTCTTCCAAGAATTAAGCGTCTTCTGATTTCCTGACTGCAGTCAGCATCTGCAGTAATCTTCGCACCTAGGAATACAAAGTCTTTCACTGCCTCTACATTTTTTCCCTCTATTTGCCAGTTATCAATCAAGCTGGGTGCCATAATCTTGGTTTTTTTTGAGGTTTAGCTGCAAGCCAGCTTTTGCACTTTCTTCTTTCACCTTCATCATAAGGCTCCTCAGTTCCTCTTAACTTTCAGCCATCAAAGTGGTATCATCTGCATATCTGAGATTGTTAATGTTTCTTCCAGAGATTTTAACTCCAGCCTTGGATTCCTCAAGACCAGCTTGTCGCATGATGTGTTCTGCGTACAAGTTGAATAGGTAGGGTGAGAGGATACAGCCCTGTCGTACTCCTTTCCCAATCTTAAACCAGTCTGTTGTTCCGTGGTCTGTTCTTACTGTTGTTACTTGGTCGTTATACAGATTCTTCAGGAGGCATACAAGATGACTTGGTATCCCCATACCACTAAGAACTTGCCACAATTTGTTATGGTCCACACAGTCAAAGGCTTTAGAATAGTCAATAAAACAGAAATAGATGTTTTTCTGAAACTCCGTGGCTTTTTCCATTATCCAGCGGCTATTGGCAATTTGGTCTCTAGTTCCTCTGCCTTTTCTAAACCCAGCTTGTACATCTGGCAATTCTCGCTCCATGAACTGCTGAAGTCTACCTTGCAGGATCTTGAGCATTACCTTACTGGCATGTGAAATGAGTGCCACTGTTCGATAGTTTGAACATTCTTTAGTGTTTCCCTTTTTTGGTATGGGGATATAAGTTGATTTTTTCCAGTCTGATGGCCATTCTTGTGTTTTCCAAATTTGCTGGCATATAGCATGCATTACCTTGACAGCATCATCTTGCAAGATTTTGAACAGTTCAGCTGGGATGCCGTCGTCTCCTGTTGCCTTGTTATTAGCAATGCTTCTTAAGGCCCATTCAACCTCACTCTTCAGGATGTCTGGCTCTAGCTCACTGACCACACCATCAAAGCTATCCCCGATATTGTTATCCTTCCTATACAGGTCTTCTGTATATTCTTGCCACCTTTTCTTGATCTCTTCTTCTTCTGTTAGGTCCTTGCCATCTTTGTTTTTGATCATACCCATTTTGGCCTGGAATTTACCTCCGATGTTTCTAATTTTCTGGAAGAGGTCTCTTGTCCTTCCTATTCTATTGTCTTCTTCCACTTCCGCGCATTGCTTGTTTAAAAATAATTCCTTATCTCTTCTGGCTAACCTCTGGAATTTTGCATTTAATTGGGCATATCTCCCCCTATCACTGTTGCCTTTTGCTTTCCTTCTTTCCTGGGCTACTTCTAGTGTCTCAGCAGACAGCCATTTTGCCTTCTTGGTTTTCTCTTTCTTTGGGATGTAATTTGTTGCTGCCTCCTGAACAATGCTGCCAACTTCTGTCCAGAGTTCTTCCGGGACCCTATCTACTAAGTCCAGTCCCTTAAATCTATTCTTCACCTCCACTGCATATTCCTTAGGAATATTAGTGAGCTCATATCTAGCTGATCCGTGGGTCTTCCCTAATCTCTTTAGTCTGATCCTAAATTGTGCAAGAAGAAGTTCGTGATCTGAACTACAGTCAGCTCCAGGTCTTGTTTTTACCGACTGTACAGATGTCCGCCACCTTTGGCTGCAAAGGATGTAATCAATCTGATTTCGGTGTTGTCCATCTGGTGAAGTCCATGTATAAAGCCGTCTCTTAGGTTGTTGGAAGAGAGTGTTTGTTATGCAGAGTGAATTGTCTTGGCAAAATTCTATCAGCCTATGTCCTGCTTCATTTTGTTCTCCCAGGCCATACTTACCTGTAATTCGAGGTGTCATTTGACTGCCCACCTTAGCATTCCAGTCTCCTGTGATGAAAATAACATCTCTTTTAGGCGTGTTGTCCAGTAGGTGCTGCAGATCCTCATAGAACTGCTCTACTTCAGCTTCTTCAGCATTTGTGGTTGGGGCGTATATTTGGATCACTGTGATGTTAGATGGCTTGCCCTGAATTCGAATTGAGATCATCCTGTCATTTTTTGGGTTGTATCCAAACACTGCTTTCGCCACTTTACTATTAATTATGAAGGCTACTCCATTTCTTCTGTGGTCCTCTTGTCCACAGTAGTAGATCTGGTGGTCATTTGATGTGAAGTGGCCCATTCCAGTCCATTTCAGTTCACTGACGCCCAGAATGTCTATCTTTAATCTTGACATCTCACCAATAACCACATCCAATTTGCCCTGGCTCATAGATCTTACATTCCAGGTTCCAATGGTGTGTTGATCCTTAGAACATCGGATTCACCGTTCACCACCAGCACCATTGGCCGCTAGCCGTCCTTTCGGCTTTGAGCTAGCTGCGTCATCACGTCTGGGGCTAGTTGAGCTCATCCTCTGTTCCTCCCCAGTAGCATTTTGACCATCTTCCGACCTGGGGGTCTCATCTTCCGATGGTATACCGACATATCTCTGGTTGTACTGATCCATTTAGTTTTCACGGCAAGAATACTGGGGTGGGTTGCCATTACCTTCCCCAGGGATCGCATTTAGTCTGACCTCTCTGTCATGACCTTCCCGTATTGGGTGGCCCTTCACGGTTTAGCTCATGGCATCATTGAGGTGCTCAAGCTCCAGCACCACGACAAGGTAATGATCCTTTGCTGAAGCCAGCAACTCCTACTTCTGCATAAAGGAAAAAAAAATAATAATAATGAGTTTCCACATGCAACCAGTGCAACTAAACACTCTTGTATTTCCACTGTAGACTGACTGTGGACCAAATTTCCAAGTCTACCTGGTGGTACAGCATCCAAACCAGGTGGTTATTCAAGAAAACCAATAGATGAGTCCTGGTGGAAGGTTCAGCTTCCATCAGGAACTGCAGTAACCCTTCCTGGTCAAGATCCTGGAGCTATACAGGCAGCAGCAGTAATGACAGTTTAAGTTATGGTCTCAGTTTAAGCTAAGTTATTTGCCTGATAAGTATAATGGAAGTCCCAAGAAGTGTATTACTTATCTCCCCTTGAGACGTGAGAGACTTTTCTGCAGATCACCCTCAAATAGAATTTATAATTGGCCTTTTGATCCAATAAAATAGCCAGTCATAGACTATTATACACTTCATTGCTAGACTGAAGCTGTCACTGATGACTCCAGGAAAGGATGGCTTCCACATTTACATGGAGTCCTTCAGGGGAAATGCAGTGGCTCAGGAAGTCAACTGTAATTACCTCAGAACCTCCCTTCTCAAGCTTGACATACAGATGATGTTCCCACAGTTACTGCAAACTGCCAAGACATGATATATGTTCTCCTTGAAGAGGAAGAATAAATTAAATTGTCATCTAAGACAAAGACAAACTGGTTCATGAAGTCCTGGAAGATGTCATTCATCAGGTGCTGAAAGACAGCAGACACATTGCAAAGACCAAACAACATCACAAGGTCTTTAAAATGGCCATACAAGGTACAAAAGGCAGTTTATCCAGACTTTTCAAGGAGTGGCAAGATGTACCAATTGAAGATGATGAATTGACTAGTAGTCCTATAGTCATTGTAGACCCTCAATTTGTTTCAAAAAGGGCTGGAACTTGTGGAAGGAAAGATTAATTCCCTCTTTAGGTGTTTTTTTTCTTTTTTTTTTAGATTAAGTCCTCTAATGCTAGGAGGGATGTGGTGGTGCTGCGGGTTAAATCGCTGAGCTGCTGAGCTTGCCGATCGGAAGGTCGGCGGTTCGAATCCGCGTGACCGGGTGAGCTCCCGTTGCTAGTCCCAGCTCCTGCCAACCTAGCAGTTCGAAAACATGAAAATGTGAGCAGATTAATAGGTACCGCTTTGGCAGGCAGGTAACAGCATTCCATGTAGTCATGCCGGCCACATGACCACGGAAGTGTCTACGGACAAACGCCGGCTCTTCGGCTTTGAAACAGAGATGAGCACCGCCCCCTAGAGTCAGACACGACTGGACTTAATGTCAAGGGAAACCTTTACCTTTACCTCTAATGCTTCCAGTTTGAGTTCTGAAAGAAAGTAAATCTGACTGATGGGAATTTTGGTCTAAGAGATCAGATCATATTTTCATATGCCTTGCAAAACCTCCCTGCTTCCCCACTGCTATGATTTTGGAGTAGAAGCTGGAACATTTGCCTCATAAAACAAGGAGATAAAACTTTTTGTTCCATTTGAACAAATAATTTGAGGACCGTTAGACTAAGGCTATTCTAGACCTAACACTAGAAATATGTGGGGAACAGAGGCAAGATGGAATTGTTCAACATATTCTGCCAAGTCCATAACCAAATAACCCGTCGCTTACATTACCAGGCAAGACAATGGTGCCCTTCTGCTTTGCAGCTTTTCCTTCACCATCCAATTCCTTCATGCCCCTTTGTTACTGAACTGGACAATTTTGAGTTGGGAGCCTCTTTTTTTTTGGTGCCTTTGAGTCAGTGTTGATTCCTGGTGACTGCCTGGACTAGTCCCTGCAGGTTTCTCGGCAAGATTTTGGAAGTGGTTTGCCACTACCTCCTTCCTAGGGCTGAGAAGAGTAACTTACCCCAAGGTCACCCAGCTGGCTTTGTGCTAAGGTGGAAGTAGAATTCATGGTCTCCCGGTTTCTAGCCTGGTGCTTTAATCACTACCCCAAACTAGCTCAGCCATTTTATTATAGACAGTTAAAGACTTATGTGACCAGTCTCTCTTGAGAAAACTAACTAGGGGCTATCTGAGAATTCAGTGGATCTCAGACCTAATAATCAGATGAAAAAGGTTGGAAGGGGTAGAGGCTCTTCAAGATCCACATCCCTGGGGAAGGGAAGACACACCCATCTTATCCAAATGAGAGAGGACACAAATGAGGAAATAGAAAGGGAGGTGCTATAAGAACAAATTAGGGAAGGACAGAATCAAAAAACCCAAGACCCAAATATTCCATTACAATAATAATGCACAGGTGTCAGCTGCTCCTTCCACTTAAAAGTGACAGGCTACCTCAGGCAGCAGCAAGAGATGAATAATTTGAACCTTGCTTCTGGTATAAAGTGCCTATGTGGCTTTTTGTACCAGTGCCTGCAAAGCTTCTAGTCCCAGTTTTGCAGAAGCCTGATGCATTCATACTGACACAGAGGTAATTTGGTGAGTTTTCCAAACAGAATGGATAAAAGGTACTAGTCATGCTTACACAAAAGATCCTAAACATAGAGAGAGATTTTGGGGAATAAATTCATGATGATAGAACTTTAAGAAACTGTAGTGTTCTAAATCTCTTGAAATTGTAAACAACTCCCATTTTTATCTGCAATTAATCCTAGGTCAAGATTTCACAGGGTGCATTATCCTCTTACCAAACATGTTTCCTAGATTGAACCCTTTCCATGTACACATGTACAGAAGCTTGAGCATCCATCTCTTGCTCCCACCTATTGGGATTGAGAAAAAGATCACATTATGATAACCCTATATCACCAAATCTGTGATCTAACAGATTGTGGTGGAGAGGGAAATTAATTTCCTGGGGATTCATTTTTCAATTGCATTCCTATTGTGTGTGAAAGATGATTTTGATCTTACACTCTCATTTGTTCTTAACTTTGCCTCTTATATCAGATTTCACTTTCTAAGGGCAGGATAAACTCCAATCATATTAATAGAACAAAGAAAGGAACATTTCTTTTGGAAGCAAACACAGGTTCTATTCATCCTCAAGTCCTTGGCTGAAATGAAAAGCAAAATTTGGCAATTTGACTTAAAAAAAAAAGTATAATCTCCAATTGTCAAGGACTCCAAGTCTTAATGAAAAAAATAATCTCAATGTAACAAAGTTGCAACTGTTTACCTTCACAAATGCCATTCTCTTGTGTTGCTGCTCACCAGATCCAAATTTTGTTTTTGTTTTTTGTTTTCTTTTCAACTACTCTGCTGTCATTAAAGCCTTCTTTAAAAATAGATGTTTCAAAAAGTGTCATGTTTTATTTTGCTAAATGCAAAGAACCAAACTGAAGCATGCCAGGTACAAAGAAATGGAATGGGAATGGAGCCATGATTAAGAACTTGTTCTAGAGAAGTACCAAAGTATCAGTGAGTGGCTTGAGGCCATTAAAAAGACATTACTGCAATGACTAGAACCTCCTTTATCTTCAAAATATATTAGTATCTTTGTCCCCTTTCGGTTCCATCACAACTTTTGTTATGTGCATGTTATGTGCATTAATGAATATATAATTGTTAGGTTCATTAATGAATATATAATTCACAAGTGATCTGTTAGGTTACAAATAATCCATTAACACAACTTATTAAGCAAAAATAATTAACTTACCTACACTGGCTGCTTATAGGATCTTTTAGAATCATGCCTTGGTATTCATCTGCCTTGGGAGGCCTACAGTTGAGTCATTTTTCTAACAGTAGTGATTTCTGCTAATTTTGAAAAGTTTAGAGGTGGGAGATTACTGGAGCTGTTCTGATAAGTTGTCCTGATAATACCCAGCAGAAAATCTTGGCTGATCTTCAAAAGCTAAGCAGGTCAGACCTTATCGGTACTTGGATAAGAAATGACTCCCAGATCTTAGACTAGCCAGGGATATCAAAAACTATTTTAGAAGAAAGGAGTGGCAAAGCGTATTTATAATCCTACTAAGAGAATTATATCAATGTATCTGTGAAGTCACCAAGAGTTGAGATCAGCTTGAAGGAAACATAACCTTACTGTCAGGACAATAGCAAAATGTAATGGCTTGACAATATTCTATCATACAGCCACTTAGGGTAGAGATGTATAACTGGGTTTCATCAGGATATAGATGACATTTCATCCTGATCTAACAGATTACTTCATTTACTGTAGCTGTTACATGTAGAAATTAAGCAAAACTAGGGAATGGCAAGAAGTCAAACTCTATCCCACTGCCATCAACTGGACTCTGTCTGAGGAATGAAACCACTGTAAAATTGTGTCCCTCCATGAGTAATAATCTCAGTCCAGAAGGTTTAAAATGGTTCATGGCATCAAATGATACTGAAATATTTACCAGGACCACAAGGATTGCACTCCCTCCAGGTCCTGCCATAGATTTTACACAAGAGTGGCTAATGCTACTTCAATCCCACGATGATCTGAAACCCAACTGCAAGGTGTCCAGACAATCCACTTCCTCCAGAAACATCTGCAGCTGAGTTCATACTACAAACAATTCTTGGTCTGTTCTACAGTCTGCATTTACAAGAGTTCTGATTAATTGGATTGTACTTCTCCATCTTCTGTTACATATTATGTAGTTGTCTTGATTCTGATGTCAAAAATCTGGTGATAACCAGAAGTTTATGTTGTGTAAAATTGGAATTGGCAATAAATAAAGAATTCTTTTTCTTACTCCATTAACTTGTTTTCTGCAGTATTGTGTTTATCCAAGGTAATTCTTCCTATAATTGCAGGTTCCTCCATTTTTTCCAACTTTCCACTCCAACCACACATTGGTAATACTACTTCCTTTCTTCACATTGAATTTAGCAGTTCTTACAGGGTTCTACAGAATTCCTCAATATTATCCACCATTGCAGTGATAGTGGGTACATTTCTATAACACTGATGTTCACTGGATATCCACTAATTTTAATAGATATGATCCTTTCATATATTGAGTTATAATACCTAAGTATATCTTTTTGAGTTTCATTTTCACTACATATGTTCCTTTGAGTGAATGTTATCCTTCTTGCATTCCACGTTCAAACTTCATGCATCCTTGTAAAATGAGGACTCTTCTATTAATCCCCAACAGTGATTTTCTCGTGTCCTTGGTCTAGGCAGAGCCTAACCTCAAGATCTGTTTGTGAAAACTTGATGCTCTTCCCTAGTAATTAGAACAAAGCTTTCACATATCCAGCAGCACCAAACCCAAATATTTCAACCATGCTTATACTATATTCTTCTCACTGCCTTCTTCTGGATTTGATTTTAGAGTTCTTTCTCTTAAGGGGATTTGTTTCCTTCATACCCATACAGCCCCACCTGCCCTCATCCCTCGCTGGCATTGCTGTTAGCTTAACTCCTCCCCTTTTAAATATATGGTAAGGGTGAAGTTCATGCTGCCATTGGTATCCTTATCTTGGTCAGTGAATCTAATAAGCCCTCCCACTACATGAAAATGGCAACCACTAGGAGGGAATACTGAACACAGAGAACTAAAAGTGCCTGGAAATCAGATCTCCCTCACCCCCATCCCCTTGTACTGTGAAAGAGGCTTTTGTTTTTCTACTTCATTCTCAGGCTACTTTAGTTTTCATGAACTTTTGTTTTGGTGATTTTGTACTTTCTCAATTGACATAAGTAGGTAAATAAAAATGCACCTAAAAATATTGTGGTATGTTTGTTTTGCTACATTCCTCTCCATCTGTCTGCTGCTTCCCTGGCTGTACATGCTTCCTATTCTGAAAAAGATCCATCAGAGAAATTTCCCTGTGATTCCTTCCTTTGGACTGAAATGAAATATGGAAAGCCAAGGAAGCTGTTGATGGTTGGTAACTGCATGAGAATTTGAATGCAAGTGTAAAAAAAAAAAAAAAAGAAGGAAGTTTTGGCAGGATAGTATGCAGTCTACAATACAATACTGTTATTTTTTTACAATTAGAATAACTTTAAAACTGAAGATGGGTTTACCCATACATCACTCAATGACTAACACAGTAATACAGTAATAGTTACCTGTGATCTCTATATTAATCTGAGTCAACATTTCATACCACCTGACTTATTCATCTTGATTGTTTTGAAATTTTATACACTGCAGTTGCACAGGCAAAATGGCTGCTTCACATGTTTGCAGACTGGTATCTTTCTGCAAGTTTAGTATAAAAAGGTTTACATTTAAAAGGGGGATGGTATAAATGATGACAAGTATTATTAAATTTAAGGGGAAGGAAATTGAGAAAACCTTGGAGTATTTGGCTCTGATTACTACTGTCAAGATTAATTGTACACATAAAATAAAATATGTATTTTTCTAATATATTAAGTTTGAAATTTGAATGTTAAGGGACAGTTATGAATAGTAAAGACCATTTGTTGCTTAGTGAAGGTTTTTTCCCCATGACAGCTGAAATTAAATATGAATTTGATGGCTTCTGCATAAGGTGCTCTCAGGACATCTCATAGCCAAGTGGAAATAGATCAGATTAAGTCAGCTGACTTGCTGCTCCCTACCATCTTGCATAGCCTTGGATTTCATACAGGCATGCTGGAATATGTAAAATTAATAATGATAATTTGCACTGTATAATTGTTTGCATAATTTCTGCAGCCTTGTAGGTGAAGAAGTCACTTACAAATACTAATGCAATAAACTCTGCTGTGACCTGCTGAGAAGAAGTCATAGACACAGAATATCCGATTTGTTCCAGTAGAAGAAATATGTGCTTAGCATTTGGGGGCTGCAATTTATCTGTAACAAAACAAGCAAGAAATTGGAGAATCTAGCAAAAGGACTCTGAATGTGGCCATGTGTAGCCCAGCCAAAGTAGCCCTGCTGTATAAAGAGAAAGGGGGCCAGAACTTCAGTTCCAGAGAGAGGACACAAACAGACAAAACAATCTCTATAATCCATCCACTGCAACATCTATGTGTCAATGCAAATAGTTGCATCAGGCAAAAACAGATTCTAATTGATAGAGATACCAAATACCAAGAGATGATTTGGTTTGCATTTTGCTACTTTCTTAGTGAAAAGAATTGAGAACTGGAGAAATTCTAAAAGTATGTGGCTTTGGAAATCAGCAATTTGGCAACAATATCTCACTTATATATAACCAGATAATGACACAGAACAGATAGTATGAAATATGTCTATCTGAAGGAACATAGGTCTTTACATCAAAGTACATGCCTTGTTTACCAGAATGATGTGGTATAACACAGTGGGAAGATAACTACTTAACAGACATTGTGAAATGCATGCTGCAGGATGCAGGGTTGACAAATAAATAATGGGGAAAAACAGTCATTACTACTACCCACTTGAAAAATAGGTTTCCAACCAAGATCACATAGGCAATGCCATACAAGCTATGACATGGAAGGAAGTCCAGCCTAGGCACATTTATACTGTCTGGTTCTAAGGTTCTAAGGTCTACAATGTGCCAGAAGAATAGAAAGAGGCAACTGAATTGCAGATGTGAGGAAAGAGTAATGATTGAATATTCACAATACTGCAGGAGATGCAGATTCCTAGATCACATTGCACAAACTATTAAAACATAGAGTGTTGCTTATTTTGATGAAAGGAAAAATAATAACTTTGAAATGTCAGGTCTTGTTACCCATCCCTAGATAAGCAACAAGTACAGTCCACAAGTTTCAAAGGAGGTCTTCATCATGTGGCTGGAATTTGATGGCACGTCAGAGCCAGGTGGGGAAACTGAGGCACCACAACCAAGATACTCAGAGAGCAACAACAAAGGGTTCCACCTAAAAGGCTTTCTTACATTGCCAAAAAAAAACAAAAAACAATGGCCTGAAACAATAAGCATGAGAAAGGGAAGACAAGAATACCATTATACAGATGCAAATACGGGAGAAGAAAAGGCTGGATTTGAACTAGGAAGGGATACAAGTTCTGCATCAGCTTCAGGCTGCTCAGTTGCTACTCATGTTGTTTGAATCTTTGGGAAGCTAAAGCTTAAGTTGTACTTGTCTTGGGCTGCTTGACAGGAGCTGAGGCTAGGACCAAACTGGAAAGCCAAAGATTCCTTTGAATCAAGCTGATATCCTGGGGACTGTGTGGACTGGTTCCTGTAGTTCTAGGGTAGTGGTTTGCCATTGCCTTCAAGGATTTCCCAGGGCTAGAACTAAATTGGATTTTTAATTTGCATTTGAATAAAATAAAATAATGTATATACTTAATGATTTTCTCCACCTGCCACCAATAATAATAATAATAATAATAATAATAATAATAATAATAATAATAATAAAATCTAAATTTGTTGGGAACTTTTTTGGAGAACTTCAGACCACCCTTGTTCTACATTATTACTGTGCAGAAACTCCAAACATTACATTACTCTCTACAGCCTAGCTCCAGATTTCTACCCTCATATCTCAAGTGTTCCCTCAACTCTGCAGAGATCTTCTTATTCAGTGACCAAGCAAACCTTTCAGTGGACAAGTTTGTAGAATTATGTCATTAACTATGATATAGCTGAAAGCAAAAGAGCTTTCAACAACATCTGGGTAAAAAAGAGGTGTACTATCCCATCTAAGCTCTACACTATTTCTTATTTGTTCTGGAGTGGCTTTGGCCCTATGGGAAGGTACTGTAGAAGGTGCAGTCTTCCTGTAGGTAGAAAGGAACATTTATGCCAGAAAATTCCTTAAAGTGCCATATCTTAGTAACTTTAAAATAGACATAAAAAGCTCTGGGTACTTTTTGCAAGGGACAAATATTGTATAACAAGTGAAAATTGGTTGAAGTCTCACAGGTCTGCATATGCTATATGCTAACCAAAGCATCATGCTGTGAAATTTCACTTAGTCTACATTATGCACCTTGTCTCTGGCATTACACAAAGAGAAAAAGAGTGGTTTGACTGAAATAATCTTACAAAGGAGAATTGCCTAATAAAAGGCCCAAGCAAACAGGTCAGTCTGATAAAGAACAATTTCTTCTGTACCGGTTGAAGATCAACCCTAGGGAGAAGTCAGAAACATTAGGTCTTAGCAACTATGGATTTCCCAAACTGATTCCTAGGACCTGCAGTGAAGTAGGTCCCAAGATAAGCAAGAGATCCAAATAGAATGAAAGAACTGGGAGATGGAAAGTTGTTGTAAGCTGCCCAGAGTTGTTTTAAGATGGGAGGCCATACAAATCTTTTTTAAAAATAAAATAAAATTAAATAAATAAAATTAAATAAATAAATAAAATGGATCAGGAGCACACCTGTCTAACAGTTCTGTCATTCTTTGTAAGAAGGACCCGAGAAAGATGAAAGGGTGTTCTGTTTTTTGGCTAACATCAGCATCCATAGAACAAATATTGCGTAGATTTTGCTTGAGGTACTGAAGCATTTTCATGAGTCTGCTTGTCTTCTGCTCCTGAGGACACCATTAAAAATCTGGATAGTAACCAGTAAAAAAAGCAAGAAATATAAATAAAGATCTTTCTGTCTCCTACCATAACTAGCAAATAAAAGTTTAATGTGTTTACCCACATTCTTCTCCTTTTCCTGTGTTCTGTGTTTAGATTCAATTTCAGCTGATCATACTGGCTGGGGCCGAAGGACAATGCCGTCTAAAGCCCCATACTAACCTTGTTCACTGCTAAGTTTGTGTCTCTGTGGGATGAAAGAATTAGATATTACACCCCCACCCCTAGTGTTTCTTCTCCCCATTCCTCCTCTGCTTCTTCTTCAGGGATTACTTCTTTTTCTCTTGATGCTTTATGTTGTCCCCTGAAGCCCCCATTCAGCTTTCAGGAATATTAAAAACCCCATAAAATATTTCTGATAGTTCAGATCTAAACACACAAAGGTTTTCATCTGTCCATATTTTAGTCCATAAGATGTACTTTGAAATGGATTGCTCTCAGCTGTTTCTCCTGTGATAGTGCAACATAATTGGGCTACAATAAGAACTAGTAGCTATTACACTTAGAAATGACTGACTTCACATATCCTGATATAATCGCTTATTGTCATAATTGTATATATGAACTATTTTTACACAAGGTTTAAAACAAAACAAGATTCAGCCCCAGAGAAGATTCTGCCCTTTTCTAACATATGTTTGTGTCCTCCTGGTTGTATCCAGTGCCTGTTTGAATGCTAATTGCCTTTTGTCATTATCTGTTCTCTTCCAAATTATTATATATCACCCATAAGGTCTCCTGTTAAGCTGTTTCTCTTCTAGTGTCAAAAGATCCAATTTCTTTAGTAGCTTAAGAGGATCTCTGATTTCTTGATGCATTTAGGTTACTCTTTGTGGCAGGGTTTCTGTATCTATATAGTACTTTTAAATCAGGAACAGAGCTTTACGGATTATTCCAAAGACAGCTTCAGGGAATTTATAACTGATCTAGCTGCAATTTCTACATTTCTCTTACACCTAATGTCAGTTACGTTGCTTCTTAACATGGGAAATTTGAAGCAAACCTCAAAATCTCTTTTATACTAGTTCATTTCTAAACTTAATCATTATTGTGTATGTATCTCTACTTCTCTGGCTGTACCATTGCTATCACATTGTTATAATATAATGCCTCTACTAAATCCTGTAATAGGTGAGGATTGCTTTGCTGCCTTTTCATTGTTCACACTTTGGATTTTTAATATACATTTTAATAAGTTTTCAGAGTTCCAGCTAGGCAGCTTAGCCATCCCATTAACTTTCCCCACCTTTTGTATTTCTTTTCTGCCGTTCATCCAACAGCTCTTTTTTTTCCCTCTGATATTTCAGATATTTCTGTGGTCCATCTGTAGCTAATGGTCTTCCCCTAGTCCTGTTGATGTCCTGCATGACCCTCCATGGAATCATCTTGACCATGTAAGAATGGACATTTGGATAATAATTTCACTATAACCTACATACTGTAGGTTATTTCTTTGTGGAGTAGAAGAAAGTATACTGAAGTCCGTAAATCTTTGTAATGGTGTGTGGGAATGACCTTGGGAGACAGAGTGAAGAAATGTAGCCAAGAAGATTGTCAGATAAAAGGTAACTTAGCTTGCAGCAGTAATGTGGGTGGAGCAGACATCTCAGAAGGGACCCTCTCTAGTGTCTTGGGCTGTAAAGGTGATGGGAGAGAAATGTACTTTCAGACTTGCATGATTCTGTTAATGTAGCCTTATAATAAAGTAGAATTATCTCATCTGGCCATATTTCCTGTCTGATAGTCTTTGCAGCCATCTCTGAGCAACACCTCTGACAACTCTTCATGTTAATTAGAAGCTGTCAGAATGTCAGTGCCATTCCTTTAGAAAAGCCACAATGTGTTCTGATTCTCTGAAAGAAGAAGAGGGAAGGTCCAGTCCTGATGTAACATTTTGTGTTTGCTAGTTGGAACTATTCCCACAACAGCAGCATGTAGATGGAAATGTTTCATCTTCCTTGCACTTTCATGCATAGATAATCCTTTAAGCTGAGTTTCTGGATATATGCAATTCACTGGCACATTCCAAGAACTTTTCTATGTGAATCAAATGAAATTGGCTATGAAGGCATTATGTCATGCAATATTAATACACACATACATACACATACACATACAGAAATATAAATGCCTTTGCTCCAATCCTCCAATTCTTACCAGAAAATAAGGCCTGTTGAAATCAGTGGGATTTTCTTTTGAATAAATAGAAAACCTAGATAGATAGACAGGCAGACAGGCAGACAGATCGATAGATGACAGATAGAAGAATCTTATGGAGTATGGAGTATATGGTATCTATAAATTGTTAATTCCTTACAAAATTACTTAATTCTTACTTAAGAATATGGTAGGGTTTACTTTATGAAGACTATACATGTAGTTTTGCTATAAGAGCTTCTTAAAACATTATTACATTTAAATTTCATCTTGGTCTAAGCTAGTTCTCTGAAATATTTCTGAAAACTTTGTTTTCCTTATTTCCTTGAAGCTGCTGGAGAATTCATCCCTAACTCTAACTCTACTCATGGAGAATACTTCACAAATAGCCAATGTTGTCTGTTATATTCAGTGTATGTTTATCTATCATAGATCAATTCTAGTATATGCAATGTTGCCTCCATATTAAGCAGCGCTTGTGGAAATGGCACTGAGCTTAGACAAAAGGTAGCCATATTAAACCAGATTAATGATTGAAGAGGTCAGTACTCTTTGCCTAGATGTTTTTCTCCTTCCCTTGATCTGGGCAATGAAACAAAGTAAAGAAGCTTATTGTTATGGCAACAAGATTTTAACTTAGATGGACTTCCTATAACCAAAGGGCTGGAAAACCATGACTAATTGGCACCCAAATCTATTTTATTAATGAAAGAGTTGAGGAATCCTTCATTGCTCTTCTCTGCAGTAGCTCCTGCCCTCTGGAACATCTTGCCCACAGAGGACTCTGAAGACCTGGCTCTGCCATCTGGCTTGGTGCGGGGAGGGGAGTCGTCATGTTTGGGGATGGCTAGTGCCCTAGAGTGCTCATTGCATACAAGGACTGACTTGGATTATTTGCCATTTGGTTTCTATTTTTATTTATAATTATTGCTGAGTTGTAATTGTACGTTTAGATATTGTATTTTTATATTGTGTTTATATTGTATTTTTATTGTTTTATTGATTTTGCTGTAAACTACCCAGAGTCCTGTGAGGTTCCAGCTGGCTTCTGACTCAGCAAATGAAACTCTTTCTGACTCAGAAGGGGAAACAGAAACATACCAGGCAGAAACTGGGAAAGCAAAGCCCAGAAATGACTCAGCAGTGTGGGAGAAGTTACAGAGGCTGATTGGCTAGTCTTCAGAGGAGTATTTGAATCCTCCAGTTAGTGCACACAAAAGATGTGCAGAAAAGCACACGAGGGAGAAGGCAGCCTGATTGGCAGCAGAAGGGAATAGGCGCACAAGGGATCAGCATAAAAGGCAGACATGTAAAGAGCAAGCTGCTGGGGACAACTGATCCTTTGAGCTCACAGCTCCAGCAGAAGAGTCCTTACCTGTGTTGGAAACCTTGTCTGTAGCCGGAGGGGAGTCACAGCCTGCATTTCCTTCATAGAGGACCTGTATCCTGCACATGCTGCCACAGAGGATCTCCCCCCTGCCAAATACAGCAACCTCAGCCTTGCATCCAGCTTCAGACCTCACCACCACCATTCTGTGTGTTCCAGGCATGCTCCCAGCCATACTCCAAGCTTCCAGCCTTGCCCAGGATCTCCAGTCCAGCCTAGCTGTGCTTTGATTGCTCAGCATTGTTCAGGAACTTCAAACTTATCTTGTTGTGCTCCAGGTTCTCAAACTTGTCCAGGATCTGCAGTCCAGTCCAATCATGTTTCAAGCTCCCAGCCTAATCAAGAGCCTCCAGTCCAGCCTAGTCGGGTTCCAAGCTCTCGGTCTAGTCCAGAGTCTTCAGCCCAACCCAACCATGTGCCAAGCTTCCAGTCTAGTCTGGAATCTCTAGTCCAGTCCAGTCCTGTTTCTAGTTCTCAGCCTTGTTTTGAGTCTCCAGCCCAGTGTGGTCTTGCTCCCAGTAACCAGTCTAGCCTGGAATATCCAGTTCCATCCAGCCATGCCTCCAGAGCCAAGCCTTGCCCAGTGGTTCCAGTTCGGTCTTGCCTAGCCTCCACATGTTGTTCCAGTTCGAGTGGTGTTTCAGATTGCAGACACTCATCTCCAGTTCCAGTCTTGCCACGCACCCTAGATTCATCCAGTTCCACAGTTCTGGTCAGCGAATCCTGCCCTGCGGTTCTGCCACACTGTGGTCCTGCAACCTTGCCTAGTCTTCCATTGTTGCATGGATGGTCTTGATTGGAATCAGCCTACCTCCTTAATAACAAGGACTTACATTTGTAAATAGTTGTCTCAATAAAGAGTTGTTTTGATATTAATCCTGTCTAGCCGCCTCATAGTCTGAACAGGACAAGTCCCTCTGGTGGGAGGAGATAGGCGGTGACAATTTAGATAGATAGATAGATAGATGGATAGATGGATAGATGGATAGATGGATGGATGGATGGATGGATGGATGGATGGATGGATAGATGGATGGATGGATGGATGGATGGATGGATGGATGGATGGATGGATGGATGGATAGATGGATAGATGGATAGATGGATAGATGGATAGATGGATAGATGGATAGATGGATAGATGGATAGATGGATTCTCCTTAAGAGATTCTGGTCTATTGAGTTATGTTACAAAAATATTTAACTGAACACACACACACACAGTATATATACTCTGTCTCTCTGTGTGTCTATTATTGGCCCTCTCTCCATCAGTTAAAGAAGGAAGCTTCTCCTCTTCCTTGTCCTTTACACAGTTGTTAAAGGAACCCAAAATACTTCCTTAAGCTTGATACTATCTACAAAGTGTTTTGTAACACCAAAGTAGCAAACACATGGAAAAGTTTAAAAACCACAAACTTTAAGCCATTACCCAAGGGGGAAAATTTATTTATATTAAAATTCTAGGCAATGAGATAATATTTCATAAAGTTATGTTTTCTAAAATTATTGATTCAGTTCTGCAGGTTATGTTGCAGATGCTGGGAAAGCCTTTAGCCCAGGAGAGGTCAAAAAAGTCACACACCAAGCATTTCTATAAAAATAATTTATTTACAGAAAACAAAAACAAAAGCAAAACATTTAAAGGACCTAGCTCTCTTTTTGGAGCAAGCCTTGCTGAGCTACATTTTCAGCAGAGAGAAAAAGAAGAAGTGAGAACAAGTCCGGGCAGGTCCTCCCCCAGGCTATTTTGCATGAAGCACGTGCGAGGAGACAATCACTTGCAACCTTTTTCACTCAGCCAAAATGACTAGGCACAATAATCTATTAGTAGGAAAACCTCAACACTCCCCTTTTTACACTATAGATTAAGTTGCAAACCAATCTTCTCTGACAACTCTGTGTGTCTTGGTACAGGAAGAGGTTTGGTTAAAATATCAGCAATCATGTCTTTTGATTCACAATATTTTAACATTATTTCTCCTTTGCTTATCATATCTTTGATATATTGATATCTAATATCGATATGTTTTGTTCTACTTCTGCAGGCTTCAGATTTTGCCATAGCAATGCAAGCTTGATTATCCTCATAAACAGTTATAGGCTGGTTCACTTCCATGCCTATGTCTTTTAACAAATGTTTAAACCATGTAACCTCATTACAGGTTTGTGTTAGAGAATAAAACTCTGCTTCTGCAGTGGAAAGAGCAACAAGTGTTTGTTTTCTAGAATGCCAGCCTAAGCTAGATCCAGCAAATTGAATTAAAATCCCAGAAGTGGATTTTCTGTCACTGACATCTGCTCCCCAATCAGAATCGGCAAAAGCCTGCAATTTCTCAGTTCCAGAGGCATTTAGCATCAGGCAATAATTCTTTGTTCCTTGCAAATACCTCATTAACCTCTTCAATGCTGCTTTTCCAGTAGATGTAGGCTTCTCTACCTGTCTACTTAAAATGGCCACAGAATTTGAGATATCTGGGCGAGAATGATTTGCAATATACAGTAAACTTCCAATTGCAGATCTATAGTTCTCTGCCTCAGTTAATTGAGTTTCTCCTGTATCTTTCTGAAAATCTATTATCATCGGAGTAGAGACTGGTTTACAGTCTTGCATATTAAAATCTTCTAGGAGCTTTTGAATTTTACTACGTTGGTTTAACAGAAAGCTACCATCCTTGTCTCTGTGTACTTCCAAACCTAGGTAATTGGTCACAACTCCAAGGCTTTTTAATATGAAATGGCTTTTCATGCAGGCTTCAAAATCAAGCCTTTGTTTTTCTGTTGATGTGAATAGCAGCAAATCATCAACATAAATGCACAGATACATACAGCCTTGTTTGTCCTTCTTCATATATACACAGGGATCTGCTTTTCCTTTTTCAAAACCAAAATTCTGCAGTTTTTCATCTACTTTTTGGTTCCAGGATCTAGCAGCTTGTTTTAACCCATAGATTGACTTCTGCAGTTCACAGACTAGATTCTCCCCTTTTTCATAGCCAGGGGGTTGCTGCATGTATAATCTGTGGTCTAAATCACCATAGAGAAATGCAGTTTGAATGTCATAGTGGTTAACTGACATTCCCTTGAGTGCAGCAACTTTTAACAGTAATCTAATTGATTCACCTTTAGTAACTGGTGCAAAAGTCTTGTCAAAGTCTAAATCTTTCCTTTGAGTGAACCCTTTTGCAACCAACCTTGCTTTATATTTTTGGATTTCGCCATCAGCATCCCTTTTCAGTTTGAAAACCCACCTACAACCCAGACAGCGTTCATTGGGAGGTAGATTTACCAGTTTCCATGTTTTATTTTCTTTCAAGGATGCTAATTCCTGTTGCATGGCAGAATGCCAATTTTGTGCAATCTCAGGTGGTAAAGCATTCACTTGTTCTAAAGACTCAGGTTCTGTGAATATGTGAAAAGCCTTTACTGTTTCAGCCTGAAAACGTGATGGAGGAACGCCTTTATTACTCCTCTGAGATCTGCGAGGTAATACAGGGCTTAAATTTTGACTCCTATCACTTTCCTGAGAAGCATTTGTCTCATCAGACAGATCTTCAGTTTGCTTTTCTGGTTTAATGTCCTCATCAGGCAAAAGATCACCATCAGCAAGTCCTTGCTGTTCTCTTGTGGTGGTCAGTTCAACTGGAGAGCTAGAATTTAATCTCCCCCAGTTTTGTTCAGCAAAAGAAGCGCTTTTGCTAATTATTAATTTCTCTCCCATTATGAACCTGTAGCTCCTCTGGCTTTGTTCATAGCCAACAAAGATGGCTTTCTTTGTTGTGGGGCCTCCTTTCCTTCTCTGCTGTTTTGGAATGTGAACCCATGCAGTGCTACCAAACACTCTAAGATGGCTTACCTTTGGTTTCACACCATAAAACAAATGGAATGGAGTGTCCTGAATCATAGAGTTATACAACCTGTTCTGAACATAACAAGCAGTCGATAAAGCTTCTCCCCAGAACGTAAAACATAATCGTGAATCTTTTAACATGCATTCCATCGCATTTTGCAAGGTTCTGCCCTTTCTTTCAGCAACATCATTTTGCTGAGGGGTGTACGGGTTAGAAAGAATTTGTTCTATCCCCTTTTCCACTAGGAACCTTCTGAATTTGTGAGAAAGGTATTCTCTTCCTCTATCACATTGGAGTGCAGATACAGGCCTAGGGAATTTTCCATTTGCCCATGTCACAAAACTTTTAAATTTCTCAAATGCCTCATCTTTATGTTTTAAGATGTAGATAAATGTGTATCTTGAGAAATCATCAATGATGGTCATTGCATACCTTGCTTGTCCAAGACTTGGAGCAAAAGGACCAATAATATCAGAGTGTACAATTTCCAAAGGTCTAGTTGTAACTCTGTCACTGTGCTTACTCACAGGAGCTTTTAGTGTTTTGCATTCTTTGCAAACTACACAATCTAAGTATTTATCACAGGGTTTTATCTTTAGGTCAGCACACAGCTGTGGCATTTGTGCTATATACTTGATATTAGCATGACCAAATCTCCTGTGCATCAGGTGTACACATTGGTCATGATATGGAGTGTTGCCAACTGCAGCCTTGCAGCTTGGCTTCCTTGCATTTTGCACAATGTACAAGGAGTCTTTTAACATACCAGTAGCACACAATTTCCCATGTTTACGTATCTCACAACCATTTTTCTTAAATGTTATGATATACCCTGTTGCAGCCAATTGTGCCACAGATAAAAGGTTTGATTGTAAATTTGGCACATACAACACACCTTTTACAGTTTCTCCTAAGCAGGATAAATACAAGTCACCTTGTCCCATAATTTTGGTCACAGACCCATCAGCCAAAGATACACTTTGTCTTTCAGTTTTAGACAGTGACACAAAAGAGCTTTTACAATTACATAAATGACAACTGGCCCCAGAATCTAACACCCATACATCAGAATTACCCTTCTCAGCAACCTGTGCAATTTGGGTTGTCTGAAGAGCCTTCTTCTGTGTTGCCCTTGTGTTCTTCTGCTCTGTCTTTCTACTC
The DNA here is from genome assembly GCF_035149785.1 of Candoia aspera. Lineage (NCBI taxonomy): Eukaryota > Metazoa > Chordata > Lepidosauria > Squamata > Candoiidae > Candoia > Candoia aspera. Next base: position 193,361,465 of record NC_086155.1, read on the forward strand.
TTGGGTCTCATGGCACAGTCTCTTTGCAAATGTCCAGCTGAACCACAAGTGAAGCATCGCTGGCTGGCTAGTGCTGTGGCCTCAGGTTCCTTTCCCTTCTTTTCCCTCATTTTCTGGTATTGCAGCTTTCCAGAAGAGATGGGGGGGGATCTTTCCTCTCTCTTCTCCCATTCAGCGAGTAAGCGCTGTGTAACATACGATGGGGTGAGGTCTGCTTCAGGCATAGCCTCCAGGGTACAAATCAGCATGTCCCACGTTGCATTCAGTGAGGACAGGAGGATATATGATTTTGTGAGAGGTGTAAATTCCATTCCTCTCTCCTGCAACTCAACAAACAGCTGCTGAATATAATGCAGGTGCTCAGGAAGGCTTTCTCCTTCTGCAAGGTAGGCTCTGTACAGCTTTTTCGTCAGAGTAACTTTACTCCCTGCTGTTGCCTTTACATATAAGTCTCTCAAAGCGTCCCAAAGTTGCTTTGCAGACTGCATGCCTCGCACGTGGACTAGCTGATTGTCCTCAACTCCCAAGATAATGGTGGCTCTAGCCCGCTCATCCTGTCTCAGCCATTCAGCATTGGGATTTTGGGGGGTTTGCTCACCAATTGGCAGCCAAAGATTCTCTCTGCGAAGATACATCTCCATCTTCAGGGCCCAATTCAAATAGTTGGTCTCTGATAGGCGCTCCAGAGACATCGCTGAGGGCTGGGAGGCAGCCATGGCTTCTTCCTTCTTTTGCAAGGCACCTCAGCTAGCTTCTAAGTCCTGCAGACCGGCAGTTGCTGGAAAATCTCCAGGTGGCTCCAAAGAAAATCTTCACAGGTCTTTGCTACCTGCCTTTAAATTGTGCATGAGGTGTGGAGCTGACCTCTCTTTTCTCTCTGGGTTTTACTGCGTTGTTTACTGGGCACATAACCTGTTGCAGAATGCTGGGAAAGCCTTTAGCCCAGGAGAGGTCAAAAAAGTCACACACCAAGCATTTCTATAAAAATAATTTATTTACAGAAAACAAAAACAAAAGCAAAACATTTAAAGGACCTAGCTCTCTTTTTGGAGCAAGCCTTGCTGAGCTACATTTTCAGCAGAGAGAAAAAGAAGAAGTGAGAACAAGTCCGGGCAGGTCCTCCCCCAGGCTATTTTGCATGAAGCACGTGCGAGGAGACAATCACTTGCAACCTTTTTCACTCAGCCAAAATGACTAGGCACAATAATCTATTAGTAGGAAAACCTCAACAGGTTATTCCAGATTTTCATTTTCTTATTTCCGTTATGCTGTTCTGAGGCTATGTACATTAATACTAGCTTACACTCCCCTGCCAAACATATCAGACACAAATACACTCCATCTGCCTTTGGAACTTCAGTAGAACATCCAAGATCCATATATATACTTCACAATTCTGTCCTAGAGCTGCCTTGATTTTTACCTGTTTGGCTAAATAGTAAGATGATGGCCACATACAGCAATTACATACTATATTCATCCTCTTTGTGTGACATTGAAGTAATTCTTCCACCACAAAACAAATCCATCTACATCATACACATTAGTATTTATTTGCTCATATTTTATACCCCATTCCATATCAAGAAGTCTGTCAAGAACAGGTGTACAACTATAGATTCAAATCCCTCCACTTACAGTATAAATGAAGAATAACTAACAATTGATACTACAAACATTTCACAGGTCAATCTCCCCTTCCAAAATGTTCAAAGACCCCAGACCATGTCATAGATCTGTTTGTCAACTCAATTCGTCATCTGCAAAATGTAAATAATCATTACGAACATACATCATTGTAGCGACAGATAGAAATTATGAAAAGGAAACATGTTCTGACTAATAAAGTAAGTTCAAGAAAAATGGAAAGACAGAATTGAAAAATAACAGTTGATTTGTCCAATAGATGCTTTGTAAAAATTAATGAAGCTGCTAATCATAGTCATAATTAAAAGTATTTATTCTTATTATTTCATTCAATATAGAGGCTTGCACATGGCACTATTTCTTTGCAGGCTGAGGTGGGCAAAAGAGAAGGTTTTAAGTTATCTTCTACCAAGATTTTAATTATCTTAGAATAATTAATAGTATCATATATAATTAATCAACTGATCATTTAAAGACAGATTCTGTTTTCATATAAGTCAAGACCTGTATCTCTGAAAGTGCAACTTTTGAAAGTCTTCTACATTATCATCTGCTTAAAGAACAAAATACGTCACTTTTAATGTGTAAGGAAGGAATTTAGGTCACAAATCTTTTTTTTTTTCTTTTTTTCACTTGAATTCTGACTCAATGTATCCCACTACCACTGATTTTATTCTACGGTGCATTCATCCTTTTGAGAATGACATTAAAGTAATTGTGATCATGTTTGGAGCTAGTCTTTTTAAAAGCTAGGTGATGCAGCTTAGCTATTCTAAAATACATTTGTCCCCCTTCCAGCAAGAACAGCAAGGAAGAACGCATCGTTTAGTATCCTTGAGTCCTGCCCAGTTGCACAGTTCATGCTGTGAACTGTGCAACTGGGCAATACAAAATCTGAGGTCCCAGGTCCACGTAGAGTCTTCTCAAAGACTTGACTGTGACCCATTTGTCTCCTACATAAGTTCCCATCAAATTGTTCCATAACATCTTTCAAACACAGTCTATCTATAGAGGCAGACACTCTTAAAAATAACTTCAGGGTCCATTGTTCACAAATATCCTTCAGTATGTCCAATGCTAAAATATTTTGCTCCATTTTGTATTAGTAAGTCACATTCAAGTGTTCTCCTTTAAATGTAATATTTAGTTCCCTTTAGTGTCCAATCTTCAAAGTCCCATCCTATCATGTTTTTTTTTTCCTAAAAGAATTCAAAACCAAAGCATTTTCCCATAGGAAGGATTCTTATAATTAATTCCAAAATCTTATTTCAAATCAATCTAAACCCTTAGTCCATTTATAACTTTCCAAACTCAAACTTCTAATCACCATTTTGCTGTTCCTTTATGTCTGTAAACTTGTATTTAAAACTTCTTTCACTAAGGATTGAAGGAAACTCACCCAGTGTTTTCAGATTTATCAATCCAAAGGTTCCTAATAGTTGAAAAACAGTTAACAAGCAATTTCCAAAAGAGATTAGAAAAGGAAGTATGTGAACCCAGTGTGCTTTTGAAGGTTCCAACTGTGGTTTGAGCAAAAAGATGGCTATTCCCTCATCTTCCAGAGCTCTAAACCTGCTGGAGACTGCTGTCTTCCAGTCTCCTTACAAGAAGCAACTGTCTGGAGCAATTGTGGGTGATCTCAAGTCCTCTCCTTGTCTGGAGAGGAATTATGAAGAGCCAGTCTACTCACCTGCTCTTCATTCCACCACAGTCATTGGCTCCACTTTTGCACAGCCATCTTCAGTTCGCCATTTTCTCTCCCAGCATATCACTTAAAGTCCAGGTGTGGCTCTTGGTCTTTTGTATTCTTGATTTAAATCCTAATCTTTCATATATGACTTGTGCGTGTGTGTGGGGGGGTGTATGGGTGTGGGTGTGGGTGTGAGCTATGTGGACATGAATGTTGGCTCCCATGAATACCACAAATTAAGAATAATATAGCTAAACTACCTCAGTGTCAAGGTTATCAGCAATAGGTTGGACTTCCAGAAGATAAATTAAGATATTTAGAATATTAGCACTGAGATATATCTAGTTGATCTGTGACATATTTAGAATGAAAGACCTCTGTGGTCTTGTTAAGGGCATCCATGCTGCTCATATCAGTCTTCCTCTGACAGGACATGTCAGAAGATTGTTAATGACCCTTCAGGTAGGGAGGCTGAATTAATATACCTAGGAGGCAAGAATACAATTTTTTCCATTATGAGAGAGAGAGAAAGAGAGAGAGAGAGGTGAAATCTATACTTTTTCAGGAATGTACATGTTAGCTAATGAGACAAGCCCTTTAATTTTGGTCTCCATCTTCACCAAATAATCCTAAACAATAATATGTATTTAAGTACATGGTTCCAACTATAGTTCTGTAACCTCCCCCTCTTCCTTATCTATAATGTCAGAAGCAATTGCAATTCATGCACCAAAACCCTAGCCCATGAAAAGTCCTGAATATGGATGGATACTTTTACCTTTGCCAGACTGCATATTGTAGTGCTCACATGTTCTTTTCTGCTATGTTTAAAGTGGTGTCTGGAAGGGGGGAATTGAAACAGGCAGTGTCAAAATGCAAGCTCCAACCATTTGTACATGTACAACACACATAGAAAAGGGGCATGGTTTGTACTGCAATGCAAGATCCAGCATCCTGCCCATTTTAACCTGCCCTTATGGATGTCACTGTTTCTTTCTATATCACTCTGTGTAAGGAGTGAGTTAAGTTTAATATTTGGCCAAATTTAGAAATAAATCTAGGAATGGGAGCACAAAGGTCCTGGAGAACTTTCATTTCCCTTTCATTTCCACTGATACCATAAAACCTATCCCCCTCCATTGCCCTAAATTTGCTGAAATTTGGCTAAGTTGCTAATGAATGCCAGCATTCTTCCTCTTCCTCTTCCTCTTCCTCTCTAATTTGCTAAAGGTGGAAATGGAAATGGTTTCACCTTCCACAGGCCTCATGGTCTCTTTTTCACTCTTAACACACACTCCCAAGGAAGGGGGGGGGGACAAGCAATAAAAAGACCCCAAGGCCTCTGACTGGTCCAGAAGATCAAGGGGCTGAGTTGCACACCCCTTTTTGTATATAGCCAAAAATTATTAGCCCAAGTATTTGTACACATTGTGATGAGCACTTCCCCTAATGTATACATTTTTGAAAATGAACATTTTGTTGTTTATTTGTTCAGTCGCTTTTGACTCTTCGTGACTTCATGGACCAGCCCACGCCAGAGCTTCCTGTCGGTCGTCAACGTCCCCAGCTCCCCCAGGGACGAGTCCGTCACCTCTAGAATATCATCCATCCACCTTGCCCTTGGTTGGCCCCTCTTCCTTTTGCCTTCCACTCTCCCTAGCATCAGCATCTTCTCCAGGGTGTCCTGTCTTCTCATGATGTGGCCAAAGTATTTCAGTTTTGCCTTTAATATCATTCCCTCAAGTGAGCAGTCTGGCTTTATTTCCTGGAGGATGGACTGGTTTGATCTTCTTGCAGAAGATGAACATTACATAGGAAAATGACTATATTTCCCCTAATATAGTGGAAGTGTATATGTTCCTCAATGTACATATTTTGTATGTATTTTCTCACTTGCAAAATAGTTCTGAAAAAACACAGATTCTGACGTGCATGTGCATTGCAGTGTTTCCTGTTTTCAGGAGGTCCAAAGTCAACATACTGATAGACTTCAGTTTTCATAAACTTTCATTCTGAATTCTCATAAAGATGAACACCATCAGTTCAGAAGGGCTACATAAGCATCTCAATATAGATACATATCTATCTATAGTACATGTATGAAAGCAATGCTTTCAGGAGCTAATCTCCTTCACTGGATAATTATAATTTAAACAGCTCTGGGGGATTCTCAGGCCTGTGTTCAACTAGATTTTGGGGGAAAACATGAAGTTACAGTTCATGGTTTGCGGTGTCATTTGCTAAAGTTAGATAGCAGAGTCTGACACTGTGTGACCAACCTGAGGCTATTATGTCTGCAACACAACTTGCCCTGCATTCTGTAAATTAGTATGTTGTCATTATATATAGTTCAGGACCTAAAAAAACTAAAGACCATCACTGAAAGCCAATTCACTATATGGGAATTGGAGAAGAAACTTCATATCACCTTCTGCTTAGACACTGTAAGCAGTGTGATTTCTGTGGTGAAGTTTGCATCCCTTGGGATTATGATATGACAAACTATAGATCACATCAGGGTCAGACACCATTCTGAGAGCCAGTTTGGTCTAGTGGTTAAGGCTCCAGGCTAGAAACCAGGAGCAAGGTGGGAGGAGATAGGCAGTGACAAATTTGATAGATAGATAGATAGATAGATAGATAGATAGATAGATAGATAGATAGATAGATAGATAGATTGACAGATGATAGATGATAGATGATAGATGATAGATGATAGATAGAGTGAGTTCTAGCCCATCTTTAGGCATGAAAGCTGGGTTGGTGACTTTGGGCCAATCACACGCTCTCAGACCCTGACGTCAGGCTTGGGCGACAAGCTGGTCAGTCAATTCTGGCCACAACCGATGGATCAACACTTGGTTGATCCAGACCCTGCACATGCAGGAAAAATGCTAGGAAGAAAAAAAAAAAAAATAGATCACAGTGGGGGGATCACAACCTCATTCCTTTTGGAATAAACTGCAATAAAGTTACAGCCATACATGCTGATATCAAGAGTTTCCAATCCATTGCAATTCATCCATTGCATTACTTTTATCCTCAGGACAGGGAAGGATGTGTGTGTTGTTATTTTAATTTAAACTGCAAGTATAAGGGGCTACTTTCCTGATGAACTTTCTCTCCCTTCACTATCAAGGGAGGAAAAAAAACCTTGCCCTTTCATAATTTGATCTGAATATTCAGCATTTTTTTAAAGATGTGAACAACACACACACACACACACACACACTTCTACAAAGCCTTATTTACCAGGACAACTGTGATTTATGCAAACAGCTGCTGAGTTCATCGGCACTGCTTCTGCATGTGAACCTACCAACCTTTAAAATGTTCACATTCATCAGATGCAGAGTAGACTGCAAGGGATCCTGGTCAGAGTGCATCTTTATTTTACTCCTTGTTCTGATTCCCCACTTAAGGCCAATATCCAAAAAGTTGACCCTTGCCCTTGAACTTCTCTCTGGGACTGGCCCAAGATGTTATGAAAAACTACCCCAGCACCAAGATCTTGATCTTTCCTGACAACTAATTTCCTTGGGAAGAATGAAGCTGTCAATCTCCAGAGTAGATGCTCAGGGTAAGAGATACAACTCTTTTCGGAAAAAGGCCAATGGTTATGAAGTATGTTCTCTGAAGAGATCACAGTAATCAGCATGGAAAGGGTGGGGGGGTCAAAAAAGCAAGCCCAATTTTTCAACCCAAACTTCCCACAGTTACCTAATCCTCTTTCTTCTACCATGTCATCAATTCTTGGCAAAGAATTGGATATGAAAGGAAGGCCCATTATTGTGATTTTGTTATATGTGTGTCATTGTAACTGAATACCATCTAGAAAAATAGGTTTTATGTAATGTTTCAATATGTATGTATGTATGTATTTATTTATTTATTTGGCCACCCATCTTGTAGCACATAATTCTGGGTGGCTAACAGCAGTGATAAAATCACAAACAATAAAACCAAACTAATTATAGAAAATACCTCCACTCTCCAACATTTCAACATCTACTCTCTCTACTGTTAGGAAAGGAGTCAAGATCTTCCTCTTCACTCAGGCTGTTTCCATCTGAATTAGTTCTGATATTGGCTTTAACTGTTGTAACAGTAACTTCTTTTTCATTCTATTTTTAATGTTTAAAATAACTAAATTAGTTTTTAATTTTAAGCTGCCTATAGGCAGAAAGGTAAGAGAGGAATCATGGAAATGAAAAACCAATAAGTATTTATCAACTTAGTAATTACTACTTAACAACTATTATTGTTGGTATGACTGCTGCTGCCTTGTGTCAGTGGATAAACTGGGAGGACAACTGCAGTGTAATGAAATTTAAAATGGGTTTTGTATGGCAGCACATGAAATGGACAAAAAAAAAGGATCCTTGCACATAAAAATAAAGTTGTTCAAAGGGCTCACACATCAACAGCAACTCGAAGTTGCACTTTGAGTTAAGTTTAACTCCTGCAGACTTCATGAATATGTCTTCTGGGTTTTCAAGGCTACAGAAGGGGTTCACCATAGCCTTTTCCAAGTGTTTTTTTTTTTAACTTTCCAGTCTAGCCTATAGCTGTAAGACCCCTTGGTGGTCTTCTAAGCAAATACAAACCAGACATGGCTTTTTGAGATTAACCAATGTTGGCTCTGTGCTACTACTTAGTTAAGTCCAATATTATGGATATTTATGTATTTTTTCTTTTAAGAATATTTTCCTTTTTAATCATGATGTTTAAATATTTATATAATGATTGTTTTTATCTGGACCTGTGGTTTTGATTGTTGTATGCCACCCAGAGTTGCTTTTTGTGAGATGGGTGACTATATAAATGTGATAAATAAATAAACAAACAAATAAACAAACTACTGAATGCCTGAGGACAAAGTAAAATGTTGGAGAAGGCACCAGCAGGGGTGTCTGCCAGGTATGGTCAAAAACCTCAAGATGGCAGTGCTGCCCATAAGAAACAGATGAAGCTTCCATCACAACATTGTGGCTGCCATCTTGAAGTTCCTGATCATGCCCTGTGGACATCTTTGCAGCACAGCAACGATCTACAAATGTCTCAGATTTGCCTCAAAGGCAGCCAGATCTTTTGGTCCTACAACTACTGTAAATAGTTAATGAATTCACTAACATTCATTTTTCTTTAATGGTGAAAAAAAAAATCCTTCCTCTTAATGGTATCCAATCAATGGCACTTGTAGTTTTTGTTTGTAAGCCTGGAGGAAGTTGTATTTTCAAAGCAGCCCCTTGCTGCCAGCTTGTTACAAAGTTCTTCTGGAAATCTCCCCAGGGCTGTTTATGAATCTTGAGTTTGTGCCTTAGGTGACCCTCTTACAGCTTTTTATTATCTCTCTCGCAAAATATTCTAAGGAATTATAGCCCCAGAGGAACGTGCTGCCAGGGATGTTCATGCCACGGATGATTCAGTGGAATACTTAAATATGGTGAAATAAATTTGTTTTCCTTAATAAAGCAAATGGAAATTCTGCCTTCCTCTGTGATGAAGAATGGTCTGTCAGCTCCTCCCAAATTTATCAGCATCAGGATGAATGTGTACACTTTTGCAGCCTGCTGAGGAATTATATGATTTGGGATATCTGAGAAATTATTGAATGGCAAATATGTAGGCTTAGTATGATCTTCAGCAAAAAGATCCTGAGTGAGAGCAGAGCCTTTCCAGACATTAAGTTGTTGGAATAATTGGTCTCACTACCAGCAGTGGTAACATTAATTCTCCTAAATATGTTCCTCAGTTGTCTAAAACTTATGCATGCCCCTTTTTATTAAGTTCTGTACTGGGCAAATGGGATGATGCTATGTTAGGCATCATCCCATTTGCCCAATACTGGGTATGAGAAATGAAGTTCTAGGGGAGCTTCGCTCAGACTTTTAGTCCTTGGTTAGGATTCAACATATATGTAATGGATACCAGAGCCAGCAGTGCAGACAGGCAAGTAGGTGCAGACCAGTGCTGCTCCTGCTCCTTCTGATACTACAGACTTACAATCATGTAACTGTAGAGAAGAAATCAGAAGAGTCTTTTACTTCATTTCCAAGAACCCTGTCATGCTCCCCCATCAAACATTCCCAGAACATCTGATTGGATTCACATGCATGAATGAAGTCGACACGTGTCAGGACTTGCAGGTCAGCAGAAGTGGGAGGGGGACACGCCAGGAGTGTAAAAGAATCTTGTTTGGGCTATCTCTGCCGTCCAAGGTTGAGCTGCCAAGCTGTTGGAGACATCTGCAGGGAACTGATCTGACTGGCACAAAAAAGAAGGGAGGGGGACTGTTTAAATTGGGGAAAATGTGGGAACCTTTATTCACAGCTTTTTCACTGCACTGTGTACTGCATTAGGTTAGTAAGTTAGTAAGAGATTACTAACCTAGTCAATTATGAATTGAATTTAATGGCAAGCTGAGTAACAGGGTCATTATAAACCCTATAATTAGGATTACAAATGAAAGTCCTGATAGAACTATTGGTTGAAAAATTACATTCCTTCTCAGCCTAACCTGATCCTGATATGTGATCTTGGGAGGAAATGGGCCAACTTTTGCAATTTTTCCCTTCCAAACTTATTTGAACATATCATGATGCATTTTCTTAGCCCCCTGCAGTCTCCCTAGTACCTAATGTCATGTCTAAAACCTGGCTCACTTAAAACAACCAAATCACTTTGAAGATACAATATAAGTTTATTAAGTGTGCAAAGAACTACAGTGTACACTGACCTCCTAGTAAAGCATTAGCAGCTTGCTGAGCAGCCCTGATCAAAAGCAGAAGCACAGCTTATATACCTTTGGCCTACTACATGTCTAAGACAAGGAAAAGGAAAATGAAAAGGCATTACAGCATGTGGAAATTACAGCATGACATTGGAATGTTTTCAATAAACCCATCTGGATGGCCTCCTTATTATTTATCCCTTCCTACTGGGTCAGCATGCTAGACCACTGAGATATGGTCAGTGAATATAAACTTTAAGGTTTTCAAGGGTACCTTAAGCAGTTCACATGTATTGGGGGGCATCTCCTAAGTCTGGCAATGAATGCAGCTCAAATGTCTATGGGGAGTACCGTTTTCCATCACACTATCTTGACATATTATGTTGCCTTTTCTGAAGGAGAAGGAAGAAAAGGAAGAAGGCTCCTTTAACCATTCCATTCACCCACAAATTTATCCTCTTAGTAGTACAATGTTGTAGTAGCACTGGGTGTTGTTTCAGCAATGCAGGCTAAGAAATTATCCCATTTCTTTTCATTAGCCTCCTACTCTGGCACCTGGCATGTTGTTATCATAGCTCTCTAGTCCCTAGTAGATCTGGGAAATTGTATTTCTTAGGGTGCCTAGGACCTGTTCTCTGGAATATTTCAGATATAAGGGGGAGAAAGAGACACAGCTGAAAAAGCAGTCCTTAAAAACATTTTGTTTTGTTAAGAAAATAGTCAGATAGCTAGAATTGGACTGGTTGCTATTCATAACTACAGTTTCATCTTCATCTTCTGTTTAATAGGGTCACATAGGTCCTCAGCTTTAAGAAGAAGCATTTGAAGAACTGCTACTTGAAGCTATGTATCTTCAGTACATGGGTGGGGATTGATTATTTTTCTGTGTCAAAAACTCCTCAACAACAAAAAAAACCCTGAAGTTTTATTCTAGCTTTCTAACTAATGAAATGCTATTTTTATCCAGGCAAGGAAGGTTCCTTCTCCTTCGACATTTAAACAAGTAACCCTATCCTATGAATTCTGAGTTAGGCATGAAGTTTCTGGACTGTCTGTGGCCAAATAACTTCCCAGTCTAACAGCTTTGGAAGGATAAAACATTGTATTTCCAAGCACAAACTGCAATATAACATTGAAGTGATAATTTATAAGATTCAGTAAGACATTTTGTTACTATTTTTTAATAAATATTTCTGCAGCATTTTGTATCCAAACAGTATGTGGTGTTTTCAGCAGGCTCTTATCTGGGGTTTAGGTTGCATCCTTCTATGAAAGTCTGTCTGTGTACTTGTGAGTGTGTATGTGTATGTGAGAGAGAGTGACCTCAATTCCACAAGACATGAGTTTTCTCCTACAATTCCTGATCTCTTCCACTTGTTTCTTGATAACCTATTCATTATTATTTCTGGCTGAATGTGGGAATTGAATTTGCTGTTAGAGGACTGATAACATTAATTCAGTGTGCAGCCCTTATTTAGCTTAGATCTTGTTAATGTAGAAATATACATAAAGGAATACATTCTTGTCAGATGACTGTGGAATTATATTCAATTGACTCAGCCAGAAAGACACGCTACAATTATGGTTACCTAGAATAATGCTAGCAATTCATAGTGAGAGCATCTTTCTTGAAGAGAAAAGTTACAGGATTTGAATTACTGTGTTATATAGTTATATAAACGTTGGGACCTTCAGACACTTTGTCAGTTGGGATTGTGGCTCTTCTTGGTATGTATGCATGCAGCATAAGTCAGCTAATAAAATATCATCCTATTGAATTTAAAGTGAAACAGGTTTTATTGAAAAATAAGTCCAGGTTCAATGGGATTTTCTTTTCTAGAAAGAATACATAAGATTCAATCACCCAAATGTTTTAATGAAAAACTCTTACAACTCTTATAAGGTAATCAAACACTACAAGATCACAGGCATGCTTATTAATCAACCAATAAAAACAATTGGTTGCAAACAACAAATTCATACAAGCAGTTCAAAAGCAAATTTGCTTCTAATATTTTATATTCATCCAAAATTCTCCCAAGACATTGTGGATCTGAATTTACCTGGTGGAACAGATATACAAAGGGATAATTCTGTACCAGATTTGCCACAACATTCTATTTTCACTCCTTTCTCCCCCCCTCCCCCCCCCCGCAGGTGTCTGCAGTGTTGTGTTGCAAGTTCTGCCTCTTTGGGACACGCATGCAATGTCCAGTGCATATCCAAAAAGTGTAGGTCTTGCATTGCAATGCTATAGTTTTCTGTGTCAGCCAGGGAATTGGAAGCAGTTGGATTATTTTGTTTTTTTCTCCTTCACTGAGTTATCCTACTCTAGATTTTACTTTCAAAATTAGAGGAAAATGTTTAAACCAATTGTGCAGGTATCCTGCCAGTATAGCCTCAGTATGTCTATTCACAAGACAGTCTGAGTACACTGGGATTCCCAGTTAAGTATCTCAAAGTATAATATTAATTAGTTTTCAAAAGCAGTACCTTATTTTGGAAAAGACCGTGTTACTGAAAAGTTTGACAATGGCCTACATGTCCTGGCACAGTGTTTCTCAACCTTAGCAAGTTTAAGACGTGTGGGCTTCAACTCCCAGAATTCCCCAGCCAGCCTTGCTAAGGTTAATCTTAAACTTGCTAAGATTGAGAAACACTGTCCTGGAAGATGGGAAGCTGCTAATTCAAAGAACAATGAAGGTGGTTACATGGAAGAAATTCAGATTGTCAGCTCTTATTAAGGATATGAAGAAGTATGTGACAGTCCTGAAACGGTCTTCAGAAAGCCCATATGCCTTTCATACTTATTTCTTTAGAAACTGGCCCAACCGAAAGCCTGTATCATATTCTGAGCCCAGAACCCTATTGCAGATATTGTTTTCCTGGTGCTAGTTTATTCTGTGTATATTAAGGCTTTGTAGAAAAGTGCGTAGTATAGGCCTCCTGCAGTAAAGTGTTCTTTCCCCATTCAGCAGAAGTGGATTCTCTGCAATGGGATCATTTGACTTGCAACACGTTGCCTCCACCTCCCATTCTTTTGCCATGTGAAGCAGAAGCAACTTTCCCATCTGCAACATGTCTTTTTCATTTTAGTAAAGCAATGAAAGGTGCAAGGTCCATTTTTCTGATATGCTCCTTGCTGCTTTCAGATTTTTGAAAACAGCAGGCTGTTTGTGATGCAGCCGAATGACTTGCGTAGAATCAGTGTTCAATTTGGGGACTGTAAACACTGCCATTTCATAGACTAAAGCCAGCTACCTTCAAAAATATTGCTGGTCCTGCAAAGCATTACATGGGAACAGCAGCTTGGAAGCAGATCTTGAGGCAGCAATTCCTCAGTCATCTGTCAGGGCACAATACTGTGCCACAAGAGGAATTAAAACAAGATAAATTTGGAATATTAGATACATCCATTATTCCATACCTCATACTCCATATGGTCCTTATCCTTTTATCTCTGCCTGTATATATAATGTAATCCAATTTTATTAATTAAAGTCATGCCAGGATTCCAAGGGATACATAGTTACAGTGACCATACATCCATAATTATAAAGATCAGTTCTTTATTTCGGAAAGCTGTCCTTTAGATTTATTTAGTTTTTCAAAAATTAACTTTTGTCATTTATTTTGGTCATTTAACTTTCACCATACAAATGGTACCACTTAATCCACAGTATTTCACATTTGTAAAAACTATGGAAATTGAATTGTCTTTTTAAATACATTTACGTATACTGTTTGATTTTATATTCTTATTAGAATATGCGTTTTTGTACATTTTTTTCTAAACATGGAGAGAAAATGTTTTTGCTGAGATGTTTGCTTTTCCTCACAATGTTAGAACTTGAGGTTGAGATAAAATGCAGGGAGATTCAGTGCTGACAGAAGGAAATACTCTTTCATATAGTTAAACTGTGGGATTTTCTGCCAGCTGTTTGGACACATCAGCCAATTAGGTTTATAAAGGGGACTATGCAGTTTCATGCATCACATAGACAGCATGCTTTAAGCAATTGTGCAATGTAGCTATCACTATCTACTTCAGGTTTCTGAGCTTCTCAGTGGATCCAGTTGGCCATTATCTGATCAGAAGGCAGGATGGCCCCTAGGCTCATCCAGCAGTGTTTTTCATATCATCTTATGCCTAAACCAAAGAACATCCCATGTACCAAAGGAGTAACAGTTGAATTTTTAACACTAGGTATGCAACAGCATCCTTCGTTGCATCTAAGGATGACTGCAGGCTACTTTAGGGGGACCAGATTGACTATCTAGTAGTTTGCCACCTCCTCCAAGACCTTACTGTTATACCCCAATATCTGCCACCTGACTTGCTCACCTCACTCACCCTCACCTATGTTGCCCCACCCAGACCGCATGCTGGATGACTGGTTCTGTGAGTTGTCTTCCTCTGGACATTCCCCAGAGTTCCAAAGCCCTCTAGGAAAATAACATCAAAATGACAGCCTCCAGCTTAATGATATTTGTACTGCTGTTATTGATCAACATGGCAAGTAAAGGTCAACCAGTTCCTACTGATTTAAGAGTAATCCATGAGATGCCCCCTTATCAAGAGCCTTATAGTTAAGCTGCTTGGTTTTGGTTGTTCTGAAAAGTAATTGAACGTAGGAGTTGGAGAGTCAGGAAAAATATACAGATAGTCTTTGCTTTGTCTAGCGGTGGTTTGGACTTATGACAGAGATAAAAAACTGATCTTCAACTGGTCTTCACACTTATGACTGTCACAGCATCCTGCAGTCACAAGTTCACCATTTTTGACCTTCCAAGCTGGCTTCTGGAAAGCAAAATCAATGGGGAACCATGTGATTCGCTTAGCAACCATGTGGTTTGCTTAAAGACCATGTGATTCGCTTAACAACTGCCATAAAAAATGGTAGTAGAATCAGGTCAGTTTTGGGTAATGACCGAAATTCCAGTTCCGATTAAGTGAGGACTGCCTGTAAGTATGCCTTCACATAATGTATAGTTCAGTTGTGCCATCACAACGTGATAATAGTAGCTGTTTCAAACGAGGATTAGATAAATTCATGGTAAAAAGACTTTATTTCAGTACTAGTCATGATAAGAATATATTATTCCCAGTATCAGAGACAATAGTTCAATAAATACTATTTGCTGGGACGAAATGTATGTGGAAGGGTGCTATTGTCTATTTGTGGACTTCAGTTTAAGCAACTGGCTTGGTGGATGTTAGCACTATCTGTCAGAGGAGATGTGTTTGGCTTCTGTTTGATTATCTTTCCATACAGGCAAGATCATTATCTTTCCATACAGGCAAGATCATTATATTTAAGGAGGTGTGTAAGCAGTTAAAGCTGCTGAGTTGCAGAAGATACTGATGCTTCTTCTGTTTTTAATGGGGTTTTATTATGTTCCATTTATTCTTTTTCATTGCTGTAAAATATTATTTTTCCCTTATTTCTCCTTGGCTGTTTTAACCTTTATAGGTTGAAGAATGGATGGGAACATAAATCCAATCCATGGCTTTAATCATTCCATTTAATGGAGAGCAGCCTATAAGGAGGTCCACATGAGCAAAATGTTCCTGAGATGCAGCTCAAGGTACACTGTAGATGCTATTATGAAAATCAGACCAAAACCAACTTTTAGGCTAACCACCTCCACCAACTACTTACAGAATCCAGAGTATATTTAGAATGCTTTTTCCCTGCAGGGGAAATATATCCATTGAAATCAACAGCATTCATCATTGTATAGAAGAGATAACTCCAAGAATAAAAGATCTAATCTGATGGTAGGCTATTTTCTTTCAGAGAGAGAGAGAGACTCTCCAATATCTTAATCATATCATTGAATTGTTTTTCCTTTTAAATACATTTTTAAATGTAATTGTTTTCCTGTTTTATTGAATGAGAATGGTTGAAAAAAGTTCAGAATATTTTTGGCATGTCATTATTCCGTTGAGGGGAGTTGACTGGCTTGATAGCATATGTGAAGTTGAAGCAAGCTGTGTACAGTGGTGTGTTTGCAAGTATTCACATTTGCTATGTCACATAGGGGGAAAGAAAATAGACTGCAATAGGAACTATCTCTGGATGAACACTGTTTTCCTATTACTCTGTAACAGCACTGTATTTTCAGTTCAATCTATTTTCTTTTGACATTCTGTATTAATCTAAGCTTTTCCTCCATTTTTCAAAGAGCTGGCAAAAAATGAAAATAGAAGGAAGAAATGCAGTCTTTGTACACAAAGTGCTTCATTAACATCTTTGTATTTCCTTCCCGTTTAAAAATTGATTTTATTTTTTTATAAATTGAGCTAATGATTGGTTCTAAAATCTATTTCAAAGTGGCAAGCTGTTAAAATGTGAAATAGAAAGACTTCCCTTTTTTCATTTGCTGACTAATTTGCCAGTTTTCTTCCTGTTCAGTTTTGCCCAAGTAATGAAGCTTACACCAGTCTTGCTAAATAATTCCTTCAACTTTACACAGAGTGCCATCTAATGGCTTTCTTATCTCAAGTGAAATAAATCTGTACATAAAAAAGAAAAAAGAAATGCAAGCTAAAACACAATCTATAGTGGATTCTAGAATCTGATTATTAGACAACCCAAACAAATATGGAGGAGTTAATAAAAAGCGGTATGTTGCTTTTTATATGCCATCAGAAGTGCTCATTTTAATACGCTGGCAGTATTATTACACTTAGCAGTGAGCTTGCTAGAACTGCAAGAAAAAATATTGTAAACTGTTTCTTTATAAATGATTTTAGCTACATTTCTATAAATATTTTTGTTGTTTATTCATTTAGTCGCTTCTGACTCTTCATGACTTCATGGACCAGCCCACGCCAGAGTTTCCTGTCAGTCGTCAACACCCCCAGCTCCCCCAGGGATGAGTCTGTCACCTCTAGAATATCATCCATCCATCTTGCCCTTGGTTGGCCCCTCTTCCTTTTGCCTTCCACTCTCCCTAGCATCAGCATCTTCTCCAGGGTGTCCTGTCTTCTCATTATGTGGCCAAAGTATTTCAGTTTTGCCTTTAATACCATTCCCTCAAGTGAGCAGTCTGGCTTTATTTCCTGAAGGATGGACTGGTTTGATCTTCTTGCAGTCCAAGGCACTCTCAGAATTTTCCTCCAACACCACAGTTCAGAAGAATTGATCTTCCTTCTCTCAGCCTTCCTTATGGTCCAGCTCTCGCAGCCATATGTCACTATGGGGAATACCATTGCTTTAACTATGTGGACCTTTGTTGTCAGTGTGATGTCTCTGCTCTTAACTATTTTATCGAGATTTGTCATTGCTCTTCTCCCAAGGATTAAGCGTCTTCTGATTTCCTGCAGTCAGCATCTGCAGTAATCTTTGCACCTAGGAATACAAAGTTTTTCACTGCTTCTACATTTTCTCCCTCTGTTTGCCAGTTATCAATCAAGCTGGTTGCCATAATCTTGGTTTTTTTGAGGTTTAGCTGCAAGCCAGCTTTTGCACTTTCTTCTTTCACCTTCATCATAAGGCTCCTCAGTTCCTCTTCGCTTTCAGCCATCAAAGTGGTATCATCTGCATATCTGAGATTGTTAATGTTTCCTCCAGTGATTTTAACTCCAGCCTTGGATTCCTCAAGCCCAGCATGTTGCATGATGTGTTCTGCATACAAGTTGAATAGGTAGGGTGAGAGTATACAGCCCTGCCATACTCCTTTCCCAATCTTAAACCAGTCCATTGTTCCGTGGTCTGTTCTTAGTGTTGCTACTTGGTCGTTATACAGATTCTTCAGGAGGCAGACAAGATGACTTGGTATCCCCATACCACTAAGAACTTGCCACAATTTGTTATGGTCCACACAGTCAAAGGTTTTAGAATAGTCAATAAAACAGAAATAGATGTTTTTCTGAAACTCCCTGGCTTTTTCCATTATCCATTGGATATTGGCAATTTGGTCCCTAGTTCCTCTGCGTTTTCTAAACCCAGCTTGTACATCTGGCAATTCTCGCTCCATGAACTGCCGAAGTCTACCTTGCAGGATCTTGAGCATTACCTTACTGGCATGTGAAATGAGTGCCACTGTTCGATAGTTTGAACATTCTTTAGTGTTTCCCTTTTTTGATATGGGGATATAAGTTGATTTTTTCCAATCTGATGGCCATTCTTGTGTTTTCCAAATTTGCTGGCATATAGCATGCATTACCTTGACAGCATCATCTTGCAAGATTTTGAACAGTTCAGCTGGGATGCCGTCGTCTCCTGCTGCCTTGTTCTTAGCAATGCTTCTTAAGGCCCACTCAACCTCACTCTTCAGGATATCTGGCTCTAGCTCACTGACCACACCATCAAAGCTATCCCCGATATTGTTATCCTTCCTATACAGGTCTTCTGTATATTCTTGCCACCTTTTCTTGATCTCTTCTTCTGTTAGGTCCTTGCCATCTTTGTTTTTGATCATACACATTTTGGCCTGGAATTTACCTCCAATGGTTCTAATTTTCTGGAAGAGGTCTCTTGTCCTTCCTATTCTATTGTCTTCTTCCACTTCCGTGCATTGCTTGTTTAAAAATAATTCTTTATCTCTTCTGGCTAACCTCTGGAATTTTGCATTTAATTGGGCATATCTCCCCCTATCGCTGTTGCCTTTTGCTTTCCTTCTTTCTTGGGCTACTTCTAGTGTCTCAGCAGACAGCCATTTTGCCTTCTTGGTTTTCTCTTTCTTTGGGATGTATTTTGTTGCCACCTCCTGAACAATGCTGCGAACTTCTGTCCAGAGTTCTTCTGGGACCCTATCTACTAAGTCCAGTCCCTTAAATCGATTCTTCACCTCCACTGCATATTCCTTAGGAATATTAGTGAGCTCATCTCTAGCTGATCTGTGGGTCTTCCCTAATCTCTTTAGTCTGATCCTAAATTGTGCAATAAGAAGTTCGTGATCTGAATTACAGTCAGCTCCAGGTGTTGTTTTTACCGACTCTACCGATGTGCACCACCTTTGGCTGCAAAGGATGTAGTCAATCTGATTTCGGTGTTCTCCATCTGGTGAAGTCCATGTATAAAGCCATCTCTTTGGTTGTTGGAAGAGAGTGTTTGTTATGCAGAGTGAATTGTCCTGGCAAAATTCTATCAGCCTATGTCCTGCTTCGTTTTGTTCTCCCAGGCCATACTTACCTGTAATTCCAGGTGTCATTTGACTGCCCACCTTAGCATTCCAGTCTCCTGTGATGAAAATAACATCTCTTTTAGGTATGTTGTCCAGTAGGTGCTGCAGATCCTCATAGAACTGCTCTACTTCAGCTTCTTCAGCATTTGTGGTTGGGGCATATATTTGGATCACTGTGATGTTAGATGGCTTGCCCTGAATTCAAATTGAGATCATTCTGTCATTTTTTGGATTGTATCCAAGCACTGCTTTAGCCACTTTACTATTAATTATGAAGGCTACTCCATTTCTTCTGTGGTCCTCTTGTCCACAGTAGTAGATCTGGTGGCCATTTGATGTGAAGTGGCCCATTCCAGTCCATTTCAGTTCACTGACGCCCAAAATGTCTATCTTTAATCTTGACATCTCACCAAGAACCACATCCAATTTGCCCTGGCTCATAGATCTTACATTCCAGGTTCTAATGGTGTGTTGATCCTTAGAACATCGGATTCGCCGTTCACCACTGGCACTGTCGGCTGCTAGCCGTCCTTTCGGCTTTGAGCCAGCTGTGTCATCACGTCTGGGGCTAGTTGAACTCATCCTCTGTTCCTCCCCAGTAGCATTTTGACCATCTTCTGACCTGGGGGTCTCATCTTCCGACGGTATACCGATATATCTCTGATTGTACTGATCCATTTAGTTTTCACGGCAAGAATACTGGAGTGGGTTGCCATTACCTTCCCCAGGGATTGCATTTAGTCTGACCTCTCTGTCATGACCTTCCCGTCTTGGGTGGCCCTTCACGGTTTAGCTCATGGCATCATTGAGGTGCTCAAGCTCCAGCACCATGACAAGGTAACGATCCTTTGCTGAAGTCTATAAATATACATGCTGGTTTATTTAGACCTATATCCCACCATATCTTAAGGGCTCACTTTTCTGGGCCAACAGGGCAGGTTGCCACGAAGCAAATTAGCAGGCTATAAATCTCCAACAGGCTAGATTTAAGCAAGTTCAGGCTTTATTGCAGCTAGCTGGAGTAAAGGAAGACATTTTCAGTACCTTTGAGGATACACAGTAAAACAGGCAAGCAGGGATTGAGACCGAAAAGCTATCAATCAGATGAGGAATCCAAAAGAGAAGAGACAAGGTCAGAGAAAATCCAAGGTCCAACGATGGCAACACAAGATATTAACAAGCAAGGACTGAATTTTTGATAAGTTGTTCTCAGCACGGTCTATAGGAAGAAAGGGTAATAAACAAGCCACACCTGGTGTACAGCTGAGACTCATCAAACAGTAGCTGCAGAGTCTGTTCTCCTGTTCTCACACACATGCCTTTTGGCTAGCCTCTCAGATCTACAAAGTTCAACTCTGGATCATCATTAAGTGTCTTGCCTAGGACTAAGTGGCTGAACCTCTGAGCCTGAATTACTGTCATTGGGTACAGATGAGGGGTCCTATGAATTTGCTGGGCCTGTCAAAGTCAGAACAGGGTCACTGGCTCCAGTATTGCTGGAATCTCCAGCAACAGGATTGTTGCCAGTTGGTGCTTCTGGCTCTACTTTCCATCCATCCTCCTCATCTGAAGACACATTTCCTAGCCGGGTCATAACACTTAGCTAAGCAGTGGCTATCTACATACTGAATGCTATATGTTTGCACTTATCCACAGTAATTCATAGTTCTTTCCATGCTATGCAGATCTAGTCACAGGTAAAAAGGGGGAATCACACATTTGAAATTAAAATATTTGTCTCGGTGAAAACACATGGATAGGAAATGATTGACTCTTTTCAAGACTGAAATTGCACTTTTATTCATTTATAGAAACATTTCTGCCTCATCCACTTCAAAAGCCTCAGGGACCTTTACAATGTTGACAAAGATAAAACCAACTACAATCAACACACAAACACATACAAATGAAGGGTAGACAAACAATAAAGAAACTAAAGAAATCGTGCAAAGCTGCTAACATTATTCCTTCCCAAGAGAAGCCAGGTCACTGCATTTTGAACCAACTGCAGCTTCTGAGTCATTTTCAGGGGCAGCCCCATGTACAGTGTATTGCTGTATTTTAAACACAAGGTGATAAGGGCAAGAGTCACTATTACAAGGTACTTCCAGTCCAAAAGGTCTGCAACTGGCATACCTGTCAGAGATGGGAGAAACCCCCTTGGCCCCAGCCTCCGTTCTCCAACAGGAGAATCACCAAGTCATGGATCTGCTTTTTTTGTGGGAGTGCAACCCTTGATACCAGAATCACATTGTATTGTTCACCTAAGAACAGCCACTAGCCATGCAGGAGTTGAATTTGCCTTACTTTGTCCCATCCAATCCTCAAAGTATCGATACCCTAGATCAGCACCTCCACAGAAGAATGGAGTATCATGGGGTGGCGACATATGTTTGAGTATCATCATGATACCTCGACTCCAAATGAATGGATGGCCTCCCTCAGCAGTTTTATGCAGATGTTAAGTGAAATGGATGGGACGCGGTGGCGCTGCAGGTTAAACCGCTGAGCTGTCGATCGGAAGGTCAGCGGTTCGAAACCGCGCGGCGGGGTGAGCTCCCGTTGTTAATCCCAGCTCCTGCACACCAAGCAGTTCGAAAACATGCAAATGTGAGTAGATTAATTGGTACCGCTTCGGCGGGAAGGTAATGGCGTTCCGTGAGTCATGCTGGCCACATGACCCGGAAGTGTCCTATGGACAACGCCGGCTCCAAGGCTTTGAAACGGAGATGAGCACCGCCCCCTAGAGTCGGACACGACTGGACTTTACGTCAAGGGAAACCTTTACCTTTACCTAAGTGAAATGGAGGAAAAGACCAAGCTCTTTAACATCACACTCAAGAATAATCAAGGACTCAATAATTCCTCCCAGACATACACTCACCAGGTGAAACTGTTCTCTTTGGAAGGGGCAGAAGCACCAAAAGGGTGTCTCTCATGCCTAACTCTTGCAGGCAACCCAGAAGGATAACAGGTTGATGGTATTTAACACTGCTGAGAGATCTAATAGGACTGAGAAGGACGCAACCTCAAAAGCAACCAATGCTATTTCTGTCCCATACCCAGGTCTGAATCCTGACTTGAAGAGGTCCAGATAATCTGTTAATTTATCAGACATCCCGATAACCCTTACTTTATTTAGCTGCATGTTGGAAAAAGGAGATAGATGATAGATAGATAGATAGATAGATAGATAGATAGATAGATGATAGATGATAGATAGATAGATAATAGATAGAGATAGATGATAGATGATAGATAGATAGAGATAGATGTTAGATAGATATATAGATATATAGATAGATAGATAGATAGATAGATAGATAGATAGATAGATAGATAGATAGATAGATGATAGATAGAGATAGATGTTAGATAGATAGAGATAGATAGATAGAGATGATAGATGATAGATAGATAGATAGATGATAGATGATAGACGATAGATAGATAGAGATAGATGTTAGATAGATAGATAGATAGATAGATAGATAGATAGATAGATAGATAGATAGATAGATAGATAGATGATAGATAGAGATAGATGTTAGATAGATAGATAGATAGATAGATAGATAGATAGATAGATAGATAGATAGATAGATGATAGATAGAGATAGATGATAGATGATAGATAGATAGATAGATGATAGATGATAGATAGATAGATAGATAGATGATAGACAATAGATAGATAGAGATAGATGTTAGATAGATAGATAGATAGATAGATAGATCCTCTTTTTAAATAGTACAATCTTTTGTCCAACAGTCTGTGGGTTTTCTGGTTTCCCACACTTTAGTTTCATCTCAAGGGAAGATTCCATGAGAAAACACCTGCTGTTAGTATTTCCTAGGAGTTTTGCCCTTGATAAATTATTGGGGAATTTCTTCTTTCATTAGAGAAATCACCCATCCAAGTTGGTGAAGAATTTTTGCCTAGCTCTAATTTGGACAAACTGGTCGACTTTTTTTCATTTAGTTTGTACAAGAACATGATGAAATCATCTCAGAATATTCAGCTTTCCTATTTTCTAGACAGTTAAGTTTCCCCTTCTTTTGTCTAAGATGGATAGAGCAATCTTGTGGAAAAATTAAAAATACTATTGTAATTATGAAGTTGTATCAATAAAAACTTGTTTCTCATTCTCAATGCTAAATTGAGAATCTGTATTTCATAAGAGAAGGATACAGCAAGAATTTGCATTAATCCAAAAGCTTTTTAAAAACCCATACCTTCAATGTTTAATTCAATGTAGAGTGTCTTTAAATTCTTGTGTTAAGGAGAAACTAAAATATAGCCCTCTAAAAATGTACTTAGTTGTTATTGATTTTATGCAAGGACTTAAAAAATGTAAAACATAATCTTGAAAAAACAGATGTAAAATGAATCTCTGCTGATAGATCAGATCTGTAATGATGCCAAACCCTGGATTGTGTGTTTCTGCTGAAACATCAGTTGTTTAAAGTAATGCAGGCCATATGCAGAAAACTTTGTCAAAGGTGACCCTTCCTAAGTAAATAAGGAAAACTTTTTATGTCTTCCTACACACGGTATCTCCCCTGTTCATCTATGACATCCTGTCCAGGCTTTCATTTGATGTAGATATTAGGTCTTTCAGGTGCAGAGAAAGTCCCCTTGTTTGTGTGGCACACACTGAAGAGTTCATATAAATAAGTCAGCACAAGACATGTTTCAAAAGCCTGTTCCAACCAGTGATCATTAGTTTCACCGTATTAAATAATTGTAAGGGGTTATTGTCTAAGGCAGAGATTTTAAAACTCTTTGCTCTCAAGGAATAGTTTATATATCACCATATCTGGAAGGACAGTCTGCATATTTGTCAAAGAACAGCTGTTTCCTGTGGAGGATTCTGGACTTGCATGCATAATTAGCAAGCAAAATATTAACGAGGCTTGTTCAGCCTCAACATTTCCCTCATGTGAATTAAGCATACTTTTAAACACATCCATTTCTTCTTCCAGCTATGCAATGCACAGAAAGATAATTACTTATGGTCCGGGAGCTGACTTTCAAGGAAGATTAATACTGATTAATTTTCCAATGATCCCCAGAGTAGAATCTGAAACAGGCATGGGGAACCTCCAGCCTATGGATCACATCTAGCCTATCAACTGGCCCATCTAATCCATATGGCGTCCAGTAAGGACATTCCTTTAATCTGTGCTCTCTCTCAAGATGTTCCTTAGGAGGCTTATGAAAGTTGAACCAACATATATGAAGTCTACCCAAGAAGCATATGTGTGGTCCATATATACATCAGTGTAAGGCACTCTCCACTCATGCAGTTATGCTTTCAGGATCCACGTGCCCCACAATTCAAGATTTCCAAATCATCTGAAAAGCCTTTCTGTATATTCAATAAGCATGATATAGTGATTAAGGTGTTGGTCTGAGACTTAAATGAGCCTGGTTGAAGCCCTCACTTACCTATCCAGCTTCTGTATCTGAGGTTACTATCAAAATTGTGTTTCATTGCATTCCCATAACATGTTTAACCAAGTTATTGAATTATCCTATTATTGCAGTTCACACATTGAACTATAAAAGGACCAAATGAGCTGGGTTCACACACACAATCTTTAGGACAGTTAAGTGCAAAGCCCATTGAAATCAGTGGGAATTATTTCTAAGTAAACATGATTAAGATTAAGATACATAAATGAAGTGGCATTGGTGATGATAAGGAAGGATCCCTCTTACCTGCTTTTGTTGCAAATTTCATAGAAGTATTCTCAACTGCTGTTTAGCTTAGTCCATTAAATATTTACTATTTGTATTATTTGTTGCATTATTCAATACCTAATTTGTAAGTGATGTTTTCATTCTATCTGCCTACTTCTTGAGAAGCTTTCTATATTTTTAATGAACTGGATGGAAGGAGGAAAAGTAGGAAGGAAGGAAGATGAATGAGTACTTATAATTGTGTTTGGATTTAACTATGTATATGTTTGCAAGGGAGATATGCTGCTGACAGTCTTAATTTTCAACTCATTATCAGTTTTTACACAGCCCAGCATGTGGAATAGCTAGTGAGCATTTTGTAAATATGAAGCTCTCTTCTTAAGGAGGAGTCATAATTATAAATTCTTACAATGTAAAGGGTTCTGTAATCACTCTGTCCCTGGTGTAACATTAATGGGGTATGTTTAATAAATCAGGTTTATGGCTCATTATAAAGACACAGTGATGTTGCACTGTTACATCTTCAGCTGCATTGCATGGTGTAGTGGGCTGTTTTACATCTCACTGTATCCTGCTGTAAAAGCATAAATAACCATTACATAACTGTGGAATTTAGGGAATTGGATGCTTCAAAAATGGGAACATAGCCCATTTTACATCAGCCAATGCTATTGCAAGACTATATGATGGCACATTGCCCTCTCCTGTCTCCAAAGGAAATGTTCATAACTCTCTAATAAACTATGTACAGTTATGATCAATGGAAAGGAAAAACTTCAGATGAAAGAAATATGACAGCTCAAGATCTCCTATGTATAGATTAAAAGCAAATATGTTATTTCAGAGACACCTATGTGGAAACACTTTTGAACTAGGGAAAATAAAAGCCTTGTAGAACCTTAGGATAAAGGTAAAGGTTTCCCTTGACATTAAGTCCAGTCGTGTCTGACTCTAGGGGGCAGAGCTCATCTCCGTTTCAAAGCCGAAGAGCCGGCGTTTGTCTGTAGACACTTCTGTGGTCATGTGGCCGGCATGACTAAATGGAACGCTGTTACCTGCCCGCCAAAGCGGTACCTATTAATCTACTCACATTGGCATGTTTTCAAACTGCTAGGTTGGTAGGAGCTGGGACTAGCAACAGGAGCTCACCCCGTCCCGCGGATTCGAACCGCTGACCTTCTGACCGGCAAGCTCAGCAGCTCAGCTGTTTAACCCGCAGCGCTACTGCGTCCCTTTGTAGAACTTTAAAAAGTATTAAATATAATATGGCCTGAATGTTCATGGACTACATCCACTTCATCAGTGGATGCAGTGTACAAACCCTCATGCCATAATATATTCATTGGTCATTAAGGTTCTGTCTGGGATTTGAAATTGAAAGCATCTGATATGATGCACAGAAGTGAATCAAATATTTGCCCAGCCCTAATAGTCAGTAAAGTCTTGATAACAAAATCAACAGTTATCATATGTCCCCAGACCTTCAGTATGAACCAAAGCTTGTTTTTTAATTAAGGACTGAACTGGTACATGGCTCATCAGTGGAGTCTTCATCTTATGCAAAGAAGAGCCAAGGTGCAGTCAATTTCCAGCATTTCCAGTTAAACACATACATTGTACTTGCACAATGCCCTAGACAGTCAGCCAGGAAAATTATACAGATGGACCAATTTTCCAACCTATCATAATGCAACATCACTGATCTTTCCAAAGGTCAGAGGGCCAGTAGTAGTCATAGTAGTAGCAGTAATAATTTTATTTATTGGACACTTAAACTGAAAATGCTCCCAAACACCTAACCAATGTAGATATGGGTAAAGAGAAGATACACTGGTGAATCATGAAAGATTTATGACCACATGAAATGCATTATTCTGTGCCTGAATCAGTGGGTAGAAGAAGTGGGACACCACCAATAGCTGCTTAGCGATTTTTAAAGTTACACATGAATTATCCAGGATCCAAAAATACAAGTTCTTATGGTTTTATTGATGAAAGCCTCTGAAGTATGTTTCCTATCACAAAGAACTCCAAAACACATACCACAGAATATTCCTTCAACATACCACAGAAGATTCCTTTAACTGACAGTCCTAAAAAGTTAAAGAAATATAAGTAATAGTAATAGAGGAAGATGATTGGAATGAAAAACCCTCAGTCTTATCCAGAGTTAATTTAAGGAAATGGAAATTAAACCATTTGCACTTAGGCACTTAGCAAGGGAAGCTCACATTGGATCATCCAAGGCCAAGGAAGAATAACCTTGGATATCATTGATGTATATAAGACAGTTAACCTGCATGTTTTAGAGAATCTGCAAAAATACCTGCCATTAAAGAAAAATAACCAACATAGTTAAGAACATCAGAAAAGAAGCAGAAATAGATACATACAGGAAGGAAGGGAAAGGATCTGAAGGATGTGTTATATAGGGAACTTCTGAGACTATTCTGGGTAATCAAAAAAAAAAAAAAAAGTAACGGGAAAAGATGAAAAATAAGAAGAAGACAAATTTGGATTAATGGGAATGGCCCTTGAGCCCTGCATAGGAAAAGAAGCCTGAAACATTTCAAGATTGCCAAAAAACATCTTCCAAAATCATCAGATCTAAGAGAACTTTCAATAGCCTGTTGCAAAGATGAAGACAAGAAGACTGGAATATACCAAAAAGCTGTCTAGGGATTTAGCCTGAATGAAAATTAAATTACAAGAAATAGCATTGCTTGGCTTGGCTTGGCTTGTTCCAGCATTGCAAATAAACCATTGAGGGCTTTATGAAAGGAACTCCATTCTCAGTAGATGGGATGTTTCTATATCTCTATTCTAATTTACAGATGTAAATATGAACCTTCTGTCCATCCAGAATCAGCACTGGATGGGGATTCCCTTTTAAAGCTAGCTTTTCAAAAGCCAGAACCAAAAGATCAAATGTGGTTCAGAGAGCAAAACTGAAGTCA
Source organism: Candoia aspera (assembly GCF_035149785.1). Taxonomy (NCBI): domain Eukaryota; kingdom Metazoa; phylum Chordata; class Lepidosauria; order Squamata; family Candoiidae; genus Candoia; species Candoia aspera. The sequence goes on from NC_086155.1 coordinate 193,389,334, forward strand.
GTTATCAACACTCCAGGAGATCTGACTTCAGATGAGGTCAACTGAGAGCAAAGGACAGTCAACACCATGTCAGGGAATAAACTAGTAGGCATTTAATAGGTAGTCAGGACTTTTTAAACAATTGGAGATAGGAGAGATGTGCTTTAAAGAGAAAAAAAAAGTCACACATAGGTGTTTGTTACTCAATGATGTCAGATAATATTCCTTTACTCCAGAGGGGGGCAAGCTTTTTATAATCAGAGAGCCAAAGATTAGAGTGGATGAGACTTAGGTTTACACTAGAGTATTTGTATATTTTTAGCTGTTTTACTGTCTTTTTTAGTTTTGTGGACTGCCCAGAGTCCACTGGAGTTAGACAGCCAATAAATTTAAATAAATAAATAAAGAGAAACTGAAACTGAAGGAATCTCTTAGTGCAACATTAAAAGTGTTTTGAGGCTGTCTTGTCACATCAGAATGATTGATGTGTGCCTAGTTTCACCACATATTCAGGAAGAGGGAAAATGAACTTGGGTAATTACAAGAAATCAGTGAACAGGCAATACTACTCAATTTGCTGTGCCCAACTAATGAAGAAAAAAAAAAGTGTTCAGCCTAGCTGACAAAGGAGATCATGCTTATATTGAAATATGACAGGGACAGAAAATGCTCATGGCCATCTGAAAACATTATAGTTAAAGAAACCTGTAGGGGCAAGGGAAAATCATTCTGTAGCAGATCAAGTATGTTCTGGAAGACAGAGGAAGACTACTATGTTCTTGGCCAAAGTATTGACTTATGTCCATCTGCACTTGAAACATAATTTATCTCCCAATCCAAAAAAGCTAATATAGGTTTGCCCCCTTTTCATCACAAATCTCTGATTTTGAAAACTTCTACCAGCATCCATTTGAAAAGCACAAAACCTGGAATGTGGTTCTGAATTTCCATAATAACATTGAATATTCAGTTCCTAAGAAAAGCTGTTGATTTGTTATTGGCTAGTTTCTAAAGGCTTCAGCCAATAAAATGCCAAAACTAAGAAGATGCAGACAAACAGAAAAGGCAAACTATGGTATATTTGGTTTACCTCCACTTGCAGTCAATAGAGGGAGTCCTTTCTTAGAAAAGGTGCTGGGGGAGGATGATTCACAGGTTGCAGTAACATTGACCGCACACGGTAGGTAAAAGAAAAAACAAAAGAAAATGCATTTTTCAAAAAGATGACAAAAGAGGACACTGCTTTGCATAAAATTGCCTGAAGTGCATGTCAATTTATAATTGATAATTATACTGTATAAATATAATACATACAGTAATAAAGAAAATTTTGACCTTATATCACAAGGGAATTTGAGTATTGATAGACATAGTTGAGTAGAATAATGTTATAAGTTGAAATCATATGCATACGGCAGTAGCCACAATGACTTCAAAATGACACCATGGTTACCATTCTGCCCATGATATCACTTGCAGATTACCATGGTTGGAATTCATGGTAACCCATAATTTGTTTTATCATTGTATGTTTTGCTTTGTGTTGTGTTGTGTTGTGTTGTTTTTGGAGAAGCCACAGCTGACATAAAGATATCTGACCCTATATACCTCATTGGAGTTCTGTGTTTGGATTTTTGGAATTTTTTGTAACAGTTCCCTACTTGTTTGGAAAACACAGACATCCCACAACATTTTCCTAGAACAATATTTAATGTAGAGAGGAGTTTTTGGAGGTATGGTAGAATGGACTAATTAACTGGCGTGTAACCTGATGCTCTATTTTATTATTCATTTGTTATTAGATTTATATCCCATTTTTCTACCCATTTGACAAGCAAGATAGCTACAATAGCAATGAAAACTTTAAAAATGTAAAAAGAGTGACATTAATGCAATTAAAATCCACATTAAAAAATAAGCATTAAAATGAATGATATAGAATATGATTTGATAACTGGAAATTGGATAAGCCAGCGATTTCTATATACCTCTGTTTTCAGACTCATGTGAGTGTCCACTTTTAGTGCCCATCAAACCAAGTGACTGTCTTCATAGAACAGAAACCATGTTCATGCATGCATGAAACCTAAATGCTCTGCATGAAGTCTTGACATATTTAGCCTCTCATATCAATGTACTTCCAAGTGACTGATGGTGCTATTCTTTCACTTAAGATTTAATGACTTCTCTTGTTCATGTCTACTAGTAAACAATAATTCGTTCATACATGGGCAGAAGGGTGGAAAATGTATATACAGTCATGTATTGGCAATTATTTCAGTGACAAGAGAAAGCTGTTCATTAGGTGATATGAGAAAGTTGATAATTCAATCCACATAAAGATATTTTATTGAATCCTGAATTAGGTATGTCAAAAGACATATAGCAGGGGAAGGAATCAGATTTACGTATCTAATTACATATCTATGTTTGTCTATCTGATTGGCTGGAATTTACTAATCATGGAAAGTCACTGTAGGGGCAATGCAGAAGACCATTTCTTTTTGAGGAGTTTAAGTGACATATTTTGATTTTCTCCTTCACATGAAGAAGCTTAGAGTTTATTTTGACTTATACTAGTGTTTAGCTAGCTAGTTGTTTTTTTTATTATTATTTTTGTTTGAAATGGGGGGAGAAGAGAAAACCCCAAGATTGTTTATGTTAACACTAGCTTACCTGTATAGCTTCCCAAGCTCTTGGATTATGTCATAAACAGGTGCTCCAGACCCTGGGAACTATCCAGTCAAGGTCAGCTGCTGCAGTCTCAAATGAACTATTTTAGCAATCAATATTGGAGTAATATACCAACAGTGGAACATCTTGCACCTCTTTTCTCTAAGTATAATATATAATAAGTATAATATTTGATGTATATTTAATATTCTTCTTCTGTTGAAATTCCCACTCTTGAAAGTTGTAATTCCATTTCAACCTGAGATATTTCTATTAAATTTCACCAAACTATATCTTCCTTCAAAATTCACTGAACCAGAACTGCAAATGATAAAAGCTGCAAGAATTGTGTATACTTTTTATTGGAAAAGATTTTTGATTCCTTCTTTGGAAGAATGGCTGATCTAATTGTGGGAGTACGCTTCAATGTCAAGAATACCTTCCTATATAAAAAGTAAAACTGATGCAGAATTAATTCTGATTGGAAACCATTATTGGATTATAATGTTATATACAGTTTTCTGCCACATTGGAGATTTGGTTTTCTCTTCCATAGAATCGTATCTCTACTTGATCTGTAATTGTCAGTTTTAAAGGCCAGTTGTGCCCTTTGCTTGATAAGGGGCTCTTCCTACAGTGACCCATGCCCTCGTCACCTAGGTGCAGGATTCCTTGTTCCTCTATCTGATGTTGAGCAATCTGATCTGGAATTAGAGGCAAATCATCTTGGCTTCCAAAAATGCAGTAGATAATGAGTAGAGATCCAGAAGATGCATGATGAAGGAATGGATGCCTTCAGCAGAAGATTTATGATAAGAGTTGAATCTTTGCAGGATCACAGCCCAGCAAAATCAGGGCTTCAGAACTTCAGCTAAAACTGGATAGGGTGTACAAGGGACAAACATTCATGTCTGCTCAAAGGTCTGATCCCTTGCTGGGTAGGGAAAAAAATGGTAAGAGCTTATCTCTGTTGCGGAAACTTTTTGCTGTTTGTATGATTCCTTGATCTCTGGTCTATATTTGATCATTGCCTGTGTCTTACCTTCTGAAAACTTGATGTCAAAACTGTTGGAACTCTGAATGCTGTGATTGCCCAGCTCCTTGCAACATTGATGAAGGACTATGATCTGATTTACAGTTTTATGACTTGGTTTGGTAGTAAGTGAACTGATTTATGGATGCTATGCTTAACTCTGCATGTATCTTCATTAGGCTTTGAAAACAGAGACAGCAACCTTCTAGAATTCCTTAATTACATTGCTTAGTTCATTTTCTTCTTCCACCAGTGAAAAGCATTGTTATCTCTAGTGAGTACTCACTTGAACACAATTTGTGCTTTTTCTATTTTTTTTAACAGTGGGGATCAAATATGTTCGTGATTTTGTATTGAATGTTATAGCACTTTATTGGATTTCAAAAGAAAACTTAAGTGATAAGAAATTAATATTAACATGGGATCAATAGGCTATTTTTCCTCTGTGACACTTTTTTTCCCCTTTTCCATCTGTATGTCTCCAATCACATTAGCATACATTTGTAAAATAAAAAAAATGTCCTTAAATATGTATATAATAAATTTTGGGCTTTTTTGTACAATAATACAAATTTATTATCTTTGAAAATATATTTTTATATTTGCCCTTAAATGTGATTTGGAAACCACATTGCAAAAGACAGAGAAGTAAAATTTGTGATGTTTTATTACATACTGATTTGTTTATTAATCTGGAAGGGGCATATCAGGTCAATACATATTGGACATTGAAATGATTGAATTCTTGAAGCATCCCCTAGTGCTGAATGAGTGAGTCCATAAAATAATTGAAAAAGTGCTGATAGGACAGCCATGCTTTTAATAATACCTGCTCTATACTATATATATAATCTATATTTTAGTGGAAATTTATTCCTGAAATTATGCATTTTTGAAAAAGAAAAAAGTGTAGATGCAGTGCAATGCATATTAACTCAGCAGCAGGGCCCTGCACTCAGTTAAACAGCCAGGAAAGTATGCTTAGAACTGTATCCTTAGTTATTACAAGGAAACATAAACTTCATTAACTAAAATTTGTTGGATATCGACATTTGCCAGGAACCTTTACTCTGAGGACATTTTCAAAATTATTCCATTGGCAATTGTACTCCACTTGAAGATAAAGCAGGTTCAACCTCTGCTTTTCTAAGCTGTCTGGGAGGTACTTTCAAGATGGGAAACTCCAACTGACCTTCCTGGACATTAAGTAACCCAACCAAGTATCTCCAAAATGATACCCATAGTATTTGTTTAGTTAAGGTGGAGTTATGGGAAAATCAGCCTAAGTCCCAATACTGCAGGATTTCCACCCCAGTCATCCTTACAGAGTGAGTTCTTTACTAGAGGGTTGGCTGTTATCCAATTGATTCCTCCCATTAGATACAGCTACTGTCATAAGAATCCAGAGTCTAATTTTAATGCCTCATATAACTTGTGATGGAAGTTATAAATTGTATTCCTATGACCTTTTTAATATTCTGACAGTTGACTTGACAACCTTATTCAATCTTTCCAGTTCAGAACATCAGTTTTAAAGAAGATGGTCAAAATGTAATAGTTGTGGACCATCTAAATAAAAATATTGAAACCAAAGAGATTGACTGATTCTTTCTGGCCTGATTCCCTGAATAACCATGTGAAGAACAATCAGAAATAAAAGGTCTCACAAAGGAATTTACTGCAACATCTTGTCACTAGTCCTATTAGTCCCCATTTTTGTTTTGAGAATATTAATTATTCAATCAGACATGTAATAAATAATTCAAAACCTCAGAAGTAAATTCAAAGCTTTGCATAATAAAATTACAAAAATCATCAAAAACAACATAGTAAAATATGAATCGATTTATAATCACCAAAGCCAATCTCATCCCCTAACAAAACTTGTCAATACATAAATTAAACTAAAAATACACAAACAATACATTTTAGGTGTCAACATGTTACTTGTGGTCAGGTTCTTTCACTAAACTCTGGACTAAAATAAATGTTTTTAAACTTTTCTTAAATATTTTAAAGCACATTGTCAAAAAATATTCGGGAACTGACTGCACAGCCAAGGGACCATGCCCTGAATTTTTTTTAAAAAAAAAATAATTTATTGCAATGTGACTAAATGCTTAGCCATGAAGATAGCAGGGAGTTGGAAGGAAGGCACAGCCAAAATTTCTTCTGAGTTTGCAAGAATCATCCAAGCAGAAGACAGGTGTGGTGGAATGTTGTACCACAGGACTCTAAAAATAAAACAAAATGCGTCAAGTAATCCTTCAGGACCCCTGTGGTCCACAGAGGTATGGAAAAAGTGGGCAGGACAGGACAGTGTGAACAATACTCCTGTGGTCCCAGATAAAGGAAGAACAGATCAAAGTAGTAAGACCTGCCAATAAACTACTGCAGTAGACCCAGCATGAAACAACCAGAGCCCGCACCAGAAGCCTTACGGCATTAATTCTCAGGAAGCAGTAGATATGGAAAATATTCATTAAATAGAAATTATAGGCTTTAGCCATTGTTGTTACAAATGGCGGCAAAAACAGCTTGTTATTCACGTGACAATAATAGGGGGCTCCAACTTAGGCTTTAGTTACTACAGTAAATATGGCATTTCATTGAGACTTAAATTTTGCTTATATCACTGCGAAGGAGGCTGCTTGAAGACACTTGGGTTGCTTCTCAGTAAAACAGTTTTGCGTTCAAAACTGTGACCAAAAATTCCTCCTGAAGCATCTATTACAAGGTGCACAATCTGAAAGTCTATGGGCAAGCCCTCCTCAAAGCCTTGGATTCAGCACTTCCAAATGACGCCACTAAATTCTAAGTTTCAGTGTGATAGAGGTGGATAATTTTTAAAACCCTTGGAGAACAAAAATTATAACTGTGTCTTAAAGATAAAATCCCTCTCAAGTTGAACTCCACCCTACAGCCCAGCCTGGGAAGTCAAAGCACTTCTGGATCATGCAAAGAAAATACATCCAGGAGCATCCTGCTATTTCTGTGGTCTGGAGTAGGTAGTGGCAACACACTTCCATATTATTGTAAAGTACACCACGTGGATATGGCAATGTAGTCATTAGAAATCAAGCCTGACTTGTGGGAACTTTTAGCTTTACCTGCTATGACAATAATATTCTAAAGCACTCTAGATCAACTGTTTTCAAATATATTTTTTTAGATACATTTCTACACAAGCATTTTATACTTGGAATGTAAGTAAGGTCTGTTCCGTTATTACTGGATCTTCTAGAGAAGGGCCAATTTAAATGCCTTCTTGGCTTCTGTTGTGATAATCAAGGCTGAGAGAATACAAACTATTCTGTAATCTATAATCCCCAATCTTCTGAAGGAGTTTCAACTGACCAGCAGTTCTTCTGTCTTCACTGCATTAAACCATAATATTGTTGTGCCCCTACTTACTCCCCCCTCAATCCTCTTATCAAAATATATACATTGATCAGGTTCCATGGATATTTTTTTTTAAAAAGTCCTGTTCTCAATGTTTCTTAGCAATAAATGTTCCAATTATGTTTAAAACTGAAGAAGCTATGTTTATAAAGTGAGCTTCACTTTAATGAGGCACTTCTGTTGGAAACAGAAGGAGGTAAACAGTCAATGCACATCTGAATGTGATGGATGAAAGCAAAAATAAACCATAATGCTCACATTTAAGATTCAACTAAGTCATATTTTTTTCTACTTAAGGATATTCATCTCATTTACATCTATCATAGAAGATGTATTAAAAAGAGTCAACAAAGATGATATATGCCTTCATATCATTCTACTTATTCCACTATAATTCAGTTGAAAACTCTTCAAGTAGCACAACAAAACTATAAGAATCATAAAAACTGAGTCCAGAATAAATTCCTCCTGCAGCTTGATCAAAATAGCTCTTTGGGTTTTCTGAGCTCTGTTGAGCTAATCATTGCAGCAGACCTTCTGTTGTGTGATGTAGAAAGAACAATTCTTCTCCTTTGCACAATGGTGAAGAAATTAAGGTACACTTGAATGCCAGAGACCCCTGTTCAGAATCTGAATCTGACTACCACGTTGGTTCTTTGATTTTCAAGCATGCAAAGCTGATAAATGGTGGAAACTTAAAATTCCAAAAGTGAACAGTTAAATCTATAAAGTGTGTCATCTAAAATATCTGGGAGAAAAGAAATGTCTGTCTTGTGTCCAAAAGCTAATAACGGTGAAAGCAGATAAGACTCCTTGCATGCCATACCCGGAAATACATATGTTCTATGTATTCACTAATGTTACTGATGATATTGTGGATCCTGAGCACTGGTAACTGCTCTACATAGGCTGACCATAAGCCCCACTTTGAACGGGACAGTCCCATTTTTTTAACATTTCCAGACCATCCCGTCATTTTAATATAAATGTCCATTTTGTCCCGTTTTCTTAAAAACCTTACTTAAAAGTTTGAAAGTTCCCGCGAACCTGTCAGAATGCAGTCTGACTTTGAGTGGAAGGAGGGGAAGCTCAGCAGAAATGGCGGGAAAAGGCCGCCGAGCTCAACCCAGCAGGAAACCTAAAAAGAAAAAAAACAGCATCAGCTGATAGGCGGTGATCAAAGGGCAAGCCAATTGGCTCCTGCCTTGAAACGGCGGGAAGAAAAGAACGTAAAAGCACAGCCAGAGGAGGAACGGCTTGTTGGGGACAACTGTTCACTAGACTCTCCTGCCCAGCCTTGCCTCTTGCAAATGAAGGAATCTGATGATTCCCAGCCCAAGGAAACTGGAGAAGTTCCTGCCTGCCAGTCCAGCCCGTCACCCAGCCCTGCCCCGTTTTGCCATCCCAATGCCCCATTTTTGTCTCAAGGAAATATAGTCAGCCTAATTCTACAGGTATATTCTTTGTAACTGAAATGTTTGAAATAAACTGTAATTGAAATAATTTAAGGGAATACATTTATCAGGGCTTGCAGATTTTCAGTGTTTTTGTTTCATTGACCCTTTGGTTGAAACAACTCTTGAAAGCAAAGCTATGAAGCAACATAGTATCTTGCTTCTCTCTGTAAAAAGAAAAGCAGCAACTTTGCTCAGGAACAGTGGCATCTGCAAACACATACAGATGCATGCAGAACCTGCTTTTAAAAAGTACAGTGGTTCATCAGAATGGATCATCCATGCCTCAGTTCTCTGGGGAAGTAACAGAGTATACTCTCAGGTGCTTCTCTTGCAAGGCAAATTTCAGGCAATCTACACACCCACAGTCTTTAAAGTTATTGTATTTCAACTGAACAATATGTGAATAACTTTGAGTACATTTTTTTTTAATTGAAAATTGCATGTGATCAATAAATCCACTATGGTTACACCTACTGAACCTGTGATAAGTCTCAATAAACTCAGTGGAGCTCATTTCTGAGTAGACATCTATAAGAATGCACTATAAAACATCACAAGGAGTCATGCGATTATCCTTCAACATTTAACCTAAAGAGTTATAGTAAACCAGAGGAATTTTTCAAGAATTTCACATATTCCTAAGTTAGTTGTGATAATTTTAAACACAACCCCACAGCATGTGTTGCTTCATTCATTCATTCCAAAGGTCATCAGGCTATATTAAAATCCTGACATGGAAAGCAATACAGTCATCAAGTCTACTGAGGCAGGTCTGGAATCTTAATCAACTGCTTAACTTAATCTGCTTTCCATTTCCAATCTATTTGTCTGCTGCTCTACCATAGTAGTACAGAACTCTCATCAAAGGAGGGGATGTTTTTTCTTGCTGTAATTATTATGTTTTATCTCTCAAGTCAAGAGCTTAACAATAAATAACAATTATGCCACCAAAGAGGAAAAGAAAACCTGTTCAGTGAAAGAGAAAATACTCCAATGAAAGTCAAGGTTAATGTGGAAACCTAGGTGTCTGGAACAACACATTTCAGAATCTAATGAGCAAATTCTCTTTCATGAGAAATATCTAATGGTCAAACTAGATATTTTCTTAAATAAATGTCTAGTAGAAAAATGGTTGGGGTCATATACCATCCTAAATCAGGGTACAATGACACTGGATGGTGTTGTGGAAATCAGATATTGCCTTAGCATGTTGTGTGAGTACAGCCATCATATTAAACCATAAGATATGCTATTTTTGTTCAGTCATAACATGTTACATGGTCAAAAACAATGTGTTTGTTAACCTAGGTTGAGTATACTGTGTTATCTAAGTCCATCCTTTAAAAAAATAAGCATTGAGGAACAATTTTGAGCAAAACCATAGCACACTTTAACACTGCATAAAACCGCTGTCCCAGAGAGTTCAACAAGAATAGCAAGGAATGAAATAAAGCCAACAATGAATTGATAACTTTTTTTTTCACAGAAATATTATGAAAGGCAAAAAAGCACAGAGATGCCATGCAAAATATATGACATTTCAAGTAGCAGCATTGTTAGATGAATATAAAACACAAGTACTGAAAGCTTAATCTGATAAACCATAAGCAATTATCTGTGATAGTGTCAGCAGAGATCAAAGCAACAGTATGCATCCTCTTTCTTTTCTAGGATTTCAGTGTAACCAGAGAGAGAGGGAGAGAGAGAAAAATGAATAATAAGAAATGTTTCTGAATTAGATGAAGAGTTTTAAATTATCTTCTTTAGCACATTCCACAAAGGTTAATTTCTTTATTTTCCCCATCTATCTATAGGCAAATTACCTTAAATGTTTCAATTTACAATATAGCTTGTACCCAGTAACAGGCTGAAGAACAAATGGTTATGGTGTGATTTATTACTTGGTAGTTAAGTGGATAAAACAAGCTGTACTTATTTGAACTACAATATTAAGATTCAAAATTTATTTCTAATAAAGAAACATAAAAAGCCTTTTTTGGGGCGGTGGGGCTATAGTGATGCGTGTAGCTCTGTTGATCTTTGCCTACAAATAGTTCTTCTACCTAGGGTTAAAAGAGAGAAATCTTTGTATGCTGCATTTGATATAGCATCATATGTATTCCACCAGCAAATTAAAGCAAAACTCTCTCTTTCTCATGATACATATTCTATTTACGTTATTTTAAATGTCTGTAGCCCACCCACTATTCATGGGAAGGTCTAATGTGGGTCTACATACCAGGAGTCCTGTACTTGACATATTGACTTGATGGATGTTAACATGATATGCAAGAGCCAGTTTGGTGCTGTAGTTAAAGTTTGGCCTAGAAACTAGGAGAACATGACTTCTAATCTGGCCTTAGGCACAAAGCCAGTTGAGTTACTTTTGGCCAGTCTCAGCTCTAGGAAGAAGACAATGTGAAAACACTTCCAAAAATGTTATCAAGGAAACTACAGGGGGCTTATCCAGGAAGTTGCCAGAAGTCAAGATTGATTTGAGGGCTAAAATAAAGAAAACAAGACATCATAATACATGAAGAAAAAGCTGCTCACGTCAAGCTCAACTCCTGATGGCTACATGGACACACCAATGTAGCTTGCTTGGCAGGAATACTTAAGTTGTTTTCCTTTGATTTGTTCCAGTATAGTTGGAATTTCCTGGAGGCTCCCCTCCCACGTACTAACCAAGTCAATTCCTGTTTAACTTTTTGGGGATCCAACAAGGTCAACAAAGTTTTGTCACTGGCTATAACACATGAATCCTAGGAAAGGTGCCTACTCAAAGAGAGAATATCAAGTTTTCATTAACTGTGATCTGACTGGCATCTTCTAAGAGCGTCTAAACTACATTAAGGTTCAGTGTGTTGTACAGACTGGGTCAATGAGTTTATCAGCCCTGCCTGGAGGGAAACAAAGATCACTCTCTATTGCCACATATTATCTCATCAGGAAAATAATTATAGGAATTCTTGCACATTATGGAATTAAAAATGACAACAAGATAAGAGTCTGTATGGGACAGGAATGGTTCTCACTGTATAAAGCTGGTATGACTTAATCGGTTAGCAAGGCAGTAAGGAATAATGAGGCTGACAATTTTATTTTATCTCATTCTGACAATAATAAGCTTCCTTTGTTGCCCTGTTAATTATATTTGTGGATTTTGGTAAGTTCTTGCCAACTTTAATTCTCAGTGGAATTAAACATTCAAGATTAGATCAGGGAATTTTGTACCCTCCCATGTAACTGTTAAAAATGAGAAATCTACAAGAAATAAATCAACCACAAATGGAAACTTCAATTCATCACTAAAAACATGATGAATACAGTGGAAAGCAAGCTAAGACTTTTAAAAACTCAAATATTCAAATACATCTATGTGGTCACTAGGAGTCAATACTGACATACTGATGGCATATAATCATCATCCAGAGTCTCTCAAAATATGGATTTATTGCCAACTTTCTGCCATATTCATTTTTAAACATCTATAAGGAACTAATATTTGTAATTTTTTATCAGTTCATATAAAAATGAACTGAATGAAATTTCCATTCATCCCTACAAAGCAGGAATGTTACTTACTAACAGCCATCAGTACACAATTTTATGCTCTGGATCCCTGATGAACAACTTATAAGCAAGTTTTCAGAGATATCCATCCATCCATCCATCCATCCATCCATCCATCCATCCATCTATCTACAGTATCTATCTATGGTGATAGATGTAGTGGTCCCAAGTGACAGCAACACCAGGAAGAAGCAGTATGATAAGATGGAGAAGCCAGGGCCTGAAGGAAGAACTAGAGATTATATGGAAAGTGAAGGCCAAAGTGGTCCCAGTTGTGGTGGTAGCACTCAGGGTTGTGACTCCTAAGCTGGGAGAGTGGCTCCAACAGATCCCAGGAACAACACCAGAGCTCTCTGTCCAGAAGAGTGCAGTGCTGGGAACAGCTAAGATACTGCACAGAACCCTCTACCTCTGGTGGACGACCTGAGATTGAGGAAAACACATACCACCCACAGGGTGAGAAGGGAATTTTCTTTTTATGCATGCCTCTAAATAGTGCAGAACCCATGACATGGTGTCATGTCTTGCAGAGGTTGATCACAGACACATTTCTTCTCATTTTATTATTATTGTCTTTAATGAAAATAGATGCTGCCATAAAATTTAGCAGCAAATTTCAGAAGCACTATATCATTTGGTTTGTACAATGCACAAAGCCACATGTATAGCTTAAAATCCTTCAAGTGAGGAAAAATCCAAAGCAAACCCAGCTCAGCCTGGGAGGTATGCGTGTAACTTCAGTCATATTTTCGGGAATGCCTGATAAACTCTGTTGCTCCTTTTCATCCAGCAATGCTCTTTTGATTACCCCTCCTCTGCCACCCACCCCCATCCCCACTGGGCTGCGGTCTTCCTTTGATTTATTTGAAATTGACTCCAATCTGCAATGGAAATGGCCCACTTTTCTTACTGTGTAGTAGGAAACTATAAATGACCTATAGTTCCATCTTTTCCAAATATCACAAATGACAATTTCTGGGGAGATAACAATTACAATAGACTTTCACATTGTATCCCCTTAAGGATAGCTATAATTCCCTCGTACAGTGTGTACAGTGTGATAACCCATTTGTAACAATCTTTTCAGAGTGGGACAATTTCAGTAAGAGAACTTAATGGCAGCCATGTATTTATTTCAGGTGTCCATTCATAGGAACAGCATTTTCTCTTCTTTCAAAAAAACAAAACAGTAGCATTTAAATTTAGGGCTGCAGTAATGAACTTGAGAAATGTGCAATTAAAAGACCACATGGAACTTTCCTGACATCCAAATATTACCTCTGTGTAATTATGGAAGTCCTTAATTTAGATGTGAATTCAGTCACAAGTCCAGTTCTGAATAGATACAAAGAGGATTGCACTGGATATTTGCCTGGACTATTTAAAGCTGCTTTCCTGAACTTTGTGCCATCCGGATGTAATAGGCTTCAATTCCCCCAATTCCTCAGCAAGGTCAAGCACTGGAAATTCTTCAAACTGAAGTGCAACTCATCTGGAAAGCCTTTATTTATTTATTTATCCATTTTATTTATTTATCCATTCATTCATTTGCTTGAAGATATTCCATGCAGTAGTGGCCTTGATTATAGAATCAAATACTTTTTATGGGTTCTGTCTGCTAATGTATAAGCCATCCTGGCATAATTGCTTCTATCTGGGTTTTTGTTTAAAATGAACCTTCTTTAAGTGCTCTGAAGGATGGCATTAGGTTTCAGAAAATGAGTAAGCAAGTTCAATCATCTTTATCTAAGGAATCTATCACACATGACTTAAGTACATCTGAATTATATGGTTGTGGGGTTGTTGTCCTTGGGCTGAGAGAGAGTGACTGGCCCGAAGTCACACAGCTGGCTTCATGCTTAAGGCAGGACTAAAACTGACAGCCTCCCAGTTTCTAGCCTGGTGCCTTTAACCACTACACCAAATGGTTGTCATAAATGCTTTAAACTTTTTTTTTATAGTAAATTTATTAAAAATCACAATTAAAAAGATAAAAAAACTAATACAAATTAAAAAAGAAAAAAATAGAAAGTACAGAAAAGAAAAAAATAGAAAGAAAAATAGAAAAGAAAGAACAAAATAAGAATATAGTAAAGAAAAAGAAAAGATGAATATAAAGAAAGAACTTCCCCCTTCATCACAACAAGTATAAACAATTTTAGAAACTTAACACCTTCTCTTAAAATACAACAAATGATCTCCTCGTCCCATATCCCATCTCTGATCTATAAACAAATCCTTAAAGTCTCCTTGTTCAGTCCTGATGTCAGCAAAACTCCATTAAGGGTTACCAGACATTCAAAAATATCCTCCAGTATGTCCAGTGTTAAAATATTTTGCTTCATTCAGTATTTGTAAATCAAGTTTGAGTGTCCTTCTCCTTTAATAGTTATCTTTAGTTCCTTCTGGTTCCCTCTAGTGTCCAACCTTCAAAGTCTCATACTATCATGTTGTTTTTTTTAAGAGAATTCAAAGAAAAAGCATTTTCCCACAGGAAGAATTCTTATAATTAATTCCAAAATCTTATTTCAAATCAATCTGGACCCTTTGTCCTAACAGTCAGAAATCATGCTGAGATGAGGAGTAGGTCTCTAGTGTTTATTACTGCTACATTAAATGGAATCCTAACAAACTGAAGAAGCGTGGGAAAACCCAGACAGATAAACCCCGAAAGTTAAGGCGGGTCTGATCTGTGTCTCTTTGAATGGCTGCTTAATTCCTCAGTACTACGCATGCGTTTTCCCCCCTGGATAGAGGCCCCCTCCTGCTCGCCATCAATACTCATGACACCCTTAGTCCATTTGTAACTTTCCAAAATCAAAGTTATAATGACCTTTTTGCTTTATATTCCAAAAGAAAAAAGCATTAAGTCCTTAAACTTGTATTTAAAACATCTTTCACTAAGGATTGAAGGAAACTTACTCTGTTTTCAGATGTGTCAATCCAAAGGTTCCTAATAGCTGAAAAGCTGTTAACAAGCAATTTCTGAAAGTGATTAGAAAAGGAAGTATGTGAACCCAGTGTCCTTTTGAAGGTGCTGACCATGGTTTGAGGAAAAAGATGGCTATCCCTCATCTCCCAGAGCTCTAAATCCACCAGAGACTACTGTCCTGCAGTCTCCTTGAGATAAACAACTGTATGGAACACCTGTGAGCAATCTCAAGTCTTCTCCCTGTCTGGAGAGGAATTACAAAGAGTCAGTCTACTCGCTGGCTCTTCATTCTGCCACAGTCATCAGCTCCGCTTTTAATGGAGCCGTCTTCAGTTCTCCATTTCTGCAGAAGACATCATACATACTTTCTACTGTACAGCAACTGAACTATCAAAAACCAAGAACTTATCCACAAGTGGCATTTGCTTCTGTGCCTTCTCCTATGTTCTCATGTCCTCTGAGAACTTTACAGCTCTGCTACAGCTGAGTTGAATATTCAGGTTAGGGACTTTGCAACTGATGGAAACTCCCACTCTCACTCCACTTTCTGACTCCTCAGCATTTGCTGCTTTCTTCTAAAGACAAGACCTCACCACCATTTCACTGATCTTTTGATTGAGCAAGGAAGCAGCTCTGCTGATCCCCTTGCAATCACCAGCTTTTTGGTCTCCTCAAAAACAAACACGGCGAGTTAAGAAAGATGACAGAGACAGAGTACTGGCTGGTTTTTGATATTTGTGCTCCCCTGTTGATCAGCCTGAGGAGAAACTGGTTGGGTGATGGGCAGTAGTCAGTGGCAATCTGAGGATTCTTGTGGGCCAGTATGATAATGATTCTAAGCATTTCAGGGTGAAAAACAGTGATTGCATGGAAGTTCCTTAAGCCATTCCTAATAGTAAAATGACAGTCTAAGGTAGCTCACAGCACCTTAAATTGTCTTTGGAAGAAGGAAATTCCACCGTGCAATGTGACAAGGTTCAGGCCTTCCTAGTCCTGGGTGGACATCATAAAAACTTTCAGAATAAAATTAGAGGAGAATATAAGCTAAGTGAAGGCTGTTAAAGGAACAGCATTCAGACAGGTGGTCAGGGAGGAAGGAAAAGGTTGAGCTCATTCCCACAAGAGGGAAAAAGAAAAGAAAAGAGGAAAGAAAAGAAAATCCAGTTAATTTGAAAAGTTATAGATGGAAAATTATTTTACTGGGATTCTGGAGGCTGGTTTTGCCAGAATCTACACATCTTGTTTTCTGGTCATTGTGCATTTGTATGTTGTTATCAAATCTCTTTTTGTCTTTTTTGTTGTAGTCCTGCCAACTACTGTATTTTTAGGAATGCAATCTATGGATTGCCGCTTTTATGCTGAGAGTGGTCCTTGACCTAAATAATATTGTGCATTTCTCTATTTTAGGGAATAGGAGAGACCTACTTCACACAGATATAAGTAATTATACACTAAATTAGAGAACTTGCATGGCTAAATTTTAGTCAGTTGCTTTATTGCAGTCAATGATCAGACCAACTAAATTAAAGCATACTTGCATAATCATTTCCCAGTGTATTTGTGAGATAAATCTACATTTATATACTTAGGCTGATTGCCTATTGGTTAAAATATGCATGTACTGGAATGCCCCAGGAATTTTTCAGTTTTCAAATGGAAAAAAAGCTATTTCTTGGTGTATAGGTAACACTGTATAATCTTTAGGTATGAGGAATAGTTTGCATTACATGTTTATGCTACAATTGTGAAGGTTTGCTTTGACAAAGCCTTGAGCAAAGCAGCCCCTCGAAGCTGCTTTCCAAAGCCATGTGGTTCCTGTCCTTCTGAGGATCAAATAGTTGAGTTTCTTCTTCATTTTCCTTCTCTTCTGAAATCTCCTCTGGCTGCTCCAATAGCTAGAAGAGGAACCATGATCTTCAACAGTGTTTCTGAACCTCAGCAATTTTAAGAGGTGTGGACTTCAACTTTCCAACTCTTGAAGTCCATACCTCTTAAAGTTGCTGAGGTTCAGAAACACAGATCTACACAACTGCAGAAGATTCTTCCAGCTATTGTAACTTCAAAAGAGAGCCACAAGACAAATGCAAAGTTCTTTGCTGAGGAGAATCATATTGCCTCTTTGCTTTGATGAGAGCTGTGTGGACTTCACAAAGTGAGATACCTCACTGAGGTGCAGCCAAGTTACCTCAGTTAATATTTATTTTATATGAATCTAAAATGTTATTTTCTTAAAAATTCTTATATGGGACTGAGAATTCCTTACTAATATTCCCTAGGCCTTCACAGACAACTGCTGCTACTATTTCCTTCCTTGATGCCTCAGTGACATAACAATATAGGCAAAGGGCTTTGGGTTCATGGACAGTGAGATCATTAACACCATACAGAGCACCATATCAAGTCTCTGATCCACCTAGCATCAGGCAAGATTCTGGTAGCACTTCTTTGTTGGTTTCCATGATTCTTCATTGCCCTCTCCATTCTAAGACAGATGAGTCACATACACACACACACACATACACACACGGGTCCATACATACCTGTGTCAGACATCAGGTCACAAGTACTTAAGGGTGGGATTTGCATCATGACATCACCATGTAAAATAATTAAATGTATCACTGGAGAATAATCATCTTGATTATATTTCATGTTAATTGCATGTTAATTAAATTTATTTTTTGCCTCTTTTGTTGTAGTCCTGCCAAGTATTTTCAGGAATGCAATCCATGGATTGCTCCATTTATGCCATATAAATGAAATCTCTTCAAGATGAACTCAACTGTTGATGATTTCATGGACATGTCTATTCAGTTTTCTCAGAAACATTTCAAAAGTGGTTTGCTATTGTCTTCTTCCATGATGTTTTTTTTTCCAGCCTAGTGATACAGCCATGGTATCCTTGGTAGTTACCCATCCAAGTACTGGGCAGGTCCAACCCTACTTAGCTTCCCAGACAGATATTGCCTTGGTGTTGCTATCTAATAAGGTTGTTTTATACAAATGATTGATTGTACATATATCTCTGTAAAAATCATTTTTGTTTTTTAAAGATGACACACAACTCTTTGTAAAATGGATTATCAACATTTTATCTTGCTGCTTGAGCTTTAAGTCAGTTTCCTTGATAATTTGCTTATAAATAAAGCTGCAAAAAAGAGAAGTATTATAATCCCCTTGGTCTGCTAAATTACACACTGTTTGTGCTAGATGTTGAAGAGGAACATGTGGTTTTGCAGATCATCGGCACAGCACTGCCAAACAAATTATTAGCGCTGTCAGTTTTTCTAGTGTGGTGGAGAAATTGGAAAAGGAAACAGAAGAGTCAAACTGGTACTCTTCTTCTTTCCTTTCATTTTTCAAATTGCTTTAACTCATGATTAATCTGTAGAACTTCATCAGCCCTGGTCTGGGTTTATCGTGAAATGACATAGTTCATATGTGTGCAAACAATTTAACAAGACAGTCGTAGAATGGAACAAAACAGACTAATTCTTCTGTGGTTGTGAGAAAAATCAGTTTTAAAAGCAATGGCATTACTGCAGCTTGTTCAGAATAAAGGTCACAGTGGTTCCTTGGCAAGATGACAATGTGACTCTTGGGAGATTGGGTCATAGGCAGCTTAGAGAACTGGAAAATTGAGTATAGGAAGCATTCATTTTGCAGAATATCAGCCTGAGTGACATCCAGCAAGCAAAAGAACCAGAACGTGTATCCATAGCCAGCCACAACTGCCCAGGCTGCTTGTTGCCCATTTCTACTCTTTGGCTCATGCTTATGAAGTAGGCAAACTTCTTCACATTAAAGATTTACAGAATTAATGAATCCATGTTTATCCTACTGGATGATTTACTAAGAAAATGGAAGCCATCACAAAAATGGATGGAACGTTATGTTGTCAGTGGGCATCTGGGATGGTGGGTGGAGAAGTCATAGTGCCTGCATAAAGGAACTCTGTGGTAAAATAAACTTTCTTGAAAGAACTACTATTCCTTAAATACAACCTATCAACCATTGAATGCCCTTCTATAAATCATTATAATGCCCCTCCTTCTTTTAGGGGGGAGGGGCCTTAATTGGGTGGCAAATTGTACAGTGGGGCTCTATAATCAAATTGATTGGATTTTGGACCATACAACTTTGGGCAACAGTCTCTTGAACTTTTCCATCCTTTTAAGAAGAAGGGGGGCGGGGGGGAGAGAGTTCCTTTCACCGCGTTTCATAGTTCGTTCTTCTCCCCATGAAATTTTAGGAATTCAAATTGTGTACATGGGCATCTACAGTGAGCCAAGATTACATCAAAATGAGGACACTTACATGGTGATGTCATGATGCAAATCCCACCCTTAAGTACTTGTGACCTGATTTCTGACAAAAGTATGTAAGGACCCTGTGTGTGTGTCACTCATCTGTCTTTAAGAATGGAGAGGGCAATGAAGAATCATGGAATCACTGTGTGTGTATGTTTGTATGTGTTGTTTCTGTTAAAAGTGACAGGCAGCAAAACGCCTGTGATGGATACCTCTGGTATAGTTTTTAGGAATCAAGGGTTCTTACTTTACATACTGTACTTAGAGATCTGGACTTCTTGTTTCCTTTCTACAAGTTCCAAATATCAATTCCTCCAGTTTCTCCAACCATTAATCTCAGGGACCTTAAACTCTTCTGTTCTTCTTCCAACAATAGGGGAACTGAGGTCACCCAATACCCTGTTCTGTCTTGACAAGCATAGGATACGATGCACTAGCTCCTCCCCATCCAAAAGTCTTCATAGGTGTAGGACAATAAATCCATTTATCCTTGAACACTGGCCATTTGTGCTGAATGTTTTATTAACATTGTTGAATATGTGGTGAAAGGTGAAAGGTCCCCTGTGCAAGCACCAAGTCAGGTCTGTCCCTTTGGGGGACACCGCTTTCGTGATGTTTCCTTGGCAGACTATAGGGGGGTGGTTTACCATTGCCTTCCTCAGTCGTCACCTTCCCCAGCAAGCTGGGTGCTCATTTTACCAACCTCAGAAGGATGGAAGGCTGAGTCAACCTGAGCCGGCTACCCGAGAACCCAACTTCCGCTGGGATCAAACCTGGGTTGTGGGGAGAGTTTTGGTTGCGATACTGCCACCTACCACTCTGCACCACATGAGGCTATTGTTGAATATGTATTATTCAAATTATTCAAATTAAATGGTAATAAAGTTGCTAAGCACCTCATGTAATTAATAGATGAAACATATGAATGGAGACTCACGTGAATCTTACCAATGGGCTTTCCAGGGCTGCAAAACTACATGGTGTTGATTTATCATTGGTAACAACTCGTTCCATTACTAGATGCAAAATACTATTTTCTTTAGGACTTTATTCCATACTGGTTTCTCTCTCCCTCTATAATTTGTTTACCTCTATCACTGCTCAGTATTCACTCTTTGCCATTCCCTCTCCCACCTCCACTGTACAATATGCTTTCCCATTTTTCCTCCTGATTGTGCTATTTCCCCTGGAATTACTTTGCCACTTGGGGCTGTAAGAGAAAGAAAAATCTTCCTCCCAAGCCAATGGTTCAGAAACAATTAAGGCTGTATTTCCAGTATTGATACTTGAAATGATAGCAGAGTGAGCAGATGAAAAGAAGATTTCCTAGAGGACTGGCATTCTTATAAAGTATTGTTCTGTCTAGCAACTTGCATAGACTTCTGCTAATTTTTACTGTTATTATTAAAACATGAAGAACTCTAAAGCAATCTTAACACTTAATAAGATTAACATTCCTCTCTCTTATATATTTTCCTATAAAAACAATATTGCTGAGTATACATTGTTCTCTTCCTTAATGCCTAGAGTGGCCATATGTCCTAATTTGAAAAGGACAGTCCTCTGTTTAAAAGGCTGCCCTCACTTTCTCAGAGACACCCAGTCTAAATCCCTATTTTTTAAAGACATCTGTGGTTTTTTTAAAATCTTTTATTTAAAGATAAAGAAGCAAAGGAGGGAGATTAGAAGCCCTGGAGTCATCCTTCAGTAGTGAGCACTTGGACCATAGGCTTCTACATTATGGCAAGATGTATTAAATTAATTTCAAAATTATGCTGGCTATATCCAAATTTGTATCTATCCTAAATTAGTCTTTGCCAATGCAAAGATGCAACCCTCTGATTTCTTTAGCATTTTTATTTTCTGGTGCTGAATAAAGAGCTACAGCAGTCACAACTAGGAAGACAAGAAGAAGTCGTATTCAAAAAGTACAGCATTTGACCATGTACAACCAGTTTATGCAAGTCTAGAAAGGCATCTTTTTAGCCCAAGAAATCATTGTGATGTTCAATGAACAAAGTTTCCTTCAGGGGGAAAAAAAAAAGCTTTCTTCAGGAAATGAAAGAATTCCCAAAATAAAAAGGAAAAATAGGGACACAAACTTCCATGGAAGAAGTTTATGAAACAAGCTACAGAAATGGAGCAACATCTATAAATTGAAGGGGAAAAATAATTTTGTATTGGGGAAATTGACCAACTTTCTTCTTCTTTAGCTAACTTGCACATGAGCAATTCTTGATCTGTTCCACAGTCAGCACCTGGCCATGTCTTTGATGCTCCTCCACCTCCTGTTATCAGTAATACATTTGATTTCTATATACTCCATCTGGTCATGTCCAAATATAAAAGTGTTGTTTTCTTTGTTTGAAGACAGGTTAGCTATGAAGAAATCATTAAAATGGCAGAAATTGATAAGCCAGTCTTCTTCAATATTTTTTGAAGAAAAAAATATTGGAAGAAAGGAATGTTAATCATTTCTATAATGTTGTCAAGAGAACCATATAGATGTATCCATGAAGTTGCTGGAAAATGAATCTGACTCAAAGAAACCTTATTTTACCCACAGCACTGTATTTTTTTAAAATTTCCTTTCTTTAAATTTGAGTTTTATGCCACCTCTACTGTCTAAACATGCCACTAATGTGTGGACAGTATGGAGGTAAGATTCTCCTTCTTCACAATCTTAATTGCATGGAGTAAATAGCTACTTAATAGAGTTTCAATATTTGCTTAAAATCCAAACACAATTCTGAATTAAAAGACCTTGGTTTATCCTGAGACCCTGGTATTTTCCTAGAACTGATTAGCCCATTCATTGTCTTCTAAAACAAAATGATTTTCTGCAGCCTTAAAACTGCTATGAACATATGACCTTTTGACCTCAATTTATGTATGTCCAGATGTGGGGAGGAAGGAGTGCAGTTAATGCATGGATAGCCAGGTTCTGGTTTTTCATCCGAAGGAAGAATTTTAAATAGTCCCTTTGCCGTAGTTCATGCATTGTGGACTGTCAAGCATTTGATAATCCTGTTTCTGCATTCAGCTAGGCAGAAAAAAAAATGAGGGGCGGAATAATCAAGCCCCTGGTGTACCATCATGCACTGCTAGTGGTTTCTATTAAACCACAGATTTCACACATCCAGTAAATATGCATTCTCACAGTCCTTACTATTTCTTTATTTCTTTAGCATAGATGGCAAGAACAGTCAATTTTTGACACATTTCTGCTTCATAGTTGAACTAGTAGGTAATGCAGAGGGACTTGAAAACTTCAAGCACTTGACTGCAATATGTAGCATTAATTTAGCCATGGTTCCCCAAATAGAAAATCAACTTGACTTCTGGTTTCTGTAAAACAAAGGTCATGATAACCTGTCCTAACCATTTCCTCTTTTGTTATCCTTCTGTGGTTTCCCCCAGTTCCACTGTGTACTAAATTGAGATTCAGCAAATGATTGGTGATTCTGTTTGAGACAGATATTCTCAGCTGCAATTCAGACAAAATTCATTTAACCTTGGACATAAAAGTTAAGATCTTTCTATGGTTTGCAGCAGCTCTGTAATTTTTTTCTGAGTGCTGTGTTCACAGAGCAGCTGAGTGGACTAAAAACGTAATGCAGAAAGCTAAACTAATAAAAAATTCTAAGATGGTAAGTGGAAATTTTCTTTAGGATCTAACCTCACTGTACAATTGAATCTAGATTAAGACTTCATCAAAGGATCTTAAAGACTTTAGTAATCTGAGGAAAAGATGTATTTGTTTTATAGGGTTGCAGACAAGTACTATGTTTGCTCTAATACCATATTAAATCTAATATTTACATTTATCCTATTTAATGTTATGTCCTGGTCTTTTCCAGTTTGGGGTATGCAACATCCAGCATGCTATCCAAATTCCAACTGTGACCCTCACTCTCCAAAAAATTTCACTTCCCTGATTTAGGGTTTTTCAAACTGATAACCAATTTTTTTTTAGGCCTATAAGCTAATTAGAACCTGGCTCTTGTACTTTCAACAGCAGTCAGCAGATTCTCAAGAGGTTTCCCCAGCTTTTAATTATCTTGTTTGGAATATGAATTTGCCAAGCACAAATTGTGGCACAAATTGCTTTTCATTTCCCTAATAAATTTTTTCTCCAAGTGGAAATGCAAACTAAGAGTTTGCACATGTGCAGCCAGACTGGAGGGTGGGGGGGAGAAAGTGGTGGGGGAGAGGGGGGTCCCTTGTTACTTTTTGCCTATTCAATAGAGAGATATTTTATTCCTTCCTGGAACCCCAACCTAGAACCATCTGCAACCTCACCTTTTGAAAAGCTTCTTTTAACTGATAGTTTCTCAACTACAATGAGCCAAAATTTGAAGTCAAACATTATTCATATCATGATGCGGCTGAGTAGCAAAGGGGCTAGAATAAATGTACTTGCCAGAGATACAAATGCATAACCATCCAGTGCTGACAACCAGACCAGTGAGAAATAACACAGATTCACTTAAATGAAGTGATCTGAGCCATGGAAGTGGTCCAGTTCACTTTGCTGAAACATAGAGGTCGCCCACTTTGCCTCCATGTGTGATCTGGAATTGCTTTGACCAGTGATGCAGGAGAAGGGTTCTCCTATAGCATTGGCCAAAGTGTTTTTCCAGGCTGGATAATGTCCTCTGTAGAGGCCACTCAGCCTGGAATACCTTCAACTCATGCTAAGGCACTTCAGGCTGGCACATCAAGAGACTTGGGCAGTCTCCAAATGATCAGCCTGTGATCTTACCACGGTCTCATAAACTAAGTCAGTACAGATAGAAACTACCAGGGGCAATTAAATCCAAGAGCACATTTTGGATTCTCTTATAGTATAGTAATAGAGGAAGATGTTGTGGAAAATGAGCAATTTGAAAATGAACCATTGCTTCAAGGGGAATGAGATGTCAGTTCTGCCGTCCTTATTTTCTGAGAATACAGTAAGAGAAGATGCTTTTGAAAGCAGTAAATAGGTAGGATGCACAAATAACGAAAGCAAGAGGCTGAAACAGAGGCAGGAAAGAGGAAGCCTCTTCTGTAATATCGAAGGGGCCTGGCAGGAGTATACCAGCCCTACCCTCCTTTTATTGCCTTCCATGGGTTTCCTTGTGCTAGCAATCACAACGCCTCTATCAATCTGTTTGCGCATTGCAAGTAGGCTGAAAGAAGCAGCTCTGTAGATGAAGGATTTTTTTTCTCCAAGTTCCACTATGGTTCACATAGAATAAGCTGGGCTAAACAAATCCATCCACAGCACAAGCAGTAGCCCGTATATACTTAACTCAGAATAAAAGCCATTGAAGTCAGTTGGACCTAATACAGTAAGTATGCATAAGCTTATGCTTGCTGAGCTGAGATTTCTAGTCTCTTCCTCCCAACATGTGGGAACATAGTTTACACAACAGAATGTATGTATGTGCAGATGGGGGATCAATTAATTTCATAAATGTGATGCCTAATTTTACTGACAATGAATATTTAACCATTCATTCATTCAATGATATATTTTGGGGGACTTCCAGTGGGAATACGAGAGTCTGAACAGCTGTGCCCACGAGCTCCACTGGCAGATATGACAATGTGGCTTTGGGGGGGGGGGGGCTGAGGCAGGCTTTTTCTGAAGTCCTAGAGCATTTGCATGGACAGAAAATGCTCAGAATCATCCCATCGGTCCTCCAGAATGGTTCCTTGCAGTCAGAGGATCACAGAAAGCATTGGCACTAATCTGGTAAGAGACGCCGGGAGGCTGGGACGTCACCATTCCCAAACTGCGCTGTAGCCTTAAACGGACACTAAGACTAGCCACCCCATTTCTAAACCACCTAAGTTATACATTTTTTTTAAAGTTTATGTACCCTAAGAAAGGCTTTCTACAGCAAGGAGAAGCAGGCTGTCTTGATGCCTATCCTTATTTCTGGATCAATTAAAAAAAAAAAAAAGCTTTGGCTTGACTGAGAATAAATAATCATCTTCCTGTTATTTATTTATTTATTTATTTATCCATCCAATTTGTCCCTGCCCATCTCCTCCCATTGGGGGACTCTGGGCGGTTTACAACAATCAATCAAAACAACAATCATAAATATACAATATAAAAATACAATAATAAATAATATAAATAAAAGTAAAGATAAAACGTCCAAGTGGTGAAAGAATCTAAAACAGTCCAAGTGTGGGAGGAGTTGTCTATAGCAGCCATCCCCATGTAGATCTATTCCCTTCTCCACCCCAAGCGAGGCGGCAGAACGAGATCTTCAGACTCCTCTGAAAGGCCAGGAGTGATGGGGCAGCATGTTCCACATGGTGGGAGCTACTGCAGAGAAGGCCTGCTTCCTGGACCCCACCAAATGAAGTTGCCTTAAAGACGGGGTCCGCAGCATGTCCTCTCTGCACGATTGAAACCTTTGTTGAAATGCAGGTGATGATTACATTTTGGTGTTGAAGGGGTAGTCTGAGTTGCAAATTACAAATGGAGTGGATTTTTGGATGGAATGTTATGGGAAAGAAGATGCTATGTTCTGTGGGAGTTTTTTTTGCTGAGAAGTCTAAGTTTCTAAGGGGGGCAGCTGGGCTGTTTGATTTCTGTACGAAAAATGCCTTGTGTGTAATATGGAGATATGTAAATGCACTGGTATATTTTGAAGCTTCAGCAAAGGATCGTTACCTTGTCGTGGTGCTGGAGCTTGAGCACCTCAATGATGCCATGAGCTAAACCGTGAAGGGCCACCCAAGACGGGAAGGTCATGACAGAGAGGTCAGACTAAATGTGATCCCTGAGGAAGGTAATGGCAACCCACCCCAGTATCCTTGCCGTAAAAACTAAATGGATCAGTACAACCAGAGATATGTCGGTATACCATCGGAAGATGAGACCCCCAGGTCGGAAGATGGTCAAAATGCTACTGGGGAGGAACAGAGGATGAGTTCAACTAGCCCCAGACGTGATGACGCAGCTAGCTCAAAGCCGAAAGGACGGCTAGCGGCCGACGGTGCTGGTGGTGAACGGCGAATCCGATGTTCTAAGGATCAACAGACCATTGGAACCTGGAATGTAAGATCTATGAGCCAGGGCAAATTGGATGTGGTTATTGGTGAGATGTCAAGATTAAAGATAGACATTTTGGGTGTCAGTGAACTGAAATGGACTGGAATGGGCCACTTCACATCAAATGACCACCAGATCTACTACTGTGGACAAGAGGACCACAGAAGAAATGGAGTAGCCTTCATAATTAATAGTAAAGTGGCTAAAGCAGTGCTTGGATACAATCCAAAAAATGACAGAATGATCTCAATTCGAATTCAGGGCAAGCCATCTAACATCACAGTGATCCAAATATACGCCCCAACCACAAATGCTGAAGAAGCTGAAGTAGAACAGTTCTATGAGGATCTGCAGCACCTACTGGACAACACGCCTAAAAGAGATGTTATTTTCATCACAGGAGACTGGAATGCTAAGGTGGGCAGTCAAATGACACCTGGAATTACAGGTAAGTATGGCCTGGGAGAACAAAACAAAGCAGGACATAGGCTGATAGAATTTTGCCAAGACAATTCACTCTGCATAACAAACACGCTCTTCCAACAACCTAAGAGACGGCTTTATACATGGACTTCACCAGATGGACAACACCGAAATCAGATTGACTACATCCTTTGCAGCCAAAGGTGGCGGACATCTGTACAGTCAGTAAAAACAAGACCTGGAGCTGACTGTAGTTCCGATCACGAACTTCTTCTTGCACAATTTAGGATCAGACTAAAGAGATTAGGGAAGACCCACAGATCAGCTAGATATGAGCTCACTAATATTCCTAAGGAAGATGCAGTGGAGGTGAAGAATCGATTTAAGGGACTGGACTTAGTAGATAGGGTCCCGGAAGAACTCTGGACAGAAGTTCGCAGCATTGTTCAGGAGGCGGCAACAAAATACATCCCAAAGAAAGAGAAAACCAAGAAGGCAAAATGGCTGTCTGCTGAGACACTAGAAATAGCCCAAGAAAGAAGGAAAGCAAAAGGCAACAGTGATAGGGGGAGATATGCCCAATTAAATGCAAAATTCAAGAGGTTAGCCAGAAGAGATAAGGAATTATTTTTAAACAAGCAATGCGCGGAAGTGGAAGAAGACATTAGAATAGGAAGGACAAGAGACCTCTTCCAGAAAATTAGAAACATCAGAGGTAAATTCCAGGCCAAAATGGGTATGATCAAAAACAAAGATGGCAAGGACCTAACAGAAGAAGAAGAGATCAAGAAAAGGTGGCAAGAATATACAGAAAACCTGTATAGGAAGGATAACAATATCGGGGATAGCTTTGACGGTGTGGTCAGTGAGCTAGAGCCAGACATCCTGAAGAGTGAGGTTGAGTGGGCCTTAAGAAGCATTGCTAATAACAAGGCAGCAGGAGACGACGGCATCCCAGCTGAACTGTTCAAAATCTTGCAAGATGATGCTGTCAAGGTAATGCATGCTCTATGCCAGCAAATTTGGAAAACACAAGAATGGCCATCAGATTGGAAAAAATCAACTTATATCCCCATACCAAAAAAGGGAAACACTAAAGAATGTTCAAACTATCGAACAGTGGCACTCATTTCACATGCCAGTAAGGTAATGCTCAAGATCCTTCAAGGTAGACTTCAGCAGTTCATGGAGCGAGAATTGCCAGATGTACAAGCTGGGTTTAGAAAAGGAAGAGGAACTAGAGACCAAATTTCCAATAGCCGCTGGATAATGGAAAAAGCCAGGGAGTTTCAGAAAAACATCTATTTCTGTTTTATTGACTATTCTAAAGCCTTTGACTGTGTGGACCATAACAAATTGTGGCAAGTTCTTAGCGGTATGGGGATACCAAGTCATCTTGTATGTCTCCTGAAGAATCTGTATAACGACCAAGTAGCAACAGTAAGAACAGACCACGGAACAACAGACTGGTTTAAGATTGGGAAAGGAGTACGGCAGGGCTGTATACTCTCACCCTACCTATTCAACTTGTATGCAGAACACGTCATGCGACAAGCTGGGCTTGAGGAATCCAAGGCTGGAGTTAAAATCTCTGGAAGAAACATTAACAATCTCAGATATGCAGATGATACCACTTTGATGGCTGAAAGTGAAGAGGAACTGAGGAGCCTTATGATGAAGGTGAAAGAAGAAAGTGCAAAAGCTGGCTTGCAGCTAAACCTAAAAAAAACCAAGATTATGGCAACCAGCTTGATTGATAACTGGCAAATAGAGGGAGAATATGTAGAAGCAGTGAAAGACTTTGTATTTCTAGGTGCGAAGATTACTGCAGATGCTGACTGCAGTCAGGAAATCAGAAGACGCTTAATCCTTGGGAGAAGAGCAATGACCAATCTCGATAAAATAGTTAAGAGCAGAGACATCACACTGACAACAAAGGCCCGCATAGTTAAAGCAATGGTGTTCCCCATAGTAGCGTATGGCTGCGAGAGCTGGACCATAAGGAAGGCTGAGAGAAGGAAGATCGATGCTTTTGAACTGTGGTGTTGGAGGAAAATTCTGAGAGTGCCTTGGACTGCAAGAAGATCCAACCAGTCCATCCTCCAGGAAATTAAGCCAGACTGCTCACTTGAGGGAATTATATTAAAGGCAAAACTGAAATACTTTGGCCACATAATGAGAAGACAGGACACCCTGGAGAAGATGCTGATGCTAGGGAGAGTGGAAGGCAAAAGGAAGAGGGGCCGACCAAGGGCAAGATGGATGGATGATATTCTAGAGGTGACGGACTCGTCCCTGGGGGAGCTGGGGGTGTTGACAGCCGACAGGAAGCTCTGGCATGGGCTGGTCCATGAAGTCACGAAGAGTCGGAAGCGACTAAACGAATAAACAACAACAATATTTTGAAGTGGGGTAAAGAATTAAGAATGTTTATTTGGATTGATATTTATTTATTTATTTTCTCTCCCACCTTTATTATTTTTATAAATAACCCAAGGCGGCAAACATACCTATTACTCCTTCCTCCTCCTATTTTCCCCACAACAACCCTGGGAGGTAAGTTGGACTGAGAGGGAGTGACTGGCCCAAGGTCACCCAGCCAGCTTTCATGCCTAAGGCGGGACTAGAACTCTCAGTCTCCTGGTTTCTAGCCCAATGCCTTAACCACTAGATCAGACTGGCTTATATATTAAGCCTTGCATGTTTCCATTTTTCTTTAATGATTTGGATTAAGACTTACTGGATTGCTTTTAAGGTTTGTTTGATTTTTTTAAGATTTATAAGATATAATAATAATTCCTTGGTTTTAGGTTTAATAGGGTTAAGATTGTTATAATATTAATTATAAATGTAGACAATTTAAACATTTTTATAATCTGATTTTTATTATAGTGGACAGAAATATATAGAATAGTGGTAGAAAGGAAATAATTAAATAAATGTTGTTGTGGGGGGAGTTATTTGAAGGTTTATATATTTCTTTTTATTTTAATATAAGGGGAACGAGCAATTGCATTAGTGATTTGTATATGTGCTAATGGAAGGATTTATAGAAATAATATGATCTTGGTTTGATATAGAGTAAGGGATTGATTATGGATATTGCTGTATATTCTTGTGGTCACCTCTTTATGTAATCTTCAAAAATTCTTTTTTCTTGTGTTTCACACTCATTTTTTTTTCTTTTTGTAGTTTTTTGCTTTTTTGTAGTTTTTATCTTTGTTTCAAACTTAATAAAATTCTTATTTAAAAAATGGTATTTGGGGAGCATGATCTCGCTCGTTCTGTAATGTGGCCTCTGATTAGTGCATGTTTGAGTTTCTACATGTGTGGGAGAGTATTCACATCTGCATATATTTATAGGATCTATGTACATATATAAACAAGGATATATACGTTTTTGTTGGAGTGGAGGTGGGCAGCTAAGATTGATTTATACTTTGCAGAAAGCACAAATGGAGATCTAACAAAACCCTGTGAGATACAAAAGGAACAAGATGGGGATGCCCACTGTTCCCTTTATTTTGGTTCTTAAAATACTGACTAGAGATATAAGACATGATGAGAAGGTTGTGGGAGTAAAGATTAAAAAAGAAACTTATAAGTTAAGACCTTTTACAGATGACTTGATGTTGGTTTTGGAAGATCCTTTAAAGGGAATTGAAACATTAATGGGAAAACTAAAATAATTTGGTGCATTAAGCTATTTACAGAATAATTTCTCTGAAAAAGAAGGACGGCCAAGATTTTTTTTATACTATACCAATGCTTCATTCTGTCTATGAGATACAATAACTAATCTTTTCATTAAATGGTAGTTCAGTCAAGAACCAAGTCTTTTTAATATATTGCCAATAAATGATCAAGGAAAAGATCCTTAATCATTATTACACTTTCCTTAGTATCATAGAGTTGAAAGTGATTATAGAGGCCATCTAGTCTAAGTCTTGCTCAGTAAAGGGTCCATTAAAACACCTCTGACAGATGTCAAGCCACCCTCTGTTTGAAGACCTCTAGTAAAAGAGAACTCACCAAAACATGTGGCAGCCTGTTCTATAGATGACCCCTCATATAGTCAGAAAGTTCTTCTTTTATCTACCTTGAACTTCCTTCTTTGTAGTTTTACCCATTGGTTCTGGTCCTTACCTTCTGAGACAATACAAAATAAGTTGACCTCTCTTATGAGGGACAACCCTTCAGATATTTGAAGACTGCTATTATATCTTCCCTCAGCCATCTTTTCTGCAAGCTAAACATACCCAGATATATCACCAACATTTTTAATCTGTGGTGCCCAGAATTGAACACAGTATTCCAAATAGGATCTGACTAGGACAGAGTAGAATTCTCCAGGAGTTCTTATAGATTATGAAGAGAGTTTCTGTGGTAATCTCATTAAAAAACTATTGTAAGGCTTCCTCGACATTTTTTTTTTCTTTAGCCAGCCAAAAGTAGCACTTGATTATTTGAGAGGATCTCTGTGGACAGAAATCAGTTTAATGGGTCTTGTCTAATGCAGTTCTTACATTGTGACTTGGCCACGTTTAACTATTTTGTAGTCCAGAAGATTCTGTTAAAGTCTATGGAGTAGGCCTCAATGTGAAAGGTGAAAGGTCCCCTGGGCAAGCACCAAGTCACATCTGACCCTTTGGGGGGATGCCGCTTTCATGACGTTTTCTTGACAGACTATATAGTGATGGGGAAATACCCTAAGTTGAACTCATAATTGATTCACAATTATTTTTAGAATAATTTTTAGAAAAGTATTTTTAGAAAACCCTTGAGAATTTCCTTGACAATCTACTAGACATATAATTTTGGACACTGACATTTGCTTGAGGCATGTGGTCTCATTATAAACTAAAAATACCTTGAAAGTACAGGATGGGGGTAATGCTAATATGGCAGGTACACTTGGGATACATGTGAAAATCCCACCAACTGGCTCCATCAATGCCTCCTCTGAATAAGAGGTAGGGGACCCACTAGAGAATCCCATTAAAAAACAAAATATGATAGAAGCCTGAACAGTTCTAAAATAGCCCAAAATGTCCTCTTTCATGAATGCCTCACCCAATTTCCTCCCCAAATGCCTATCTTCCAGGCTGTGATACCATGAAATAGTGGTGAGATGAAGAGGCAAACAAGCAGCAGCGGTTTTTTGATTGAATACAGATCATGGCCTCATAGGATACAACTTTTGGTTCATTGTGTGAATCATACCCATTTCCTAGACTATTCAGGACTTAATACTGCAAATCATATACATGTTTCTAAACTTGGGGGCACTAGTGGTCTGTAACAGTCCTACAGATGGGCCTTGGTGCAATTGCCAAGATAACATTCTTTTTCTTTTTTTCTGGCCAAAATATAAAGAGATAAACAAATTTCATAAGATTTACCATTTGTTAGCCAAGAATACCAAAATCTCATGACATTTGATGATAACACATGATTTTGATCATTTTATTTAACTTATGGGTCCTGCAGACCCCATTTGGGAAAGGACATCACACAGGATGAAATAAGGGGTTTTTAGTATGCTTTCTGATGGAGCCATTTTCAAGTTGTTGATCTTTGAACAACAGAGCTTGGGAGCTGTTTTTCAGATTTCCAACAATGCCTCTAATGTAACATTATTTTAAGACAAAACAATGGGCTTCCTATGGCTGATGGAACAGACTGAGCTCTGATTCAGTTTAAACTGGGCAGTCAGATAATATTCAGAGTCTAGTAATTTGGATTTGAACTGGGGTTTATGTACATCACCATATAGAACCTAAATACAGAAGAAGATCAATATAGACATCCTGAAAGTTCTGTATAGAAATCTGATAGCATGCTTGCATCACTTGCTTATTTTGGATTAAGCAGCCCCTTTCACCTTGATTGCTTACTGCTTACTTATTATGTTATCTTTGGGGGTTTTTTCCTAGGCCGGCTGGCTGGCTGGATGGCTGGCTGGCTGGCTGGCTGGCTGGCTGGCTGGCTGGCTGGCTTGCTTTCTTTCTTTCTTTCTTTCTTTCTTTCTTTCTTTCTTTCTTTCTTTCTTTCTGTCTGTCTGTCTGTCTGTCTGTCTGTCTGTCTGTCTGTCTGTCTTTCTTTCTTTCTTTCTTTCTTTCTTTCTTTCTTTCTTTCTTTCTTTCGCTGTCTGTAGCATATATGCTTTTTTGCTTCTCACTTTTTAATAAAATAGGATTTTGTCTCTGTTGTTCCACATTTACATCCAACTGCTGAAATGAAATTCTTTAGTTACGAAGGAGGACAAAGAAGCATTCAGCCAAAGCATGGAGGAATGAGTTGTGGCCATTATCCTAGTCTTTAGATAATTCTTTTGCTACAAAGGAGAGCAAAATGTAAGATTCAACAATAGTATGGAAGCAAAGAAAGAGGTGAAAAGTTCATTTGGGAAGTTATTGCGTTATCTTTTGTGGATGCTACAGTCGTATTGAAAATATTTCTGCTTTGGATTTTTTCTATTTATAGTTTCTCATTTAATTTATAAATGTTAGCATAAGGAAAGTATGATTTATGACTTCACATTTTTCATCTGTTCCCTGCTTCTGTTATAGATAATTCAGCAGTTTTGACTTCAGTCTGCCACTTTTCCAATAGAGGAATACTTGTTCATCAAAAATATAAGGCTAATCTTTTATCTTCTCTCACCACTTAGCAACACATAGACAGTATACAATGGCATATGCTATTGTCAAAGCTACAAGGTGATCCATTATATTGCCAAAAAATCAGAATTTGGCAGTCTGTACAAATCTGCACAATTCCTCTTACTTTGCATAATTTTATTCTGCTTAAGTTAGTTATAGAAATTGAACAATTTGAAGGATTCCAGCCCCCACCCATTCATCTCCCTTCCATCCACTAGATTCATGCACCCCCTCCCAGTTATCCTTTGCCACTTCAGGGTTGTGAAAAGTATCTTCATTGACACCAGAAGTACAAAAGTGCATGTAGGCATACATAAATTTAATGAAATACACCTAAAACCTCATTCTATATCATATGACAGTGTAGCATAGTTCTGTTTTGGAGAAATAAATATAACTCTACTCTGTTTAGTTTGCAATCAAAATCCATCTACTTCCTTTGTTGCTTTTTCTGCAGCTCTGGCTCCATTTTTGCCTCAGGTTAGGGAGGAATCTATCCTTAATTCTCATCCAACCATCTCAGTTCTGACCTTATCATTAATTAAACTGATGTAACTGCTTGGGCACCAGATTCTGGGATATGGCAGTAAGGTGATAGAGGAGAAAGCTTCATCTATGCAGCCTGCTAAATTTCCCTGATGCCTGCAGATGTTATGGAGACACTGTCCCAAAGTCAGTAATGGTGAATGTTTGAACTGCCAGTTAAGTTGGCTAATGTATAAGGGATAGTATGGGAAGCACTATCCTGTAGTTTGTCTCAGACATTAAAACATTTTGGATCGATCCTGAAACAACTTGATGTAAAAGGTGAAAGGTCCCCTGTGCAAGCACTGAGTCATGTCTGACCCTTGAGTAAAAGAAGCCTGAAACAACTTACAGGCTTCTTTTACTCATAGGTTAGGCTTAATCATCACAAGTCATGTCAAAGAATCAGG
Organism: Candoia aspera; assembly: GCF_035149785.1. Lineage (NCBI taxonomy): Eukaryota > Metazoa > Chordata > Lepidosauria > Squamata > Candoiidae > Candoia > Candoia aspera. The sequence goes on from NC_086155.1 coordinate 193,423,776, forward strand.
TATGAGTCATCACAGTGATAATGAAACCAATGACTCAAAAAGGTGATAGAATCTCCTTAACTGGAAGAACAGCCCTCTAGAATGCCATCTGCCTGGGATGGCTGAATTTGGATCCTTGCACTGAAGAGGGAGTTAAACTCAATGGCCCCTTTTAGTTAGAAGATTTAATGATCAAGAGGCAATTAATGAAGAGATATGGGATCATGATGCATATGTGATGCAACTCTTTGCTGTCAACTAGCTCTAGGAGATACTATAGGGAATAAATCTTCATGGACCTCCCAGCTAAATATCAAAGACTTCTGTTACTGCTAAAATGACTCAACAACAATATCTCTTTTCAGCTATTAAAGCATTAGTCATTTTTATCTGCTATATATTAATATCCTTAATGTTGAAAAATGTCCTCCCCCAGCCTTCATATCATTTTTTTTTTTTTTGTACTGCATATCAACCTCCCACTCATTCCCAGTGAGACAATTTTGGTTCATAAATGATTTTCTTTCAATTCTCTAATAGGAAGGAAAGTTCAAATTAGAACTTGAAACGTTAATAATTCATCCACTGATCTCCATCTAATACTTAAGGGATCAGTAGCATAAACAAGTATAAGTGAAGTATCTGTGTAGGATCTTAATTATCTTATACTGGAAATAACTTTTCCTCTAAACTGGAGAGCAAACTTATGGCTACTGTATTTTGATAAGAACTGGGCAAGGGTTGTATATGAATGCCCTGTCTTTCATTGGAGAATTACTTCTGTAGCAGTGTGCAGCCTCTCTGGCTTTCTATGCTTCCATTAAATCTCTGTCCTTTTGATTTTTTTCGAATTGGGAAGTACAAGAGGTCAGGGGTACCTTAGAGTGATTAAAAAAAAAAAGTGTCACAGAAAAACATATTACCAGCAGCTACTCTTCCAAAATAAAGTTAGTTTAGAAAAATGACTAGGAGAAATTCAGGAAAATAAGACAAGACAAAACAAAACAAAACCTCCATCACCCTGAGAAGGATGTTGAACACAGAAACCTCTTTCACAGAGGAAAAAAAATGCAACACAGATTTCAGCAGGACTTTAAATTGAAAACAACTGCTCCATTTTCTTAAGAATATACACTTCAGGAGTAGGCCATTGACTTTGATGCTTCACCCAACCTTTCTTTGAAGAGAAGAACCCTTCAGAGCTTCATGACCTTTTCATATGTCCATCCAGCATTAAGACAAATGGATCCATGATCCAGGTTACTAGGACCTAAAGTAAGATTCCACACTCCATAGTTTGAATGAGCAAATATGATCAAAACACAGAGGCAAACATCTATCTATGGTTAGAATTCCAGATATTGGACTTTGGATATGTTGGATCAGAGAATCATGGCATTTTTTGCTGCCTGAGAATAGCCTATTTATACAGCAAAATAAATAATCAATCCAGAAAATGCTTGGTTACAAATTCCAGGAAACACCTTCACTTCCCAATGAATGATTTATTTTATCAGACTGAAACTGGCAGAACTGAACTTGCCAAACACCCATTTCAAGGAAATATCCTTATGTACCTATTTGTTCATTACAAGGTTTGTATTTTATACAATTTTAAGACCACAATTCATGTTTTATTTGTTTGTTTGTTTAAATTTATTGGCCGCCCACCTCTCATGGACTCCTGTTAGGGATCACATGTATGAGCATTCTAAACAAAAGTGTACAGGTGACTAAATATAATAGAATTTTAGATGATAAAGGATGTATTTTCACAATGGCCTTCGCACAAGGTGCATATTCATATCTATGAGCATGCAAAGTTTCTGTCTCAGATACACATACATAAAATACTCTATGTACTTTATGACATCCAGATTCCCCTCTTCTATCTCCCTAAGCCAGATTATATTAGATGAAATGAGTGTTTTGCAGAAAGAAGGAAAAGGTGGAGATTCTATCACACGATTCCACCGGATTCCAAGAACAGTTTACTCACTGTAAAAAAAGAATGCACACACACACACACACACACACAAACACACACACAGAGAGAGAGACATATGCTATTTAATAGAAAGTGACTTGATCTGTTTGTTAATCATTAACCTATCTATGAATATACTCAGCCACCAACATATGAAACATTTCACCCTTTTCTTTGGGGCATCTATTTAAACCAGGGGTGAAAAAAAAATGTGAATGGGAAGTCAGATGTAGCCAGTGTTTGCATGTGTGCATTTCAGAAGAATGAGAGGTTTAAAAGTGCACATTCATAAATTTATCTTGATACTAGCCTTGTTCCTTGTCCTTGACCTAAATTTTTAGTAAACATTTTGTTATTTTAATTAAGAAAGACTTGAATAGATGCTAGCATGCTGAAAAAACAACATGAAGTATCATCTTTATTTACAAGAATGTGTCTTGTTCCCCCACCCATCAGCCCCACAATAGTTATCCTACGGGCATTCTTAGAAAATTTAAATAGACACCTACAATTCCTTGCTTTGTTTTGCTCTGTGATCTTTTTAGGGAAAAAAAAAAGTGTTTGTTGGAGAGCAGTGAGAGAAACAATGAAACAGAGGGAGAAACCCCACATAGTAGTCCTCTGATAGATGGACATTTTGTAATCATCAGGCATTTTGTGAAAGTGAATCCCCAGATAGCACTCATTTTGTGCTTCTAATATTCTCTCAAAATTCCAAGTCTGAACATCACAAAGATTGTTTCTGGTGGGATTTGCAAAGACCAAATTTCCTAAGATCCCTAATGCAATCTAACTGATTAAGAGAACAGAAAGGTATTCAGATTATGTCATGAAAACATTGTATTGTTGTTTCTTCAAGTTCCCACTCTATTTTTCAAAATTCAGAAAGCCAGGTTTAACTAAGACATAGCATTAATGCAAGTTACTCAAAACCTGTTAATCCTGTGCCCCCACCAGCTGTAAAAAATGGTTCTGTCTTTTGTATTTCATTGTATCCAGCAAGGATTGCATTTTTAACAGCTTATGGTGAATTACAGGGAGTTATGTTATTGCCCAGATGTTTACTATACAAAGGTGTGTTTTCAAAGCTGTAATAAGATGATATGGACAATCAAATACCCCAGCAAAGGTTGAGGATATGGCTTTTTTCATTTGCTGTATTCATTTTTATGCTTCAGTCTGCTTTTATTCTGCTTAACTGGTTGTTGTATTCTTTTATGTTTATTTGTTATTTGTATTATATGCATTTGGGCTGTACAGTGCTTTGGAGCATGCAGGAAAAGGAATACTACACCCACCTGAAACTCTTTAAAGCAGCTGTATCTTTTTTCTAGGATCATGTGACTGTCCAGGCTTTGCAGCTGTTGTGTGATCCCAAGTGAAGAGACAATTATTTTAAAGAGTTGCACTATTTTTGCATTCCCATAGACTACATAGTCCTTTTTTTTTGGAATCAGATCTGAAGCACAGCATAGCCCTAATATTTATGCATTTCTGAGAATACTTTTACATTTACTGCTATGCCGTATTCTATCATCTAGTTAAGACTGATATATTTAATATTCTTATTTTATGCATATATTTAAAAAGCATTGTTATGCTAAAAAGGATTATGAGAAAGAAACCTCAGTTATACAGACTGCAAGACTGTTTCACACAGTGACATTTAACTAGTAAAAAAAAAAAAAAACTTATTCAAAGTGAGATGAACTTCTAGTTCTTTATGGTCACATAACAACCATATGGTTTTCCTAGCAACAATATGGAAGGGGTTAGCCATTACTGACTTCTTGATTTAGTTGGTAGGACTTGGTATTTGCTGGATGCCATGAAAGAAAATATTTTAGGCTTAATGCTTCTAAGGTTTTTTTTTTCTCTGCAAAGTATACCCAAATAGAAAAAGGCTCAGTACCAGAGACACATTTTGCAGTATTTTGTGGTTCAATATCTGAGGGGGAAAAGGAAACCTATCTGAAACTTGGAGAGTTTTTCTCAATCAGTGTAAATCAGGGTTTGGCAAACTGAGCATTTTGGGCTCTAAATGCTGTAATCCTTGATCTTTGCTCATGCTGCCGGGGATTGATTGGAACTTTCTGCCCACCCGCACAAATTATTATGGGGGTGGGCACAAAGTTGTCTACTAAAGTGTAGATGATAGTCATTTCCATTTTATCATTCCGGGTAAGGTTAATGGATAATGAACTTTTCTTAAAGTCAGAGAGGCCAAGTCATCTGAAAAAAAGTAAATGATGCATTGCTGAATAAAAGTATTTATCAAAGAAAGGGGTACGTTGAAAGGAGAATGTATCAACTTTTATCTTTTTACAATGCCCTAAATTCAATGTTTTTAACCTAAGAGAAGATGTCACAGAAAACAAAGCCTATGTACAAAATATTATTTGATGTTATCTGCTTTTTAAGCCTAATCTTAAGCATGTGTTTGCACACACACACACACACACACACACATCCAAATAGCATCTGAGTGAGAGAAAGGTAACTGAGGCTGAATCATTGTTGCAAATCAAATCTCTCTTCATTCTGGAGTATATAATGAAGCGATGTTTGCTTCAATCAAAATAAAATAAAATATCATCTTTCCTTGAAATTATATAATGAAGCAATGTCCATTTCAGTTAAAATAAGGTAGCTGAAACATAGCAGTCCTCTTAAAGTAACAATTTACTGGACCACAGCCTCCAGTATCTCATAACCCACACCTTTTGTTTATATATGTGCGCTGGTCCCCCAAGTCCCACCCACTCTCCAATATTTGCCAATCAGGATGCAGGAGCAAGTTGTCTTTCCCAACATCTACAGTGCAAATATACTGCCCTGTTTTTTGTGCTCATCGTGATGCCATCATAATGGCTATGATTAATAATTTCCCCCCCCACAATGAGTTGGGGTTAGTAATCATGTCATACTGGGCTACTGTTACATACCTGAAGTCATATACATACCACTTTAATTTAATATGGTAATGAAATGCTGATGTCAGAATCAGTTACAGAAGAAAAAGCCATTTCATTTTCAGATACAATTGAATATAAAAAAAGGACTAGCTGAGATTGCTAGACCAGGAGAGAAATTTCAGATGAGGAAAGAAAGAAACAGAGAGGCAAAAATTATAGGAAAAAAATGCTGAAATTGCTACTGTTAGTAGGAGTGAGGAAAAACAAAACAAAACAACAGCTATTTCATTTGGAGTACCACTACAGCATGCTGGATCAATGTTCACCTGAGGGGACGATGTAGATGAACTGGTAGGTAGACAATAATCAGAAAGGAACAACTATTTTTCTACCCAGCTATTCTTTTCAACAACTAATTGTCAGGATGGAGGCAATCCAGAAGCAATAGTTAATGGCTTCTGGATGACTTACCTGAGCATGGGATAAGTATTAAGTTATAAGTAGAGATGGGCATAGATTAGAAGCTTCCAGCTCATGGCAAGAACAAAGGAGGAGAGGGCAAGCATTCCAGTGCAGCCATTAGAGGGATGTTTAGACAAGTGTGCAGCTCAAGGTCAAGTGCCTGGCACTTTCTGGAATGAGGTGCAAAACTAAAAGGAATTTTACCAGACAATAAATTACAGCAAAGAGGAGGAGGAAGGAGGAGAGTAACTGAAATGTTTGAAGGGAAAGTTTTGGGCACGAAAAATCATTCGTGGCTTCGCAAGAACCTGGAATAATATATCTCAATAAAGAAGTTTCCCATATCCTTCATGGCGTGTATTGGGAGTTACTACTTTTGAGATTGCCAGGACCAAGAACCTCATACTAATCTGTTCTATCAAAAATCTATGTGGAACCAAATTCAGTCATTTTATGAATCTAGGCAGGGAGGAAAAGAGGTTAGAAGGGGGATTTAGTTAAAATTTTAATAAAGTATCAGGGAAATCTAGCCTTTATTTTATTTAGTTGTTCCAGCCTGTTGACTCTTCTTCTTCCCATTTTTTTCAATTCCTGTATAGTGTTTGCAACTGTGTCTATGGAAGCATGCAAAAATAATATCAGAACTTTATTTATTTCTGTCCTTGTGTTCGTTTTAGAAATAAAGTGATATACTGATCTTTTAAAAACATACCTCTGATTGGGCCATCTGACTCTTATATCACACTGTTTGTGATTTTTTAAAGTTTGTTTTGCTTTATTTTCCTGAATGATAGTATTGATTTTAAGAAGGATAAAGAAGGAATTCTTCCTGAATAGAATTTGGGAAATTGATTGATTGATTGATTGATTGATTATGTGTTATCAAGTTGTTTTGACTCCTAGCGACCACATAGATTTACTTAATGATGATCTGTCCCTAACCTGTTCTCTCAAGTCTCCCAACGGTGATTTCATCACCACTGTAACTGAGTCTGTCCATCTTGCTGCTGGTCATCCCCTTCTTCTCTGTCCTTTCACCTTTCCCAGAATTACAGCCTTTTCCAGAGAACTGGGTGTTCACATAATGTGTCCAAAATAGTCTGAGCTGGTCGTAGTAATTTGAGCTGGTCACAGTTAATTTGAGCCTGGTTATTTGTACCTCAAGTGAGAACTTAGGTTGATTTGTTCAATGATCCATCTTTTTTTTTTTTTTTTTGTCTTCTTGGATGTCCACAGTATTCTCAGGAGTGTTCTCAACACCAAAGGATAAAGAAGGAATTCTTCTTGAATAGAAGTTGGGAGAGTTATGCCATACCTCAATGGCTTACCAGCGTTAGGAGCTTTCTGATTTCTGTGATAACATCTGCAAGATCATAGGATGAGTCTTTCAAATAGAGGTCTCCATTTAGCACTCACCCAAATATTCTTTTACATTAGAATAATGGATTGCTTTGTTGTTGTTCTTGAGTTGAAGAACAACAGATTATATAAATCTTACAACTCACATTTTGTGACAGCTATTTTTAAAAGCAGTAATTTTCCAGTTAATGCAAGTTGTACACAGGTTGCCACTCAGAGAATGCTCTTATCTACCAGAGAAGCAGAATAATAGTCCAACAGCAAGAGGGCCAGACAGTGATAAATCTCTGTCCTTTCTCCTTTGTGCTCTGCACTGTTGCCAGTTTGCTTCATTACACAAAAAAGTGAGATGGAAACAAAATATTCTGAAGATATATGAATGGGAATATACATATATAGTGATTATATATATATATATATATATATATATATATATATATATATATATATAATCACTAAATATATATATGTATATAATCACTATATATATATATATATATATACGGGACGCGGTGGCGCTGCGGGTTAAACCGCTGAGCTGTCGATCGGAAGGTCGGCGGTTTGAAACCGCGCGGCGGGGTGAGCTCCCGTTGTTAATCCGAGCTCCTGCTCACCTAGCAGTTCGAAAACATGCAAATGTGAGTAGATCAATAGGTACCACTTCGGCGGGAAGGTAACGGCGTTCCGAGTCGTCATGCTGGCCACATGACCTGGAAGTGTCTATGACAACGCCGGCTCCAAGGCTTAGAAACGGAGATGAGCACCGCCCCCTAGAGTCGGATTCGACTGGACTTTACGTCAAGGGAAACCTTTACCTTTTTATATATATATATATAATCACTATATATATATATATATATTCATATTCATATTCATATTCATATATATATATATATATATGAATGGGAATATATATATGTGCACGCACACACACACACACATATATATATAGACACAAACATTTATTTTTTTCTATTAAAAGATGCACAAGTGTGTTTGAGAATACTTTACCAACATTGCAATGAATAATTGCATTGGCTTTTGGTCCACTGTGAACTGCCTTAGCTACTCTGCTCATGAGAAGTATGACTAGGAAGAGTGCTGCAGCATAGACATTTTGCTGCTTCTCCTAGAGTCCTGCGGACAGTGATTTGGTGTTTGATATCTGCCTATCTTTCTGCTGGCTTTGTTTGGAGCTAATGCTGTAGAGGACTTGCTGGCTTGGAGTGGTGAGATGCCATTAGTGAGACCATCAGTGTTTCACTCTGTTCATTCTGTTGTGGTTTTGCATGGACGTTGTTGCTTATTGTCTTGCTGTTTGTTTTACTGTTGTAGCTTATTGTGTTGCTGTTTGTCTTACCAGAGTGCATTATTCAGTGTATGACTATGTATGCTGATGTTTCCTGGGGAGATTAAAAAAGAGCATCTGTATATTGAAGTGACTGGGGGCAGGTTAGAATTGATAACATGAGGAAAACTCAGGTTAGCTGCTTTTTGTGTGTGTGTGGGGGGGGGGGGGTCACTCTTCTATGTCTCAGGACTGGGTCTGCCAGCCAGGCTGCTTTTTTTTATAATTCTGCTATTATCTATCATGTGGTTCCATTATAATAAGGTGTTCTTTCAAGATTTGTCTGTGAATGAGAAGGCCAACTTGATGTGTATTACTAAGATATGAGTACTGTAGATGGTTTCAATTGTGGACTTGATTCCATCCAACTTTGTCTGCTTGGGTATTTGGTCTCACGCCAATCTAGACTGGAGAAATGGGGGTGGGGGGCTGCTGCTGTCATCTAAAGAGATCCCTTCATTCTTCAAAAAAAACAAACAAACGTTGGACATGAAATTCCAATGATACTGATTCTTCAGCACCTCATGACATACTGACCACAAGGAGAAATGAGGTGTAGGTAGAGAGTTAAGGATTTACTTGGTGTTTCTTCTTTGCATTTCATCCTGTCCATTCTTTATCTAAGAGACTTCTAGTTGTAGGTGACTGTCTTCTATATTTTTTTCCCAGCACATATGCATAGTTTGGTCTAGTGGTTAAGGCAATGGGCTAGAAACCAGGAGACTGTGAGTTCTAGTCCTGCCTTAGGCATGAAAGACAGCTGGATGACCTTGGGCCAGTCACTCCCTCTCAGCCCAACTCACCTCACAGGGTTGTTGTTGTGGGGAAAAGAGGAGGAGGAAGGAGTATTAGGTATGTTTGCCACCTTGAGTTTTTTATAAAAATAATAAAGGTGGGATAGTAAATAAATAGAGCACATGGTCTGTAATTTGCTTCTCTAATCATTGCTTAGGTCAGATTTCTGTTTTTTTGGACAGCTTACATGCACACACAGAACAGGAAATCCTTCTAACATCATGAGGCCTTGGTCTACCAGCATCCTTCAGAATGATAAAAGCAGCATTGTAGCATCACAGTACAATACTTGCCTTCCCCCACACCCCCATGTGTATCACACTACTGCATGCATTCCCCAAAGGGGCAGAGTTTCTGGCATGACACCATAAACATTCTGATTAAAAGTCTTTTTCAACAATCTGATGAAAGCATTGAGAGCCTGCAGATACCACTGGCTTTGTCATAGGACAGAAAGATAGGGCAATGATGTTCAGTTTATTGAAAACTATTCTTAGTCATCCTCCCAAAGATTATAAGGAAAAATAAGATCTGATATTATCCCTAAGGAAATTATGTGATCTCAAAAGTGTACTTTCCCATTTTGAAAATCCTTCAGACCAAACTTTTAAACTTTAGTCACTCACCATGCCAAAGACAACTTTTTTTTAACAATGCGTTAAAGTCAAACATGAAAGATAGGGACAATTAGGGGGAAAAAAGCAACTAAATTTGAGTGTGGCAATGAAGGGCATGATAGCTGAGGGTAGGGGAGACCTCTGTAGTGCTCCCCCTTCCCTTGGTGCCCTAAATGCATGCTTATTTTGCTCCATAGTTAATCCAGTCCTGTGTTGTAATGCCATAGAGTTGGAACAGGGCATTTAAGACACTGGGTTTAATCCTCTATTCAGGGCTAGTACCTAAATTAAAGTACCCTCTGTAGATTATTTTACCTCGGTTTGAAGTAAATACCTCCTATCCAGCACATAGGAGCAAATTCTCTCTGGATATTTAGTTCTATTGTCAAACTGCTCTTATTGATAAGAAGTTTCTTTTTCAAATTTTCAGTCAAAATCTGCCTTCCTGCAGCTTAAATCCATTATTCAGTCTTCTGTGCTCTAGAATGATAATGAACGAGTCTTGACCTTCTGCATGACATCCTTTCAAGCAACACAGAAGGGTGCTATCTTATCCTCTCAACACTAAACATTTTCAGGACTTCATTTTTAGTCCCTTTATCATGGTTGTCCCTTTTCCAAACCTGTTCCCATTTGTCTGACCCCTTATTAAAATACAATACCCAGGACTGGACACTGTTGTTAAAGTGGATTTTACAAAAGCCGAATACAGTTGAAGTATACTTCTAATGATTTGGAAATTATACTTCTGCTGATGCAGCCCAAAAGGGGAGTTTGCCTTTTTTGCAGCCACATCACACTGGTGACTCAGTTTGCAGTTGCCTACTGTTGCAAGATGTTCTTTGAAGTACTGTTATCACTAAGCCAGGTACTCTATGTCATGCACCTGGGTATACCATACAATTTCAGTTCCATAAATCAAGATTTTTGAATTTGTCTTTGTTAAATGTCATTCCATGATTTTCAGATTGTTTATCTAATCTGTTGAGATCATTTTTAATCATATTTCTGTCTTCTAGCTATTAACGACCCCATGCAGGCACCCAATATTCAGTCAGATTTGATAAGCATTGCCTTCTCCTTTTCATACAAATGATTAATAAATATGTTGGAGGGTACAGGACGCACAACCAAACTTTGCCCATCCTGACTGTTGAGGTCTGAAAGAGGGAGACTGATGAGGTGGGACTAGAGTGTAATTCTAATCCTACCTCCATGGTCTGCTCTAAAGAGTGGATTTATGAGATTTCAGCTTTGCCCTATGGTGGCTAGGGCAAAGCTGAAATCTTACTCTAGATAATAGAGTCTGGCAAGGGTCTACTCTGTTAACCTTATTGTTCAAGAACTTCATGAAGCTTCTCATTGAGGTTATCAGAAAATTTGCAGCTAATTTGAGTAAACCAATATGTGGATTGGTGACACACAGGTCTGGGATTCGGGAAGGTCTCCAATCCTAAACTTCATTTCATTTTCCTTGCAGAGACAGGCTCATAGCTTTGATGTACTCCTGAGCTTAAGGCACAGATGACATTAATAATCTGAAATACAATTGCCCAGCTGTGTCAGTCCCAATAGCTCTGAAATTTCATGGACAGGTGTCATCAGGCCATAATATGAGTGTTCTGGGACCAGCTTGTTTAGATTGCTGCAACACTTTCTACATAGGTTTGTCACTGAAGACAACTCAGCTAGTGCACACTACATGTTTGAAGCTGTTATCTGGAGCATCCTTCAAAGACTACATAACACCAATGCTAAAACAATTTCACTGCTTGCCTAGATATTATTTTCAGACTTCATTTTTTTTATAATTGATTTACCACTATGAATGGTTTAGGGCCCTGATCATTGAGAATGCCCTTCTATTAAAAGACAAATTGGCACCAATATTTTCTGCCTTTCAACATTAGTTAAGTATTTTTTTAAAAAAAAGGCTCTCGCATTTGGGATCTGACATCGACAGCCTGACGATTTTTGTAATCCCTTAAGTTGTATCCTCTTGGACTTATGATTATTATGTATTTAAAATTAAATTATTGTTTATTTCACTTGGCTTTATTGTTGTCTCTGGGGCTCTATCCAGGAGGAAGTTTCTCTGTTCTGTTGTACAGTAGAGCAAGTGGAGTGACATAGTGATGGATGATGTCAGTGGTACTACCATCATTATTCCACTGTTGTACTGAGAAGCATCTTTGTAGCCACAGCTTCATGTGCTGCCTGCAGGAACACTTTGGTAAACTTTGTTCCTAATAACTGAGGCAACTGTAAGAAAAGTTTCCTGTATCTATTAATATAATTGAAAATAACAAAACCCTTCAAAGCAAGGGGCATTATGGTTGTATTTATGCTGGAGACAGAACATCAGTCAGAAATATTGCACTAGCTCCTGTTGGCATGCATCACCTCCAGCAGTAATAATTTTGGACCCCAGAGGTCAAAAACAGAAAGACTGTAAGTGGTGAGCTAATATATATATATATTAATCAAGCAGAAGGCTTTTTTTTTTTTTGTAGATTAATGGATTCTTCCTTTTCCAGATTTACTTTCAAGAACCATTCATGTACTGAATTAACTACACCAGAATATCCAAATAGCTTCTGGATTATATATTTTGCATTGGAAAATAGGAGAGAGGAGTATCAATCATGGTAAGTTGTCTTTTAATTTTAAATGCTTGCAGAAAAGCATTTGTTGTGTAATATTTTGAAGAAGCAAAACAAAACACCAAGGAGGAACTTTATTGTCACTTTTAATCTGCCCTAAGAAATGGATTTCTAAAGAAAAACTCTTTGGCAATTAAAAATTTCTTCTGCATGGATTCTTGTCTTTCACTGAATTTTTAACTGCTTGTTAGAAGTTGGCTCCATTTATGTTCTCCCTTTCTCACAATAATCTCTTCCTCAGCCTTGCATTTCCCTTTTTCTTAATATATGAATTAATCATATATTAATTTAACTAAATACCCTAAATTAGGAGCATGCTACATCTGGTGGTCTGAGAACTTCACTGAGCTTTGTGCAGGATATTGAGAGTCATACTTCAATGGATGGGGCCAGCACCCTAAGTGAGCCCAATTTGGGAGTTTGTAAGGAGTGAAATGAATGCCTTATGCCCATGCATGACTCCACTCACCCATTTTGGCTTCTTAAAATCATGACAAACTCAAAACACAGATTTTTTTTTGAGAATTTTTGAACATGTCCACTCCACGACACTCTGAAGATATCATAGAGATACTTATGGGCAATCTGTGGCCCAAGGACCACATTTATGCACCTTGTCCTACTTTGTATATCACTTGGACAGTGTGGAGGAAGGATCAAATATTTCAGTATGTCTCCACCCAATAAAATATCTGAAAATAGAAACAAAACATCATGTTAGGAACTTTTCCCCACTACTTTACTTTTTAATGAATAAGCTGAGAGATTTAAAACAAAATGAAGCTGAGCATTCAATATGCAGTAAATCATTAAAATGATTTGACACAGCAACAAGTGATTCTCAAAATGCTGCTAAGTATGTGCTTCAGCTCTCAGCAACTTTCAAAATCTTCTTTTGCCCCATTTTAATTCTGAATATAATTTCAGACAGTCTATCAAATCTTCCTCTGCCATCTCCTAAATTTAAAAAACATCCTTGCAGCAAAAACTGATGAAATGTGTTGCTCTTCTCCCTGTTTCTCTCTGTTTCAAGACATTTTAATAACATGCAAAAGAAAAAATGGATAATTATATACAGAATATATATATATTCCTCTTTTCCAGCAAGTAAGTTAAAATAAATGATATGTTCCTTTTTGACAATGATTGACAATGAAAAACAAATTAAGGCATGGTGAGGCAAAACTATAACTTCTGGCCATCTCTGCTAGATATTTCTCCAGTCAAATTTTGAACAAAAATTGAAGCCTATTGCAGTGCATTTTGTCCTTCCAGCTGAAAATAGAAAAGAATGAAGGAAGATGCTGTGACTGACACTAAGAGTTGATAACCAACCCAGTTGTTACCTGAAATGACGCATAACTCCTACAAACTATAAAGGACTTTGTCTCCCACCTTTTTCTTAATTTAGAAGCAATATGTTTTAAATTTGTGGGAACATTAATGTTTGAGGGGAAAATATACTTACAAGAATGAAATATAGTTTCTGATGCTTCATAACCTTTGTTAAGTCTACATGGAGACTTAACAAAGTCTCCTGTAGACTTAACTGTCATGCATGGAGATGTTATGTTAATCAAAGGAGAACATTTCTTGGGGTTCCTGGAAAACTCTACCTCTCATTATTACTGTCTTTATTTCCCACAAGATGCCTGCTAAGTGTATTGGGAGAAAACCTCCCAGAATTTCCAGTCAAGCATAATTTCTATGAGTTGTTGTCATCATAAAACACTGGAGAAAACTATTCTCATATTCTCTTTCAGATGTATTCTTGTTTTATTTTGTTTTGTTTTGGCTCTGAGGCACTTCAAATTTGGTATTCTATCCTGTAAAGAATGAAAAAAACAGAAAGATGGATGGATGGATGGATGGATGGATGGATGGATGATAGATACAGATAGATAGGCAGGCAGGCAGATGCAAGAGAGAGAGGGAAGGAAGGAAGGAGAGAGGGAGATGAAGAATACCAGTGACTTTTCCAGTCTTTACAATGGATCTTTATACAGTATATTTCTCAGTTTAGTATAACAATAATCTTTATTTCTAGCTAGTATTTCAGTGCCACAGCAATAAGAATATTGACCATGTTCCCATGACATGCTTAATCAAATTATATGTCAAGGGGACACCTAAATTAAATATGTATGTGGGGAGGGGGCATTTAAAACCCAGTCAACTGTGGGTTGGGGGAAAAATTTAACTCCAGATTATATAAAGTCTTGCTTTGGATCAAAGCACCCTCTGTTGGCCAGCTGGGTCCCTTGGGAACCCTAGAGCCCAGTGAAAAGTGGGGCAGCTGTTCAGCCCTACCTACTTAGTCTCTCAAGAAGGCTAAGGGGTTACAGAAGTGTTTGGAAAATCTAGGATGTCTAGTTCTTCCTCCCAGTTTCTAACAGGCAGTGAACATTACACTGACTGACTGAGAGACACTCCTCCTTCTAGTACTTTAAGAATAAAACCAAAAACCTCAGCAGAGCTTTTGTGCCTAAGCTCTAAAAACATTTGGACACACTGCCACATGCTCACAAATGTAAACAATAAGGTTTCACACAAAGCAACTTGAAAGCCTTGCTTATATGCCGAGAGGTTAGATAATATGGCAGGTTGGTACTGAATGTCCAGGATGTCCCCTGGGTTACTTGTGTGGCTCACTACATTCTTAATTTCTGAGGTTGCCTTGTGCCCCCTATGAGCTTCTGGCTGAGGAAAAGAATGGCCCTTCTTGTTGGTTCTCTTCATCTTTAATGGCTTGGTATTCCTTGCAAGGAGTCAGTGTTGGTCCTCTCATTTTGAGAGGACCAGCCTGATGTTTGGGTGATGGCAAAGGGGAAGGAGACTTTTTAGACACTCTTTCTGTGTAGCTTGTCTTTTGCTCCATGCTGGGGGAGTATGGATGGTGAGGAGAGGATTTGGGGCAAGGATTGCCATAGTGGATATGTCAGGGGGCCTTGGGGGAATTTAGACTTCCTTGAACAGAAGGCTACTGCAAGGGCAGGTAGCCCAAGTGACTGGGAGTTGCCATTTTTTATGAATGAAGTATGAATTTTGTTAGGCAGTGGCATTTTTATTTCTTTTGCACCTTTCCTTTCTTGGCTACCAGAAAAGGACTTGAAGATATAAGGCCGCAATACTTTTCTGATGCAAGATCTCAAGCCCTTCCTTTTTTAAAATCTTACATTTGGTTTATCGGTCCCATTCTTCAGCAGCTCATCTTTGTAATTTTATTTTAAATATATGTACGCATTTATTCTAAAATATATATTTTGTGCACCTTTTTTTCCAATATGCCTTTTTTTTTTTTTTTGATGACATGGTTTGATTTGAGAACTGCGTTTGAAGACTGAATCTTTTGAAGGATATGTGACACACAGGGTTGGAAATGTGAGTTTAAATTGAAATTCATTTAAAAGGCAAATTAAATGAGCAAATCCCACTGATCCCAGCTTTCCTTATTTCTGAAGAAATACAGGAAGCTTGACCCGTTAACATCTCAAATTTAATATTTTGCCATAGCAAATAAATACTGAAGACCTGCTAAACTGGCAGTGCAGTATACATAAATCAACAGCTCTTCAAATAAGAGTTGAAAGAATCTTAATGAAATCTTTTTATGGCTAACATTAATAAAAATACTTCCCCTTCCGAAGAGGAGGAGGAGGAGGAGGAGGAGGAGACGACTTCAGACATGCCTATTTCTGCCCAGACCAATTTAACTGGATAGAACAAATATTAGTTAGAATGATAAATTTTGGCTCAAAATTAACCCTTTGGATTAAGCACAGCTGATTGGTAACATACACTTACTCTTCTGCTTCAACTGTAGTTGGTCATCAACTCTTCTGTCAATGGAGGAAATAATTTTGCTATTCTGCCAACTAAAGGGACACCTGTTTCTCAGAGTTAACTGGGCAACTTGGAAGAGAAGAATCAACTCCATGAAGAAAATTGGATTCTCTTAGGCTACCAGGGCAAGTTCACCACAGGAGTTTGAGGCCAGAAGAGATTCTATTTATAAAAGTAAATTTCTTTAGCTGTTATGTTGAGGGCAGGAGGTGAAAGAGGAACCAACAGAAGTACAGTCTTTGCACTTAGAAACAGATCTATATTAACAGGCCAAACAACCACCATCAGTCTGACACAAGGCATTGAAAATACATGTGGAAAAAAGAAAAAGAAAAAGAAAAAGAAAAGACTTGACAGCATTGCTTGTTACCCCATGGAAAAAGAAACACAACATCAAATATTGCATGAAAGGAACATATTTCTCCTCAGCAAAGAAGTGCAGAAGAAGTTGCACTAAATAGAATAAAATGTATTGAGCTGTAAAATGAGAGTTACTTGGTTTACCGTTTCTGCACTGGATTTTTTATTTTTTCTAACAAAAGCTATATTATTCTATATTTCTATAATCTGTATTACTCTATAATATAATGGCAGTTCTCTTGATATCTTAAGGCAGGACCTAGAGCTCAAGGAAGCCTCTTTTACTATGATTCCTTCATAGATACTTTTAAATGAAAAGTTGTAACTATTCCTTTTGAGAAACTTGTTCAGGTCTTGGAACAGGCTTTTTGTGGCAAGATGAGATGACCTGATGGACCCAGGCATTACAAAATGGTTTGAAGGTTAAAGGTTTGTTTTGTTTTGTTTTGTTTTCCTTCTTGCTAGCATCAGCCAAACTCTGGAGTCCTTGGTGCTCTCTTGCAGACATTTGGTTGTTTGCTTTGTTACCTGACTAGGCAACATCATCAGTGCTGGGGAGTGTGGGGTTTGCTCCCTGTTTACATAGAGCATCTTGCCCTGCCGGTGTTGGTGGGGGTGGGTTTCCCCCTTGGTAGTTCCTTGTTTAGGGTATTGTTTTCTGCTTGATTGTTTGTCTGGTGTTAATCCCTATTTACCTGGCTGTTGGCTGCTGGAGAAGATCTGTTCTTTTTGTTTCCTTCTTAGCTTTTTCATTGTCTCTCTGTATCTATTGATTCAGCCAATAGAAGGTTACGTAGGTGAACATGATGTGCCCATGACTGCCCATGCCACTGTATCTGGAACAATTTTTATTTCAAATTTCTATCACCTCCCATCTCTCCCAAAAAGGGGACAATTTACACACCATTCGAAAGAGACAATTAAAAAAAAAAACCTCACACCACAGTACAACCCTGAGCTATATATATTCTCTTCTATTGGAACCAGGCAAACTGTCATATACAGTAGATACCTAGAAACTTTCTTCATAATTAAGACATGTTTTTTTTTTTTTTTATGAAAATATATAAAAGAGCAGAAGTGTTAGGAAAGGAGGAGATTGTTGGAGATTGCCAGTATGGTATGTGTGTTGCATTAATTGCACATGCTGTGAAAATCCAGGCACAGCTGGAGGAGGAATCTGCAGCTGAGGACCCAGCAGGATCAAGGCAGTTCTGAAGGAGAGATCTGCAGAGCAGTCAGGCCAGTGGAAAAGATTGTAGCATTTTGAAAGGACAGACCAGATGTCACTTTGATAAAGGTGTTGGAATTCCAAAAAACTCAAAAAAGAGTTGTTTCTCGTTCTGTCCATTCTGTTCTCTGTGCTTAAAGCAAGCCTGAGAAATGAAAGTACTGAAGCTGTCTAACAGAATGAGCATATCTAAGTTGTGAAAATGAATACCTGTGTGAATCAGGGAGGGAGAGAGACAGGACCTGAAACAATCTTCCATGTTAAAATGGCTATATAGAAGTGTCTGTATAGTTTGTTAAGCTATGTCATCAATAGCATGGGGTTAAATATCATCAGTTCACTCATGATATGAAAGTGTCTCTACTTCAGGTTGATCAAGAGGTGCTGTCAAATTCTCTTCCAGTGTCTGGTAGCTGTGGAGATATGGATGGGGATGAACAGGCTTTGGCTCAACCCAAGCAAGACTGAGTTGTAGATTTCAGGACCTCCAAGATGTGGGTGGGGTGGGGGGTGGGGGGGGGTCAAGTTAGCCTTTGCACAACTCCATCTTGTGTACCCATTCCTGGATCATGAGGCCTTAATCACAGTCACTCGTGCCCTGGTCACCACCCGCTTGAACTATTTCAACACAATTTTCATGGGGCTGTCCCTAAAACCAATTTGGAAATTACAATTGTTCCAGATATAGTGGCATGGGCAGTTATGGGCACATCACGTTCACCTGTGTAACCTCACTACTTTGCAGCTTCTGAGTGCAATTCAAAATGTGCCCTACTTAGCACACAGCCAGGTTATTTGTTGGAACACCTGCCTCCAATTGTATATGCCCATCTCAGGAGATCCAACATACTGGGAATCTTTTGGCTTCTTTCTATGAAATAATTTTATCTAATGGGATCCAAGAGACATGTCTTCTCTGCAACGGTGCCTGCTCTTTGGAATAGCATTCCCCTGACATTCAGATGGCCTGACATTTTATGTCCATTCAGTCTATAGGAGTGTCTGACAGAGGCATCCAGGAGGTCAAAAAAGTGCAACTGCATGATTGGAGCCTCACAACTCAGGTAAAAAAGGAGCAGGGCTTTGATCACATGGTAAAAACTGCCATGTTGAATGTTTTGATCCCCTTCTCCTCCCACAGATGTTCCTGGGGCCTGAGTGGGACTTCCTATTTTGGAATGGCTACCAAAAATGGTCATGTTAAACTACCATCTCATAAGCTGAGCCTAATGTTAAAAATATCATCAGTCCAGATATTTGGAATTCACTTAAAAAGAAAGAGCTTTTGTTTCATACCTCCAAGCCCAAAGGATGCAAAATTCTGCAGAATGATGTAAATACAGTATCATGCTAGTCCAAGGAGAAGTTTTATAACTGCAAAATATAGAATATTTTAGACAATTTCCAAGAAATGTCTTTTAAAAATAAATAAATTTCCATTTATATAAAGAATGAACATAGGGCAAAAATAGTTGGACATCATGGAGCTAAAAAATAAAAAAGCAGTAAAATCACACTTATGCTTTCAGGTAAAATGAAAAAGTCAGTTTAATTTAGATAATTATTTCTATAACTGCTTCACTTAAGTTTCAGAGCATGTGCAAAGGAGGAAAGATGGCTTAAAAGAACATTAGTTTCCTGCAGAATTAATGACTGCAAGGAGTGATAATATGGATTGTATTCCTCAGATAGGCAGGTCCACCTCCCACTTTTTCATCTATAGCATGTCCACTACCTTTTTCTTTATTCCTGCTGCTGTGATGAGTAGGGAGCTACTCCTTGAGGAACAGTTCCTTTTAGTTGTTCTGGGTATGCAGAAGCAACCCACAACCATCCTCCTAAATGAGATGAAAAGAGACATTGCAAGTAGTTAGGTCCACATCATTATTCATGCACACAAATACTTTTTCCCTTTGCTGCTATTGTTGCAATGAAAAGGAAACTGCTTCTTGACAAACAAGGTGCTTCAAGGTGCTCCAAGCACATTGAAGTAATTCACTAGTTTCTTCTTAAATGAGATGGAAAGAACTTGAGATATTAAAAACTCAAATGCAGGGTAAAACAAAGCCGACAGATTCTTCACCCTTAACTACAAGCAAGCTGCTTTTTTCCATCCCTTTCCTATGGGAAATGTACAGGGAGAAACTTGAAGTGGCAGCTGCCAGTGAAGCCAGCTCAACTCTGTATTTTCTGAAGGACAGGGGCTTCAGCAGGACAGATTGTGGGGGAGGGGGAAGGGTGGTATGACTTAGAAAACAGTCCTTAAAGTCTTTGAACTTCTATTAGGAAAAAGGAAGGAAGGAAGGAAGGAAGGAAGGAAGGAAGGAAGGAAGGAAGGAAGGAAGGAAGGAAGGAAGGAAGGAAGGAAGGAAGGCAGCCAGGCAGCCAGGCAGCCAGGCAGCCAGGCAGCCAGGCAGGCTAGCTAATAAACTCAGACCAGATGTTTATTGTAAAAAAAACATTCAGTGAGAAAATGAAATGGAAAACAAAATCAGGGCCATTCTTCAATACATGGGATTCTCAGCAAGGATTCAGGATCCCATACTCTGGTGTGAATCTAAATATAAGTGTTTGTGTGTGTGTGTTCCCAGTGTCCAAGGTAGGGATAAAGCTTGGGAATCAGGAAGAAGACACTTCATAACAATGGAAGAGAAATGGAGCACCACTTCATTTCAGCTTTATAACAGCAAACCTTGCTGTACTATTTAAGCAAGAACCACTGAAAAGAAAATGATTGGAAAGAAAACTAGAAGCCCACTAGTTGGTTCTGTAGAAGATGCATACATTTAATGTTAATGGGACCAGAGGGGATGTGTTTCCTCTCTGGCTTTCTCTAACCAAGCATTACTCATCTTCCATGCCACTCTCTAATTGGCCAAGGAAAAATAAAAGATGAAACAATACCGTCAGAATCCCACTTTGCCTGGTGCTCCATAGAACTTTTTCCATTCTTGTTCCTACTTCAAACCTGATACCAACAGATCTCTCTCAGTCTTAACTCTCTGGAAATGTCCATTCCTTCCCCTCCCACTGACACACACATACACACACACACGCACACACACACACACACAAAGCTCATGTCCGAGTAAAATAACACCTGTTCTTTGCAATTATTGAATCCAAGAGGAATAAGAATCATGATATGAATAAAATGGGTGGCTGCAGAACAGTTACAACAGAGAAGATAAAGGCAGAGAAACAGTAATTTGCTGAGGGACTAAGTTGAACTAATGAACCCAAAGAAAATGGAAAACAAAGGAGGTCAGGACTAGGAAGGTGCCAAGCAAAGTGTCCTTCAGATTTTGGGCAAGACACGTTCCAGTTCCTGAGACCAGAATACACATCCATCTCCAAGATAGGGTCCCTAGAAGGAAGCCAGCTGCTTTAGACAGAAAAGCAAACCAGGAATTCTCTGAAAAGGATTGACTTTGGTATTCCAAGGATAAATACAGCAGCGGCCAGGCCAGGAGCCTCAGCTTATAGAGGACAATGGCACTGTGTTTGACTTTAATATCCAGTGAAGCAGTAAAGCATCGTTATTTATTTTATTTTTTTAGATTTTTTTTTTATCCTGCCTTTATTTTTATAAATAACTCAAGGCGGGGAACACCCCCAGTACTCCTTCCTCCTCCTATTTTCCCCACAACAACAACCCTGTGAGGAGAGTTGGGCTGAGAAAGAGTGACTGGCCCAAGGTCACTCTGCCAACTTTCATGCCTAAGGCAGGACTAGAACTCACAGTCTCCTGATTTCTAGCCTGGAGCGTTAACCACTAGACCAAACTGGCTCTCGGGGTGGCGGGGGGTTGCAACCATCTGGTAGATGCTTTCATAAAGTAGTAGTGCCTCACCCAGGATGTTCTCTGTCACCCCAGCTTACTTTTTCTTTTCTTTTTTTCCCTGAGCAAGTGGCCATATGTTCAAACGAGTCATTAGCTGCAACAACCAGTATTTTTATATTCTTTTAAAAATTCTTGTGTGATTGATTTCCACTTTTTAAACAAAAGTTCATCTGTTGTAGGCAGCCGGTGGGCATCAAGAAAGGTAACAATGGATACACTAATATCCATCAACACTATATTAGCTTCCTCTGTTATAACCCAACGTGGACTATTATTCAATAAAGAAAAAAGTATTTGAATACTATGTGTTCTTCCACTCGTTCTATGGCAAAAAAAATAAATAAATACATTGGGCGATAACGAACTTCTTTTGATTTTTATTTAAATCTTACCTCTGAACAAATGCCAAAATTCTCCAGAACGTCTTCATAATTGTGGGGTTGCCTCTAAATTCTCCCACAGTAGTATGTTGCCATAGAAACAATTGATACCAAAAACTATCAATTGTTTGTTAAATACATAGTAGAAGTGTTTGTACATTAACTTTCTGTACAGAGAGATTTCTCATGGACAGGCAGGGAGGGTAGGTTGGGACAGAGATTATACACAGCAGACAATGACAAATGTGAAAATAAAATTATCTTAAATTTAATGGCAGGAAACAGGAAACATCCTTTGTTTTCTGAGGTGAATAAAAATGTATGGGTGTCTTTCCCAGGGCTATTTAGCTTGCAAATGAACTCTGTCATTTGTTTATACATGCAGATTTGATATGCATCTCACCAACCGCATAGCAAGATGTTACCGCTTATCAAAAACATTCCCCGGGAAACCAACTGCTGTGATGGAGCCTTCTATCTGCAAACATTTTTCTGCAGATAAGATTATGTATGTATGTGTGTGTGTTTTGGATCTGTAAAATTCATTTTTATAAGTTTACTTCTTCAGGTATCGGAACCATTTGGACATTTCCTATTTGATGATCCTTCTTTATACATTAAATTTAGTAGCCCTTTTAACCAAGGAGTAGCAAAAAAAATGGAAGCTTGGGTTTTAGGGAAGTGGGTAAACTTATAAAGAAGAACTTATTCAGCACGCAGAATTTCTTTTCTTTTTCTTTTAAGCCATACACCTTTGCAGAAGTTTTATAAAATTCTATTACAAGGCTATCAAATCTAATCAGCCAGTTGATTTTCAGCCAGAAAGACCTGTGCTCCTGACATCTTAAACTTGTCATAGTAATATGAAATAGACTCTGGCTGTTTCCATATCAGAAATCTTATTTTGATCACATAAATAAGTAAAGCCAAAGAAAGCCTCAAGCCAGCTTTTCTTTCTTCCATCTTACATGCAATCACCTTCCTTTTCACTTCAATACACACTCTCTCTCTCCTTCATTTTTCTGTTACATCTTTTGCCAATACAGCTACATTAAACATCCACATTAGACAGATCACAACTTTTATTCTTTCAATTGTCCTTTTTGTACAAGATTGGGAGGGAATTCTTTGGAGTATGATTTAGGAACAGGTACAGAAAGCAGATATACAACCCTCATTAGCAATTCCTTAACGATAAGCAAATCATTATGTTATATTGTATTGCATATTGGATTTTTTTTTTTTAAATGTTAAGGATTCAAGAATTAGTTCAATGGAATAATCCCAAAATTAGCCCTATCAGCCCTAACCATCTTTCAAGCTGTCTGTGGAAATTCAATCTGCACACACAGGGTTAAAAATATGATAAATGTGAGGATGTACATAGTCTTTGCATCCAAGGTCTCCAAGCATTATTGCTATGATGTGCCACAGGGAGATCTGAAATAGACTTGTTTAAATTGATTTGTACATATCAGTAACCATAAGGAAGGCTGAGCGAAGGAAGATAGATGCTTTTGAACTGTGGTGTTGGAGGAAAATTCTGAGAGTGCCTTGGACTGCAAGAAGATCAAACCAGTCCATCCTCCAGGAAATAAAGCCAGACTGCTCCCTTGAGGGAATGATATTAAAGGCAAAACTGAAATACTTTGGCCACATAATGAGAAGACAGGACACCCTGGAGAAGACGCTGATGCTAGGGGGAGTGGAAGGCAAAAGGAAGGGAGGCTGACCAAGGGCAAGGTGGATGGATGATATTCTAGAGGTGACGGACTTGTCCCTGGGGGGGCTGGGGGTGGCGACGACCGACAGGAAGCTCTGGCGTGGGTTGGTCCATGAAGTCACGAAGAGTCGAAAGTGACTGAATGAATAAACAACAACATATCAGTAAAACTGAAAACCTGCCCATCAGAGCCCTGAACTGCAGGGAGGTTTGTATGCAAGTTCAGCTGACTATGCAGCCCCATGGAGACATTATTGCTCAATGCATGAACAGAAGCCAAACATGTTTTTTTTAATACAAATTTTATTAAGTTTCAAGCAAAAATAAAAGCTACGAAAAAACAAAAAACTGCAAAAAATATTTTAAAAAACTAAAAAGGTCTAAAAACACAGAATTTTTTTTCCAAGTTACAAAGAAGTGTGACTTCCAACTTTTAACAGAAAGTATATACAAAATTTTCCATAATCTGTCCCTTACTCTATATTAAACCAAAATCACATTATTTCTATAAATCATCCCACATTGGCACATTATAAAAATCACTAAGCACAGTTACTCCCTCCCATTATATTAGAAGAGGAAAAAAAGCAAAATTCATATAAACTTCCTAAACAACTTCCCCCTCCCCAAAAATAACATATATTTAATTATTCCCTTCCTACTACAATTCTATACATTTCTGTCTACTATAATAAAAATCAAACTAAAAAGTACATAAATTGTCATTATACTTAATAATACAACAATTTTAATGATCTTAATCTTAATAAACCCCAGACCCTCCAAGTAGACATTTTTACACTTTATTAATCTTAATCCAAATCATTAAAGATGAATGAAATCAGCCAAACCTTAAAAGCAGACCAGATAAATATTCTTTAACTCTTATCCCTCTTCAAAATAAACCAGAGCATTTACATATTCCCACAATGTGCAGAGAGCTTTTTCCTTAAAAAGGTCAAACAGCCCAACTGCCCCCCTCATAAACTCCGACTTCTCTTCAGAAAGCCTCCCATACATAATAACCCCTTCTTTTTCATAGCATTCCTCCAGAAGATCAGTTTCACTTGTGGCTTGCAAATCATTATTTCCCTTAAATTTCTCCAACTCTACTATCCGATCTTCATCCAGCATAGAAATCCCAATCTCACTCTTAGAAGAAACTTTTCTATCACTGTTGAATTCCTCAATTTCATCCACAACATCCCCAACCAGATGACACATTTTGGACCTCATATTATCCACAATGTCCTGAATGTCTTGCATAAAAGCTTGATAGGAGTCAGAAAGTATCTGTTTAAAATCTTGGTGGAAGTCAGAGAAAATCTGTTTAAAATCCTCCATGTCTCACGCAGTAGATTCTGGCACCCCCTAGGAGCTTAACCAGCGAAAGTGGAAGATATGGAAAAGTTCTGGAATGTGTTTAGACAAGCGAAAGTGAGATATGCAGACAGTGCCCCAAACAAAGTAGAACCAGAAAGCTGAAGGTTTAAATCAGATGATTCAAAGTGTAGGAAAATGCTAATACCTTCAAATTTAGTGCAAAAATAATAACAGGGAGACAGAAGCCAAACTTGTAAGTGTATCCTCCTACCCAAACTACTTTCAAATCTTTTGATATCCACAGCCATAATGCCTCCATAATCAATGTTATGTCTACAGTATGCAAGCATCTGCCAAGACTGTGGGCAGTTATTAGAGAGCCAGACTGCCCAGGACTGAAGCCAGGCTTATAAAATAGTGCTGACCTGAGCACTATTCATACTCTGTAATCAAAACATGGAAAACCTTCCAGAGCGTTGGTAGTCTTTTACAAGAGGAAGGAAGGAAGGAAGGAAGGAAGGAAGGAAGGAAGGAAGGAAGGAAGGAAGGAAGGAAGGAAGGAAGGAAGGAAGGAAGGAAGGAAGGAAGGAAGGAAGGAAGGAAGGAAGGAAGGAAATCTTGTGGCACCTTCATATCAAACAGAATTATTGTATAAGCTCTGGGGGACCACACACAACTCCACTGGCTTGTGACAAATAGATCCTTATACAATAATATTGCAGGGTGGAGGAAGATGGCCATTGGCTGTGGTTTTGTTTTCTGTTACCCATCTTACTAGCACTCAGATGTTCCCTGGATTCCCACACTTCTTAGGCCCAGATCAGCCCAGAAGTAGAGTTCCCTTACACTGCCTTCCATTGGGGTTTTAAGGCAACATGGGAAGCCAAAGAGCAGGGGTTGAAAATGTCTAGAGGATAAGGACAGTTTTATGATAGAAGCCCCACTCCTTTTTACCTGTACATGATCTAGGCTTCCACTGGGCTGCTGAATTTCAGCAGCATAAGCTCAGATTACTGAGAGGCCACAGGTAGCTTGCAGCTTGTCCCTGACCAGCTCTTTCACATTATTCCACATATACTTTTATGCAGGGGAGCTCCAGGAAAAGAGGGAAAAAAGGGAATTGAGGGGAAAAGCCCCTTTCCTTTGCAGAAACAGAAGAGCAGCCTGGGAGCTGAGCCAAGTTTAATGGTTGCAGAAATTCTAACTACTTCAGCTATTTGCCCCATCAGTATGAGTGTACTGTGCTCTACCAAGCTAGGACTTTGAACCACAGTGCTGGAGCTAGATAGTACCCATGAAAGAATTCCGTAATCATTACGGCAGATTCCTGGAGAACAGGACAAATTCAAATGCTGATAAGTAGACATATATAAATAGATCAGTTTTATTTTCTCACCATCCCCCTTCTCCTTTGTTGAGTTGGAACCGTCCTATTTCAATATTAATTTGCATTTTTTAAAAAAAAAATCACTATATGCATTTTTTTTCTGTACATTGCTTTGAATATATAGCATGCTTCTTTGTGCATTCTGTTACAAAAATTTGTAAGGAGCTTTGTAAAATGGGCAAGCAATTGTCTTGATGCATGTTTATAAGTCATTTCCTCTTACGTATGTGTGGTTGTGCACACTTTCCCTTATGATCATATTTGTAATATATATATATATATATATATATATATATATATATATATATAAAAATAAAATTAGAGAACTGCATCACAAAATTAGGACATATGAATTTTGAAGAATAACTTCATACGGGTTCATGTATTGGTTCAAACGTGATAAACTGGAACTGAAAAATTCAAGACCTTTTATTCTCATCCTTCCATCTTAATACTGTGTCTTTAGAATATTTGAAACTGTATAAACCAAAGAGTGTCTATAATAGTTCCTTACATAAACTGAATAGGAATAATTTGGGAAGAAAATTCCTTTGCCACAGTAAAATTTCACGGTTATGTGAGGTGAAAGGTCCCCTGTGCAAGCACCGAGTCATGTCTGACCCTTTGAGGGGATGCCTCTTTTGCAATGTTTTCTTGGCAGGCTATAGAGCAGGGTGGTTTGCCATTGCCTTCCCCAGTCCTCACCTTCCCCAGCAAGCTGGGTACTTATTTTACCGACCTCGGAAGGATGGAAGGCTGAGTCGACCTGAGCCGGCTACCCGAGAATCCAGCTTCCGCTGGGATCGAACTAGGGTCATGGGGAGAGTTTCAGTTGCAATACTGCTGCCTACCGCTCTGCACTACACGAGGCTCTACTTCACTGTTATACCCTGGCTTTATTCTCCCAGTATAAAAGAGAGAGAGAGAAAGTTGCAGTAAGACAAGGAATTCAAACTGGTTAACTTTAATTTCCCTCTTCTGGTCCCGGTAGATTAAATTTAAAGTGAGACATTTTTGAATTAAAGTTCTTTTATAAAAAACAACTGTATTCTGTCAAAAAGCAATACACGATAAAATTAAATATACATCAAACAAAGCTCAAATACTATTGCTAATTTAGGAGAAGAACCATTGCTTAACAACAGAAAATTGCTACTTTCTGGGGATAACCATTACTTAGAAGTATCTAATTACCTGTTGCAATGTTTTGAAGAGATGGATAAGGAAATTTCCATGGCTGTCTATTACATTTTCTCATTATCTGAATGTCATTCACTGTTTTGTAAGATTCATTTTCTTTTATGTTCATTCACTTATGTATGAATCTTGCCAATGAATTATACATAATGAAACAGTAGACCTAGTCTATTAAGTTCAACGTGGGGATAGGAGATAGTACAGAAGTTATGGTCCACTGCTTCCTTAACTTTGTAGTTTGATGTATCAAGAGGTCATTCTAAGTCAACTAAGCAAAATACTTGCACTGTTTCTTAAATTACCAGTACCCAAAACCTTTATGTCATCTTTTGTCCACAATCCATCAGAACAAATTCATCTTAGCTCCTCAGATAAAGAGGTCTGTGTCTGTGTGTGTGCATATGTACCTTTCAGTGTTGACTCCTGGCAATTTCCTGGACTAGTCCCTGCCCTGCAGTTTTCTTGGCAAGATTTCAGAGCTAGTTTGCCAATGCCTGCTTCCTAGGGCTGAGAGAGAGGTCACCCAGCTGGCTTTGTGTCAAAGCAGGACTAGAATTTACAGTCTTCCTGGTTCTAGCCTGGTGCCTTAACCACTATACCAGACTGGATCTCAGACAAAGTATTAAGACTACTTAAAACAAAGCAAAAGAAACTTATTTCTCAGAGGCCCTACCAGTTTTTATTTCCTATCACCATATTTTAGAAAACAATGTGAGGCATCCAGAAGCCATTTAAAGTTATTATCAAATTGTAATCTCTAATGTGAAAGAACAGGAAAAGTATTCAGTAGATGGGGAACTGGTTAATCATTACAATTAATTGAAGGGAAGGGAAGGGAAGGGAAGGGAAGGGAAGGGAAGGGAAGGGAAGGGAAGGGAAGGGAAGGGGAGGGGAGGGGAGGGAAGGAAGGGGAGGGAAGGAAGGGGAGGGAAGGGAAGGGAAGGGAAGGGAGGGAAGGGAAGGGAAGGGAAGGGAAGGGAAGGGAAGGGAAGGGAAGGGAAGGGAAGGGAAGGGATCAAATGTAGTTTTTGGCCCATCCAGATACATCTTATTGGCCCCAATATCTTACTCTAAAGCAGGAGAGTGTAACCCCAAAGCTAATAGCTTGCCCATCCTCTAGAGAACGTGAAGTAGCTAGAAGGCTACAGAAATACCAGATTATAGCTCATTTTCACTGAGATGGTAAAGCTGTGTCAGAGTTGTAGAACCCTAGTCTGCAAGTGAGAGCTCTCATATTTACTCCTTTGCCAGGGATACAATTTTTAGGGAAGAGTAGATTTATTCTGTATCTTTTTCAACTTTGGAAGTTGGATTTTTAACGTGATACCTTTAGTGAATCCTTCAAACATACTGTAGGTCATATTTCAGATAAATCTTTTTTGCATTGCACTGTATTTTAAACACCTTTTTATGTTTCTATAAATGTGAAGCCACCCAGAACCACTCAGCAAATTGGGTGGCCTAGAAATCTAATAAATTAATAAACATATTTGAATTAATGGTAATTTATATGCAAAAGGGGGTATGCCGCAGATCTGAATTGCATGTTCATTTGCTTACTCATTTTTGTATTTCCTATACAAGTAGCAATGTTAAGATATAAACCACTCTTGGAACTGAAAGGGGAAAGACTGAAAAAGAAGTCTCTATCCATTTTGACAAATACCATTTTACCACATTATTCCATCTTTTCTCTCTATTTAATTTGTTCTTTCATTATTCCAGCCAATCAGGAATGGAATCCCTGAGAGCACACTGGTACAGTATCTATCTTTTATCTGTTATATGCTCAGGTATTACTGAGTAGAAATGTTAGTCATGTGCATTCAGGATTGACTCTTCTGCTGCTCACATGGGTGCCCCCTAGCTGTAGAGTCTTCTTATGTCCTGCTCAAGTCTGAAAGTAGAGACAGGGAAAGAAAGTCTCCTTCCTTTTTATTTCTACCATTTTTTATTCAATTTGATGCAGTTTCCTTTTTTTTTTTGGTTTACTCAGGCTGCAGTATGTCTCTGCAGACTGTGACTCCTGTGTTTGTAAAGAGAAAACGACGTTCAAATTCTTCTTACAAGTCAGACTGGGATTGGGCAACTTCTACCTTTTTGGCAATGGTTCTCTCATCCGATGAATGTTTCTGAACCGTGGCAACTTGAAGATGTGTGGACTTCAACTCCCAGAATTCCCCAACCAGCATGGAATAACAAAACCAAGGATTGGAAGAGGATACCTAGGAAGCATGTATTTGTAAAATACGGCAAGGAACAGAAATAACATCATTTCCAGGGACAAATGTAACTTACTTTCTCTAGGTATCACAAAAGTGCAATCATGTTTGCAATTTTAGGTAGCAGTAAATAATTTATTTGGCATATGCACATTCCTAATTTTGGTTGAACATGTATTCTTATAAACACCATCAATAAGCTATAGAATATTCTCCCCTTAAAAGTTAGTACAATGCTCGGTAATCTCTCTGTGTGTGTGTGTGTGTGTGTGTGTATGAAATACTTGGGGGAAAGCTAATGCTTCTATTTAAGAAAGAAATGTGATTTTTTCTTTTAAAAAAACCTTAGCAGCGTAACAATCCATCTACAATTCCTACAGAGAATAGTCATATCGTGACACTCCATCTACTATTAATATATGCTTAAAAGTACCTAGGAAAGAACAAAAATTATAAACCAGCATTCCAATGAAGTGGTTTTATGCCATTAAAAAGAAAAAGGAAAAAGAAAAACTTGCAAAAAGATAATTTGTCTCCTTTCATGATTGGTACAAAGATTATGTGTTCAGTGGGAATTGAATGAGTCTTGGAACTTGCTCTGAAAATCAAAATGAAGTGAAAATAAAAAGCCCTAGAGAGCCTCAGTAGTGCTGCTTATAGACAGTATATTTTTTTTGAAAAAATCTAATGGAAAATAGATACATGGCTTAGTAAAAATATTGTTCAAAAAAGTACCAGAATTAAAAGAAAAAGAGTTATCGAAGATAAATCATTTAGCTAACTGCCACACACACAATGAAAAATAAATGGCTATTAATAGTAGGCATAGTCTCATGCCTGAAAGCAATATAATACCAATTCCATATCTAGACCTGCTTTAATTGGGCCATTAAGCACAAGTGCTAAAAGGTAGTGAGATTTCCACTAAAGGTCAAAAGTCTTCAACCTCCTTTATCTACACCTGCTGGTATAACATTCACTGCATATTCTAAGGTGGTGAACTGTTGCAGGAAAAGAATATGCCTCAAGGGATGGATGTGTAAGTGTTAGAAATCTAATGGTACCTCTCCCACTTCTTGAATGTGTGTCTAAGCTATTAGGGAGTAAGTGTTTATTCGGCAGGACCTTTTCTAAGCAAGTTATAGAAATAAACTGGAATGAAAATGCTCTTCTATACTTTCTGAAAATTGTCCATGATCCTCCTTGATCCTTTTTGCTAATCATTAGGTTCCTGCATCTAAAAACCAAGGTAATTAAATCCCAATTTTTTGATATTTGACATGGATATCTGCTATCAGGACTGGTCTTTTGATAGCTTTGGACATACATGATATGTAACAATAGTTAATATATAGCACTGTTTGATAGCTAACGTGAAATCATTGTTAATATGTCACAGCATTAAGCAGATAGCAAGATATTTGTTGGCTGTCAACTTCTGGCATTTAATATCTCAAAATGGGGATTCAAAATTAGTGTAGCCTATAATTATTTTCAGCTGTATAATCATTGAAGAGTGGGTTACATCCTGTTTGCTTTTACAGTCTTTATTAGGGTTGTGTAGTGTTCTAAAGGAATGTTTCACATTGCTGAAGCTTCACATGAAGCATCCCTTCAAAGCAAAATGACCCTTGGCAACTTGAAGATGTATGACCCCTTCTTATTAGAAAAGTTATTTTACTTATAAAGAAATGGCTTTTGAGCAGGCAGACCCATTTACAGTACTAGGTCTAGCTCTAAGCACTACAGTTCAAGGACAGTGACAAATTACAGCAAGTTCATAGGATGGCTACTAAGATGGTGAACGGTCTAGAAACCTTTCTAGACATTTCTAGAGAAACAGTTTCTAGACCCTTTTCTAGTCCCCAGAGAAACAGTTAAAGAATCTGGGTATGTTTAGTTTAATGAAAAGATGACTGAGGGGAATGTGATGGAACTCTTCAAAATCTGAAGGGCTGTTGCATGGAAGAAAGTCTGGACTTAGTCTCTGCTGTTCTGAAGGGCAAGACTAAAGCTAGTGGGTTAAAACTACAGGGAAGGAGGTTCAGGTGGAACTTTCTGATTGATCAAACTGTCACCCAGTGAAACAAGCCACCTTATGATGTGGTGAGTTCTTTTTCAGTAAAGATCTTCAGAAAGAGGCTGGATAGTTAGCTGTTAGAGATGCTGTAGTGGATCTTGCACTGAGCAAGGGGATGAGATCTGTGGCTGCTTCCAACTGCATGATTCTGTGCTGTATAGAAGCTACTTCCCTGAAGGTGAGGCCAACATTCAAGGCAAATTGGCCTTGCCCTAGTGCCACATATGGCCCCTTATTCCTTTTTCATAGTTCCTTATTGTTTCACATTATTATCCTGGATGTGTTGTACATGTATGTATCTATCTCCCTTGTGAATTTTTATTGCACAAACACATCATTCCCGGAGGATAACCTTGCTAATGAGCCATGCCAATAATCTTGCCAGAATGGGGGGGGGGAATCAAGTGTACATCTTTAGTAAGAACATAGTTTTTAAAAAGTTCTTGAAAGTGCTTCTTCTGAAGTTTAAGTTGGACCCTTTCTGTATTGGTTCAGCGCAATGTCTCTATAAGCTTTTTGCTGTTTCTTCACCCTTCCTTGCCATTGCTGTCTTTAAAAAAGTACAGGACAATGTATCCTGTACAATCTTTAGCTGAAACTTTCCAGGGATATTGTTCTCTAAGGGATCTACCATTTCAGCTATTTTCATCCCATTTCCTGAAACAGAAAGCTTCAAGAGTTTTGATATTCTCCATTACAGCCTCTGGTTGAATCTTTTATCAAACTGAATCTCAAATCAATTTGAATTGGATCTTTCTGCTTTCAAATCTCAAATCAAAATTTGGAATGGAATGACGCAACTTCAAATCTCAAATTCAGTCTGGATGTCAGTTGGTTTGGACTTGCCTAATAAATACTAGAGAGCCAGTCTGGTGTAGTGGTTAAGGCACTGGGCTAGAAACTGGGAGACCGTGAGTTCTAGTCCTGCTTTGGGCACAGAGCCAGCTGGGTGACCTTGGCCAGTCACTCCCTCTCAGCCCTAGGAAGCAGGCAATGGCAAACCACTTCTGAAAATCCTTGCCAAGAAAACTGCAGGGACTTGTCCAGGCAGTCTCCAAGAATCGGACATGATTGAACGGAATAAATACATAAATAAATACTATGTAATACTATAATTTTAAATGAATTGTCCTGAAATGACTATTCTTATAATTGCTAACATAGACTAGAATTTGTCTATTACATCATTCAAACAGAATTGGAATTATTTTACTCTTACACTCTTCCATAATAGCACCAGCTCAATCTGATTCCAAAAGTTGCTATCTGCATTGTGACAAGAGCTTTTGTAAGACTAGAAAGATACTTCTGATAGGGTTGCACCTATCTCTGCCCCAAAATGGAGAAAAGGAATGAGCCTGGCAACTTTCACTAGTGAGGAAATTGGAAAGTGGACCTGCTGGGGGAAGACTGAGTCTTGGAGAAATGAACAGAGCAAAAGCTGATTGGAAATCTGGTCCAGAAAGAGGAGTTGAGCAGCCAGAAAGAAAGTGGGAGAAAAATAACTATTTTAGATTCTATACAGAGACTTTTTTTTTGCAAGGGGAAAGGGGAGATCTCTTTTGTTTAATGACAGATTGCACTGTTAAGGAGAGTGATTAGACTGTTGTATGACAGCAAGGAAGATCTGCTAGCTCTGAGCAAACCATTTAGGATATAGGGTAGTTCAGGATATAGCTAGTGCTGCTTAGTTATTATTGTACCTGGGTCTGTATACCGTTTCTGAATTATACAGGTAAAAACCATTAAAAAGTCAGAGCTAGAGGTTAAATATTTTTCTGACTGGATGTCCCAAGACCTGGGAGAGGAGGGTGAAACTGTCCCTTAGAGCCCAGTTTCCCTTTTCCAATAGATGTTTTGACAGCAGACTTTTTAAAACATGAAATCTGTTGGAGCTGAAAAGGATCCTGCTTAGGAGACCTTCGGGGAAATTAGTTCTTCCAGCAAAGTCCCAGCTTCTGTGTTGTGGCAGAGGTTCCATATACACTGTGGTGGTATAATTCGATATTTGCCAAAGATCAAAGATCACCACATTTCCCCATTCCTTTTCCCCCTGTTCATGAAAACTCTTGGAATGAATTAGACAGCCCCCTTTTGTAATAAATAATATACTGAGAATATATTTTGTAATATTTTCAAGCCATCCTCATTCAATTTCAGAACATCGGTTGATTCAGTCATCAAATTAAGTATGTTGCAGAAAAACAATGCTATAGCTATGAAGTGGTCAAAAGGTGACTGAGGAGTATGAATGACTGTTCATTCTGTCATTATACAAGTATTCTGTAACCTCCTTGACTTCCCCCACTTCAGCCTAATCACAAGGACCTTGAGAATTTAGTTAAAAATAAATCAGAGGACAGATTTCAACTCAGTTTTTGTTTGATATCAAAGCTTTCAAAGCTGAATCGTCTCCCTCAACGCAGTCTGTGTGAAGAGCATTGTCAGCCCTGCCACCCTTCCTTATGTGTAGACTTCCCAGTTCCCACAACGCAAATGACCCAATCATCTCCTCTCCCAGTCAAGTGATTTCCCTTTGTCCTTTGCTAGCACCTGATTTTAGAATACTCAGCCACTCATTTGGTAGCTCATTCCCCCAGCCATTGCAAAAGACACTCAGAACCTGCACTTCCTTGTTTGCTTTTATCCCACTTAATTTTTATTATTTTATTTTACTCCAGGGACAATTTGAGCACCACCATTGACAGATTTGAGGAGACTGTTGTTATTCTTGGCTTGTTTCCTCTTTTTAGCTCTTTGGCTCATGCAGTTCCTTCCTCCTCCTCCTCCTCCTCCTCCTCCTCCTCCTCCTCCTCCTCTTCTCTCTCTCCCTCTCTCTGTCTCTGTCTCACACAAACACACACACATGGAGAAATTTAAATCCTCCCAGAAATGAACTGCCTACAAAATCCCTGTTTTCCTGAGGTATCTCTAGGACTTTATTTCAATCATGAACATCAAAAAGGACAGTTAACCCACCTGAAAGCAATTCACATGATAGGGGAAATTAGCTGATTTTCACTTTTAAAGTTCAATCAAAACATGCTCCCCCCCTAACACATATACATGATTGAGTTAGGCATATCATATACACAGTAGAAAAGTCTGAATATTTTTTTTTTCCTGAAACGGGATTAAAATCAAAGTTTGGAGGCAAATCCCTGAAAAATTAATTATAGGATCAAATTATTGCTGCTGCTGCTACAGCATTTTAAGCAAGATTCTAAAGGCAATGAAGAAAGGACACAGCAAAAAGGAAAGAAAAGATGTTTAATTGCTGCCACAGATGTTGACCACATGGACTAGAAAAGAAACTGGAAGAGCAAGTGCACAAAAAGTGCTTACAATTTTCAAAGCTTTCAACACTCTTAACAGCATTTTTTTCCTTAAATTGTTTTGTTAACAAAAAAGGCTCTTTTCACATTCTAAATAGACTCTGAATTTGGAGGCAAGTCTTGTTTTGAAGAATTTTCTCCCATTAATGCATCAGTGAAAACTTCTTAGAAAATTTTATAGACATCTCCATCTGCTTGTTTGTTTCTCTTCTTCCCCCCCATTCCTTGATGATTTATTTGTTGGTTGCTATTTTGGCAAGTTCTGCATACAAAATATGATGAGAAACCCAACCACAGGGCTGGAAGCAGATGGGCAGGGCAATCCTACCACATGTTGTAGAGAGCTCCAACATCGGAGCTTCCAACAATTTCAAAACCCTGCTGGCAATGGATTAGCATAGCAGAAGGGAGTGGGGAGTGGCACTGCCACTTTTCCTTCCCTTGCTGGGTTTTATTTATTAATTTATTTTTCCTTAGCTGATTTTCTCCAGTTGAAACCAAGGGGAAGGAATTTACTCATACTATGTGCAGACTGGCACAGCCAGGAGTTACAGAGTTGACATAGATAACATGCTGATATAAAGGAAAGTCAGGTCACAAATATACCTTTGAATTGTGTGAATCCGTAACTTTTTCTGACATTCTGTACTTCCATTACCACCTTTCATCTTGTTGGGCCTTTCCAAGGTCTGACTGCCAATGTCAATTTAATCTACAGTATCTGAGAGGGCATCGATTTCTCCCTTTAGGTTGGAGTGCTTTTTCCCACCTTTGGGTAAATAGGCTTCAAAATATCATATGATTTTTGGGAGGCTCTTCCAAGGATCATAGAACTGAAGTTAATCTTGACTATTCTATTGCCTTGTTGCAAACCCAAAATCCAGAGCAGAAGGTGGGTCTCTAACTTTTCCTGTAACCAATTCAAATCTTTCACAAAATGAAAAAAATCTTCCATAATAGATGGAAAACTGGACACTACCTGACAAAAAGAGGGACTTTAGGAAATGATGTTTTGAGGGAATGGTATTAAAGGCAAAACTGAAATACTTTGGCCACATAATGAGAAGACAGGACACCCTGGAGAAGATGCTGATGCTAGGGAGAGTGGAGGGCAAAAGGAAGAGGGGCTGACCAAGGGCAAGGTGGATGGATGATATTCTAGAGGTGACAGACTCGTCCCTGGGGGAGCTGGGGGTGTTGACGACTGACAGGAAGTTCTGGCGTGGGCTGGTCCATGAAGTCACGAAGAGTCGGAAGCGACTAAATGAATAAAGAACAACAAATACACACACACACACATACACACACACACACACACAATATATATATATATATATATATATATAAAAATAATATTGGATATATATATCCACATATAAATATAAATATAAATATAAATATATTGGAGTTCTGAAATACTTCAGTGAGGGGTGGTAGGGATAGTATTGGATTGAATGAGTGATAATTTGCCCTTAAATCAAAATGACTTTTCCATTCAGCCTATCATCATCTATTCCAATCAGGATCTTGTGAATGTGGGTATGAAGCAGGTCTCCCACCCCTCATAGATAACCAGGATAGGGATAGAAAACTTCAGACAGTCTAATCTTTTATTATCTTGTTTCCCATATTGATTGATTGATTGATTGATTGATTGATATGTGCCATCAAATCATTGTTGACCCTTAGCAGTCCTTAGCATCTATAGTTAGATATTTTTTCCCATGACAATCTGTCCCTAACCTGTTTTTTTTCAGGTCTTCCAAAGGTATACTCATCTCCACAGTAACTGAGCCTCTTCTCTTTCCTTTGACCATTACCAGTATTAGAACCTTCTTCAGAAAGCTAGGACTTCACATGCAACAGCCCCACACACAAAAGTGTTTCCTCATGTTGCCCCATCTTATATCATCTTTTATTCTTCTTCTATCATTATTTTATTAGTATTGAGCAAATTGAAGACCTGGGTTCTCTTGCCCTTGTTACCACTGAGTTGATGCCATCTTTTATTTCAAAATATTTGTTCATGATTTTTTTTTTTGTAAAATCCATGAAATTTCATATGATATACTGTACCTCTAAAATAATTTGCATGTTCTTCCAGATAAACAATGTCTTGTTCCTGTACTCATTTATCTTTCTCTTCCCTCCTTTTCTTCCTTTTTATACTGTATATCTTCCAAAATATATCTGTTCAGCCTTGTTTCCTATCCTAAGTATAGAGTAATTCAGTCTTATTCACAAAGTCAACTTTCACATAGAAAAATATGGAAAGCAGCAAAAACAGAAAGGAAAGATAAAATGAAACAAGGAAAATGAAATTTAACTTTTTTACATACTTCAGGTCAAAAAGCACATTCATCCAAGCAAAGAAAGAAAGGAAGAAAGGAAGAAA
Source organism: Candoia aspera (assembly GCF_035149785.1). Taxonomy (NCBI): domain Eukaryota; kingdom Metazoa; phylum Chordata; class Lepidosauria; order Squamata; family Candoiidae; genus Candoia; species Candoia aspera. The sequence goes on from NC_086155.1 coordinate 193,461,221, forward strand.
GGCTGAAGAAAAGTTTGAATGCTGACAAAAATAAATGCAGAAATCAGAATTTGCACTTTTCCTAGGCAATTTCACCCATTTTTGAATAAGTGTTCCTTTTATCTTATGTTAATTACTAATCCTAAACCGTTTAGCTGAAAAAAAAATGATAGGAAGTCATTTTTATTTTTGTAGATTTCAGTTTTTTCCCCTTATATCTTCAGATCTTTTGTCTTCTTTTGTCTTCTTTTTTTTGTCTTTTTTTTTTTTTTTGGTAATAAGAAAGATACTAACCTCTGATATTATATTAACTTGCAAGAATGCCTGTGGACTCCAGAAAGATCCCTCTGAGATGATAAAGAGCCAGGAGGTTAGTTCACCCCTTGATGAGTAGTTATTTTGTGACTGGCCATGTCCCCTATGGCAGCCATTTTGTGGTCAGGCAAATCTGTAATCTCCATTACAGACATTTTATTAGTGTGCTTACCATTGGTCTCAAAATTCCAGATCTGCCTCAAGCCTAAAGAGTTTGCCTAGGGTTGCTTTACATCTATGATAAAGAGTCTCTGTGTCATATACCTGGCTATGAAACTTACTAATGCAAATAAAGTAACCTGTATATGAATTCTTGTTTGGTACCACAATGAAGTGACTGAACAAATAAACAACAACAACAACACAATGAAGTTATGTGATCTCTGATGCAATCAGTGTCCCTTTGCAAACCATAAGGATTTTAGTGGAAGATCAGCAGGTGTGATATCTTCCCCAAATGAATATAACTGGTACAGAGGTGGCCCTGTGGAATTGCCCTAAGTCATGTTTCAAGTCATTTTTTGATATACTTGAAACCAATTTGTTCATTGACTTGTAACGTCTGCATGTGAGAAGAGGAAAGGCATGAAAATGCCACCATTTCCTATCCATTCCTATCATACTTTATGTTGAAGTCAGAGTGTTCTTGCACTTCTTGCACTATGTAGCCAAAGAGAGTACACAAATGCCTTGCCTTTCACTGTATATTCATCTTGCCAATGCTTTCCACCATGGGCATCTGTGTGGGCAGAAGAGGGCAAGTAACAAAATGTATGTCATGATCCTGTGATTCAGATTCCACCACTTATATACTTGTGTGCAACAGCTGCAACACAAATATAAAAGTTTGGATCTTGGGTTGTGACATCACAATGTACAGCTTATTTGGGTGTTATCATAGCTAGTTCCACCTCTGCTTTTCATGCTCTCATTAACTCCAAGGAAATACATTAAAAAAAAAAAGAACTTTTTCCCATAGGGATTTTTCAGTAGTACTGCTACTGGTGTCACTATGGGCATCCTGTCTTTGAGAAGTTGCTGGATTTATTTCTTCTCCTTCTCAGAAATAATTCCTGCAGTAACTTTTTCACAAATATCATGGATAACTCCAAAGGCCATTCAGGTCTAGCTCTAGCTGGAATATGCATATTTAGAGAAGTAGGTACATTTAGAAATGTGCCCTAGAAAGAATGTACAATTCCAGATATATTTAAATGTGAAATCATGTCTTAAAGATAGATTTGTGGGTGTATGTACAAGATGGTGAGGTTGACTCATGACCAACTATTCAGCTATCCAATCTTCACCCAATATAAACCTGTCTACATGATATGTGAGAAATAAACCAGATAGTTTATCTGGTTTACTACAGAAATTTTATTTCTTTTAGATTGGCTTTTTTGTTTCAGTTTGTTTGCTTTTATAACAATTAAGTCTTTCAAAAGATTCAAGCTTAAAATTTAGTACCATTATTTATTTCAGCAGCCAATTAATTTGACTCTTTGTGTTTTATCTGGCAGTAATAGGAATATTATTATTGCATACTAAATTCTGAGAGCAGAGAAAAAATAAATTATTTCTATCCATTTCCTGTTGAAACAAAAAGGGTATTACTACACTACTGTCTGATTTCTTAGGAAATGTATGTCTTACACCTAACTTCTTTTATTTGCTTTTTACGGAGAATGTAGATGTACATGTTTTCTTTTTCAATCCCAAAATGAATGTGATTCTATGTTAGTGGATTTGCAGGTGGCAGTTATAGTATATTGGGACAATCATGGCTAATGGGCCAACTGCAAATTTCTTGAGCAAGATGGACTTAGCAACATTTATCCATGCCTTGGTTTAATCCCATCTTGACTACTGCAATAGGTTGTATGTAGGACTACCCTTGAAAAGTGTCAAGAAATTGCAATTAAGGCAAAATACATTAGCTAGGCTGCAGACCAATGCAAGGTACAGGGATTGTAAACTTATTGGAAAATTATACCATAACTCTGTAATGCTTATCACTAATTTATAATGGACAAAACCATCTTGATCTTGTTCATGAGCTGCTGATTGATATTCAATAAGCATCTAATAAATGTCCTGGTTTTCAGGACATAGGGGAAAAATCAGAGCAAAGCAGAATCATTCCTATATATGAAAAAAAAAATGTTTATAAATGTAGAGAACTTCATATAAACAAATGTAGAGAACTTCATATACATTTCAGTAAATTTAATTTTGTATAGGAACAGACAGTATTATTAGTTTCATTTTGCCATGGAGGAACTTAAAGAGTTTAAAGACATTGATTCATTGATTATGTGTTGTCAAGTCATTTTTGACTCCTAGTGACCACATAGATTTTCTCCATTATGATCTATCCCTATCCTTTCAAGTGTACTCATTGCCACTATATTGGGTCCATCCACCTTGCTGCTGGTTGTTCTCTCCTTCTCTTTCCTTCCACCTTTCTCAGCAATAGAGCTTTTTCCAGAGAACTGGGTCTTCACATTATGTGTTTGAAATAGGATAATTTGAGCCTGGTCATTTGTGTCTCAAGTGAGAACAATGGGTTGATTTGTTCAATGATCTATTGGTTTGTTTTCTTGGCTGTCCATGGTATTCTCAGGAGTCTTCTCCAACACCAAAGTTCAAAGGTGTCAATATTCTTCCTATCCTGCTTCTTTAAAGTCCAACTTTCACTTCCATAGAGTGTCACAGGGTTTATCATGGTTTGCATGATTCTGATCTTTGTAGGTTTAGACACATCACAGCATTTGAATATCTTTTCCATTACAATCAACTTTTCTTTAAAAAACCTTAGTTACTGTAATATTGTATACAGACTAAATAGTAATTTAACTATATAACTTATATCTAATTTTAAATTATACAGAGAAAAACAGTTTAAGAAGAAAAATTATCAGACATATTTCAAAATTATAATATGGTTACTAAGCAATGAATTAAACCTAGAACATATAAAATAATATTGTCCAGTTTTGCCTATTAACGTAAAATTAATGTTATGTAAATTAATAATATGCAATGACTAAAATTAATGGTATTTAATCAATTTAACCTGGCTGGTATCAGTATAATATTTGCTGTTATGCAGAGTACTATATCATCACTGAAAGTTTCTGAGGACCATGGTTTAAACTAGAGACTGGTAATGCAATGCCATAAGTAAGATTGGACATATGACCTAAGTCCCAGATGGCATCCCAGGATTAAATAAAATAAAATGTCCATACTACCTTTGTGATAATTAATTCATGGCAAAATAATACAGTTCTAGCATTTTTTATTAATTTATTACATTCTGAACCACCAATTAACAATAGCTCTCTGGATGGTTTAAAGTCAGCTTTTCTATCACAGACCCATTTGAAAAAGGTGAATCATTTCTTTATATTTTAATCTGCCCAATGGAGTTCAAAATATGAAAACAAAACAGTGAATAAAACACTAAAACATATCACTAAATACACAGGAAAGAATATGAAAATAAAATATATAAAAGCTTTAATCAAAGTTTCATCTGAATGAAGAAATTATATCGTTGTGTATTTCATTGTAGTAGCCAAAAGACCAGTACACTCCCTTGCCAGCAATCAACACCCAGATATGCAAAAATCAGCACTAGGATTAACACCAGATGAACCATCAAAGAGCACAGTACACCCTAATCAAGGAACTATTAACTCAGGCAATCAACCAAGCAGCAAACAACAGCCCAATCAAAGAACTCCCAAGGAGAGAACACCTCCACCAACACAAGCAGGGCAAGCCATGGTATATAAACAGAGAGCAAGGCCCACTCCCTCTTTGCACTGAAGATGTTGCCTCATCTGGCAATGAAATGTCTGCAAAAAAACAACAAGCCTCAGAGAGCACCAAGGACTCCACAGAACTTCCAGAAAATTATCATTGCTAGCCCTCCTTGTTTAGCCAATGTTGGTGAAGAACTGCCAGTTTTGAAATATCCTAGGGTAAAAATAAACATTACTCCCATCCAAATGAATGCACTTATATACTGTGACCTGACAGTGACCTCTGAACTCTGTACATTTCTTTATTTTATTTCTTTATTCAATTTCTATAGCTGCCCATCTCAACAAGTGACTATTCAGCAGGCTAATTTTTTACAGAATAAAATAGTGGATTTGTGGAAAATCACAGATAATATACAGCAGGGTACATGAATCAGGGTAGATACAGTTTGAATCATTCAACTGATTTAGATCCCTTAATCTATTTGCCGGAGATTTCAAGTTGATATGCTATGAAAAATTCAGCTGAGAGCTTAGATGGACTACGTTTCAACCAAATCTCCAATTGCATCTTTGTACAACTCCAGTATGCAACACAAAAGGAAAAAAAATAAAACAAAACCCTATTATAAGTTGACTGAGATATAATTCTGTATTAGGATACAAATTTTTAATTATTTTAACTGATAATTACATTAATTGAGGAGCAGGTGGCAGCTGTGCCCAGGAAGGTCTTTGCACAGCTTTATATAGTGTGCCAGTTGTGCCCTAGCCTGGATCAGGAAGCCATTCGGAAAGTCACTCATGCCCTAATCATCTCATGGCTTGACTATTACAATGCACTCTACTCTGCCCTTGAAGACCACTCTAGAATGCAGCAGTTTGGGCAGTTACAGGCATACCTCAGAAGGTCCATGTGATACCTCTGCTCCATGATCTGTACTGGTTACCAGTTTGCTTCCAGGTACAATTCGAGGTACTGGTTATAACCTATAAGTCACTACAGGTTATATAGCCTGGTTATTTGAGGGACTGTCTATTTCCAGTGGTGTCTGCCTGGCTGATTTTTGTTGACAGAGTTGGTGTGTTCCAAGTTTGTTCTGACCATATAGATAGAATTTTAGATAGAAGATTATTTATTTTATTAACATTTTTAATAAAGTTCTTCTCCAACCTGATCCTTCAGTTCTCCCAGCAGTGCACGCATCACTGTTGTGGTCAAGTTCATCCACCATCCTCTTCTTCTCTTTCATTCCACCTTTCCCAGCATTATGGACTTCTTAAGGGACCTGGTCTTCTCATAATGTGTCCAAAATATGACAATATGAACCTGGTCATTTGTTATCTCAAGTGAAAACTCTGGATTGATTTGTTTTATGATAGATTAGTTTTATTTTCCTGTCTGTCCATGGTATTCTTAAGAATTTTCTCCAAACCAAAGTTCAAATACATCAATACCCTGGTAACATCCTACTTCTTTAAAATCTAATTTCATTTTCATAGAGTGTCACAGGAAAAATCACTGCCTTCACAGTTCTGATCTTTGTTGGTATAGGACATCATGGCATCTGAATATATTTTCCAATGCCTTTTTTTCCCCTTATTGTCAAGAAAACTGACTGGATGTTAACAATTTAACTGTAAAATAACAGGAATGTACAAGTATGTTATACTCAAGAATACTTTTGTTTACTATCTAAGAGATTAATGTTTCTTTCCTTCCTCCATACCCTGTTTTATTGATACACAGTTCTATTTTAATCAAAATCAATGGAAACATTTTTCTCCTGTAACACTGACAATGTGAACCTCCATTATATGTAAAAATAGAAACATTGTTGAAGATAATGAGTTCAAGACTTTTTTATTGTAAAGTGCTACTAGGTAGAACCATTCTGAGATTTAATCCAAAAAGCATTAAAAGAAGCTTTGAAGCTCAGCGAAAAGAGAGAAATGAATTCCATTAAGGTAGTCTCCATAACAATGAGAAAGAAATTAAACATTTCCTTGCAGACTTTTTGTTTCACTTAACCCCATTACTGTCAACAGTTGGGATGCACTGCTATTCATTCAAGTTGTTGATGTAGTCATGCAGAAAGAAAAAAGAAAGAAAACACACTGCTGTAGAACTCTCTCTGTGTCTCTGGTCTTTATTTTGACTGCACTATACCAATGTTCTAACTTCCTTTTAATCTTTGAGATTATATGAACTTTTAAAATCTGTTCAGTTTAGAAGCAGGATATGTGAGAAACTATTTTCTCCTAATTTCCTGTTTTTAGAACTTAGACCACTTCTAAGGACCACCTAAGGACTTTCAGCTGAGCTTACATGACTTTGAAAATTAGTCCTACAATTGTAAAGTCATTCCCTTGCCAAAGAAAATATATCAGAATTACTCTGTAGCCCCTTCTACACCATAAAACAGTTCACTCTCACTCCTTCTTTCTCACAAATATACACATGTGCACACACACACACAGAGAGAGAGAGGGAGAAAGGGAGAGAGAGAGAGAACATTTGAATTGTAACTAAGCTTCTTCTTAGTAAAACAGGACCCCTTACCCTTCAGAATAGTTAGAACTTACAACTGAGAATATAGGTTGGTGCTGGGAAGTTAAGTGAACTGTTAAATTGTCTACAAGTGGACTATATTGTGGGATTGAGGAGAAGGTCCATGTTAACCTCATGAAGGTGAATGAACAGATGACAACTTACACGGGAAGAGCAAGTGTTATTAAAACTTGTAAAACCCTGCAAACTTCAAAGAAATTCAGTGTGAAAACTCTTTTTCTCCACACTGAGAAAGGAATGTCTGTTTCTAACAATGTTGACTGTGGTATTGCTAACATCTTGACTAGCATGGATCTTGGAACACATCCAAGAATAAAATCATTGCTTTAGGCTGTTCTTAGCTGCTTCTTTTGCTTTTATTCCCTGATGCTGGACATTCTATGCTCCCCATTTCTGACACTAGCCAAAGAAACTGACTCTCAACTCTCTCATCTGCCCATCTTGGGTCCATGGTTGACTGTGCTGCTAGTATGGTGACATTAATTTAGAGATGGCAGAACAGTTAGTTTCTTTTTTCCTGTCTCAAAATTCAATTTATCTCATTTCTTCATTAATTTACAGTCTCCTTTTCTGTTCTCTTATCTTATGACACCTGTTTTTCTTTCCTCAGTTTTTGCCAGCAATTTTTTCTTCTCAGTTTTCTACATTATATGCAGGAATGTATGCATTTTCGCCTTAATATGCATAGATTGGTATCCATCTGGATCTAAATTGCAGAAGGTAATTGCATTTTGCTTTATACATTGGGCATGCAGGAGGTAGCCTGGGTTCACCTTGACAAACAGCTTTGCATCATGGAGATAACTTGATACTCTATTGCAACTAAGAGGCAAGTTGCTTTGCCTTGCTGAGGAGCATTTCTATAAAAATAAGTGTATTTACAGAAAGCACAAAAACATATTTACAAGCTTGTGCATTCACACGTGCTCAGAGAGGACTGGGAGGAAGGCAGTGTGGAAAGGAAACTGAAACTAACAAGCCCAGGCAACCTGCCTTCCAGGCAAATCAGGAGCTTTACCTGATATGGTCATGCCTTTTCACACCCAAAACTAAGGATACTTAAGTTTGACCTGTTCACCCTGCCAGAATGATTTGTTACCATAGTAACCTTAATGGCTTGGTCCTTGTAAAAACAAAGAAATACCAACAATGTAGTAAGGTCTCTGTAACTTTATGTCCTGCTGAGGACAGTTACAAAATGGTCAAGTGACCAGTATGTGTGACCATCCTGGATTACTGTACAATCGTCTCTCCACTGGCTTGTTGCCTCCTTAATTTCTTATGTTTTCATTGATTCCTAAAAGGAAATACAAGCCAGCACTGGGCTTTTCTTTAATTCTGCTACCAGCGCTGATGAGATGGCCTGCCTTTGATAAACTGTTGATGAGTTTTTCCTTCCCTTCAGAATTTTGGAGAAATTATCCACCCAATTTCTTTTGCCTGCAGATTTGGTGGAGAATTTTGAAAGACTGTTAGGGCTCAGCTAGATTATGTTTCAATGCAGCTTTCATCAGTTTGACAAAAGCTTCAGATTCTGCTGATGACTTTGACTTCTATGTATGACTGCACAGATAATATCTCTATTTGAAATCAATGAACTTAAATATGCTTTACCTCGATCATGCTTCCATGCTCCATCTGATCAAGCTCTACCTATTTTCAAGGGCTATTTAAATTGCAGATTTAGAATAGATTTTAGGCCCATTCAACCTTTAGTTAAACAAGTGCACTCAGTCTGTGAATGTTCCAGTTAAGCCTCACCTCCACCCAAGTTTCTCAAATGGCACTGACTTTTCTGGAGGAGGAACATCTATACATGTACAGTTATAGGTGCATTGGCATCTGCGTGAGTCAGACATCTGTACTATCAGGGGCTCTCTGATGGGAAAACCAAAACAGCTTCTCTTGTAGATATCATCTGTGGAACATTGGCAGATGTGGAGTGCAGTCATTTTTATTACACAATTGGCAAATTATAAAAATCTGGAGTGTTCCAATTTGTACAAAGACTGAACAGGGCTTGTGAAAGTATCAGATCTGCTTCTGGACTCACAGGGGAGGAAAAGAGAGAGGAGGCCCTTGTTTTAATTTTAGGGTGACTAAGAGTAAACCAGTATAAAAATTAAGAGTCTTTCAAGTGTGCAATCATTTTCATCTATATCTTTCCCTGTTGTTAAACACTGACTAGCACACAGTGCGAATGTTTTGGCAGCAAAGCTTTCCCACTGGTTACTCTTCACCCAATTAGAACTGTCCACAGAAATCTTTATGCATGAGTGAAGCAATAAAAATCATAAAACAGCAGGGGCTGGAGAGAAACATAAACTTTATGCTCCTTTTATTACTCTAGTTTGGAGGCTTCAGAATAACATGTGGGAGGTTTCTTCCCACTCTCTTTCTTTATGAGTTGAGTTATCATTAATGGTTCCAATATGGTGTCTTAGGAACTAGAGTCTCCTCCTTTATTTTTATATAAAGAAAGTTAAAACTAAGAGCTTAGTTTCACTTTAATTGACATTAATTGTATAGGACCTCACTGAACTATATCCATGTTTGAAAAATCAGGTCCAAACCAGTGCTATGGATCAGAAAGGCCAAATTCTGGACAACACCTAGATTATTAGTACAGCACAGTAATGTTAGTTTACTATTACTATTGTAGTAATAGTAGTTAGTTAGTAAATAGTCAGTTTACTATTGTAAAGTGAGTAGAGAGTACTGGTTGGGGTTCTGGACTATGAATGCAGAGATTCAGGTTTTGGTTTTTACTCAGTGACAAAGCATGCTCAGTAATCTTGGAGTAATCACTGTACCTTAATGTAAGGGTTATTCTGTGAATAAATCAGAAGCCATGTAGTTCACTACTGAAGGTGGGGGGTTCTCTTGTAGATGACACAGAAGAAGTGATGTGCACCATTTTTAATACATAAATTACATAAATCTGTAATATTCCAATTTGTATAATGCCAGAACTTACTGGGGGAAAAGACTCTTGTTTTAATTTGAGAGAAACTAAGAGGAAAGCAGTGTAAAATTAAGAATCTTTCAACTGTGCAGTCATTACCAGCTATATCTTTCCCTGTTGTTAAACACTGACTGATTTGAGGTGCTGAATTAATCTGGCACATGAAACTGAAATCAGGGAAGCACTGCTAACAATAGTTCTACTTGGCCCCAAAGTGACCAACATTGCCTGCTTCATTCCCTGCCACATTGACCAAACAGCAAATGTATAAAAATAAATGACAGCAATTTTGAATAAGCTGCCTGGCCTTCCAGCAGCATGGATGCCAGATATTTGCAAACTTGGTTTGCTGGCTTCTAGGAGGTAGAGATGGAAATCAAGCATACCTCAGCCTGATAAATTGGGAGAGGATAGTTTTGGAGAGAAGCAATATTCTTACATGTTGAAACTTTTTTTTTTTTTAATTTTAGCTTCTATTGTGAACTCTCCATCAATATGCACTTAAATCTGGGATTGGAGAAATTTAGAGTTCAGAATTCAGTACTGGGTGCCTCCTCCTCCTCCTGGTGACACTTATCAGGAATAGTAAAACAGTTTTCTAATGGCATTTCCTGTTACTTATTTTATTGTTTCTATTCTTGCTCCATCATCTTAAGTGTCACTTTTTTTTTTCTCCTTTCAAACAATATTTAGTTATCTTTGAAGAAGGCAGTGTCTGCTCCTTTTAATCAATCTCTTTGGGTGATGATGTAACCAGTCAAATGCTGTCAAATGGTGCTATTAAAAGGCTTGGTGTGAAATTAGAACATGGGCTGTTTTAAACCACATTGTCTTTCTAGTCCCTGTATCACAGTCATTCCTTTCCATGGAATGATCTGATTATTGTTTGTGTGTGTGAGTGTGTGAGTGTGTGTATTACTCCAGAACCATTCTGGGAATAGTGCCAAAATATGAAAGCAACAAAAGATTACTTTGCATGTGGGTCTTTTTTTCCTTTCTTTTTTTTCATGCTTTTGTACGACCAGCAGATTTTCCATCTCACTCTAAAAGGCAATTTGTCACCTTGCATGCAGGATGATAAATGATAGCACTGGCATTCAGATTCAATAAATGGCCTTAGGGTTGACAATTATGTCACTTTGGCTTACATTCACAGCAAGTTGTGACTTGAATAACATGTGTTACTATGTTTGGTCACTTCAGTTTGGCCACTGTCAGGAAAATGAATGAACCAAAAAATATGTTTTCGGTGGAATTCCATGATTATTTCTACATTCTTTTTTTCCCCCAAACTGAACAGGCTAAGAAACCATAAAAAAGAGGATGGAAATTTTCTTCCCCAAGTTGCAATAGCAGAACCATTGGACTACGGTTATTACCCCTTCTCTTCTCCACATGGTTCTGTATAGGATACTAATAACATGGCACCCTTGCCCTTGCTCTTTACTATTCTCCTTCGTTCCCCACTATGCAAAGAAAGAGACCCAACTACCAGGCTGTAGAAGGGATGGTGAATACAGCATGCCTTTTCCTTTCTTATACCTTTCAGTAACTGAAGAGAAAGTGATTTAAAAGGTTCAGCTATTTTAAAAAAGGGAATGAAACTGTGTGCAATATTTGAGTGATTTTTTCTGACAAGCACATGTTTTGTGTACTCTAGAGGCAATGAAAAATTAAGAGTTGAAGCAATAGATTATCTGCTTTTGCTCAACTATAAGTGTTAAATAAAATGTTGGAATATATAACCAATATTTATCTTTATCCATCCAGATTTAGAAAAGTATTGGTACACAGGACTAAGTATGTTAGTGTTCTATGTCAGTCTTCAGACAGAGAATGATAGGTATTTCTTGCTGATCTATGTCAGGTCAACCTCTTCTGGCAAGTCAGTATCAATGCCCAAATTACTGTTTGTATGTGCTGTCAGTATTTGTATGAGAGTGAATAAGAGGAATGTAAAGAGAAGCCAAATGATATCCTGTCAATGCAAAGCGACACTTTTGGGGCAGAGAATAATTCCACCTTCAGGTACATAGAACCTCTGCCCCCACAGTAGAACTATATCTTTCTAAAACAAACAAACCTAATCATTATTTGATTAAAATCTGTTTGTTGTTGTTTATTCATTCAGTCTCTTCCAACTCTTCGTGACTTCATGGACCAGCCCACACCAGAGCTTCCTGTCTGTCTTCACCACCCCCAGACAATTGCTTATAAGTCCATTCATGGTTCTTTCAGTGAGGAAGATATAAAAAAAAAAATCAACAAAAATAACTATAAACTATTCTTTTCTAAAGAAAACAAGGGAAAGAGAGAAAGAGACAGAGAGAGACAGAGAGAGCGAAAGAAAGAAAGAAAGAAAGAAAGAAAGAAAAGAAAGAAAGAAAGAAAGAAAGAAAGAAAGAAAGAAAGAAAGAAGGGAGGGAGGGAGGGAGGGAGGGAGGGAGGTGTGTGCAAAGATATAATAAAGATGTAGTGCAGATTTTAAAAAAAACTTACAGTACATGGTTGAGATGAATCAATAATATCATGAAACCACAGAGACACAGACATACACAAATATCCAAACAGCATTCAACATTCATTATATGTGGCATAAGGGTATTATGCCTTTAAGAAAAGTAGTTAGTTGGTAAATACCGGTGGTGGTGGTGGTGGTGATATTAGAAATACCATCAAGGTGATTCTGGGCAATTAAATATCATTAGATATATAGCTGGAATAGTGGACTGGACTCAAGCTGAACTAGAAACCCTGGATAGGAAGAACAGAAAAATAATGACTACGAATCATGCCCTTCATCTATGCAGTGATGTTGACAGACTCTATTTACCAAGAAGTATAGGTGGGTGTGTGGGTGCCAACCTAGCAGTTTGAAAACATGCAAATGTGAGTAGATTAATAGGTACCACTTCGGCAGGCAGGTAACAGTGTTCCACTTAGTCACGTGGGCCACATGACCATGGAAGTGTCTACGGACAAACACCAGCTCTTTGGCTTTGAAATGGAGATGAGCACCACCCCCTAGAGTCGGACACGACTGGACTTAACATCAAGGGAAACCTTTACCTTTACTATAGGTGGGTGTGGAATGTTGCAAGTACACCAGACAGTTGAAGAATTAAAAAGGACATTGGAAGAATATCTGAAGGACAGTGAAGAAGATGCACTGAAGCTAGTATACCATGAAGGCTTACTGAATACTGAAGAGACCAAACTGGCCTACAAGAAAGACCAAATGAAGAACAGAAAAGAGACATGGCAAGGCAAAATATTACAAGGCCAGTACATTAAAAAAAAAAAAAAACTAGAAGACAAAGCAGATAAGAACAAGACTTGGCAATAGCTAAGAGCAGGAAAGTTGAAGAAAGAGACAGAGGGGCTAATTCTGGCTGCACAAGACCAAGCCTTATGAACAAATGCATATAAAGCCAGGATTGAGAAGGCAGCAACAGACAGCAAATGCCGTCTCTGCAAAGAAGCTGAAGAAACAGTGGACCACCTTGTTAGTTGCTGCAAGAAGATCTCACAGACTGATTACAAACAGCAGCATGACAAAGTTGCAACAATGGTGCATTGGAATATCTTCAAGAAATACCACTTCCTGCAAGCAAGAACTGGTGGGACCACAGAATAGACAAAGTGAAAGAAAATGAAGAAGCTAAAGTTCTCTGGGACTTTAGAATTCAAACAGACAAGCATCTGCCACACAACACCCCAGACTTAACAATTGTTGATAAGAAAAACAAAAAAAGTCTGGATAGTGGACATTGCAATACTTAGAGGTAGCAGGAGAGGAGAGGAGAGGAGAGGAGAGGAGAGGAGAGGAGAGGAGAGGAGAGGAGAAAGAACTGGAGAAAATCACAAAATACAAAGATCTGCAAATAGAAGTAGAACAACTGTAACAAAAGAAAGCAAAGGTAGTATTAATAGTAATAGGCACCATGGGCCCAAAACCTCTGGAGCACCTCTTGAACATCATTGGCATTGACAAAACCACCATCAGTCAAATGCAAAAGGCAGTGATGATTCCTTTAACACCATCAAACAACATCTGCCTATCCCAGCTCCTTGGGAAGTACTCGATAGGTAGATAAAAGTGACAAATCCAGTCTAAAAAACATCTTGCTGACTATAAAACCAACCATAATAATATAAATCAGTGTTTCTCAACCTTACCAACTTTAAGATGTGTGGACTTCAACTCCCAGAATTCCCCAGACACTGTTAATTTAAGTATACTAGTTGCTGTTTGTGTTTGGCAGACTAAAGCAGGGATTGCTGCAATAATTACTGGTCCTATCTGAGTACCAAAGCTTTCCCATTCTGCCCATCTGAGTCAGGGTAAAGTTTCACATTTGTGCTCTGCATGATGCTGATACAGTACCTTTGATGAAAAAAAAAAAAAAAAGAGTGGGGGGTGAGTATACAATGGTGACCATATAACCTAAGTGCTCCTTAATGAAGCCTGCAGTTACAGACATAAGTCAGTAACTTTTCTAGTAATTCTTGGATTTGATGTGATTTCTTTACAAAGCGAACTAGAAATTCTACCATTTGAATTCACTGCATGGATTCTTCCATCTGCTCTTAAGGGAACATATTGATACACATTTTCTGCCTCTCTTTGCCACCTGCTTCCACCACCTGAGATAGCTCTTTTGTTTTGCTAAAAGCATTGTTAAGTATGTCTTCTTATAGCATCATTAGTATGAATGACTGTACAAAATAGACATATGTCAACACAGTAACCCGCTCAGTTACCACTTCAAATTTCAAAAGCAGAGGAAGCTCTAAATCATATATGAGAAATCTATAAACTTGGGTCACTCTCTAAGGACCAAAGAGCCATGCAGCTAGGCAAAGAATAATTGCAATTAATAGAAGATAGCAGCTAATTGCAGAGGCAAAACTCCCATCAACCAGCTACAGGTTTTACTGCTACATCAGGATAAAATGGAGGAACTTTTAAATCTTCCAAATCAGAATTCCTAGGGGAAAAAAAATGCTCTTCCCTGCCCTAGCCATCCTGTACAAAATTTCTGGGAGGAATAGGAAGTTTAAGCTTTGCCTTCTGCCTTTCCATTTCTGACTCATTTCCTTCTCCTGCAAAGGAGACTTCCGTTTTCCCAACCTTAATCTCAGGATGCTTGAGAATTTATTTTAAATTTCTCCAAATTACCTCCAATGGAAGTGCAGGAATCCAGGAAGACTGCAAACTGATGGAGAGAGGATTGCACAGGAAAAGGCAGAACATTTGCATGCAGCGCTTAGCCACCTTTCAGCAAAATCAGTGCATGAATACCCTCCACCAATGAGAATTTCACCAACAGTCTTTTTTTCCTTTGAAAGAATTTGTAAAGCAATTTGCTTTTATCAGTTAGAATGAGGAGTAGTAAGAAAAAATAAAGAATATTCTTTTCTGCATGCAAGGGCATCCACAAGGAGAATCTTAAAAAATGATGATGATGGCTGTGATTGCATGATCAAAGCCCTGTTCCTATTTTACAATGAAACATATGTAAGAAAGGAACGGAGCTTTGATTGTATGGGTTTGATTTTGATTTTTTTTTTTACCCCCTTCCGCTCTTGCAGATGCCCCTGTCTGCATGGCAGCTGTGACAATCACTAGATAAGGAGAGTCTTTCAGAAGCAGGGAAATAGTTTTTTAGATCAAGATTCCTGAGGTTAAATCTTTTCTCTTCTGGCTCATTTATTTATTTATTCAATTTGTAGGGCCACCCATCTCAACCAGTGACTCTGGGCAGCAAACAAGATTAAAAATAAAATAAAAACTATTACAACAATACAATAATTGGAATACATAGCAGCCGAGAATAAATCAAACACCATAATCCCTAATATAACCAAGAAACGGTGCCTTGCACACAGCTGGGGTCCTAGGCCCAGGCAGAAAGCCAGGTCTTTAAGAACTTGCAAAAAGCCAGCAGGATCCAGCTCATCTTGATCTCCTGAGGGAGAATGTTCCATACGGCGGGTGCTACGGCAGAAAAAGCACATCTTTTAGGTCCTGCCAGTTGGCATTCCTTAGCTGATGGGACCCAAAGCAAGCCCATACTGCCTGACTGTAGAATGGTATGGGTAGAAACAACTGGGGAAACACACTCCCTCAAGTAACCTGGTTCCAAGCCATCCTCATCTCATCCTGTATATTGTGTATGTGCATGTGTGTATTTTAAGCATATATGTGAAAGTTACCCTCAAATAACTATCATCCAAACCTATTTATGTTATCTTTTTAGGAGGACAGAATCTTCTGCATCAAAATCTTCTGATTCTATAAGAGAAGATGCCTTCCACAAAAGTACATAAGCAAATGAGGGGAAAAGGAGATGACAGTTGAAATGCGTACAAGAAAATATTTGTTCATAGGTAGGATGTTTTTACTCGGCAGTGAGAACTACGAGCTTAATACACAAATAGTTATAGACAGAGCAGTCTGAGGAGAACTATGAAGGAAATAATATTCTGTGACCTGTCACCATCTGGCTGGAGAATTCACTGCGCTAAATCCCTCTGCAAAATCAATTTGTGAGAGAAATATATCCATTTATGAGAGAATTTGTACATTTGAATTATTGTGGGATAAAAAGTGTCCCTTGCAACCATTTCCAGTAAAGAGATAGGAAATTGTTTGGGGTTTGTTTTTTGCTTTGTTTTCACTCTTTTAAGCTGATACGTTTCTGGATTAGAGCTTTAGGCTCTCTGATTACTATTATGTTTTGTGAAAGTTGAATTGTTATTGGTATTGTTTGGAGGTATGCCTATGCATTCTGCTTAAAGGTAGGGTATATCCAAGAGATGGCAAGGAAATAAACAGTCATTTTTAAAGTGACAAATCAGTCAAAGGTGTTGGAGTGGGTGAGTCAATAGTTGTCTGAAGGTGTCTATAATTTTGTAAAGGATTAAGTCAGGACTACTTCCTGGTGCAGTGAAATCACACACAAGCAGACAAAAAATTGCCTTCTAAGCAACATCCATTTTATGCCTGTTTAGAGACCTCTGTCACAAAATTCTTTATGGATTTTACTGCCCTTTGGCAGAGACTCTTGTTTTACTCATCGATTCCTTCCATAGTCATTGTAAACACTAAAATGTTTTTTCAGCTGAGCAGGTACAAAGTCATCCAAATCAACCAGGAGTGGAAGAGTTCTTCATAATGCCTCATTAGAGGTTAAAAATCTTTACAATGTCATTTCCTGCAAAAGGCGAAGCTGAGGATAGGTATTAATGCCTATTGCTATTTATTTTTAAATAAAGAATCTCATGAATGTTTAATGTCTCTGTGTGTTGGGTTGCTTCCCATTTTGTGAAGAGATGTGGGAGAGAGGAGCTGGCAGTTGTATGGGGAAAAAAATAATCACTTAGACAGCAGATGCTGATCAAACCCAGGTTACAAATAAGCAAAAGAAAATAAAAAATGATTTAATTAATTAAACAATGAACTCTGAAGCCTCTGAGAGGCTCTACAATCTCTATCATGTCCTCTAAACTAAAGAAATGATACCCAGGAGTGCATTAGAAGCCAAACCTTGCAGCCAATTTAAGATGGGAAGGAAAAGAGATCAACAGAGTAATAAAATAAAAGGTTTGCCAGCCTACATTGCTAACTAGCACTAGCGGAAAACCTTTAGAGGCTTCTAACATTAAAGTTTATGGTAAAACAGTAATAAATATAACATACTGAAAAAGAAAGGATTTTTAAAGATGGTGAGACATAAGGAAAATGAAACAATGGTGGTGCTATGTGCAGGGAAAAAAAAAAGACAACAGATATTATAGTAAACTGATTGAGCAAAGGTTTGATCCTAGATATTCTTTTTACTAATTTACCATACTAGGAACAAAGGGGTTTGACACCATTGAAGTGTAACCTAAGTAAAGAGATCATAGACACATATTCTAGCAGAAAAATAAATGCACTGATGAATTAGCAATAGATTTGTAGGATAAATTATAATATAAAATTGACTTTAAACCTAGGATCTGTTTAGCTGTCCAAAACAGGATTCTCCAAAGAATCAGTTGTGAGGATTTCTCAACCTCGCTCGTTCATGATGTGCAATGTTGAGATATTTGCCACAGCAGCAATATATAACTGAAATAAATAAATGAATGAAGGTTGAACCGAGGACTGATCTACCACTGCATGATAGCCCACCACTGTGTTATAAAGCAAGCAAATGCTTTGATAAAGCAGGGTGGGTGGGGTGGACATATCATTATATTGCCATTTAGATGTTGTTTGCTTCCTGCCCACTTAAATTGAAATATAAAAATCTGCATTGTATTCAAAGAATAGAATATTATTTTTAAAAACTGGGCAAATATCCTTATCTGGAATGTTTCTTGGAATGGGGTGTCATGAGCAAGATAGCAATAAGAAAAGTTGAAGGTTCTAAGTGAAGTTTTGTGTTTTCAGAACATTTTGGAAATCACACTGTGGTTATTCTTCTTGGGTTATTCTTGTTGTGGTAATGGAAAGTAATGGGCACAGCACCAGGTGTTCTTTCTTCCCCTAGCTGGTTCATAAGAAAGTTCAATTTTGGATCAAGTAGCCTTTTAGGGTGAATATTATTCCAGTCTTTTTACTATACAGTAAGTCCTAAATAAATTATAACAACTTTTGCAGCTCTAGATTATAGCATACAGAGACTGGGTGAGAGGATTAAGAAACAGCAAGAATTTTTCAATGCCTAGGTTTAAATGCATTAGGAAAGTCATCTTCAAAGTTTTTAGAAAGGCATAAATTCTCTTTCCATTGCATTATTGTCTGCACACACTGTTAACAGTGTCTGTGTAATACTTATATTAGATTGCAACTTCTCTTTCTATTTTGTACTGCTTGAATAAAGCATGTAGGGCTACATATGACATATGAACAGAGTTCCAATTGCAAAATGGGATACTCTCTTTAGATCCTTCTCCTAGAAGCCCACCTTATGCCCCACCCCATCTGCCATTGGGATATTCTAAGGAGTAGAAAACAAAACAAACAAAGCACTGCTGTTGTTTCAGCCGAATTTGTTTCATTTGTAAGTAAGCATTGCTTGATATAATCTATTCTGCACAATAGACTCATCATCATCATCATCATCATCATCGTAATTTTTATTAAGAATCAATTTAATTTAAGAAACAGTTTGGAAAAATGTTTTGTGATGGTTTATTCTCAACCTTTTGTAATTCAGTCCTATACTTGTTAGTCTCTATGAAATTATTTTCTGCAGCTTTAGACACTTGTACCATCAATTTATTCATCTAGGCAGAAATCAATGTATTCCTTTGATTTAAGGCAAACAAGCTTGACAGGTGGAGAGTGTCCTTTTATGCCAGAGGCATTCATGCAAACTCAGCACTTTATCTGGATAATTCCTTCCTGATCTCTCCTTTTTGTCTTAGTTTCTTTCCTCTCCTCAGTCATCAATACGTTTCAGAATCTCCTCTTTCTCCTTCTCTCTTCAACTTTTTCAGAACTTTCTCAGAATTCTCTTTCTCCACTTTGTCAGAGAAAGATCCTAATACTGGACTACAACCATCTCTTCAGGAAGAAGACAGTGCCCCCGCCTAATCTTTGGAGATGGCTCAGAAGTGTCAGCCCTTCAAAGTAGACCAGACTAGGAAACCAAAATCATGTCAACCAATACTACTTTTATTATAAAGTTATAGTAACAGAATCTTGCAAGTCTGAATGCTTCTCCCCATTCCCTCCCTTTATCTTTATGTGAACCAGGGAAGGGCTTGTGTGAGATGTTTGTGTATGTTACAGTCCTGCCCTGACTCAGGTTTCTTTTATCTGACCATTGCCTTGGCAGTGGCTCTTCCTCCTGGCCCCCAAGGCCATTCCCTCTGCCCTCTACCAAAGGATAGTATGATCAATGTTGTTGAAAGCCACTGAGAGATCAACCAGGACCAGTAAGATTGAACTACCCCTATCCATGTTCCATCAGAAATCATTTGTAAGTGCCATCTCCATGCTAAATATCTCCATACAAAACCCAGACCTCACATCTTACTGAAGCAGTCCCAGATAATCCTTTCTTCCACACTCCATTGCAGGTGCAACCCAACCACTTTTCCCCTCTACTTTCATCAAAACGGGAATGTTAGAGACAGATCAATAAGTGCCAATATATCTGGTTCAAGTAATGGTTTCTTGAAGACTAGGAAAACCACTGCCTTCTTCACTGAAGGTGGCAATAGCCACTTTCTCAGGGACACATTCACCACCATCTCAACCCTGTCACCATCCTGGAGGTTCCACAATCCAAGAAGGGCAGGGACCCAGGCTACAAGTGGCTGAGCTGATGCTACAGAGAACACAATCGATTTCCTCAGGTTTCACAGGGTTAAACTCATCCCAGATAACTTTGCAACTTCAGCCATCTTTTCTAGACTTGCCCAGCTAGCAAATGCTGAAAAAGAAAAAAAAAATGTATGAAGACTTCCACAGAAACTAAAGACAAAGGGGGAACTCTGATTTTCAGTGTTGCCAAGAGATATAATGAACTACATTTTGTGCTTAACCAATAGAAGACATTTTCTGCATTGAGCAAATCAGAGTGAACTGAGTTTTTAGTTGTGAGCACATATTGGAATAGTAGCCAATAAATGCAAAAAAAAAAACAAAAAAACCCAAACAATAATTGAATTCATTTGTTAAATCTCCTGGCAGACATTTGGCAGTAAATCTCTAATGTCAGTTGCAAGTCATATCTTGTGTGAATTTAACCAGTAATGTTGGGCCACTTGAAAGACCTGTTTTAGCCCATTATTTCAACTGCTTGAAATAATAGAGGACATTCATACCTGTACAATATTACAATGCCGAGCTTACATTATATGTTTTGATTCATTAGCCTTATACATCTTATATCCCTGCTGATATTTTTGTCTTTCTTGGCTTTGGCTTCTCTTCTCTTCTTTTCTTGACGATTTCCATGGTTTGCTCTGAAATCCAGTTTGCTTTCTTCAGCTTCTTCTTTGGCAGGCTCTTTTCACATTCATCCTTCATGACTCCTTAAAGTTTATTCCACAGTTCCTCTGGCTCTCTGTCAATAAGGCTCATGACTTCAAAACCGTTCCTGATGTTCTCCTTGAAAATGGCGGGTATATGCATAAGATCATATTGTGGGAACTGTTGACTTTTGTCTCCTTCTTTAGCTTCTGGGAACTTGTACAGGAGTAAATTGGGGTCTGTTCCACAGTCAGCACCTGGCCATGTCTTTGATGCTATAATTGAACTCCTCTTCCTCCTTCTAGTAATAATATAGTCAACGTAGTCAATTTCATTTCTGTGTACTCCATCTTGGCATCATTTTGGTTATTTAAAGACAGTGTTACCAATGATGAAGCAGGATAGAAGGAATACATTTAGATATTTAAAGAGAGCAAGGACCAATGTATACTAAAAGTTAATTTGAACCCAAGATTCCTCTGACTGAACTTCAGTCCACCTTTTTTCCATACTTTTTGTCACAACTAGTATGTCAGTAACTACTCCACAGAAGGGTTTGCTTTTTTTTTTTCTTCCCAGAACAGATGTTTTCATATTAGTTCAGAGCAGATTTGGGGTACTCACACCAATTTTTGTGCCAGGTGTACGTGCACCTACACAAAATGTGGTCTTATTTTGTCCTCTATGACAAATCCTCTAGAATTTGTCAGCAAACTGAGCTGCTCTAGTGTTTCAACTCAGTCATTCAAGCATAAGTAAACAAAACGAACTTAGTCGCATTATCTTGCTCACAAATGTTGTAAAGCAGAAGTACATAATGAGTTACCAGAAAAAGAGTTGTGAGTGTGGCCATTCACAATGAAGCCTGTCTGTCAAAATTGCTCACTATGGTGCTTTCCATGTCACATCATGGTTAAGCATTGGAAAAATTATGCACACCATTAGAGGTGTCCTTTAGAAAAGTATTTGAAGTAGCAAACTTCAGTTGTTTAAGACTTTATTACAATGCTTGTGGGACTCACTGGGGCTGAATAATGAAACTGAAGTTCTTTTCTAAGTTTCATCTACATGACAATTGCAAAGAGAAATCAGGATGGAGTATCTCTATGCGACACCTCACTAGTCACATTGAATTCTCCAGATTGGCATCCCTCAGTGAGCACTGAGCTCTTAAAAGTGCTATAAAGAACTCTGATAACCTTAACTACTCCTGGAGCTCTTTCACATTAGTGAAGGAGGAAAGTGCAATTTCCCTATTTCAAGATGTCAGATGCTTTCTTGAAGTCATCTACAGTCACAAAGAAATAATCATCTGTTCTTTTGATGACTTGTGTAATTAAGAGAGGGTGCAGAACTGATACTCCAAGGATGAATGACTAATATGATTAAACTAATAATAATGTATAGTCCTATGCTTTCATGTAGACTGTAGGCAAACAGCATCAGCAGGTGTTATACCAAGATATGTTAGCAGATGGGTGATTAATTCAACACAAATTTGAAGATTAAATATAAGTGTAGGGTGCTGAGACACTTCTGAATTATGGAATAGTTGGAACAAATTTCTCTGTGAAAAAATTTACAGCTTTGGCAGTTTTAAAGTTACATTAACATTGTTTCCCCTCCCCACCCTTCCCATACAGACATTCTTTCAGGACTCAGGGTTTGGATTAAAGATGAGATTTTAATTACTTGAGATCTCAGTAATTGTGCCTCAGAGGTATTTCTTTGTTTTGCTTGACTTTGTTTCAAAGTCATTTCATGAAAATTTGGCACTGTGCTATGAACTTCCAGTTACAATTTTTCCCACAGAGCATCCATGACTAGGGCATGACTATGTCTAAAGAAAACCTAAGATGTTTTAAGTGTCTTTGCCTAAAAGATGCAAAATGCAAAATGCAGATGCAAAATGCAGATACACTTCCCAGGGAGATACTTCCCACTTCCCAGGCTTCAGCCTTCTGTTCAGTGCAGATATGGTGATAAGCATCAGTTTAAAATCTTATTGGTACAGGCATTTCCTTGTATACAAATAAAACTAATGTGGGCAAGGGATATGTCTGTGTAAGCCTCATTCTGCAGTATACTTACAATATGCATCAACTTCCTTTACTATCTCCCCATACTCAATTCTTCAAACTGTACTTTTGGCTGGAAGTACTAAGAGATCCTGTCATGAGTAAGGATGGCGAGCAGGGGGCTCCCATCCAGGCTGTAAAGCGCATACGTAGTGCTGAGGAATTAGGTATCCATTCAAAGAGACACAGATCGGGCCTGCCTTAGTCTTTGGGGTTCATATGTCTGGGTTTTCCCATGCTTCTTCAGTTTGTTAGGATTTTCTGTTTATGTAGCAGTAATAAAACACTAGAGACCTATTCCTTGTCTCAGCGTGGTTCCTGACTGTTAGGACAGATCCCCCACATTTAAAAAGCCTACTTATCAGAGGTTTTAATCAATCTAAGGCACATTTAGCAGTATGGATTTACAGTATACAACTGTTTGTAGAACTTCACAAATGTGGAAATATCTAATAGACAGTAGGTTCATGGTGACCTTGAGCACCAGGGATACAAATGTGTTCAGATTTCTCTCCATTTTGATTTATTTAAATGTACGTGACCATCTGCATTGTAAAAATGTGTGGAACTACACATCCACAGATACTGTCAGGGATCTCTTTCTAGATTTCCATGTAAAATGTGAAATGCTCAGATTGACTAAGGTATATGTGTAGTAATTATCTGATACATATTAGGTAGAGACTGTCAAGGGCTCAAATCCTCATGACTGCATGGACCAGCCCAACTTCACTCTAATAATATCTTGTAACTTTTCCAAGACCTATCCATCCACCTTACCTGTTCTCTCCCCCCACCCCACTTTCTCTGTCACTCACCCTTGCTAAGCATAGTTATTTCTTCTAGACTATCAATATCTCTTCAGATTTAATTTTGTTCAAACTAACTTGGTGTGTTTGTGTGTGTGTGTATATATATGTTTGTGTGTGTGTATATATATCTTTTAAAAGCACCCCTGAAGAAATCTTGTCTTCCAGCTACTTTTTAGGGGGCAAAGGGTGGGAAAGTTTGAGAGGTGACCAAATGGGTCTGCCTGTTGCTGAGGAAACTAAGTTATTGCTCCCTAATTTCCCTTGCTGTGCTGCATTTCATTGTGTTCCCTCCGTGCAGAAAGACCAGGCACATTGGCCTGGTTGCCTTGGAAACAGAATGATAGTTCAGTTCTCTCTTTCCCTTTTCCATTTCAAGTCCTATTTAGGCATTATGAATCTATGCAAACTCAACATGTGTGTTCTGCGGATAAACTCCTTGCCACCGTCCACCAGAAAATATATCTATTATATTGTAATGCATATCTGAATCTGGTAGGACTCAAATAGCCTCAAAATTATATATTGGATAGATGATTTATCTGAATTTCCTTAAAAACCACACACACAATTTCTTAAGGCCAAACTCTTTCTTAAGGGTACGGTTAGCCTCACTATAGAACAGACCCCACAGGGGATGTTTCCACACTATATCCTGAACAAAAATAGAAAGGTTTGTCAGAGAGCTTATAAATTCTTGTAATGTCCTGGCTTTCCCATTTTCCATGGCTTGAGGAACTTGACTAAAATGGCCACTTGCTAGATATTTGTGAGAAAAGCCCTTGCTGATGTTTTGTATATCAGTGATCAAATTACTGATCACTGATTCTTCATTAGAAGAACAAAGAAGAGGATTGTTGAGCAAATTTGCTCAGCTTTTTGCAGGATGTTTTTTTTTGCTTGTTTATGATATAAATTTCAATAGATTTTTCTTCATTAATTTTAATTCTTTATTAGATTTTTTAAAAGAATGGTTGTATTCAGCCTTTGCAGGTAGCTGAGACTGCTATATTTTTAAATGGCTATGTTAAGAAATAAATGCAAAATCAGTAATTAATCCTTTCCATCCTAATAAGAAATCACAAATCTCAATTTAATTTTGGGCCCATTTTTTTCTGAGAAAAACTGTACAAAAAAAGAGGATATTGTAGAACTAAAAAACTATGTATAAAAACATATCAACATTTATAAAATGGGCTGAAACAATTCCTTATAATGAAAGGGCACAATATTGGGGGGGAGGGGACTGGGAATTATGGTGTGCTAATCACTCAATGAATTTGAGCAATTGATTCAATTCAGCAAATCAAGTGACTTTGCTTCCATGCTTCAAATTCAGATTGATAATTATCTCCAGATTAATGTGTAATAATCTTGTAAAGTAATGAGCAAAGGGGGAAGAGACAGATAGATAGAAAGATACAGCATAGATAAAATATTCTGAGAATCCTGAACTACTCAAGGAACATTTATAGTAGGAGATTCAGGACATTACGAAGTTCCTCATTCAGCAGATGGTTAAATTTTGGAATTTACTACCTTAAGACAGCAACCCAGGTAGAAACTTTGAAAAGAAACTGGATAAATTGAAACTGGATAAGGCTATCAGATTTGAGGGTTTGGGTTTTTTAAGTCCAGGGGTTCCACCCACAATGATAACCTTCTGCAGTTCACAATGATGCTGTTTCTCTACTGTTATACAGTCCCTAATGTGGCTTGGGGGTGGTTGAAAATATAAGAAGGAGGTTGAGAGTTATCTGGCACATGCCTAAGGAGGGAAAAGGTGGCTACATTCAATTATAGTAAAGTTGGGATGTTGACACCTTTCCTAGCACATTGCCAGTAATTTCATTAATCCAGGACTTGCTGGAGCTCTCATGCATAGGTAACCCTATGCAGTATAATTTTCTGCATCCTCCTGCATCACTTAGTATGGTACTAAGAGCAGCTGCAGTATCTCTCACACCTTCTCACATCTGACCAGACTCTTCTCATCCTGTCAGATGAAGCTGGCTATATTTCCCCTCCTGTTTCTCTTGTCTGTTCCCACTTAATTATGTGCATTCTTTTTTTTTTAGTCATTCTTAAGGGGAGAAAAACCCTGTACAAAATGTTCTAAAAGAACCTTGAGGAACTCATAGTACGTACATACATGTCTGTGTGTGTGTGTCTGTGTGTGTATGTATGTGTGTGTGTGTGTATGTATGTGTGTGTGTGTGTGTATGTATGTGTGTGTATGTATGTATGTATGTATGTGTGTGTGTGTGTGTGTATATAT
Organism: Candoia aspera; assembly: GCF_035149785.1. Taxonomy (NCBI): domain Eukaryota; kingdom Metazoa; phylum Chordata; class Lepidosauria; order Squamata; family Candoiidae; genus Candoia; species Candoia aspera. The sequence continues at coordinate 193,486,965 of NC_086155.1, forward strand.
ATATATATATATATATGATGCACTCTACTCATTATGAAAAAAGAATAGCAGAGTTTCTCTTTCCCAACCTAGCCAATCTTCGGTAATCTTGAAAAATATTTGATTCTTACTTGGAAAGGGGACTACTGGAAATCTCAGAGTTTTAAGCTAGGCTGGGGAGTAAAACCAAGAGAGAAAGAGACAAAAAAAAATCAGTGCCAAACCACTTCCATATTGTTGTCTCAAAAAACAATATGGACAGATTCATGAAGTCACCAAGGGTTGAGTTTGGTTCAAAGGAAATGTAGTTTTACCATAGTTCAGGGTGATCATGATTCTGAATATTTGACCTAAAACCAAGAGAGTCCTGAGTCAACAGAACTCTGCATGTCAGGTGGATGAAGTTTAAAAATGTTTCTTGAACTTTTTTTCCCCTATTTTAAAGGAAGCTGTATATTTTTAAAATAAACACTATAGTTGGGAACACTGATGATTTTACTTAGCCTGCAATGAAGCATCTGCAAGAAGAAAGCCATCTCAGAATACATCAAGAACCCAATTCAACCCTGAGCTATATATATTCTCCACTAAATAAATCCTATATTGTAATAATTAAAACAAAAATTCTAGGTAAGATGAATCAGTGGTCTGTATGTGATGGTGGACTGGGAAGGCTAAATGTTACTAAAAAATCTTGCCCTAATATTTATAGTGTATATATTTTTATTATCATTATTATGAATTTTATTAAGCTTAAAGGGAAAGATAAAAGCTACAAAAACAAAACAAAAAACTACAAAAAAGAGAAGAAACACTAAAAAGGTGTGAAAATACAAAAGAAAAAAAATTACGTTACAGAAAGATGCGACTTCTGACTTTTAACAGCAAGGATATACAGTGTTTTTTCCATAATCAATCTCTAACTCTATATTAAACCAAAATCACATTATTTCTATAAATCATTCTCTTTAGCACATTATAAAAAATCACTAAGTACAGTTACTCCCTCCCCTTATATTAAAATAAAGGGGGAAAAAATCATATAAACCTCCTAAACAACCCCACCGAAAAATAACACTTATTTAATTATTCCCTTCCTACTACTATTCTATACATTTCTGTCAACTATAATAAAAATCAAACTAAAAAGCACATAAATTGTCTGCCATTATACTAAATAATACAAGTTTTAATAATCTTAATCTTAATAAACCCAAAAGAGAGCCAGTTTGGTCTGGTGGTTAAGGTGCTGGTCTAAAACCCAGGAGACTGTGAGTTCTAGTCCCGCCTTAGGCAGGAAAGCCAGCTGGGTGACCTTGGGCCAGTCTCTCTCTCTCAGTCCAACTCACCTCACAGGGTTGTTGTTGTGGGGAAATAGGAGGAAGGAGTATTAGGTATGTTTGCCACCTTGAGTTATTTATAAAAATAATAAAGGCAGGATAAAAATTAAAGAAAGAAAGAAAAGAAAAGAAATTTAAAACAATGACCTTAAATCAAATTCTTAGAACCATCCAAATAAACATTTTTATACCCTAATAATATTAATCCATATCCTTAAAAACAAATAACATCAGTCAGACCCTAAAAGCAATCCAGATAAACATTATTTAACCCTTATCCCACTCTAAAATAAACCAAAGCATTTACATATCCCCACAATGTGCACAGAGCTTTTCTCTTGAAAAAATCAAACAACCCAACTGCCCCCCTCAAAAATTCCAACTTCTCTTCAGAAAACCTCCCATACATAATGACCCCTTCTTTTTCATAGCATTTCACCAAAAAGCAAATTTTATTTATTGCTTGAAGATCCCTCTCTCTGTTGAATTTCTCCAACTCCACTATCCAATCTTCATTCAGCATCTCATCAGAAATCCCATGAAACATTTCTATCACTGTTGAATTCCTCAATTTAATCTACTACATCCCCAACCAGATGACACATTTTAAAACTCTTATTTTCCACAATGTCCTGAATGTCTTATATAAAACCTTGATAGGAGTCAGAAAAGATCTGTTTAAAATCCTCCATGTCTCAAGAAGTAGATTATGGTGTCCCCTAGGAGCTTAACCAGCGAAAGTGGAAGATATGAAAAAGTTCCAAAGTATGTTTACACAAAGTAAAAGTGAGATAAACAGACAGTTCCCAAGGGAAAGTAGTAACAGAAAGCTGAAGGTTCAAATCAGCCAATTCAACATGTAGGAAAATGCTAATATCTTCAAATGTAATACCAAAATAATAACAGGAAGACATTTACTCTCAATCCTTCTTTATATATGGAAGGGAAAGGAATTCCAAAGCTTAAAAAAGATTTTGTTTAAAAAAGTAATCCCAAAAATAATGATAAGCACCAAGAGAGCCCCCTTCCCCTTGCTGTAGAAAGCCTCTCTTAGGGCACTCATACTTTATCTCTCTATATATATCTCTATCTATCTATCTATCTATCTATCTATCTATCTATCTATCTATCTATCTATATGCTGGCTGGGGAATTCTGGAAGTTGAAGTCCACAGATCTTAAAGTTGCCAAGTTTGAAAAACATTGCTCTAGATTGTAGGTGTCTGCACAGCTTGTCTATATACATTTATATTATACTATGTAGTATTTAGGAAGGAAAGCATTAAACATCCTGGTCCTCCTTGATCTCTTGGCAGCTTTTGATACCATCAACCATCCTAGGTTTCTGGACTGCCTACAGGGATTAGGACCATGAGACACAGTGTTCTGGTGGTTTTCCTCCTTTCTCTGTGGTTGAGTCTAGCTGGTGTTGAATTTTAAAGAGGGAGGTAGGAAGATTTGTTTGTAACTTCTGTAAAGATCAGGAGTCACTTCTTTATACATTTTTCTTTTCTTGTTTCTATTTGTACTCTCTTATGCTTTTCTCACTTTCTCACTTCACTTTCTTCTTTTTTTATTTTCTTCATTTTCACTTTATATTACTTTATGTTTATCTTTTACGTCTGAAAAAAAATAATAAAAATTGTCAGCGGTGATAGAGCAGTGATAATAGAGTCCATTGATCTGAACTACTGAGACACTAAACATTATTCCCATTGTTCTGATCACCATTTCGTGGATCGTGACCAGAAATCTGAATGCATTATTTTGCAAATGATAGGGCAAGAACAGATTAAAATTAGAACTAACTATATATTATTGTTATTTAAGCACTATAAATCTCTTTATTGAACAGTGTAAGTTACAAAGAACGTCAATAGATGTTGAAAGCACTGCCTAGCTCTTATCTGCCTCCATAACTACAAGGTCAAATACTTCCATTTTCTCACTTAGTAATTTCATCAGCATGTCACATCCTTGCCTTTGGCAGCTGATATTATTTTTCTCAGTACCATCCTGAACATTTTCACAATATGAACAAAATGCCAAAGCAAGTAACCCTTAACACAACTTTCCCATGTTCATCTTATTTTGTCCTGAGGGTAGCATGTTTTATTTCCCACATACCTGCACATTCCAAGGATTTGCTGGGGGATGGGAAGGAAAGGATGTTATTACCTTGTTTTTAACATGGATGCTATAACTGATGGCAAAAAGAGAAACATTTGGTTAATGAGAGAGATGGGGTATAAGTTTAAACTCAACTTTTTTAGATCCATTTGGGGAGACAAAACACATTCCATCCTTTTTGCATGCTGGAATGAAGTGTTTCTGTTTTGTAATAATGATGACATCCTTGCCATCTTGTCATGTAGAATCAGTCAAAGAATGCTTCTGGGAATTATCTATATGTTGTAATAACATTCCTTGATCAAATGTTACCTACTTGAAGGAACATTAAGTCACCAGGAAAATATTTATTGAGTTTGAGCATAAATTATCATTTCTTTGTCCACAACAGGGTGATGAAGTTGGACCTAGAAATAACCAAGCCAATGATAGAGGGATAAAAAAAAGAAAATATGTACAGTTCAATTGTTCCTATTTTCAGATATTTGTCTCTGCAAATTGTTCTGCCTTGTCCTCTAGTGAATTTAAGAAATGCCATTATAAAATGATGTTCATGAGCTCCCCCCACCTTAACATCTCTATTTATGTATTGCATTTCTATCCTGCTTGTTTCCTTGACAGAAAATAGCACAAATAGGGTATTTAATTCAATTCAGAGCTGCGAGGCTTGTCAAGGTAGTTGCCGTGAGCTTTTCTGTATCATTGCCCATTTCATATACACATTATCCTGAAGTATTTTTAAAGCAGCCCATGATCCTTCCACTTTGTCCTCACTGTCATTGGATCCCAAACATACTTAGCTTACACTTGGAACTTATGGGGAGCACTTTCAGACAATCAGGGCTTCACCTGGGCTAGCCAATAGCTGATCTCTGAGAATACTAGTTAATCAGCACATACTCTCTCTGCTTCAGTTGTGCCTCATGACTGTCCAGGGCTCCATGAAAAAAGAGAACCAAATACTTTCAATTCATCCTAGCAGTAGACCAGGAAGTCCTCACGAAGGATGTTATTCTGGTGAATCAGATTCCAGGGCTTTGCATCCCACCATAGACTGGTAAGTGAAACAGACCTGGTGTAATTATTGCCTCCTCTAATAGACTCAGACTCACAAGCAGGAACTTAATGATATCTGTTTTATTAAAGAATAGTATGCAAATACAGAGAAAGCTGAGAATGAGTAAAAGCACACCAAATACAAACTAAAAACCCTCGGCTCAAACGTCATCCCTCCCCTCGCCCTGCCATTGCAAACTCCCCCCTCCCCACATGCCGGTAACCGTTTCTGCTGATGTCCTGGGAAAGGAACCTTGAACACCCGAGATAACCCAAACACATTCCAATCCAGCTGCTAACATATAACAATCCCACAAGATGGAATCCTCCTCCCCTCCCAGATGAAACACGCATCAGCCAAATGACATGCAAAATGTTACGATGTACCAGCAACATTGGAACGGTGAACATGACATACCGTCCCCCCAAAAATATTAAGGAGCAGGTTTCATAGGATAAGCTAGATGAAAGTGTCTAAGTAAAACAGGAGATTGAACATCACGGGCAGACACCCACTCAGGGTGGGGAAAGTGTTTCCACTGAATAAGGTACTACAGGGTGCCACAAAGTCTGTGAGAATCAAGGACCTCCTTCACCTCAAAATGTTGCTGTCCGTCAATCATGATCAGAGCAGGAGGTGGGGGTTGAGGATGCCAATGATCGGAGTGGTTGACAGGCTTGAGCAAGTTGCAATGAAAAACAAGATGTAAACACTTTAGATTGTGTGGCAAATTGAGTTTAAACGTGACAGGGTTCACAACTCCCACAATGGGAAAAGGACCAACAAACTTAGGAGCCAACTTCTTTGAGGGCTGAGGGGATTTAATGAACTTGGTGGAAAGGTAGACCTTATCACCAACTTTAAAAGCAGGTTGAAGGGCTCATCGCTTATCAGCGTGCAGTTTATAGGCAGATTGGGCATCACCCAATGCCTGTTGAATCACTGGCCACGAATCAGCCAGGTGAGCAGCCAAATCAGAAGTGGAGGAGGGCTGTGTGGAGGGCTGAGGCAAGTCAGGAATGGGAACAATGTCCCGGCCAAACACAGTACGGAAAGCAGTGTGCCCTGTGCTCTGATGGACAGCGTTATTATAAGCCACCTCAGCAAAAGGCAGCAGATCAACCCAATTGTCCTGCTGATAGTTGACAAATGCCTGCAAAAATTGCCCCAGGGTCGAATTAAGAGCCTCCGTAGATCTGTCAGTCTCCGGATGCAACGCAGTGGACAACGCCTGTTTGGTGCCCACCGGCTTCAAAAATGCCCTCCAAAAGTGGGAAGTAAACTGTGTTTCACAGTCCGTGATCAAGCAGGAGGGGTTCCCGTGAATCTGGTAGATGTGGACTAGAAAAAGGCGGGCCAATTGCTGCACAGACAGAATGGAAGCACATGGAATAAAATGGGCTTGCTTAGAAAAGTAGTCCTTCACCACCCAAATCACAGTCTTTCTCTGACTAGGAGGCAAATCCACAATGAAATCCATGGAAACCTCCTCCCAAGGATGGGAGGGGCTGGCCACCGGCTGAAGTAGCCCTTGCGGTCCCCCCCCCCCCTTCCGTTTAGACATGGCACAGACAGGACAAGAAGCAACATAACTTTTTACATCACGTTTCAATGTGGGCCACCAGAATTGGCGGCGCACGAGGTGTAAGGTTTTGACAAACCCAAAATGACCAGCCACTTTATCATCATGAGACCTAATCAAAGTTTCCCTTCGCAAACTGTCAGGGACATAGAGGCAGTTCTGCTTCCAAGCGAAGCTTCTGACAAATGTAACATTGTCTCTATTCTCTTGCAACCAAGTGTCAGATTTCAGCTCTAGCAGAAACTGTTGTTGCAATTGCGAAGGAATTGGCGTTCTTCCCCCAGCTGGTGAAACCAATTCTGGGGGCAGCTGTGCACGAGTCTGACTGTGTGTGACAGCTTGCAACCCCAATTGGAGTGCTGTCCACACCGTACCCACAACGTCAGGTGCCTGGACTGAATCCTGGGGCAGGCGGGAAAGCGCATCAGCCAGGAAGTTTTTCTTGCCTGGAATGAACTTCAACTTAAAGTCAAAGCAACTGAAAAATTGAGCCCAGTGGATCTGCTTAGGACTGAGCTTACAGGGCATGCTGAGCGCTTCCAAATTTTTATGGTCAGTCCAAACCTCAAAAGGACATTTAGCCCCCTCTAAGAGGTGGCACCATGCCTCCAAAGCAGCCTTGACTGCAAAAGCTTCTTTTTCCCAAACATGCCATCGCCTTTCCGTCTCGGAAAATTTCTGGGACAGATACACACAGGGCTTCAGGTGGCCAGCAGCATCCGCTTGCAGCAAGAGTGCTCCAATTGAGAAATCGGAAGCATCCACTTGAACCACAAAGGGTCTAGTGGGATCAGGGTGTTGCAGAATGGGTTCAGCAGTGAACAGGCTTTTGAGTTTGTCGAAAGCCAACTGGCATTCAGGTGTCCAATTGAGCAATGCCCCCAGGTTCTTCACCTTGCGTGTGTCCCCCAACCCCTTTGTACGTAACAAATCAGTCAGAGGCAATGCAATTTCTGCGAACCCCTGGATGAATTGGCAGTAATATTTGGAAAAGCCAAGAAAACTTTGGAGCTGCCTGCGGGTACGTGGGCGCTCCCACCCCAAAATAGCTTGAATCTTCGCAGGATCCATTTCAATGCCCTTGTCAGAGATCCTGTACCCCAGGTAGTCAAGCTGAGTCTGATGAAATTCACACTTAGAAAGTTTAGCATAAAGCTCAGCCTTTCTCAGTTTGCTAAGCACCTGTTTCACCAAGCGCTCATGTTCCTCCTCCGTTTCAGTATAACTTAAAACATCATCTAAATAGACCAGTACACCCTTGAACAAATGTTCATGTAACACTTCATTGATCAATTGCATGAACACCCCTGGTGCCCCCGCCAACCCAAAAGGCAAAACCTTGTACTGAAAAGAACCCAGAGGACAATTGAAAGCAGTCTTCCACTCATCCCCCTCCCGTATGCGGATACGGAAATAGGCTTCCCTCAAATCCAGCTTAGAGAAGATTTTCCCCTTAGCCAGATGTGCTAACATGTCTTTTATTATTGGCAGAGGATATTTGTTTAATATCAAGACCGCATTTAATCTGCGGTAATCTGTACAAAGTCTCAATGTCCCATCCTTCTTCGCTCGAAACAAGACGGGGGCGCCCACTGGCGAATTTGCTGGTTCAATAAAACCCCTGGCCAAGTTTTTGTCCACAAACTCCCACAACGCCGCCAGTTCCTTTTGCGTCATGGCATAGATTTTTGGTTTGGGCAGTTGTGCGTCGGGGACCAACTCTATCGCACAGTCAGTTTTTCGATGAGGTGGAAGTTGGTCCGCTTCCTTCTCACTAAACACATCTGCAAAGTTTTGGTATTGCTCCGGCAAGCCCTCCAGTGGGGTGACAGCGAAATGCGGGGTTGCTGCCGCCACCCTCCCCACTGCAGCCTGCGGAGCATCGTCCTCCCCAGGGGCTTGTTAGAAACCATCCCCAAAAGTCAAAGTCCTATGCACCCAATTTATGTATGGGTTTTGTTGGACCAACCAAGGAATCCCCAGAATGACTAAGGGACCCCCCACAGGCGCCACTACAAACGGCAGCCCCTCATGGTGGCTGCCCATTTGCAATGCCACCATGCCCATGGAATGGGTGACTGGCTTCCCCCCCGCCGTAGAACCATCCAGTTGGGCAAAAATCATGGGACGTTTTAGTGGAAAGTTGGGTAACTCCAAAGCAGCCACCACGTCAGGGTGCATCAAGCAACACGAACACCCTGAATCGATCAATGCCCAAACTTCAACAGTTCTTGTGCAGGAGCCTAGCTTCACTTTCACTGTCAGTGTGGGATAGTTGCCACTCACCGAAATATGGTCGTGCCCCTCCTCCACCACCTGCCCAGAGGTGCTCTTTAAAGCAGGTGGCTGGTGTTTCCCACTGGCTGGAGTAGATCGGGCTCCCCCTCATCCCCGAAGTAAGGAATCTCCTCCACTTCAGTTTCAGCCATGGCTGCCTTCATTTTCCTGGGTAAAGAGGGAGATTTCCCCAACAACTTTCCTGGACAATCATCGGTCTTTCCCTTCGGGCACGCCGCCGCTCGGTGACCTTCCTTCCCACATCGGAGGCATTGTCCTTTTGCATAGCGGTGCTCTCTCTCCTCTTCCCAGGCACGTTGACTGCACTTTCCAGTGGGTGCAGCAGTGCAGGAACCCTTGCTGAGCCCAGCATATCTCATCACCTTCTGGTGAGCAAAAGTCTCATGGGCATGCTCAACCTTCCCTGCCAGCTGTATCCATTCATACAGGGTATCTGGGTTGTCCCTGCCAAGCGACCACCTCAGGACCTCTGTATTCAGACCATCCTTAAAAAGTTCTATTAATGTGGATTGGGACCAATCCTCAACCTTCCCAGCCAGAGCCTTAAATTCCAGAGCATAATCTGCCACCGATCGTGGCCCCTGGCACAACTCCCTCAATGCCCGTTTTGCCCTTTCTTTAGCTAACAGGTCTTCAAAGTGTAGTTTCAATGCCCACAGGAATTCTTCTAACTCCTCCAGCTCAGGGGCATCCAATTGACATAACTGCACATATCAATCGGCAGCCCGCCCCTTGAGCTTAGTGGCAATGGCATTAATCTTGGCTCTTTCTGAGCGGAAATACTGTTCCCATTCATCCATATAACTCCTTGCATTGGTAAGGAAGAACGATAGCTTAGTTGGATCTCCATCAAATTTAATGGTAAAGTCCTTAACCCCCACTCCGGGCGGTCCCTTCGCCACAGCTGGTTGGTCGGGCTTCCTCTTAGCTCCCAGGGAGCTCCGCTCATGAGAAGTGGACCTTGAAATTCTCACCCTCGGTGCTTTTCCTCTCTGTGCTGGGTCCTACTCCTTTCCTCCAGGGAAGGTGGGGGCAAAGAAGGAGTCGAATACCTATTACTGGACTCCTCTCTCCTCCTCTCCCGGGGACCCCAGTCCATGGACATTTTCCGGAACATAAATTCTAGTGACTCCAATTTGGCCTCCACCAGTTTTATACGATCAGGGGTTTGGGAATCCTCCTTTCCCTCCTGCCTCACCACGGTTGGGGACATCGGGTATCGCTGCTTCCAAGACGTTTTGGACGTCCCTGGTAGGGATCCCTGTGTTTCATCCCAGGTGATCAGCTTGCCTGGTGACTCACCAGTCGGTTCAGGGGCTCTTTTACCTCCAACCTCCTCTTCTCCCAGGCTGGAGCTCGACCTCTCTCGAACTTCTGAGGGCTCTCGAGGAGGGACTCTCTCCATTCTTATCACTGTGGAGTCGGGTTCCCCCTCGCTCGATTCCTTGCTTTCCATGGTTTGGGGATTTGGTTTGCTCATCACTAGCACTTCTCCCTCACTGTCATGAGTAAGGATGGCGAGCAGGGGGCTCTCACCCAGACTGTCAAGCGCATGCGTAGCACTGAGGAACTGTTCAGCCATTCAAAGAGACACAGATCGGGACCGCCTTAACCTTTGGGGTTTATATGGCTGGGTTTTCCCACGCTTTCTCAGTTTGTTAGGATTCTTGTTAAGTACTACTAATAAATATTAGAGACCAAGTCCTCGCCTCAGTGTGTTTCCTGGTAGTCAGGACATCAATCCTAACAAACTCCTACTCCCATCGAAAGAGGGAGGAACAAGCAATTAAACAGATACGTTTAGAAATGTCTTCAGAAAACCAAGAAATGCGGCTCGCCATCCAGCAATTGGCAGCAGCCCTACAGCAACACCAGCAACAAGTAGATCTCCAGATCAACACATTACAAGCTGCCATGCTACAGCAGTTGCAACAACCAGCTCCGATTAACCCACAACCGGCAGCAGCAGCAGCAGCAGCAGCAGCCCCACCGGTAATGTTGAGATCACAGGGCAGTCTACCAGAGAAATTTGGAGGAGAAGCAGGACAGCTGAGAATCTTTCTCACACAGTGTACTATGTTCTTCGACAGCAGACCCGCAGAGTTTCCCACAGACAGAACCAGAGTCACCTTCATCCTAGGCCTGCTGAAGGGACCAGCGGCCAAATGGGCTATTCCCATGGTGGAAAACAACGATCCGATTCTCAACGACTACCAGAACTTTTTGGCAGGCTTCCGAGCACACTTTGACGACCCCATCAGAGAGGCCACGGCCAGCCGGGAGATTCGGAGGCTCAAGCAAGGTAACAAGAGGGTGGGACTCTACATTGCTGATTTCAAGTTGTTAGCAGGAGATCTGGACTGGAATGAGAGTGCCTTGAAAGACCAATTCAAACAGGGGCTGGATGAGGAGATTAAGAATGAATTGGTGCGCCAGGGAACACCAGCCACGTTAGAAGCCCTATATCAGCTATCGGTGGTCATAGATGCCAGGCTAGAGGAGCTTAGGCAGTGCAGCCGGGGAGAAGCAAGACCCTCCAAGAAGTTGGACTCTAAGTCTGTGGGCCCTTTCACTGTGGTGCAGCAGATAAATCCAGTAGCTTATCGTTTACAGCTCCCACCATCCATGAAGATCCATCCAGTGTTTCACAGAGCCTTGCTAGCCAAAGACCCTCCCCCAAGTAACTTGCGATCGCAACTACCCCCCCCCACCTCCAGTAATTGTGGAGGGAGAGGAGGAGTACGAAGTGGAAGAGATTCTGGACTCTAGGAGGAGGGGAAGGGGCATCCAATATTTCATACACTGGAAAGGGTACCCTGAGGAGGAGCGCACGTGGGAGAATGCCAGAGATGTACATGCTCCAGCACTGGTTCATCGATTCCATCAGCTTTTCCCTCACAAACCCAAGCCTCGCATTTTACCCGAGATTCCTCTTTCGCCTGAGCAGGCCGAAGAAGCCCAAGCTGAGGAGTTCGTGAGTGTGTATTTCCCCCCGCCCCCGCCTGAAGCCTTGACTCCAGTTACAGCGGAGCCGGGTGAACCACAGCCCTCAACCTCGGGCTTGCATTTCCCAGGGGGGAGGGGGGCTGACCCTGCTAACTCTCTAGATGTTTTTCAGCAGCAGCCACCTGGCTCGGAGGCGTTATCGGATTGGGAGGGCAGCACCGCTTCGTCCGTGGAGGAGTTGTCCTTTGAAGAATTGCCTTCTTTGCCAAGTTCTCATGAGACTTTACAAGCAGACAACATATCTTATCAAGACTCTGGAGGGGAGGGGTCTGAAATGGAATATCAATCTGGAGGGGAGGGTGATGTCATGAGTAAGGATGGCGAGCAGGGGGCTCTCACCCAGACTGTCAAGCGCATGCGTAGCACTGAGGAACTGTTCAGCCATTCAAAGAGACACAGATTGGGACCGCCTTAACCTTTGGGGTTTATATGGCTGGGTTTTCCCACGCTTTCTCAGTTTGTTAGGATTCTTGTTAAGTACTACTAATAAATATTAGAGACCAAGTCCTCACCTCGGTGTGTTTCCTGGTAGTCAGGACACTCACAAAATAAATCTGGAAAGGGGCTAACAGAATTTTTTTTTGGATTTCTCAGCTTTATGTAATGATTGCCTCCTCTAATAGACTCAGACTCATAAGCAGGAACTTAATGATATCTGTTTTATTAAAGAATAGTATGCAAATACAGAGAAAGCTGAGAATGAGTAAAAGCACGCCAAATACAAACTAAAAACCCTCGGCTCAAACGTCATCCCTCCCCTCGCCCTGCCGTTGCAAACTCCCCCCCCCCCCCCAGGTGCTGGTAACTGTTTCTGCTGATGTCCTGGGAAAGGAACCTTGAACACCCGAGATAACCCAAACACATTCCAATCCAGCTGCTAACATATAACAATCCCACGAGATGGAATCCTCCTCCCCTCCCAGATGAAACACGCATCAGCCAAATGACATGAGAAATGTTACAATGTACCAGCAACATTGCAACGGTGAACATGACACCTGGGTGGCAGCAACAGCAGTGTGATGGCCAGTCTTCACAAAGAGAAACCAAATGCTCATAAATGCACAACAGACCTGATGGAATCCAAGTTTCATTTGTAATTGAAGTGTGGGAAGAAGGGAAAACATCTGATTTTCCAAAGATGGAAAAGAAGCAAAGTTTTTAGAAGTCTGAAGTGGATCGGTAGTCGTTTGCTGACCATGCTATGCAATAGCCAAGTGTATATAAAATAGCGACATGTTAAGGTTTTTGTGAAGTGGCTTTGGCTAATATCAGAAGCTAGGCGGAGTCAGCCCTGGTTAATACTTGATGGGAAATCATGAGAAAATTTCAGGTTAGCCAGATAAGAAAGTTGAAAAAGCAACCCAGAAGATAGTGGCAAGCAATTTTCATAATGACCAAGAAAACTGCATGGATGTAGTCACCAGGCTTATAAAGTACTATCAGGCCATACCCTCTTCAAAACTTTTGTTAAATCTGTGTCAGAGGTGCAGCTTAACTCTAGCACACCTAAAATTTGTCTCTGCAATGAATACATATTGACACAAAATACTACAGATAGTCCCCATATAACAACCATTCATTTAGTGATGGTTCGGACTTACAATGGTGCTGAAAGAACTGACTTACAACCTGTCCTCACACTTATGACCATCGCAGTGTCCCCCCACTCACATGATCACAATTTGGGTGCTTGGCAACCAGTTCACATTTATGACCATTACAGTGTCCCATGGTCACGTGATCACCATTTTCAACCTTTCTGGCTGGCTTCTGGCAAGCAAAATCAATGGGGAACTGCATGATTTGCTTAATGACTATGTGCTTTGCTTAACACCCACAATGATTCGCTTAATGGCCACTGCAAAAAAGGTTGTAAAATCAGGTCAGATTTCCTTAATGAGCACTTTGCTTAGCAACAAAAATTCCAGTCTCAATTGTAGCTGTTAAGCAAGGACTACCTGTACTGTTTTGTATCCTATCTACCATCCCATCAATGTGCACGTTTCCCCTATCCACCAATCTAGTTTTGTTTCATTTGCATGCAGTAAATTCTGCATGATGTTCTATTATTCTTTGTAACAGCTGGAGCTAACTCCAACTCCTCTCTTTTAAAGACACTGCTTTTATCACTATCTTCAAATAGAAAACCGCAATTACCATCTAGGATTCTAGGGGCAGAATCTTTCACCCTATTGGGCCAGATTGAAATAACAACAGAAAAAAAGCAAATCTGTATAATCATACCTTCCACTACTGTATGATCCTAGCAAGCAAGTCCAATAAAATACTTGCAGAGACATAAGTGTCAAATTAAAAAATATTTCTAGAAAAAATAGGAAAAAATTGTAATAGTTCACCATCCATCTCCAGACCTACACTACATAAAGTACCAGAAGGTCCATTCTTCCTTCCTTCCTTCCTTCCTTCCTTCCTTCCTTCCTTCCTTCCTTCCTTCCTTCCTTCCTTCCTTCCTTCCTTCCTTCCTTCCTTCCTTTCTCAGAATCATTGGTATATGTTGAAAAGTAAAATCCCTAAAAAGGTCAGTGGCTTACATGACATCTTCTATTACCTTATCTATTTAACCGGTTGAACTAAATCAGATTTGCTTCAAGACTCACTTGTTTGTAATTCTAAGAGCAACCCTTGATACCAGGTTATGGTTCCAGCTTGTTTCTTCTTTTAAATGCTAAATATTATGCTTTTGCAAGCAGTCACTGATTTTCTGAATTATTTCATGGGTTGAAGACTAAAAACAAAACAGAAGTTAGGTCTAAAGCTGTTCATTTTACACCCTGTATAAATACAAATTATCTAGAACCAAGTTCTTCTTAGTATAGAATTTAGGGAAACCTTTTAGAGCCTCATGTTTCTGCCAACCTAATCAGTCTTCAAGTGCAGTGAATAATTTCCTAAGCAAAGGAAAGTATTTTGATATTGTGATATATCCTACAGCCTCTGCACTTTTCTTACATTTGTCAGGTTTTGCAATAAAATGTCACTTTGGCAAACGAAATCTACCTTGTTCTAATTATTATTATGGGTCTTCTGTGTTTTTAGAACAAATGTGGAATGCTTGGATTATTCCATTTAAGGTGTGTGTTGTGGTGTGCATGTGTGTGTGTGTGTATGTGTGTAAGCAAAATTCATATGCATGAAATTAATAAGAAAGGGCATACTTTCTCAACAGCCTTGATAAATCAAGAAATACATTATACAAACCCCACCCCATTAAAGTGCTTCTCAGAATTTATAGCTCCCATTTCTTAGTCTGGGCAAGAAAGATGAATCATCTTTATCAACTGGACCCATTATCCTAAATTAACTACATTATCGTCTTTATCAGTGTCCCATGTTGCCATTTCCCTCCTGAACAAAATAAAACAAGAAACTTTTTCTCTCTAGACTCCTTTTCTCTGTTGTCTCTAGATTGCATCTCTCTTCACAATGGTTGACTTTTAATATACCATTTAATCTCCCCACTTGCATGCGTTTTATGTACATTTAGCAGGCAGGCAGTTCCTACAGCAAATACCTCCAGTTATTTGTTTCCCCTGAAATCTCAGTTGGGGCTCATTAGCAACCTTATCATTCTTCGCAATATGTCCTATTTATCTTCAGGAGGGAGGACAGCATTTATGGCTCCCCTACCAAGTTTGGAATATGCTTCACAAGGAAGCATTACTTGTTCAGAAGAATGCAAATATTCAAGGTGTTTTTGTTTTTGTTTTAAATGGAATACCATTCTATGATGGATGGAGAATGCTCAAAATGTTTAATATGATGACAGTTGGATCAAGTAGCATTAGTAGAGTTGGTAGCTGTGGTGGTTCCTGATTTCAGAGGTAAGGACTAAAGAAGCTGCGTAATTAGAAAGTAAAGGAGAAGGAGGAGTCAGCACTGAATATAGTGCAGCCTTTTCCAGAGGAAAGACACAGCTGCTTTAAGATGTTTCTGGCAGGTGCAATAATGCCATGCACACTCTGAATCTCATTTCTCCTTTTGAATCCCAGATACTGCACAGTCATACTGGTGAGTAAATACATTGGAGACCACAGAAAATCCCAAGGATGTAGGCTAGGCTAGACTAGAAACAAACAAACAAACAAACACAAAATCCCAAAATCATAGAAGAAGGCAATGACAAACCACTTTCATATTGTTGTCAAGAAAACTGCAGTGCTGTGCTTTTATTTTAAACATTCCCAAAGTCTTCTAATCTAATTAGGCTTGCTGCTAAGATGCTCTGTTCCAGTCTAGCAGGTGGGATACCAAAGAATCTGATATTTGGACATACATATGTTTACACTCAACCATCGTATATAGCTTTGAGATGAGATTTGGAAAATACATTTTGGGAATGTTCTTTGGTCACCAATTCAACACCAGAGTATTTCTTTTCTCCAGTTGTTTAATAGCCAATCTAACACCACTTGTGATTGCTTTAATTTCTGGTTACCTTGAAATGCCAAATTTATGGATTTTTTTTTTTTTTTTAGTTTAAGTTCATTTTGGCACTGTTCAACTCTAGAATAACTCTGTATCTACTGTAGGGAAGGTAAGAAACACTATAGCCCTATTTTTTTTAAAGTAGTAATAAAAGATATTTTAGAGAAAATATAAAAAAGAGAAAAGGAAAAGAAACAAATGCAATCAATAAAAGGGTTGGATGCAAATGAATAAACAGAGGATTTACAGGTATACAAATTACAATTTTCCAGTATATCACATTATGAGTCTGTTAGGGTCTTGCTCCAGCTGATCAACATGAAAGTACAAAAACTAAATGATAAGTGAATATTAATATAAATATACCGCTCAATGTTCTTCCCCAGGTTACTGTGAGTCCTGGAAGAAGAAAAATATCCTCACCTGCCCACCTCACAACTCCATGTGAAAAATAAATAAAATACTAATGCCTCTAGCTCCCAGTCCTTTTTCTAGAAGATCTTTTGTGCATTTATCTGATCATCTCCACCCAAAATCTGAGGAATTGCACAGAAATAGCTGCAAAGATGGCAATGTTACATTTGCTAGCAATCATGGTGAAAGGATAAAATGCTAGCAATTTTGCAACCTGGTGCTTTTTCTTGGAGCTGTAACCATAGTTGGATGTTCCTGCAGTGGTTGGTGTGGAGGATCCAGACATGAATGATGCTCCGGATACTGAGAAATATGGAGCTGTTTCTTGCACCTTGCAGTGCTCCCACCTGAAAGGACTCTAATTCATCTCTATCCAACAGACATCTGCATACACATCCTCTTCAAGGAATTATGGTTCCCGACAGTCCTTGGGCAAATGAGACTAATTGTTAGATGCATCTACTGTAAAGCATCTACTCAGAAATTCATCCTATTGTGTACAATGGGATTTAGTCTAAGCAATTAAAATAGATACATGATATATATTTAAATGTAGATACCAGTTCATGGGGTAATTGAATTTTAAGAATAAGTCAAGAATAGTGTGTTTTTAAAAAATGAAGTGATAGTCCCAAGAACAGCATGTCATCACTATAGGAACCACGCTTGACTTATGGACTCCCTGTCTTTGCATTTACTAGATAGTATAGTTTGCAGAAATATATTACACTAAATTGATGTATATTATTTAACTCTTTCCATTTTTTTTAATCACATGGAAAAGTTATTTTGCGGATATCAAAGTTAAAGTCTGAGACATTGCTGCTGCTGAAATGTGTTAAGGATGAGTGACTTTTTTTCACTTTCAAGACACAAAAAAAGCCATTACATGAAATGGAGGAAATGATACTTGTCATGCTGATGTTCCCTTTACCAAACCTTTGCTACAATACTGCTTCTCACTGTGGGATGCTGTATTTCTATGTAATTTTAAAGCATTGGCCTCTGAAAAGAAATGCTTGCTATTTCTCTATCTACATTAGATTTCACTGCTCTTTTTAAAAAAAGAATCTTGAAAACGTGTTAGCACATCTCCACCCAACTTCTTAAATCTTTTCTTTTTCTTTTCTAAAGTGTTGCTGTTGATTGCACTAGACGCTCTGAATTTCATGTGCTGCTTTTTCTCTTTTTCCAAGGAAACATTTTCCTGTCCCACTAACTTCAAATTAAGAACCATTGGAACTGTCTAGAAATGTAGTTGGGCAGCTGGTGGTAATGTTTCTATCAATGGAACTGGGACCATTAGAGGCTGTTCAGAGAATGCCTGGCTTACTTGTCCTTTGAAGCAAGCTCTAGGCTAGGGAAGAAACAAATCCATTCTCCCATTAAGAACACAGCCTAGATGTACAGGTGTTTTCCACACAGCACAGGTCTTTTCACTGAAGAAGCTCCATTAAAAAGGCAAGAGAAGAGAAAACCCTTTCTTTTGCTCAGCTAAAGGTTGCACCAAGTAGAAATCTAGCTCTTCATCTGCAAGCCTACAGCTAAGAGGTGTGACTAAGCAGACTATTAGCAAAGAAACAGTGAGGCTTTACTAAAGTCTAAAACAATCTTCTGTCAGAATGCTTAACTCCTGAATTGCTGATTGAAAGATATCCTATGTGATTGATTGATTGATTGTCGTAAAATTAGTGTCAACTCTTAGAGACCACATATATAGATGTTCTCCACGATGATCAGTCCATAACATGGTCTTTCAGGTCTTCCAATGGTGCATTCATCACCACTGTAACTGAGTCTATCTACCTTCCTGCTGGTCATCCTCTTCTTCTCTTTCTTTCCACCTTTCCCAGCATTAGAGCCTTCTCCAGAGAGCTAGGACTTTGCATTATGTGTCCAAAATATGGCAATTTGAGCCTGGTCATTTGTACTCCAGGTGAGAACTCTGGGTTGATTTGTTCAATGATCTATCAGGTTTTTTTTTTTCTCAGCTGTCTGTGGTATTCTCAGCAGTCTTCCCCAACACCAACATTCAAAAGTATCAGTGTTCTAATACATAGTAATATGCACAAACACACTCACACAGACATCTTTGAAGCAAAGGTTAGTTGCTCCATGATCCAAGGGACAAGATGGAATATTAGCTTGATTGTGCAGAGTTATAAAGCTTTGGTTTGAATTCTTTTAGGAAGATTTTTTTTTACTCCATCAATTATAAGGTATACAGATGAGCCAAAAATACAGTTCTTAATCTGAAGATGACAAGAATTTGAATGCAATGTCCAGCATCAGCAAGGTTTCATTCAATAAATATTATTGAATATTATATAATATAATTATAATTTATGGAAAGCCATAATTGATCACTGTTTTATTCTCAAGCACCTAATTGGGAAATATACTTCCATATAGTTCTAAATAGAATTCTATAATTATTATACAATAATATATTATATAATAATATTATAATATTACAATATATTATTTACATTATTATATTCATTGAATATTATTGAATTATTTATTCAATAAATATTCAATGAATGTTATAATGGGAAGGCCAGATTTCTCTTTCATTCTCTGCCCTTTGAGTTCTCTGATGATGATGATAATGATGATGATGATGATGATTTAATGAGTACATGAGTCTCTCTTCCCTCAGTAGCCATAAATCCTATGACATACTCTCAAAATCCCAAAAGTGTACTCTGTTCTGTTACAACAGGGGAACATACAGTATATCTAACAAATAATCAGCACTTTCAGAAGAAAATGAATGGCCCTTCCAGACTGACTAAAAAAAAAAAACTTAATTTAAACATACACATACAGAAAGAAGATATTGTAATCTTTTTCCCCTTTTTTCCATAATTATTATTTGCATTTTATGTATATACTTAGGGATATACAGTATTTTAATCAATTTTGCTTTTTGCTTTTTTTATCGATAGTAAATAAAATAATAGAAAAAATGAAGTAACATGCAGATTATTTTAAACTGCCATCTACAAATAAATTTTTCAGCCACCTGTAAAATTGAACCATAAACATGGCTTTAAAAACCACTAGAAGGTATGAAATAATATCAGTACATTATTCTCTTCCATTTTTTTTCATTTGGTATTACAATTAACTTGTTTAAAATGGATGCTATTTAAAGCCTCCCTTTTTTATTCTGCTTCTCTTCTTTGTATTAAAGATTGTGCTAGTTTTCTTGAATATAATTTTTTAAAATTTTGCTTAATTGATTTGTTGCTGGCAAATTAGCAAACTGTGTGAAAATATCTGTTGTGGAAACTAGAGAACTGATTAGAAAGAGAGAATTTAAATTCAGGTGAGCAAGCTGATTACCATGAGGGAAAGCCATAATTGATCACTGTTTTATTCTCAAATGCCTAATTGGGAAATATACTTCCATATACTTCTAAATCGAATTATGTACTCTCTGTGGGAGTCACTGATTTTAAAGTTGAGTTTGGCTCAGTCTCCAAAAGTCAATTTTGGGAAGGAGTGTGGGCATCCACAATTGATAAGTACTTGTACTTTGTCAAAAGTCTTTACAGGAACACCTTCCTTGGTTTTAAATACACCCTTCATGGGCATCTCACAATTCCTCTTTCTAGATCGAGAAGATGGAAACAAGGAAGCATTTTGGCTGCACAGCATTTCAGTTTTTATATTAAATCATCCTTAGACACCTTAAAAGGACAGAACTTTCACCCATCTAAACTGTTGACCAACATCTAACAGTACTGCTTAACATTGGCAATATTACCATTTGTTTTAGGGCAGTAATTGGTTTGAGGAGAATCATTATGGGGTCTTGCACAATGGAGCACTGATGAGATGGAGACTAATGATCACAAATTAAAAGTACTCATTTCTGCAAAGAGAATAAAAACATTGTTGGCCTCTAAATGGAGTAGGTATTAGGCATATCCAAACTTTCAACTAATTGGGAGTTCTTACATAATTTGGAAGCCCAAAATGTTTGTTTGCTTAAACTTATTTATAAGGCCATCTGGGCAGTGCACAAGAACAAGGACAAGAAAGGAAAACAAGCCAATCAACAAAAGATTATGGCTAACTCTGGGGGGAAAGCCCAAATTCTCCCAACACATTCAGAGTTTCACAAGGAGCTACCCACCTGTCCATCCTAGCCTAAAGCCTGGGAAAAGAACCAGGTCTTAAAAGCCCAGTGGAGGGTTGATGCAATACTGCATTTATTTCTAAAGTGGTTCCTGGAGTATCCTTATAGCTTTAAGACTCTTGCGCTCTAGGAAGCCTAACTTGATGTATCTTCCACTACAACAGGTGGTCATTTCCAAATTTTTACAGTCTATTTACATACCAACCATTGTTTTGGTATGTAAATGGTATTTAGACTTGTAGACTAGACTATTGAGAATTAAGGAAAGGATGGGGGCTGCCATGGTTCATTTTGGCTGAAAATGCAATCGAGCTTCTTTCAGAGTTGATCCTTTAGCATTGACTGATTCCTACTAATTTCCATGGTGCCAACATCCATTGGTTAAACTCTCTTCTTATGGCTTTTCACCAGGATCACTCTTGGCTTTAGGACTTGATATGCTAAAGTGAGCATTAAAGTGAGACTTAACGATATGGAACATCAAATTGATCTGTCTTCTTTCCAGGCTATTACAATCTGGATAGAATAAATTGCTCACTTAAACCAACTAAATATCCTTATAACTTAACAACTTCTGCACATAGAAGAGAAATGCTTTCCCGCCACAGTACTATATGGAAAATTCAGTAAAATTTCCATATCCTGGGAAATTCTGCCCTGAGCAGCTGAATCAAAAGACCACATACTCTTAACCTTAATTAGAAATAGTTGACATTCTCTAATTTCCCCACCCTTTCATCTTATTCTGATTACTTTGGAACATCACTTGCTTTCTTTTTACGTTTCATCCCAGATGCTAGCAGGTATAAAAGCAGCTAAATGTTGTGTAATCATTTGCAAAGTTAAAGACGAGAAATATAATACTTAGGCTAAGATTTAAGCTC
The DNA here is from genome assembly GCF_035149785.1 of Candoia aspera. Classification (NCBI taxonomy): domain Eukaryota; kingdom Metazoa; phylum Chordata; class Lepidosauria; order Squamata; family Candoiidae; genus Candoia; species Candoia aspera. The sequence goes on from NC_086155.1 coordinate 193,508,254, forward strand.
CAGACATGTCAATGTCCTGACCAGTTTTAATTTTATGCTTTTGTAAGATTATAGTTGTGCATGTGTGTATTTATGTTATTATACTCATGGTGGCATTTTGGAGTGGGTATTTTTTTTCTGTTTTATTACCAAAATAAATAATATAATGATCAAAGGGTTTGGGCAAGATAGATTCACACTGGTACAAGGAAGATTAGATATAGAATAAAAGCTTTCCCTTTCCCCTATCTGGCTGGGAAAATTAAATATATATATATATTTTTCATTTACACTTCGGGAGATTACCAAGATACCTTCAATGAACTGCTGGCAAAATTCTTTTGGTTGTGGTAGAGTGATAGTATAACCAGGATTGGGAAGCAGATATAAGCAAAAACTACTATTAATCCTATGGGCCATATCGATATGGCTGTTCTGGGAATGGTCTGACAGTTAATCTAGATGAACTGGAAGCAGTTTGTGATGATCCAGATAGACCCCGACCTGTTTCAGGGTTGGATCACATCTGGAACACCACAAACCATTCCAAAGTATTAATTTTGGGGAAATTGGTGGACTACTTCTAGAATGGCCAAATGGTTGTTGTGTAGAGAAATTCTCCCTAGAATTCCATGCTATTGTCAGCAGCTGCAGCCTGATAGTGGGAAGAGGTAGTTGCTTTAAAAGGTTGCAGACCAGCACCATGTTTCTGTTCCCTTCATTCCAAAGGACCTTTCTGGAATCAAAACCAAGGCACTGCACAGCCATTCTATTTCAAGCAGAGGTGCATTAGCTGAAATCCCACAGTTAGGTGAGACTTCCAAAAATTGCTACCAAATTATAATCATTAATCCGCAAGAATAAATTATTGAATACAGGGGAATAATCATATTAATTGTGTTTAATTAAATTAATTTTAATTCATTTTTCATTTGATACCTTTGTTCTTTTGTCTGTGATCTAAATTCCTAGCATTTCTTTATCTTAATTTCAGTCTTATTTGTAGTGTTTATAGAAAAATATTTCATACCATACTGTTAGTTAATATTTGTACATTTTCAGGTTTGTTGATTTCATTGCTATTCACCAATGTGAGTAAACAGAAAATGCCTGCTGTTCTTTCACTTCTTCCTTTTTAGGGTATAGTACTCTCAGCACATTACTGAAAGACCATGTGCACGCTTTTTCTGAAGTTCTCCTCAAGTGAACTTTAATACCAGAGTAGAAGGTTCTGTTTCTCTCAAAATTTCACAGGAGGTTTATAGAATTCCAGTAAGATTAGCAACATCATATTTATTTTGTTTTGCACTTTTCTGCTACTCTGGGGATGGCCATCTGCAGTGTTGGTGAGCCAGAGCATGAAGCTGAAAACTCACGCCAAGTCTCATAGCTACTTTATATAAAACTTAGCACAGCTGGCAGAGAAAGATTTAACCAACTCTTCTGCTGACTCTCCCTGGCTCTGACAGCTGCACAGAAGATGATGATGGAAGCTGGCGGCACACAATGTTCAGAGTGCCAATTAAAAAAAAATCCCAACATGATCCCTAAATTAAGAAGCGAGATATAGAGCATTACTAAATCTATGTATGTTGCTAACTCTATCTGAAATTTTAAAGGCTTGAAAGACTTGATATTACATATTTGCCAGTATCATACTTTATCTTTACAAAAAAAAGGCAGATATAAATCTCCTAATTGTTTTTATGTGATGGATATTTTAATGAGAATGTGGCCATTCTAAATTCATGGTTAACAAAATATGCAGTAATAAGGTAGGGATTTTTTTTTATGCAGACATCGTAAGCCAATATGCAAGCTCTATATTTATATTTCATTCTTTACCTAGATCCCACAGTGGCTTCCAGATGCCTAGCAAGAAACAACCCAAGACTTCAGCCTTCTCATTTAAACAACATAAGATAGAAGGGGAAAGAACCAATTAATATTCACCGTCGTATACTTTCTTATTCACACTGGAGATTCAAACTAGCCTAATTCTACATCTTTTTAGAAATCTGCCAAGCAAAAAGCTGGGTGAAAATTTATTTGTATATATTTACTCATTCTTTCTAGTAAACATAAGTTGTTATACTTTTTTGCGGGGAAGGGTCTACCTTGCTTTTAATGTAACATTAGAAGGGGACGCAGTGGCAGAGAGGCTTAATGGTGCTGGAGTTTGCCGGCCAGAAATGGTCGACACTCCAACAAGTTGAGCCCAGCTCCGTGTGTCAGAAGTGAGCTTCCGTCATTTCATCCCTAGCTCCTGCCCACCTAGCAGTTTGAAAGCATACCATCTGCAAGTAGATAAATAGGTACCCCATTTCGGTGGCGGGGAGGGGAATGCTGGCAGCTCTCTGTGTGGGAGCAGGATCTGGCACTGGATCTGCCTGGATGCAATCGGTGGAGAAAAAGGCCCAGATGAGCCGACTTCCATAGGAATGCTGCTGGCCAGCTGGTGCGAAGCTAGCTTGCCCTCTCGTGGTGCACCGGTGCAACAAAGCATTAGCAACTGGCGGCACCAAAACATCTACTGTGTGTAAAAACATTGTAGACTCCCTGGCATTGTATGCCATATGGTAAATAAATAAATAATAAACGTGACATTTTTGTGCATATGTTCCATCAACATATTTTTGTGTGCAATTTTTCTTTAATAAATGAATTTCAAGGTTATTTTTAGGTGTACATTGCACTGTAGTATGCTGAAAGATGCAAATTTCAGGGTGCCATTCCACACATTGGATCAGGAGATGTGAATTCAGTGGCATCTGCAGCAAACCATTATGACACTTGTAAGATGCCAGCTGGGTGACTTTGGGCCAGTCTCTCTCTCTCTCAGCCCTAGGAAGAGGGCAATGGCAAGCCACTTCTGAAAATGCTGCCAAGAAAACTTCAGAGAGTTATTCAGGCAATGACCAGGGAGTCAAGATTGACTTGAAGGTACTCCCCCACTCCCACCTACCCACCCCAAAAGAATCATAATCATGTCTTCTTTGTTGCTGCCACTGGTTGTTCCAGCAGGAAGAAACAGGAAGTTGGCATCTATGCATGTGTGTATGTGCACATACTATGGATTTTCAGGAAGTTTTATCTTATTTCTCAGCAGGTTTTACCTACTCTCATTTCTCCCTATACAAAGCATACATTTCCTTTTTGGGTACTTTTGCCCTTAGTAACCCCAACAATTCCCTGGAGAAGGCTGTAATGCTAAGGCTGTAATGCTGGGAAAGGTGGAAGGAAAGAAAAGAAGATGACCAGCAGCAAGGTGGATGGACTCAAGTTAAAGTGGAAATGTGTGCACCATTGCCAGTCAGGGACATACCATCTTGGAGGAAACCTATGTGGTCGCTAAGAGTCAACAGCGAGTTGATGGCACATGTTGTTGTTTATTCGTTTAGTCGCTTCCGACTCTTCGTGACTTCATGGACCAGCCCACGCCAGAGCTTTCTGTTGGTCGTCAACACCCCCAGCTCCCCCAGGGACAAGTCCGTCACCTCTAGAATATCATCCATCCATCTTGCCCTTGGTCGGCCCCTCTTCCTTTTGCCTTCCACTCTCCCTAGCATCAGCATCTTCTCCAGGGTGTCCTGTCTTCTCATGATGTGGCCAAAGTATTTCAGTTTTGCCTTTAATATCATTCCCTCAAGTGAGCAGTCTGGCTTTATTTCCTGGAGGATGGACTGGTTTGATCTCCTTGCAGTCCAAGGCACTCTCAGAATTTTCCTCCAACACCACAGTTCAAAAGCATCGATCTTCCTTCGCTCAGCCTTCCTTATGGTCCAGCTCTCGCAGCCATATGTTACTACAGGGAATACCATTGCTTTAACTATGCGGGCCTTTGTTGTCAGTGTGATGTCTCTGCTCTTAACTATTTTATCGAGATTTGTCATTACTCTTCTTCCAAGGATTAAGCGTCTTCTGATTTCCTGACTGCAGTCAGCATCTGCAGTAATCTTTGTACCTAGGAATACAAAGTCTTTCACTGCTTCTACATTTTCTCCCTCTATTTGCCAGTTATCAATAAAGCTGGTTGCCATAATCTTGGTTTTTTTGAGGTTTAGCTGCAAGCCAGCTTTTGCACTTTCTTCTTTCACATTCATCATAAGGCTCCTCAGTTCCTCTTCACTTTCAGCCATCAAAGTGGTATCATCTGCATATCTGAGATTGTTAATGTTTCTTCCAGAGATTTTAACTCCAGCCTTGGATTCCTCAAGCCCAGCTTGTCGCATGATGTGTTCTGCATACAAGTTGAATAGGTAGGGTGAGAGTATAGAGCCCTGACATACTCCTTTCCCAATCTTAAACCAGTCCGTTGTTCCGTGGTCTGTTCTTACTGTTGTTACTTGGTCGTTATACAGATTCTTCAGGAGGCATACAAGATGACTTGGTATCCCCATACCACTAAGAACTTGCCACAATTTGTTATGGTCCACACAGTCAAAGGCTTTAGAATAGTCAATAAAACAGAAATAGATGTTTTTCTGAAACTCCCTGGCTTTTTCCATTATCCAGCGGATATTGGCAATTTGGTCTCTAGTTCCTCTGCCTTTTCTAAAGCCAGCTTGTACATCTGGCAATTCTCGCTCCATGAACTGCTGAAGTCTACCTTGCAGGATCTTGAGCATTACCTTACTGGCATGTGAAATGAGTGCCACTGTTCGATAGTTTGAACATTCTTTAGTGTTTCCCTTTTTTGGTAGGGGGATATAAGTTGATTTTTTCCAATCTGATGGCCATTCTTGTGTTTTCCAAATTTGCTGGCATATAGCATGCATTACCTTGACAGCATCATCTTGCAAGATTTTGAACAGTTCAGCTGGGATGCCGTTGTCTCCTGCTGCCTTGTTATTAGCAATGCTTCTTAAGGCCCACTCAACCTCACTCTTCAGGATGTCTGGCTCTAGCTCACTGACCACACCGTCAAAGCTATCCCCGATATTGTTATCCTTCCTATACAGGTCTTCCGTATATTCTTGCCACCTTTTCTTGATCTCTTCTTCTTCTGTTAGGTCCTTGCCATCTTTGTTTTTGATCATACCCATTTTTGCCTGGAATTTACCTCCAATGTTTCTAATTTTCTGGAAGAAGTCTCTTGTCCTTCCTATTCTATTGTCTTCGTCCCCTTCCGCGCATTGCTTGTTTAAAAATAATTCCTTATCTCTTCTAGCTAACCTCTGGAATTTTGCATTTAATTGGGCATATCTCCCCCTATCACTGTTGCCTTTTGCTTTCCTTCTTTCTTGGGCTACTTCTAGTGTCTCAGCAGACAGCCATTTTGCCTTCTTGGTTTTCTCTTTCTTTGGGATGTATTTTGTTGCCGCCTCCTGAACAATGCTGCCAACTTCTGTCCATAGTTTTTCCGGGACCCTATCTACTAAGTCCAGTCCCTTAAATCTATTCTTCACCTCCACTGCATATTCCTTAGGAATATTAGTGAGCTCATATCTAGCTGATCTGTGGGTCTTCCCTAATCTCTTTAGTCTGATCCTAAATTGTGCAAGAAGAAGTTCGTGATCTGAACTACAGTCAGCTCCAGGCCTTGTTTTTACTGACTGTACAGATGTCCGCCACCTTTGGCTGCAAAGGATGTAATCAATCTGATTTCGGTGTTGTCCATCTGGTGAAGTCCATGTATAAAGCCGTCTCTTAGGTTGTTGGAAGAGAGTGTTCGTTATGCAGAGTGAGTTGTCTTGGCAAAATTCTATCAGCCTATGTCCTGCTTCATTTTGTTCTCCCAGGCCATACTTACCTGTAATTCGAGGTGTCATTTGACTGCCCACCTTAGCATTCCAGTCTCCTGTGATGAAAATAACATCTCTTTTAGGCGTGTTGTCCAGTAGGTGCTGCAGATCCTCATAGAACTGCTCTACTTCAGCTTCTTCAGCATTTGTGGTTGGGGCGTATATTTGGATCACTGTGATGTTAGATGGCTTGCCCTGAATTCAAATTGAGATGATTCTGTCGTTTTTTGGGTTGTATCCAAGCACTGCTTTAGCCACTTTACGATTAATTATGAAGGCTACTCCATTTCTTCTGTGGTCCTCTTGTCCACAGTAGTAGATCTGGTGGTCATTTGATGTGAAGTGGCCCATTCCAGTCCATTTCAGTTCACTGACACCCAGAATGTCTATCTTTAATCTTGACATCTCACCAATAACCACATCCAATTTGCCCTGGCTCATAGATCTTACATTCCAGGTTCCAATGGTGTGTTGATCCTTAGAACATCGGATTCGCCGTTCACCACCAGCACCGTCGGCCGCTAGCCGTCCTTTCGGCTTTGAGCTAGCTGCGTCATCACGTCTGGGGCTAGTTGAGCTCATCCTCTGTTCCTCCCCAGTAGCATTTTGACCATCTTCCGACCTGGGGGTCTCATCTTCCAATGGTATACCGACATATCTCTGGTTGTACTGATCCATTTAGTTTTCACGGCAAGAATACTGGGGTGGGTTGCCATTACCTTCCCCAGGGATCGCATTTAGTCTGACCTCTCTATCATGACCTTCCTGTCTTGGGTGGCCCTTCTCGGTTTAGCTCATGGCATCATTGAGGTGCTCAAGCTCCAGCACCACGACAAGGTAATAATCCTTTGCTGAAGTGATGGCACATAATCAATTAAAATCCCATTAATATATTTCTCTTCAAGGATGTCCATGAGCAGGGGTTCTGAAAAACTCAAGATGATGGCTACAACCATGTAACCAAAGCCCCACTCCTTTTTTACACATGTAATACATGTGAAGTATGTTAAAAAAACAGGTGTGGCTTCAGTTGTGCAGCCACCATCTTGCCTTTTTATACCTCCTTATCCATAGATGCCCTTATTTCCCCTATCAGTTTTCTAGGTAATCTTCTGCTTCCCTCCTTTCTTTTGGGAAGGGAAGGGAAGGTTCCATTTGGTGGTTCTCATTCATCCCTCTCCTAATTGCCCCAGAAACAAAGCCAACTCTCTCACCAAATTTCCCTGAGTCCAGCCACCAACTGTGTGAGTAGTGGTCCTGAGAAGTCTGGGGATGGGGTCTTCTCATCAAAGTGGTCTGAATTCTATTAATTCTATTAACTCTAAATTGCTTGATTTCTGGTCCTTGGAATCCTTGAGCATAAATGCCTCCTTGGTTCTTCCCAACCATGGGCCCAGCATAGCATGCTCTCACAATAAACAGAAATGGTGCCATCCCTGTTGTTTCTGAATAGAGACAATTGTATCCAATAATTTAAAGAACTCCATGGTATTAAGCTATTTGGTGTCAACTAATTCAGTGAATTCAGATTATGGAAAATCTTTGACAGTCCTTATTAGGTTATTAATAGTGCTGTGAGTTTTATTATGGATCAAGAGGAACTTTCCCCTAGCTTTTCTTCAGAAATGGTTCTCCCATTCCACCAAAGAAAAAACATTGACAGTTTTGTCACACTTAGATGTGACTCATTCAAGGCTATTCACAACACCGTTCACACAAGAAATACCACCAGTTGCCTCCACTTTTTAACTTCCCTTTTTTTCCTACTTCATTTTCACCAGCTAGTACATGGTGACAGACTTCATTTTTTTTTTTTCTTTTTCCTGATCCCCATGATGCTGGGCAGCAATCAGGGTTGCTTGCAGCAGACTGGCCTGCCATCTGGCTGCAATTAATTCATCTTGCAAATCATTTTTCTTCCACAGACCTGCCTCAGGCCACTCAGCTTCATTCCTGAGAGCCTTGTGATGCGCCCAACCCATTTTGCAGAAAACTGTCCTGTCCTCCTGTGAATCTTGCAAACTCACCACAAATTGATACACTTCACAAATATCTTCAGACAGTTGATCCACTTATTTTAGGCTGGTAATGCCCTCTATTGTAATGCTCAGTTACAGCGTGGCAAAACATGGACCATTTTTTCAAAGCTTAAGATGTTCATCCTAGTTATGAATTAGGTATTTATGAATTTATGTCCCTTATGAATTAGGTATATAATTGCTGTATCCCAGAATCTTGCCCAGACTCTTCGTCTTGGTGCCTGATTTATGTGGAGTTTTGCCTAGCCCCATTTACCTAAATATTACCCCCCCCCCACTTAATTAGTTTGAGTGCCAATAGAGGAGAATAGCTGTAGCTCAGGGCTGAACTGTGGAGTCCCTGGTGCTCTCTGAGCTTGCTTGTTTGCTTGCAGACATTTTATCGCCCAATTAACATTGCCAGACAAACAATCAAGCAAAGAATAAACAATGCCCCAATCAAGGAATTGCCAACTCAGACAAACAATCATGCAGTGAGCAGCAGCCCGATCAAGGAACTACCAAGGAGAAAACCACACCCCCACCAACACTGGCAGGGCAAGCTACTGTATATAAACAGAGAGCAAATCCCACTCCCTTCTAGCACTGAAGATGTTGCCTAGTTGGGCAATGAAATGTCTGCAAGAAAACAACAAGGCTCAGAGCGCACCAAGGACTCCACAGTTTGAGTGTATAATCTTGGATCCTCCTGACTATGTCAATTCTCTACAATGAGGGTCAAAAAGGATTTTTGGTGTTATTTCTCCTTTTTTTTTTCCATCCAGAGACACAGATTAATTGAAACAAATGCAGGGTCTCAACTTTTATTGCTCCCTTTCTAAACCTACAGCTCCAGTCATTCACACATTCATGCATGCAAGCATACCTTCTGAACTCAAAGTCTAGCTGGCCAAACTAAGCTTTTCCACAAGAACTGAGCCAGAATAAACTGGCACATCATTCTATGTGATGGCTCTCATACATTTTTATACTTTCCAACAAGGCTTGTCCAGCCCAACATTGGCAGTTTTCTCACACAGTTTTTCACCAGACCTAGTTCACATGGAAACTATCAATTTGTGTCTGCTTCAAATTCTTTATTCTGATTCTTTTTCACACACGGTGCTGAAATCTTCCAGCACAAATCCTTCTGCTTGGAGTGGGTTTGTAATGCTCCATATTTCATGCATGCTTATTCATACTTTTTATGTGATTGTGTGTTTGAGCCAGTATTGACTCCTGACAACTGGCTGGAGAAGCTCATGCAGTTTTCTTGGCAGTATTTGCAGAAGTGGTTTGCCCTTGCCTTCTTCCTAGGGCTGAGACAGAGTGACTGGCCCAAAGTCACCCAGCTGATTGTGGACTAGAATTTGGACTAGAAGACACAGTCTCCCAGTTTCTAGCCTGTCCCTTAAACATTACACCAAACTGGCTTTCTATTCACACAAATGCCTAGCATAAAATTACATGTCATTATGTTATGGTTTTATTAAATGATTAACATTATATGCTAGTGATGGTAAAGTGACCCTAATATACTGATACATGGTTCATTATTTAATGAGGTTATAAGGTTAACATATTCTGATTCTAAGACCTACAAATATAGATAGCAGCACAATTTCCTCATGAAAGTCAATGTATTTCAATATATTCCTGCATGACAAGATTTTCTCTCCAGTAATGCAAAATTCTTTACCAAACCAATTTTCTAATTTTGGAAGTTGTTCCTCCCTACTCTGCTTAATTACCTGCAAATCAGCATCTAATATTTTACTGGCCTTTCTTGGCCTCACTACCCCAGTTCCTCTTTTGCCTTCTGAGGTAACAAAGCTAGTTGTCCCAGTTTTGACAGGATACAACCAAAGTATAGTAACTTGCCTTGAATTAGAGAACTGTTTTCAGAAAAAACAGAGGAAGATACAAAAGTGGTTTTATCACAGTGGCTGAAGTCATTCCAAAACCTTTTTTACACCCGGCCATTCTGAAAGATCCCAATGGGCTCTGGATTGGAGAATTTTTCTTTTTTGAATGTTTAGGCTCAGCACAATTAATACACTCCAAGAATGGATGTATGGATTGAGATATAGATATAGATATAGATACAGATATAGATACACACACACACACACACACACACACGTGTGTGTGTGTGTGTGTATACATACATGCACACACGCATACATACATAATCAAATTCTGGGCTTGCAATAGTAGTGGAAAAAAAGTCATATATAAAAACACATTAGTTTTGTGGAATTGTGGCAAAGATATGAAAGTTTCCATTTTAGGAAACCTAGTAGTTATGCTTATTTATTGAAAACATTTCTAGAACTATCTTTAAACAAGAAAGCCAAGAAAGAGTCTTTGTGTGTATGGATCTCTGCACCAATGAAAAAGGATCTAATCTTACTTTTACTGTTATATGGGGACTATCCAGTATGATAGTGCCACACACTGTATGGTTTTGAAAATCATCACCTGTATATTGAATTATCCCCAAGTACCAAGTGGGAGCCAATGCAGATAGTTTAACAGTCACATTACATATAGGGATTTGGGGATCAATGAAATCTAGTCCACAACAGTATTGGATACATTCACTTATTTCCTTTTCTTTCACATTTCCTGTGCTAATTAAATCAGATTTTATTTATTTATTTATTTGATTTCTATAGCCACCCATCTCAACAAGTCATTATAATTAATATAATATGTGTTTGTACATATATTTTTCTGACATACTTATTTTGTATGCATCCTACGTACAGTATTACATGCCCTAATATATGCTTTTTAGAAACACTAGCTGTAATATAAACTTTTCTGAATACAGTTGTATGTAAAAAATATTGTTTATGCTTTTTCTGAACATAGCTTCCCTAAATACAATACTGTATATGCCTTTTTAAAAAAAATATTTCTGATATGAGAACAACCAATACAAGCAGATTTTGCACATCATTAAGATCTATAGTATGTCTCTGGAGTCTGTACCAGTGTCTTGATTGAAGCTTTTTGAAATAACCCTCTAAAACACCTTGCCCAGCTACCTATGTGCTTCCCAGTCCTGATTTATATCTTCCCTTAGATTTATGGAGCTTAATGCCCAAGGCATTTTAAATGGGGATCCATGTTGGACCCACACCCTGAGAAAAAGGTTGAGCTGAGGAAAGTGACTGGATGCATTTTGAAGCAGCTGAAATATCTGGACACACTTTAAAGGTAATCCTATGTGGGACACGTAGTAATTCAAAAATGATGTAATTAAGTATAGTGAGATTGAGCTGGAGAAAAACATCCTTAACCAAAAACACTCTCAAACTATAATGTGTGATTTTAATTCAAAAACTATCCATCTAGCAAATGCTGGACCATTTGCTTCTGGATTAACTGTTCTATGATCAGGAAAGTCCCTTGGGTATCAGTAGAACATTTTAGTTTATTAGCTCCCATTGTCATGTCCTGGTTCAGAATGTTTCCACCTTCCTTCACTAACATGATGGTAAAGATGAGAATAAATCCTTCATATTGGGGCCTAATACTGATTATGATCCAGGGACCAGTGAGTTTCTGTCTGAAAGGCCTTTGTCTTCACACACCCCTGGAAACACTTTGCCTTCATCCTCATAATGAGAAATGTCACCAACAGCCAGTTATCATCACTCTGGTCTGCATTTCAAACTGTCCAGGCCCTTTATGGTCCAAAAATTCCAGACTGAGTGTGCTAGCACTGCTGCACTAGCTGTTTTTTTTAATTATTATTATTAAAAAAAAAGTAAATTTGTCAGGTTTAGGAACCATAATTTGATTCTTGATAACTAGAGGTTTTTAGGTGATGGCACTGAAAAGGAAATAAGCCACAAGAAGTGGCTAGGCTGATATTTTTAAGCCTGTTTTTCAGAGGTTGGGTGGTTTTTTAGATAAGAAGAGGAGCAAGAAACTTCAGGAAGGCAATTTCCCACTTCCACTATAGAAAAATTCCCAATTCCCCCAAATGACTGAAATCACACCAGCAAAATTTAGTGGCAAATGACATGATGATAAATATTCTTTATGGTATTTTTGACCAACTGATATAAAACAACAAAGCATAAGGTAGACAATAGAACTGTAATAGATGGTCTGACATTAGCTCATTAAGATTGTTAAATTTCACAACCTATAAAGCAAAATTTTACAATGTGTAGGGAAATGAATTTAATCTTGTTAGAGAATAACGTAATTCACATAAAATACATCTGAGTGCCCTGCAAATGTTGTTATTCAAACAATTCTCTGGCAAAAGTAGATATCCCTCTAAAACTGACAGTATAAAACAAAATGGGCTTTGGTTTCAATTATTCCAAGACCATATCTGTCCACATAAGAAATTTTCTTAAATTCCCCCTACATGGCTGCTATGGGAACATGCTGAAGCAGGATAAAGTCCTTCTGAATTTTGAAAATGTAATTTATTATAAATTTTGGGCAGGTCTTAGGTAAAATGACCATGTGGGTTGTCAGTCTCTGATTTAAGAGTTTTGTTAGCTGGGAATCTGGACTGAAGTTGTAGAAGCTTTGGGATTTTCACCTTTGTCCTCAGAATGGCAGAATTTGTACTCGATTATAGATGGTTTCCTGAATATGGAGCCCCTGTTACCAGCTCTGATCATGATTTGCTTTATGGGTTACTTTTTACTTGCTTTTGTCTTATGACCACATACTAATCACGTTGACTTTTCTTTGGGTTATGGTCTCTCATGCCCTAGTCATCTCCCATATAGACTACTGTAATGTGTTCTACATGGGGCTACCCTTGAAGAGTATCTGGAAGTTACAGCTGGTCCAAAATGCAGCCACGCAGGCAGTTTTAGGTGCTTCAAGATCAGCACATATTACTCCTTTGCTCCGCAAGCTGCATTGGGTGCCAGTTTGCTTCCAGGTCCAATTCAAGGTGTTGGTTATGACCTTTAAAGCCCTACATGGCATGGGGCCAGGTTACCTAAGGAACCGTCTCATCCCCGTTACATCTACCCAGCCCACCCACTCATGCAGAGAGGGCATGCCAAGGACCCCTTCTACAAGAGAATTCCATCTGGCAAGGTCCAGGAGGCAGGACTTCTCTGCAGCAGCTCCCGCCCTTTGGAACAACCTTCCCCCGGAAGTGAGGTTGGCCTTCTCTCTTCTGGACTTCAGAAAATGGCTGAAGACCTGGTTTTGTCACCATGCCTGGAGTGGGGAGAGGAAGAGCCACTCTTGGGGTTGGTGGTTCCCTAGTCCTTCTGGAACTGGTCCTGTCCTCTTTGGGTGGAATTAGATCTGCCATCACTTGGATTTTATTATATTTTGTATTCATATTTATTGATATTATTCTAATTTTATAGAATTTTATACTGTTTTATTGTGAACCACCCAGGGTCCCCCAAGTGGGGGAGATGGGCGATAATAAAAGTATGACAAATAAATAAATAAATAAATGCTGCCATCTTGCGATTTTAGTATACAGTCACCTATAGTACATTTGTGTGATGATTAAGGTGTAGGACCAGGAAGATGCAGGCTGATGAACATCTCCAGCCTGATCATGGACCTCACTGCATGGCTTTGGGCCATTTATAACTGTTCATTCTAATCTGTGTCAGAGTTGTTGCTGTGGAGAAAAACTGGAGAGTGGCTATTGTTTTTGCAACCTTAAGCTCCTAGAACTAAAATAAGGCATAAATCTAATGATGTGTGGGAGTTCTATGTTTGTATAATTGTTTCAGAAAAGATGACTATTAATGTTTAGCAGAAACTAAAATAAAGACTTCCTGATTCTTTATCGTACAGTACTTTGGAATAGGAATCATTTATGTGGACAGTGTGAGACAAGGTTTAACGTAACTTACAAGATTGCTCGAGTTCCTTCTTATGAAGCTTCTGAACTCATTAATCCCCAAACAGCACCCCATGGCCACCTAAGCTGTTCCTCATTTGTAATGCCAGTCCATCTCTGTGAAATTCAATAACTCAACACAAAAATTGATTTAACATAAAACAGTGTCTGACCTCCAGTGTTTTTCATTCTCTCAAATCAAGGCAACACTAACCTTCTGTGCCCAAAGCTATAAAGTTGGGATAAGTTGCTAAATCATTAAAATCCTGTATTTTGAGTCTTTTTCTCTGCAAGACCAAATTTTGTTCATCACCCTCTTTTCAAATATCTCTGGTGTCTTTTTAATAAGTATGATAACATGACTTATAAATCAAGCTAGCCTCAAGCCTGTATTCTTGAGAGGGCCTTGTGGGAGACCAATTCAAAGGCACAGCATGCAGAATGTCTTTGATCTGATGGCAGATGGCTTAGAAAGGTACCTGAGCTACTTACAGCTCATGTTTGTCCTTAGGGTTATGCATGTGCAGGGATTGAAAAAAATCTTGTTTAAATAATGCAAGCTACTTAGTGAATGACTTTGGGATTTGGAATGTGTTCATCCAAGTGGCAACAACATCAACCACAAACCATCAAAATATGTTTCACATAGTAACATGTGAGGAAAAGCAAGATAACAAGTAGAAGATTTCTTCTCATCTCCTCTCTGAAGGCAGATGCTACAAGAAAGTTTTGCAAATTTTGTTGGCAGTGTCCTTTTGGGCACCGATTTGCTGATGGTTTATTACAGCAATGATTTAAGGGAAGATAAAGGAATCTCTCAGTGGCACCAGAAGCTTTATCTTGTACTTTTTCTTTTTTTTTGGCCAGAAGTGGGAGGGAAAATGGATGAGCCAGAATGCCAATTCTTAATTGCAGTACCTTGTCCCCTTTATGTCAAACTAGAGACATCTATGTGAAAGGATTGGCTCTGCTAAAGAGACTGTATTAAATGCAATGCTTCCTGCTGTAAAAGTTCAACTGAGAAAATGAATGGACAATTATACGTTAAGGATAGTCAAGGAAGTGGCCTTGGTGAAAATGGTTTGATTCAGAGAATTACCTGCCCTTTTTATTATTCCCCCTACCCGATTCTTCCACATTCTACCATATTCACATCAGAGATTATATTTTATGATTATATAAAGAAAAGCTGTGGTTTCCAGAATCACAACTGGCTTGAAAAACTAGAATTGAAAATTGGATCCACACTGGAAAAAAGAAAGGAGAAGAGTGGGCTGCAGCTCACGATAAGGTAAAGGTAAAGATTTCCTGTGACATTAAGTCCAGTTGTGTCCGACTCTAGGTGGCTGTGCTCATCTCTGTTTCAAAGCTGAAGAGCCGGCGTTTGTCCATAGACACTTCCTCCGTGGTCATGTGGCTGGCATGACTAAATGGAATGCTGTTACCTGCCCGTCAAAGCGGTAGCTATTAATCTACTCACATTTGCATGTTTTCGAACTGCTAGGTTGGCAGGAGCTGGGACTAGCAATGGGAGCTCACCCCGTCATGAAGATTTGAACCGCTGACCTTCCGATCAGCAAGCTCAGCAGCTCAGTGGTTTAACCTGCAGTGCCACCACATCCCTGGCGCAGCTCACGATACACATAGCCAAATTATATTTGCCATGATGTGTGCATCAAGGCAAAGTGAAGAGTCAGTTCATAGAAAAATCTATATTAGTTATTAACCATAGTCCTCTTCAGGTCTGAAAGTAAAACTACACCAGCACAATAGAGGTGAATATTGTCATTCATGATGATGATAAAAAAGGTCCATATGGGTACAGCTTTGGGTATATGATTGCATCCTTCTTCAGAAATTTGATATTAATGCATGATTTTTTTACCACCCAGGAAAGTTTGGGTTTCTTTTTAAATATAACTCCCTTCCCATTTTCTTCATTCTCTTTATCCTCCCTACTTTTTTGCTGTTTTTGTTTTATATGATATTTATCATACAAATTGCTTTGCTTCAGAGCCCAAAATATACAATGCAATTGTTAATTAAGCATTTATATTTTTTTGCTACTACTACTACTAAGTAGACGCGGGACGCGGTGGCGCTGCGGGTTAAACCGCTGAGCTGTCGATCGGAAGGTCGGCGGTTCGAAACCGCGCGGCGGGCTGAGCTCCCGTTGCTCGTCCCAGCTCCTGCACACCAAGCAGTTCGAAAACATGCAAATGTGAGTAGATTAATTGGTACCGCTTCGGCGGGAAGGTAACGGCGTTCCGTGAGTCATGCTGGCCACATGACCCGGAAGTGTCCTATGGACAACGCCGGCTCCAAGGCTTTGAAACGGAGATGAGCACCGCCCCCTAGAGTCGGACTCGACTGGACTTTACGTCAAGGGAAACCTTTACCTTTACTACTAAGTAGAGGTAACCAAAAGGACTTTGGGATAAAATGTCTTCTCATGTTTTCTAACCAGTGCACAAATACTTCGCATTTTAAACTGTAAATAGAACACATGGTTTCCTTCCTTCCTTCCTTCCTTCCTTCCTTCCTTCCTTCCTTCCTTCCTTCCTTCCTTCCTTCCTTCCTTCCTTCCTTCCTTCCTTCCTTCCTTCCTTCCCCATCTTAACACTCGTATTCAGAAGTCTCAAGAGTTCATCTCAAAGACAAATCCTTAAACGAAGTTATTAGCCAAATGAGTAAAAAAAACCACAGGAGGGAAATATGACAACAAGTGCTAGGAAAGTGTTTCTGGTGTATAAATGCATTCCATATTTCAGGTTAAAACAATTCCTCAAGTGATTTAATTTGATCTCTTCTGTCAAAGAATAATAATGATATCTGCTGTGCCTTCTTGTTTCCTTTGTAAATTGGAACTGCCTTTGATTTTTCTTTCTTCTTGTCCAAAATGGACAGCAAGATGTGCTTCATAAAATAGCAAGCTGCTGATTCTGTTTCTTCCCACGTGATCCACAGGGCTGATTTCCAGGAGGTAAAAGACTCATTCTATAAAAGTATTTGATCTCATTTAGATTCTAAGATGAGTTCAAGATTACTGCAATGAGATTTATCAGATGTATCTTTTGCTTTTCATAGGTCATAGTGGAAAAGAACTTCATTACAAGAGCAGGGTGTTGCTATCTTTTAAAAATACTGATGAAGTAACAACCCAGTTACTTCTGACAACATGTGTATGGTAACTGGGTTTTGTGTGTGTGTACGTGTGTGTATATAATTAAATTGTATGTAGCTATATTGTCTGACACTGAGATAAAGTGCAGGTCAGAAAGTTGGGAGAGCAAAAGGAAGTTGGGAAATATTTGGGGGGAAGCATTTGTTCCCCTTGGAATAATCAATGAAAGATTTTTGTTGTTGTTTATTCGTTTAGTCGCTTCCGACTCTTCGTGACTTCATGGACCAGCCCACACCAGAGCTTCCTGTCGGTCATCAACATCCCCCAGCTCCCCCAGGGACGAGTCCGTCACCTCTAGAATATCATCCATCCATCTTGCCCTTGGTCGGCCCCTCTTCCTTTTGCCTTCCACTCTCCCCAGCATCAGCATCTTCTCCAGGGTGTCCTGTCTTCTCATTATGTGGCCAAAGTATTTCAGTTTTGCCTTTAATATCATTCCCTCAAGTGAGCAGTCTGGCTTTATTTCCTGGAGGATGGACTGGTTGGATCTTCTTGCAGTCCAAGACACTCTCAGAATTTTCCTCCAACACCACAGTTCAAAAGCATCGATCTTCCTTCGCTCAGCCTTCCTTATGGTCCAGCTCTTGCAGCCATATGTTACTATGGGGAACACCATTGCTTTAACTATGCGGGCCTTTGTTGTCAGTGTGATGTCTCTGCTCTTAAGTATTTTATCGAGATTTGTCATTGCTCTTCTTCCAAGGATTAAGCGTCTTCTGATTTCCTGACTGCAGTCAGCATCTGCAGTAATCTTTGCACCTAGGAATACAAAGTCTTTCACTGCTTCTACATTTTCTCCCTCTATTTGCCAGTTATCAATCAAGCTGGTTGCCATAATCTTGGTTTTTTTCAGGCTTAGCTGCAAGCCAGCTTTTGCACTTTCTTCTTTCACCTTCATCATAAGGCTCCTCAGTTCCTCTTCACTTTCAGCCATCAAAGTGGTATCATCTGCATATCTGAGATTGTTAATGTTTCTTCCAGAGATTTTAACTCCAGCCTTGGATTCCTCAAGCCCAGCATGTCGCATGATGTGTTCTGCATACAAGTTGAATAGGTAGGGTGAGAGTATACAGCCCTGACATACTCCTTTCCCAATCTTAAACCAGTCCGTTGTTCCGTGGTCTGTTCTTACTGTCACTACCTGGTCGTTATACAAATTCTTCAGGAGGCATACAAGATGACTTGGTATCCCCATACCACTAAGAACTTGCCACAATTTGTTATGGTCCACACAGTCAAAGGCTTTAGAATAGTCAATAAAACAGAAATAGATCTTTTTCTGAAACTCCCTGGCTTTTTCCATTATCCAGCGGATATTGGCAATTTGGTCTCTAGTTCCTCTGCCTTTTCTAAACCCAGCTTGTACATCTGGCAATTCTCGCTCCATGAACTGCTGAAGTCTACCTTGCAGGATCTTGAGCATTACCTTACTGGCATGTGAAATGAGTGCCACTGTTCGATAGTTTGAACATTCTTTAGTGTTCCCCTTTTTTGGTATGGGGATATAAGTTGATTTTTTCCAATCTGATGGCCATTCTTGTGTTTTCCAAATTTGCGGGCATATAGCATGCATTACCTTGACAGCATCATCTTGCAAGAAATGAAAGATTAGACTTGGAGATTTTGTAGCATTGTTTAATATAGTATTCTTTCTCCCACAGAAAAAATCAAGAAATAATATACTGTGATATTATTTATTTATTTGGTATGCCACTGAATCCTTTCAGACTCTAACAGCAAAACAAGTAATACAATAAAATGATCATAGTAATAATTAACCCAGTCAGCCCCAGAACAACAATATACAAAAGAGAGATAGAAAGAAAGAAAGAAAGAAAGAAAGACATGAAATGAAATGAAATGAAATGAAATGAAATGAAATGAAATATAAGCTACAAATTGCACAATAGCAAAAACATTTCTGATGCTAAACAATCAAGCCTCAAAGGCCCTCTAGAACACCAGTCTCTGAAAACCCATCACTGAGGTGGCCGTTCTAACTTCCAGGAACAAGCTAGTTCTACCATGGTGGAAAAACAGCACTTTCTGAACGCAATAGTATGGCCATGGGTAGAGCCACTTCACAACACACATGAACCTGGAATTTGGGTTCCTTTTAAACTGTTATACTTGTTTTAGAGTTTACATTATAGTTTTCCTGTTTCCCAAGTTGAAATGGTGGGAAATTTACTACCAGATTTCAACAGCCAGAATTAAAGAACAGCCTGTTAAACCATATGTGGATCAGTTACTTGTGAAGAGCTCAGAAAGGGAAGTTGAAGGCTACAGGAAGCTATCCTGCCTGATTCAAAGGGGGTTGAATGACCACCCAGAAAAATTGAGGGTGAGGCAACCAACCTGTTTACATGACCATTGCACACTTACTTCCTTATTAAGGCTCAAGAGAACATCATATTAACTGAAAATACAAGGAAAACACAAAGAAGTTGTACCATAATGCCCAGAAAGATTCAGTTTTGAGAAAGCTGTCTTATGCTTTACCTGAAGTGTAGATAGAATACAGTTATTAGAGAAGTACAGATCAGTAAAATTTGGTCTATTATCTGTACAATACCATTATTCCTATAATACTACTTTGTAAATAATATTCCAATAAATTTCTAATTTTCTATTTTTTTCCAATATCAAATAAACTTTAAAAGGTAAATCAAAATGAAAATTGTGCTGTTGTAACAGAGAAGAACAATGATCACACATTGGAGAAAATGGAAAGACTGCACACTGAGCTATGATAAAACCTTTATTTTAGAAGTAGTGATTCTATAATCCCTATGTACCAAGGTTAGCAGATGGCTTCCTTCTGAACTGAAATTGTCTTACATTCCTTTTAATTTTGTGGACTCTGTGAGCTTGTCTAGAAGGAATTGAATTGTATTGTGTATCATTTCTGGAAATCTTCCAAGCTCCTACATTGTTCTATATAGCCTCTTACCATCTGTGAATAGAAATTGGGCATTTGCCTCTAATGACTCTCAAACACTTGGGTCCAAGCATGATGTCTTCTTATTACTGAGTCCTATCCATATTTGATCATACTTAGAGTAGATCTATTAAAATTAGCAGAATTTAGTTCCATTATAGCTTATTTAAATTCCACTTCTTTCAATGGAACTGTTCTAAATATATTGTCATCTGATATGTGGTATAATTATGGTGGTTGGACAAAGAAAGAGAATTGTTATGACTGACTGGTATAGGAAAGAGCCAGCCCTACTATTAGATATGATGACATAGTTTGCCTCAAGCAGCGTATTTTGGCAGCACATTGTCAATCATTCCATTTATTATTTTATTCTTATTACTTGAGCTACCCTTCGGATAGTCTGCCTCTGGCATCAGAATGTCTTGGCCCTCTCTATGTTTAAACTGGTTCCTAGATACAGTCCCACATGATACTCCTCTTTATGAACAATAGTGCATAAAGTCAGGTAAGAGAAAGACAGTGCCTCCAGGAATAAGATAACAACTTGTACTTAGGCTAGAAGCTACTTTTATTTTTATTTGTGAAATCTCATATTCATTCCATATTCAGTATGAAGTTCATCTGAACTTGAAACATTTAATATGGAAAATAAAGATTGTGGAGAACTGACAAGCTGTTAAATAGGAAATAGCCTGCAAAGATTATCTACAAATCTTCTTTGGGGGAAAAAAATAAAGAAAATGTAAAAATTAATTGTTAACTTTTCTGAGTTACTTGTTTGTTTTCAATCAGTATAACCAGATTTTGGCAGTTAATATGAATAATATTAGCATATTTTTTCCTAGATTTCTGCAATTTGTTCAGAATGCAGTAGGTTGCTTATTGGCAACTGAGAATTGCTGTATCTTAACCTATAAATTCCTTCTCAACAGAATTGCTGTACCTTCACCTAGAAGTTTCCTTCTCAGTAGGAACCAATTCAGCCAGTTCAGGTGTTCTGGCAGAAATTAGTAGTGGTCTCCCATTTTGTGGAGGTTTGTAAGGACAGAAACTGGTAAGCAGTGTTTCTCAGTTACAACTCCTCTTTTGTAGAACAGCTTCTCCACTGAGTTAGCACCAACACTGATAACTTTCAGAAGGTGGAAATGCTCTGGAGAGCATTTGGGGGGATGCCGGGCCTATGCTATTGGTCATCACAATACAACTATATTGTGGGTTTATATGCTGTTTTTTTATGTTGCTTTTATAGTTTCTGTTGATGTTAACTGCCAGGAATCCTTGCTGACTATGGTGGTATATAAAACAAACACATATTCAGAGTATATTTAGTGAATTTGGAACAATTTTATCTCCTAATTCTCATATACTTTTGTAGCTGGGATAAATAATTCCATCAAATTATACTCTGTAATTATCTCCAGTGTTCAGGACTATAAATAAGGGGAACAGTTCAGAAGTGGCAAAATTGAATTCTATAAGTGGCATGATCTTGTGCAACTGTTCCAGCAATTTGTCAGGTGCAATGTGAAACTTAGATGGGAATTTAAACAGATAGAAATATAGGTCATGCAATTGTTAATGTATTTTTAAAATACCTTTTTGGAAGTAGAAGTTGACAAAAAAATAAATAAAGGATACATGCTTGTTGATAAAACTAGAAAATAGATTGGTAAGCAGTTCACAAATAAAAAGACAGTTTATCTAATGAAGAATAAAAATGTTAAAATCATCAGGAACCTGTACAGAGATGTTGGGTTATGTGATTAGCTCAAAGAAAAACTTATCCCAGCAGGTGACTGAGATAAAAGGAACAAATTCACTGTTGGGCATCACTAGGAAATTAATTGAGAGCAACACTATCATTTTCATAATACCTTCATTATTAGCCCTGTGCAGAGCCCACCTGCCTTCCTTTCTCAGCCTGATCTGATTCTCTTCAAATAACCCATCTCATGCTGTGTCAGCCAGGACAGGAGACTCGTTCACAGTTCTACTATATGATTTGCTATCTTGTTGGACTAATTCCACTCAGATTCTCTTGAGCTGAGCTCAACTCCCAGTGACTATAGAGATGCACCCACATAGCTCTGTTGGTAACAATATTGAAATTGTTTGCCATTGCTTTTGACATCCTAGACTAGTCCTTAATCCTCAGCTTTCCTGGTTGTTCCATATCTGACTCAGGGTTGCTAGGTTTGGCTATTTTTATATATTTTAGGTAGCAATCTTCTCAATTCTTTAACTGAGAAAAAGATCAGAGACCAGACACTGTTGCCCTGCTTATCTCCTCCACACACACCCTTGACAGCCAACTATACAAAATTTCTCTAAATATTCACTTTGAGACTTTAAGAGACCCTTATATATGAGAGCAGACCTAATAGCTCCAAGTGCTTAAAAAGAGGTGAAACACACTGACAATTTGTATGAAGAACAGATGACTGCTACAGCTCTCCCAAGTTCCACCTTGATGCTTGCCCAGTAATTCTTTCAGGCAACATGGTCAAGTTGATCACAATCCATCCTAGGCATCTTGCACTACATTTTTGACTGTTGACTTTAGGAACCATTTTCTCAGTGTATTTCCATGGTATTTTTCAAAGTTTTCAATAATCCTTAGGGATCGCAATTTGAGATTCATCCCAGCTCTGGTTTGTCCTGATTTTTCAGACTGTCCAGGAAAAAAAAATGCCCACCCATAGACTGCAGTTCAAACAAGTTATTAGAATGTCCCTTTAATTTGGGGATGAATATGTTGATCTCCCTTCCTATCCTTGTTGATCAAAGGTTTCCCCACCCCACCCCCACCCCAGATTCCTTCTAGGGGTCTTCTAAATTAACAAATCAGGACTGGAGATATCAAATGTCCTAATCAAATTCAAAAGTTGTTGAATTTGAGCAGGACAGGTTGAAACTGTCTGCCATGCTCAGATGGGTAAAAGTGTGCTTAAATTACCTCGAATCGCTCCACATTTGGGCTTTGTCTATGGAGCAACTTCATTTAGGAAACTGTGAACAGTTCTCATAATTGTTTCTCAAAGATAATATTCAAGAACTTTCATTAATGTAATAAAATGATTGGAGGGCTAAAAAAATTATTTGAGGTAAGAGTATCACCTTTATTCCTTTCTTAGCTGGGGTGGTAGTATCTCACCCTACTTATGCATGGTGTGGAGACAATAGACAGGGAAAAGGTAGTTTGAATGCATTTGTAATTAAGAAACCAGCATACTTCTTTTTTGTTGCAACATAGCTACTTTTCTGAAATTTAAAATAGAAAAATAATTATTTTAAAGGTAAAGTTGGAGATGGTAGGAAGTTCAAGATAAACTTTTAATACACGTTCTTCAGACTGAATAGATGAAAACTTACCTGACATTTAATTAGCTTCCTGATGGCATTGCTTGTTTGAGACCATAAAACTATCAAGCCACAATACTGGGCCTGTGAACTATGGTTTGGTAGGTAGGCAAAATGGAAAACACCAAGATAATCCTTCCAAAAGTACTTCAGAGGCAAGCTGCCTCCAGTGAGGTAGAATGTCTATTTAATTGCTGGGAACATCTTGAGAAGTTGACAGTTTAGAAATGCAATTAGTTTAATCCTGTGATACGTTATTTAAGCAAAAGCAGATTGATGTAACTACTGTATGTTCTGCTATACGGGAGGTCTGGAGGTGCTGTAGACATGTGGAGGCATAATCATATGGCAAACTGAAGAGACAAAGAAATAGGTTTTAGCCCCAAGCTGAAAACTGATTAGCCTGTCTCTCCAGTCTGCTAGAGAAAACAAAGCGATTGACAAGCTCAGATAAGCTGAAAAAGGATGCCTTCACCTTACAGCTATTAAAAATTGCAGAGTCCCCTGAGCTTTGCCAAGAAAATCTGCAAACATAAAAGAATGATGATCAGGCTTAAGGAAAAGAAATATCACTTCGGGGAAAGCTGTCAATACTGGAATTTTACTAAGATACCACACCTTGAACCAAACAAGGATAACATCTGGAACACTTCCAAGCTATAATGAAATAGAAAAACAGAACAAAACACACAATATATATTAGGTAAAGAATATTTAGTCTTGGCCCTCAGAGATTTTTTTTCCCCCTAGATGTAAGGAAAAGCTTTTAAAAACTTGAATAGCTTGACAGAAACATTATTCACTGAAGTGTTCATAGAACTGTGTATTTTCCTGTTTGGATATCTGAACATTCAGATTAATTGCAGGGATGTGTGTGATTTTTATGAAGCAGAGTTTATTCATTTTTAAAGAATTTATTTCATCAATTTGCCCCCCAAACAATATATAATAGTGATAATGATCAGGCTGTTAGATACCTTTCTAAGGAATAGAACATAATGCATCTCTAGTAACAGTAAGTAAGTTATGTTATACCAAGCTTCATTTGTTTCTAGTTTCTAAAATACATAGATAAGAGCTCATATGAAAATTGCATCCGACTCTTCTGCTACATTACCAACATTCATATTTCATCAAACCCTTGGCAGTCATTCAGGTCAGCTGGCCAACATCATCACCAACATAGCTGATAATTACCTGAAGTAATTTTGTCATAAGTGTAAAACCTCTGTCCCATTGCTGTTCCCACCTATCAAGTTTCATGGTTATCAAAACATTATGTAAACTCAAATGAATTTTGTCAGGGGTGTCTGCAAGAAGGGCCTAAAAGTAGTGAAGATGGCAGCCACAATCATGCAACCAAAGCCCCACCCCTTTTTGCATGTGTCACGATGCACATAAAAAAGGGCAAAGCCACAATAATTTCGTTCTGGCTGCCATCTTGACCTTTTTGACCCACCTCCACTTACACAACCCTGAGTCTTGGAATAGAACAAACACAGGCCCATATGATATTTCTGCTCAGACTCTCATGAGTCTGCCTTCTGGAAGGACAGTTAAAAAATGCCACATCTCTCAGGCTATCGCAACCAACTTGCAATCAGAGGCCCTGTCAAACTCCACAATCAAAGGATTGCTGAATCATTTAATCAGGCTTGTCTGCCATGATGAGTCAAGAACCGGATGAGATGAGTCAAGAACCGGATGGGTGTGTCAAGAACCGGATGGGAGGAGGGAATGGAAGAGAGTGTGAAACCCTGTTGTTTAGACTGGAAGGGGGGAGTCAAGGTCATACTACCAGAGACATCTGTGCCTGGTATGGCTGACCGTTAGAGCGTGGGCGGGAAAGTGATAGGAGGGGGAAGCGGGGTGCTGGAAAGTTTTAATTAGCTAGTTTAGGTGGGAAGCTTTCACTTGCAGCTTTTCTTTTGTTCTGTACACTGGATCTTAATAAATCTGAATTCTTCATATTCCAACTGTGCATGAGTCAGGTCATTATTGGGACTAATGGTGTCAGTTCTTACAGCCCCTCATACTGTAAGAGTGTCCCCTGAAACAACCCAAAGAAGGTATATTTTGTAATAATAATAATAATTTCTAATAATGATAAGCTAATAATCTTGAGAACATGTAGTTTTAGCTGATCTCTGCAAATTAGGTTTTTCCATATAAAAGTGCTGGAAGAACTCTCTTCTAGAAGAAAAGACATTATGTACCAACCAACACAACCTTTGTTCAACTCTTGAAACAAATGGTTCCTAATTTTATTATATCCAATGGGATTTGCTGTGGTCATAAAATTGGTGACCTTAACTAACTAACTAACTAACTAACTATAACAATTCATTCATTTGTTCATTCATTCATTCTCATTGCACATGGGAATGGGAAACGTTTGGAAGCATAAAGTGCATTTGTTTCTTTACTAACTATTTATGATGTAAATAAATTTAGTCATAGAAACTCTGTTCTATAGAGTAAGATGAAATGTCTAAATCCTCATGAACCATCATTTTCTCAGGAAAAAAATATATAAAAACATGGTGATCTGTCATAGTTTATAAGCAAATATTCAATATTCCCTTGGTATCCTTTCACTTGGGATGTACAAGTAGACAAATACAATTTGCAGAAAAATATACTGGCTAGGTTTTGCAAAAATAGTTTATGGATTCTGAGTAAAGCCAAACATTTTGTGTGTTTCTTCAGCAGGAATCTTTATATAGAGAGGTTTGTTGTTGTTGTTGTTTATTCGTTCAGTCGCTTCCGACTCTTCGTGACTTCATGGACCAGCCCACGCCAGAGCTTCCTGTCGGTCGTCAACACCCCCAGCTCCCCCAGGGACGAGTCCGTCACCTCTAGAATATCATCCATCCACCTTGCCCTTGGTCGGCCCCTCTTCCTTTTGCCCTCCAGTCTCCCTAGCATCAGCATCTTCTCCAGGGTGTCCTGTCTTCTCATGATGTGGCCAAAGTATTTCAGTTTTGCCTTTAATATCATTCCCTCAAGGGAGCAGTCTGGCTTTATTTCCTGGAGGATGGACTGGTTTGATCTTCTTGCAGTCCAAGGCACTCTCAGAATTTTCCTCCAACACCACAGTTAAAAGCATCTATCTTCCTTCTCTCAGCCTTCCTTATGGTCCAGCTCTCGCAGCCATATGTTACTACAGGGAACACCATTGCTTTAACTATGTGGACCTTTGTGTCAGTGTGATGTCTCTGCTCTTAACTATTTTATCAAGATTTGTCATTGCTCTTCTCCCAAGGATTAGGAGTCTTCTGATTTCCTGACTGCAGTCAGCATCCGCAGTAATCTTCACACCTCGAAATACAAAGTCTTTCACTGCCTCTACGTTTTCTCCCTCTATTTGCCAGTTATCAATCAAGCTGGTTGCCATAATCTTGGTTTTTTTGAGGTTTAGCTGCAAGCCAGCTTTTGCACTTCCTTCTTTCACCTCCATCATAAGGCTCCTCAGTTCCTCTTTGCCTTCAGCCATCAAAGCGGTATCATCTGAGGTACCATTTTGCTTTTGAAACTTTCAAAGCCTATTGATTGAGAAGATTAGAAGATTACAAGTTGCCCAGGAGCAGCAACTATGTAGTATCAGGGAACTTCGCTATCATCACCACTGAAATAACCTCTACAACTTCTACATTCATGTATACATCTGACTCAACCAGTACACAGTTTTTGCTTAACAACACAACACCCATTGGTAGTTGGGAAATGAATGCTTCCAATTTTTGAAGTCCCATGCCCAATCCTTGATATCTCTAAATAATAATAATAATTTTAAAAAATCTCAAGAGAAGGGCTAAGCAACACTTCTCAGATACCATAGAATCAATACTAATAGCGATCTGACATGATGGGTGACTAGATTACTTGGCATCCCTATATAGCATGCAAGGACTTCCACGATTAATTAAACAAAAATTAAAGCATAGTCCAAAGCTTGCATCAAACCCTGTAAGAATCTTCACATGAGATCTCAAAAGATTTGTTTTGTTTTTTTTATGTGAGACCTCAGGGCTCTGCTTACAGCAATCTAGTATGATTTGCTAAGCTAGTGAGATTTTGGTCATTTGAAAAAATTAGGGATGTGGCTTCAGGGAAGTAACATGAAACTGAGCCATGGTAGCTGAAGCCCAAGGTGGTGCCATTAAAGATAAACAGGGTTTATTTGTTTGGAATTATTGCACAGTATGCAAATTGATATCCCCTAGGAGCTTTAGAGTATAATTCTCACAATCTCTTGCCATAGATCATGCTGATTTGGTTTAATGGTATTTTATGTCAAAAACATCTGGAGGACACCAGCTTGCCTAGTTCTGGGCTACGGTTTACTTTAGACAGTGTTTCCTTTATATATTGTATTTGTAGATCAGGATTTGCCAGTCAGGTGGCCACATCTAACCAATTTTGGACAATCATTAAAACCAAGCAGAGTCAGACGTGGTTAGTATCCGAATGGCATACTGCCAAGAAATACCATACTTTATAGGCTAGACTGGAGAGTCAAAAATATTTGAGAAGACAACAGTGGCAATCCTTTTCTGTACTGGTGCCAGAAAAGCTATTCTGATGTGTCCATGAGTTGACACACCAGGAGTCGAGCCTGAGTTGAAAAGCTAGAGACGTGAAAAAGTCTCCAACTGTTAGCATGTGCCTTTCTGTGAGAATTATGTGCTACTGCTGACTTCTGCATTCTCTGGAGTTCACTGTTGTTATCCGAGCAATATGATGGGAAAAAAAAGTTCTATAGTTCTGCAGAGATGATTAATGGTGTGATTGCTACTCACCCACTTGAAGGTTGACATTTAAAATCATGTCCCCATGTCATCTTTAAGATGCTAAGTTATTCTTATCCATTTCCTGACATCTTCATTATGTTAATGCAGTGCCAGTTAACTGACTTTTTTTTTGGTTCTAGGCTTTGTGCTGCTGAAAAGAGAAGAGTGATAAATAATGTTTCTGAAACTAAGTATCTAAAGCTTTATTTTTTTCCACAAACAGAATGGACAATGAACTCATTTTTTTTTTTTTTGGTTCTACATTAAAAATAACTATATCTGTTTCAATTAGGCAAGGGTTATAGCTTATAAGCAGATCCCATCTATTTTTACATCTCGAACCTTTCTAAAAAAAAAAACAGAAAGAAGCTGTTCAAATGCATTTGATAATGTTGTGGCAAGAATTCCAATCCCTCAAAAATGGTCTTTCTCCACAATTCCAGCTTCTCTTGGTCTACTTTATTCCCAGTGTGCTTGAGAATTTCTTTCCACTTCTGTTGGAGGTGTTTTAGAGTTTCTTTTATTCTTGGGGATGTGCTTGATGGTACAACTACTCATTGTGTTTACAACTTGCCATCATTCGAAAGCCTCCCTAATTCTCCCCAATTCTGATATCTGAAAAAAGAAAAAAAGTCCCATGAGAATATTTCTTAAGTAATACTTTCCCTTTGGATATATTGGAAGTGTGGGAAGCCAGGAAGGGTGCAGGCTTTTGAGAGCTGATTGTGCAGTTGAAAAGCAGGACATTCACACAGCCTTTGATGACCTCATAATAATAAGAAACACTGTATTCCTCCCATGAAAATCCTTTTCCTTTTGGAAGAACCTTTTAAAGAAAATTGTCTCACAAAATTGATCAACTACTTTTCCATCAGTGGAACTGAACTACTTCTAGCCCTGCTAGAAGAGTAACGTGGGATCCCTATCATGACATGCGTATAGATAACATTATCCTTGCCAGTCCTCTGGCTTTATTTAGTTGACTTGTACAGTATTTTCTTTAATAGCCCACCATAAACCCTGTCTTAGGGTCATCTATCCTTCCCCCAGACCATAAGGTAGTTTGTCAGGTGCCTTGCGTTGTGTAGAAATTGTAGAAATCAATAAGGAAAGAAGCAAGCAAGCATACCTTCTGTATTTGCAAAAGTTCGATGGAAAAGCAGAGAACTACAGGAAAGCCTATATGATAAGAAACCAATTAAACAACCAGACTGGATTCTTCTTTCTCAGTTCTGAAGGAGACCAGCAGTTTAAAACCAGGAAGATTTTTTTCCCATCTCCCTCTGTCATCCATAGAGGAGGTTAGGGGTAGAGGGTGGGGGGTGGCAGGAGAGAAAGACAGAGACAGATTTATCCAATATTTACCAGCAACTCTCAATTAAACTAGTAAAGCTTATCAGAAGGATTTTGCACATGATTAGCTGGAGTGCAATGAATACGCCCTCAAGCTAATTATTAGCATACTCACAGTATCTGTGGCAGGCAAATGTTAGCATTGTTGTTGTTGTTTGACTGGCATGTAGCTGATGTGACAAGAAAGTTGGCTTGAAGCAAGGAGCTGTAAGAGTTCCCAATAAACCAAACAAAATAGTTAGCTTAATTTGTAAGTTCAGAAATATTAGAAGGAACTTCTAAGGAAAAGTTTATTCAGTTTATTTTAAATCCTCTACGAGGCCGTGGGAATTTCAAAATTCGACCAATTATTCAATGGAAAGGCAATTAATTTCATTCTTGTTTGGTTTCCCTTGTTTTCCTGTGTAGCTCACAAACCTCTTGTGCACTTTGGAACAGAAATATTTATATTCCAAGAGGGAGTGGATTTTCCCCCCATTTCCAGATGTCAAGACTCCCTGTTTCAGTGCTGTATCTTGCAAGAAACATATGTGTGAGAACACAGAATGAGAATATGAAGGATACACTCAGTGCAGTTGGAAGAATGCAAAATCTTCAGATGGCTTAATGGTGGATTTGTATGAATTATTGCAGTTCTTTAGGGGGTATTTGTTTTCTCCAAAAGTAAGAGAGCAATTAAAAAAAAAAAAAAAACACCTCCTATACAACATTGGTGGGTTATGCAGGAATAACATAGAGGGGAAGTGAAACACAGTGTCACGAGACATAATTTAAGGTAAGCAGAAGTTCTCATATGCTGGAGGGTTATAAATTGTTAGGGAAATTAAAGAAAAATGGGAAAGACCAGACGACAACAGCAGATTTGTATTACAGAACATTCTGTAGATAATATATGATGTTACATGTTGGTAATTACACAGTTCTGTGATAAGAATTCTACAGTTTTGACTTATGGATATTACTTCACCCACACAGCACTGTTTCCAACAGACTACATAAAATAATTTGTACAATGGAAAGTGGGTTTTTTGTTCCCCCAAAACCTATGTGCCTGTGCATTCATAGGCCTGTTCAGACACACTGTGGAAATACAGCTATCGATTCCTGTGCACATTAATGACTACAGGCAAGAAGACTCTGATCTTCAGTAGTGAGTGAATATGGAATACAGGAAAGGAAACTGAGTGATTCCAGGTAAGCAAGAGAAGAAATGAGGCTGATGTAAGAACTGACAACATTCCT
Organism: Candoia aspera; assembly: GCF_035149785.1. NCBI lineage: Eukaryota > Metazoa > Chordata > Lepidosauria > Squamata > Candoiidae > Candoia > Candoia aspera. The sequence goes on from NC_086155.1 coordinate 193,538,728, forward strand.
CAGGAATGATTTCTGAGTCAGAAGATGACACTGCTAGGTAAAATTCTGACAATAGCATTTTTAGTTACTGGGGTTATTCCTGGAAGAATTTAAAGGAGAAGGGTCAATAGCTTAGAAAAGCATGATATTTCAAGCTTTTTCAAATGGATGCATTAGCTGCTAATAAAATTGCATCTTCTAGTGGCACATAGTGAGTTCATTAATTGTTATAGGCTTAATTAAACAGAATTTTGTAGTGAGTTTCCTATGCTCAAGAAAGCTTTCATTTAATTCTTTAAAGCAGGCCATTTGTTCAACTTATTCCCCTCCCTCTCTCTGTTTGGAGACTGTCATGGAACAAATTAGCTTCTACATCTCGACCCGAGGTTAGAATGGCTCTGTGCAGGGCATTCTTTCAGTATTCATTTGTAACTGCCTGGCACAGCTGGGGACCACTGAGACAAGTGCAATCAGCTACCCATTTATGATAAACTATGCAATGCTTCAGAACCCACCTTTTGTGTGTATGTTTATGCATGAAGTTTTGGGCAGTTAGCCAACCAAACAAAGATGTATCAAATCCTAGGGGTATTCTACTAAATGTATATGGGCTTCATTTAGCAATTAAAGTCGCCTTCCCTCAAAATAAGCTTTTTTTCCAAAGCTGAACAGCATCAAGGAGAAGTGTCATAAAGGTTGAAAAGACTAGCAATCTCATTAACTTCATACTGAAATTTATAGTCCTGTGTGGTTCTTCTCCAGCCTTAAAGAGGTGGGTCTGGTTTTTAGAATGGATATTTTTTCTTCTTCTAAAAGACTGTGGGTTTTTTACTTTTTTTTTTTAGTTATAAAATTAGGCAGCCTTATACATTTAATAAATAAATATCTCTTGTTGATGTGTTGAGCCAAGGAAGCTGTGGAACATGAATATTCCTATAAACCCAAATTCTGCTTTCTCTTATTTGCTGGTAGAGATTTTCATGAAGATATGAAATGAATTTGCATGTGTAATCATCCAAATCATTTTATGATACTGTCATTCATTAGAAAACCTGATTCAGTTGAATTCCTGATTGCTGATAGGTAAAGGTAAAGGTTCCCATTTAGTCATGTCCGACACTAGGGGGCAGTGCTCATCTCCGTTTCATGGCCAAAGAGCCAGTGTTGTCCGAAGACACTTCCGCGGTCGTGTGGCCAGCATGACAGTCACAGAACGCTGTTGCCTTCCTGCCGAAGTGGTACCTATTTATCTACTCACGTTTGCATGCTTTCGAATTGCTACACTGGCAAGAGCTGGGGTGAATGCGGGAGCTCACTCCGTCACGCAGTGCTCAGGTCTCGAACTGCTGAACTTGCAACCTTCCAGTCAACAAGCCTGGCATCTTAACCACTGAGCTGATATGGCCCTAAATATGTTCACCCAAAGATGATTTAAGTTTCCCTTTGGATCTATGACTAAACGCTTAATGCATTCAGTAGCTGGATGCATGAAGATATTTGTGGTAGGGTTTAAAGTTCCATTAGGTTGTTTAGTTTAGTTTTGTTTTGTTTTCACATATACAGGCAAATAACTGCATAGGACTAAGAAGTACTATGAATCTACTGTATGAGAAACTCCAGAGATCCACCATCCTCAAAAGTTCTAAGTCAAGATGAGTGTCTCCAAGAACTAGAATGCAGTTGACCAGTTATATTTATAATCTATCTTTCATTTAAGAGCTCAAGGTAGCATATTTAGCACACTTCCACCACCACCCCATTTTTTCTTACAGCAATAACCCTGTGAGATAGGTTGGACTGAAAGATAGCTACCAGCCCAAACAGTAGGCTTGAATCTGGATTTTCCAAACCCTAATCTTCCACACCCTTAACCATCCTTAACCACACCAAACCACACCAGCCATATCAACCAATATATTCTTAAATCAAAAGATGGACACTGACTAGTAGTAAGTCCATTGGACATTATGTTCACATAATGCACATATGAGTTTGCAGAGTTGGCTATAATCTTAAATGGCCATAAAATTATTTGATTAATTAATGAAGGATGTATTCAGGGCTACTTCTTGCACATCATGTCATCAGGGTGACATCGCAGGCATATTTGGGCCGGGGGGGAGGAAACAATGGAATATGAGTCATAATGTTGTGACATAAACTCCACCCTTTAGGTACTTGCTCATCTTGCTGAAGATGCCTCAGTTGACATAATACCCATCCACTGAAAGAACAACTGGAATGCCAGCTACATTTTCCTACCTGATTGACCAAACCTGTTCTCTGCTGCCCCTGTTGTCTACCTGTTACTACGTCATATTGCAACATTTTGTTCTAAGTTCCATATGATAAATGCTAATTCTTTTATATGAATGCCATAGTTCTATCAGCAGCAATCTAATGACAATATTGGATTGCCCAGAGTCCATAGGAATTGGGCAGCTAATAAATTTATATATATATATATATATATATATATATATATATAAAAATGCAATACACATGCAGTACTTAAATTATGAAAATTATTAAGGATAAAGTATAATGCTTCATCATCTGTAAATCTAAAGCAAAGAGGAAATTTAAAAAATCGTTCCTCCACCCAAACATATCTACAACATTTATCACAATAGTAAACACAGTCTGATTTAACATTAGCAGTTGTTAGCAGTAAACTCACAGGATCACTTCCAGGCTTATTTTACTGTTGCATTAGCCTGTGTTTAGCAGGTTTCTATCCAGCCCCATTCTGAAGACTTACAATAGATTATGTTTCAAAAAAACACAATACAAAGGAGAAGTATGCATTGATTAAAATTACAGGCAATATGGAACAATTTCAAAAAGCCTTACTTTATATGCCCCATTTTAAAACTTTTTTTTTTGGTACATAACGATATGGTCACTGTGAATGACAGACTCCAAGGTGGTAGAGTCAAAAGTGGACTTCTTATAAGAATGTGAGTAACAAAATTATGGGACTGCCCCCACAGTCTACCACATTGGAGAAGACATGGTGATACCCAGCTCTTTTCAGAAATTATGTCAAATGTGTGGGCACCAGGCCACATAGATGGAATTGCATTTGGAGGACGGCAGACATTCCATGCCATTTCCATATCTATTTGGTATACAGTCTGCAGAGAAGTCTGTGTTCTGCACCCTGCCATGATGACCTGGCATGACATTTCAATTACAGAATGTCATCCCATTGAAAATCAGGCTATAGAATGAAGATCTGGCTATCGGTCCTTTGCTTTGTGATTTCAGTTCTTAAGGTTGCATTGCATGAATAGTTTTCCTTGAGTGTGTAGACACTCTTTATGTCCAATCCAGGGATCTATGTTAGAAGACAGCTACAAAAAACAGCACAGTTTCAATGGCAAATACGGTACAAGCCACTAGTAATGATCCAATCTGGGAAAAACCTGAGAATATCCTGGGTGCGTGATCAAGTATATATCAGTTGCCAACTTCAGGGACACATGAATAAATGTATCAGCATGTAAAACTGGCACAGGAAAAAGAATCTGCTCCTACATACTCATCATACATCATCTTTGTTTGATGGGGTTTATATTAGGTCTATGTACTATTTAAATAAAAGGCTATCTCCTCAACCTTTTTGTTCTTCTGGAAAAGGAAATTATTTTCTTCCATCTAGCTGCATCAGGTAGGGGCCTGGCCTTTTCCGATGTGTTCCAAGTATAGATGAGCTTGCTAAGATAGAGAATCTTACAGCTGGAAGATTCTTTAGACATCAGGCCTGACCACCTGCTCGAAACAGAAATCGGAATTAAAGCAATCCTAACAGATGGCAGCTTAGCTTCTGCTTGAATACTTCCGGTGATGGGAGCTCACCAGTTATCTGATGAACTGGCTGAATTTTTGCTATGTTCTTACTGTTAAGAAAGCTCTTCCCCACTTCCTCCATCATTGGGTTGGAATTTGCCATCCTATAATTTAAACCCATTATGCTATGTTCTGTAGCATGGGGTGATACAGAACAGGCTTTCTTTGGTGTGCAATTTTATCAGGTTTTTGAAGAGGGTTACCATATCAGGCTTCTCTTCTTAGGACAAAACATGCCTAGTTTCTTTAGTTTCTCAACCTGGAGAATTAATTTCTAGTTCCCTGATCAACTTTGCTGGTCTTCCCTGAACTTGTTCGATTTATCTGAATCATTCTTAGAGTGGAGCCCCAAAAAATATCTGAGGCAGAATAAAGTACAAAGATTACTTCTCATAATTTGTAAACTATTCTTCTATTGGTAGTGTCTTTCTAATATTTTTTGGAGTCTTAATTATGGTAGGTAATTGTCTCTTCTTAAAGTGATTTCAGTCCTGGCTTCTAAGATACTTTATCATTGGAACTGCTGCTTTTAAAGACAAATACTGAGTTTTAGAAGAATCATGGATGTTGGGACAGTCTGCCAAAATGTCACTGGCAAGATATGTTAACTTTCTGTGACAACATATTAAAGCATGTGTCAATTTTATGATCAATAAGCTATGCATATTGTATCAATATGCTACACATTTTAGGATATGATAAACTGGTGCTTCAGATATAAACTTGTGCACACCAGCTCTATATAATGTGTGCATTTGTTCTGCTGTTCTACAGAACAAATATATTAGCCTTCCTCTGTTCTTTTCTGAAAAAAAGAACCTCTGTGGGATGGGCATGGGGTTATTTGTAAATTTTATCAAGTTATAGTATCATTTGGAGGGCTACAGAAAAACAATAGTGTGTCTGAGAAAGATGCCACATTTACTTTGAAGTCTTATGGCATAGAAAAACTACCTTTAAGAACTTTAGAGAGCACATCAAGGCTTGTCCTCTGGCTGTGCAATTCTGCCATATATGAAAAGCAACTAAAGGAAAGGAGTGGAAGAGATGGTGATTGAAAAGTCACTCCCTTCTGCACCCCCTTATTCAGCAACTGCAGCTGGATATTGCACAATAAACTATTTTAGGGCTGAGCAAGCTCCCTACAGCTGTTATTTGTTAAGTGTCCTCTCAAGATCAAAATGCCCCAAAAGGTTGCCTGCTCATGAGCTGCACAGGAGCCATGTCCAAAGCATGTCAATTAGAAAAAGCTTAAATAAAGATTGCCTAGTTGTACATTCCTGTTCAAAGGTTGTCTGTGTGTATTACTGAACCTTGACTAAGAATTGTCTCATTTAAGGCCCAATAAGCATGACTCCAAAATCAATGAGTCACTCCTTATAGTTGCTTATCTGTACAACAAACTCTGTATGGAAATCCATACTAGGTATGGATTACTAGTGGGCCTATCAAGAACTATAATAGGCACATTAGAGCTGCATCCATAGATTTTTACAGGCCTGATTAAACACCATTAAACAGAGCATACAGAACAATGCACCAATTATCAGCTGAAACTCACTCAACAGTTCATTTGGAACAGGTGAAAAAACTTGCACAAGAAGAGAGGAGGAACATTTATTTCATATATCACAAAGCAATTAACCTTGATTTGCTATTGTATACAGTATATTACATGGAGAAAAGCTGCATCCAACTGGCAGTTTATACGTATTCATAGATCACATCAGAGAGACCTGGTTCACGCAACGTACTGAATCATAATGTGGTTTGCTTAGTTTGGCTTGTCAGCTCATCGCAAATGTTAAAAAGAAACAAGTAAGCAACTTTTGGCTTACTGTAATGTGTGGATCAGGTCACCGATTCATGTGTTTTCTTCCATATAGTAGGAATTGGTGTGCAGTTTAAATATAGGCCTGCTGCATAACCCAGTGGAGATATTATGCAGTTACAAAAGTCAGGGTATCTAGGATTCCGTTCTCAATATTTTTAGCCTGACTTCTTTCATCTCTAACTTGGTACTATAAATCCTAAAGATTTTCTGAAATTGAAAGTCTGTTTGAGAAGACACTGGAGGATTATCTCTCTGTGTGTGCTAATGGCATATTGCCTATCTCTTTTCGAATGCTTGCCCTACAGATTGTAAATCCCTTTAATAGACAATTGCCTAAATCTCCCTAGTCCATTGAAAGCCACTTAAGCTTGCCTCAGTGCAACTTAATACATTTTAAGGATGTGTCTAGAATTTTGCTTCTACTGAAAGAATACAACTGAATATAATCTGAAAGTTGTGTTATGGAATTCCAGAAAAACCCGGCAGTAGGTAGCAGATTTTGCATCTGGTCAGGAGGAAACCACCACACACTGTTGTGTTACCTGTTAGAAATGAATGTCTGTGTTGCTGGGGAACCTGACATTTTGCAGATGTATAGAATCATTCAGAACTGGACTGGGGCTAGGGCTTGTCAAAGAAAAACTGAACAAATATGTCTTACAGTTGGGGCTTATAGCAATATGGAACTATGCACAATAATTATTGTTAGCCTCCCAGAGTCACTGGTTTGAGATGGGCAGCTATATAAATTGAATGAATGACTGACTGACTGACTGACTGACTGACTGAATGACTGACTGAATGAATGAATGAATGAGGGTAACAGATAGGAATACTGGCTTAGTGACACAGACTGAGGGTAAACAGCTAGAGAAAGTGACTCAGAACTCCTCACATCCCACTAACCATGGTCCACCAGCTATTTGCCAAGGGCATGTCCTCATAAAGCAGCCATTGTCTCATCCCCATCCACAGCTAAATTAATCTTTAGCTGTTCCAGTTTTGAAGGAGAGCTTCCTGACTTCTTCCAACACAAGTCTTATTGTACAAATCAGCTATGAAGCAGTACATTTTGCTGATACTCACACCATTTTGCATAATCAGACACTTCCAGATGTTGCTGCCTGTGGCCACTCTCTGTCAGCACTGCCATTCCCTTGTAGCACTTATCATCATGAGCTATTAGGAAAATTCAGTCAATCTGTGTCCAAAAATAATCCAGGTGATTCAACTTGGGGAAGAGCATGGCTCCCAGACATCACTCAGTGAATCAAGCTTCTTGCTTGTCCCACACTCCTCTTCTGCCCTGCTAAACTGTCAGCTGTGCTATTTTTGGACACAACTTTACCAATGTCCAGAAGTCCAGTAGATCCATGTTTGGAAATAATCTGAGTGACAAGTTATTAGACAGAATAACTTTGCACTGACAACCTGTCTGACAGCTAGAAAATGGTAAAGCTTTTGTCCCAGGCTCCTGCCCACCCTTACCTAAGCTTTCTGTGCGATACTTTAAAGTGAGCAATGGGATGTCGTTTTCCCCACTAGCTAGTAACACTAGACAACTGAAAGGCCCAAAGTCACAGATATCTACTTAATAGTCCTGCAGTAACAAGGACAGAACTCATCACTACCCTGTTACTGAAGCAGATTAGAGCTCAGCTGTCAGGGCAGTGAAAATTATTTCAGCTAATATTCTGGCAGCCCACAGAGTGGAGGAATGCACTCATGGCCTGGATGAATGCACATTAACACAAGCTTGAAGAAGATTCCAATAGATATGTAGAAAGAGGGACAGCTAGAGGGCACAGAAGATAAAGTGGGGATAACAGTCCATTTTAAATAAAGGCTCATGTTCTACAGAATGCCCGTCTGATTATTGAATGGTTGCCTGTGGCATCATCTCCTTGCCTTTGATCTAAGTATTGTCCAAAGGTGTTTTTCCTATGTATCTGGAAATTTAATTGACATATGAAATCTTTAAGGCTTATACGTCCTGTGGGCAGAAAGGTAGTATCTAAATCATGAAAATGAAATGAAATACTGTATTTCACATAAAAGCAAAACCTTACAAGCTAACAAATTGCATAAAGTTTTAGGGACCACAGTACATGTGTCTTAAGACATATGGAGCATAATCCTAAAACAGGAATAACACCCACATGTGTTGTTATAGGATGGAAGGAGGGAAGAAGGAAGCATGAGAAAGGAGATAAAATAGATAAATACCTATAGATCATTGCCATTAGCAAGGTAGCAGTTCAGTGTGATATAAACATTCTTGCACTGATGACTTAGACAACATATGTTGTCTCAGCATGGGGCACATTTTAAGTCTTAAGAAGGAAATGTGGAAAAAAGCTGTTTTCTGTCACAAAAGACCATTAGATACAGTTATCTAAAAAGATGAGGCAAGGATCTCTAAAGTGTTTTTCATAGCCCTGTCTAGAATTTCTGGGGACTAATGTTGGAATATTTATTTTCCTTTATGATGTTGACAGCTCACTCTTCCTTCAAGAAACTTAAAGCGGCATGCATGGTTCTCCTGTATATTTCTTTTTTTAAAAATATCACAACTGTATTAAGTATATTAGGGAGGAAGAAAGAGAATGAGAGATTTGTCCAAGGCCAACTAGTGAGCTTTGTGGCTGAGTAGCATTCTTACTCTGATACTCTAATAACCATTCTTATAGCTTTCCTGGATCATAATCTTCAATCCAGCCCATCTCTATCATATCTTTGTTGCATGACACAGAAATAGAGGATGGTATCCAGTCACAAAACTCAATAGGAAAGAACATACAGGTTAGAGACATGGGGATTTCATTGCCTTCCTATGATTATGCTAGAGGTTTCTCAGCTAAGGTGAGGAACTAGTTTCTGTTAAGAGATGGATACTCCTGACTTCACATAAACACAGTGGGCATAAAGGTCCCTGATGAAAGAAGGACAAAGTGGGCATGTAGTCATCTCTGGATATTGCATTACAAAGTAATACCTTTCCACTATATTGTTGGAGCTGTTGATATTGGGGCTTAAGTCAAAAGTCAGTTCATGAGACTTGTAAGAAAAGAAGCAACCCCCCAAAAGCTTGACGTTGCTCAATCATCACTCAGAAATCAATGGTAACACCTATCTCAGTTTTCAAATAAACTGCTAAGAACCCGTACTGCAGTGCTTAAACCTTTGCAGGGGGAGGAGGACAAACTCATACATATTGGCTTCAGTGACTATTCTGCCCACTGCTACTTAGATAGCCAGAAAGCACTGTTACCTTGGTATGGTACTTAATATGACTGACTCATATAAGCCTGATCATCAGTTGAGAACTGCAGCATCAAATGATAAGCTGGACCTTGAATGAGCCATCATAAATCAAACACCATAGAGCAAGCTCACACCATGAGGATCTGAGCACACCTCTAAAGGGCCAGAAGTCTCTAACTGATGGCAGCAGCTGATGTTTCAGATATTGCTATAGTCATGTTGGCTGCTGGTCTGCTGTGTTTTGGAACTTGCGCCACACAACAACAAAGCCTCCAAAATTCCTTTTTACTCTCTTCTCTTCTGCTGCTGTAACAAAATGTCAGGCTTCAATGGAGGATAAGTCAGTGCAAAATTGGCCAGTGGCATTTGGATTAAAGGCTGGATAAAAGCAGAAGAACTCTCAGAACAGAGCACAGAGTCACCTGGAAGCTAATGCACCAACTCCGGAGAATTCCAAGGATGTATGCTGGTATTATTAAAGCATTTTCTTTCCCATGATAACATTGGCTTTATGAAATTTACAAGGTTTGTATCATCTGACATAATTTCAACCCAGTACATTGCAGGGGAGTCAGTTCATTCATTTAGCATGTGATGGCCCCAGTACCAGGATCTTAAGTTTAGAAATTATCCAGACAGTCCATTAGGAAGCTTAAAGAATTCATTTATTAAAATCCAATTACACAAGACAGTTGCAAAGCTCTGAATAATGTTTTGGCGCCAAAGCATTCAAATTAATCCTTCCCTCTGACATATTCCCTCCTCCCTGTCACATCTCACAAACAAGTCCATTCTCACTCCTGATCTTCCCCCTCCCATCTCCTTAGACTTAATTAGAGTCCAGGTGTCTTATCAGTCCATCCTTGGCTGCAACGGCTTGTGAAGGAATGTGATTAATGTTCCTCTCTGTCTGCAAAGCTGTGACAGCTGACATGGGTTTGCTCTCGTCCTGGCATAGGGTCTAGCCAACACGTGTTGCAGTAACTATAGCAGCAAAGCAATTTTTTGGCAGGCATGCAAAGTGAGCCTGACATAGTGGCCCATCTATACAGGCCTGTGAACCTGTCTTTTAGGTGGGTTGGGATAATGCTGTTATTCCAGGTTCATGACTTTTCTAATGTTTTGTTTGTCTAACATTTTAGATTAGCTTTCAGTACTGTATTAATGTTCTGTGACCCTCCTGCCACATTTGCATGAGCCTCCTTAGGAATTCATGGCATCAGAATAAGTACATCTCACTTAATGTAGAATCTGCAATAGTTGATGGAAACTTCTAAGGCGATGATCCTGAACCTATTTTTAATGCATCTCTTCAAATAATCAGCATTTCAGGTTAAGATATCACCTTTAAGCTGTCATGCAGCATAAATGAAACTGTTCAACCAGAACCTGGTTTGAAGATTAAATTCTTTTAGAAAAGTGTGCCTCTAAATTAACAAGACATGAAAGAATAAAAGTTATCTTGGACTAATTTGTCTCTTGCACACAAAAAACCAATAGACTAAGTATCCTGAGCCTTCCTGGAGATGCACACATTATTTATTAGTGACATTGCTTTCCCTCTTGGATCTGAAATCAGCACAAGCCATATAATCATATTCAAGCAAATAGTACAAAGATATACTGTACATAAGCATTTATTGAAACTTTCCCTCCCCCATCAGCTCTTTATGTCAAACTTCTGTTTGTTTGTTTGCTTTAACTGGGTTCCAGGGTTCCACAGTGAGGGCTCCTAGACCAAAAAAAAAATGTCTAGTGAGTATATGAAGCTGATTACATGGGCCTGCTAGCACTCACTGAAAAGGGGCACCACTGCTAATATATTATTAAATAAGAATAACTCAGTGCCTAGGAACAGTCAAGGAAGAAAAAATTCTATACTTTTCCTTTCCAAACCACTGCCTCATGTTGTATCCTATGTTGTTCTAGAGAATCTCGGAGCACCCACAACTCCAGGAAGAAGGCTGCACCACTGCTTAACAGCTCTCTTGCTCCTCCTTATTTTAAGTTTGCATCCTTCCCTGTAAAGCTTCCATCCTTGATTCTTGTTCTATCCTTGGGCACCATGGAGAATAAATCCACACCCTCTTCCCTGGGACACATTCAAGTATTGGAAGATGGTTGTAGTGTCTTCCCTTATCCTGCTCTTCTTTAGCCTAACCATAGTCAGTTCTTTTAATTCTTCAAAGGATTTAGTCTCCAAGCCCATCATCACCTGTGCTGTTTCTTTCTGTACTCTTCCAGTTCCTCAGCATCCTTCCTCAGGTTCTTCATTTCTTTCAACACATTTTAAAGCCATACTTAAATATATGGTAGTACCAAAAAAGCAGCTATTCAGAGAAAAGAGCCCTGAATAAACAATTCCGTAGATAATCAGAAAACATTGAAGGCTTCCCTCAAAGACAACTGCCTTAGCTAACCATCTATAAACCAGGAATGAGAGTAAATGATAATCTATGGTAGGGATGTCCCAGGAATTGATAGCCACTGCTGTTGAAAGAAACCTATTTGAAAGTAAACATTCTATGATACTCCTAATAGTAGAGACATCTGAAGCAGGGCATCAGGGATAATTTTAAGGGCAGAAAGATTCATATTTAGCACTGGGAGAGTACCTGGATTTGTTATTCCCCTTGCTAATTAGTTATTATTTTCTTTCTTTTTTCAGGGAATAGGAAATCCCTGTTTATTAAATTCTTGAGCTCTGCAATACTTCAGACTCATTTCCAAAAAGCTGTTTCAGAATGTGCAGGACCACAAATGTAGTCCCACTCTAGATCTCTTTAAAGCAGATGCACCTTTTCACAGGATTTCATGATTGCCCTCTGCTGCTGTCACATGTTCCCAGCAAATGGCCTGGCTGCTTTAACATGATGAAGAGAGATGCTACAGTTAATCCCCCCATGTGCTCTGCTCCAAACCACTTTTTGGGATTGAGTTCAAACTATTGCAGGACTATTAAATGCCTTATGTTTTTTTTTAACATAATAATGCTCTTGCATTATTCAAGTGTAAAAGCTGAGCTTTTTTGTAATTTATTTATTTATTTGTTTGTGTGATTTAGTTATTTATTTCTCATATTTCTGCACCGCCCTTCTCGCAAGCGACTGTAATTCCAAGCATGAGCATCCAAGTCCATGCTCCAAAAATAAAATCATCATCATCATCATCATCATCATCATCATCATCGCAATAATAACCGAAAGAAAGAAGACTACCCTCTATAGATGGAATAGAAGCAGACTATACATAACTGGCAATAGAAATTACACAGATAGTAATAAAATTCCCAGGTAACAGTAGGTTATGCACTAATTTAGTATCTTGTTGTAATAAAGTTTTGAACAGATGCCAAATGCTTATTTGATTTTCCAGCATAATTTATTTTCTCAGATGAACTGATGGCTTTTGCCAGTTATTCAATTCAAAAATTTGTTCTAATTCAAAACTACTTTCATTGACTTTTATGAGCATGGAACACTTGTTTGTAATGCTCATTTCAGCTTAAGTTTATATAATTTAAGTTTGGCAAAGCACTCCAAGATGTTCACATGAAAGGTGTTATTTAAGTGATTAATTTCTCTTTTAGGTAGAATGTGAAAATTTTAAAACTTCACCATAAGAAATAGCTGCCAAATCACAGAGGGGTTTTTCCCCCCTTTTTTCCCATCAGCAACATGTAAAGTCATCATTCAAAATTATAGGTGATTTAGGAAGATTCATTAGCCACCTAAAGTAATAGGTAAAGTCTTAGCTCAGTGCCCAGTTTTTAATTAGGTTGTTTGAAATTAACAAATGCAGAGGCTCATCTGAAGTCATTTGCAAGGCAAGACAGTTTTTCAGAGCCTGAAGAATGCAGACCTTTGCTCCATTTTAATAAGACTGCCCACCAAATCGGAAAGACTGGGCATGATTATTTGAAATAATTCTCCTTCAGCCACTTGAAAACAGAATTAGGTCCAACTAGCAAATTGTAATCAATATTAGAATAACATTAAGAGGAAATAAACAGGAAAAACAGACTTATACTAACTTCCTTCTCTGGCACATGTAAGCCAAATTCTTTTAATCTATTATATCCACATATAATAGTAGAACTCATACGCAAACATAGAGAAAGCCAAGAACCATATTAAGGAAGTTTGCTAAAACTATTCAGAATTGCCCGATCACCCGATAAATAACAAAATACTCTCCGAGTGGCTATACAGCTTCAGCATCATTTCAGATTTCAGCCATGAAATCATTTCAGATTTCCATCCTCAGAACATCCAGCCAGCACTTGTCAGAACCATTTATATTTGACGTGTATATTTGAATAGCTCTAAGCTGCATACAGAATACATTGTTGTAATGGACGTTGATCTTCTGGTAAGTGCTTTTCTAGTTAATCCAAGGGATATATAAAGGAAATAAATTGGAGGAAGCCCTGGTGAATCCTTCAGTTCATTCACTGACTCCCTGTTTTTCACATAGTAGAATCCAGTTGCTTAAGGGTATCTAAAGAAAGATACCAAAAAAATAAATAAAATTCATTTACAAAGTTATATATATTGTGATACAAAGCCTATATCTCTTGACCTTTGTATCTTCATGGTGAGGGTGCAGAAAGGAAATACCTTATTTGTCCTGTAGGACTGATTGAAGAAAGCCTATCAGTACAGATAGTCCTCATGTGGTGACCACACTTGGGACCGGCAACTCAGTAGTTAAGTGAAATGGTCACTAAGTGAAACTGTGACTGTGCTTATGAACTTACTTCAGCTTTCCTTTGCTTTACAGACCTGTGAAAGTCATAAATATGAGGATTGGTTGTAAAGTTACTTTTTCATCACTGTTGTAATGGTCATTAAACAAGGCAGTTGCTAAATGAGGACTACCTGTATTAACTATCCAATCAAGGACACCAGAGCAGAGAGAAAGAGGAGAAGATAATCCCCCGCTTACTAATGCCACACTTTTTTTCCCTTTTTTTTGCATATAGTTTTTATTAAAGATTTTTTTAAAATAAAAGCCATAAGCGAAAATTAAAAAATAAGGAAAAATAGTGCGTAGTGAGAAAAGAAAATAGAAAAAGAAAAAAAGAAATAGAAATAGAAAAGGAAATAGAAAGGGAAAAGAAAAAAAGAAAAGAAAAAAAAAGGAAAAAAGATTATAAAGAAGTGGCTTCTGATCTTCTTGACAGTGGTTATAGATACATTTATATTTTGTCCTCTCTCTCTAAGGTGACATCATAGTTTCCTTCTTTCCATAAGCTACCCTTTCTAATCTTCAAACCCATAAATCACAAGTTCATTTTTCTCTTTTTTCAGCAAAAAGTCCATAAGGGGTTTCCAGTCACTAATAAATGATCTTTTTCTAATCAAACAAGTTAATTTTGCCATCTCTGCTAGTTCTGTCAACTTCACCAACCATTCCTCCATTGTGGATATTTCAGAATCTTTTCATTTTTGTGCATATAGTAGTCTTGCAGCAATAATCATATATAACAATAATCTTCCATGGCTCTTTTCTAATTGACTACCCATTAATCTCATCAACAACAGCAACAACAAAAATCGTGTTTCAGTTGAGTATTTATCTTTAAAATTCTTACTAACTCTACTCCTAATGCCTCTCCTGGTCAGTAGAAAAAAAAGTTCAAAGGATCTGTGCTTCTGAAATTGCATCTTCAACACCATCTAACTTTGAATGACTCAGGATGAAATCAGGGCACGATTCTTTAAATATGCATATCGCATATAGCAGGTGTCAAAAGCTATACATTTTCTGCATTTTATTTGAAAGAATAAGCTTTGTAGAATATATATTTGGACTTCATGTTCATTAGCATGATTTATATTCCACCTCTCAGCAAAGGCCCTCAAGGCTACTTACAAAACCTAATAAATCCTGATAAATGGATAAAGCAGCAAATAAACTGTAAGAGAAACACAGCCATTAAACCTGATGCAAAGGTTCTCAATGTCATAACTCACCACCCAGAATTGTGACGCCCACAAAATCAATCAATCAATCAATCAATAAACAAGCAAACCTTGTCTTTCCTCTACTCCCTAAGAGAATAGGAGGGATTTGCCTGGGATTAAAACAATATTTGTTTATTGCTTTAAATATTCAGGTATTATTTCTTGTTTTTAAAAATCTCAGATAAAGCCATGAATGTCCCAGGAGAACATGGCAAGAGGGAACACATCTCAGAGTTGGAATGTCATGACAGAAAAGCCCATTTGTTCTGATGTGGTCATGGTAGGAATACCCTTAGATAGGCCTCTGATCTGAAAATTGTCTCAACTGATAGAAAAGTTTATATGGAACAGTGCACTTTTTACATACACTAGATTTAAATGAAGTATTTTAGGCTTTCACAGAACAAATTGGTCCTGTATGTAGAGTAGAAGCAAATGGAGACTTTTTCACATTCAGATGACATGGTTACTAAGTCTGAAGATCATTCCATCCATATCTATTGAGTTTCAGGAAAGTTTCCTAAGGTACAAATAAGATACTACTCTAGGCACATTCAACTTAAGCACTCCTAACATTTGCTTACTGCATCTGTTTACCACTTCCTTTATAAACACATTTCATAAAGATTTACTATTTTAAATAATTATTGAAATTCAGTGATATTAATATAAAAGATGTTCACTAAAACGGTGGGGAGCAAGGGAGAGAAAAAGGAAAACAAAAGCAAAATAAGGTGTTCATCCATTATGTTCCCTAAGAAAGACCTGTATAAATATATAGGGCTTCAATATTTTTGAAAGGGCATATTAGAAGATGCTTCCTGGATCTGAGGGGAGAGAGCATCCCACCACAGAGAAATTCTGGCTATGAATCGCCACAAGACAACTTTCTGTCAGTTGCAGCACACTTTGTAGGATATGGAACAGGATTTCCTCTGATGAATGATGTGATAATCTTAGTCTCTCATGAGAAAAGCAGTGGATTGGGCATCTTGATCTCAAGATGTTAGCACCTTATATGTCAGAAGCAGAACTTAGACTCTGATTTGATAGCTAATTGAAAAATGGTACAGTTGCTTCCGCAAAGTTGTGATACGTGCATGGTCAGAATTGTCATCCATAAAGTTAAACCACAGCAAAAAAATGTTTTTACTGTTTTACTGATCTTACCCATTTTTGCCATTAGAGAAGGATGCTGAACAACCCATGGCATGAGTTCAACACCTACATTTAGTATATCTAGATTTTGTTAAAGAATTTAGGAATATTCTCTACTGATATGCATACTTCAGAAAAGGCCTTCTCTCAAATTATGGTGAATTTCTTCATGAGTCAAAGGTTCAGTAATACAGGTCTTGGCCTCAAAAGTTTTCTAGCATAGGAGCCATCCAGCTGCTGCTCTTTGTAACTTTCAGCAAAATCTTTAGTTTACAAATTGAAAGCCATTACCCTGTGTCCCTATGACCTCCTTAAGAGCAGCCAGGAACCTCCTTATTAGTTTTGATTTTCAGTTTTCCATAATTCCTTTGTTTACATCAATGGCCTCAATCTTGCCTATTCCTCTGTCACCTGTAACTTTTTCCAGTCATCCTCTAAATGATCATAGTACCTTTGAGTTTCAGATTACTACAAACCCCACCACCCCCAGCATCTCTAGGAAGCATGATAAAAAATTAGGATGCTCAGATTCTAATTTACAAACTCTTGAAGTACCGCATGTTGCTCAGCCCTGCATCACTGTATTCTAATCTGATGTTATTAGAATATGGAAAATATTACCAACTCTTTCTAAAAAGAAAAGGGACCATATCTGGCACAATTATAATAATTTGAACTGTGCATTAATGTTGGATTTAAGAGCATTGTCAGCCTTCTATTTGAACTGTGAGAGTACAAGCCACCCAAAAGAGGTTGTCCCACTTTTGAGATTTAATAAACTATTAAGCAATAGTACCTTGAAATTTTCTTGACTGAGATTAAGTGTACAAATTCCCATCCAGCCTATAACAGCTATTATGATGAAGTGGTTGAAGTGTTAGAGTAGGGCTGAGGAAAGTCAACTTCAAATCCTCTTCCAGCAATACCACTGGGTGGGTGACTTTCAGCCAATCTATCAATGCATCCAATTTCACATGATCTTTATGGTGGTACAAAGTAATAACCGAGAGTTCCAGGAAGAAAAGCAGGCTCTAAATCTAATGAATAAACACATATATTATTCTAGGCATCTCCATCAGATGTCCACAATAACATGCTGTATAGTTTAGATGAAAATACATTAAAAGTTAACTGAAACCCACATCCAAAAACTCATCCATCAGTGCGCTGTTGACCATCTTCTGTTATGTTATCTATTGCCTCCTAGTCTCCAGAGAGTAACAGAGAAGCCTTCCTGAATCTGATGTCCTCCACTTCTGTTGCATTTCAATTCCCAGCAAGGATGGAGACCAGCAGGTTTGGAGAAGCTGTGTAGAGCTTTATTAGATCCATTAAGCCACTTACTTTCTCAGGCAAGAAAGTACTCAGAATCATTCAGAACCAATTACTTATCCTTTAATTAAGATCTACTTTTGCTTTGAATGTTTAAAACACATTAATTGGCCATTGGGAATCTAGTAAACAGGGCGAAAAAGTGATGGCTTTATAAAGACTGAAATCAGCTGATTGCTGCCCTAAAAAAGTCTTCAGCAATAGTTACTTAAGCTGAATAGAATAATGTTAAAGGCCAAAAATTGAATGTTAATTATTATAAAATGTCAACATTATGTGCTTCAACAATCCTCCTCATTGTTTTCTATTCCATGGGTTCCTCTGCTCCCTAAATATGAAAGCAGTACTTTTTTTGCGTTTTAAAAATAACATTGTTCTGTAGAATGTTCTGGATGAGGTTAATCAATATTCCAGTGTGGAATATGAAAAGTGTATCTTATTAAGACAAATAATTTCCACAAACATTCTCCTGAAGCTCTGAAAGCTGATAATATGCTTTCAAATTATGGATGGGTATATAAATTGCCATTTGAAGTTGCATGTGATAAACTATAATACAGAAACTGTGTGTGCGTGCACACATGCACACAGAGTGGATTAAAGTAACCTAAATTGAAGCATTTCTTGGTTGTTGTTTTTTTCCTTATAGACTATTGCAGAGAGAGGAAAACAAAATCATGTTGTTGCCAAGAATTGTTATGTTTATTTGGAAAATATTACAAATGCTATTTTTAAATATAATCATTAAAACAAACCTAATCCTAATCTCCCCAAAGACTGTTTTTTTGTTCTTTAATGAAGATTATCTTTTTAATTACATTTTGATAGAAATATAAGTAAATCTGACATTGTCTGAATACATATTGCAGTTTATTACAGTAAACTAATTCCTAGGATGTTTGACATATAGTACTTGTTGATGTCAATGGAAACTACTCAAGATTCTTCTCTTCTCATTGCACTGAATCATGGAACTGACCTTGCTTGTTATATTCAGAAGTAAAATCATCACTAATGTTTTCCAGAGGTACCTGAAGTAGTACAGTGGGTGTAACACTTCCCGAGCATGTGCAGTATTGCTGGTTTGAACCCCAGCAGAAATGCATGGGCTATTTTTAATTGCTTTTTTCTTTCCACGAACTACCTTTTTTTTTTTTAATGAAATCCAGTGCTGCAGTTTCATTGCTTTTATCCCCTCAAATTGGGCATTGGATTTATAAAGAGGAGGAGGAGAAGGAGGAAGAGGAGAAAAGGTAGGTAGCTCAGGGAATGAAAAATAGTAATTTAAACGCACAGCCTTCCAGGCTTCAAACCAGCAATATTCCATATGCTAGGCAAGTATTATAACCACTGTGTTATTGCAGAACTACTGTTAATGGTAACTCTAAAAGATTAGAAACCAACAAGTGGCAAAAAAGGATTTTGTTTTCTATTTTTTTTTAAATTTATTTATTTATTTCAAAACTGTTTGCGGTGCTTGAATGTACCTACATTTTGGTGTTTTAACCTTGTATATATAAAAATGTCCAGTAGGACCCATCCACTCACAGGAAGGAAGGAAAGTGATTGGCAGCCACTTTCTAGAAAGCAAAATTGGGAGGACACTGGAGAATTGTCCAGTGGGAAGGTGCGGTAGCCCACAGTATGGTCTGAAACTTGTTCAGCTGTTCCCAAAGTGCCTTAGTCCAGACAGGATTTTCCATAGCCAGTTTAGAGTCAAGATGAGCACAAGACAAGAGCCTTGCCTTTTTAGAGATGCCCATAGTGCGGCCCTATGTGCAAGGTTGATGCCATATATGATGACTTGCATAAACATGGGGAAAAGCACAGAAATGGAAAAGGAGGATGCAAATTAAAGCTATGTAATAACAGAAACCAGGCTGTTGTCTTGCCTTTGGTGTGAAGGGAGACGGTGTATGGGCACAATAAATGTCATTGTTTGTGGTACATGGTGTGAACATCTGTATTTAGGAAGGGTTAGAGTCCCGTTAGCAGAAAAGAATGTAGAGGTGCCAGGATAGCCATGGTAAGGTTATCCCATAATATTATGTTACATTCTGGTGAAGGAGAAAAATTACCCATGACCCAATTTATGAGTGGAGTTCACACAATCTGCTTGAGCCAAGACTTTTTTTTTTTTTAACAGTGCTGGGGACAGGCCACAAAGTTCTGCCCACTGAAGGAAGGTACAAACAACCTTTATACAGTTGTACAATAAATGCTGACCAGTAATGATGTCAATTGCTAATCATAACATGGGTTAGATGTTCTGCTTACAGGGAGATAAGCAGAAAGTAAAGTAGAGTCAGTTTTTGTGGTTAGTTACTTATGAGTAAAATGCAAGCGCTGATTTAAGAAAATGTGTGAGCCAGCATCTGCAAATGCCTCTGCAAGCTTATATATATATATGTATATGTATATGTATACGTATTTCAGATTTTGTAACCACCCATCTCTCTCAAAAGAGGGACTCTGGGCAGTTTACAATAAAACTAAAACTAAATACAGATTAAAATACAATCAAACCAGTACCTTTTATATATGTATATGTATATGTATATGTGTATGTGTATATGTGTATATGTATATATTCATATACATATAAAATTTAATGAGTATATTTAAGGAGGCTTACTTGAGTTCAGAGGCTTTGGTAGTTTAGAGGTCCTGTTCAGGTATTTGTTTTACTCCCTCACCAGCTGTAAAGGTCACAGTATGATTTACATTGTTTTCTTTGTCATTCCTATGTAATAGTTCTGGAGATATATAATCCATGATCTTGCTTAGTTCAGGGCTCTTTTGCCTTCTTGTGGCTTTGATCACTGTAGTTGTGGATGCCAATAAAAGATATTTTGTTGCATCTATCATCAAAAAATTTGGTTCCTTACTGAAGTGGGCATTTTTCCCAAAACACCCTGGGATTCCCAGCATTAGCTGCCATTGCTCCCATGGCATGCCACTTGGATCCCACCCATAAAAGAAAAGATTGCTATAATACTCTTTACTCAAGGGCATTAGAGCTGAAGCAAACCACAGTTGAGGATGTTATAGAAAAACAGAAGGGGACCAAATGAAGTACATTCTGTAAAGACTGCATATATTTTCTAATTCATCAGTAGCATATACGGTTCACCGTAAAAAAAAAGAAGCAAACACATTTGCATAGCTACTATCTTTTAAACTGTCTTTAGAGTTGTTGTTGTTGTTTCATCAAACTTTAGCCCATATCTAAGCAAGATGGTGACTTGAGTTTGTCATGGCTGGACAAGGTGTTCAGAAGGCATTCAGAATATTTTAAGGGCTGTTTATTCTTGTCCTTCTCCCACTGTGTCTTGCTTTCAGGTAGATTAATCTCTATGCTTTTTTGGCGGCACTCTTTCCTCTTTCTGGAAAATGAATTTCTCCTGGCTCCTAACAGGCAAATATGCTTAGAAAGGAGGGGGAATATTTCTGGCCAAAATATACATCCACCAAGAGGGAAAGACTGCAAGCAGAAATATCCTTTGGGATGCTCCTAGTCTGAGGTAAATAATTATTTCAAAGGGAAAAAAAGTTATACTGTCATGTTTAAACCTGATTCAGGAAATCATTAAAAATCTGATTCAGAGCAAGGAACAAGCTTATTGGTGGGTTACCAAAAGTCACTCAGCAAGTCAGAAAAAGGCTGTGATGCTCAGATTGCACAGAATGTTGTCCTCTTGATTCTGATAAGACCAAGAATGCTTCAAGGTGGAAAGCCTCTACTGTCAATGACTGTTTTCCCACCATAAACTAAAAAGCATAATTCTCACCTGAGAAGGCCTAGAGCAACCACAGTTCCAACCTAGCAGCTTCCAGGTAAGATAAAATCATTCACTTGCTTTGTTTACCTCAGTATTAGTCATATTCACTTCCTCCATCCTAGCAATTTATCCTTGGCTGTAGCTGGGGCTCAAGGGGATTATAATTCAAAATATCTGGAGACTACAAGGTACAGAAATACTGTCTAAAGCAGTGTTTCTCAACCTCAGCAACTTAAAGAGGTATGGACTTCAACACCCAGAATTGCCAAGTCCACACTTCTGAAAGTTGCTGAAGTTGAAAGACTGGTCTAACATATATTAATTGACAGCAGCTCTTCAGAATTTTAGACAAAGGACTTTTCCAAAGGGTTTCTCCAGATCAGGTGTTGAACATGATCATGGAAAGCATCTGCTGAACTGGTAAACAGCAGTCTTTTCCCAAGACAAGGTACTGTATTTCTAAAATTAGAGCTTTGAACAATTTTGAAGGAGCATTTGAATTTGATGAAGCTTCAAAGCAGCTCTTCTTTAAAGACCTTTTCAAACTGGTTCAATCTAGATGGGCTTCTAGAAATGTATTCTTGCTCCTTTCCACTGGCAGGGGCGGGGGATCAGTAGTTGAATCAAATGGGCCAATTTTAATATTTTGATTCAGGGCATCAAGGAAAGTTGGCATCATTTTACACAGAACTTTTGCCAGCCCAAACTTTTTGTTTCAGAAATAAGATCTCCCAGCTTCTTCAGATAGATAGTTCTGTTGTTGACACATTTTCTTTGTTCTATTACAATCCTATGCATGTTTATTCAGAAGACTGTCCCATTAAGCTCCATGAGTCTTAATTTCTAGGAATTACCTTAGCAGTGCAGACTAGAAGGTTTTCTAATGATCTAAGCCATTTTATGTGGACTATAGAGAAAAGACAGCCACAAGTCTGGGAGAAGTGAAAATAGGGTTTTTGAGGCAATGAATAATTATAAATCATAAGGTAAATGGACCAGACAGTCCATTTTACAGGTGGTGACAAAGCAGAACAACTGCTTATTTTGAACATGTCTGCTTGCTAGAATCCCTTACCATAAGCTCTAATGTGGATGAATATTACAATTCAATTATGTCTACACTCTAATAATTGCTAGTAGAGCTTTAATCTTATTTATTCATTTGATCTTGTCCTACTTTAATTGGATAATTGTTGATTGTTAACTTTATATGGCTTTTTCAATTAGCCTAATGGTTGGGTAGTGTTGAGACTGGCTTGAATGCTACCTCTTATTATGACACTGTGGAACAGTAGCAACTCTATTAAAGTCAACTGAGCCACTAAACTATTTTGTTTCTTTCAGTGATCGGGAAGATAACTGATGCATTAAAATAATTAAAAGACTGATACATAAGACTTTCTGTATACAGATGTCAAAAGTATAAAGTCACAGAGCAAAGGCAGAACACAGATAGCAAAAACAATATCAGTATGTGGAAATCCTGCATCAGCCTATCTTGAGCTGTTACATATATTTGGCCATGATCACTGGGAATTTTGGAAGTTGAAATCCATCACATATGGAATGCACCAAGTACAGGAAAGCTGTCATACATGAACGGAAATTGTGAAAAAGTAATTCTTGGAGAAATACACTCAGAGCCCATTATACTTAAATCCAAAGTCTGTGCTAAGTTGGAAGAAATAACAGATGTTGAAATTGGAATAAACTTTTACAAAAGTTATGACACAGGAGGGAAACAGACTAGTATATCTGTGCCTGTGAGATAGTAATTACTTTGGTAAAGATTGTTATCCATAATTCTAGGTAGAAAAATTATCCTGCAGTTTTTCTTACTACTACTTATTCAGTCTGACAAAAGAGAAATTGCTTTCCAAGTTTATGCAAAGGAGAAGAGAATTTTAGAGAAGTCCTCATGGGTGGATATGATATTTTTGCACCTGTGCAATTACGGCATGGCCAAGGGCAATCCAGGCATGTCCTGTCTTTCCCTGTAGAATCGTTTCTCCATCTGTTTGCAGCTTTAAAGGTTTCAATTAAATCCCTTTGGAAGACTAACAGGGGACCTATCGTCATATTTGGACTGGGAAGTGTGACCAGGCAGAGAGGCATCAGAGTGTGGCTCCACTTCAGCAGTAGTACTCTCCATGTCAAAACCCTTTTGGCAGCTCACAGTCTAGCAAGAAAGAGTAGGCAGGTTCATTATAATGAGTAAGGGGTTAGGTTACGGAATCCTGAAAACTGCCTATACATACCTTGGTCCTTATTTATCAGTGAGTACGTTGCCTCTGATCTTTTTGTTTTTACAAAGTGTTGGTCTAATGGGAGGATGCTAATCACTTATTTGATACCACAGAGATGTCCAATGGTTTTATTCTGCAACATTTTGGAAATGGTCATTTTTTTATTTTGAGAGTAGAGTTGCCTTCTACATTCTACATTCTGAAAGTCAGTGTTATCATTACCCTCCCCAATTTCTAGCATTCAAAGAGAAATAAATTTAAAAAAAAAATCCTCAAGCAACCTGAAAATAAAGTAGAAAAACAGAAGATTCTTTCTTTCACAGAAGAAAAAAAATATTTGAGAAATAGCAAAGCAGATTTCAGTTCAGCATTAATTATTCAGGTCCCCATGGCTCCTGAAGTAAATAGCTAGCTATTAGGCACAGCTGCTTCTCATCTACAGTATGGTGACCAGCTTACTTACCTGTTGTTATAAATAAGTTTCAGTCCTTCTGCAATCCCGATGCTCAATCGGAGATATCAATCCCTGTGTAATCCTGAGGCGATAGCAACAGAAGGAGAAGGAAGTAGGAGTTATTTTATTTTTAATAAATAAATAACTGTAAAACCATTTTAAAAGTAATTGTCTAAAAACTGGTAGAACACATGCTTTATTTGCATTCCCCAAATTTCAGTCAATCAGAGCTTGAGCTAAGGTAATCAGTGGGATTTATATTAAAGTTCCCTCTGATTTCCTCTTTTTCACTGTAATGAAGATAACAAGAACACTGAATGTTCACTTCTGGGTCATTTGGTCAGGTATCCACTTGCACTGAGAATTCCAAAGGAACAAATTTTCTAGTTGCCAAGTAACTGAGTGGTGCAAAGGAAATAAAATGTCCCCAAAAGTACCTTCGTTAGCTAAAAACAAGATTTCATCCTTATTTTTGGTCCATTTATTAAAAATGGGGATTGGTTTTGCCAAGTGACAAATTTAAATTGTCCTCAAAACCAGTATAGATCATATTCCAAACAGCTTTTTAATTCCTTTAAACAAGTAATTTAATTCCTTTCTCTAACCCTATTATTATTATTATTATTATTATTACTGAGTGTATAAAAAATTTCTAACACTGAATTAGTCCATTATCCTCTGACAAAGAAATGTGTCCTCCAAATGGCACTGACTCTGTGGAACATCAGCTGTGCATCCTTCAGGTTCATGAGGGAATAATGGCAGGATGTCAATGTGGAAAATGTAGGAAAAGTGAAATGTCGTGATAGATACATTTTGCTGGATATCTTCTGCTGAATATCTTTCCATTGGGCATCTGCAATGTAAGATGTCTATTTGAATTATGGTTCTTCCTTCCACTACTCAAATATACACACCAAACAGTACGTCCTACACCTACTGTTATGTTGGACTACAGCTCTCAGCATCATCAGCCCAACAGATATGGTGAGGACCTTGTTGGAGAACATTGTTGTAAATTAGGGATAGGAAAACTGTGGTTGTAGCGACATTCACACTCTAGCATATCCTTATGGAATTTCCATAGCTTCATCACATCATGATTTATTTTTTTTAATTCAAAATGAGTTATTGCTGGAACTTGGTACGTAAATGGCACATTAGGATCTGTAAAAAAACTAATGTGGGGACCCTCTAAATGTAATTATACTTGGTTCAATTTTGTGGAATTAAATTCCTTTTTACATACACATTGTTTTTATATCACCACATGCCTGTCTAAGTGTGCTAGTTAGCTGGTGGATGAAGAAGCTAAGAACAGCCTTTCAACTATAAGGCTGGCTATCCAATAAATGTATAGGACAGGACCGATCTCTCTCCCCCAAAGGGTTTAAAATCAATATTCATTTATTTAGAAAAAAAAAATGTTTGTGAAACTGTTCCACAGACCAGGAAAAAGTTAGTTGAACTGTTCTTATTTTCCTAAGAAAAATTATAATTACATATTTGGGGATCCTTCTTTTGAGGACATTTTCTGACTGTAAATGAATTAAAATGTTTCAGCCTGGCAATTTTTTTAAGGTAAAATAGATAACCTACCTAAAGAAACATTTCTCTTCATACTATATGTTTGAATGGGCTTTGCTTTTTTTGCACAGCCAGGAGTCTTTAAAAATAGAAAAAAATAACAGTACATCTGCAAATGGGCCATCAATCACAAATATATATAGGAACTGGAAAATAAAGTTACAAACTAAAGCACTTGCCATCTCAAGAACTGCTTTATTAATATGCAAATTGCAGAAATGTAATTTGCATATGCTCAAGTATCCTAAAATGAGCTGATTTCTTGGCAAAATTTGTATTATGCTTTCTTCCTCTTCCTTTTCTCCTCCTCTTTCCCTCTTCATCTCTCTCTCTCTCTCATCTATCATCTTCATTAAAAGGTAGACAATCCAAGAAGAAGGAAGGTGGGTTAAAGACATCTCCCTCTGGTTGTTTGACCTCAAAACTGCCCTCCCTGCATCATGTGGTTCCCCCTACCACCCACCTGGCTGAAAAAAAGATCCAAGGACACAAACACTTTAATATCTTAATATCACTATCCATATCCACAACAGAACACCATAACTGGAACAATCAATCTCCTTCCTTCCTTCCTTCCTTCCTGCCTGCCTGCCTGCCTGCCTGCCTGCCTGCCTGCCTGCCTGCCTGCCTGCCTGCCTGCCTTCCTTCCTTCCTTCCTTCCTTCCTTCCTTCCTTCCTTCCTTCCTTCCTTCCTCCTATAAAGTGGCATTAGGGCTATTGCGGTTGCTTCAGAGGTAGGCACTGAAATATTCTCACCAGCTCCAGCAGCGTAAGCATCAACCACAGGCACCCACTTGGAGGGAAATGGAGGTGAAGGTCACTCCTATCCTTCCTCATTTTGATGAAAGGAGATGATTCTGTGGACACCTCTAACACCAACAGTGAGCTGCTGTCTAGTTTTAAGTCCCTTAAACCAATTCCTGGTCTTCATGTTTAGTCTCTCACCAACAACAGTTACAGTAGATCTGGCATGGTCCTGTCAGTGCCCACATGCTCCTTTTGCTTTCTTCCAATAGTCCCCAGAACATATTGCCAAGGTTAAGCACTGATAGCATGGACATGCCAGTCCTTGCCGCTGCATTACTCTAAGCTGGAAAATTCGAAAGCTAATATTCCACCTAGAACGGACAAGGTGACAAAGACCATGGAATACAAGAGCATTTGGTTCATATGTGAAATTCAAGATAGGTTCTATATACAATACAAAACAACTTAAAATGTGTATCTTTTATTCTAAGTATGAACACTCAGAATGAGTTCATATTTCAACATCTTAATTAGCATGCCATTTCAAGAGTCTGGGAGATTTTAGCCAAGTCTGAGGCAGCTAAAAAAAGTAATCTGTCACATCATGGGACAACCTCTTATTTCACACACCCTACAGTCAGATTAATGGTGAATGATCCCTAAATGACTGTTAGCCATCACCTTTCTCCACCGCCATCACCAGGTGACTCCCCAAATGGACCAGCTAGCCCAGATCATGAACCAGTTAGCTTATCAGATGCAGCAGAACCCACCAAAAGCATAGAGAAGCCCACCGAAGACCCTGAAGTAGGGACAGCAATAGCTGCTGAAGGACAGTTTGGCATGGGGTATCTACTTCTTTGCCAGATAAATATGATGGAATCTCCAGCAACTTTATACTTGCTTTGCTCAGAGTGAGCTGTATATCTTTTTGAGACCAGTGGATTTCCCCACTGACAAGCCAGTGTGGGTTTCTTAATAAGTCTCATGATTGAAAAGCAGAGGGCAATTCCTCTTACTTATCTAGGGCAGTCCAACCTTGGATAATTATCATAATTTCACTTAACACCTGAGAGCTCTGTGGATTCTGCCAGGCAAATGACAGCCAGCAGGATAAACATTCAGTGTGGGAGAATGGTAGGGTTTCAACTGTTAGCAATAATGTGTGTTAGAATGTGAGAGACTTAATTGACTAATTTAAGAATGAAATATGAGATGAACTAGTGCATCAGGGTACCCCAGATACAATAAGTACTTTCATCCAAGTCTATCTGGGCAATTATGAAAGACTTAAAGAGCTGCAGGCAAGCATGAATAGGAAAAGAAGATATCACTGTTTACTTTCATTCTCTTCTACTCCCCTTTAGAAGTCTAATCCATGAAGCTGAGAAACAGCCAATTTTTGCTCACTGCTCAAGAAAAGTTGTTCCATTGCACACAGGGCCTATATTTGTACTGTGGCAAATATGGCCATTTTGTATGAAGGTGTCCTGCTAAATCCCTCTGCTCCCAAAGCCTCAGTTTATGCTATAATTGTGTCAGAAAATGCTTTATCTGCTCCTGATCAGACATGTCAGGAAATGCTGCATTCCCAACTCCCAAGGGTTCTAATGCAACTAGGAGTTGAACAGACCCATTAATATTTAGTCATCCAGTTACTTTACAAACCCAGACTGGCACCAGAGTCCAGCTACAGGCTCTAACAGTGGTACTGTTCATTTGTTTTAAGAATTATAGCCAATACTGCTATAATTTCAGAATCACTTGTGATCATACAAATATGCTTTACTTACTCAGCTATCTCCCTCCCATTATGGTTGACTCCTGCATTCTGGTCCAATTACCAAGCACACTGAAACACTACAACTACCCTAAGTTCCTTCAACTCTACTGCCCTCCCCACACCTTGGCTTCAGATTCACAATCCATATTCACTGGAACCAAAATGACACAAATGTTCTGTCCCCTGGTGCAGGACTCCTAGCTGCAAAGGCTCAGACCCCTATCAAGCTCTGCTATATAGGAGAGGGAATCCCAAATTTGTCCTTCCAATATTTCAGCTTTGCAGAAGTTGGGAAAGGAAGAGTCTGGACCTTGTCCCACATGACTGTCCTTTGAGGCCACCTATGTTTACCACTGACCCAAAAGTTTCCTGGTTTCTTCAGGGGCTTTAGGAAGTTCAACACCTCCTTCAGAAAGAGCTAGACTACACCAAGACCTTCCACAGGTGATCAAATAATCATTATTGGTAGGAAAGTCCTTCTTTCATTGGTGGAGATCATGTCTTGCTTTCTACCTAGCAACTCTTTATTTTACAACCTTTTAAGATGCATAATGATATCTTTGTTGTACTTCTCCTCATTGTGACATAAGTCAATCCAGTTGTCCTGTGTTTTCAGTAACTTGTCCTAATGAAGATACAGCCAGTTTTCCACTATATCCTACAAGTTCAAGTCGATTCTCCTTCCCCTTACATATCTTGTTTCTGCCACGCTCCTCCAACCTTCATGTGGAAGAGTTTGAAATGGGACACATGTTTCATTCTTGGAACAGAAGGACCTAACCTGAGTATTTGAGTCATTGGAACGGCTTCTCAGAAACTTAGAATTCCTGGGTGGCCTTGATTGATGTGCATGCACTCTGCCTCCTCCACAATTTCCTTTACATTCAAAAACACAAACTGTCTGACTGGCTGTATGAAGAGGCCTCTGCTATGGCCAGTAATTCTGACTCTCCCCCTCAGAGGAGGGAGTCTTGAGTTTTGGATGACCAAAGATGGAAGTGCAGGGACAAAGTCCCTGGCTGCTTTTCCATCTCCTGGACTGGAGAAGATTTTGTCCATCCAGACACATGAAGTGGGGAGTGATAGAATATGGAGAGGAAGATGGTGTGGGAGGTACAGTATATCTGGAGCTTGATTTCATATTAATAACCTGCTGCCACCTCACACTAACTTTGAGAAATGCAAAGCTAGATGTCTTTAAGCCTTGGAAAAAGGAGGAGAAAGAAGAACCTAGTTAAAATTGCAGAGAGTCTAAAAAAGAATGCACCCTCCATTTGGCCAAGGGTAATCAACTGTTGTGGCCTAGACATACAGTACTTATAATCATCTTAGCTTATGCATTTAACATTTCTATGTATGCAGAATCTGTTCCTTCTAGAGTTTTTCATTCATCTCTGATACTTATTTTCTGCACATAAATTGTAGCATAAATCTGTCTCAAGAACTTCTGTGGGCACCAGGTTAGTTTGGTCAAATGTGACCTGGTGTGGTAAATCCTCATATTCTGGTATAGTTCAACAGTGCCACCTAGAGAGACTGAAATTTAACATTCCTTAGTGAAATTTTAAAAAGGATATTCTTAGGCTTTGTCTCTCAATGAACATTCAGAATTCAAGTACATATATACTGTAAATGTAGAGTTAGTACACTCATTCATGGCTAGATATTTAAATATCTTTAAAGAAAACTAAATTAATGAGTGAGTCCTATGAATGAGTCTGTCAGTGGGTATAAATCAAAACGATTGATCAAACAATTTTATTTATGGCCAAAAGGCCCCAAAGCAAGTTACAAATATAATCTGAACTTGGCATTGGATAAAACAGTTTAACAAATAAGATATTTAATAAATAATACATCTGCATCTGGGATAATTCAGTACAGGGATTAATGGCTAAAGCCAAAGCTTTGTGTTCACCTGTAACCTTTGGAATTAACCACAGATATACTTTTCAACTCCCTAAATATCTGAATAGCTTATATTTAAGTAAATACAGAATAGCCTTTTCAAAATCCAGATTAAATGTGTTGCCATCAAATATGCTACATGGTAGATTTCAAAAAATTCCCATCTCTCAAAGATTCTGTCCCTGAAATGGTACTGATCTTGAAACGGTGGATCATATTTTATTGTATTGTGAATTTTATGAGACTCTTTGGCAGGAAGTTATCTGGCCTATTTTAAAATCCAAACCAGGAAGAGATACTGAGTATGTAAAAAATTTCACTTGCAGATGAAAATCCTAACCCTAATACAGTGGTAACAACCAGATTTTTAACTATGGCTATAAAAATAAGGTTTATAGTAACAAATCAACTCCCAGTATGCTTCACTATTGGTCAGGTTTTGTTGCTTGCTGGGAATTGCAGGTCAGCAACATCTAGAGGAACACAGGTACCCTGCTACTGCTCTAAATAATGCTCTGATGATCTCAGGGAGCCCTCACAGAGTAAAAAAGCATCCTATCTCTGTGGTTTCTCTCTTGTAGCAGGTATGAGTCAAGGGCTGTGATTTATTTTCGCAATTTGCCAGTGGATTGCAGAAAGCCTTATGATCATGTAGTGGCCGTTGGCAAAAGGCAGGTTCATTTTTGTTTAATTGGGCCGGGGAGGTTAATGCTCGATATGGGAGTCTTTTGCTTCACGGAAGCAACACACTCCCATTTCTACCCTGAATGAAAATCACCCTTCTGAAAATTGCTGATTTTGCCACCTAATTTTTGGCAGCACAATTTCAGGATGTTTCACGGACCACAAACGGGGCCCTATTGTTTGGTCACCCCTCACTAAGAACTAAAGAGTCTGAAGATTTCTTTATCTCAGGCCCTTTTCTCTCAAGTGAATTCTACTCAGATAAATTGAATTGGACTGAATGGCTTATTTTATCTGAATCTCTGTACTGGGTTTTGTACTTTTTCTGTCATTTTTTTTCTCCCTCCAACACCCCTTATTTTATATAATTACCCATTAAGTTGCATTTGATGAGTAAATTTCTGATTAAAATCTTTGCGATGTGCAAGACTGAATGGTTGCTAAGATACCTTTGTGTTCCCATGATATTTTTCAAGGTTTTATTCCATTTGTTTTCTGGATTTTTAGTACTTGAATTTAAAAATATTTTCCTTTTCCTTCCTAGAACTAAAAGGATTCCCTTCCCTTCCCTTTTGTCCTAGATGTGAAAATAGTTGCTCTTGAGAGAAAAGAAAGTGACCAAACAGCTGAAATGATGACATCCTATCAACCTCCATTTGGAGAGAGAAAACCATCTTGCCCAGAGTAGAACAACTTAATTATTAGGACCATTACTTATCAACAGCTGGCTGCTAGTGGCTATTTCAAAGACACAAGTTTTCTTTTTCTTCCTATATTCCAAAAGGGAAAGTACTTCTTTAAGGAAACATTACATATCAAAACAAGTCTGGCTTCATTCTGAAAGTGCCAGAGAATATCACAGAAAGCAATGACAGAGATGCCATTGGAACTGCTGACTTTTCATGTTAAGAAAGTCAAGCTGTCTTCCACATGAATTCTTAAAAATATCACTTTAGATTCAGAAACAACACAGTGACTAAGGCAGTCATCCAACTATTTTTTTAATGTGCATGGATAATTGATTCATTTACTTATTAAATTTTCATAGGTGCACCTTTCTAGTGTTCACTTTAGACACGTTCCTTTTGTCCAACCTTCTCCAAGCTGGATGTCAGGACTTCAACTCCAGGAATTCTCCAGCTTGCATGACTAACGTTGAGAATTCTGGGACAAGTCCATGCATCTGGAGGGTGCCCAGGTTGGGAAAGATGAGTTAGAAAATATCAAAAGGAAATAAGAAGAAATAAAAGAAAATAATAAAAGAAAATTGGTACCTCCAGAGTTACGGTAATCACATAGAGTCATTTGTGTTTGCCAACTCACTTCACATGAATAGTTTTCAGTTGTCCCAGCCTTCCCTAACCTGATGTGCTCCAAATGTGTTAGGGCTGTACTTCCTGAATTCCTAGTCTGCAATTAATGCTGGATGGAAATTTTCTAAGGACATGCTTCCTTAAGGAACAAGTTAAAATATTGGAAATCAGGGAGGCTGTGGAGTTTTGTATAGATGAATGCATGATAAATTATAGGGCACTTACACTCACACTGTGCCCACCTCCTAACAAAAATAGGAGCAAGAATCCCAATGCAATGTCTCTCCTACCCAATCAGTGAGAGTGATGATAAATTGCAAGATAATTTCTTTACATAAAGCTACTCTGAACCCTTAAGAAAAGATCTGATTACACCTTTAGTTGTTTTCTGTTTGATTGTTATTTAGAGCTAGTGGCATGCAAAAATGTATTTGCATTATGATGACTTCATTCTGATATAAATTGTTAAAAGAGTTTTATCTTTCAAACTTCTAAGGAAAAAGTCAGCTCTTCACACTGAATATAATTATCTCTTTGTGCTCATATAATGTTACTTTGCTTTTAAAAGTACTCTTATGCAGTAGAGACAGGCTCCATGCAATCTTTTATAAATGCCAATATCACATGGCCAACAGTCAGCTGATTTTCAGTAGCACCTTGCTCTTTTTTCATGGCAAAGTTAAGGGTGGAAATGGGAGTGGAAGTTTTCTGGAATGCAGGGAAAATAATGCCATCAGAATTTAGCCATGTGGCCCTCACAACCAGTGGTACAATTTTGGCCGTCTTTTACAGAGGAAAAGGGAGGGGAAGGGGAAGGGTATGAATGGAACTTTCATTCCCATCTTTAAAGCCTTCAAAGCATAAAAATGAGGAACTTGGTCAATGCAGCCCTTTCCTGATCCATCATATTGGCTTCTTGCAAGCATTGGAAAGGTTAAAGATATATCCCCAATCCATCAAATATTGTCTGTCCTTCTTACAGATTGAATCTTTCACCACTTGCCTATTGTGAAATCATTCTGAAAATCTTGCAAAGTATTTTCTCCTATGGTCCTTTCTCTCTCTCTTCGTTTAAATGGAAGGTTGCTTCTAATTCAGGAATAATTATTATTGTTGGCTATTGTTTATTTTAATTTCAGTGTTGACTTGGTACTATGCTTTTTAAAAAAAGAATTCCTGCATTACTTTTTTACACTTGCAAACCACCAGCAGTCATACAAGTTTAGTGGTATAAAATGAAACAACCAAAGAGAGAAATACATGGTTTTACCTGCCTTCAGATTTCTCAGAATGAGGGACATTTTGCTCTGTTTGATGAATGTTTGTGACTGTATAAGAATGTGGAATCAAAGGTGGATATTGTCAAAAGGTGAGCAAGAGAGACTGTAGTTTATCTCTTCTTATAGAAAGTGTTCTTCCAAAGCACAAATGCTTGATTTTAATGCATCATATGCATCTTACTGAATAAGACAGGAGGAAAGGAAGGTGATCCCTGCCTACAAAGTTCTCAATTATACAAAAAGCTTTGCTCTGCAACAGAGACATATAAAAAAGACCCAAGTGGCTTTCTAAAAGAAGTACAGAGGTCATTTCCCCCTCTCTGGGAACTTGAACTTTACACACCAATTCACAAGCCAAGTATCATACCTTATTCATCAACACACCACTTTGTGAAGGGTGAAGGAAAGGGCAAAGGCTTCCCTTGACAGAGTTATGTCATTGCTGTTCATGCCATCTGCTTAGTGCTGCTCAAGCAAAGCCTGCATTTCTGCCCTTCTTTAAATGTTCATGTTGTTTATAATGGCCATCCAGTTGGTGAGAGGTACGAGTTTAATCCTTTGAGGGTGCACACAGGCTAAGTACAATGAATGAGAGACTGTTGGAAAAGGTCACTACTTGTTTTTCAATCCTACTGATTAAGGGGTGTGGAAAGATTCTGCTCAGCCCCACAACAAGCCAAAGAAAATTTCACCAGTTGTCAGTTCTGGGCAAAGCCAGAGGTGTGCGATCATGTATGCCTCCCTGTGAATAGCAATAATGCTGAACCTTAAATACCAACCCTTCTAGCTTGTCTGTCTGGCAATACAGGCTGATTCCCTGGTGCGTGAGAGAATGGCA
Source organism: Candoia aspera (assembly GCF_035149785.1). Lineage (NCBI taxonomy): Eukaryota > Metazoa > Chordata > Lepidosauria > Squamata > Candoiidae > Candoia > Candoia aspera. The sequence continues at coordinate 193,572,738 of NC_086155.1, forward strand.
TCCGTGAAACAAACCGGAAAAAGTTGCTGGCGAAATGTAGGGAGTGCTCGGTCTGTTTGAAGGAAGACATAACACAGAGTTGCTGATATTATTCTTTGGCAACTTGTTTCTAGCTAGAGCATTGATGGTGGTGCTTTGCCCTGCTGCTTCGTTTGTTGCAAATGCTTCTTGTTTATTTATTTTAGTTCTAGTCTTGGCCTTGTACAGTGCCTTGCAGATTTCCAATGCTATTATACCCCCAGACCTACATTAACTCTTTATCTGAGTCATCTGAGTCCCACCCATTAATCAAGTTCCTTTGGCAGTTATCATACAAAGACATATCCTTAAAACAATCATAATGTAGAAAAAAGGACAAATAGTAGAATAAAACATAAGAACAGCCTAATAGCAGATGTAAAAGTGATTTAAAAGGAGCCATGAAATCAGTTAAAAGGCCTGGGGAAATAAAAATGGTATTTATCCAGCATTGAGAGGTCAACAGAAGGAGAGAAGGAAACCTGTTAACTCAATAACCTTTCATTTTTTTGATGCTTACTTGCTACTATGAAAATAAAGTGCTTGTTGAGTATAAGACAAACCAAATTACATCATATTGCTATTGCTGTCATTCCAGGACTTTATGATTTTGCATTTCTCCTTGAAGGAGAGGACCATGCTAACAAAACCTCATTCTACTACATCTCCACTACAACAGTGAGGTAGAGAAAGCATAAATATGTGGGATGGATTTCAGGCCCCTATCAAACAAGATGACTGAGCATTCCAATCCATCAGATCCCAAACACTCTCATTTTTGACAATTCTCTGGAACAAAGGAGAAGATACACCAGTCCCTCTGCTAATATATGATTTCCCATCCATTGGGAGTGAAGGGAAGGAAATTCTAGAACAAAGAGAAAAATAAACAAACGAAAGGTAGGGAAGGAGTCCCAGTACGGCTTTTCATTTGGTAATTTGTCATTATTTCTTCTCTTTCCTCCAAGAGATTGCTTACTACCTGCCAACTGCCTGACAGTCTGCACTGAATGTAAATATACAAGGCAAAGAGTTTGCCTTTTTTGGCTAAAAGCTCACTGAAATGTCAGCACAGTATACAAGAGCAGCAAAAAAAGATGTTGCTGTGGGAATTCTTACAGAAAGGATTGAAATGGCAGTACCATAACAAGACCAAAATCTCCTGAAAATTGAGCTTGACTCTTGATGATTTCATGAGCATATGAAAGCAATTTTCTTAACAGCAATATTCTTCTGTGATGTTTTGACTCCCCAGTATAGCCTACATTAGTAGGATTCCCTGAAATCTCTCTTCCAGTACTAACCAGACATATCCCTGCTTAGATTTCCAGTGCAGACAAGGTCATCCAAGTAGCACTACCTGTTCAATGGCTAAAATAGCTGTACAACAGCATGTTTCAGCCCATGGGCAGATATAATATTTTCTCATAGACATTCCCATAGGAAAAATGAAGCGGGTTGATGCTGTGCTAGCCAAGAGGAGGAAAGAACTGGAGATTTATGGAAAGAGACTTTTGGAATGAATAATGGGGTAAATCAAGATGGATTCTAGACAGCATTATCCATTTAAGGTTTGTTGTTTCCAGAAAAGCCTAGGGCAAAACTTTCAAAGTGGAGCTGTGTGCCAACTGGAGAAGACACACCAATGAACAAAGACGATGAACATCAAGGATCATGTCTACCTATTACAGATTGCTTCTATGGGAAGCTGAATTGAGGGAGGAATAACATGCCTTGCCCTCCCAAGAGAAGCACCAGCCAGCACACCTAACCCTTACTTAACCCTAAGTAGGGATGTAAAAATAGTAATACACAGATTTAGGCAACACTTCTGTATTCCAGAGAGCAATGAGGTCCCCAGCAAGAGTACCAACCTGATATCTGGGAAGTTTGTTTGAAGAATAGATGATTGACAGACAGACAGAGACAATTTATATTATAATATATTGATTATGGTGTGTGAGTGTGAGTGTGGATGCATATAGATGGTGCATGTATGTATTTTTCTCTACTTATATATAATAGTAGACCACTATTTGCTGCTGGCTATTACATTTATTTATTTAATTTTTATCCCACCTTTATTATTTTCATAAATAACTCAAGGTGGCGAACATACCTAATATTCCTTACTCCTCCTATTTTCTCCACAACAACAACCCTGAGAGGTGACTTGGGCTGAGAGAGAGTGACTGGCCCAAGGTCACCCAGCTGGCTTTCATGCCTAAGATGGGACTAGAACTCACAGTCTCCCCTGCTGATTTTTTCTTCTTCTCACTAAGTGACCTTTCTTTCTTTCCTTCACAAAAACAACAATGAAATAATTGCTCTGTTGGTCAAAATTGCTCACTTCCAAGGGTTTCTAAATGGCAAACATCTCTTTTTCTCTTTTGAAAAACTAGCAAATGATAGATGATTTTGTGTCTTCCCCATTACTTTTGTTTGGCTTTTTACTTCCAGAAGCTAATGCATTTTTCCTTTGAAAACACATATTGACATGCAGCAAATTGTCCCATTGGCCAATTGTTGCCCTTTCCCATGAGGCTTTGGGAATGACTAATGTTTTCCTCTCTTATATCTGCCAAAGTGCTGAACTGCCACCAGACCTGTACCAGAGAAGCATCTATTTCATTTGTTAGAGAAAACAGGGAGTGAAGACTCCTGGATAATCATATCTTCACTTCTGTGATCACAAAAAATATAGTTCCTCTTAGCTGTCCCTTAACTACAACAGGGCTTAAATAAGAATAGTATTTAATGATACAGCAAAAGGTAACAGCAAATATTTTTTGCTTCCATGTACTTAATATATGAGAGCTAGTTTGGTGTAGTGGTTAAAGCACCAGGATAGAAACCAGGAGACTGTGAATTCTAGTCCCACCTTAGGTATGAAGCCAGCTGGGTGACCCTGCACTCATTTTTTTTCTTGAGATGACAGTGTCACCACTGAATGGAAGTGATTCTCAAGGTTTTATGGAACTGTGTTTTACAACCTAACCTGAAAATACTGGGGAATAAACACATGCAAAACATGTTTTCTGCAACTGGGCTATGCCTCCTTCCTGCAGTTATGCTGACTTGAATAAAACTATAGTGTAGGTGAGTGTGTTCCCTAAGTATTTCCTTATATATGTTTATGTTTATCCATGATCATTTTTATGTCTAGAGCAAAGAAAGAAAGCCTGCTATTCAGCAGATGATCTACACTGCAGCTTATAGGATGACAACCAAGATGGGTCACCTGCAGAATGTCGCCTAGACACTTTATTTGGAGAACATCACATAGGCTAAGTTTGTGCCCCAGTAATGGACAAACACCACTGTGAAACTCTTACCACTCATGTCAGAATGTTCAACATCCCATATAATCAATCAGAAGAACCCATTCCTATAGCATAGAGATATTCTAGCAGTATTAAGATATAGGACTGAGATTTGATAGAAACATAATCAGAAAATATTTTCATAATTTAGGAAAGAGGTAAAAAAATACCCTTTTTAGTTTGTGCATTTGAGGCACAGATGTGGTGCTTTGATGACTGCTATTTGAGTATATCTGATCATTTTATTTTTAGTTGTTTTTATGAAGTGCTGTTTTTATGTTGCTGATGGATTTTAATTGTTGTGAGGTGCTGGAGTAGTTGATTGGAGTGGCACAGAAGTACTGTAAGATAAACACATTTACATCTTGCAGTCCAGCATCTTCAGATATTGAAGTAACTTCTGATGGTCTGCGCTGAGCCTCAATTATCTTTGAGAATTCTTGGAAAATTGGCCAGAGAACCAGAGGGCAAACTTTCCTCTCTACAAAAACTGGAACATTATAGGAAATATGGACCAATTGGTTTGATGTTAATAATGAATAGGAACATATCCTATTGTTTTCCCTTTCTAGGGAAATTGCATACTCAAGATAGTATAGCTTAATACATAAAAGGGTGAACAAGAAAGTCCATTAGAATAACAAATGGAACAGATTTATGTAAGCTCACTGACAAATCTTTATTCTTTCATACTTTCTCTCCACATAATGTTTCTAATCCCAAGGTGTTTGGATGCATAATTTGCCACTTAGGGACGGGCCACTTAGATCATTACACTACAGAGCCTGGATGGAAAAGCCACCACTGATACCTCAGCAGAACTGTAATAGATTCTCTGGCATGAAATGTAACTTATCCCCACCCACCCCGCCCCTTATTATACCAAATCTGTGCTGAAATCCTTATGTTCAGTATATCTTTGTGCTGTTCACCTTTATGTGGACTGTAAGTCCCTCTCCCAACCTTGATTCATGCATCACATCCATCACTGATACCAACAAGGCACAGTGTCAGGGTAGCCTTACTTCGAATAAGACACGGACTCACTTAGAGGATCTAAGGATTTCCGAGTTTATTGAAGCAGAATGCATACGGAGAAAAAGACGGGAATGTGGGTGTGGTATCAGGGTATCTCATTTATACCCTGGTGGCAGACCTTGTTCTCCTCCACCCCCTATTGTCCCCCAAGCCAGGTCCGGATGGGTGATTAGAGTTGGTATGGGTCTGACGATGGGCGATTCGGGCGATCTCCGACGTTTCCCTTTGTCTCCTTGCCTTCATCCGGTGCAGGTGCATCCCCCGGGGTAATGGGTGGGAGTTCCCCCGATCTGTTAATGGTTTCCAGGTCCTGTCCGAGGTGCGCTTCTATTGTCCTGGTGATTTATTTATGGGTTTGGGTGCTTAAGGGATGATGTGTGTGTGTTTAAAGGATAATGGTTATCCCTTCCTCTTTCCTGATGTGCATGTTACCCATTGTGATGCACTTATGCCTTGCAACGGGGAACATGACACACAGTTTATAATAAGTATTTTATTTCCTTAGTGATTGCTCACTTACAGGTTACACATGTACAGTTTGAAAAACCAGACTTATAATTTGAATTTCTTGCCTAATTGCCCCTACTCAGTTATGATTAAAACGGTGCAAAGTGTAAAGATAATGAGTGGCCAGCCATGCCTCCCACCTGTCAAAATGAAAGCTGATGGGAAGATATTAGGAGCATGGGTACATTGCTAGGGAGAAAGCTGAATGAAGAGCTATTAGCTCCTTCTCCCCTCTTGTCTTATATTACTCAGCAGAACAATATACTAAGCTCTAGCCAGTGATTTTCAATTAATCCCGATCTGGATTATAGTTTTTACTTCTTTTCTGAAATGGAGACACTGGGACAAATTGTTTTCTTCTAGCCTCAGGAATGTTATCTTCCGATATGAGTCTTCTGCTATGTGTTCTTCTATCCAAATAAGAAAGCAGGCAATTAATCATTGGGATTTATTTATTTATGTGTGGAGTCCTTGGTGCTTTCTGAGCTTGGCTGGCTGCTTGCAGACATTTCATGACCCAACTAGGTAACATCATCATTGCGAGTGAGTGTGGGGTTTTCCCTGTTTATATACAGTAGCTTGCCCTGCCTGTGTTGGTGGGGCTGTGGTTTTCTCCTTGGTAGTTCCCTGATAAAGAGAAAATCACACTCCCTCCCTTGAGAAGGAGAAATGCTTATCAAAATGTGGTAAGGTATAAAATGGCTGCTACCAGGTTTAGGCCCAGGCTCTAGATTCTTTAACACTTTTATTAAAGAGTTAATAAAGATAAAGAAATTGAGATAATGCCTATCAAATTTGCATGACACAAAACATGATGAGATAGCTACAGTAATATCCAGAAAGACATAAATATTGTTCAAGACAATCTTGATGAAGTTAAATAAATGGACTGAAAATGGCAGGATGAAATTCAAGAGACAAATGAAAAATTATTCAGCCAGGAGCACTCTACATGGGGCTACCCTTGAAGTGTATCTGGAAGCTTCAGCTGGTCCAGAGTGTGGCAGTGCAGAGTTATTGGTGCTGTAAAATCGGCACATGTGACACCACTGTTATGTGAGCTGCATTGGCTAGTTTGCTTCTGGGTCCAATTGAAGGTGTTGGTTTTTACCTTTAAAGCCCTACATGGCATGGGACCAGGCTACCTGAGGGATTGTCTCATCCCCACAACATCGACCCACCCCACCCAGTCAGGCAGAGTGGGCATGCTACGGACCCCATCAACAAAGGAATTTCATCTAGCAGGGTCCAGGAGGCGGGCCTTCTCTGCAGCAGCTCCTGCCCTTTGGAATATCATGCCCCCAGAGTTGAGACAGGTTTCCTCGCTCCCAGACTTCCGGAAGAAATTGAAGACCTGGTCCTGCCACCTTGCTTGGGATGGGGAGGATAACAGCTCCACCTGGGGGTGGTTGGTGCCAGAGCACCCCTATTGATCAGGATTCCATCTCCCCTTGGATTTAATATTTATTATCTTATTTATGTTTTTAAAACTGTGACTGAGGCTTAGATGTTTTATTATCTTTTTTATTGTAAACCCCCCAGAGTCCCACATTGGGGGAGAGGGGCAGTAATATAAATCTAATAAATAAATAAATATTAAATGCACAAGAATAGAAGAAGAGATTCTCTACCTAGCTTGGCAATAGTACTTGTGAAAAAGGTTCTGGAGAAGTAGTTGATTGTTGACGGAATTTGCATCAACAGTATGATGTAGCTGCTTGGACGGCCAATAAATAAAGGCAAATGAGATTTCAAGCCATATCAACAGAGGTACTGTATGCTTTTTAAATCATAGAAAGTAACAGATCCACTTTATTCTGCATTAGTCAAATCCCATTGTGTTTGACTGCTATGATCTAGTGTGGGCACTGCACTTCAGAAAGGAATCTGCTAAAGTCAATCAGGTTCAAAGAAAGTCAATAGAAATTATGAGGGAAACTGGCAGCATCCATTTGATACCTTACCACAATTTGATAAGCATTCTTTGAGTATGATATTTGAGTCAGTGATGCATCTATATAATTATTGTGTTTCTATGGGGGAAAAAAACTGTTGAACAGTAAGTTTGGGGGTTGACAGTGGAACCCAGTTCCCTAGAGAAGAGATGCACTCCCTATCATTGGATGTATTCAGGTAAAGGTTAGATAGCCATTTGTTCAGGATGCTTTAATTTAAATTCCTGCATTGGCCCCTTCCAACTGTAGGATTCTAGGAAATCTTCCAAAACAAATAAAATGATCTCAAATTATTTTTTAAAATATAAAATAATCCAAAAGCTCAGGGAAAATATCAGTTTCCATGACTTGTCTACTTTGCCTTGTTCCCACCATGCCTTGACTATTCTGGAATCCACACACACAGAGTTAGTGCTTTGAAAACCCCATTTCTCCTTCTTTTCTTTCTTTTGAAACAGTAGAACTTACAATGATACCCACATAGAAAGGGAGGATCTTTCCAATCCAGCCTTATTTTTCTATCATACTGACACTGTGGATTGTAAACCATTAGCCTTAGGTCACATCTACATGGTAAACAATAGTATTTCTCTCACACTTGTTTTGTAATTAAAAAAAACAACCCCCTGCACAATGTAGGAATCCACTATTATGGGATGCCTCATAGATGGTTAAACACCTCCAGTGAAGGAAAATCCATTACTTTCTGGAGCAATCTTACAGTTAGGATTTTTTTTCCTGCTATCCATTTGAATTCTATTTCATTTTAACTTCTTAATCCATCTTCTGGAATAAGTTTGAACAATTCTACCCATCTTTCCTTCAGGTTCTTGAAAATAAATACAGTAGACTCTCAGTTAACCAGAACTCAAGCAACTGGCACAAAAATCGAACCAGAAAAAAAACAGCACTCTCAAGCAACCAGGGGGAAAAAATGGCACTCTCAAGCAATCTGCAAAAAAACCCCTTTATTTCTCTGCTGCTATCTAGTGGGTATTAGGGTTTAATAGTAACTCTCAAGTAACCAGAAACTACATTTATCTGGCATTTACCAATCCCCATGTGTGCTGGTTAACTGAGAGTCTACTGTATCATGTCTCCCTGCAGTTTTCTTTCTCCAGACTAACGGTATTGAATGCAACCATTCTTCATAAGGTTTTACTCTGTGGCCCTTTATCATCTTGGTTGCTGTCCTATGAATACAGAATTTGTTGGGTGCAATCTAACCAGTGGAGATAGGACTGATCACTACCACCTCCTCCTTCTTTTCTTTTTCTTTCTCACCTCTCTTCTGCAGGCCTTTGTACTGGAGCAGATTTTGTGAAGATCACTGGATTCTTGTGCTAAAAGGACACAATTACTAACTACAATAACTAATGGGTTTTTATAAACATTTTATTAATTTATTTCCTGTTTTTTTCTCTCAGAGCTCAAGCCATTATACATGCACAATTATTTGAGGTAGGCATGTTTATTACATAATATAAAGGAAGAGGCAGGCTGTTGGCCTTTCAAGTAAAGTTTAAGGGATCCAGTTGACAAATCATGGTTAGTTAAATATTTGATACCAAATCTCTCTAGCAGGATTAGAAGGAATTAGTTATCCATGTCAATTATAGAATTTAGCAATAGAATGGCTACTTTTGCCAAATTTCCCTTTGAGTGCAATTAAAGTCTGGGCTCAAAGCCTATTCAGATTTCATCACCATTTTCTTTCCTTCTGCCAGCCAAGAGGTCAATTACTCACAATTCATCCAAGAAGCAATTTATTATATATACCAGGAAAAAAAAAAAACTAAAGCAATGTTGCCTTGAGCAGAACCAGTTGTCCCATATTCAACCACTTTCCATTTAATGTTGATTTTGGCTGTCAGGGACAAAGTGGTAAGTGATTTATTCTTACTTGACAAGACCACATAAACTATCAACCACTTGATTTGAGAAAGTAAAAAAAAAAAATCAATGTTAAAAGGAAAGCAGCCATGAGGAAGGTAACAAATCATTTAAAAGCATTTTGGTCATTGAATCCATGCTCCCATTTGAAACGATAATGGGAAAGGTTTGATTGTTACCATTATGAAGAGAATGCACCATTCATAACAGGATTGACTCAGTGTCTTTCTTCAACACAATTTTGTAAAGCCAAATGCTTTACGAAATTGTGTTGAAGAAAGACACTGGGTGGAGTGAGATAGAGATGGGACTGGAGTAAACTGGCTTCTGTTTCAGATATTTATCTGTTTCAGATAAAGAGAGCCAGTTTGGTCTGGTGGTTAAGGCAACGGGCTAGAAACCAGGAGACTGAGAGTTCTAGTCCCACCTTAGGCAGGAAAGCCAGCTGGGTGACTTTGGGGCAGTCCCTCTCTCTCAGCCCAACCTACCCCACAGGATTGGTATTGTGGGGAAAATAGGAGGAGGAAGGAGTATTATGTATGTTTGCCACCTTGAGTTATTTATAAAAATAATAAAGGCAGGATAGAAAATAAACAAACATTCTACAACCATAGCTGCATCAGGACTCTGTGTGTGTGTGTGTCTGTGTGTGTCTGTGTGTGCATGTGTGCACACATGCACATGCCTTTGAGTCAGTTTTTGACTCCTGGCAACTGCCTGGACTAGTCCCTCCAGTTTTCTTGACAAGGTTTTTTGGAAATGGTTTGCCATTTTCTCCCTCCTAGGGCTGAGAGAGAGTGACTGGCCCAAGTTCACCCAGCAGGCTTTGTGCCTAAAGTGGGACTAGAACTCCCAGTTTCTAGCCTGATGACTACACCAAACTGGCTCTCATCTCATCAGACATCTCATCAGGACTACTGCTGAAAAACTGGAGTAATGTGAAATGTACTTAAAAAACAACAGCAGCCAAACATCATAAACAATTTTATCAGCGGCAAAATATTCTTAAGAATATAGGTAGCAGCTTTATACCAGATCTGCCCATTGGTCCACATAACTCAATATGCCAACTTTCTCCAGCCTGGTGGTCCCTCATGTAATATTTTGGACCAATATTTCCTATCTGTCCTAGCTTGTATGAATGATGGGCAGACTAATGGGAGTTTCAGTCTGTATCAGTTGACACAATAATAGCACATTGGTACCCAAGGGCTATTAAACTCAAATGACCTAAGCATAGTCATGTCAGAGAAAAGCACAATGATAGGCTCACCCAACCTGAAGGCCTCATGCCCAGGAGAACTTCTGGGTCATCAAGGATTTATGAAATGCCACCAGGATTGGGGCCAAACAAATCTCAGGGGTGTGGTGTTCCAAAGGGCAGGCACTTTGATAGAGAAGGCCTGCTTTCTGGGTCCTGCCAGATGGTACTCCTTAGTAAAGTAAAGGGACCTGGAACATGGCTACCCTACAGAATCTAGTGAGCTGGGAAAAAGCAATCAGAGAAAGGTGGTCCCACAAATAACCTGAACCCGTGGCATGAAGGGGTCAGGTGGGAACCAGCACCTTGAATTGCTCCCAGAATGGTGGTATGCTGCAGCCACTTCATATTGGCTCACAAGAGCCAATTGTTGAATTTTCTGGAATTTTGTGAGCTGCTTGACAGCAGAGCCATGTTACAGCCATGACTCCTAGTTCAGTTAGAAACTAGCTAGTTCATTTCTACTTCTAGTTCAGTTCTAGGAACTAGCCTAGTTCAGTTCTAGATCAGCTATTTGGCAGCTATTGACACAGTATGGCAGCAGCAGTGGAACCAGCAGAGCTGGTTGTTAAACATTTATTTTTTATTTATTTTATTTATTTATCACATTTATATAGTCACCGATCTCACATAGTGACTCTTTACCAGCACACCACTGATCCAGAACCCTACTGGAGCCAGTGCAAGTCATCAAGCAGTGGTGTAACATGGTTGTGCCGAAGTACACCTATAACTGCCTGCACTGCAACATTCTGGACCAGTTGCAGCTTCTGAGTGGTCTTCAAGGGCAGCACCCTATAGAACATATTACAGTTGCCTGTTTGGGAGGTGGCCAAGACATGAGTGACTGGACAAATATTGGCAAATAGCTGATACAAAGATAGGTATTAATTCCAGCTGGCTGGCTGGCTGGCTGGCTGGCTGGCTGGCTGGCTGGCTGGCTGGCTGGCTGGCTGGCTGGCTGGCTTATTCATCCATCCATCCATCCATCCATCCATCCAACCATCCATCCATCCATTCATTCATTCATTCATTCATTCATTCATTCATTCATTCATTCTTCACATTTCTTCACCAGCCATCTTGCCAAAGCATCTCTTATATACATGTCAAATTACTTTAGCTATACATATATCAAACTACAATTAATTTAAAACATATCAGAAAGCAAAAGACAGTAAGACAAGCTATTGGGACAGATATAGACAGACAGACACACAAACACACAGAGAGAGAGACAGTTTGGACTAGTGGTTAAGGCATCAGGCTAGAAACCAGGAGACTGTGAGTTCTAGTCCCGCCTTAGGCACAAAGCCAGCTGGATGACCTTGGGTCAGTCATTCTTTCTCAGCCCTAGAAAGCAGGCAAGGGCAAACCACTTCTGAAAAACCTTGCCAAGAAAACTGCAGGGATTTGTCCAGGCAGTCTCTGCGAATGGATTAATACACAAACACACACACACACACACACCAATAATACCAATATCATAATCTCATCAAGCATTTCATTCATAAGAGTCCATCAATAAGCATTCTTGTCCACATCAAACAGGAAAAGATACACATAGAATCATAGTAACAGTAAGCCACCGTTCATATTATTATTTGAAATAATCCTGCAGAAACTATGGGGACTAATGTCTCCTTGACCTCTTGTTTGATGCCCACTAATTTCCCCATTCCGCTCAATTTTGAAAAAAAGTATTCTATCAGTATCTATCTATCTATCTATCTATCTATCTATCTATCTATCTATCTATCTATCTATCTATCTATCTATCTATGCAATACTATTTATTTGCTTTGGGTAGAGGCTGGTGTGGTAGGAACAAGTGATCCTCAGGCTAGAGAGAACAAGTATGTAAACATTTTACTGTTGTTTCCCAGTATTTCTTAACTCATAAGTTAATGAAGAAAAAAGAAACTAGAGTTCTCCTGGCTTAGACCCAGCTCTCTGGAAATGGCTCTAACGCTGGGAAGGTTGGAAGGAAAGAGGATGACCAGCAGCAAGGTGGATGGACCAGCAGCAAGGGGCATAACTGGAAGACCTGAAAGACCAGGTAGGGACAGATAGTCATGGAGGAAATCTATCTATGTGGTCTCTAGGAGTCAAAAATGACTTGATGGCACATAATCAGTTAATCAATCTCCTGCCTTACAGACTTGCTGCTTGCTATAATATAGGGCTGAGAGATAATTACTCATACTCATTCCAAATCCTTAGTAAGTGAAGTATGATGTCTTTAGAAGAGCAGGAATTTGTGTTTAGTTTTACCAAATCAGAGACAGCAATGCTTCACAGTTATGGATTTTATTCAGGTGACATTTTTAAGGAACCAATGCAATTTGTATTTCCCAAACTAATACAAGCATTGGAACATGGTCATTCTTCATTTTTCACATTTTCTCTGAATGTTTTAACTTGGTTCTTGGTCTTATATACAAAAATGAATATAAAATAGTACTTTTCATGTGAAATGTCTATAAAAGAGGACATAAACTGATAATGAAAATTAACAAAAGCAGTGGTAAAATGTGTGAACATTTTCTGAGAAAAATAATGTGGTTTTTGGAGCGTTCTGAACCCCTGGATGAGGAAAAACAATTTTTATTTGGTAAATCAGTTTGAGCCCTAGTGGATAATGAGACTTCTACAATTGTTCTCTACCCCTAGTGCTGCCAGTGATTTCACCCTACAGCAACTTCCCCAAGAAAATTATATGTTGACAGCCATATTTCAAAATTAGTTAATTGACAGATTGAGACAATTAAAACTGAAAAGGAAAACAGCAAACAAGAGGGGGGGAAAGCAATTCAGTGAGCTGTGACATTTATATATCAGGTTAAACTGGTTGAAAATGGAAAATTTATGTTCCAAGGTTATAAAGACACTAAAAGATTCTATTTAATTATTCCTGAGTAGAGTAGAGATGTCCAGAAAGAGCATGATATGAGGACTAATGGGCCAGCGAAATGCAAAGTACCATTCAGGACTAGAGTAATTGGGCAGAACATAGAAAGAGAGTGGGATAAATGATTACTTCATTAATTTTAAAATTACAGGGCAAGATAAGGCAGGCACTATCAGACTTATTAAGGGAAAAAGTAGCTAATCAGCAGAACTGGAATGTAGGGATGTGTTCCAGTTCCTACCAGTTTGATTCAAACACATGCTAAAATTCAATACAAATTTATAAATTAATCTGCATTAATCATAAGATTTTGTTATTATTTAAGGGGATTTCCAATTTACTATTACTTGAAGCATAGCAATAGTGTGACAAGTAAAAGTCCAGATTTTTATCTGAGAAAGTCACTTGCAGAAACGTATTTTATCAACTTTGGGAATCTAAAAAAAAATCTAAAAAAACCCCCTACATTTGCATAATTACCATTGGACTGTCAGAGCAGTTCACTGAAAATAAAATGCATTTTTTTTTTTTTAAAAGCACATGTTGCTTAAAAGATTCCAGTGAATTAAAAAATGGTGACCTGGCATTGGTGAAATCATAATTTGATAGGTATGGAAGGAGATAATTTGGGACGAGAACATCTCTTAAATTGAACTTTATTCCAGCTGATAACTTTTCCCATGTTTAAAACTTTATTATATGTTGAGTACATAACTCAGTTCATGGTTTTAAGGAAAGTCTTCTTCAGTTATTCTATGATTGTTGATTCTACTCTGAATTGCACTGATTCTATATTAAGGCTGATGTACTAAAAGTGGGGCAGGGGCATCTGTGGAGGGTGGTCAAAGTATCAGATGGTGAAAGCAGTATCACACCACTGTGGGGCAAACTTCACTCTTTCTGAATACACATCATGACATTGCCTACACATGTAAAAGGGGGAGAGCTTGTGGCCCAATGAGACAATGTTGCTTTCATCATTTTGTTGAATATGTCAGATCCTGTGGCTGCCTTCTGAGTAGGGGCTGATCCAGGTTAAAAAATGTATACTAGAAGGACAGAAATGAACAGCTTGTGGTATTGGTGGCCCACATGTTTCCTGAACCCTTTCACTGCAGCCTCCAGAGTCTTTTACTCATGTCATCTGTACCAATCAGCTAGAGACACTAAAATCAGGAATAGGGGCTTTCATTGCTTGCTTTACTGAATTTTTCAGAAGAACTAATCCAGAGAGTCAACAAGATTTATTACATACATAAGCAGGCCAAGGTAGTTGAACAACAGTACAAGATCATAGGAATGCCTAATCAACAAATAATAGAAATAACCCAATATACTACACCTTCCAGCTGTTCTACTGAATTTTAGTTTCCCACCACTTTCAGTGAGAAACACACCAAAGATGTAACATAAACCAAAAATAGTCTTGATGAAGTTTTAAACAACAGTGAAGTAACCCAGCCTTCCCCACCAAAACAAAGAACCAAAAAAAGACAAAATGTTATTCCTGCCCACAAACATGACCCAACCATACTGTATTAATGCCATACTTACTGAAGCCCTCAACCCCCCTAAAAAAATCATTAAATGAAACCCCTGCCCCAACTAAGGTTGCTTACAGCAGGTACAGAACATACTTTTCAAATCAGCTTTTGGAAAACAGCAGCAGAAAGATATACTGATGTAGGCTTTCACGGATGGCATCAAAGAAGCAGTGATGAGCTTTCAGGCTGAATGGCTGCAGTTTCGTTTTCTTTTGTTCTGGCATTTGTCAGAAGCTGTGGCTGGCATCTTCCATTTTGAAGAAAAATCAGAAGTAGTAGAACATGCTCCAGTTCAAAGACACAGAGGTACCGGTGAACACATCAAACCATCATGTGCAACTACATAGAGAAGCCATTGAGGTCCATAAACATTCCAACAGTGTCAACAGAAAAGAGGAGAGTTTGAAAACCAATGAAGCACAGATCCCAGCTTTAAGATTAGAAGATTAAACAGCCCTTATCTAATCAAAAAGAATCTGCAACAGCCTCACCAGAAGGAACACCTAGCAGCATCCTGGCTCAAAAACAGTCCAATCAGGAACCAGCTTTCTTGAAATTCTCCGAAATAAACCAATCAGAGGTCCACTAACACAAGGAACCAATCAGCAGCCTGGCCCAAAGACAGACCAGTCAGAAAATAGTCCTCTTAGACTTTCTTCAAAATGGACAGATCAAATGAGGAACCAATCAGGAACAAGTTTCCTTGGACTCCTATGACATGGACCAATCAGAGATCGGCTTGCCAGGTTCAAATACAAGAGCTCAATCTGCTGATTTCAGTTGCCTTTAAGCTTCTGAGAAGTACACTACAAAGAACTCATTCTGTCTCTGAAGTGTCAGGACAAAAGAAAATTACACTATGGCCATTCAGCCTGAAAGCTCACACTGCTTCACTAACAGCAGAAAGTTTTTACCCCTCTGACCATTATTCTGAGGTTCTTGGATTGATGTGATTGGCCACTGAGTATCACAAAACAATGGATTGGAGGGAGGGTTGCCTTGACCTAGTAGGGCTGTTCTTATTTCAGATTTTAGTTCCAATATGTAGATGATCAAGAATGGGACAGACAGGAGACCCAGCAGCATTCTCTTTACGCACATTCATTCCCTAGGACAGCTAGAGTTGCCAGCATGCAAGACCCATCAGATAACAGAACATCAAAGAAACATATCAACCCTGTTCATCACATGCAGTGAAAAATTGTGTTTTCAATGTGGCTTATTCCATACTGTATTTAGGATGCAATCTGAAAATACTGGGATCCTAAACCATGCAGGTGTTCCTATGAGACACCTATTAGAATCTGGGGCTACTACCCTGGGAACAATCTGATTAATTATTGAAATGTATTGTTCATAAATATTTAGAATCAGGAAAGAAAGCTGGGATGTTATTGAAGAATGGTCTTCAAAAAAATTGGTTGGAATTGCTTCCAGGTAAGATGTAATTTACTGAGACAGAATCTCTTCAATGTCAGTTATATAAATTTTAGGCATTGGTAACTGAATAGCAAATTATTAATTTCCTGGAAAATATTGAAATGGAAGAGATCTCTCAGAAAGATAAAAAGTATGCTGGCATAATGATTGACTTTACAAGAAATTACAGAGACACTTCAGTTTATAAGAGTCCCTCTTTTGGGGGGAGATGGGTGGTGGCAAAATTTGATGAATAATGAATGAATTAATTAATTAATTAATTAAAAAACCTGGGGAAAGCCCCTGGACCAGATGATTTCCAGTTGAATGGCATAAACTTATTGGCACATACAGTATATTGTTAGAGATCAAATCAACCATTTAATCTTTCTATATTTCCTTTATTTTTCTATATTACACTAATATTAAAGCCTGGGGAAAAAACACTAGATATACTAGCCATAGAGACATATTATTATTAAAATGAATGCTAAAATATTAACTACACGATGGCTGTTCAGCATGGGACTGTGTTTTCACAAGTGGCCTCTCTTCAGCTATTAATTTTTTCCACCCATCTCAATCTGCTGGTTTTGGTTCTTTTGTTTGGTTAGGTTTTTTTTTGGGGGGGGGAATTTTAGTATTAAAAATAATTGTAAAAAGATACAATTTCTCTGTCACTGTAGTGTCACAGAAAGGTTGCTGTGAAAGCATTTTTCCATATTTTGTTTCCATATCATATTTTCTGATTTTGTCATGTTTTGTGGTGGAAATTTCAAAACATATACTTACACAATCGAATCAGTGCAACTAAAGTGTAACTGTGTCATCTGAAATGGGAAATGCTAGCATGAGGACTTCCAGAAAATGAATATTTGGGCATATTATAAATATTTCTGTGGAAGATATAACCATTATAAATGTTTGATTTTTCACAACAGAACTAGAGATATCAGTGCTGAATATTTCGTTCTCTGCAAATACTCTTATTTTACTTTAATTGCTTGTTGGCTATATGAGAATTCTAATCAGAATCAGAAAGTAGATGTGATGATTTCATAGTTACCAAATTTGGCTATGATTGAAGAGATAATTATTGAATATTTTATTGAATATTATTAGATATTATTGAAGGGAAGTCAAAAGCAACTGTAAGAGGTGTGCTGGAGGCAATGGTAAGTGAAACAATTTGGAAGAGGTCTTTAAAAAGCATTGCTTTTTTTTAAGCATTGTTTGAAATATTTGCAAAAACAACAACTTGTTTATTTCTGTCTTAATCTCACCCAGTACCTTTGCATCTGCAAAAGGACTAGATATACAAATCATAGAAGGCGCTCCTATTATTCCCCAAAGATTTCCTCCATCTTTGTTTAATCATAAGTAGTACTTGACTAGCCTTAAGACTTCCTAACAAATAAAACTGTGTTACATCACTTATTTTAATAAACTTTTGAAATGCTGTACAACTCCTCCCACCCATAGCTTTTATTATCTAATGTCAAAGAATTATTTGTTTACTAAAAAACTACTCAATTAGCCTTAAGTGATGGTCAGCACCCTCTGTTGCTTTGAGGTTCATTTTTCATTTACTGATATTGCATATTCTCAGCACATCATTTCTGTTTTGTTCTGTTCTGTTTTTCCCCAAAAAGTAAGATACAAGAATCTAATATATACTTGGTGTTTGATGATCATGATGATATGATATAAGATATATGATGACCACCAGGCTTTTGGTCTTTTAGCAGTAATGTAGCTAATCTTCCTAACATTTCAGTAAAAAAGCCACATCTACTATATTAAATAATAACTTTTTTTATAAATATGAAACATTCTAATTTTGTGTCTGGCTGCAGCCACATACAGCAGCATCCAATCTGCTTCTGATCAAAGTGTCCGTGCTGACCCACTTGCTCTGTTTCCATTCATATCTGGTTGACAGAAGGCCAAACTTTGTTTTATCTATTTATTTATTATTCAGATTTAATTACCACCCATCTCCCCCAGAAGAGGGACTCTGGGCGGTTTACAGTAAAATCAGACTACGACCATAAACGTTAAAACCTCATAAAAATCAAACACATTACACGTTACATTTGCTAAGCAGCTTGAGATGTAAACAAAGATGGTTCTCGTAGTAATAGTTCTGGAAACTACTAGTCTGTGTAGTGCAGTTGAGATCATCGTGCAGGGACAAGTGTGTTAGGGAAATTTTACCCTTTGTTCTCCAAAGAAAGAGAAATTAAAAAGGGAGAGGCAGAAGAGAGAAAGAAAAAACGTTTTTTTGGAAAACACACACACAGACAATTGGAGGGAAAGAAAACAACAAAACCTGTTATATTGTAGATAAAAAATAGAGTCCCCCTTTTAGGGGGAGATGGGCGGTAATAGAAATGCGAATAATAAATGAAATAAATAAATAAATAAATAAATAAAATATTCAGCCTTCTCTTTAAACACATAATTAGATCTTGACCAAGTGGAATAACATTGACCTGTCTTTCCATTACATCACTAGAAAGCAAGTTCATGTGCAAAAGTGAACACAAGACTGTAAATCTGGGTGGCATTTTCTTCCTAGCATTGAAGAGTATTCATTTTTGCTGCCTACCCTTGCTTCCCTCGATAAACTTTTTTTTATATATAGTAATAAGTTTTATATAATAATAAGTGTAATATTAGTTATATTAATATTAATAATAAGTTTAGAGGGACAATCTTTTATCTGATAGCTTGTCCATAGTGCTCAGATTTGAAAGGCAGGAATGGACAACATTGCCCTGTATTCACAACCCTTCAGGTGTGTTTTCCTAATGTAGTTTTAATGTGTTTTCCCAGTTAACATCCCCTCAGCCACTTCTATCTGCTTTGGATTCCACATTTTACTTCATGACAAGCTAAGCTAAGCAGTTAATTGGCTATTTCACAAAGGCCCCTCAACTGAATCATCAGTTACCACGGCTTCTGATTTCTTCTTCCTCTTTTCAGGAGCGTTTATATGATTATGATTATAACAAGTGCCTTGTAAACAGAAGGTTGCCGGCTTGAACCTTGGCAGAAATTATTTTAACTAGTATTTTTCTTTCTCTGAGTTACTTGCTTTTGCCTGAACTTAAAAAAAAAAAGTCCCTTTTTTTCCCAGTGTACCCTTTCATCATCTCTGCAGTAGCCCCTGCCCTTTGGAACATCTTGCCCCCAGAGGTGAGGCAGGACCCTTCACTTCCGACTTCAGGAGGGCCCTGAAGACTTGGTTCTACCATCTCGCGTGGGGCAGGAAGGTGGGCAGCCATTCATGGGGGTGGCTCGCGCCTTAGAGCCCCTCCCACCTGATTAGAATTTTCTAGCTTCTTGGATTTTACACTTATTTATATTGTATTTTATATTTGTAAATTGTTTTATTTTTATAGGATTTTAATTGTTTATTATTATAGTTTTAATTTTATTGTAAACCACCCAGAGTCCCTCTTTTGGGGGAGATGGACGGCAGCAAAATTTGAATAATAAATAAATAAATAAATAAATAAGTAGATTCCTGTAGTCCAGTGTTTTTCAACCATGGCAAGCTTGGGATGCTGGCTGGGGAATCCTGAAAGTTGAAGTCCACACACCTTAAACTCGCCAAGGTTGAGAAACACTGGTCTAGTCCTTCTCCCAATCCATCTTAGCACAGCCTTGTTCAGAGTCTGCATCTCACAACTTCCCTCAAACTTCCCAACTTCTGCTTTTACTTTCTCAATTAAAAAAAGAAAACCTTTTCTGCAAAAGTTCATATCTCATTTCTGTTCCCTACCCTTAATAATTTACAAGGGAGCCATTACTTGATGTTCCTAAGTTGATGCATACTCTGTTTCTTTAATTCTGCAAATTTATTTATTTGTTTGTTTGTTTGTTTGTTTGTCATATTTCTCTGCCACCCAACTCGCATGAAATGACTCTGGGAAGCTTACAGATGATAAAAATGACAAACCTCTAAAAACACTACAATATAAATATAAATACAGATACAAATATAAAAATATAAAATATAAAATATATATTTGTATCTGTATTTATTTATGTATTATGTATTATTTATTTATAAAGTTATTTATAAATTAAATTGCTTCTGCAGTTTCATAAATATGATAATTTCAGACAGCAAACTATCCTTCAGAAGAAAAAAGAGAGGACAATAGAGAGGAGGAATCTTTCTAGTATTGGCATTACATTCCCATAGATACCCAAGTTTTGGGATAACTTGAGTGAGAGCAAGTATGTAAAAATATGTAAAAATCTACTCTCCTAAGCAACATAGCTCTGATTTTGGAAAGGAAAATTAAATGGAGAGTCTTATTCACCTATCTCCTCTGTCTCGTTTCCCTAAATCACCTGAGTGAAAAGCCTTTAAAAATAAACATATGTCCTCAATTTTCTGCAACACATTTTTATGCTGTTGATGCTGTGAGAACAACTGGAAAAAAATATGCAGCAGAAAAGAGGGAAGAGAAGGCACAGTAGTTAAAAGCACAAGCTACATTTCAGGTGCTTTCAACAAAACCCCCTCATCCCCCTTCTGACATACACAACCTCATTATACTGTGAGGTTTCCATGGGGCTGGAAAAGCTGAGCCAATTCACTTTTGACCAGTTGTTGCTCAAAGGAGATACTGCAAAGTTTACCTGCTCTCCAAATTCAGAGGAAATGAATATGGAGAGGAGGTATATTTCCATAAATGGTAATTCCCACCTCATTCTGTATCCTACCTCTACTGGACGATAAGGTTCTAGAGCACCTTGGTTTTTCCTTCCCAGACATCCAAGTATCATTTTTTCTGCTCCTTTCATATAGTCATTTTTTTTCCTGCAAAAGGATACAGTGAGGGAACAAGAGGACAAGTGTGTGTGGCCCTGGCTGAAGGGCTATTTTTTCCACTTAAATTGGCTAGTAAACTGATATTTCTTCATCCTCCTTCTTTACTTAAAGAAAACCCTAAAGTAGCAGCCATGTGGATACTTATACAGCAGTGTAAATGGGTAGCAGAATGAAAAAAAAAGATGAGACCAGAGTGTGTGTGGTAGTATCTGCAGACTCAGGGATAGCACAATTGGACACCTATTGTGGGACATGCTTCAGCAGATGAAACAGACGTCATCTGGTCCAAATTTTGGAACCATTTATTCATAGCAGAGGGCTAAGGCAAAGATGTGCATAGAACTCCCACAAATTCTTGCCTTCCTTAAAAACCCAGGGAAAAGATTATACGAACAGGATTCAATTAACTGCATTTATACACCATTAAGGGAGAATGTAAAGTGGATGCAGTTGAGTAATTAGAGATCTACTTGTTGGAGATGCTTTAATTTGGATTCATGCATTCAGCAAGAGGTTGAACTCTATGACCTAAAAGACCTTTTCCAACTTTAGGACTCTATGATTCTGAATTATTCTAAAGGCAGGGACATCAAAGAAAATGCATCTTTACCCAACACAGAACTAAGCTGTAATATTCAATGGCATCAGATTTGGCAATTGCCTCCAATTTAGATTTTAAGGACAGTCTAGATAAATTCACAGAGAATGGAGCTATCAGTTGTTACTACTCTTTATGGCTGTGTGCTATCTTCCGAATCCTAAATTTAAGCTGCTGGACCACAACAACAGAAGAAGGCTCTCAGCTTCCTGTCCAGGCTTGTGAGCTTCTAGTGAACACATGTGCTTGGCCGTTGGGTAACTTAAAATGCTGGACTAAGTGGACAGTGGTCTTACAACCCCACAACTGCATAGATAACATCTAAAACAATACCACAGGGTCTCTCCATTCCATATGCCTATGGATACAAGCACCAGTGCTTTACAACTGCTAGTTCCAAGTATACTTATGGGCAGGATTCAAACCTCTTGTGCTCCTCACAACACTTGCTTGGAAGATAAGACAACAAGGAGGAACCCACATAACTGTAATGATTGCCTATTCCAATAAAAGGAGTCTCATCAGTAGTTACTAGAGAAAACTAAGTTATTGAATGAATAGTATGCAAAGTACGAAGAAAGCTGAGAATGAGCAAAAGCGCGCCAAATGCAAACTTAAAAAGCCTTGCTCCCGTTGCGAACCCTCCCCTCAGGCTAGCATAGCAACCACCCCCCCAGATGCTAGCAACCGTTAGAATCGGCCTGAGAAAGTAACCTTGAACAGCAGAGATAACCCAAACATACATTCCAGAAGATTACAAGTCAGCACAAAGGAAATTTACCAGCGTGGCCAGGCAGGCACGCAACTGCAGATATGACATGTGAAACGTTACGAGGAACCATAAACATCGGAACGGGAACATGACATACTGCCCCCCCACCAAGAAAAAAAAACGTAATTGTTAAGGCGCAGGTTTATCAGGGTAAGCAGCGTGAAACTGAGCAACCAAGTGGGGAGAGCGCACATGTTGTGCAGGGACCCACTCTGGATGAGAGAAATGCTTCCAGCGAATCAGATATTGCAGAGTGGAATGGAAACGTCTAGAGTCTAGTATTTCCTTGACTTCGAAATGTTGTTGACCATCAATCATTATGGGGGGAGGTGCAGCCGGCTCAGGATGCCAATGGGTAGACTCCACGAATGGTTTAAGCAAACTGCAATGAAAAACAGGGTGTAAGCGCTTGAGATTGTGAGGTAAGTCCAACTTAAAGGTAACAGGATTAATCTGAGCAACAATAGGAAATGGACCTATGAACTTGGGCGCCAGTTTTTTGGATGGTTGAGGGGATTTGATGTATTTGGTGGAAAGGTATACTCTATCCCCTATTTGAAAAAGAGGTTGTGGTGCCCTTTTTTCGTTGGCATGTCGTTGATAAGTGGCTTGAGCATCGGCTAAAGCTTGCTGTAGTTTTGGCCAGGAATCTGCCAGTTGTGAGGCCCAATCGGTCGAGGAGGTGGGCGAGGTAGACGGTGGAGGCAATTCAGGAATAGGGACAAAGTCATGGCCGAATACAGTACGAAAGGGCACCGCCCCAGTACTTTGATGCACAGCATTATTGTAAGCAACTTCAGCAAATGGCAGGAGGTCTACCCAGTTGTCTTGTTGATAATTAAAAAAAGCACGTAAATATTGCTCCAACGTGGCATTAACCGCCTCAGTATTTCCATCCGTTTGGGGATGAAAAGCCGTGGATAGCGCCTGTTTAGTGCCCAATAGTTTCATAAATTCCTGCCAAAAGTGTGAAGTAAATTGTGTTCCTCTGTCGGTCACCAAGCGGGCGGGGCTACCGTGTAATCTGTACACATGAACTAGAAAGAGGCGTGCCAGCTGTTGTGCAGATGGTAGAGACGCACAAGGGACGAAATGAGCTTGCTTCGAGAAAAAATCCTTAACAACCCAAATGACAGTCTTTCTCTGGCTAGGAGGTAGATCCACAATAAAATCCATAGAGATTTCCTCCCAGGGGTGGGAGGGATTGGCCACTGGCTGCACAAAGCCCTGGGGTTTCCCCCCTTTTCATTTTGCAGTAGCACAGACAGGGCAAGACTTGACATAGGCTTTTACATCTCGCCGGAGGGTTGGCCACCAGAACTGTCGACGCACTAGATGAATAGTTTTTGTAAAGCCAAAATGCCCAGCTGTTTTATCGTCATGAGACCTGAATAGCACGGTTTTGCGCAAGGTTACAGGCACATAGAGGCGATCATCTTTCCATGCCAAACCTTGCTTCAAAGTAACCTCACTCTGATTGTTTTGCAACCAAGTATCCGATTTCAACTCTGCCAGAAACCTTTGTTGCAAATCTGCAGGAACGGATACATGTATCGCGCTAGGACCGGCAGGAGTGTCAGGTTGCTGTGCTCGCATCTGACTGCGAGTAACTGCTGCTAGTGCCATTTGGGAATCTGTCCAGAGGGTTCCCACCACATCTGGGGCTGTTCCTGAATCCTGGGGTTGGCGCGACAGTGCATCAGCTAAAAAGTTTTTCTTTCCCGGAATGAATCTGAGTTTAAAATCAAAGCGGCTGAAGTACTGAGCCCATCGCACTTGCTTAGGGCTGAGCTTACGAGAGGCAGTAAGGGACTCCAAGTTTTTATGATCAGTCCACACTTCAAAAGGGTGTGCCGCCCCCTCCAATAGATGCCTCCAATTCTCCAAAGCGGCTTTCACCGCAAAAGCCTCCTTTTCCCAAACATGCCAGTGTCTCTCTGTCTCAGAGAATTTACGTGACAGATAAGCACAAGGCTTTAATTGTCCTTGCTCATCGCCTTGCAATAAGAGGGCACCAATAGAAAAGTCTGAGGCATCGACTTGCACCACAAATGGTCTGTCAGGATCAGGGTGTTGCAAGATTGGTTCAGAGGTAAACAGTTGCTTGAGTTGGTCAAACGCCTGTTGACAAGCAGGCGTCCATTTTAGGAGTGCCCCTGGATTCTTTGATTTGCGGGTGTCTCCCACACCCTTTGTTTTGAGTAATTCAGTTAGGGGTAAGGCAATCTCAGCAATTTTTTCTAAAAATGGACGATAGAAATTCGCAAATCCGAGGAAAGATTGTAGTTGTTTGCGTGTGCGTGGGGGCTCCCATACTAAAATAGCCTCAATTTTGGCAGGATCCATTTCAATGCCTTTATCTGAAATCCTATACCCCAAATAATCAATTTGTGTTTGATGAAATGCACATTTGGATAGCTTGGCATACAATTCAGCATTTCTCAATTTGGTTAACACTTGCCTAACCAATTGCACATGTTCCCTCATGGTTTTTGAATATATTAACACATCATCTAAATAAACCAAAACCCCATTGAACAAGTGGTCGTGCAAGACCTCATTTATCAATTGCATAAAAATCCCAGGTGCCCCAGCCAATCCAAACGGTAACACTTTATACTGAAAAGCCCCAAATGCACAATTAAAAGCTGTTTTCCATTCATCCCCCTCCCGAATGCGAATGCGATAATACGCCTCCCTTAAGTCCAATTTAGAGAAGATTTCCCCCCCCGCCAAGTGGGCTAACATTTCCTTGATGACCGGGAGGGGAGATTTGTTTAATAGGGAGACTGCGTTTAACCCACGGAAATCCGTGCATAGTCTTAAAGTTCCGTCTTTCTTTGATCTAAAGAGTACTGGAGCACCCACTGGTGAATTGGCTGGTTCTATGAAGCCCCGCTGTAAGTTTTTGTCTATGAATTCACGAAGAGTAGCCAATTCCTTTGGGGTCATTGCATATACCTTTGGTCTGGGCAACTTGGCATTGGGAAGAATTTCAATGGCACAGTCAGTTTTCCGATGAGGCAGCAGCCGATCTGCCTCCTTCTCCCCAAACACATCGGCAAAGTCCTGGTATTGGTCCGGTAGCCCTTCCAACGGTACAGCGAGGGTATGCAGCGTTGACACTGCTGCCCTCCCCACATTGGTATCCTCCTCCTCATCATCCCCAGGAGGGGCTTTATAGAACCCATCTGCAAAAGTAACAGTTCGGTGTACCCAGTTTATACTAGGGTTCTGTTGAACAAACCAAGGCATCCCCAGAATGACCAAGGGACCACCCACCGGTGCAACTACAAAGGGCAACTTTTCCCAGTGGCTACCCAGTTGCAAAGCCACTAACGCTGTAGACTGGGTGACTGGTTTTCCCCCCAATATAGATCCATCCAATTGGGTGAAAATCATGGGACGTTTCAACGGGAAGGTGGGTAACTCCAAAGCAGCTACTACATCAGAATGCATTAAGGAACGTGAGCATCCAGAATCAATCATAGCCCATAGTTCCACAGTTTTTGTAGGGGAACCGAGCTTAAGTCTCACGGTTAACGTTGGGAAATTTCCACTCACCGAGATATGATCGCGCCCCTCTTCTTCCACCTGCTCTTTGGCGCTTTTTAGAGCAGGTGGCTGGAGTTTTCCGCCGGTTGGGAGGCTTCTTTTTCGTCTTGCCCACCATAAAACAAGTCCACATCCTCCACCAGCTCTGCTACTGTCGCTTTCAGCTTCCTCGGTGCCACTGGTGATTTCCCCCCCGATCTGTCTCTCCGTTCCTCTGGTTTCCTGCGGGGACATGCAGCTGCCAGGTGCCCCTCCTTACCACACCGCAGGCACAATCCTTTGGCAAAACGGCTTTCTTTTTCTTCTTGCCACGACCGTCTCACTGGTTTGCTAGCAGTAGCTACTGGCCTTGTAGGTTTCCCCATCGCTTGTTGTTTGGGACCTCTTTTAGTTTGAGTATACTTAGCTTGGGCTTGCTCAACCTTCGCAGCCAATTGTATCCACTCATACAGCGTTGCTGGGTCGTCCCGTACAACTGCCCATCGTAGTATATCTGGTCTTAGTCCATCTTTGAACATCTCTACAAGGGTGGTGGCAGACCAATCCTCTACTTTGCCGGAGAGTGCTTGAAACTCCAGCGCATAATCCGAGACTGATCTGGAGCCTTGAACCAACTCCCTTAGGGCTACCTTTGCTTTTTCCTCAGCTAGAGGATCACCAAAATGCATTTTCATTGCCCACATGAAATCATCAAAGCAATCCAACTCCAAAGCATCCATGTCAACCAGCCGCACGAACCAGTCTGCTGCCCTCTCCTCTAGTTGGGTCACGACAGCATTAATCTTAGCCCGCTCAGAACGAAACACGCTCCCAAACTCTTCCATATAGCTGTGTGCATTCGTCAAAAAAAATGACAGCTTTGTAGGATCCCCATTAAACTTCACATTAAAGTCTCGATATCGGACCCGGGTTGGGCTATCGTGTCTCTTTTTTGTTTGCTTAGCCTTTCGTGGCTGTGGTGGCTCTTCCTCCTGCACCTCTGGCGCTATTTCTTGAGCCTCTGCCAGTCGAACTTTCACACGTCTCCCCCCCTCCCGGCTCTGTCCTCTCTCCTTCTGATCCCTACTTGGGGAAGGTAAGGAGGCTTTCTTTGGAGGCTTGCTCGGCGGGGGCCCTCCCCCCCAATATTTCCGTGGCTTTCTCTGTTTGTCTACTGGGGGAGGGGGGGTTGGGGATGCGGAGGTGTCGGGCGAGTTGTTGCAGATGCTGGGAAAGCCTTTAGCCCAGGAGAGGTCAAAAAAGTCACACACCAAGCATTTCTATAAAAATAATTTATTTACAGAAAGCAAAAACAAAAGCAAAACATTTAAAGTACTTAGCTCCGTTTGGAGCAAGCCTTGCTGAGCTACATTTCCAGCAGGGAGAAAAAAGGAAGTGAGAAGACAAGTCCGGGCAGGTCCTCCCCCCAGGCTATTTTGCATGAAGCACGTGAGAGGAGACAATCACTTGCAATCTTTTCACCCGGCCAAATGATTAGGTATAATAGTAGCTTAATCTGTTAGTAGGAAAACCTCAACACGAGTCACTACCTTCTTTACCTCCCGTCTTTTTCTTTTTCTGAGTGTCCCTGGTAAAGGTTAACTTTTCCAACAAATCCTCTATGGATTTCATCCTCGCCTCCAGCTGCTGGGATTTCTCCGTCTCCATCTCCGTTGGTGTCACTGCTCTCGTCCTTTTGGTGATCTGCACGGTCGGAAACAGCGAGGAATACACCGGCTTGGCTGGGGCTGGTGGCGACCCATACAAGGGTCCCTCCGTCTTCTTGACTACCACTGACTTCACTGCCTTCTCCGTATCGCAACTGGAATCCGTTGCCTCGGAGAGGTCATCCGACCCTGGCGTAAGAGTCCCCTCTCTCCGCGGTCCCATGGGCTCTTGTTCCCCCCCTCTGGAGAGCTGACTTTCCCCCGAGCCGGTGGTTGAGGTTGGGGCAGTTTCAGTCATCACTAATTAAACTCCTCACAGGAAACTGGATGGATGCTAGCAGACTGATATTAAAGATTCTCAGCTTTATGTAATGATTGCCTATTCCAATAAAAGGAGTCTCATCAGTAGTTACTAGAGAAAACTAATTTATTGAATGAATAGTATGCAAAGTACGAAGAAAGCTGAGAATGAGCAAAAGCGCGCCAAATGCAAACTTAAAAAGCCTTGCTCCCGTTGCGAACCCTCCCCTCAGGCTAGCATAGCAACCACCCCCCCAGATGCTAGCAACCGTTAGAATCGGCCTGAGAAAGTAACCTTGAACAGCAGAGATAACCCAAACATACATTCCAGAAGATTACAAGTCAGCACAAAGGAAATTTACCAGCGTGGCCAGGCAGGCACGCAACTGCAGATATGACATGTGAAACGTTACAAGGAACCATAAACATCGGAACGGGAACATGACAATAACTTACTGGACAGTAAACCTACAAAGAATGCTCACAGCCTTCCTGTGATGAAAATTAAAGGCATTCCCGAGGAAGGGGGAAGGGATTTTTTTTACACATGAGTCTAAACAATAAATTGGGTCACTAGATTTCGGATTTCCCCCCTTTTGGTGATTCCAGTCATTGTGGGTAATAAACCATGATTAATGATTTAGCACAAACCTAGCCAATTGTAGTTGGTTCAGTAAACAGTGATTAAACAAATTATGCTTAGCCCAGTGTGAAAACCTAGGAAAGGACTATCCCATCTCAGCCAGTATAAGAGTGTATCTTCTAAACTATACAGAGAAGGTAGAACCATTATTCCATGGTGAGGAAATACTTGGTAAGGCCCACCAAGGAAGAACTGTTGTACATTTTAAACAAAGCATTCCTCTCATATTTACTTGAAACAAAAACTCCACCCTCTAGTAATTAAATAGCTTACAGGATATTTGAATACAGTCCAATTAATGCCAAAGTCCTTTGAAAGGAATTCCAGATAATTTGCCTATCTACCCTTCTGATTTAATTGATCCTTAGGCTCCAGCTCTTCATTAATCTAACAGTTCACTTGTTTTGATAGATTGCTTTTCATACAATGAATCAGGGTGCTTGGAGTTAATGCGAGGCTAAAAGAAAAAAATAGAAACTTTCACAGTTCAGTGACAAAAAGGATGCACATGCAGGGCTGTTTTACACCGTCTTCTCCAATATTACAACTGAAATATTTTGAGACTTCTTGTACTAGAAATATTTTTCTTGTCTTCTGTCTTCGATTAATAGTATTGTATTTTTAACGTCACATTTATTCAAGCCAATTGATCTTCCTTGCTGAAGCATATAATTCCCTGAATTCTCTCCAGTAAGCTTTAGCATAAAAACCTATATTTGAATATCCTAATACTAGATACCCTCCCATAGAATAATAGTACAAATAAGTAATGCATCAAGAAAAAAAAAGATGTGCATATACATGACCAGGTATTGAATGTTTTGTCTGAATTTCAAATGAAGGGGCACGAAATTGTGAATAGATTTCTCCCATTCCTATACAGGTAGTCCTTGCTTAACAACCCTAATTGGGAACAGCAACTCCATCACTAAGTGAAGTGGTCATTAAGTGAAACATCACATGACTGACCCACTTAATGATGGTAGTCCCAGCAGTCCTGGTTGTGGTTGTTAAGTGAATCATGGTTGTTGAGTGAGACATCATGTGTCAGCCTTACCAGGAAACACAACCAGATAAGCTAATCCTACATTATTATAAAGCTGCATTAACAGAAACTTGCAAGCCTGATAGTACAATTTTCCTGCCATCTCCTTTACAGCCTGAGAAACTAGGGAGGGTCCCTTCAGAGCCTCTCATCTTGCCCATTATGCAGCTTCAGGCTATCCTGTCTCTTATCTGACCATTCCCTAGGCAGCATCTCTTTGCCCCATCTCCCAAGGTCTTTCCCACATACCATTACATCACGTGACTGCGACTTGAGACCTCCTGCCAGCTTCCTCATTTACTTTGCTTGTTGGAAGCCAGCTGGGAAGATCACAAATGGAGATCACGAATGGAGGATACTGCGATGGTCGTAAATGCATGACAGTTGCCAAGCACCCAAATCACAGACACGTGACTGTGGGGACACTGTGATGGTCGTAGGTATGAGGACCAGCCATAATTCACTTTTTTTAGCACCTTTGTAACTTTGAACAGTTGCTAAATGAATGGTCATTAAGCGAGAACTACTGTACCTGTATATCAAGTCTGGTATGTTGGAATATCGCCATACATCTAAACAGTATGTACTGTTGACTCATGATATGGCTTATTATTCACATTTCTCTTCCACAGTTGTGCTGTTCTTTAGTCACATGCTCCCTTTCCCTATTACCAAAAGGGAAAAAAAAAAACGTTAGAGCTGTGACCCAACAAATTGAATTACTTGCCCTAGATGTTCTAGTTATATATTATCTGCATTTTAAGTACTGACGATAATGAATGAGAAACATTTTGGCAGTATGTTGTGTTTTACAGCTTGACTGAGTATTCAAGGTTTTGGAAAATAAAGAAAAATCAAATTACACTAGAGACTGCACCCAGGAAGTTATAATGAACTGACTGTATTCTAGATTGATGTAGTCCGGTGTTCCTGATTTGTTGATGAAAACTCGTATAAACCCAACACAGTGATGAAACAGTTATCTTCAAGACAAGCTGTTCATGGGTATTATGTAAGGTGCAGTATCCTTTTCTTACATCTATCTCTGTGACAATGATATCAACTGATTCAACTGATCAGGACATGAAGGATACACTTTTTTACGTTCATGCTGAAAAAGCATCAGAAATCCAAAGTCAAAATATAAATAAACCTCATGCCAAAAAGTAGGGAAAGGACTGATCAAAACTCATGGCACAGTGTAAGCTGAAATTTTCATTTTTTATAACCTCATTTTAAGTCCATCATCACTACTATAAAAGAACCCAGTTAACTTCATACTGGCTTGAAATAATGAAAGAAACCTTTCAATCAAAACCCAGTATGCCTGCTCATTTGCCATCCACCAATAGGCTTCAAAGAGATTGATCTCAGATCATGGAGATCATCAGTATACAAATAGGAAAGACTGAACTATTCAAAGAACTGAGAGACTAATTATAGATAAATAACTGTGGACTGCTGCCTTCAAAAGCTCAGTTTGAAATTTTATGTAGCTAAATTCCCTTTCTAAGCACCAATAAAGATATGACAGCAACCAATCTTTAAAGTGGAAACCAGTGCAATCAGAAATAAACTCCTAATGGGGAGATAGTTGAATCTTAAAACCACCCATCTACCCCACTATGACCCCTGCAAACTATTTTTCTCCCAGCTGACCTTGTAGAGGATATCTTTCTGAAAGAAACAATGTCTGGTGGAGTGGGCTCACAGAATTCAGGAGGCTAAGCCACAGATTATGGGAGATGATAGGTAGGTAGTTAGGTAGACAGACAGACACATATTTTTTTTTATTATTTACAAAGGGAAGGGGGAAAACTGCAAAACAAAGGTACAAATCCTATCTACTAAACAAAGAACTAGCCTTACATTTTTGTTCAAGTTCTACAGGTATCACACAATTATATTATTCTTATATATGTCAGTTCACTTAAAAATAAGTAAATAGAGGACAAACAATTATGTTTATAAGTTTAATGGAACTCCTAAATAAACCTCCAAACTTGTAGGTTTGTAGGCCTTTCCAAACTTGTAACGTGACTTTCTTTCAGACCTTAAAAGCATACAAAATATGTTTCTGTTGTCTTGCTCTCCAGTTCCATTCATTATTGCTTCTATGAAGTGGTTATTTGCTGCAGTGGCTCCTTGTGGAACAGACATTATATACATATTATTTTTGTTTTGAAAGACTTACTGGCTTTTGTCAGTGGTTAGGCTTTATTATTCTAAAAATCAGTCTGTCCACCACTATATCCAAATACAGATAGGGTGATCCAAGTCTGAACAAACTAATATACTACTGTCACACCTACAGAGCTTATGAGATATAATTAAATGCTATTTAAATGTCTTTAGATTAATGCCCATAGATTAAATTATGTACCACTTCATATAGAATCTTCTTCATTTTGCTTTTAAGAGATGTGCAAGTTGTCCCAAATGAGTTCATATTAAGTAAAACAATAGGCCAAGTTATAATGAATTTCAAGATTGAGTAGAGATTCATTCCCCCCACAATCAACATTGGGACCATAATGCTACACTAACTTTTTACATTCATATCAGCATGTCAAACATAGGAATAAGATATGTGAAACCCATTCTTCCAATCGGTCTGCTGAATAAAAATGAAGGAACATACTTATTCAGACTTGTTGCAAAGGCTTGGGTTATTCAATCATCATTTATTAAATAAATAGGAGCAGTCAGGTTTCACACATCACAGTAAACTATAAACTATGCTTTACAAGTCTAGATCCATATCAAGTAAATCATAAGTCAAAAAAGTCAATATTCCAAATTTATCTGGACTCTTAATCCATTTATAACTTTCTTAGATCAAAATCTTATTTAGCTTTTTGCTGTTTATTTCAAATTCTTTAAGTTCTTAACCTTATAATTAATTTATCTTTTGTTCAAAGTTGAAGATAAATTCACCCAATGATTTTTCAGACTTGTTGTTCTGAAGGTCTCTAATAGCTTTAAGATAGTTAATAGGCAATTTCTGAAAGTGATTAGAAAGTGAAGCTTGCGAACTTAGTGTCCTTTAAAAGGTTCTGCTGTGGTTGCAAGCAAGATGGCTGATCCCTTCATCTCTTGGCAGAAAACCATTGCCCTGTGATCTTGTGAGGATCAGCCATCTGGAGCATATGTGAATGATTTCCTGTCCTCTCTTTAGCTGAAGAGGTTCCAAGGGACTGGTCTACTCACCTTTTCCTTGGTCTTTGCCATGGTCATCAGTTCTGCTTTCATGGAGATACCTTTAGTTTGCCATACCTCCCCCAGAAGTCCCCTTTTGTAGCTTTACTAAAAAAGCTCAAGGAAAGGAGGTCCTTAATTACACTTTCTCTTGAAATTCAAGGGAAGTATGAAAAGCTAGAAAGGCTGAGCACCACTATAAATAGTACAGTAAAAACAGGAGATTCATATATATTGTTTGACCAAATATGTGCAAGAGCAACATATTTTACCCAAGGTGATTTATCTGAAATTCTCTTCTCCTTTGAAAGAAATTTCAGAAGAAATTATCTTTATTAAAATGTATGGGTCCAGCAGTAAAACTGCATTTGAAATTAGAGTGAAACTTTTAAAAATCCCAACCTCTTTTAATTATCTGACTACCTGAACATTATTATTAACCTCTTTTAATATCTGAATGGTTACCCATCCATATTCAGTCCACTGAAATGAGAAACACAAATTTCTTAGCAATAACTGCCAGAATAAATATAAAAGGCTCTTAACAATTGTCTGCAAAATATATTATTAGTTAGGCTATAGTCCTAATGTAATATTGTAGTCAGACAATGGCTGCCTACAGATTACAAACACTTTTGAACAAAGCTAAAGCAATATGGAATATAAATTGTCCTTCGAAAACATACTCTCTCACATTATATTAAATTAATAGTCTTGGAAATAACCCAAGGAAGACAATTTCCTCTCTATTCCTGAAGGTGAAAAGGGTATGTTCAATGAAAATTGCTTTGAATCCAGCTTTCATTTCTTGCTTTAAAAAATTGTTTTAGAGAATTTACAGCACCTTGAGTTTTTGTATTACTACACTATACATACAGGAGAAAAATGCCAGTGAACAGTGCAACAATACAAAGAAATGTTATCTATTTTAAAAGAGAATAAAGTTTTCTAACGCTGGCACGCCATTTATTGGAATCAACAGTGCTGGGTATAAAACTGTCCTAATAATCAACTAATCCACAGAATTCAGATGAAATGAGCAAAATAGAACTCCTGCTGCAGCAAACAGTAGAAACTGCACTGTGGGGTGAAAATCAACAGCAGCCAATAGTTTTGAGGCATTACCATCAATGCTGCCAAGTGGAACCCCTTGTATTTGTATATAAAACTTTTAATTCCTTGACACCATTCACAGTTCAACTACAGCCTTGGTTCCCTGGCTTCTGCTGTGCCAGTTATAGCTACTGAGTTGTAAGTATTTGGAAACATGCATAATTCAAGTTTCCATGCTCTAGTTGTTCATGCAAAGTCTCCTTGCATTACTTCACCTTGTTATATGATGATAACAATCAAAAACAAAGGTACAACTATGAAGGCATCGCTACGCTTCAGCCCCACTCTTCGTTCAAACCCTGCACCTACATCAGTCTACAAGGAAAGATCTTTTCTGTGTCATCTGAATAGAAGAAGGGGGCGTTCTTAATGCGTTGTTCAATATGCCATCATTATGCATTATAGGCTCCTTTCTTCCACCACTGAAAGAGAAAAGGGACGAGCATTAATTACAGTGTTAGACATCCTTTTCAGGTTTAATACTGATGCAGTTTTTGGTCTTTGTAATATGTCAAAAGAATATATTAGACAAATGTCCTCACCATCTGACAAATTCTTAAGCATCCAACATCTTTTTAATTGGGGGTAGAGAAATGGCGTAAACTTTTCATTGTTCAATATAATATTGTTGCTTAAATGGACAAACACTGCTACATTTTATGTAGTAGAATAATCACTCTTATCATGTAGTAGCTTGGAATCACTTTCCTTATGCATATCTTCAGTTTTCTTCCAAGAGAACAGGATCATCCAACAATCTCACTTTAATTTATTGAGCATAACTTATGCTCACTAGTACAAGTATTGCTTGTACAAGTAGTACAAAATTTCCAACGTGTCCATACTCAAACTCTTATATGGAATATGCTTTCAAGGACCATAATATTATTGGCTGTAATGTAGCACTTATGAAAAGTCCTCTGAGAGTGGTTAGTACTGTGTTTATATAAAAGCATTACTTTACCGGTAATTTCAATTTTACTGCTTTTCTATATGCCTTACCCTGGAATTTGCCATTTGGTATTTCCTATAAACAATCCATGATAAACCAATGATGGCATTTATTACCAGTTATATTCATTCAAATGACATCAATATAGACAGATAAGTAGATTGGTTGTTTCTTTGTTTTATTCAAATGGGTGTCACTTTAAACTTACTTTGATTTGATGTCATGTATCATATCTAGACTTCATAATGCTTTTCTCAGTGAGCAGATGAAATTGCAAGGATCCCTGAAAGAGCTTCCTAGTTATCTCTCTTATCCAACCTTCTAAATCCCCCAAAGCTTTTACCTTATTTTTTTCCTAACAAAATATACACAGCAGATCTGATTTTCCCTTCCTGTTTTGGATGTAATTACAGACACTAATCAGAAGTCTTCAGCAAAGGATCGTTACCTTGTCGTGGTGCTGGAGCTTGAGCACCTCAATGATGCCACAAGCTAAACCGTGAAGGGCCACCCAAGATGGGAAGGTCATGACAGAGAGGTCAGACTAAATGTGATCCCTGGGGAAGGTAATGGCAACCCACCCCAGTATTCTTGCTGTGAAAACTAAATGGATAAGTACAACCAGAGATATTTCGGTATACCATCAGAAGATGAGACCCCCAGGTCGGAAGATGGTCAAAATGCTACTGGGGAGGAACAGAGGATGAGCTCAACTAGCCCCAGACGTGATGACGCAGCTAGCTCAAAGCCGAAAGGACGGCTAGCGGCCGATGGTGCTGGTGGTGAACGGCGAATCCGATGTTCTAAGGATCAACACACCATTGGAACCTGCAATGTCAGATCTATGAGCCAGGGCAAATTGGATGTGGTTATTGGTGAGATGTCAAGATTAAAGATAGACATTTTGGGCGTCAGTGAACTGAAATGGACTGGAATGGGCCACTTCACTTCAAATGACCACCAGATCTACTACTGTGGACAAGAGGACCACAGAAGAAATGGAGTAGCCTTCATAATTAATAGTAAAGTGGTGAAAGCAGTGCTTGGATACAATCCAAAAAACGAAAGAATGATCTCAATTCGAATTCAGGGCAAGCCATCTAACATCACAGTGATCCAAATATACGCCCCAACCACAAATGCTGAAGAAGCTGAAGTAGAGAAGTTCTATGAGGATCTGCAGCACCTACTGGACGACACGCCTAAAAGAGATGTTATTTTCATCACAGGAGACTGGAATGCTAAGGTGGGCAGTCAAATGACACCTGGAATTACAGGTAAGTATGGCCTGGGAGAACAAAACAAAGCAGGATATAGGCTGATAGAATTTTGCCAAGACAACTCACTCTGCATAACGAACACTCTCTTCCAACAACCTAAGAGACGGCTTTATACATGGACTTCACCAGATGGACAACACCGAAATCAGATTGACTACATCCTTTGCAGCCAAAGGTGGCGGGCATCTGTACAGTCAGTAAAAACAAGACCTGGAGCTGACTGTAGTTCCGATCACGAACTTCTACTTGCACAATTTAGGATCAGACTAAAGAGATTAGGGAAGACCCACAGATCAGCTAGATATGAGCTCACTAATATTCCTAAGGAATATGCAGTGGAGGTGAAGAATCGATTTAGGGGACTGGACTTAGTAGATAGGGTCCCGGAAGAACTATGGACAGAAGTTCACAGCATTGTTCAGGAGGCGGCAACAAAATACATCCCAAAGAAAAAGAAAACCAAGAAGGCAAAATGGCTGT
Organism: Candoia aspera; assembly: GCF_035149785.1. Classification (NCBI taxonomy): domain Eukaryota; kingdom Metazoa; phylum Chordata; class Lepidosauria; order Squamata; family Candoiidae; genus Candoia; species Candoia aspera. Next base: position 193,609,041 of record NC_086155.1, read on the forward strand.
CTGCTGAGACACTAGAAGTAGCCCAAGAAAGAAGGAAAGCAAAAGGCAACAGTGATAGGGGGAGATATGCCCAATTAAATGTGAAATTCCAGAGGTTAGCCAGAAGAGATAAGGAATTATTTTTAAACAAGCAATGCGCGGAAGTGGAAGAAGACAATAGAATAGGAAGGACAAGAGACCTCTTCCAGAAAATTAGAAACATCGGAGGTAAATTCCAGGCCAAAATGGGTATGATCAAAAACAAAGATGGCAAGGACCTAACAGAAGAAGAAGGGATCAAGAAAAGGTGGCAAGAATATACAGAAGACCTGTATAGGAAGGATAACAATATCGGGGATAGCTTTGATGGTGTGGTCAGTGAGCTAGAGCCAGACATTCTGAAGAGTGAGGTTGAGTGGGCCTTAAGAAGCATTGCTAATAACAAGGCAGCAGGAGACGATGGCATCCCAGCTGAACTGTTCAAAATCATGCAAGATGATGCTGTCAAGGTAATGCATGCTATATGCCAGCAAATTTGGAAAACACAAGAATGGCCATCAGATTGGAAAAAATCAACTTATATCCCCATACCAAAAAAGGGGAACACTAAAGAATGTTCAAACTATCGAACAGTGGCACTCATTTCACATGCCAGTAAGGTAATGCTCAAGATCCTGCAAGGTAGACTTCAGCAGTTCATGGAGCGAGAATTGACAGATGTACAAGCTGGGTTTAGAAAAGGCAGAGGAACTAGAGACCAAATTGCCAATATCCGCTGGATAATGGAAAAAGCCAGGGAGTTTCAGAAAAAACATCTATTTCTGTTTTATTGACTATTCTAAAGCCTTTGACTGTGTGGACCATAACAAATTGTGGCAAGTTCTTAGCGGTATGGGGATACCAAGTAATCTTGTCTGCCTCCTGAAGAATCTGTATAACGACCAGGTAGCGACAGTAAGAACAGACCACGGAACAACGGACTGGTTTAAGATTGGGAAAGGAGTACGGCAGGGCTGTATACTCTCACCCTACCTATTCAACTTGTATGCAGAACACATCATGCGACATGCTGGGCTTGAGGAATCCAAGGCTGGAGTTAAAATCTCTGGAAGAAACATTAACAATCTCAGATCTGCAGATGATACCACTTTGATGGCTGAAAGTGAAGAGGAACTGAGGAGCCTTATGATGAAGGTGAAAGAAGAAAGTGCAAAAGCTGGCTTGCAGCTAAACCTCAAAAAAACTAGGATTATGGCAACCAGCTTGATTGATAACTGGCAAATAGAGGGAGAAAATGTAGAAGCAGTGAAAAACTTTGTATTCCTAGGTGCAAAGATTACTGCAGATGCTGACTGCAGTCAGGAAATCAGAAGACGCTTAATCCTTGGGAGAAGAGCAATGACAAATCTCGATAAAATAGTTAAGAGCAGAGACATCACACTGACAACAAAGGTCCGCATAGTTAAAGCAATGGTGTTCCCCGTAGTAACATATGGCTGCAAGAGCTGGACCATAAGGAAGGCTGAGAGAAGGAAGATAGATGCTTTGGAACTGTGGTGTTGGAGGAGAATTCTGAGAGTCCCTTGGACTGCAAGAAGATCAAACCAGTCCATCCTCCAGGAAATAAAGCCAGACTGCTCACTGGAGGGAATGATATTAAAGGCAAAACTGAAATACTTTGGCCACATAATGAGAAGACAGGACACCCTGGAGAAGATGCTGATGCTCGGGAGAGTGGAAGGCAAAAGGAAGAGGGGCCGACCAAGGGCAAGGTGGATGGATGATATTCTAGAGGTGACGGACTTGTCCCTGGGGGAGCTGGGGGTGTTGACGACCGACAGGAAGCTCTGGCGTGGGCTGGTCCATGAAGTCATGAAGAGTCGGAAGTGACTAAACGAATAAACAACAACAACAAAATCAGAAATACCCTACTGATGTAGTGTAAAAGCTCTTGTGAGATAAGAACAAGTGACTTTCAAAATCAGGTCATCTATGCATATAATCTATGGATTCCATTTATGGCCTAAAGCAGGCAATCAACTATTTAGTAGAAAATAGTTAAAAAGTTTTAACTGTCAATGAGTATGATAAGAATAATAAGAACAGTAACAATAATACAAATGAAGAGTGAAGATCTTGAAATTAATGAAATGTTTTAAAAGCAGTATCAAAATTTTGTCTGAGACAGCTAACTATAATTATGACCTTGAGGAAAAGAATGTTGGACATCGGTTGTGTAACAAACAGATGAAACTGAAAGGAAAATTTACTGAACATATGAAAAGTTCAATCTATAGGGAAAAGTTTCCACCATTAAAAAATGACTAATAGAAAAGAACCATCAAAAGTTCTGAAAGCTATCAAAACTTTGTAGTAGAATACAGTATACTGAAACAAACACATTGGCTGAAACTTATAGCACAACTAACTTACAGCACAGTAGCACTGATAAGATCAGAGTTGGAATACAATGCTGTAAAACAAAAGCAATGAAATCAATCACCAAAATGGACAGAAAAGGCAATTCACCAATTAGCAATCTGAAGAATTTGAAAGAAAGAAAACTGAGGAATTTGAAGAAGATAAAACTCAAAAATAATAAGAACAAGGAAAGTTATAAAAAAAATATAACCTTGACCCTAAGCCAACTGAAGAAGTTCAGAAGTATTAAAAGAATGAGTCATGACTATTTAAAAAAAACAAACATCAAATTATATGAAAATGAAATAAATACATTTTGAACATATACCACAAACTTAAATGCTTGCCCTGGTAGAGATAAAATATTAAAATTTTGGATTGATAGCTGAGATAATCCAAAAGAACTTAATAAAGATACAACATGGATAAAAGATTTCGAAGAACATTGGCTCAGTCAAAATGAATAATATGGTCATAATATCAGAAATGTCATAGAGAAAATCTATCTACATGGTCCCTAGGAGTCAAAAATGACTTGATGGCACATAATCAATATTAGAAATGCTTAAAAAGCAAGCAAAGAGGGTTAAGAACTGGATTTTGTTTTAACATTTGGTAACTCTCCATGAAAGATTGGCTATTAAACTTAATGAAATATTATGAATTGGAAAAGTTGAAAAATGAATGACAACTAGTTAGAACTTTGTTAATAATAAAAGACAGAGACAAAGGTGTAATTGCAAGTAACTACAGACCAATTGCTTGCTTGCCAAAAATGCTTAAACTCTTAACTGGTATATAAACAAATGTGATTCTGAGATACATATTCAAAAATTCACTGTATCCACCTGAACAAGAGGTAATTGTCAATATTCACAAGGATCAAAAGGTCAGTTGCTAATTATAAAATAATATTTAAAAAGGCAAAGAAAACTGATATACAAATGGCTTGAGTTGGCAGTAAAGAGGTGTTTGGTTCTCTTCCATGTAATTGGATACATAAATATTTGGAAATATTTGGCATTAATGCAAACACCCACTTTGCATTTTGTAAAAGAAGAGATGAAAAAATGGAAAGTAATTTTGGTGGTAAATCTTGAAGGAATTGAAAATGAACATCAGGAGGGGAATTTTTCAAGGAGATTCATTGTCTCCATTGCCTTTTACAATCTCAGTGATATTCCTCACTTATATCTTGAATAAAACAAAATTTCAACAACGAACTGTTCAAACAAAGAGGAAAAATATTCCACATGTTATACATGGATGATTTGAAGCTATATGGAAATTAAAAACTGAAACTGAATCAGGAAAAAATGAATAAAATGAAAGTGTACAATGTGAAAATGGGAAATTTATAGAAAACTATGCTCATGGAGGAATGTAGGAATACTCTAATCAGATAATGTCTTGCATGATGAAATTAAAATGAAAGCCTGTTCAGAATATTTAAAATGAGTAAGAGAAATTCTAAATTAAAAATTAAATGATGGAAATACAATCAAAGTGACAAACACATAGGCAATACCAGTAATAAAATATGCTGTTAGCATAGTAAACTGGCCACTGCTTGAAATAGACAATTTAGAGTGAAAAACCTGAAAATTGATGACAATGCATAATGCATTGCATTCACAAAGTGATATTGATTAACTATACTTAGCACAAGAAAATTGAAGGCTATAGTTTACTGCAGGTAAAACAGAGAGTTGAAAAAAAAAGCATGTGCATTAAATTATTTTTCAAGGCAAGCTTGGAAATGTTCATTGCAATTTGCAAAGAAAAGATTCTGAAAGTAGCAGAAACAAAAAGCAACTATAAAGTAAAATATTAGAAATTTGTTTAGAACATTGGTCAATGCATAAAGTAAACTAAACATAAAATAGACAACACCAGGAATTGGCAATGTTTACCACCTGACACCATCAAGAAGAAATCAGAAGGATTACTTTTTGCAACTCAGATTCAAACATCCAACAATCAAAATAAGTAAATTGTGGAAAAGATCAGGTATCCATACACACACAGGGACACACAGAATGAAGTATATTGAGAAAGGCAAGTTTCTTTCATCCTTTTGGGCTGAAGCAAGCAACGGATAGGGCCAGAACCCAAAATAGATGGAACCACCATTTTCCCCCTTTTCTGGCAATTTCTTTTTCTTAAGGCTTCTTGTTCTCCTCCCACAAAAGTCTGATAGAGATAGGTCTTGCATGGACTCATGTACTTTCTCTTTCCTCCTTGGTTGACAAAAATCCAGTAAGGCTTACTTCTAAGAAAATTAGGAGAAGCTGCTCTGTAAAACTGAATAATACACACATTCAGGCTGCAGTCAGATTTCCCCCTCTCAGGTTGGAAAGGAGGCATGGACCTCAGAGGGGGAAATCATATTAAAAGTGATCTCTTTCTGATATTGGATGAATTCTGCTTTTGAAAAGGAAGAATACAGGATGTTGTAGGTACTGTGGACCAGTAGAGACTATGGATTTGAAGGCTCCTAAACCTACAAAGAGCCAGTTTGGTGTAGTGGTTAAGACATCAGGTTAGAAACCAGGAGACCATGAGTTCTAGTCCCATCTGGGTGACCTTGGGCCCATCACTCTCTCTCAGCCTTGGGAAAGAGGCAATGGCAAACCACACTGAAAAAGAGAGAGAGAGAGAGATACCTTGCCAAGAAAACTGCAAGGACAGGTCCAGGCAGTTGCCAGGAGTCAAGACTGACTCAAAGGCCCAAAAATGAAAACACACAAAACTGTTCTGTAGAAGATGCAAAATAAAATAAACTCAAAGGGACAAAAATATAATACGCCTACCTAGCCTTTTCCCATGTCCCCAACATGATGGGACATTCAGATCAGCCCTGGGAAGCAAAGAGAGGGAAGTGATACCAACCCACCAAAACAAGAAAAATGAACAAACAAACAAACAAAAACAAGCAGAAGATGAAAGGATTCTGGTCAGAAACTTAGAAGCACCAGTGTCAAAATCTTCTGAAACAGGATTCTGGATTTTCCTATTATTAGCAAATAAAACCAATTGAAAATTATAGGACTTACCCTCAAGTAAACAAGATTATACATGTGGCCACAATGTAAACCATGTGCACTTCAGATTAAGCTCCAACAAAGACTTTTCAGATAATTTGCAGAGGCCCATCTTCTATTTTCCTGCAAGATCATAGTAGACTAAAGGGAGGACAAAGGAAAGCTATTTAAGTTTTTTTTTTTCCTTTTGCTATTCTTTTAGTTCACAGGTCATCCTCGCATGAGGTACTTTTTCACCCATAAGAGAAAGAAACAGGAACATTATTTTAAAAAAAAAATGGCCAAGGAAGAGGACTTCTGAGAAAGATACAAACTTTTTCAGCCAAGGAAGCCTAATAATACACACCATCCTTGATTCAGCCCTAAACAGCTTTGTTTTTATGTACAGTGAGAGAACGAAAGAGAGACCACAGCAATCTATGGCCACCAACTATTGAGGCTCATTGGAGGTTTATGATTTAAAAATAAATAAATAAAAAGGCCATTTAAATCAAAATGTAAAAGCCCTTTTCATAAATATTACTCATATATCTTTGTGAATCAGCTTGCTCTCCTCCCAGTAGGTAGGGTGCAGGGCTGTTTTTGTATTCCTCTTGTTCATAATACTTAGAAGAAAGAAAAGGTGATTTCCCACAGCTCTTGGTCTAATTGCTGCATCTTTAATTGCTGACAGCTATACAGCAGTCCAAAATGGCTCAAAGGATTTAGGCGCCCATTATTTCCTCTCAGCAGAAATTGCAGAAGGATCAGAAGCAGAGAGAGAGAAGGAGAGAAGCAGAAAACCAGAGGAGCTTTTATTTCTTGCTTGCAAAGACCCCATATTATCTAATTCTTCAGGCTGTGAAAGCTGCAAAGACTGCAGAACACAGCAGTAGTTCAGAATAAATTAAATAAAGTATCATTTATTACAGCAAGTAAATGGTTAGCATATGGTGCTCAGTGACAGAAGATGCGCTGTTGGTCACTTGTTCATTATGGCTTCAACAAGCTTTAAAGAAATTCGTGGCGGATATGTTTATCCGTAGCTTTATTGATTGGAGCTTGTATGCTTCTGATGCCAACCACTTCATTTCCTGCATGTCTCTCTTTCTGAAATCATCTATCTAGTTTTCACAACAAGATGTTCGATTAGGCAATACTCACTATTATGCAGCAATGCTAATATGTTTTAGCCTCATTTCTTCCAATCCAGCAGAGGCAAACAAATGTCTGGGATCAAATCTGTTCTTGAAAGGTTTGTCAGATTGACTCTCAGATGAACAAATGAATACTTAGTCTTCAGATTATTCATTTATTCGCTCATTTGTTCCTAAAGCATCTACTGATACATAATCAGAGAGTTTCTCATTATAATGGACTCCAAGAATTTTGCACAGATGTCTTCCACATTCACCTTAGTTTGAAAAGATGATACCTCACTCTGTCTCGGTAAATTGATGTCTCCTTATTAAGCCTCTACAGACAACATTCTAAGCAAAGAGATTTTGATATAAGCAAAGGTATATCTTCCATATACAACTCACAAAATAAAGTGAGTAGTCAAAGATTTCAGAAACAAAAACATACAATATATGATTGTTTTATTTAACAAAATACAGTATATCATCATCTCATTTGCACAATGTATAACTTAAATATTCCTTTCCAGGTTTGTGTAGCATCTATAACTGTCAGACTGTATGATGGCAGATATGAGACACAGAAAATATTTGCAAAATGTTTGTCACCATAGTAAGCCTTGGTGAAGTAAACAAAATGAATTAGAAAAACTCAGATGATTATTTATATACTGTAAGGGTATATTTTAAAAAGTACATAGCTTTATTTGTATAAAATAACTGAAGGACCAGGTTGGGGACAGCATGTCCTGGAGAAAGACTATGTGGTTGCTAAGAGCCAGCACCAACTTGATGGCACATAATCAGATAAAATATTTTGCAATGCCCTACATAACATGAAATTCTAGAGGGATATACTCAATAAGCAATACATGCATAATTTACAATAAATCAGTATCCCACAACCACAATAAAAAAGAAATAAGCATACATTTAGGAACAAATGTTAAACAAATATAAATAATAAGCAAATTACGCTGGACTACTATTTCTAATCCTACTACATTTTAATCATATCTTTTCTTTGGGAGTTCAAGACAGGATGCAAAGGTCTCCTCTCACTTTATACTTACATCAATGTAAGTCTAAGAGAAAGGAACTGAAATTTTGTCAAATTGCAGTTGTCACATTGCAAGAACCAAAGCAGTGGAGTTTGTGCCAAGATGACACAACATTCATTTTGTCCTTTACATCCCTTGGTCCTCCTGCAGATGTCCATGGAACTGAGAGATACATAGCTCAAAGTCTCTCAATGACCTCCATGGTCTAGCAGGTACTTAAAGCTGTGAGTCCTGTTTTTCTATCCAGCACAAAGATACTTCTCTTTCCTTATCTATCAAGTTCCTGGCACTTCCACACTGCTATTCCTCCTTCCCAACTCCTCAAATTAAGCTAAAAGTGACCCACAATCATCCTTACTTTTGCCAATCTCAGAAACTTGGGAACAAGGAGCAAAGTAAGTCATTTAATCACTCTCCTCTCAGCTACAATAAAAAAAATACAATCCCCAAATATCCTTGCTTCACACATTTGTCTGGTTGTATTTTAAAAAATCAGAATGGTACTTGTGAGGGAGAACTGCAATGCCATCAAGCCAACTTTCCCCTTGAAAAGACCTCTTAGGGTAGTTGAAGCTCAGAAGCTGGAAGGCAAGAGTTCTTGCAAATGGGAGAACTACAAATTTCACAGAGCTGTACTGTTTTAAAGAAAAGGCCTATTTGCTGTGTTTTCAAAAATGCTATAACTGATGCAAAAATAAATCAGCTCAGCTGCTCAGCTCAGATAACAACACAAGATAATATAGATGAAAAGCTTTAGACCAGTGAGGCTTCACAGCATCATTTAGTCCCTAGCCCCCATCTTGTGCTCCTCCAGGGCCATCTCAGTTCACAGTGCCTTAAAATTAGTGACAGTTTCTTGCCATTTTGAGATGGGAAATTAAAAAAAAAAAACCTGTAGTTTCAGTTCTAAAATAGTCTTGGCATGGTTTGAGAAAAACAAAAACAAAAACCTCCCAAACTGTCTCCCACAAAACCCCAAGAAAATCCTAGCTTGGTCCCTTTTTGTAATTGTCCTAAATACTGTATCCCCTGGCTATTCAAAAAATGTCAAGTGAAGCCCCTGCTTATCAAAATGTCATCCACCCCTGATCTAGAGGACAATATGGAAGTAAAACAAGCAAACAAAATAAACAGTGTGTGTATATACAATATATTTATGTCTGTGGATTCTGTAATTATAATAAACAGCTGTACTCAATTTCCTTTTGAATAGCTTTATGCAGTCATTATATCTAAGTACATGGGATGCTAAACCTGTTGGCAGATTGCTGGGAAAGCCTTTGGTCCAGGAGAGATCAGAAAATTCACACACCAGGCATTTCTATAAAAATAATTTATTTTCAGAAAGCAAAACATATTTAAAAGGCTTGGCTCTCAGTGAGAGCAGCTTGACTCTCTACATGCCTGCACAGAAGGGAAACAGAAACTAAAACAAGTCCAGGCAAGTTTTTTTTCCCCCAGGTGCAAAAATTAACATTCAAAAAGGGGACAGTAGAATTCAACCTCTGCACCGGGCCAAAATGATTAGTTACCATAGTAACTTTAATCTGTAGTAGAAAACGTTAACAAAACCCTTATATGAGATGTGAGGATAAGTACAGTAGAAACTCATACTCACATTACCAAGTATGCAGATTCTACCACTTCCATTCCTGATCTTTCCAGTCTTGTTACTATCATATGACACCAATGCTTCAGGAGCTGCCCTGGTCACAAATGTGTTTCTGAAGCAATTTAAGGTGCTAGTTATCACCAATGAAGTCTTGTATAGCTTAGGGCAGTGTATCTTCAAGATTGCCCATCTTAGACAGATCCTTTCCACCCAATCCAAGTGAACAGAGAATATCTGCTGAAGATCCCCACTTATTCAGAAGTACAATGGGAGAGAATCAGAAAGTAGACTTTTTTCATAGAGGGTCCCCACCAACAGCTTGTCCCCTGAGGCAAAGATGACTTCATCTCTGATGGCCTTGTAGAAAGCTTGTAGAAAATTACAGCTTCTGAAATACCTTTGGAACCTGATCATGGTAGAGCTGTTGATGCCAGATGTGATTATTATCCTAAGATTATGTATTAGATTGTATCATACTCTATTATATTGTTTTGCACTGGGTGCATTGGTGTTGCTCCTTGTACACTGTTTATAGTCCTTTGAAAATGAAGCACTTTATAAATTTCGTAAACAAATTCTGAACAAACTGTTGGTGATATAAAATATGTAATTTCTCATAACCCTTTTTAGCAAAACCAAAAATGTTTACACCCATTTTTGTTTGGCTCTAGTTGGTTGGGAGATCTTTACACCCAGCTGTTTAACGAGAATATTAGGAGCCTAAGGCTGAATTGCTTTCTTGGGAATGCACCCCATCAACTCAGTAAGGTTACAGCTAACATCTGAATAGGTCTTCATTGAATATCAGTGTTAGTTTATTTCTACCTCTTCCAGGCATATTATTTTTATTCAACAATAAAGAATAGTCGTTATTAATCTTATCTCCAGGGATGAATATATTACAAAGCTTGACAAAGACTTGCTTTTTTTATTTTGCTGGATAAGTAGGTTTTGAGATATTCAACAAAAAGGCTATCAACCTAGGTGAGTCATATCCTACAGCACATTTTGACAATTTCAAGGGAGTGTTAGAGAGTGTTGTCACAAGGCAAATTATTTCCTCAGTTGGTTTCTTTATTCCAGTAAGACAATAAAAATGCAAGGAAAGGTGTGCATTTTTTCCTATTTCTTCTAGACTTTGAAAAACTCAGTTTAGTAGGATCCTTATTTTTTTTTAAAAATGCAAAGCAATGTATTGCTAATACTGAACAATTCTTAGGGTGTGGGGAACCAAATATCCAGAGATAAATGATATAGATAGATAGATAGATGATAGAGAGATGGAGATGGAGATGGAGATGGAGATGGAGATGGAGATGGAGATGGAGATGGATGGATAAACTGATTTCTGAAAATTGCTGATTACAGTACTAACACAGAGATTTCAGAAGCCATTATTATGGCCATATGCCCTATCAATGCAAGGATGCAACTCAAATAACTTGTCAATTCATTTATGCTTCACTGAATACCTGGTTTGAAATTACAGAGCTCATGAAATCCTTTAAATGTTGCTTCCTGCACATGTATGGCACTTCATGATGCAGTAACTGGTTTCTTGGTATATTGGCATTTCATTCTTTCATACTTAATTATAAATTATAAAACCCATTATATACATGAAACAAGAATTACCAATTAGGTTTTCTTAAAAAGGCTCCAGATGGGCTTCAGAAAGCCACTCCTTCCACTTCAAAAAATTCAAGCCCCCCCCAAGAGCTTCATCACTCACTGATCAAAGTTGCTGCATAACTGTTCCTCCACATCAGCAATGTGATAGCATATCCATTTCATCGTTTCTTTTTCCATCCTGCCACTTGCTTTTTCCTCCCATGAAGAACAGTTCTGTACCGGCAACAGACACATGGCAAGCAAAAATCATCAACAGCAATGCTTTTCCTTAAAGAAATTGGATAATATATTTCAGTTTCTCTTCATGGGTGTCAGCTATGCATTGTTCAGTTACTTAGGTGCCACTGAGCAGATCCTGACTCATGGTGACTGCATGCACAAGTGTTTCCTATCTTTGCCTATCTCTGGCACAATCTTTTAGCACTTCCAAGGATAGACCTGTAATCTCTTTGAGTTGTGAGCAAAGAAAAAATGCCCTTAAATTGAAATGGGATTTTACACATGAATAAAATAGCAAATAGGATATTATGTGTGTATATGTTATGCCTATTATGCATACACAAAATGGGAAATGGGATTTATGCATTTGTATTTTATATATATTTATCCATTGAAGGTGATGATGAACATGACTTTACACATGTGCAGAAGCATATAAGTTATGGACACATTTTATCTGTTTCATCTGAAGACCACTTAACCAAGAAACATTAAGCTGAGTGTTTATTGTACATGTTTTGTGTTGGCGTTTGTGCAGAGTGCTGGAAAGCATTTGGCCCGAGAGATCAGAAAGAAGACACCAGGCATTTCTACAAAAATAAGTGTATTTAAACAAAGCATAGAACATAAACAGTTTCCTTATCCAGAGCCCTGGATAAGCAAAGTCCCTAAATACAAAGAAGCATATTACAAGCTCATACACACGCACACATGCACTGAGCTGGAACGAGAGGCTGCTGAGCTGAGCTGGGCTGAACAGAAAGAGAAACTGGAAACTTCTGGTGGCAAGTCCAAGCAAGTTCCCCCAAGCATGCAGCAACTTTCCTTATTTGGTCATCCTTTTCCACACCCCAACCTGAGGACAATTAAGCCTGACCTGTTCACCCTGCCGACACTTAAGAAAACGATTTGTTACCATGTATACCTGGCATTCCTTTGCAGCGAAGTTTCAGCAAAAAAAAAAACCCAACATTTTGTACATACTTTTCCTAATGTATATATTCTTGCAACTAATACTCATACAGTATACAAAGGGGGATTGTGTAGATGTTTGTTAATATTCAATATGTCTTCTCCATGCATTTTCAGTGGTAAACTACTTACATCACAACAGTTTGAAAAACTGTGGATACATTTTCAGTCCTCTATTGTAACTTACCTGAAACTTTTAAAACAATGCAGCATATTTTAAATATGTCCACGGTGTGGGTTTTTGTGAAACCATTACAATATTCAGAATATTGTTGAGGAGCCATTTCCTAATATTGTCAAATCTCGGTTCTCTGAGATTTGCAAATTTCAGATGCAATGGACAAATTTTAGGACTATCCAAAACCATTCAGAAAAATGATGTAATTTACATCATTTGCATTCAGTTAGTTCATTTGCATAATCACAGTATTGACATTTTAATGTCATCTACAGCATTTCATGAAAATTATGTAAATTGATGCAACTGAAAAAAAATCTGGCTTTGATGGACTTTTGGATGTATCTGACACCTCTTCCTTCCAAATGTTCTGTTAAATCAAGGTTTTTCTGCAATCCATTGCATGGGAATTGCTTTTTTCATTGTCTTTGCATCCTCAGTAGGTTTGTCCTTGAGCTATTTGATACAGTTTTGAGGTTCTTGCTGCTTTCTGAGCTTGGTTGCTTTCTTGCAGACATTTCATTGCCAGACCAGGTAACATCATCAGTGCTGACTGTTTATATTTAGGAGCTCAATCTGTCAGTCTTGGTGAGAGAGTGGCTTGTTCCTTGATGGTTCCTTGATTATTCAATTCAGTTCAGGCACTGCCTGAGTCCAAACTGACTCTGGACAGCTCACAACATAATAAACCATAAAAACAATACAAAACAAGATGGATCCTGCTGCTCTATACAGAAGACAAAACACATCCAACAAGAGGCTCCATCAATCTTAACCCAAGGCTAAGGATGGCAGTCACACAGATTTCAGAGGGGATCTCATTCGAGAGGGTGCCACAACAGAGAAGGCATGCTTCCTCGGCCCCGATAGATGGCACTATTTCATCAAAGGAAACCAGAGCACATGATCTCTACCAGCACGTACCAGCTGGGCAGAAACCATGAGAGATAGGTGGCCCCTCAAATAACCTAGTCTTATGCCATGTACAGCTTTATGGGTGATGACCAGCACCTCGAATTCCCCCCAAAGGCACCAGTACAGCTCGCAGAACAGGGTTGTCACATGGCATACTAAAGCATGCCCATCACTGGCTGTGCCACTGCATTCTGGGTCAGTTGAAGCCTCCAAGAGGTTTTCAAGGGCAACCCCACATAGAACATATTGCAGTGGTTGAACCTTGAGATCACTAGGGCATGAGTGACTGTCTTAAGAACCCTCTGATCCAGGAAGGGCACAACTGGCACACCAAATGGAGCTGTGCAAAGGCTCCCTTGGCCACAGCTGCCACCTGATTGTTTATCTGGTCCTATTTCCTGCTTATTTAGGTTTTGGTTGCTGGAGAGGATGTGTTCTAGGTTTTTTGTTTCTTTCCTAGGCTTTTGATTGTATCTTTTGAATGGTGTGTAAATGGACTTTAACTCTATGTGTCTATTGATGGCTGATTTGTCTGAATGACAAGCTTCCCTAGCATGTTTTTGTTTCACTTGATCTGAAATGTTAACAGTTTCCCAGTTGAAACTGTGCTTGAGTCTGTCCACATGTTGTGAGATTAAGGAGTTTCTTTGTTAGTAAAACTAACTCAACCCCATCAATATGTTATTTAACTGATCTTCATTGTGTTTTCAATTCATCCAATTTTTAGAGAGATCTTTTTTGGAATTCTTCAACAGTCACGTTACTTTTTATCATTTTCTTCAATAATTCAACATAATTTACAGTTTTGTAGCCACACTGCCATTTATGCAGAACTTAAATAATACTAACTCAAATACAGATCCTTCTGAAGACCTGTTGCTTACCTCCCATCATTGTAAAAAGTGTTTTTCTCATCTCAAGACTACAGAACTAACTCATAAGTCTTTGGTATATTCAGATAGCCTTATATGCATTTCATATTAACAGAATGTGGCAACACCATGATATTAAATTATCAGTACAGTCCTTCCCCTTATGTGATAATAATAGAGATATCATAAGTCAGAGCCTTGGCAATAAAAAAAATGGATATGGAAGGTTTTACTTCCTTTTGAGGACAATGAATGGAGTCTCTGAGATTAAATCTATCACCTGTAGCATCACACATGCAATGCAAAAGAAAGAAAAAAGTATAATTAAATAGACTCTCCATTCAGATAGCCCCAGGGGACATAATTTCTCAGGGGAAAAACAAACCCCTTTTCTTTAATTTTCTTTTTAGTATTCATCTTTCACCAGTTTTATGAGAAGCTGTTTCATTAGCATGAGATATAATAACACAGAAAGTATCTGGGGAAGTCTACTACCATATCAATGGTACATCAACAGTTTCTCTTCTTGAGCACTGATCTTTGGAACAGTATTTCCTTAAACTTCATTTTCTTCTTTATTTGGTAAGCCTCCCATAAAGGTTTGGTAGAAAGGCGTCTTCTGTGAGAGATAAAATAGACAACATCTGATTATAGTTGGATAATCTTTAAGAACAGCAGCTCTGTGTTCTCACCTTCCTGTTTTTAGAAATTTAAGAAGCAAAAAATGACAACTAGGCAGTTTCGTTCTTGGATAAGTAGAACTATGATGGAATTATTTTTATTTGTAAGTGAGCCATCACATAATTGAATGATACAGGCCAAATTCTTCTCTTAGCTTGCCTCAGCTCACAATACTCTTAAATAGATTATATTTGCCCATTAAGTAAATCAACTTTCTCCATCTGGAAGCTTCTAGATGTGTTGGGGCTGGGAATTCCTAGGGAACTCTCTAATTCTGACAAATACCAAGCTAGGGAAGGAGACTGTATGTATTTTATAAGGTTTACCCCCCTATATATTAATTTCATGCAAATTGTTTGGAGGGGGTTATCATGTTTACTGCAGTCCTAAGGCCACATACAATCAAAATATATAGTAGTAACAATCTTATATATGTATGTATGTATATACTGTATATAATCTATGTCTGTGTTTGTGTGTGTGTGTAACAGAAAAACAATAAGTATGATAGGATCTAAAATTAATTAAGAATTAAAATACTAAAATAAATCAAAATAAAATACTTGATCACCTTGATTGATCAGACTATCACCAGACAGAGTCCTGCTGGTCGCAACTCGCTTTCCATTCATCTTGAATCCTGGCTTTTCTTCTCCAAGTTCCGCCAAAGTCCTATAAAATACTATTTTAAGAAATTCTAAATCTAAGTAATGGTGTAGCATATCATGCCAATGGTAGCACAAAACTGGGCAACTTGGGAGGATATTTTTGAGTTCTTGTTCAAAAGAAGTAGTATTAAATAAAAATCATACTCCCTGACTGGCAATTTCTTCAATATTGGATTTATAAGGGTCTGTCTAGAGTCCTTATATAGGGAGCAATATAACAACACATGGCTTAGGGTTTCTATTGAACCATCACCACATGGACATAACTGAAGGTGCATAGGAGTATCCTTAAAACATCCAAAAAGGACTGCTGAGGGCAGAGCGTCCAGCCTGGCTAAGGTGAAAGCTTTACGAAATTTTGAAATTGTAATGGATGATAAATAGGAGGCTGGAACGAACCCTTTCAGAAGAAATTTATAAATATTGGGGTGTGGCATCTTACTTAAATTTGTTTGGAGACTTATATCCCAGATTCATTGTTTAAGGGTGGTTCTAGCATTATCAAATCCTAATGAGCACAGACTTTCCATAGAGAAGCCCAGAAATTGAATTTTATCTAAGGTTTTTTTTAGCCACGATGGTTTAAAATGATCTCTAAATACTAATGGGGCTAAACCTATAGGAAACAGCCAGAAGGGGGTGGGGGGCATTTCTTCAAGCAATAATGCTTAATGGATCCAATTCAAGGAGCTTTCCAAAGTCATATATGTAAAGAAGGGATTGGTGGTCAAGCTTTGTAGAGCTTCAAATAAGGCACCTCTCCAAAGTATTTATACTTGGTGTGTTTGTGTATGTGTGTGTGTGTGGTGTGTCTGTGCCATATGGCATCAAAGCTACTCAAAACCTGTTTCCATTGAACATGGGAGATCCGGCTGACCTCTGCAGTGGAAAAGACATCTGATATCTAATGTGGTTTTGTTTTTTATCTTTGTTTACTGTTTTAATTTTTTTAATTGGTTTTCATAGGATGGTTTTTTTATAGTAGGTTTTATTGTACACCACTCAGAGTCACTTTGTGTGAGATGGGCAGCCATATAAATTGACAAATAAATAAATAAACAAATGCCGTCACATTCCTCCTTAGATTGTATGAATACAGAATTACTCATACATTATTCCTAGATGCCCAGGGAGTAACAATGAACCAAAGTCCTTTTAATTCACCGTAGTTGATAAGATGCTATCTTATCTTATCTGCCCGCTCTGGGGGCAGACCTTATCTTATCTTATCTTATCTTATCTTATCTTATCTTATATTTCTATCTTATCTTGCCTGCCTACTCTGGGGAAAGACAAGAGAGAGAGAAAGAGATAGAGGGAGAATGAGAATCCAGTTACTGCCACTTGTAATTTGGTGGCCTTTTCATTAAATTGTGACAAATTGGCCTGCTTAAGGCTTCCTTTCAAGATTCAGCTATTCATCTGCTGACCTGCACAGAGACATATGCCTATTTTGAGATACCATCATGCAGTGGTACAGCTCATTAACTTTTATCAATGGGAGAAAGAGAAAGTGAAGGAAAAGTAAAGGAAGAAGAGTAAAAAACTCTTCCAGTTAAATGCAATTTCAAACTTTAAACTTTCTTCTTCATAGTAACATCATGCTCCTCTGACATATATTCTCAGAAATGCATGCCATTTTGTTGTAGAAAAAGATAATCTGCTTTTAAAATAACCTGAATATCTGTAATCATGAATATATCTAGTGGAAGGCCTCTCCTAAATTGTTTTCAAAATAAGTCATTATTAAGATATGCCTTAAATATAATTGATTTCAAAGGAATCTACAGGCAGTAAATAATCTAGTGTTATTCCAGAATTTGCAAGTAAAAAAAAATTACAATACAATACAATAACACTTTACAAAAACGATTAGCCATAAAGCCATATCACAACACAAAATAATTGAATAAAACCATCCATAATAAAATAACTAAAAACAAAAACAAACATTCAACTCATATATCCTTATCTCCTTTAGAATCTATCCCAATCAGATCTACATTTAATGCTCTCAATTGCACTGTTTTATTCAAAAAGGAGGTCATTTTATATGTAATATTTATGTTCTGGCCAGATATAAAATACGTTGTTCTAAGATATGGATCCCAGTGAGCCATTCACCTTACATATGGTTCAAGATAATTATCTCTTTCTATGCTATTCAACTGGCACTCAAGTAATATATGTGCTATATCTTCAGTCTCTGGTACACCACAAATACATTTATGGTCATGATAGGGAATTTGATTAAACCTTCCATTTCTTACCATTGAATTTAGTTGTTCAAATCTCTCATGAGTGAACCCCCTCCTAAAATACTTCGGCATATTAGTAACTAAATATTTTTCAGTTTGAAAATGAAGATGTAATTCATCCCAGTACCCCAACACTACTGATAGTAGTTGTATCTCCTTGAGCTTCTATATCAGAGATTACTTGTGTGATGATTTCCTTAAGTTGTCCAGGTACTGCTAAACAAGAGACAGAAAGCCCACAGCTTCTAACGTAATTTGTAAATTTGTTTGTTTGTTTGTTTGTTTTTAAGATTTATAAGGCCACCCAGCTCAAACAGTTGTACTCTTCAGGAGGAGTCTAACTGAAGCTTAGTCTACTCTGTCAAGCACAAACTTGGGAATCTATCTATTTCCACAGAGGTAATTTTCTGCCAATAATTATATGCCCTATTTTTGTAGTGAGTACAAAATGTATACATTCCCAAATCAGCTCTAACTGTGGCATCTGGAATCCTTTTATGCACACCCAATAAACTCCTGAAATAACATGATTGCACTACATGTTTTAAACCCAAGAGTACCAGTGTAACTTTAGCTTTATATGCCTTGATAATTGGAGCTAAAGGCCCTGGATGGCAATGAATCACAAATTTTAACAGTGAATTTATACATGCCATCTCTCTTAAGTGAGCTACTATGATAATGAAGGAGGCTATGACCCAGTCTTGGAAAAGACTACCCCTAAGTAATTTGCTCTATTGTCTGGCCATCTAAAAACCTTCTATGTATGTGATGTCTTTTTCCAAAAATCACAGCCTTTGACTTAGACTTATTAATAATCAGACTATTTTACAATGGGAGCCAAATCTACTTAACAGCTGATCTCAGCCCAACTTGTATATGTGATAAAATCACGTTATCAGCATAGAGCAAAGCATTAAGAGGCATGTTAATCACCTTAGGCATATGTATTTCAGGATCTTTCATTGGCCCTGGGATATTACTGATATATAGACTGAACAATATTGGTAGGAGTATGCACCCCTGCCTTACTTCTGCACCCTCTCCAAGGCTTGCTGCACCCCATCCCCCACTGAGTAGCAGCCACCCCAAGCCTTGCTGCATTCGCATCACGCCTTGCCAGCCACTTTCACACCCCCTCTGGAACTTCAAGGACTGGTCATAAGTGCCACTCATTCAGTGACATTGCAACTTTGAACAGTCACTGAATGTGTGGTCATTAACCAAGTTCTACCTGTAGTTGCTCTACCCAACTGGGATACAGCAGGTGTTATTTATATGCATGAATAGTCCCATCAAAAGAGGGGCCTACCAGTCAGGATATTTTTAAACAGCTCAAGTGGTAAAAAAATTCCTCAACCTCAATCCTTTATTACTCTTCAAACCTGTTATAATAGATTTAATCTCAGATTCTAGAACGTGTGGATATTGTTCCTCTAGAGCAGTGTTTCTCAACCTCAGCAACTTTAAGATGTGTGGACTTCAACTCCCATAATTCTTAAAGTTGCTGAGGTTGAGAAACACTGCTCTAGAATTTGTGCAGGCACAAGCAATACATAATCCAGTGAATCCAAAATGAATTGCACAACAGTTTCTGCAAAGGCTTGAAGAATAGTTTGCACAAGCAGAGTAAAATAATGGATATGAAATGTGTGTCAGGTTGAAAACAGGGTTTTCACAAGCAGCAGAAGCTTTATTCTGTTGGAATTACTGTGTTGGGTATAACTCCTAGTTGAAATAGACATGTCAGAGTCAATCAGCCTGCATACCAAATGGAAAAGAACATTGGAATACATATTGCTATTTATTCTTATCTCTACAATTAATCTACATATAGCCATTACTTTGCAAATATTAAACTTGAAAAATGAATCCAAGTGCCTTTATTTACTTACATACTTACAGATTATTTTGTCAATCATCTGTTGCTAATTCCAGCTGTGTGGAAGCAAAAACTTCTAAGCACTTTGCCTTAGACCAAGAAATTTTGCCTCTTTTCCTGCCAATGAACTACATTATGGGCCTACATGCATTTCCTGAACAGAATACTTTTAGGAAAGTCAGTAATGAAATTATTTCAGAGCCCAAAGTGGCAGAGGTAAGGAAATGATTCATATCACATGTTTATTACTTTGGTATTGCAATACTGTGCACCAAAGGGTTTCTAAAGGATATTTGAACTCAAGGAGAAATGGCAAGAGTCATTTCTATGGAAACCAGCTTTCCCGATGAAGGTCAAGCAGCCAACTGGATTGTTGCTGCATTTCCATCTTAGCATTTGTTCTTTGTTTTAGCTGTTTTGTACCATTCTATAAAATCTGCAAAATGTCTCATACAGGGACAGTATGAGGCTCTGAATTTCTTACACACTGAAATCCATTCATGCATGCAAGCAAGCATTTTAATCCCATTTTTCATTGTTAAAGATCCCAGTGCAGGTGAATATTTTTGTAGCAGAGATAACATTGTAATGACCCCATAGAATATCTTTTTCTGTCCAGTCCAACAACATTTAATTGTCTTGTTTTGGGCTTTCATACAGTTCTTTAAAGAGAAATTCAAAGAAATCATATTTTTTTTAATTAAGAAAAGGTTTTATAAACTATTTGCTAATCCAAATTGTTTCTATTACAACCTGAGAATCTTGAAACAAAAAAATACTAGAGATTATGCATAGGTATTGCTCCATCCCAAGCTACAGATCAGTTTGTTATCAGCATGAACATACCTGGACAGTATGGAAGGGGAGGTCACAAAACTCAGTTTTCCTCTTTTAGCCTTTCTACCACCTTGGATAGTTGCTGGATCCTGTCCTCAATTACTGTTCAATATTTTTATTTTCAGATAGAGACTCCAGGTAGCTTCAGGCAGCTCATCTTGAGCTACAGTTGTAAGACCCCAATGTAGTTTATGCCTTGAAGCACAGTGAGAAATGTGCTATTTAAGATCCAGTTGCCATCACAGAATTAGCCAAGCTATTTCAAATTTATACTTTCTCCTAGGTAATTATACAAAAGCTGGGCATCTGGCAGCTATATCTCAGAACTGAGACCGAAAACAAAGAAACAAACAAAAATCACAGATGCAATAAAATACAAATACGATGCTTAAACTGGCTGGGAAGGGTTAACAACAGCTCTTCCCTCCCCTCCCCACTCTGTGTATTATTACCTTTGAGACATGGATGGAAGCTTTAACTAAAAAGTAAAGCTGAGAAAAAATATAGAATGAAAATATCCTGAAGACAAGATATTGTAGATGATTATCTTGATGATCATCTGATGACTGATGAAAATTGATAGCGCTTCCTTTGACAGATCAGTCACAACTCTGATGACAGCAATGTATTAAAACACCTTAAAATAATAGCATCAAAAGTGGAGACAACTGATAGATGGATAGACCTGTTGCTTTAGTATTAAAAATTTTGAATTGAGGTGTGGAATATCAGGTGACAAATAATCATATACTATATGTATATCAGCAAAAGAACCAATAAACAATGTGTTCAGCTTTATTAAACCTAACACATGGGCAATCACTGGAACAGATATGTTGTTTCACTTATGTACTACTGTGACAACTCAGACATCTTGATTTCCAGCCCTGCAAGGTAGGACAGGCTATACGGCCTTTGTTAAAGGTGCTCCCATGTTTAGCTTATGGCCACTCACTCATACACTCACTGCCTGTGGATCTTGTAAGACCCCCTTGCTTTTGACCTGAGTTTTCCAGATAGGGGCAGCTACAGCAGACAAGACACACACAAATCACTTTCAGCTAAACACTTGGAAATACACAGAGACCCAATGAATTTAATGTAGCAGCAAAACTTCACTGGTTACAATGTACATTTGCTCTTTCTTGTACACATGCACACACAACACCCCTACCAACACAAGCAGGGCAAGCCACGGTATATAAACAGAGAGCAAGGCCCACTCCCTCTTCGCACTGAAGATGTTGCCTAGTCTGGCAATGAAACATCTGCAAGAAAACAACAAGGCTCAGAGAGCACCAAGGGCTCCACAGTTCAACCCTGAGCTACAAATATTCGCTTCAATTGGTACACACAATCATCCCCACTTACCCACATCCTTTTCAACTAGGCTGCCAGGCACTAGCAAGAGGATGGATACCACCAAGTCTGGATCCAGGACAACTCCTGGAGTTGGCAGGCTTCGGGAATCCCCCAAAGACCTTGCTTTGGTGATTCACAAGACTAGCAGCTACTCTTGCCTTGTTAATTTACAAGTCTGATAGCTGTTGATGGGATTGGGGGGGGGTTCTGTGTGCTCAGGCCCAGCTTCCCTTGTCTGCTTCAGATGATGTTTCTCTTTTGTTTCCTTAAGGATTTGTTTCTTTCTTATCTACCTTCCTGAAGGGATTTTTAGACAAGCTTCTTGGCTTTTGTCCTCTCTGTACATGCTTGCTCCATTACGTTATGGCAGCTTCAGCCTAGTCTCACACCTGTATTCCAGAGGCAAAGGCTCTACTGCCACTTGTGTGATTAATAATGCCTAAAAGAGCAGATCCTGAACACATCAGAATCTAGGGGAAAGGGTTGCACCTACCACTTATTAAAGAAGTAGAGGTGGCTCTTCCAGACTTTTGCTTTAATCTCCTTAAGAACTAGGTAAGCTTGCCTTGCAATTTGGCCTAGAGTAAGATCATTCCCAGACTCGGCACAAGGACTAAAACAATTCCAGTTTCTAATGGGGTATTTTAGAAAAGAATCAGAGAGGAGTCAGGAACTGCTCTTTAACGTAAGAAAAGGAAGAAGCTAACTAAATTTACAGGAATATTAATCCATAAGGCTACATCATAAACATGTACAAGGAGACCTCAATTTGCTTTAACAAGGCACTCTGCATCACTCAGATAAAGACAAAATGAGATTTGTCTTCATCTGCATCATGACCTCACAGCCTTGATTTAGAACTTTCAATAGCCCAAAGAGGGTATTGCTGCCCAGGGACTACATGATGGAGATTGTGAAGTGACAAATTGAGATTGTGAAGCAATGCAAAATGTCAGCATTGCTTTACTTTCAGAAAAAGTGGCTGGAGTGGGTACATTGTTTTGTAGAGTTATTTTGATAGGATGATTCTGTTGAACCACCAGTGTTTCAAATCAAGTCATTAAACTTTGCTTGTTTGCTTGCTTATATGCTGAAGTCATTTTCAGCTCTTAGCGGCCACATAGATAGATTTTCTCCATGATGATCTGTCCCTAACCTGGTCTTTCAGGTCTTCCAACGATGCACTCATTGCCATTGTAACTGAATCCATCCACCTTGCTGCTGGTCATCCTCTTCTGCTCTTTCCTTCCACCTTCCCCAGCATTCCAGCCTTCTTCAGAGAACGGGGTCTTTGCATAATGTGTCCGCAGTAGGATAATTTGAGCCTGGTCATTTATGCCTCAAATGAGAACTCTGGGTTGATTTCTTTGATGAGCCATTTGCTTATTTTCTTGGTATTCTCGGGAGTCTGCTCCAACTCTAAAGTTCAAAACCATCAATGCTTTTCCTACCCTGCTTCTTCAAAGTCCAACTTTCACTTCCATAGGGAATGCCATGGTTTGCATGATTCTGATCTTTGTAGGTATAGAGATGTCACAATATTTGAATATCTTTTCCAAGGCCTTCATGGATGCTCTACCAAGTGCATCAGCCCTATTTAGTTAGAGGGAGCTCCCTGGGATTTCACAGCTTTATTTGTCACCAGCAACTTGAAGAAAAAGCACTTTTCATCCAACAGAGAGTTTTTTAGGGGTTGGCTTAGCTTCCACGAGGGAAATTCAAAGTGGCCGATCAATTCTTTAGATGATCTGAGGAAAGTCTTCCAGTGATTAAGATGATTCCTACAGTAACTACTTAGTATATGTTGAGTGATAGGGGAAGTCAATCTCGGGTGTAAATTCTATTTGATTACAATTGCTTGTGTCTTTGGTTAAAGCAGGGGAGGATTGCTGATTGTTATACGAAGACAGCCTGTTCTCTCAGCCATTTGGAGGGTCACAAACCTTCTCCGTTGATATAGTGACACTAGTGGAAGTTCTGTGGCTGATTTGGATGGAGCTGATCTTTGGTCTTTAGGGACAGGGAGTAACATGTGGAAAGGGAGATGGAGACCTTTGATGGGCAAAATGCTCCCATTTCTACCTCAACCTCCGATCTCCCACTAAATGGCCTAAAATCATCCCACTGAAATTTGGCAGCCAAATGGCAACCATGAGTGTAATGTATAAAACGGAGGTGTTAAGAAATATTGAACAGCAAAAGCATCAGTGCACATTCACACCATAGCCTCCAACCCATAGCAATTCTTTAGGATTTATACCTGGATAAGGATTGCAGAAAAATTATCTCTAAATGATAGAATTTCATGACATTTATAAGAGGCATAGTAGGTGACAAGAAGCAAACGTGATCTTCAGGGCTTAATCTGAGCATCATCACACCCTCCTCCTCTTCTTCGAGAGACACAATTGAATCTTATGTAACGATAATGCATATTGTTGAATGGGCTCTTTCTCCTGTCATCCCAAGGATCTGAGTTAGTTTACAGAGAGAGATTACCAAGCAAGTTCACACTTAACAGCAGTGAAAATAGAATTGATGACCTTCACTTGCAAACCATAGACTTCTTCTACTGATAAGCTAAGCATATAACTAGGCAAACTGGAACATCATTTATTTCTTTGTATAAGGAATGTGCTCTTCTATCCTGAGCCAAGGAACATAACTGAGATCAAAACACAGATATTCAGTCAGACAAGGGCAGAAAGCAGGCAGTTCATGCACAAATGGAGTGCCACATTTGGCACATATCTGTTTTCAGAATAAATGGGTCTCTCAATGAAACTGTTCAAGGCGTGCATTAAGTTGGGCTATCTGACATACACACACACATGTACACACACTTGGCAAAGCAAACAATTTCCTCAGTGTTCTTTCCCTTCACTCTGAAGTAAAAGCATATTTCTTTTTTCCATTTTTAAAAGCTCCCATCAGATCAAACCTGTCAACAGAGAAGGCTAACAAAATGAGCAGAATCAGAGCAAAGATTTAGATGTCTTACATTGTGTGGTTGTGGGAGTGATCCTAATGAAAGCCCCAAAACAGAAATACAGAGAAATAGATCTAGTATTATCCTTTAGGAAAGAATGTTGAAGCTAGTTATCTGGCAAATGGAAATACTTATTGACAGTCTAGCCTCCTCAAGCAATTTGACATACACCAAAGAAAGCTTTGAATGTTAACCATACAAATGTCACTCAGGATGCTCTTTAAAAAGGAGATACTTTTGAAATAATAAATGTTGCTTTAAGCTGGTGTGCCTAAAGATCACTAGGCTTCTAATTCACCTCTCCTGGCAGTTCATCAAAAAAAAAAAAAAAAGGAAAAGGGTGATAATCAAAGCTGAGCAATCCTAAATGCTATGTGCTTGAACAAAAAAGAAAGAAAGAAAGAAGAAAGAAAGAAAGAAAGAAAGAAAGAAAGAAAGAAAGAAAGAAAGAAAGAAAGACCTTGCATGTGCTTGAACCTTACTTCCTTCATCTTCATTTCCTCTTACAATGATCACCTGACTGCATAACACTGCATGGCTAAGTGACCATTGCAAGATCAGGGGATCAATCTAAGAAGAAACGAAAAAGTGAATTGCTACAAATAAGCATACTCAAAAATCAGTTCAGTATTAAGTTTAATTAAAAATCCATTCTACCCTCCCTGTACCTTTATTTATTTATTTATCACATGGGGAGATGCGTGGTGATTATCCTTGATATTTTGCAGACTTTTGCCTATTATCTGGCATAAACAGGGAAAGCAGGGGACATATCTTTTTCTACATATCTAAGTGAAATATATAGGAAAAATACTGACTGTTCTGTTTAAATGTAGATGACCCTAATTTGGTCAGATCTTCAAGTGCTCTTATGTTGGCACCATCCCAACAGTTGTTATGTAAACTTTGATACTCTTAACTAAGGAAGTATTGAAAAGGTACCTGGAATGTAAAAGAAAGTGGTAAAGCAAGGCAATTTAACTTGGGTTCTTAAAACAGGGTTCCTGAAGTTGCTTTTACATTGTGGGAACGATCAGCTTTCAATGTACTAAGTTAGGATGATGTGTTTTGTACTGTTATGTTGGGTCACAGCTAGACCACCTCACTATTAGATGACATTTTGAACTGGACTGTCAATAACAAAAATACATTTGTCTTCCAAGCTAGGGGAACAAAGTTTAAGTACTGTTGATGACCCAGATAAAATGGATTTACCTCAGTCCCCTGTGACAATAATTTATCTCTATACAAAAACAACATGACAGATTAATAAGAAATGAATTCTGAGCCAAATAAGTGATACACAATAAACTTCTTCAATACACATAAAAAGATCTTCTCAAAAAGAAGTTCTGCTCAGTGATGAATCATCTGAGAGATTTCTTATCAATTGGATGCCCAATATTTTATGAATTTAGTTGTACAGCAAAATCATCAGGGTCAGAGAATATAAAGGAAAAAAATCAAAATTCAGTCAACCACACATACAGGTAATTATAAGTACTTGTAATACATACATACATACAGTATGTAGCAGCAGCAAAACATTTATCAGGTATACAATATGGGTTTTATTGAAGCTTTAAGTTTCCTCACTGAATTAAGTTTCCCTAACATGTTGATTCTTTAGGCACTCTTGACAGCTCTCCAACCATTAGCTAGAAGTGAGCAATCTGAAACTTCTCTGATCAGTTCACGGCAATGCTTTGATAGTAGGGCAACCAGGTTATCTTCAGTTACTCCACAACTTCCTTTAGAATTGGGCTGATCAATTTGGTCAACTTTTGCTGTCTTCTTCATGCTGTCTCCCTTGTGCTTTGGCACTCTTGATTTTATACCCATCTGCTTCCTTTCTGTAAGACATTCCCTTCACAGCTGTCCCTTCATGTACCGCTCCATCCTACCTATATTTAACAGTCCATTCAAAAAATGATTTTAATAAATGCTTCGAGAAAAGCAGGAGTCTTTATACAGTAAAACATGAGGACAAAGTCTAAATTTTGCTCAGTTGCTTCTTGGCATTCAGTAGGCAAAGCTTCATCTTTTCTTTCATGTATTTTTCAACAACATAAAAGAATGTTTCTTGTACACCTTATTCTCTCCATATGCTTTTATTTTGCAGTAGCCAGGTCTGGCTATCCACCTAAACAAAACCAAAAGTCCCTGAAGAAAGAGGAATTTAATGACGATATTCCATTCCATCTGAAATGGAACATTCATTTGAGAACCAGCTTGAGATTTGCAGCCAAAAAGAATAAGGATGTTTTGTTATGTAGAAAGTAACAGAATATTAATTTCCAGAATAAGGACAGTGGAAGAAGGTTTGTTAATTCACCTAATAACCTGTTTTCTTACATTCATAGTACATTATTTGTTGTTTATTTGTTTAGTCGCTTCCGACTCTTCGTGACTTCATGGACCAGCCCACGCCAGAGCTTCCTGTCGGTCGTCAACACCCCCAGCTCCCCCAGGGACGAGTCCGTCACCTCTAGAATATCATCCATCCATCTTGCCCTTGGTCGGCCCCTCTTCCTTTTGCCCTCCACTCTCCCCAGCATCAGCATCTTCTCCAGGGTGTCCTGTCTTCTCATTATGTGGCCAAAGTATTTCAGTTTTGCCTTTAATATCATTCCCTCAAGTGAGCAGTCTGGCTTTATTTCCTGGAGGATGGACTGGTTTGATCTTCTTGCAGTCCAAGGCACTCTCAGAATTTTCCTCCAACACCACAGTTCAAAAGCATCGATCTTCCTTCGCTCAGCCTTCCTTATGGTCCAGCTCTCGCAGCCATATGTTACTACAGGGAACACCATTGCTTTAACTATGCGGGCCTTTGTTGTCAGTGTGATGTCTCTGCTCTTAACTATTTTATCGAGATTTGTCATTGCTCTTCTCCCAAGGATTAAGCGTCTTCTGATTTCCTGACTGCAGTCAGCATCTGCAGTAATCTTTGCACCTAGGAATACAAAGTCTTTCACTGCTTCTACATTTTCTCCCTCTATTTGCCAGTTATCAATCAAGCTGGTTGCCATAATCTTGGTTTTTTTGAGGTTTAGCTGCAAGCCAGCTTTTGCACTTTCTTCTTTCACCTTCATCATAAGGCTCCTCAGTTCCTCTTCACTTTCAGCCATCAAAGTGGTATCATCTGCATATCTGAGATTGTTAATGTTTCTTCCAGAGATTTTAACTCCAGCCTTGGATTCCTCAAGACCAGCTTGTCGCATGATGTGTTCTGCATACAAGTTGAATAGGTAGGGTGAGAGTATACAGCCCTGCCGTACTCCTTTCCCAATCTTAAACCAGTCCGTTGTTCCGTGGTCTGTTCTTACTGTTGCTACTTGGTCGTTATACAGATTCTTCAGGAGGCATACAAGATGACTTGGTATCCCCATACCACTAAGAACTTGCCACAATTTGTTATGGTCCACACAGTCAAAGGCTTTAGAATAGTCAATAAAACAGAAATAGATGTTTTTCTGAAACTCCCTGGCTTTTTCCATTATCCAGCGGATATTGGCAATTTGGTCTCTAGTTCCTCTGCCTTTTCTAAACCCAGCCTGTACATCTGGCAATTCTCGCTCCATGAACTGCTGAAGTCTACCTTGCAGGATCTTGAGCATTACCTTACTGGCATGAGAAATGAGTGCCACTGTTCGATAGTTTGAACATTCTTTAGTGTTTCCCTTTTTTGGTATGGGGATATAAGTTGATTTTTTCCAATCTGATGGCCATTCTTGTGTTTTCCAAATTTGCTGGCATATAGCATGCATTACCTTGACAGCATCATCTTGCAAGATTTTGAACAGTTCAGCTGGGATGCCGTCTTCTCCTGCTGCCTTGTTATTAGCAATGCTTCTTAAGGCCCACTCAACCTCACTCTTCAGGATGTCTGGCTCTAGCTCACTGACCACACTGTCAAAGCTATCCCCGATATTGTTATCCTTCCTATACAGGTCTTCTGTATATTCTTGCCACCTTTTCATGATCTCTTCTTCTTCTGTTAGGTCCTTGCCATCTTTGTTTTTGATCATACCCATTTTTGCCTGGAATTTACCTCCAATGTTTCTAATTTTCTGGAAGAGGTCTCTTGTCCTTCCTATTCTATTGTCTTCTTCCACTTCCGCGCATTGCTTGTTTAAAAATAATTCCTTATCTCTTCTGGCTAATCTCTGGAATTTTGCATTTAATTGGGCATATCTCCCCCTATCGCTGTTGCCTTTTGCTTTCCTTCTTTCTTGGGCTACTTCTAGTGTCTCAGCAGACAGCCATTTTGCCTTCTTGGTTTTCTCTTTCTTTGGGATATATTTTGTTGCCGCCTCCTGAACAATGCTGCCAACTTCTGTCCAGAGTTCTTCCGGGACCCTATCTACTAAGTCCAGTCCCTTAAATCTATTCTTCACCTCCACTGCATATTCCTGAGGAATATTCGTGAGCTCATATCTAGCTGATCTGTGGGTCTTCCCTAATCTCTTTAGTCTGATCCTAAATTGTGCAAGAAGAAGTTCATGGTCTGAACTACAGTCAGCTCCAGGCCTAGTTTTTACCGACTGTACAGATGTCCGCCACCTTTGGCTGCAAAGGATGTAATCAATCTGATTTCGGTGTTGTCCATCTGGTGAAGTCCATGTGTAAAGCCGTCTCTTAGGTTGTTGGAAGAGAGTGTTTGTTATGCAGAGTGAATTGTCTTGGCAAAATTCTATCAGCCTATGTCCTGCTTCGTTTTGTTCTCCCAGGCCATACTTACCTGTAATTCCAGGTGTCATTTGACTGCCCACCTTAGCATTCCAGTCTCCTGTGATGAAAATAACATCTCTTTTAGGCGTGTTGTCCAGTAGGTGCTGCAGATCCTCATAGAACTGCTCTACTTCAGCTTCTTCAGCATTTGTGGTTGGGGCGTATATTTGGATCACTGTGATGTTAGATGGCTTGCCCTGAATTCGAATTGAGATCATTCTGTCGTTTTGGGGGTTGTATCCAAGCACTGCTTTAGCCACTTTACTATTAATTATGAAGGCTACTCCATTTCTTCTGTGGTCCTCTTGTCCACAGTAGTAGATCTGGTGGTCATTTGATGTGAAGTGGCCCATTCCAGTCCATTTCAGTTCACTGACGCCCAGAATGTCTATCTTTAATCTTGACATCTCACCAATAACTACATCCAATTTGCCCTGGCTCATAGATCTTACATTCCAGGTTCCAATGGTGTGTTGATCCTTAGAACATCGGATTCGCCGTTCACCACCAGCACCGTCGGCCGCTAACCGTCCTTTCGGCTTTGAGCTAGCTGCGTCATCACGACTGGGGCTAGTTGAGCTCATCCTCTGTTCCTCCCCAGTAGCATTTTGACCATCTTCCGACCTGGGGGTCTCATCTTCCGATGGTATACCGACATATCTCTGGTTGTACTGATCCATTTAGTTTTCACGGCAAGAATACTGGGGTGGATTGCCATTACCTTCCCCAGGGATCGCATTTAGTCTGACCTCTCTGTCATGACCTTCCCGTCTTGGGTGGCCCTTCACGGTTTAGCTCATGGCATCATTGAGGTGCTCAAGCTCCAGCACCACGACAAGGTAACGATCCTTTGCGGAGATAGTACATTATACAGCTTACAAAAAAATTATAATCCCTCCTGCCAATGGCCAGACAACCAGTATATTCACTTCCATATTCACCTGCTTCTAGAAGAGACTCCTAAGAATGTAAGAAGATCCATGACACACTTACGTCACCTGGGATGGAGATGTATAATTGAGTATCATCAGCATATTGATGATACCTCATCCTGTGATGACAGATGATCTCACCCAGCGGTTTCATGTAGATGTTGAAAAGGAGCAGAGAGAGTACTGAGCCCTGCGGCACCCCACAAAGGCGGGGCTGCAGGCCAGATCTCTAGCTCCATATCACCACTGATTGGGACCAGCCCTGGAGGAAGGAGGAAGGAGGTGAACCAGCATAGAACTACGCCCACCCCCAACTCCCTGAGCCGACCCAAAAGGATACCATGGTCAATGGTATTGAAAGCCTCTGAGAGGTCAAGAAGGGCCAGGATGGATGCACTGCCTCCATCCTGCTCCCGCCAGAGATCATCCATAAGAGTGACCAATGCCATTTCCGTTCCATATCTGGGCCTGAAACCTGACCAAAAGCGGTCCAGATAATCTGTTTCATCCAGAAGCCTCTGGAGCTGCAATGCCACCACTTTCTCAACCACCTTCCCCAAAAAGGGGAGATGGGAGACTGGATGAAAATTGTCCAAAACAATTGAATCCAGCAATGGTTTTTTGAGGAGGGGGTGCACCAGTGCCTCCTCAAAGGCTGCTGGAAACACCCCTTCTCTCAGAGATGTATTTACCATCACTTGGACCCAACCGCATGTCACCTCCCATGATGCTTTCACGAGCCAGGAGGGGCATGGGTTTAGTTGGCAGGTGGTGGTGTTTACAGTCCAGGGGATCCTGTCCACTTCCTTGGGCCCCACAGAGTCAAACTGCTCCCAGATAAAAAGGTAAGTCCATTCCTCGGCATCTCCACAGACCCTTCCTCATGCTTGGTGTCCAACTTAGAATGGATCTGAGCGATTTTATCCTGCAGATTCTCAGAAAACTCCTCAGCATGACCCTGAAGATAGATCACCAGGCCTCCCTTCCATACAAACTAAACTTAAAGGAAAAAAAAAATAGTGATAAAGAATAAGAAGTGAAGTGGAAAGAAAAAGAGAGAATATGATAAAGAAAAAGAAATATATAAAGAAGTGACTTCTAACTTTCATCACAACAAGCATAGACAGATTTAATAACTCTTCACCCCCTATATGGTTATGGACAGATACCTCTTCATCTCATATCCCATCCCTTATCTATAAGCAATCCATAAAACATCAACTTTTCAATTCTGGTGTCTGCAAAAAGTCTGTAAAGGGTTGCCAGAACTTTGCAAATAAATGTCTTATTTTAACCTTGATCAAATAAACCGACTTCATATTCCTTCCTTTTACTTCTAACAGTCTTAATCTTAAATTTAGTCAAATATTGTTGTATGATTTGATGTCTCTTGAATTCTTCTTTATCCCATCCCACAGACTTCTTCAAGGGTTTAATAAGCCTCTTTTGTAGATCCAATAAGAAAACATTTTCCAGGTCATTCTCTTGGTTTGTCATTTGAATTTCCCCTTTAATTTTTAAAATATCCTGAACCACCTCTCTGTGTGTATTTCTATCATATATTCAATGTCAGTACACTTCATATACCCTGTATATGATACCTAGTTAGTGAGATATGGGCAACAGTATGTTGGCTTGCAAGTTAATTGTAGATTAGAGAGCCTAGCTTGCATAGAATAGCAAGAGTGTCTTTGGGATAAATCTGGACTTTGGCTTCCCTTTTAGCAACCTGGCCAAAATGTGCCAACATTGACCAGTACTGTCCTTACCATTAGCAGGGAGTGCTGGTATCTGTCATGGGTGTAACTAAGGCTGGTAACCTAATCCATATTTTATCTTTCTTATTAAGAAAAGTGCTATGATCAATTGATCAAAGCATAGTAGGAAATAGAAGTCAGTATCGATGGGAAATGACCATGGCATATGAAAGTTTATCATTTGGAATATAAGAGGAGTAAATGGCAAAGAGAAGGAAAGGAAAGGAAAGGAAAGGAAAGGAAAGGAAAGGAAAGGAAAGGAAAGGAAAGGAAAGGAAAGGAAAGGAATTCTGTCTGTCTGTGAAACTAAGAGAAAGAGGAAGGAAGTAATAGAACTGTATGAAGGAAGTCTGATTTGTGAAACGAGGCTGATGAATACATGCAGGAAAGTGAAGGTGGAAATTTAATTTTGAATTAAAGGACTAAAATGTATGCCAGAAAGCATGAGCGGATATAATCTAGCTTGGGTGGGTGAATATGAAAGTACAGTCCTCTGAATGATGACAATTGAAGAACCAGAGATGAGTCTGGAAAAAAAATGTGCAACATTTTAAATGAATGTGATCCAGAAGGGGTGTGTGTGTGTGTGTGTATGTTCGCATTATTATTTTGAATGAGTAGGAATGAGATAAGAAAGTACAGGAAAAAAATGATTGGGCCTTCAGAGATCCAAGAATGAAAGAGAATGACATTAACATTCAACATTGAGCAGGTAGTAAGAAAAGGGTATGTGCTGTTCACTTGGTTGTTTAATGTATTTATGGATAAATGTGCGTGAAAAGCTTATAGCGATGGTGGAGATGTATTAGCCAGAGAAGTGGATCCAATTGATGCTCTATTGCTGGCTGAAACCTGAATGATATGCAGTGAATGACAGATTAAGATTGTATGATGTAGTATGGAATATGGAACTGAAAATGAATGTATCAAAGAACACGGTGGTTGTGTTTGAGAGGAGAAATAGAATTATTCATAAATGGCAAAAAACAAGAGCAGGTTGATACATTTGTGTACCATGGTAGAATGTTTAATAAAATGAATAAATAGAGAAATTTTAAGGCTCACAAATACTGTTAGAAAGTGATGAAAATGTGGATTCTAGCAATAAATAACTGTTGAAAGAAACAAAATGGCTATGGATTACAGCAGGGTTCTGCCTATTTATCACCTGGAAGTGTGAGCTGGGTACACCAGGAGACGTATATATGTAAATTGAATGCAATGGAAATGGAGAACTTGAGAAGTGTGGATGGTAAAACAAGAAGAGATAGGATCAAGAATGCAAAGCACTGATTCTTCTGCTCAGTTGAAATGCTGGATCTTATTCTGGTGGAATCCGCTCATATGTGTGGACTGGGAAAATTGCCCCATAAAAAACCCTGCTATGACATTTTTAGTTCCATCTCCACTATCTGCTGCTCCAAAGTCTCTTTTCCTCTGTCCATCTGCTGACCTACTCACATGTTTTCTTTCCTTATTCTTCACCATCTTTCCCCTGAAACTTAAATAGAATTCCATAAGTCTTCACCCCACCCCATTAAGTTTAAGTCCTACATGTGTTCAGGGTTGCTCACACACATTCTTTATTTCTCTGGGTTTCTCCCCTTTATTCTTCTTTGTGTTGTTACATATTAGTATGTAAGCTCCTGCAAGGGGCAAGGTGTTATCTTTGGCCTTGTATTACTCAATGAACTAATGACAGTGAATGAATAAACCAGTGAGTGATAATTCTGAAGTATTCTGAACTTTTTTTGCCTTGTAATCCAGTTAGTATTGCAGATAGGAGTCACAGTAATGCTTCCTTTCAACCACTTAAGCAATTTTGAAGGATAAATAAGCTAATTAGGAAAATTTATGCACATTGGTATTCTTTAATCAAATGTGTTTTTCTAGTTATTTATTTTTAAGTACCAAATTCAAGACCTCCTGAAGAGAAGAATCATCAGAGAAGTGTGACTAGCAATTCTGATCCTGTCCTATGATGCCTTTAAAGATAGCTCACCTGGATTTAACAGGCTTATTTAAAAAATGAAGCATGCCAATCTGAGCAAGAACTTATACTTCTACCATTTTGAAGACATTGCTTTCATATGCCTTGAAGTGATAACAGCAAGGGATAGTATTAAAATTAGCAGATTATACTTTCTCCCCTTATATAAATACAGTACACTGAGCACCTTCCCTCCTGCTGCCACCCCCCACCACCACTGAATTCAAATTTGACTCTCTTTTTTTGGTGCCTTTGAGTTAGTCTTGACTCCTGGAAACTGCCTGGACAAGTCCCTGAAGTTTTCTTGGCAAGATTTCAAAAGTGATTTGCCATTGCCTGCTTCCCAGGGCTGAGAGAGAGTCACTGGCCCAAGGTCACCCAGCTGGCTTTGTGCCTAAAGTGGGACTTGAATTACAGTCTCCTGGTTTCCCAGCCTGATGCTTTAATCATTTTCCTTATTCTCCTCACACCTTTGTTTTTCGTAGCTACCACTGCCAATCCTGAATTCAAGCATGGCAGCTCTACCTGTTCAACTACCTTCTCCATACCTTGCTTTCCTATAAATATCACAGTCAATGACCTGCCCACCCACCCGACTCCTATCTTCCCAGCATCTTCCGTTCTTTCATTTCTCCTTAGCTTCTGCTGCCAAAAGCTACACGTATTTTCCTGCTTCCACTCCAGAACACCTCTGCCTGGAACACATGTGTTCTGAGTCTGTGCCCAGATGAAATACACTTAATACTCCCTGTTCTATCCATGAGAGATTCCATGTGTACAGCATTTTGCACATTCCAAATCAGTAGTCACCAGTGTAACCAGAAAAGGCTACTGATCCCTTCTTGATGGTTGAGCATGCGTGAACCATACCATTGTACCAGTTTACACTTGGTTAAAACAAATGTACTGTTTTTGGATTTGATTTTGGTTCTGTTTTATTTTTTCTTCTCTATCTCTCATTTTGCCATTTTCTTCATTTTGACTTCTTTCTTTTTTCTATTCTTCAGAGCAGTGTTTCTCAACCTCAGCAACTTTAAGATGCTTGGACTTCAACTCCCAGAATTCACCAGCCAGCATGGGAGTTGAAATCCACACATCTTAAAGTTGCTGAGGTTGAGAAACACTGCTCTAGATGCTTAACAATTTCTTTAAATTTGTCTTAGTGGCATTTGGAGGCTTACCTTACTGCTGAAGATGGTAGAGAATATGGCTGCTGGAGTTATTATTTTATGATACTTCATTTCCATCTTTTTGAAATGTCCCTGGCTGCCCACATTTCCCAGTTTGTTGTATTTCTAAATGATGTATTCCCCGGGAATTTATTTTAAGCATGGGAACCTGGGAGGCCACAGCCCCTACAGAGGTGATACCCCATATGGCAATCTTCTAACTAAACAGATGCAAGACTACCCACCCCTTTGAATGGAATTTTAAAAGCTAATGCCATTCATTACATTGAATGAAGGGAAAAGATTCAAAAATATGAAAAATTCTAGGAATTTTTGCCTCCTTGCTGGGGAGAGAGAATTTGCTCAAATAGATATGTTTTTTCTATCAGCTAGAAGTGAAGTCAGTGCAGTCCCACATGGCATTTAAACCAAAGGGAGGTTGTTAACAAGCCCTGAATGCGAGCACTATTGCATAAAATGGAAAGATGCAAAGGATCTGTGAATAACAGCAGATCTAAAACTGGCAGGGAGCCTTGTTTCGAAAGTGAGTCAGAGGAACTGAATTAAGCACATGGACCAACATGACATGCTTAGAAAAAATTCAAGGTTCCTCTGGTGCTTCTTTGAAAGGTCAGTCACTTTCTTCAGAGAGATTGCCTAAACAACAATTATTCCATCAGCACACCAGAACAGCACAGCTGACCATTGTAAAATCTGATTTCTGGATTCCTTTTTAAGGACCAGATTCTTCCTCCCTAACCCCTTTCTTTGTGTGAAATGTCTTATAGGTTGTAAGTCTGACAGCAAAAATTATCTCACTCCTAGTGTTTCTAAGCCACTCCATGATGTTCTGAGCAAAAGTATGGTGGAAAAATAATGCATTAAAGAAATACATGAAGCAATACAATGGATATATTCTGCTGTCAGGTCTTAATTAACCATGCCTTCCCCTCATCTGTTTTCTCAGAAACTTAGTTTATTATCAAATAAAAAGGGGGGCAGGTGAAAAGAAGTACTTGATTTCCCATCTGCTAATCCTACTCCCAGCTATTTTGAAATAAAAAAATAAAATTGGAAAGCTGACCTCTATCAAGTCATGTGTAGTTTGCTAACAGATATTGTGTGGGATACTGTAGTTGTGAAACTGCTCATAGTACTGAAAGAACACAAAGTTATATTCAGTTTTGCAGCAAAAGCTATCCCACACATTTCTCTTAACAAACCACACATAATGTTATAGGCCAGCAATATTATTATTATTATTATATTATTATTTCAAAATAACTGGGAGTGGGATTAGTACAAGGGAAGTTCAACGCTTAACACCAGAATAACTTGTAAGATTCCTTATAATATTAACATTATTCCCTGTAAGATTAAATCCACCAGCAAGTTATCTCCCAGCAAAAAATGGTGATGGCAAGTCATTTATAAAGTATCTGTGCCCAAAACATCCTCTGCTGTCATCAGAACGCCTAGCCAGTCTTGAAACATGCTATCCAAAGGGTACCTTGGAGATTGGAATGATTCATCTTGAGATGGGACCATTTCCAGTACACTGAATTAGTGTTTTGAGGTGATGTTTTACACACCTTTAATTCCTCTAAATAATTTCTTATCATAGCCATTTTGTCAATGAACATAAAGATTTATTTGGTGACTGTGAGAAAACCATCAGAGCCATGTTTGCTGGATTTTTTTTTTTAATCCGTTTAATCGTGTCCAATTCTCGGAGACTGCCTGGACAAGTCCCTGAAGTTTTCTAGGCAAGGTTTTTCAGAAGTGGTTTGCCATTGCCTCCTTCCTAGGGCTGAGAGAAAGTGACTGGCCCAAGGTCATCCAGCTGGCTTTGTGCCTAAGGCAGGACTAGAACTCACAGTCTCCCAGTTTCTAGCCTGATGCCTTAACCACTGCCCCAAACTATGCCCTCTTTGCTGGATTTTAATGCCAAGTTAATAATATATTCAGACTATTTTGTTCTGGTTGTAAGATGCAGATACTTCTATTCTTTACAAGCATGGGTTGGATTCCATTCAGGAACAACAACAAAGCTAGACCATGATAGATCAAAGGAAGAGAAGATTTTCCTTCTCTTATGGTGGTTTCTCCTTGTGGCTATTTATTTAATTTGTACAACACCCAACTCCCAACAGTTCTGGGCAGCTGACAAAGTAAAAGCACAGAGGGAAAAAATAACAATGCAACAATAAGACAGGAACAAAAGATGGCAAAACCCAGGCAACAACAAAAAACATGCACACATTATTTCAAGGGGCTTCAGCCTCCCTAGTCAAAGGCCTAGGCAAAGAGCCAGGTCTTCAAGGCAGGCATTATTGCAGTAATGAATTATCTATATTTTAAAGTAAAAATAATACAGTGATTATCTATAAATATATATGTACATGGCTTTTATGATTGTATATTTGGGGGAGCAGGGGACACAAAGAAAAGATGATATGGTGAATAGTGCCAGTTTGCCCACAACTTCATCAGTATTTGGGTGAAGCCAAATGCCATCATCTGTCTGGGTGATCATTTGAGGGAGCCCCATAATTACAGGCTTTACAGCTCAGCCCTCCTATCTAGCTTAGTTGTATCCCTGGTAAGAACTAACCACAACAAATATTTGCTCTACATCTAGAAACCTAAGGAGGACTGGATTTCTTTCCTCTCCCAAGAGCATTTTTCACAGCATGATTTCAGAGTCATTCTGCAGGTAATTCTAATTACTAATTAGAGAGACATCTGGTCCTATTTCCTCAATAATAAATGTTATAGCTAATGATACTGTTATGATCAAAAGCAGAGGTCTCGTTTCCAGTGATAACACTACATCTTCATAAATGATTTAATGGCTGGTTCCAAGATTTGAATATCTTTGGCTTAATTTATTTGCAATTCTGTATGTTTATAAATCAGCAGGAAAAAAACGTTTGCTTGCTTGTCAGTGTTGGGACATGGGGAAGAAATGTTGTTCAGAATCCCATATTTTGAATAAAGGATTATGCCAAACTAAGATGACTCTGTTTCTATAGGATTCTAGGGCTGTATTCACACATTCTTATTGATATTATTTCTTTATAACCTACTTTTCAGACTAACTATCCTCCCAAAATGGCTTACAAGCAATATAAGCAATTATAAAGAAGGATCCTATAAGTTTGCTTGTAAATATTTTTTTTTTCTCTGCCTTCAAATTAGTGTTGACTCCTGGCAACTGCCTGGACAAGCCCCTGCGGTTTTCTTGGCAAGATTTTGGAAGTGGTTTGCCATTGCCTCCTTCTTCCTAGGGCTGAGAGAGAATGAAATAACCCAAACTCACCCAACCAGCTTTGTGCCTAAGGCAGGAATAGAACTTACAGTTTCACAGATTCTAACTTGGTGTCTTTAACCACCACACCAAACTGGCTCTATTATAAGTAATGTCTACTGTATGCTTTAAAATACTATTTACAAGCAAACTTCTGATGTCCTTCCCACAGGGGATTAATCCTGTGGATGGGAGAGAAGAGTTCTGGTGTTACCAACTGTGTTGCTCTCTCTGCCTCTAGTGCCCTTTCACACAGGGCAGCTGGTAGCAATGGGCCTCTACAGTAGTACAGGAGGAATAATCCAGTGATAGCTTTTTGTAGAAGTTGTTGATTGTCCTAATCTTTCTCACTTCAGGAGAGAAGATAAAAATAAGAATGCAATATATGTAAGGGAGGTAATAGGCATCCAACATCACCAGCATCAGGTGTGAAAAACTTTTTTTTTTTTTTTGCTTAGTGCTCCTTTTTCTCAGAGCTGATTTTATTTTTATTTTTCTTGTCCTGTGGTTTATGGGAGAGGGACAGATCAATGGATCCAAACTGAAGTAGCTTTTGAAATTTGGTCAAAGGCTGTGAGTAGTGATAGGGCTTTAAGTTTCAGACCCTGATCCATATGAGTGTTAGAGGACATATTCAGTACATCAGTGGTTCTTAAACATTTTTCTCTCAGGACACCTTCCTATTTTTAAAAATCACAGAGGACCACAAAATAGCTTTTGTTTGTATGGGTTATATTTATCAATATTTACCATATTAAAAATGAAAATTGATGCATTTGCTGCCACGACTGCCTCACAATTGTTTGATGGGATTTTAATATTGTATTATTTTTCAGCATAGGCTGGCAAATAATTTTGATTGCACAGACACCTGAGAAGATCTTGGGGAACCCCAGGGGTCCTAGGACCACAGATGAAGAGAGAAAGCTAAAAGCAGAGAGTTAATGTGTGTTACAGTCTCATCTAATTATCTGTAGTTCTCTTGCCTTCTACAGGTAGTCCTTGCTTAACATCCACTTGTTCAGCGACCATTCAAAGTTATGATGGTGCAGAATGAGGAGTACTGATAATGGGTCCTCGTAGTTATGGCTGTTGCAGTGTCCCCACAGTCATGTGATCACGATTCATGTGCTCAGCAACCAGCTTGCAGTTAAGACATTGCAGCATCCTACAGTCATATGATTACCATTTGCGACCTTCACAGCCAGCTTCCAACAAGCAAAGTCAATGGGGAATCCGGCAAGAGATCGCAAATGGTGATCACATGACTGTCGGATGCTGCAACTGCTCAGAATTCACCTAACAATGGCAACCTGGACTGCTAGAACAGCCTCCTAAGTTGGCATGGTCATGTAACATTGTGCCTTACGACCACATTGCTTAGCGATGGAGTTTCCGGTCCCAACTACCATCAGTAAGCGAGGACCTGTTGTTTATTTGTTCAGTCGCTTCCGACTCTTCGTGACTTCATGGACCAGCCCACGCCAGAGTTTCCACAACCTGTAATGAAATATTGATACCCAAAGATTCCCCAGCTCATTCTAATAGCTGCTGGTGGTGAGTGTAATGATTGCAACACTCTATCACCATTAAATCCAATTCATATCTAAATACAGTAGAAATCTCTTTAATGGGAGAAGCATACAGAATGGCAAAAAAGTTGCAAATGAAAGTCCCCAAGCTTTCCCTAACTTAAACAGCCCAATGAGTGCATGATTCCCCCTCCCTCGCTCTGGTATGCAACCCCCCTTTCATCAGTTCATGCCAATTTCTTGACTCCCTGCAGGTGTCTTCAACGTCTCAGCCAGTTGACCTTAGGTATGAGAGATAGTCCAAACATGATGTATTCTCACTCCTGAATGTTCCCCCTCCCACTCTGCTGACTCGCAAGTCTCAACACATGTTCATTCATGCATACGAGTCCAATCAGATGTTCTGGGAACGTTTGATTGGGGAGCATGACAGTGAGAAATATCTGATGATATTACATTGGATCTGTGAAACTATATTCAAGAGGAAAGGCAAGCACAACATGGAGTACTACCTTCAAGAGGCTTTCAATTGTTAAAGAATTTTAGTATCACCATTCCTGTTCTTCATGATTCATCCTTTCAAGTTTTTATATTCTGCTTCTGTTCCTTTCTTTGTTGTTGTTTAGTATCCTGAGTATTTGCCAGAGTAGAAGAGTATAAATCAAAACAAAACATGCACTGCCATCTTGACTATAATGTACTTTTGCTCTTCATGTTCTACTGTAACACTGTGTGGTTTCCTTATTGTAGGGTTGGTCAATGGCCAGGACTCAGCTTCATGAACTTCTAGGGAGCCACAAGACTCCTTGCAGTGATGAAACTAGAAGCGATGCAACTAGAAGGAGCAGGGCCAACATTGCTCAGTTTGTTTTGTTTGTTTTCTGAGATATTTGCTCCCTAGAGACTCCTATCTCTTTGCCATTCTTAATTTTGAGAGGGAAAAGCCTATAAAATATTGTGCTGCCAAAACCTGGCCATCTTGTCACCAACTATTATCTTAGAGTGCTGAAGAGCACAAATGGGCTAGTGAGGCTACATACACCCTGCACAATTTGTTGCTGCCTTAAAGCATCCTGCCAGGATATAGTCCAGATGTTAGAGATGATCAAAACAGTATCCATGCTTGATAAACTTCAGTATTGACCAAAGGACCATCATTAACTCTGAGAATGAGATTAAACCATTTTTACACCAGTTCCCCAATTTCCAATATGAAATGGTTGCACACCATCATAGCAAAACTCAACAGTTTTTTCCTCAACATGTAAGCTTTGCACATAGACATGGGACCAATTTGATAACTATTATGCAATACCTTAAGCTTTTAGGACATATGTTGGAAAAAGTCCACAGCATGCCTCAACATCTGCACAAGTAGAAGTTGAATTTGTTCATGTCTGTATGTTCAGTCTTGTGCTAGCACCCTAAGATAATGCATTATAGGTTACCATTCTTCAAGGCTGAGGCCATGAGGAAAGCTTGAATGTGCCTTATCCTGGCTCCCTGAGGACGGGGTGAGACATCAAAGAGCTACTGTTCTACTTAACCTGAAAGTTTTCAAAATCACATTAGAAATATATGAATATATGTCCATATTTGCAACAAGGTTAATAAGTGCAGAAGACTTGAGGATTTACACTGTAGGCATGTTCCCTTCATTGCTTTATATATTTCATGATTCCTGAAGATGAGCTTTCAATGCTTTTCTCTGGCAGGAAAATGATTAATCGCCTGCTCTTGAAACTCCCACAGATCAGCTATCCTGCTGGTCCTGTTTTAAACCGTGCAGTAGAAAAGACAAATTATTTTGCCAGTCTTGGGATGCCAAATGATTTTATATTAATTAATTGATATTTTCATATCATAAGATTAAATTTCTGCTGCATGGAGCTCTCACAGTCTATGTTCTCTGTGTAACAATGTGAAGCATGCTTTGGTTTTTTTTTTTTTTTCTTTTTCTTTCTGGGAGCAAATAAAGCAGCTGCTCATTACCAGATCAGGCCATCCAGCTCCATATGGTTTTCATCAAGGGTGCAAAACTTTTCCAGCCTCAGGCATTTGGGCTTTAAGTAGTATGCAGAAAGCTTCAGTTCAGTAGTTGATAAGCTAAGACAAAACCTGATTTGATTCAATTTACTTTTAATTAAAGTAACTATCAGCAGGTGGTAGCATCTGGGTGACTTTGTCTGAGCTCAGAAGCTAAGGAGGGTCAATCCTGGTTAGACTGAAAGGTCCCCTGTGCAAGCACTGAGTCATGTCTGACCCTTTGGAGGGAGGCTGCTTTCGCTACGTTTCTTGGCAGACTATAGCGGGGTGGTTTGCCATTGCCTTCCCCAGTCATCACCTTCTCCAGAAAGCTGGGTGCTCATTTTACCGACCTCAGAAGGATGGAAGGCTGAGTTGACCTGAGCTGGCTACCCAAGAATCCAGCTTCCGCTGGGATCGAACTCGGGTCATGGGTAGAGTTTTCGGTTGCAATACTGCCACCTACCACTCTACGCCTCACAAGGCTCTCTGGTTAGATTAGGAAGTTGAAAAACATCCTAAGAAAAGGCAATGGCAAACCACTTCTATAGTGTTGCCAGAAAAACCACAAGGGTGTCTATGAAGTCAACATGAGTTAAGCTTGACTCAAAGATGACTTGCAATTAAGATGATTACTCTCCAGCAAGGCATTTAATGATGTTTCCTTTCTATCATACTAAAAGTTTCCTGGCTAGCATTTGAACTTATTAACATTCGATCTATGCAGACTCTGCAGGAAGTCTGTGTAGATTTCTCTTCCCTATTGGCGATAAGCCTAGACCAGTGTTTCTCAACCTCAATAACTTTAAGATGGGTGGACTTCAATTCCCAATATTCCCCAGCCAGCATGAGTTGAAGTCCACCCATCTTAAAGTTACTGAGGTTGAGAAACACTGCCCTAGTACTTTTGCATACAAATTTATGCTCTGAAGTAAACCCAGCCACCTTCCTTTCTTTGAAAGGGCTGGGAAGTGAACCTACAATCTCTCTTAGTCAATGTGAGTATCATACCTCTGGTTTCATGGTCCACAAACTGAGTGTGATCTTTAGCCTCTTTTTTTGGTGGCAGGGTGAGAAATAAGAATACCACACTCCTCTACCTGGCAACTGGTGATGCAAAGATACTAGCTTTTAGTTGCTGAATTAACCCATTTGGGGGTGTTCATAAAATACATGGAACATAAACTAAGCAGATGCTTGGGTCCACAGAACACACTCAAACACACACACATACAACTAATCAAATTTATATTGAACCAAGATCAGCATGGTCTCTGAACACAGCCATTAGGTTAGTAACTGACCTGGTAAAACCATTGATTAGGTCTGGAGAGGAATAAGCACTACATTTTGGATTTTGCTTTGTTTATTTGATTTTCAGATTAATGTGAAATGCAAGGACTTCCTGCTAGCTCTTTTCTTTCTACTACAGACCTGTTTTTGGTTTATTCTGGTTTTTTAATCACAGTGCAAAGATATGAGGTAGGCAGTTTGGCAGAATAATCCCATCCATGAGATGGGAACTGAGACCATAACAGCACAGCAGATTAGTAAATTAGCAGTTTAGAGGTCAGCAACAGATGTGGAGATACCCCAGAGATAGACCATCTGGCCAGCAAGATTGTAGGGGGCTCAGCAGACATGGCAGATGGCTGTGCATATGTGTAACTGAATCCCTGTGCTCCATGTGTGAATGTAAGAATTACAGAGGAAGAAAGCTGAATAGATAGAAAGTGAAGAATGGAAGTGAGAGCGATATCAGATTTCTCCTTGACAGGCTGGCCTGAAACTAATAAAAGTAGTACACAAGAATCTAGATGACCAATTTATTGTGAAAAAGCTAAGAAGCCTTTATGAAAGAATTCCAGCAACTGCTGAGTATCAAAATGCAAATTCTCTTCCTACTAATCAACATTCCAGTTTCTAGTGCCTCTTTCCTCTGCCCATAAAGGGCTCCAGCAATTCTCTTTTTTTAAAAAAATTATTTTCTATCCCACCTTTATTATTTTTATAAATAACTCAGGGTGGGGAACATACCTATTACTCCTTCCTCCTCCTATTTTCCCCAAAACAACAACCCTGTGAGGTGAGTTGGGCTGAGAGAAAGTGACTGGCCCAAGGTCACCCAGCTGGCTTTCATGCCTAAGGCAGGACTAGAACTCACCATCTCCTGGTTTCTAGCCCATTGCCTTAACCACCAGACCAAACTGGCTCTCTTTAATATACAAGTAACTTTCACTAGTGAGGGGCTAATTTTCACCTGAAGCCCATCCTCCATTCTAGAATTCCTCCATGTATTTTTATTTGAAGAGA
Source organism: Candoia aspera (assembly GCF_035149785.1). Taxonomy (NCBI): domain Eukaryota; kingdom Metazoa; phylum Chordata; class Lepidosauria; order Squamata; family Candoiidae; genus Candoia; species Candoia aspera. The sequence continues at coordinate 193,653,500 of NC_086155.1, forward strand.
GGCTGCACTTATATCATTTTAGACTCTGGACTTAATGGTCTGAGGCCTTTCTTTAGAAGTCCACATGTGCTACATCACATATTTCAAAAGATAGTAAGACTGTCACACTTCATCTGGGAGCTATCCTGGTTATCCAGCTGGGCTGGGCTCTGGATTTTTACACAGAAGCAATGGTGAGAATGCAGTCTGTGATCCTGACAAATTTTCCTAACTCTGTTCTAGACCACCAAAAGATCATTTTTTCTCCCCACAACTTCCCAGCTTCATTGGCCATCCATGAGATTTTAGGGTGTTCATGTCTCAATATCTGGAGGTCAACTGCACTGGGAAGATTGTGCTGGACATAAATTTCCCTCAGTCAATAATAAATGGGCTCCATATGCTTCTATTTTCCCACCACCACCATGGACAGAAATCACCTGAGAAGCCTTCTCAGTTTCAGCCACAGAATTAGAATATTTAATTTGAATTCTCTCAAAATGTACATACCAGTTCATGGGAAATCAGCATCCTAATATACAAATAAAATGTGTTAGAAAACGACATTTAATCAGCTATGTAATGCATAAACTTCCCACCTTATCTCTTTTAAATTAAAAACGGCAAGAGAAGCTACCATTTAGCTTCCTTTCAGCACTGTGTTTCTCAGCACAGCCAGAGTGCCGTGGATTTTAACTAATTGAGACACTCAAATCATTTTCACAGCAGTGAGCTGAAGAGGTACTTGATTTAATGAGGAAGAAGCAAAGGAAGATTCATTGGAAAACCCTAAAGGATACAGTATCGTATGCTCCAGCAGCAAGCATATATTTTGGACAGACAGAAAGGTCACTAAATTAAGGAATTTTTGAAAATCATCCCATCCCTCACAGTAATGTAGTTGTACCGCAAGTCTGTTTTGTCTAGTATGTCATCCTCCCCATGTCAATTCTCTCTTGATGAAACCTGCTTTATAGACAGAAGGGAGTGAAGGCTTTTGCTTCTCCAAACAAATATGAATGATGCTCAGTGCTATCATATCTTACCTCAAAAATTCCTTCTTTAAGTTAAGCATACTTTTTTTATATATATTGCAGTGCCTAGAACTGGACACAGTATTCCAAGTGGGACCTGACCAACATAGAGTAGAATGCAACAATTCCTCACCATGTTCTGCAGTCTATGTTCCTATTAATACACACCAAAATAGCATTTGCCTTTAGCAAATGCATCACAGTGCTGGCTCATTTTCAATTTGTGATCTACTAGAATGTTTGTATGTATGTATGTATGTATGCATGCATGCATGCATGCATGCATGCCTTTGAGTCACAGTTGACTCCTGGTGACTGCCTGGACTAGTCCCTACAATTTTCTTGGCAAGATTTTGGAAGTGGTTTGCCACTGCTTCCTTCCTAGAGCTGAGAGAAAGTGACTGGCCCAAGTCATCCAGCTGGCTTCGTGCCTAAGGTGGGACTAGAATTCAGAGTCTCCTGGTTTCTAGGCTGGTGGCTTAACCACTACATCAAACTGGCTCTATCTACTAGAATAACCAGATTGTTTTCACATCTAGCTGAGAGGACTGTCCTTTTCCTTCCCTTTTTTGAAGATAAGGATTTTCTATCTTTTGCTCTGGATGGGGATGCACTACCCCCAACACAACTAGTGTTCAAGGAGCAGGTGGCAGTCATGGCCAGGAGGGACTTTGCACAATTCATGTTGTATTCTCATATTTCAGGATTTTCCACCCTTCTTAGACATTTTTCTCCTTCAGGATTTCCAGACACTGGATCTAACCTACCTTCTCAAAATACCCACACTTCTGAAATTGAGGGCACAAGTTGATCCTTCTCTATTCCTCCTCCTCCTTGATATCACAAATTCAACATGTTTATTTTCTCCCAAGGTTCCTATCACTATCACTTCTTCAACCAATTATCCCTTGTTGGTAAGGATTAGGTCCAGAATAGCAGATCCCATTGTTCTTTGTGCTATCTTTTGACAAATTGCCAGCAAGAAAGAACAGGAATTGGTTCCCCATCTGACTCTTGGCAGAGTCAGATTTCCAGTCAATGTCACAACAGTTGAAAGCTCTCATTGTCACTACTGTGGGCCTTTGAAAGTCTGGTGGTTTGACCCAGAAAGACCTCATTCATCTCTTCTGCCTTTCCAAGTGGTCTAGAATACATTCCTACAATCACTTTTGTTTCTTTTGCCTTTTATTCTCAACAGATTTCCAATTAGTGAATTTTTGTACAGATATGTGTTCTTCGTGTATAACACAACATCCCCTTCCTTTCTCTTAAAACTGTTCCTTTTGAATAAATTGTAGCTTCCAAGATTATGTTCCAGTTACACTACCACCTCATCAAATTGGTCCTCACGGATTAGGATTCCAGGTCCTCCCATATTCTGCTTTTGTTTCATTTTTCACCTGGTAAAATGTGCAAATAGGCTAATACAGCTTGCTCACAAATCATAAATTTGAAAATCTGGCTTAAATTTATGTGTGAATGCAGCCAGTGATTTGTTCTAATATCAAATTAGGCAGCTTAGAATAATAAGAACAAAATTTTGCATGAAAGGACAGGCAGCTTTGATACTGAAAACAAACTACTGTACTCTGAATGAGCTCAGATCATCCATTTCTTTCATTTTAAGAGCATACTTTCTGTCCCTTAAGATTAATAAATTTTAAGAAAGTGGGAAATTAAGTAAATCTGACACTTCTGAAATCTACCCAACCCCATTCTAGCCCACAGTACATAGCAGCCTTTCTCAGTTCTATCTAAAAATCTCAGAGATTCAGTCTGGAAACTTCTGAAATCAATCCATTTGTTATTTTCGTGAGAAACTGCTGTTTTCTTATCTTTTCAAATGCCCTGTGATGTTCAAAATAATTGATTTGTTACTTAACTAAAGCTATCCTGAATGATTATTCAGATGAATTTAGATTACATAGGAGAAAAAACTTGAGGTCTTTTTAGAAAATGCATGGCATTTTTACTGTTCTCTCTCATTTATGTATATGTTTCTTCTAAGAAATTATCTTTCATCCATCGATTGTGTCTGTGTATATGCACAAATGCCCAAGTAAACTTTTTTTTAAAAAAATAGATCTTTTGTTTGAATAATTATGAATGTTATGTTGTTGAAGGAACTATTCTAAAATTGATTAATATAAGAAATTAAGAGTAAGAGCTGAGGCTTTGTCTAGCTAGAAATTACCTCTCTAAATACAGTAAATAAGTATAAAATGCCACCTAAAAACTGACATTTGCAGCTTGCTCTGTCTGGACAAGAGAACCTTTGTTTTCTTGCTGACATCAGCAGATTCCCCCTATAAGTAAAAACATATTTGACCAGGATTGAGGAAACTATGACCTTATAGATGTTGTTAGAATCCAGCTTTAGTGAGTTGGCCAAAGATCCTAGATGACAGAAGTTAGAATATAATAACATCTGGAGGACCCAGATCAGACAACAAAATAGTATAATGTGGATGAAAACAGGAATGCAACATTGCATCTCTTATGCAACATTGTAATACAAAAAAGCTGACTCTAACTTTGGTGTTGGAGAAGATTCCTGAAAATGCCAACAAGCAGTCAAGAGATACACCTCAGACTAACACTTGGTAGAGCAGCCATGAAGGCCTTGTATAGGATATTGAAATGCCATGATTCCGACCTACAAAGATCGGAATCATGCAAGCCATGGTATTCCCTATGGAAGTGAAGGTTGGACTTTGAAGTAGCAAGTTAGGAAGAGTATTGATGCCTTTGAACTTTGGTGTTTGAGAAGACTCCTGAGAATATCATGGACAGCCAAGAAAACAAACAAATGGATCATTGAATTAAATCAATGTCATCACCTGGGGCCTAAATCAGAGTCATCACCTGGGGCCTAAATGACCAGGGTCAAATTATCCTCCTTCAGACACATTATGTGAAGACTCTAACACTAGGGAAGGTGGAAGGAAAGAGAAGAAGAGGATAACCAGCAGCAAGGTGGATAGATTCAGTTGCAGTGGTGATGAGTACACCATTGAAAGACTAGATTAGGGACAGAGCATCATGGAGAAAATCTATCCATGTGGTCACTGAGAGTCAACACAGATTCGATGGCACATAATCAATCAACCAACTCCTAAAATAGAAATGTTGCATTAATACTTTCTTCTTTGTGGGGACGGCAGATTACTACACTAGTATATTTTGGTGTCTGAAATGCTCAGTTTCTATTGCAGATCATAATCATTTTTTAGTATGGTAATCTAAAGCATAGTTGGAATAAATGACCATATTTTATTTTCTATCCATGTTAAAAAACATAATCTGTGTCAAAGGAAAACATATAACCTCATTTTATATTTTCCAACAGTCTTATTTTCTTTTAAATTTGAAAATTTAATATACTGTTATAATAATTGATATATAGGTGATATGTTTAGACTGTTTATACTTTTTTCTTTTCTCCTGTTTTATATCTTATTTAATTAATTTCATTCTGGTTTATTTTTGTTTATTGTTTGTTTTTATACTTTTATGTAGTCAGTTGTGGGGTTTTTTAGTTTTATTTTTTTTAAAAAAGTTGTGCTAAGATAAACAAACAAACAAATAAATAAATGTGCTGTGAAAAAATGTAACATTTTCTTTCCAGATATTTTGCAATCTATTATGCAATGACTAGATAGTAAGTCCCACTGCAGTCAATTGGATTTATTTCCATGATAAGCTGTTGAGGACTTGGGCCAGTAGCATGATGACTTTTTGATATTTTCAACTACAGCTGATATAAATCTAGCAACCTCGACCAATAGTCATAAATTGTAGTCAAAAATATCTAAAAAGAATTGAATTGCCTATTCATAGTCTATGTCAGGAGTGGGACATCTGTTTATCACTTGTCTGCCTTGACTCCCTTTTTGAGGTTTTTTTTATTCTGAAAAATGTCTTCAGAAGAATTCAGTGGGAGTGATGGATGGATAGGTGGATGGGTGGGTGAATGCTTGGTTTGGAAAGGTGCCCACTTGCCCAGAAAAAGCAAAAAGTTGGAATGGTAGAAAGTATCTTGGCCATTAATTAGAGTGGTATATTTTTCCTCTAATAAAAGTGTACTTTGTGCAAATATGATGACCGTTTTTTGGGCATGCAGACTTCCTCCCCCCATGCTAGCATATAATGAAAAAGTATGCTATAATATATATATATATATATATATATATATATATATATATATATTCATTATATTTATATAGCCACCCATCTCACAAACACGATTCTTTTACTTTTACATATGCCCATGTAAAAATAAAATCTCCTCTGCATTCTGCTTGACTCTTAGTGATTTTATGTTTTAAGTTCCCTTAAATAGAAGTTGCTTTAACTTCAGTCCTTCATCCTACCTAAACATGGGCTCTTCCATTTCCCCATGGGGCAGCTAACAAATGCCCAAACTATAAATGTATAGTTGACTTCAACCCATCTTAGTAAAATACCAAAATACCAATCATAAGGCCAACCAAGACTCTATTGCTAAAGTTCTGGTGCTTAGGCTCCAAACTGAAAACTCTCATCCAATGCATCCAAATCAGGGAAAAGGATGCACTGCTGAGAATATTTTGAGTGGTAGTTCCAAAAACATCCGAAATTAAGATAACCTTTTTCAACATGAACTTCTCCAGATGTTTGCCTTATTAACAGGGGATGAAACATCTGAAGGGCAACAGATTTAAGAAGGCTACATCGAACATACAGAATGAATCAGTTTGGAAAACATATAAGGGCCAGTAATTGTATAAGGATAGTATTTTAAATCAAAAATTAGATAGCAGTCCACATAATAGACTCCCAACCACTGCAATGTGTTACAGACTCCTACAGTATCTCTGAACGAGGCTGCAAGACACTGTATATGTTTTATATATAATATTGTGGTTGAATTCTGTTTAAAGGAAGAAAGTTAGTTTTATAAATAGTTTTATTCGGTTTGTTAACTAGAAGGTTAAATATTGGAAACTGAATGAAAGAGAAGGTTAAATACAAAGACTTCAAATTAGTAATAACTGAGTAAATCAACCAAAATAAATTAGGTGGGTCTAGCCAGGTGACTGTAAAGTTTGTTGATTAGATTTAAGTCCTGTCTTTAGCTCAGAGTAGCATATATAGCAGTTGCTTCTCCAATATAGCCAAACAAAAACCTTTGTGACAGTGTTGGCTGCGAGAGACAGGTCCAAAGTTACCCAGTGAACATCCATGGATGATGGTGGCCTTGAATATGGGTCTTCTTGGTCCTAAACAAACACCTGAACCATTACACACAACTGCCTCTCACCTTGAGTTTACAAAACATTGAAATCAACATTTTCAACAAGTTTTGTAATGCTGCAAGATGGCAAGACACAAGCAATTTTTCCACTCACTAAGCCTTTTACAAATTTCCTTCTTTCCTTTGAAGAACTTATGCACAATGTTTTGGGGCTATCATAGCTTCAGACACAATGTTTATGCAAAGACACCAGCAAAATTTAAGAACAGGTAACAGATAGTAGTAAAGATGATTAAGGATTTAGCTGGTAAGACTCAAAAGAAAATTTCAAGGAGGTGGGATGTGGACTAAAGAAAAGAAGATTAAAGGAGTACATTGCAGTTTTGGAATTCAACCAGCAATGTCAGAAGGTATATCCATTGTTCTTGATAATGTTATGTTATGTTTCTACCAGGAAGTAAGTGAGGATGCAAGGAGTTTAAGTTACAAAAATATAGATTTGGGGAAAGAGATTCAAGAAAGCAGCCGAATGTTCTTTGCTTTTGCTTTTTTTTTTTTTTAATTGATGGACAATGGAATTAAAATATATGGAAAGTTGGTTGATTTGGATTTTTCCCCTTAAAATAATTACATTCTTAATGTATATTATTCCCTGTACTAGGGGACAATTTCCTATTCTTTACACAACTGAATATTTTTGAATGTATGTTAGTTTCTGCAAAAACTAAATGAGACCAGAATTCCTAATTGGGGTGGGGGATTTCATTTTTTTATTATTATGTTAAATCTATTTTAGAGCTTACTGTACACTTGTTTCCTGCTTTGCAATGACAAGAAGCCATGCCACCAACTTTCAGCTATCATAGTCTACACGCAACCCTGTTATTACCCTGAGGCTGCAAATCTCTATACATTTACCTGAGTGTCCCACTAAATTCAAAGAGACCTTCCCATCAGCAGATAGAATTTTAAGGATGAAATTCTCCATGCTTTGACTATTTCATAGCTCTTGGTAGTTATTCCAAAGACTAACTGCAATAACAAGCAAAAAAGTATCTTATTGCCTATTTGTCGTTCTTCAGCCAACAGGATGTCTCTGGTTGATCTCAGTTTTTGAAAAGATCATATACCAAAGAGTGATGTGTGAGATATCCTCAATTTTGCAATTAGTGTCTAGTTGTCAGAGATAGGGCTGGCTAAGACAATGCATTAGTAAGTACTGTAAGTAAGTAAGTAAGTAAGTAAGTAAGTAAGTAAGTAAGTAAGTAAGTAAGTAAAATAAATAAATAAATAAATAAATAAATAAATAAATACTCCTTCCTTCCCCTTTTGCACATACAGAAGCTACCTGATTCTTATTCCACTGCTGGTGATGGAATGTTATTCGCTAGCACAGGGTTTGTCATCCAAGGTTCCATGGCACCCTAGGGTTCCGTGAAGGGTCATTAGGGGTTCTGTCGGAAATCACAATTTATTTAAAAAAATATTTCAAATTTGAGCAATTTCACATTAAAGAGGTAAGTTTCATTCTTTATTTTTAGTTTATGAACACTGTTTGTCATGAGTAAGGATGGGGAGCAGGGGGCTCCCTTCCAGACTGTTAAGCGCATGAGTAGCACTGAGGAATTGGTGAGCCATTCCAAGAGGCACAGATTGGGACCGCCTTAACCTGCGGGGTTTATATGGCTGGGTTTTCCCACGTTTGTTCAGTTTGTTAGGATTACTGTTATGTATGAGCAATAAAACATTAGAGACCAGTTCCCTGTCTCAGAGTGTTTCCTGGGAGTCAGGACACTGTTAATGCATACAGTATATATAGGTCTGCCCATGAAACAACTACAATAATTTTGTAACTTCTGGCCTATATTTGAGCCTGAATGTGCAGGGGTTCCCCAAAGCCTAAAAAAATATTTCAAGGGTTCCTCTGGGGTCAGAAAGTTGAGAAAGGCTGCTCTGGCATATCAGGAAACAACAGGCCAGACAGGCCTGTCTGACTGATCAGACAGGACAGGCCTACTGCATGTGGTCTCTGGAGAAACTCTGAGAAAATACTAATGATGCCCAAGCATTTATTATCTTATACAGTTACATTATCCCACCTAATGGTAGGGCCAGCCCTGGTCAATTCCACTCTTCACACAACAATTTTGATTTATCTCAGGTGCCATTTTTTGATGCTGTTCATTTATCAGCTGTGGATTGGGACTTCCAGAGTGGCTGTAATCATTTTAGAAGGGGTGGTCACAATTTTTTTTAATCTGATCAGGCTTGCACAAGCAGAATGGGAACCCTATCAAAACTAACTCTGGACTTTTCAGTTTGCTTGCTTGCAGGAACCCATAGTTGGCAATTGCCATATCACAACGTTTCAGAATGTTATAATACATGGTGGAAAGTTTAGGATATATAATTAAAAGTGTCATTATTAAAAGTAAGTCATATACTGTAATTATTCCATGCCTAACCCTAATTCCAATGAAATCATTCATTGTATTCATTGTGTGTGTGTGGGGGGGGGGTCACAAAAATTCATTTATCATTTTAGTGGGTTTTAATACTGCAAAATTTGAAAGCCACTTAAAAAAAAAATAGAGAACCATATTAGCAAGTCTAATTTCAAGCCTCAAGAAATCTTCATGCATTTTCCACTAAACAGTGTGCCACAGACATATCTGGCAATGGAGCCATACCGTTATTCTGTTTTTCGATATCACTTGACTTTGTTCTCAGTATGGATAGCTGCACAGTAGAAGCCTATGCAGGTAGTCCTTGTTTAGCAACTGTCTCAGATAGCAACTGTTTGCAAATATGGTAAATAAATGATAATAAAAAAGTCATTTTCCTACCAGTCTGTGCATTTAGACAACAAAAGCCTTCAGTGTGAAATTGATTAAGGTCTGGTCAGTTTCATGCAGGATCTGCAAGTTGTTGAGAGGGATCCAAGCAACTAATTAAGGTTGTTAACTTGCAGCTAGCACTTTTTAGGCACCTGCTGCGCTGTGGAGAAAAGCAGCACAGGAAGAGATAGCTTGTTTAAGCAATCTCTCTGCCCTGCGAGGGGGCAAAAAAAGGAAAACAGAAATGGGTCAGGCACAGGACACTGTGTGAGAGAATTTTATCTAAATGAGATGGCAACAACCAGCGATTTTCACAGTGTGTCTCTCTCTCTCTGTATCACATGATTCGCTTAGTGACTGTGTTGCTTAGTGACCATTTCACTGAAACCAACTGCAGTCACTAAACAAGGACTACTTGTACGTGCAAAGCTCTTTATGACTAGACTTCCTTTATGTACAGATTCACATTTATTATGGGCATGGATGCCCATTGGGCTGTTCTGTGCACGTATTCCTCTTCACATAAAAGAGATTCCAATACAAAGGATTTCATGTTCCATTAAATTAACCTTTCAAGTAGATTGAACATGTAGTCATAGTTTAGCAACATCTGGAGGTTCACGTCCTTCCATATTTAAAGCGTTTATTGAGCCTAAGTTCATTCCCATACTACTGATTTATAGTATCTTCATAGCATTACTCAGCCATTATTTAAGTGATATAAAGCCTGCCTGCATTATGGGTATTTGGGGACAATAGTTGGATGGCTGTAGAAAATGCTGTAAGTCACTAGTGGGGAAAACCAAAGAACAAAATTCTTACCTAATTATTGGTACAGTAATGAATCACAGAAAACGTTAAGGATTCCCATGGATTTTTTTTAAAGGCCATTTTTTTGAATGCTGGATTTCACCTGAACTGAAGTGTTCTACATCTCTAAGGGAGAAAAGGAGGGTGGGTTAATCATTTCTGGTTAACCGTTCCTCTAGAGTTAAGCTTCTAGGAATAGCTTGTGCAAACTTAGAAGAATGTAAAGGTGAAGGTAAAGGTTTCCCCTTTACAGTCGTGTCTGATTCTAGGAGGCGGTGCTCATCTCCATTTCTTAGCTGAAGAGCCGGCACTGTCCTAACAGCCAGGAACCACGCTGAGACAAGGAATAGGTCTCTAGTGCTTTATTACTGCTACATTAGACAGAAAATCCTAACAAACTGAAGAAGCGTGGGAAAAACCCAGACAGATAAACCCCAGAGGTTAAGGCGGGTCTGATCTGTGTCTCTTTGAATGGCTGCTTAACTCCTCAGTACTACGCATGCATTTTCCCCCCTGGATAGAGGCCCCCTCCTGCTCACCATCAGTGCTCATGACAGGCACTGTCCAAAGACACATCCACAGTCATGAGGTTGGCATGACAAGCACGGAACGCTGTTACTATCCCACCAAAGTGGTACCTATTTATCTACTCGCATTTGCATGCTTTCGAATTGCTATGCTGGCAAGAGCTGGGGCGAGTGCGGGAGCTCACTCCATCATGTGGCGCTCAGGTCTCAAACCACCGAAATTGCGACCTTCTGGTCGACAAGCCTGGCGCCCTTACCAATGAGCCATTGCGTAAACAAAGAAAAACTAGATTCCTTAAAAAGTGTTTTAATAAATACTTTCATGTTAAAATACTCGGTACAGACCCTAGAGTGCTTCCGAATGTTGAGAATAAAAGCTAAGAAAATTGCATATGAAAGGATTTCATCAGCAAGTGTTTATTGCCATGAGGGTGGCTCAATGAAGTGCCTGTGCTGACTTATAGTTCTGTGTTACAATTAAGCCACACAGACCATATGCAGGCCAATATGGGCCACACACTTCTCTGCTTGTGTCTCATATTGTCTTTAACAATATTCCAATATATCCAAATAATCTGGCCCTATTTAAGCTTTTTACCTGACCTTAAAGGAAAAAAAAAAGATAGTTGCATTACAGTTAATAGACTTGCCTTCATGGTGGATGTGCTTAATGTGAATGGAATCGAGGAACGATGGGAGCATTGGAAGATGAGGGCAAGCTACTAAGACCTAATGTTTTTAGGTTAGAATGATTATTGCATTGTTGCAAACGGCTAGGGATAAATCATAGTCTGGCCACCAACTTAACTCTAGAGATAAAGGATTTATTTTAATAATACATTGAATACTGCAAAAATGCTTATTATAATCAAGAAATTCACATCTGGATAGAGAGAAGCATAAGGATTCACAGCATAATCTCATTGGCTTCATCATTTGCTACCTCTGTTGTCTTCTCTTGTCCACTATCATGAGCTCTCCTCTGTCAACCTGATTTAAGGAAGAGCCACACTTCAGTGAAAGAACAAATGATCTATATGTAGCAGGACTCCAGTTCAAACTTAATCCTCTGCAGGTAAGCCACTAATTGTAGACAGTACTATGCTTGGTAGATCAGTGGCTTGTTTTGCTGTAGAAGGCAGCTTCCTCTGTTTCTGAGATTCTCTCTTTCTATGCTGGAATTGTACTATTTTTGTACTGGCAATCAACAGGCAGTGCTGTCCAAAGTCTCACAAAGTTGTGCTGCGGGTTCTGCCAATTTGGGGCAGGTGTGCAATCTTGTGATACATGTAAAAAATGGACACACGTACCACAATGCTACTTGCATTGTCATGACCCCCTTACTGCAGAGGATTATGTAGTGGTACCAGATAATGGGGCTGACAAGAGGGGAAAAGGCCTGAACCATCAGTCTGGTCACTGGTACATCTTATAATCTGGCATCAGTGATGGATTGGGAACAGATTGGAAACAGGCTTTCTCTGAGTTTTGTCGCTTTCTTGTGCATTTCTGAACCTTGTATAAAGCTAATATGAAAATTGATGGGTTGGAAAGCCTCTTTCTGTAGGCCATATCATTTTAGGTACTTCAATAAGCAGTGCTTTTCCCAAGCAACATAAATCAAACTCATATTAAACCTTGAAGCAGCAGTTTCCAGTAAGCTTATAATAAGCTGATTGTGAAACTTCTTCCCAACTAAAAATGAGAAAGATGAGGGCCAAGTACGTCCCTAGAGACTGGAGAAAGGACACCTCAAGGCTTTCCCATTGCTCTGAAGTGCCAGCTACCTAAAAGCTTCCCTCACCTTTTCTAATGTGGCTGAGCCAAATAAAAGGAACTTTTAAGCACTGCAAGCACCTTCAAATATACAGATCTGCCCACCTTATCGTATTTCTGCATTTCATAAATACAGCATCATTTTCAGTGTAAAGAAAAAAAACGAGGTCAGGTCATTATATACTGTATGTGTGTGTGTGTGTGTGTGTGTGTGTGTATATATATATATATTCCTCTGCTCTAAACATTTAAGAGGCTAAAATTGTGGCTTTAAAAACATTGAACTGAGCTTATAGTGTTGCTGAAATTTGTCATATCTTTTCCACTGAGATTCCTAACAGTTCTTATTCTTAGCAGCATGACTCTAGCTTCTAAAGATAATTAATGCTTTATATGTCTCTCTGTTTTCTCTGCATCATTACTAGAATTGCCTCAAAAACATACTCAGATCCATTTAACTGTAAAATTAATTACTTTGATTCAAAATGTGGGAGAATCAAGGAAGAAAGTTTCTATGTCTGTCTTCTCCAACCTTGGAGTCTGCAGCATGTTGGGGCTTCAGCTCTTTGCCCCTTCCAGGCAGCAAGGTCTGTTGTGAATTCTGGAAGGTGGGTATTCAGTGTCACTTGTATTTTAGTTTAGTGTGTGTGTGTGTGTGTGCACACGCATGGGTGCGTGTGTGCATCTTTGAGTCATTGTTGACTCCTGGTGACTGCCTGGACTAGTCCCTGCAGTTTTCTTGGCAAGATTTCGGAAGTGGTTTGCTATTGCCACCCTCTTCCTAGGACTGAGAGATGACTGGCCCAAGGTCACCCAGCTGGCTTTGTGCCTAAGGTGGGACTAGAACTCATATTTCCTGGTTTCTAGCACAGTGTCTTAACCACTACACCAAACTGGAAGGTGAGCTGAGCTGAGCTGAGCTGAGCTGAGGAGTGTAGCCATATCCCACTGTTTGGGCATGGGGGAGTGATGGCAGGCTGGGTAAAGAATGCATTTTCATGCCTCTGGAATGCTATAAAAAGTTATGTAAATACAAATCTTGAAAGATCAGTATATTAATATGCTTAATAACATGCATTGCTTTGTAGCTTGGGGTTCGTCAACTTGTCTATTAGATGCTTGATATTGTGGAGCCATTCAAGCAACTCAAAATAATATCTGCGGGGGGGGAGGACTTTTTTTAAAAAAAGTTTAAGGATTGTTCCTTTTGATTGTGTGTGGGGCAGGTTTTAGTGTATTTTGGTGTTTCATCTATATTTTGCATTTTTTCTAAATTTATTTAAAAAAAAAATTAAGTCAAATCTGCAATGCAGGTGATATTTATAAAGGATGGATATTTCTATTCCAGAAATTCAATCTTTAGTAAAGAGAAGATCAAGACATAGTTAGGTTGGTCTTCTGGCACCTTAAAGGATATTTAGTTGTCTAACCATGTAAAATTTTATAGATTTCATCTACTTCTTCAGTTGTATATATATGATTATAGATGTGATTAGAAAGATTAGTAAAACTGCTTTGCTTTTAAGTGTCAGGAGCTTGGTGGTGTTTATCTGTTTTGTTTTGGGAAAAAGAGAGACAGCTCAAGGACACTTGTCTACAATATTTAGAATCAAACCTCTATTAAAACAGGATACTCCTGATTATCAAATATGAACATGGTGAAAGACATGGCAAAGGTCAGAAGAAGGCTAACCATCCTGTCTGAGCTGTACACTATGTGCAATCTCCACCCAGCAAGGAATTCTCATAATAATTTTAGTGGGAAAGTTTCAATTGTTCCTATATGTCTTTGTATACATAACAGCCCAGAGATTATAGGATTCTGAGATGGGAGGTTGGACAAGGATTTAGTCTAATAGCTGTGGCCTGGATTCCTAAGACATTACATTCTGTTAGATGGAGAAAATATGTTGCCAAAGGAACTTCATAGCTGGCCAGCTGCTCTCAACAGTTGCCCTTTCCAATTCCAAGGACTAGCTAGTAAGGGTGATACCCCTTCCTTTCCCACAACCTGGCTAAGGCTGAACTAATTAAGCTGAACTTTTAGTATGAATCTGCACATGTGAAAAGAACAATAGATCAGGAAGCCAGGTATAGGTATATGCAACATATATAGATCTTTCTTTATTTTCTTTGTACCAAAGGAAAAGAAAGGAAAGAGAAGGGGGGAAATCAATTCCAGTTTGCAAAATCTATGAGAAAATGTACAATATGTCCAGTTTCTTAATAATGACCAGCTGAATAGTAGGCTGGGTAAATGTTCCTCGGTAAATGTTAATATTGCTGGTATCTCAGACAAACCAGCAAATTCAAATGTCATGCTCTTTAGCAGTTAATGTTGGAGACAGGATTCAAAGAAATGCATGCCAATTTGGGGAAAAAAACTCAATGAAACAATCATTTAAAAGAAAAGGACCAATTATGTAGCAAAGCAGTTCTGGGCACATTCCCTGGTCTCTGTGGATCCACCAAACAGTTAAAGAGAAGACATTTGTAAGTATGTCAAGACAACTTGCTAAGCCAAGTTTGCTAATAATTGTTGCTAAAAATTTGCAACAACAGAAGGTGAAAAGAGAGCCAGGATTAACAGTCACTCCAATCTGCTAGCCCATCACAAGACCAGAATGGAGTGTTAATTATAGGTTAAGTCCTTCACTGTGATTCAGGTGTCGCAAGAGGCCATAGCCTGGATCACTAACCTTATAAAAAGCCATGAGTACAAACTGAAATTTAACCTCTGATCTGGGGTCACTGGGCCTAACCATGCCAAGGTTTAGTTCATTGGTTCTATAACTTCTTAATGGAAATAAATAAAAACAACAAATCTTTGCCAAGTGGAATACTTTGCTCTGTGAAACATAGATACTTTATTTTCTGGATGTATTTTGCAAATTGGTAAGAAGACTTTTTTTTTTTTCCCAACTGCATTGTTGGTCCACTTAATCCAGTATTTTCTGCTTTGGCTTGTGATAGAAAAAGGATTGAATTTAGGAACTTCTATAAGCTAAGCAAAATTGAAGTCATCAACAATTTCAGTCTACTCGGATCGACAATCAGCGTCAAGGGAAATTGTAATCAAGAAATCAAACAACGTATCACACTGGGAAAATCTACCATCAAAGACCTAAAGTTTTCAGAAGTAAAGATGTTAAAAACAAAGGTGTGTCTGACTCATGCCATGGTCTTCTCAATTGCTACATATGCCTGTGAAAGTTGGACATTAAAAAAGGAAGATAGAAGAAGAATTGATGCATTTGAATTGTGGTGTTGGTGAAGATCATTGAAAATGCCATGGACTGCCAGAAGAACAAACAAATCAGTTTTAGAAGAAATACAAGTAAAATGTTCCCCAGAGGCGAAGATAACTAGGCTTAGACTCTCATACTTTGCGCACTTCATCAGGAAAGACCAATCGCTTGAAAAGGACATCATGTTTGGTAAAGTTGAGGACCAGAGGAGAAGAGGTAGACCTTCAGTGTGATGGATAGATATAATTACCACAACAATGGATGCAAACATTGGAACAGCCAGGCATATGACACAAGACCGAACAGCATTTCGTTCTGTTATACATATGGTCTCCATGAGTCGTAAATGACTCAGTGGCAACTAACAACACAAGCTAAGTGCTGAACAGTATGTTCTATATGTTTTTGAGTGGGATCAAGCTGCTAGGTCAACCTATTTTTCAGCTGTTGGGACATCAGAGAATATTGTTGTAAATGTAGGCAATTTAACTTTGCAAGTCTTTATGTATATTATGACATAATTTATGCTAACGAGCATGTAGCAATATGCGAAAATGGGAACTAATTTAGTATGTGAGTGGAAGAATTGTGGAAACATTTGAAAAAGGCTGAAGCAAGGCTGGAGAAGACCATAACAAGCAAGCAAGAGAAGGACCAACACAGTTGACAAGGTCACAGCCTGGAATGTCAGAAGTCATTCAATACCTTCTAAAACGATTCCTAATGCAGTGTATTATGATGCTGCTATTGTTCTTGGTTTATTAACCAATACTTGTTTCCTCAGAAGTTTTTGTAAGTTCTGTGGAGCCCACACAAAAGGAAATATGTGTGGGACTGCAGGTTTTGAAGCCAGAAAAATAACATTGTTGAGGTTTTACATTTGCTGCAGAGAAATTAGCAGATTGTGAAGTACTAATGTATCAACACAATTTATTGCATTGTACATTGTACAATACTGTACAAATTGTATAATAATGTATCACTTAAAATTAAGCATGAAGGCTGACACAAATTGTCCACCGGAGGAACATGCTCCAAACTAGTGTAAAAGAAATTTGTCTGGATGATCTTTTGAATAAGACAGTCTTGTGGTAAAATAGTGCCCCCCACCCAAAAAACTAGTAAAATGTTTTCCAGTAGCAGTCCTACACACATTAAGCACTATGCAGGAGGGCTTAAATATATACAGCTATACAGGCCCTTAACCACATGGTTGCTATGCCCCAAACGAATTAAATTACAACTTGGCATTATGATCTAACTAATCATTTTCCATCTTCTTTCCTTTGTTTGTATTTTATAAACATCTGTATTGTGTTTCTGTCACTGTGTCTTTTAAATTAAAAAGCCTCAAAGCATCCTAGCTGGACTTGCAAATACATGTTTCGGTAAACTTTGTTATTATTTAAACTTTTTAGCTGCAGATGCACAAATTCAAACAGAGCTGGGGATACAGGGCCATTAAATCAGGAGATTTAACATGCAAATTTGTAATGGTGTATATTGTATGTACTAGGAAGATACTCAAGGAAAGGAAGGGGAGAATTTTATTTACGTATACATATACATGAGAGAAAAAATCTTGACTCCTGGTGTCTACATGGACAAATCCATACAGTTTTCTTGGCAATATTTTTAGAAGTAGTTGGCCATTGGTACCTTCTTAGGCCTGAGAGAGGGTGGCCCAAAGTCACCCAGCTGGCTTTGTGCCTAAGACAGGACTAGAACCCATGTTCTTCTGGTTTCTAGCCCAGAGAGTTTAACCACTAATCCAAACTGGCTCTGGTGTAGGTATGCACACATACACTCTTTTTGCTGTGGCTTTGAAATACATCTCTCCTTAGCACTGGATAACTTCCATTGATATCACATTAGTGTAGGTTAGTCTAGCAGAACAACCACATTACAAGGAAATCTGAATCTTTATGTCATCTTTGCTGTTAACGCATTAGTTGGCTTTGAAAAGCTACTTTCTCTGAGAACACAGCTATAATCCCCCCCCCCTTCACATTGGGTTGAAAATATCTTGCTGTCTGTTCTTGAAGGACCCATACTCATAATTCAACATTCTCTCATTCCCACCTTTTAGCCAAAGCTCTCTGGATCAGATAAATTTGAAAGTGTCTTCTCCCAACACAGCAAATCATTGCTGTATGCATGATTTGTGATGTTTCGGTGGCAGTTATAGTTATGAGAAGACAGGTGCTGAGTTTTGAGCCTAGCTCCTGTTGGCTACTCTCTAGTTGCTGGTGACTTTCTTCCATGGCAACTTTGGCATGGGTGGCAGAATTGATCAAACACTGGGCATCTGCCACCTATTGCTGGTGGGAGAGGAGAGGTCCAGCCCTAGGCCTCAATTATGAGGGGTGTCTCAGGGCTCAAGTCTCTCTCCTTTCCTATTTAACATCTTTATGAAGCTGCTGGGAGAGATCATCCACTGGCATGGCATTCGGTATCATCAGTATGCTGATGATACCCAGTTATATATCTCTACCCCAGGCCCAGCAAGTGATCCTGTTCAGGTGCTGACTCAGTGCCTGGAGGCTGTAAAGGCCTGGACAGGGAGAAACTGGCTGCAACTCCATCCTGGCAAGACAGAGTTGTTGTGGGTTTTGGGCCCCCTGGGGTCAGAAGATATCTCTGACTCTGGATGGGGTAACACTCCCCCATACACATATGGTGCACAATTTAGGGTTCCTCTTGGACTCACGGCTCCTGCTAGAAGAGCAGATGGCAGCTGTGGCCAGTGGAGGCTTTGCACAAATCCGTCTTGTGCATCAGTTGCATCAATTCCTGGACTGGGAGGCCTTGCTCACAGCCACCCATGACTCAGTCACTTCCTGTTGGGATTGCTGCAGTGCGCTCTACATAGGGCTGCCCTTGAAGACCATCCAGAAGCTGCAAGTGGTCCAGAATGCAGCAGCACACTTAGTTTTGGGTGTCCCACAGTTCACACAAGTAATACCACTGCTGCATGAGCTGCACTGGCTTCCAGCTGCTTTCCAGGTACAATTCAAGGTGCTGATTATCACCTTTAAAGCCCTACATGGCACAGGGCCAGGTTAGTTGCAGGCCCACCTCTCCCAGAGGGTACTTGGTTATTCAGCGTTGGTGCACTCCAGATCCCCTCCCTTAAATGTTGCCATCTGATGGGACCTTGGAGGTGTGCCTCCTCAGTGGCCACCCCAGTCCTTTGGAAGATCCTCCCATCAGAGATCAGAGGGACTCCTAAAGGTCCCACAGAGGGCTGTGAATATCTGGCTCTTCCCCCAAGCACTGGGTTAGGATGGGGGTTCAGTTGTGAAGATGTTTGTCTGGCACCTGGGGGGGAATGGAATATTTTAAACTATGTTTTACAGATTGTTGTGATCCACCTAGAGTTACTGTATGAGACAGGTGGCCTATGTCCTGTAAATAAATAAACAAACACATCTGCTTTGCACATCACCAATCAGACATTACAGGTCTCATGTTTATATGGGTGTGGTGAGACTACCAAGAAGTATGTAAAATGGAAAAATGTATCCTGACAAGCAGTTCCCATGCAGAGTGGCACTGGCCAACACAGGGAATACACGCACCAGCTGTCAACAGCTGGTTTTAGACAGAGCAAGAGAAACAGCAAGGGGGTATGAGAGTGGATGAACAAGCCCAAAAGACAGACAAATGATACAGACAAATGAGTGAAAAAGTGTGAGAGCAAGCATGAGGGACAGACAAGCAAGTATGAGCATGAACAATACAGAGAGATGAGTGAGTCAGAGGGACAGATGAGTGAGCAAAAGGATGGAAAGAGAGAGACAGACAAAGAGATAAATAATTCCCAGATCATCATGCAGTGAAAGGGGCTTTCTGGTAAAGTAGGAGAGGCATAAGCCTCTCCACCCTATGGATCGTGTTCTGACAAGTAGCTAAACCAATGGCTCCAGCAATCTGTCAAAACTCACCTCTTCCCTAGCCCTAGCCATACGCTCAGCACCAACACCACCCCCAGCCCACATCTGGGAGAGCAACAGGGAGATGTTTCCCTTGCCTAACAGTAAGCTGTCACGACCGCAGCACTCACTGGCCTTGTTAACAAAGCAGAGTAGAGAATGGCTATTGGATCACAACAAATCACGCTGGCATAGTTTTGTACCATACTATTGCCTGGAAGAAAGCATGTTATACTCAAATGTGCCCTGAGTCTCATTACATACAAAAATGGCCCTCTTGTTGGATGATGGGCTTCCACTACTTTGAGTAACTCATCACTGACTTAGCTCCCCACCTTCTACCCATCGCTCTGAAAAAGTTGCAAACATAGTAAGACAGCTATAACACTTGTTTATGTAGGCAGTTGCTAAAGCCACCTCATAGTATGTCATTTTCTGAGGACCCCATCAGAATTATATTTATAGGGTATCTGGCCTTCAGGAGGAAGTAGGACAATGTTGATGCTGCAAATGGGAGAGAGCAAAGATGGTGGTAGCAGCCTGTTAGTGGTGTATCCTGTTCCTGCCGCCAGCATTGCTTTCAACTATGGAACTTCTTGGGCCATTTATGAGTTCACACCTACTTGCAAAGTTTTTTTTATAAAGCAATTGAATTGCATAACCTGCTATGATTGCTAATGCTGAATATTACTGACCTCCAAAATCTTTAGTTCAATAGGCAACCGGATTCTCCTTTCTTATACAAATATTTGTCTTACTGGGGACTTTCAGGGAATATATTATTAACCTAAGCATGCATGCATGCGCGCATATATATATATATATATATATATATATATATATATATATATATATATATATATATAAAAAAAAAAAAAAATCCTAGAATTTGCATCAGACTGAGATCACCCACAGCAGTGAGGGGAAAAAAAACAGATTTGCACTCCTACCGAACAGTAAATTGATGTCTTCCCCCTCCTTTTTGTCTGTAAATGAAACCAACCAAAGCTTCCTTTCAAAGCTATTTTTGTCCTCCATGCTGCATATATCTACTAATATATTCCACACATTCAGTGCATCAGTCAATCTGCACTTATCAGACCTGAAAGCCCATATGCTATGCTTGCAAGAAATAGCACCTTTCTCTAAAAATGCTCTACAAGACAATGAGTGTCTGTATTTTGCAGTGTAAGTGAGAAAATATTCCTTCTCCAGAAGAAAAAAAAAAAAGACAGAAAGACAGAAAGATAGAAAGGGAGGGAGGGAGACTACTGTATAAAATGCAGTGTTACAATACAGTTCTGTGCAATTAGATTGCTTAAATGCAATCCCATCACCTTCAGTTGGCTTTTAGCTAAGTAATGAAACAGTGGGGTTGCAGCTGCAGAAGTATGAAACTATTTGGGATAAATGGAAACATTCAGGACTTTTAAAAAAAAAGAATTATTTCATCTGTCAGTATTTAAATGCATACCACTGTATAAGTATGTACTACTGTACAATTAGGCAAAAATATTGTGTATAGTAAGTCACATTCTCTGATCAAGTTATGCTCCAGTAAACTAACTTGGAAGCAATTTATTCCCATCCCCTGACTGGTTTTTGCTTTCAGATCAAGGGAACATGTTGTTAAGTTAACATATTAATAATCTATTCTAGGGATGTAATTATGCGCAAAAATAGTTTGTGGTTGCAGAGCTGTACTTACTTGCTTGGGAATAAAACTTGTGCTGAGTTCAACAACAATACAACTAGAACTGGACCAAAGGCATAAATCCAATGCTTTGTAATAAGGGAGTCTTAAGTAGACATGGCATGCCAGATCTCCATACGCCTGCTGTTCCTCATTAGAGTATCCTCTCTACCCTCTCCTTAAAAGGTTATTTTATTATATAAAATAACCTATAAAAGGTTATTTTACTATATTAAGTCTAGGTTCTTAAAATCTGAATAAACAAGAAAGTATACTCAAGATCAGTGAACTTTTCAATGTCTATCCTTTCTATCTATCCCACACAACCATCACCCCCTTCCCTCCCTCCCTCATCTCTGTCTACCTATCCTCTCTCTCTATCGCCAATGAAGCATGGATGCATCTTATGATAAGTTTCATAAGTTAAGTTTTTCAAGCTAACTCTCTACTAACGGGATTATGTACAGGAGATACTGTTGCTGTATACTGTTGCTGGTTATTATGTATACATTACATTATATATAATAATAATGTAATAATAAAAAATTGAAGATAATTAAAATATCAGAATTGCAAAGACCACCAATAGTTACAAATCTTTCGAAATAAAATTAACAAAAGCATAGCAACTAAGATAGGAAAACATGCAACCTCACACTTCAACAAAATTGCTAATAATCTCTAGGAGGTTTGCACACCTCTATGTGCACGTAAGTGTGGTATATAAATATGCCATTATATTTGTTGCCTATTATGGCACTGCATGTGTGGCCTATTTAGCAAAACTGTTTCCACAGTAACCATTTAATCTAGAATGGATTACTCAGGTTTTAAGGAGAATCCTGATAAAGTCATCAGAGAAACATTAATTCTAGTGCTTTCTGAATTGTCCTGTTATCATCATTTTGAAGAACTGATTGGTGGTGATGTTTTTAAATCAAATTCAGAAGTTGCAGTCTAGCATGTGAACAACAAAGGAGTAGAAGATTTTGCTTACATCTTTTTAATTAATAGTCTTTTTCTTGACCTTTTAACAAATCATTTGAACAGCCTTTTTAACTGAAACGTTGCATTTTGTGCTTATTGTTCAAGGGTTATGGTATTCTTGAATTGTCCTTAATAAGTCACTGTCTCTTCTTATATCCCAAATTAAGGCTTCTCGAATCTTTTTGAGTGTCAGCTAATTTTAGAAATGCAATGCCATTAAAATAAAATAATGGCCAGTTGTTCTGACTGAAAAAAAAAGTTTGAGTAGAGGAACTATTCCCTCCACAAGGAACAGGTACTGATTAAGAGAAATACCACAGTGGCATACAGTAGATGTAGTCACTGAACAGGAAGCATTTTTTCCCCAAAGATTCAAAGGGGCAGCAACTGGTGAAAGCTGAATTATGAGAAGGGTCGTTCTTTATGGAAAAGAACTTTTACCCACTGACCAACCTTCCTTGGAATGTAGCCTTCACCACCAGTCAAGTTCATTAGGGCCCATTAATAGAGACAGATGTTGAACATTTTATACAGATGAATAACATTTCATTTTATTCAGGGTATCCTCAAGGTAGAGAAGGCTATTGTGGAAAACAGTATCAGAACACAAGAAGATCTCAACTCGATCAGTTTAAGAGCCACCCAATTCAGCAAAGTGTGTCTTTAATGGCCCACTGTTTGCTTCTTGGAAATCTATAAATAGGCAAGAAGTTAGCATTTTTATCAAGGGAGAAAATATCAGATGGATTATATCTACTGGAGAAGTGGGTGCGTTTGGTTTTGGATTTGGTTTTGATTTTGTTTTTAAATGTAAAACCAGGCTGCACAAGTTGTAAATGTACCAACTCAGTGGACAAGGGGTGTGGAATGTTTTGTTAATTGTTCCTCATCCTTTGGTTTTTCTCCTTCCTAGAAATGAAGAACAAAAGGGATTTCTTCAGCTTTCAGCAGCCCTGGTATTTGGATTGCCTGTATAAGGGGGTTTAAGGTGCTTGATATATTCTAGAGGTGATGGACTCATCCCTGGGGGAGCTGGGGGTGTTGACGACTGACAGGAAGCTCTGGAGTGGGCTGGTCCATGAAGTCACGAAGAGTCGGAAGGAGCTGAAGGAATAAACAACAACAAGGTGCTTGATAAACTGTAGGCATCCATATTGAAATAGAACAATTGTTGTAATTGCAGTAATATTCTAGTGGGGGTGGGTTCATGAATTTAATGCTAGAAACCCATTTTCTGGCATTGCAGGTTTTATGCTTGTACTGTAATGGTATGTGGGAATGTCCTTGGGAGACGGGGGAAGAGCCACAGTCAGAGGAATGGTCGGATAAGAGGCAGCTTAGCCTACAGAAGGAATGTGGGTGTGGCAAACATCTCAGAAGGGACCCTCCCTAGTTTCTTGGGCTGTAAAAGTGATGGCTGTAAAGACTATGGCTCTTCCTCCTGTCTCCAATGGTCATTCTCACATACCATTACATATACTCATAACTTTACATCAGTTTCTATTGATTATACAATAATCTTTGATAAATGCAGTGTGAAGAAGGAAAGACCATAACACTAGGAACTTGAAGAACATAAATATACAATAGCAAAAAGCCAAAGGAAGCCAAATTCCCTTCCGTAGATGTCACTCTCAGATAGTAACCAAGGCTCCCCGATGATCAAAAATTGGATGATTGCCTAGGAGATCCAATCCAAAAAGGGAAACCAGAGTTAGCAAAGACCTGAAACCAATCAGCCTTTGGAAAACAGCCTAGTCTTTGGCAGAAATAAAGGATGCTGAAAACTGCCATTAAGGAGCTTCCTCTCCAAATTGTGTACTCTTTCCCAACATCTTCCCAACAACTCTCATCTTGAGGGGTAGGGAGTTTGACTAGGCATCAATTCCTCTTACACCTGAATGTGGGATAAATTACTTGATAGGTTCTGCTTGTTTAATCATTCTTAAATAAGAAGTGGGTAGGATATTCAGGATTATATTGGGTTGGCTTTTTTTCTTCTTCTTTACTGTATGTGTGTAACTAATTGAAAAATCACCAGGGAAATGAAATTGTCTGTTAGAAGGCATTGCATTTTCCTGGTGTGATCCATGCTCAGCTGAGAACTGAAGAAAGAAGTGGAAACTGCAGTCCCATGAGGCGGGAATATCTGCAAGCTCCAGAAGTTAAGACTGTAGCACAAATTGAACATAATAAACTGGGTTGGGAAGGGCAAGGACATGCTTTGTGCCAGAGGATTTATTGCATTACGTCTCAGATGTCAACGATAGCTGGCCCAGCATGGTACTGCTGTATAATGATCCCAAGGCAGTAGTTGTCTTGCAACCCCTCCCTTGAGTAGCAAATTTTCTTCACCCAAGGACCAGACAAGTAAGAATACTAGGTGGAGGGAAAGCATGAAAAGAGAAAGGTAGCTGAGCAACATCAGATAATTTTGTCACTCTGAATGACCTTTCTCTGCTTACCCTCTCCTGTAGTACCCAACACCAATATGAGCATGCAACCTCCTTGGCAAAGAGGACACATTCCTTTTTTTTTCCCCATATAATTTTTATTAAAGATTTTTTTAAAAGGAAGATAAAGACTAATACAAACTAATATAAAGTAAGAAAGGAGAAAGAAACAAATCAGAGAGAAAGCTAAAGGTCAGGAAAGGTGGGGGGGAGAAAAGAAAAATAGAAAAGAAAGAAAAAAGATACAGAGAAGTAGCTTCTGATCTTCTTTACAGCAGTTATAAGTACAATTGTAAATTTACCTTTTACTCTATGGTTACGACATAACTCTTCTTTCTATAATCTATCCTGTCTAATCAGCAAAACCATAAACCGTAAGTTCATTTTTCTTTCTGTGTCACCCAAAAAGTCCATAAGGGGTTTCCAGTCAGCAATCAAAGTAGATTTTGTCTTTTCTTTGATCAAAGGAGTCAAGCCATTGGGAAAGGAGGCACTTTCCTAGTGGCTCCAATTAGAACACAGTTGCCTCCCTGTTTACTCCAGTGAGGAAGCCATGGGATCAAATGTGGCTATGTCTGGATGTTTTGTGCTGGAATTGAATGCACAAAAAGAGGAGGTATGCTATAATTTGGAATTATTACTTGGGTGATGATTGCTGACCATATCCTGTTGACTGCTTAGCTTAGTGGGCTTATTGGAGACACAGATCTCTATATGGACTTATCAGTCCAACAATTAGAGTGGGTGGAATTCAGTCCAGAGCACAGATTGCGTACAGATCTGCTTCTACAATAGCTTTAGAGGTAGGTATTGCTGCATACTTGCAGGAGTATAATAGGGTCCAGCTTTTGTTCACTCTAATTGCCACCTCTGCACAGCTGAACAGACCAAATGCATTATGGAAAACTAGGACACTGATTTGCATAAAGGTAACATAAAGCTAATTTAGGAATTTTTTATGAGCTTTGGAATTCTGAAGGCCTGTCAGTGATATCACCTCAAAATGGCTGCTACAGGCTATTCTGAAAATGAGACAGGAGAGTCAAGTTTAAAAAAAAGAAAGAAAATATCACAAATTTAATTAAATACAAATATTTAAGGAATAAAACTCAGTTAACCTTTAAAATAATTGCATTAATTTCTATCCCATTCTAACTATAATATTAATAGTGACAAATATTCTGTCTGAAATGAACAGATTTCCCAACCTATAATGCATTCAATTAAATTCAATATACTCTTATTATTTCTACGTCCATACAAGAAATGACAGGGATCACTTCCAAAGGATAGGATACTACCTGATCAGTCTGACTCTAGAAAGAAAGCTGGCTGTTAATTATCTCTTTTTTCAACACCCAGCCAAGCTGGATTTAGTCACAACACAGTGGAGACACACACAGGTGTACAAAAAGTCTTCCCCAGCATACTTGGGATGGCAAATAACTCTGCTGAGTTTTTATTTTATTAAAAATTTGCCTAATTGGGTAATTTGGGGCCAATTCACAAACCAGAATTTAGATATCAATGTTGTGAAAATGCACATTTGGTAACACAGTCACATTTTAGTGCAATGTTTTGTAATCTAAACCTTGAGAAACTGAGATTGACATTTACAAAGATGAGAACCTGAGAAAAATTGAAATTGGCAGATTTATTTATTTATTTATTTATTTATTTATTTCTCATATTTAGCCACCGCCCATCTCCCCCAGAAGAGGGACTCTGGGCGGTTTACAATAAAATCCCACATAAAACATAAACATTAAAATCACATAAAACAATTATGATAAAACACAATAAATAAATAAAATCCAAGAGAAATGTAAAATCCAGGCTGATGGGAGGGACTCTAGGGTGCGAGCCATCCCCAAGAATGGCTATTCACTTTCCTGCCCCAGGCAAGATGGCAAAACCAGGTCTTCAGGGCCTTCCAGAAGGTCAGGAGAGAAGGGGCTTGCCTCATCTCCGGGGGCAAGATATTCCAGAGAGCGGGGGCCACCACAGAGAAGGCCCGCTTCCTGGACCCAGCCAGATGAAATTCTCTTATGGACGGGGTCCGTAACAGGCCCTCTCTGGATGATCGGGTGGGGTGGGCCGATGTAATGGGGATGAGACGGTCCCTGAGGTAACCTGGCCTTGTGCCATGTAGGGTTTTAAAGGTAATAACCAACACCTTGAATTGGACCCAGAAGCAAACTGGAACCCAGTGCAGCTCACGCAGCAATGGTGTTATATGTGCCCACCTAGGTGCACCAAAAATAGCCCTTGCGCCTGCATTTTGGACCAGCTGAAGCTTCCGGATACTCTTCAGGGGTAGCCCCATGTAGAGTGCATTGCAGTAGTCTATATGGGAGATAACCAGGGCATGAGTGACTGTTTGGAGGGCTTCACGATCCAGGAACTGGTGTAACTGGCGCACAACCCGAAGTTGCGCAAAGGCCCTCCTGGCCACGACTGCCACCTGCTCTTTGAGCAGGAGTCTTGAGTCCAGGAGAACCCCCAGATTATGCACTGAGTCTGTCTGGGGCAGTGCCACCCCATCCTGAACTAAAGATGACAGTTTCCCAGAAGATGAAGCCCCATCAACCCACAGCCACTCTGTCTTACCAGGGTTCAGTTGAAGCCTGTTGTTCCCCATCCAGACCCCCACAGCCCCAGGCAACGAGAAAGGGCAGTCACTGCATCACTTACCTCATCCAGGATAGAGATGTATAATTGGGTATCATCAGCATACTGATGATACCTCAACCCGTGGTGATGGATGATCTCACCCAGTGGTTTCATGTAGATGTTAAACAAGAGAGGAGAGAGAACCGAACCCTGCGGCACCCCACAATGGAGGGGTCGAGGGTCGGATCTCTCCTCTCCTATCACCACCGACTGGGACCAGCCCTGGAGGAAGGAGGTGAACCAGCGCAGAACTACGCCGCCCACCCTTAACTCCCTGAGCCATCCCAAAAGGATACCATGGTCGATGGTATCGAAAGCCGCTGAGAGGTCAAGGAGAGCAAAGATGGATGCACTGCCTCCATCCCGCTCCCACCAGAGATCATCCATAAGTGCGACCAATGCAGTTTCTGTCCCATATCCTGACCTGAAACCTGACTGAAAGGGGTCCAGATAATTCGTTTCCTCCAGGACCCTCTGGAGCTGCAGTGCCACCACCTTCTCAACCACCTTCCCTAAAAAGGGAAGGTGGGAGACTGGACGAAAATTGTCCAGCACAGTTGGGTCCAGAGATGGCTTCTTGAGGAGGGGGTGCACCAGTGCCTCCATACAGGCGACCGGGAACATCCCCTCACTCAAGGATGTATTTACCATCACTTGGACCCAACCACACTTAACCCCCGAGCTGCCTTCACCAGTCAGGAGGGGCATGGATCTAAATAACAGGTGGTAGCATTCACAATCCAGAGGATCCTGTCCACTTCCTCGGGTCCAACCGGATCAAACTGCTCCCAGATAACAAGGCTAAAATGGTATCTCCACAGACCCTGCTTCATGCATGGAGTCCAACTTAGACTGGATCTGAGTGATTTTATCCTGCAGATGCTCAGAAAACTCTTCTGCACAGCCCTGTAGGTGGGTCACTGGGCCCACCTTCCCCAAAAGGGTACGTGTGATCTTAAACAGGACCGTCGGATGGCAATCTGCGGATGCAATAATAGCAGAGAAATACTGCCATTTCGCCACTCTTACCACCACAAGGTAGGCCTTAATAGAGGCCCTAGCTTGTGTTTGGTCGGATTCAGTCTTTGTCTTCCTCCAGCGGTGCTCTAGGAGTCTCTTAAGTCTCTTCAAAACTCTCAGCTCCTCCGTGAACCACGGGGAGTGTTGGGTTGGATGAGGCAAGAAAGGCCACACAGGTGCAATCCTGTCCAAGGCCCCGGCCACTTCCCTGTTCCAGGCAGCAGCCAGGGCCTCTGCTGGACTGTGCAGCAGCTCCCTGGGTACCTCCCTCAGCTCCTTCTGAAACCTCACTGGGTCTATCAGTCGCCGGGGGAGGACCAATCAAATGGGTCCTGCCTCCCTGTGGAGGGGAGCGACATAAGAGAATCTCAGGGCCACCAGGGCATGATCTGACCATGACAATGGGGATAGATGCAGCTCTCCCCTCAGATCACGTTGCCACTGCTCCGACAAGTAGACCAAGTCCGGAGTGAGACCACTGTCTCGAGTTGGGTCCCAAATGATCTGGGACAGCCCCATGGCTGCCATGGTAGCCATGAACTCCCAAGCTGCCTCCAAGGCATGCCCCAGGGAAGGCAGATTGAAGTCCCCCAGAACCATAAGTTTGGGGAACTCCACCACCAGCCCCGAGACGGCCTCCAGCAGCTCAGGCAGGGAGATCGCTATGCAGCAGGGGGGCTGGTACAGTAGCAATACTCCCAGCTGTTCTCAGGAACCCAACTTGAAGAACAGGGTCTCACACCTGGCAACTTGTGGGGCAGGGCCCCTGAAGGCCACAAGAGACTCTCAGATGACAACAGCCACCCCTCCTCCCCTACCCTGGTAACTCGGCTGGTGCCACACCCAAAACCCAGCTGGTCACATTTCTGAGAGGGCTACCCCCTGCTTCTGAGCCCAGCCAGGTTTCAGTGATACACACCAGGTCTGCCCCTTCCTCTGTGATCAAATTTCATATGAGGAGGCCTTTGTTGTTAACTGACCTGGCATTAAGCAGCAGTAGCCAGAGACCAGGGCCTTCAAGGATCTGCTGTCCAGGGCCTGGGTCTGAACTCAGAGGGCCGGAACACGCCACCAGTAACAAACACCGGGGTGTCTTCCCCGAAGATGGCCCACCCTCTGGTTCC
Source organism: Candoia aspera (assembly GCF_035149785.1). Classification (NCBI taxonomy): domain Eukaryota; kingdom Metazoa; phylum Chordata; class Lepidosauria; order Squamata; family Candoiidae; genus Candoia; species Candoia aspera. Next base: position 193,682,832 of record NC_086155.1, read on the forward strand.
TGTCATAGCATCCCTGACCCGTCACCACCTTGATGATATATCCCGCTCTATAGCCCCCAGAATTTCCAGGCCTGGTTGCCTCCACTCCCAGACCTCCAGAAACCCTGGGTGGAAATAAGGGTCTCCTCCCCCATTCACCCATTCTCCAGAATCAATCAACAGCTGGGCAATGGCCAGCCCCGCAGTGCACCAGCTCATGCTTTCGGTGCTGCGGGAGTCTAGCTAGAGCTTTGCACACCTACCCTGTGCCCCCCTCAGCCTCTCTCACTGGTCGATAGGGGAGCACCCACCCATTCCTGCCCCCCCCCATCTCTCACACAGGGGGTAGACACTCTCTCACACTCTCATGCACAAACACACAACTCTGCCCCCCCCCCGGAATCTCTCACCCTCAGAGGGGAGTACCACACCCACACAGGAGGGACCCTCTTAACTGCCTGCCATCTCTGGGAAGGTTAGGGGATAACTCGCACCCACACCCTAGCCTCCCCCCAAAGTCTTCCACCAGGAGGCTCTGGTGCGGAATCCACTATCCTGGAGACCATTGTTACATCCAGTCCTGGCTGTCCCATCCGGGTCTTGTCACTCTACCAGTCCGCCACTCCACCAGCCACTGCCGGGGCCCAGCCTCGCTGCCCGGGACCAGGGCCCAAAAAAGCCCCAGGCCCACCGCTCCTCACCACACACCGCAGAGTCACCACAACCATCAAGGCCTGGCCTGGCTGTCCCATCCAGGGCTCATCGTTCTGCCGGCTCACCACTCTGCCAACCGCTGCCAGGCCAGCCTTGCTGCCAAGGCCCAGGGGCCAGGGGCCAGAAAAACACCAGGCCCCCCAAGCTGCAATCGTCGTGAGTCCCCCAAGCCTCATTGCTGAGCCTCTGAGCCTTGTCCGGAACCACGGAGATGCTCAGGCCACACCTCCCCACCGTCGAGGCCATTGTGTTGCCCAGCTCCAGCCCATTGAGCTCACTGCACCAGCCTGCAGGCCGCAGAGTCACAAAGGAATAAAACAGACAGTCATGAATATCTACAAGAACCACATTACTCCCCCCCCCTTTTTTTTATGGGGCTGATGGGTGAAATGGAGGAGTCTCTGGGTTCACAGGGAGAGACCAATTAAAAAGGCAGTGTGGCAATACTAATGAGGCAAAGGATTCACTGAAGGCAATTGAATAAAAAAAATCAACATAACTGAAGTCAGTATGGTCCGCTTAAATTTAAGCAGTACAGATAGAACTTTCTTCTGTGGCCTCCAAAGTCACAATATCTATTTGCAAAACTGTTCTCCCACATTGCCTATGAGGCTGATGGGGTCAGTCCTGGCTTTACAAAATTGCTGTAAGAACTGTCATGATGTATGGCTGTCCTATTATATTTTTCCTATATAGTTATTGAGATTATTCATGTTATTACTTTTGGACACAATGAAGAAAAACGTTACCTTTCAATCTTCACATCTGTACCATCCATCCATCCATCCAAATACCCAGTCATTAGTAACAGGATACCTCATAATTGGGTACAATATGTCAAGTCATAAACAAGTCAGGAGCTCTTTGCAATATTCTTTCCTCCAACTTTGTTCCATTTATGATAAGGGCCTCCATTTTGAAAATATTCCAATTAATCTTATTTTAATGAAAGTTTCTTTTAAATAAAGCTCCAATAGCTTGATAGGATTCTTCACCTCAGAAACATTGACACAAAAATGTGAGAAGGGGTGAGAAATCAAATCTGTTGCATTTGAAATACTTTCTACTGTATATAAAAGCATTCAGTTTGCTAGACAAGTGTTGACCTTGATTTCAAACACCCTTGGCCTTTAGTTTCTGAAAATGAGATTACAAAATTGCTAAGCCCACTTGCTAAGAATATGGCCCTGAAGAAGATTGAGTTCTAGCCAAACCCTTTCAAAGTAATATTGAAAAGTAGGTTCCAATTGTTTTACACAATTTTTTGCTCTTACTAATTTTTTTGGGCTGTGGTTCTCTTGAGTGGTACCGAATGCCGATACTCCATTTTTTAAAAATAGATTATTAAAAATCTACCTAGTAATTATCCTTGGATTTCCTCAATTAGCAGCATTAAAGTACATGCTAAGTTGTAGTTGTATGGTCAGCAGCATATCATTAAAAATGGAAAGACTGTAGGAAAATCTGCGTACTTTTGACAGATATTGTAAAGCCTTAGATTCAATTGGTCATTGTTGGGAAAGAAAAAGAATCCTTATATTCTGAAAACTAAACTGTTGAATGAGAAATTGTCTGTAAAGCTTTTCAAAAAACCTTTATGCCAAATGAAGGCATATTCCTTTTATTTACACATTAGCATTTATTTACACATCAGCATATTCTCTAGAAAATGCTTAAGTTTGTCTTCATCAAAATCATTTCCTAACTCTGTCTATTGAACCTGTAGATGGTGTGGTTTCATGATGTGATTCACAAGTGTGTAATAATCTCAGGACTTTTAGCACTGAAGTTTTCATTTTGTGTCTACATGAATGAATCTCTGTTCATGTATTCAAGCTGTTGCTTGAAACTATGTCTTGCACAAAGAAAGCAATGAGAAGTATCTACAACAAAATTATTGCCTCTTAATAAGGGATATTTATGTCCTACTCCAGATCATAACAGCTTTCTTCAGCCTGGATTTTATACTTTTTTAAGTCCGTTCATTTGTGTCTGATTCTAGGAAACTGCCTGGACAAGTCTCTGCAGTTTTCTTGGCAAGGTTTTTCAGAAGTGGTTTGCCATTGACCCCTTCCAAGGGCTGAGAGAAAGTGACTGGCCCAAGGTCACCCAGCTGGCTTTGTGCATAAGGCAGGACTAGAACTCACAGTCTCCCAGTTTCTAGCCTGATGCCTTAACCACTACACCAGATTGGCTTTCTAGCCTGGATTTATTGGAACTCAAATTCCAGAATTTCTAGTCAGCATGACCAAAACAACAAGTACCATCCAATGGTCTGCATGACAAAATCTGCAAGACGGCTGGCATGATATTGTAATTTAAGCCCCACCTCTTTTGTAGATGAGTTGAAGTTGCATACACATATATTGGACCTTGGATCATGATATTATACCTGTCACCTTTCAGATTTTGATACAAATACACTCACGGATGCTGTTGAATACTTCCCCTTGTAACCTGTTATGTTCTGGGTATGCTTGGAATGCATTGTCAGTCCTAACACATCTGGGGGGTACCATATTTAAAAAAAAAATCAGTCCACAGCATCCTTGAAAGAGCTCTAAAAACTTACCATGTTTATGTCAACTGTTATATGGTGCTTAATGCACTGGTTTTAGAAGATTGAGCTGAACTCACAGTTGTTATTTTTGTTTTTTCTCCATAGCATTGTAGATAATGTATCAGTCAAGTGGATTGCAGAAGGTGTAGAAAAGTATAGCCAGTAGAAGTCCTTCATTTATGCTTTTTATAGCAACTGACATTTTGTTTTTCACGGAATGCCTCAGTATAAAATAATGGCCAGGGTATTCTGGTAAAAAGAATACAATCCAGAATATTTTAAAACTATATTTAACTCAAGGACATTTGTAGAAAAAAAAAACTGAATAATTATAATATTGGGGGGTTCTAGTGTCCTTTAAAAATTAACATTAGCAGTTATTCTTGGAGATACTAGGATGCAGAAATTGATTTTTAGGACAATTGGAACAACTTGATTAAAATGCCAAATCAAATTTCCAAAGCAATTTAAAATACTGAATCAAATAAAATTGAATTGGTATTCAAAATAAATTGAAATTCCTTTTCTTTGTAGAGAGCCAGTTTGGTCTAGTGGTTAAGGTGCTGGTCTAGAAACCTGGAGTCTAGGAGGAGGAAGGAGTATTAGGTATGTTCACTGCATTGAGTTATTTATAAAAATAATAAAGGTGGGATAGAAAATAAATAATAAAATAATAAAATAAGGTCTCCAAATTTATCTGAAAGATTCACACCCAATTTGAAGATTTCATAGATGTTTGTTCATGGGCAAACACATGTTTTCTGAATAGAGTTAGAAGTATGAATTGGATCAATTCAGCTTTTTGAACTAATTCAGAAATTGAAACCATATCATGGTTGATCTGCAGATCTTGCTTGTTTTCATTTATGAGAACTCTTGTAATATGGCACAATGTCAATGTTTCAGCAATGGTTTAAATTAACTGGGAACATTACAAAATACGTATGTTATTTATAAATAGTGGGTATTTTTTTCATGTGTTGACATTTATTTGGAAGGAATGTTTTGGATCTTGCAGTGAGAACATCACCTGTTTGCTACTCATTAAAGGAGCCTGGCCTTTTTCAAACTTCTACTCAAATCTGATAGAAGAAGCAACAGTCTCTGTGGTTTCAGACATACTGCATATATGAAGAAGGCCAGTCTCTCTTAAAGAACAGCTAAGAGGTGCTGCATTCATGCTAGGTCTAAAGCACTTTATCCAATCATTTCAAAGTGTGCATAGTCCTAATAAATAGTTTCTTCAGTGGACTTATTTGCATCCTACTACTTCTATAAGAAGAAGTAAATGGGCCTCTAAAAGTAACTAAAGCTTAACAGTTACTATAAACCACCTGACCACCATTTAGTTACTGGAAAAATCTCATTTTTTTTTAATGTCAGCTGAAAAAGACTTAGAACAGTTGAAGTGTTTGTTTATTTATTTAGTCATTCATTCATTCATTCATTCATTCATTCAAATAACTTGGAAAGTAGTGCAATCGCATTTAAACCACCTTCCTTCAGTAAAGTGAAGTAGCAGGAGTGGCTTTTCTAATCTCTGTGCAATTAAAATGCCACTTGTAATTGCAAATATTTTGCCTTTCAATTAACTTTGGCATTTGGACTCCATGCTCAGATTTTGCTAATTTAGGAAGCTAATAACAATGTTTGCATGATTTTGAATCCAGGTTGACCCAAGGCATTTTTACTGGCTGACAATTTATCTCAGCTGGACTGGTAGTTGCACTTAACACCAATGCTCTTGACAAAACATCATTTCCATTAAGGCCATAGAATAGCATAGCATGGGGGGCTCAGTGCAAATTGGTCGAATGATAATGGGAGCCAGGGGACTGCAGCTATTCTTCCTGCACCAACCAGGATTTACCACCTGATGTAGCTGTCTTGCTCTGGGTAAGACTGGCTGTTATTTTGAAGATCCTTAGTAGTCATCATATCACTTGCTCTTATCTTGGCTCATTGAATCTCCCATAAAGTAAAAATACTAATAACTAACTCTTTGCTTGCAATTATTTTGTCAGTTAATGACCCTTTTAAAAAACATCTCAGAGGAACTGAATAGGCTATCAACATTTCTGTCATATAGTAATTATTGGATAAATAGAGTAGGTTGATGGCCAGTTTTCAAATTACTGTACCTACTCTAATGATATCATTAGTGGCGACCAGGGTGGAAATAGATCGACAGAGTTAATTATTATCCTCTCACATCTGCAATTCTCTAAAAATATTTCTGTGTTCTGACATAGACAAAGTCTAGTAAGCTCATGAAATATCAGACCATTTATTTCATCTTACTGCATACTGGGCAGAATAAATGCGTACTCTATCATCTTGATACTATGTTCTTATCTTCTTTGCATATTCAAGACACCTGCTCCATAAAGTACAATCTACAAACAGTTGGTAAACAACAAATTCTATGTTCTTCATTACTCAGGCTTATAAATTACTTTAGTTGCAACCAACTCTAACCAGGGTATACTCCAAATTTGTGACAGAGGTTCAAACATTCTGTAACAATAGTACCTTATAATCATTACTGTTATTGTGACAAGAAAGCACTGTCATTATAAACGATCAGAAGATGCAGGAAAGCATATCCACTTCATCTCCCAAAGCTTCCTGGAACAACCAAGTCTTAATAGCCTGCCTAACTTTTAATTACAATGTTACAGGGAAAACTATACTATATGAAGTTTATGCTTATTTTTTAAAAATGAGTTCTGAAATGGACATTTAAGAAAAAGACTCCCAAGGGTCACAAATTAAACAGTGGAAACACGAAAATGGTTCAAATCTGTGAGCAGATGCAAACGCTGCCATAATACAATAGAAAAAAATTCAAAGACGATGTAGAAGCAAAATAAGGGACTAGGGAAGTGATGCTTTCAGTAGAAATTAGCAGTAACTAGTTCACCAAAGGAAGTGGTTATTCGGTCTTCGATGCCATATCTTTTATACTGTCTTGCTTAGCCAACTCATTGCCAGCTAGAAATTGGTCACTTCTGCCTCAACTTCTATGCTCCCAACTTCATTCTTTGGGTGTGGGTGTGATATCTGCACAATGGGACAACTCTCCTGCCTGCCTAGGTCTTTTGATTTCCTTTTCTAATTAATAGTCCAGAGGCTGGTTCTTCTCTCTGTACCCTTTCCTCTCTTTCCTCTGCAAACAGATAATATTATTTTACACATCTGATGAGAGAGTTCTGCTCCTCATAAGTTAGTGCCAGAATTAATTTGTTAGATTTTACAGTGGCACTCGAACCAAACACAGCAGTTTTGAAATCATTCTCAATAGCTTAGCTTCGCTGCTCCCAAGTAGCTGTAACGTTGCTCTACTGCGCCATCTAGTGGCACTGCAAGGAAGACAAGGCTTCTAAAAGACGGTTGTTCAGAAGTAAACTCCTTCTCATCACTGGACACAGTGCATCAGCTTCTCGGCATAGTGTGATAATTTCCAATATTCCTCTTACATCACTTCTGCTAATAATAAAATAGCCTGCATGAAAGCAAAGATCTGGCTAGCTTTTTAAACATTCTACTTTTTCAAACAGTGACTGGGTACAGACTGCTCCTTCGGTTCTGTTTCATTTTTAAAAAATGTCTATTGTGTTTTAAATAAATGAAATGCCTATCTTTGGCATAAGATATTATTATATAGAAAGATGTTCAAATGTTGACATTCCACAATGAAGGGCGGGGGGGTGGTGGTGGTGGTGGTGATGTAGGTTCCAAATATTAAGGAACACCAGGTTAAGTGTGGCAAAGGACAATTATAATCATATTGATCCATGTGAAAACACCCAGCTGAATTAAAAATAAACCTTCCTTGTTCCCTTTGTGTGGTAATACTGCATCTAATGAAGAGTTCTGGAAAACATGATGGCTTGCATGCATATTTATGTGATTTTTATTGGTTATACTAAAAATATCATCCAACTAATTAGGGAATGGTTATGTAAGCCTAGGGCAACAGGGAGATTATTTCAGAGAGAGAGAGAGAGAGAGAGAGAGAGAGAGAGAGAGAGAGAGAGAGAGAGAGAGAGAGAGAGAGAGAGAGAGAGAGAGAGAGAGAGAGAGAGAGAGAGAGAGAGAGAGAGAGAGAGAGAGAGAGATGAGAGAGAGAGAGAGAGAGAGAGAGAGAGAGAGAGAGAGAGAGAATGAATGAATAAAGGAATTGAGAGCAACATGTATATTGTACTATCACATGCATGGTCCACATGTAGATATAGAAGTATGCATGCGAATTAAAGGATGGAAACCAGGATGGGAACTGTGAATAGCCCTGATGTGGCTTATCAACGTGCTGCTTTAAATGCTTACCAGCATACTTGGAGGCATGGCTACCCAAGTATGCTTCTCCTCTTCCATACATTAAAACAAAATATGAGCCACAAATAATCTTTCACATAATTTTGATTTTGTGGTCCCATTAGGATATCTTGCTTTGTTCTGTTGCTAATCTCACACAGAATTTGAATGCTGGTATAGAAACATGGGGAGAAAAAGAAACTATTGAAGAGGCTAAGAAAACAGGGCTGTCAAAAACAGTCAAGGCGCCTTTTATGTCACAACACAGATAAAAAAGCAGCAGAGCTTTCATTGACCGTTGCAGCCTCTATCTTGACATATTGACCATACCTGATAGACAGCCTTGCATGAAATGAAAAGCTAGTAAGTCCCAGTGGAGATAAGAATAACTGAGAAAAAGTTATGCCATGCAGGACAACGAAGCAACTTTTTTTCCCAAGGATTGCTGTAAGGGATGGAAGATGAAGGGAAGAATTGGTGTTTGGTGGATATAGCATTGTCAGCTGTAGCAGAGGAAAAGACATCATCTGGATGATGCTTGAAGTAGCAAGAGGCCTTGGGTCAGATTGGCTGAGAAGTGAATAAAAGCAGGTGCAACTAACAGAAATTAAGGGAGAAGATAAATTAAAAACAGGAGAGAGAATATCTCTGTTTGGTTCCAATTGTCATAACATGTCAGCCTTTTTCCTTTCTCTCCCCCTCCCTTGAACAACAGGAAGCCAAAATTCATACCTTTCAGAATACTTCAGTGTACTTTGAAAATTGAGAAAAATAATCAGACAGTGGCACGGGGCTACATTCAAAATTACATTGAAAGAATGCATCTGCCCTGGACAATGAGTAAAAAAGAAAAGAAAATTTAAAAAAAAAATTACAACTGGGCCAAGCAAGAAATCAGAAAACAGTCTCCAAGTTCTCATGCCTACTGATATCATGATTAGAGGCACTGGAGGATCTGATGCTGTCATGAAGATGATTAAAGGAGGGCCTTCGCGCAACTTCATGTTGTGCACCAGTTACGCCCCTACCTGGATTGGGAAGCCTTTGAATGGTCACTCAAGCCCTTGTTATCTCCCATATAGACTATTGCAATGTGCCCTACATAGGGCTACCTTGAAGAGTATCCAGAAGCTACAGCTCGTTCAGAATGCAGCTGCACAGGCTATCTTTGGAGCCCCTAGAAAGGGATGCATAACATCTTGCTGTGCAAGCTGCATTGGGTACCAGTTTGCTTCTGGGTCCAATTCAAGGTGTTGGTTATCACCTTTAAAGCCCTACATGGCATGGGGCCAGGCTACCTGAGGGACTGCCTCTTCCCCATTATGTTATCCTGAGTACCCCGTCAGTAAGAGAATTCCATCTGGTGGGGTCCAGGAGGCAGGCCTTCTCTGCAGTAGCACCCACCCTCTGGAACATCTTGCCCCTGGAGGTGAGGCTAGCCCCATCGCTCCTGGCCTTCTGGAGGAATTTAAAGACCTGGCTCTGCAACCTGGCTTGGGGCGGGGAGGGGAGTCATCATGTTTGGGGATGGCTAGTGCCCTAGAGTGCTTGTTGCATACAAGGACTGAGTTATTATCTGCCATTTGGATTTTATTTTTATCTATGTTGTTTACTTTTAACTTTTTGAGATATTGTATGTTTATATATTTTAATTTTATTGTATATTATTGTTTTATTGATTATTGTTGTGAACTGCTCAGAGTCCCTTTGGTGGGGGGATATGGGCAGTGACAAATTTGATGGATAAATAAATAAAATAAAGCAGCACTTGGCTTCCGAGGACCATGGCAGAATGGATCAGCACCTCAAAATTCCTCTCCGGATAAAGGGGAGGACTTGGGATCTCCCATATGTGGTCCATACAGATGTTCCCCATGAAGAGACTCTAAAACAGCAGTCTCTGACAGGCTTTAGCACTCTGGGAGCTGACGGAAAGTCAGCTTTGCCCAAGCTGTGGCTCGGAGCCTTCAAATGGACACCGGGGTTCACCCACTTGCTTTCTTAATCACTTCTGGAAATCGCTTGTTAACTGCTTTTTGGATATTAAGAACCTTCAGAATGACAAGTTTCATCACACCAGATGATTCTCTTTCAATCCTTAGCGAAAGAAGTTTCATGTAAGTTTAAGAACTTTAAAAATTATTCTGAAATAAACCACAAAAGGGTGATTGGAACATTGATTTTGGAAAGTTTTAACTGGATTAAAGGGCCAGATGGATTGGAGATAAGATTTTGAAACTAATTATAAGAATCTTTCCTGTGTCTTGCTTAAAATCCTATTAAAAAAATATGAAGATTTGGAATCTAAGTGTAAGAAACCTTCCCGTGGGAAAACGTTGCAGATTAGAGAAAAACATGATAAGAGGACACTTTGAAGGCTGGACACTAGAGGCACTAAGAAAGAACTAAAGATTATAATTAGAGACCCACTAATACAGATTGGAGAAAAGTATTTTAACTTTGGAAGAATTCAAGGATATTTGGCAACAATGTGTTCAGAAATTTCTTTTAAGATTGTCTGCCACTATAAAAATGGGTTTAAAAGAGGAGATAGAAAAGGATACAACTGAGAATTAGGCTGTTTTGGATATGGATTTGAAAACGACAAGATACAAGAATGATATGGAAAAAGATGTTACACAGGCCTTACAAATCAAACCTGCTGATGTCTTAATAACTAAAACAGACAAACAAATAATAAATCAGAAGAGTGACTTGGATAGCTTTCTTATCTTGGACTTACAAAAGAGATGCTTTATACTCATAAAGGAATTCCTGAGAAAAGACAAAGAGAAAATGAAAAGAAATCAACTTTTGGGACAGTATTTAAAGGGAATACACATCAAGATTTTTAAAAGCAAAAAGAAGGACTATTGATTTATTCATTTTATTTATCCAGTTTTATCACCACCCATCTCACCCCAAAGGAGGGACTCTGGGCAGTTTACAATAAAAATAAAATTTAAAATTCAATACAGCTATAAATAATACAATAAATAGAAGTATGAGTAAAAAAACAGAAATATAAAATGCAATAAAATCCAGATGGCTGAAGATTCTACACCAGTCCGTGAATATAAAAGGGGCCATTCTAGGGCACCAGCCATCCCCAAGAATGACTATTCCTCTTCCTGCTCCAGGCATACTGGCAAAACCAGGTCTACAGTTTTTTATGGAAGTCCAGGAGAGAAGGGGCTTGTCTCACCTCCGGGGAAAGAATGTTCCAGAGGGCAGGAGCTGCTGCAGAGAAGGCCCGCTTCCTGAACCCTGCCAGATGGAATTCTCTTACAGATGGGGTCCGTAACATGCCCCGTCTGCATGACCGGATGGGACAAGTCGATGTAATGGGGATGAGATGGTTCCTCAGGTAGCCTGGCCCCATGTCATGTAGGGCTTTAAAGGTAATAACCAACACCTTGAATTGGACCCGGAAGAAGACTGGAACCCAGTGCAGCTTGCACAGTAAAGGTATTACATGTGCTGATCTTGGAACTCCTAAAATTGCCCATGTGGCCGCATTCTGGACCAGCTATAGTTTCCGGATATTCTTCAAGGGTAGCCCCATGTAGAGCACATTACAATAGTCTATATGGGAGATGACCAGGGCATGAGTGACCGTTCAAAGGGCGTCTCGATCCAGGAAGGGGCATAACTGGTGCACAACATGAAGTTGATCAAATAAGCAAAAGTTGCTTATTTGATCAAGTTTAATATATATATGATGTTCTTTCTAGTAGCTCTTAATGGGTTTTTCTTGACCAGGACTGAATGATGAGGCTTCAAATATTTGTATATAAATAAGATATGAGAAGAAGAGATTTTTTTTGTTGTATTTTCAGAAAAAGTGATAAGCTATGGTGTTAAAAGGAAAGGATTATTGGCTTATTTGATTAAGGTTGAAATATAGATGTTATTATTTCTGGTACATGTTAAACTTGTGAAGGAGTTTCTGAGAGGAGACAAAGAGAAAATGGTAAGAAATTAACTTGTGGGACACTATTTGAAGAGATTAAAGATCCAGATTTTTAATATGTTGTTTCTGGGAGCTCTCAATGGATTTTTCTTGACTAAGTTTGAACGACAAGGCTTTAAGGATTTGTTTACAGAAAAGAGATAAGATGGAAAGAAGAATTTTTTTCATTGTATTTTTAGAGAAAATGGTACGTTACTGCGTTAAAGGTAAAGGAAAGGAATATGAAGCTGATTTATTTGATTAAGGCTAAAATATATATTTATTATTTATTTATTCATTAATCAAGTTTATCACTGCCCATCTCCCCAAAGGGACTCTGGGCAGTTTACAATAAAACATAAATAATAAAAATATAAAACTGTAAAATACTGTAATACATAATAAAATAAATGTGATAAAAACACATCTGATGGCTGGAAGTTATCTGTGATTTGCAAGCAGAGCAGGGTCCTTCTAAGAAACTAACCATCCCCAGGAATCACTTCTCTCTCTTCCCCGCAGGCATGCTAACAGAACCAGGTCTTTAGTTGTTTCCTAAAGTCCAAAAGGGATATATGCTGTTATTTCTGGTAACTCTTAATGGACTTCTGCTGTTTAAGATTGAATGATTAGGCTTTATAGTTTGTTTATAGATAAGAGATGAAATATAGGGAAATAGGGAAGAAGAGATCTTTGGCTGAAATGTTAGAGAAGGTGATAAGTTACTGAAATTGTCTTGATGAAGGGGGAAATCATTTCTTTACCTTTTTTCCCTTTTTATTTATTTACCCTTTTTTTTCTCTGCACTTTTTATTTGTTAATGTTTTAGTTTTTTGTCTTTGTATTTTTAAACTTTAATAAAAATTATTATATGAAAAAAGATGACTAAAGCAGCATTTTGCCATTGCATGACAAGCTCCATTCCATTCATGCATGCATATGACATCCCAATACTCTTCAAAAGGGCCACATCTTGTGACGCAATAGTATACTTTTTTTCATCTGACCCTTTTACCCTCCCTGAGGACACCTCCCATCTTGCCCCATTCTCATGTTCCTCAGAAATAATTGCTATTTTGAATGTTTATTTTTTAGAAAGGAAGGTATAGCACCTTTAAAAAAACAGTGCAAAAAGTATGAGAAGCAGCGAAGATAATGGTTGCAAGCAAACCATTGTATGAGCAGGTCAGGAAGATGTATATTGTGGCCCCTGAGAGTTTTTTAGCCCTCCCCCCCCCCCCCCCCCCGGAACAAACGTTCAAAAAAGGCCTATTACAATCAAATTGCCAGGTAAAATTTAGAGAGAGAGATCAGGTAATGGTTTACCCCTAGGGAAATGTTCATAATCATAACTGTTGTTAGCTATTGTTTCTCCCCAGGCATGCTCAGCTGCTCAAGAGCTTTCCCACTGAGGCCAAATTTTGAATTGTACCTTATTAGAAGAGGCATTGGTGTGTGTTTATGAGCACCACCTGGGAAATACTCTCATGAAAGGAAGGCTTTCTGTAGCTTGAGACAATATTAGACTTCTCATGGACTGACCTGCTCGGGGGAATTGATAATTTGGAGATGCTGCTGGGAGACCTTCTCTAAAGTAGGTCAGATATGAAGAGCATGAGCTGAGAAGCTTCCTATTTATGGGGATCAGCTGTTCCCATCTTGAGGCAGTTCAGGGCTCAGCAGCTGCTTTGTGACCGAAGCTCTAAATGCTTCACAAAAGCTCCCTCTTAGATGTTTTAAAATGGAATTAAAATGAAAGTGCTTGAATTATTGGCCCTCAGAGATGGCAGTGTATGCCTTGCAGCATGTTCGTTCTTTCTGGTGGAGTGGCTTTTTTGTTATATTTTTTACATATGCTCAAAATTTAAAAATTAAAGTAACATTGATGCATGATATTTTGCAGTAAATTACTCCCTACACTGGCCAGAAAGCTAACATAAAAAGAGCACTGGGAAGCTCTTCTCTAAGCTGAAGTTACAGTCTGGGAAAATATTGGGAGGTGGGGGTGGATATAAGCTGTGTTATACGGAAGTTGTGTTCCATTGTTCTAATCCCACCTCTGTGTTGGGGTTAGTCACTAAATAGGGCCACTAGATCCACCCTGCAAATCTGCATTAATACTAGGTGGCAGCAAAATGAAACAGCAAACCTGCTGCCATCTACAGGTCATGCTGGGTTCTGCCACTCAGATCTGGCAACTCTAATCATTAACCATTCTTATCAGTATATAAATTTTCTCTTATCTCCTTCTGGCTCCTTTTACAAACCCACTCACATTTTATTTATTTGATTTTGCATTGCATGTTTTATTCTGTTGATACCCACATTCCAGAATTGGGGCAATAAATAAATTTAATTTTATAAGAACGAATGAAAGACAGCATGTTTCAAGTGAAGAATTACATTTATCCCATCCACCCACCCCTTTTTTAAAACCTTTATTTTATTTGTTTAACTTAGAAACAGCTTGGGGGCAACAAACTCAGCTAGAAATCTTCTACCCAGTATGTATTACAGCACCTACGAAGAATTACATACTGTTTAAAAGCCATAATACATATAACAATGAAGCTTAAAATACAGCATGAGACAAAAGAAAACTAAAACTTGTTACTCAGACTTTATCTTAAGTGTCTTTCTAAAATTGCAATACTGGTAACTTGTATAAATAATGTAAGGGTAATCTTTTATCTACAGTTTAACCAAATATCTACAGTGTAAGGTTGTCATGTTCCCCATTGCAAGGCATAAGTGCATCACAACGGGGAACATGCACATCAGGAAAGAGGAAGGGAGAACCATAATCCCTTAAACACACACATCATCCCTTAAGCACACAAACCCACAAGTAAATCACCAGGACAATAGAAGGGCACCTCAGACCGGACCTGGAGACCATCAGCAGATCGGAGGAACTCCCACCCATTACCCCGGGGGGACGCACCTGCACCGGATGAAGGCAAGAAGACAAAGAGGATCGTCGGAGATCGTCCAAATCACCCATCACCGAACCCATTACCATGCTAATCCCCCATCCGGACCTGGCTTGGGGGGACAATAGGGGGTGGAGGGGGACAAGGTCTGCCGCCGGGGTATAAACAGGATGCCCTGCCACCCTTCATGCATTCCCGTCTTTTTCTCTGCGTGCATTCCGTTTCAATAAAGCCGGAAATCCTTAGACCCTCTAAGTGAGTCCGTGTTTTATTCGAGGCAAGGCTGCCTTGACATAAAGACGGGAATCCAGAAATTTTTTTTCCCACTAGCACCCATCCAGGTCCATTCTGTGAGGGAACCAAGCTAGCATGGAAGACATCAGCTCACGGCGAGGCGACTACCCGACGACCGGCAGTGGAACTCCCATCCCAATGAACGGAAGGTGCCCGAGGCCCCGACGGCGCGAGGTCCAGGTGAGCTCGGGATCGAGTTCGGAGGGAGAAGCAATGGCGAACGCCACCTGTGAGTCCCGTGGCATGTGGGCCACCATCAATGAGACAGGAGGATCCTCGCCAGGATTGCCCGGAACCCCGGAAGAGCCGCAGGACGTCCCATAATCCACGGCGTCAGGAACCAAAGGCGAGCGGAGGGACGACCGCACCAAGAGGAGCTCTCGAATGGCGGCAAGGCTGAGCGCAGTCGAGGAGAAGCTGGAGGCAATGCAGCAGCTGCTCCAGAGGTTAGCAGCGGTGTACAAGTCCCACAGCCGGGGCGCAGAGGGACCGGACACCAGATGCCCGACACCTCTTACCCCCCCCTTGGAGACGCACCAGCCAGAGAGACGGAGGAGAGGTCCAGAGGACAATGCAGTGCCAGGCAGAGTCCATTTCCAGGAACCTGCCAGATGGGCTGCACCCCACCCTCCTACCCTGACAGCACAACAACTGGAGCGAAGCGGGAGCTGGCAAGAGAGGGCACTAACACCACCCGATGCCCGATGGAGGGAATTCCCTTGGCGAGACCACGGAGCCCCGACTGCCTGAAGCACACCTAGGCACCCAGATGCGGCTTGGAGCCCACCAAGAGCGGCGATCAAGGACTTCGGCATTAAGTTTGATGGGGACCCCACAAAACTCTCCTTTTTTCTCACCAACGCGAGAAACTACATGGAGGAATGGGGTCCCTACTTCTGAACAGAGAAAGGCAAGGTAAATGCCTTGGCAATAAAATTAAAAGGACAGGCCGCCGACTGGTATGTCCAGTTATGCCAGGCAGGCGCCCCGGAACTTGAGGACTGCAGTGAGTTCCTATGGGCAGTGGAACTGCACTTTAGGGACCCCCTGGAAAGGGAGAGGGCGAAAAGAGCCCTGAAAGCCCTAAAACAAGGACAGCACTCCGTGGCAGACTATGCCATGGAGTTCCAAGCCCTGGCTGGTAAGGTCGAAGTATGGTCTCAATCCACCCTCATTGAGAAGTTCAAAGAGGGGCTCAACCTGAATGTACTCAGGTGGGCACTCTGCAGAAACAACCCCAACACTCTGGTAGAGTGGATCCGGCTGGCAGGGGAAGCAGAGGATGCCCAGGACAGTTTCCTCCAAACGAAGAGGGAAGCGCAGCATGCAGAGGTGGCGAGAGGACCCTGCACAGCTGTAGGACTGGCGAAGCCAAGACCCCAGCCGTGGAAGGAAGAAAGAGACCAACAGTTTGCAAAGGGCCAGTGCCTTAGGTGCGGGAAGGAAGATCACAAGGTGGCGGTCTGCCCGAAAGCGAAGGCGAGGGACAGCTCGTGGAAGACACCAACCAAGCCAACCCCAGCACCCAGGAAAATACCAGTCGCAATGGGCAAAACCGCAGCAAAGGACTTCCCTTACCTCACCGAGGAAGAGGAAAGCAGAAACGACGAACTGGTGGGAAACGCCAGCCACCTGCCCTAAGAAGCACCAGAGGACAGGTGGAAGGAAACAAGAGGCACGACAATGGGGGGTGAGTGAAAATTGTCCCACCCTATATGTAAAAGTCTCCCTAATGAATGGTGGGAAGACAGAAAAAGTTTGGGCACTAATTGACTCTGGCTGCTCGAAGTGCCTTATGCACCCAGACCTGGTGGCCGCGCTAAACCTCCGCTGCTATCCACTTCAGCACCATTTGGTGTTTACACAGTTGGATGGATCAGCAGCGGGAGGGGGCCCGGTCACCCAATACACAGATGAAGTTGCGCTGTGGCTTGGCAGCCACAAAGAAAGACTGCCCTTCATCGTGGTACTGGTGGGGCAACCCCTAATCATCCTAGGGATCCCGTGGCTGGTGCAACACAACCCACAAATTAACTGGACAACCAGGGAAATCACGTTTTTGGACGGGCGCTATCAAGCACCCACAGGGGATCGGGTTCTAGGGATCCCGTGGCTGGTGCAACACAACCCACAAATTAACTGGACAACCAGGGAAATCATGTTTTTGGACGGGCGCTATCAAGCACCCACAGGGGATCGGGTTCCCCGTGCTGCAATGGGGAGGGCAGCGTCGACCTCGATGCATCTGGAGGCGGCGACCATGGAGGGCCTGCCAGCCAGATATGCAGAGTTTGCCGATGTGTTTGGCGAGAAGGAGGCTGACAAACTTCCACCCCATAGAAAAACAGACTGCACCATAGAACTGGTCCCTGGTGCAACCCTACCAAAACCCAAAATCTATGCAATGACCCAGAAGGAGCTGGCAGCATTAAGAGAATTCATCAATAAGAATTTAGCACAGGGGTTTATTGAGCCCGCAAACTCACCAGTCGGAGCCCCAGTCCTCTTCCGGGAGAAAAAGGACGGGTCACTGAGGCTCTGCACCAATTACCGTGACTTGAATGCCGCGTCCGTTTCAAATAAATACCCCTTACCCATAATAAAGGACATCCTAGCCCACCTGGCAAAGGGCAAAATATTCTCAAAGCTAGACCTAAGGGAAGCCTACTTCCGAATATGAATAAAGGAGGGGGACGAATGGAAGATGGCTTTCAACTGTCCGCTGGGGTCCTTTCAATATAAAGTTCTACCATTTGGGCTGGCGGGGGCACCGGGAGTGTTTATGCAGTTAATTAATGAGGTCTTGCATGACCACTTATTTAAGGGGGTGCTTGTCTATCTCGACGACGTTTTAATTTATTCAGAGACCGAAGAAGAGCATGAACGCCTAGTGAAGCAAGTGCTCAGGAAACTCCGCAAGGCAGAGCTATATGCCAAGCTCTCCAAGTGTGAGTTTCACAAAGACCAAATTGACTACCTGGGCTATAGAATCTCGGCAAGGGGAATCGAGATGGACCCAAGCAAGGTCCAAGCCATACTGGCGTGGGAGCACCCACGCATGAGGAGACAACTCCAAAGTTTCCTTGGGTTCACTAATTTCTACAGGGGTTTTATCCAGGGGCTAGCGGAGATTGCGCTGCCCCTGACCAACCTACTCCGGACAAAGGGCCTGGGGGACACACGTAAATCATGGAACCCGGGGGCGCTACTGAACTGGACAGCTGATTGTCAAACGGCTTTCGAATGCCTCAAAAGCCTATTCACAGCAGAGCCAGTACTGCAACACCCCGACCCCACCAGACCCTTCATCGTGCAAGTCAACGCATCCGACTTCTCCATCGGAGCACTCCTGCTTCAGCGGGATTTTGACAATCAGCTGAAGCCCTGCGCGTACCTTTCCCGCAAGTTCTCCAAAATGGAACGGAGATGGCACGTGTAGGAAAAGGAGGCATTCGCAGTCAAGGCAGCCCTAGAAACATGGAGGCACCTCCTGGAAGGGGCCTCCTGCCCCTTCAAGGTCTGGACTGACCACAAAAACCTAGAGGCTCTCAGCACTCTGAAACGCCTCGGCCCAAAGCAAGTACGCTGGGCGCAATTCTTCAGCAGGTTTAACTTCAAATTAAAATTTGGAGAAATACCAGGGAGAAAGAACTTCCTTGCAGATGCTCTTTCCCGATGGCCACAGGATGCCAGCCAGGCATCAGACATTGTAGGGACTGTGTGGACCAACACACAGCTGGGCTGCCCTGCTGTCACGCGCAGCCAGACAAGAACCCAACGCACCCCAGCGCAAACACCCACGAACGGAGGGAGATGCAGGTCAATGTCACCGAACTGGCAACAAAGACTTGTTCAAACCCTCAAGACAGATACATGGTTGCAAACCAACCAACACCATGTATCTTTTACGAACGGTCTAGCCTGGAGAGAAAAAAAACCTGTACGTGCCAGAGACATTGCGAGCGGAAGTTTTAAACTGCTCCCACGATGACAAGACAGCCAGACACTTTGGTTTCGTTAAAACACTACACTTAATCAGGCAACAATTCTGGTGACCCACCCTCAGAAAGGATGTTAAAGGATATGTCGCTACCTGCCCCACATGTGCCACATCAAAACGAAAGGTGGGGAAGCCCCAAGGACTGCTGCAGCAAGTAGCAAGCCCCTCCTGCCCCTGGGAGGAAATTTCCATGGACTTCATTGTTGACCTACCACCCAGCCAAAGAAAAATGGTCATCTGGGTGGTAAAAGACTACTTTTCCAAGCAAGCACACTTCATACCCTGTGCGTCCATTCCCTCCGCACAACAGCTGGCCCGTCTATTCCTTAACCACATATATAAACTCCACGGTGCCCCCTCTCGTTTGGTGACCAATAGGGGCACACAATTTACTTCCAGGTTCTGGAAAGAATTCTTAAAACTCATTGGCACCAAGCAGGCACTGTCCACAGTTTGGCACCCCCACACAGATGGCTCTACGGAGATCCTCAACTCCACCTTGGAGCAATTCCTATGATCATTTATCAACTATCAACAGGACAATTGGGTGGACCTGCTACCTTTTGCAGAGGTAGCCTACAACAATGCAGTGCACCAAAGCACAGGTCACACCCCATTCAAAATAGTCTATGGCAGAGACTTTGTGCCAATCCCGGAACTGCCCCAACCAGACACCCCGCCCTGCTCCCCAGACGACTGGGCGGCACAACTGGCCACGATTTGGCCCATCATCCAGCTGGCTCTGGCAGACATGCAAGCCATATACAAAAAATTTGCAGACAACCACAGGGCGGCGCAACCGAACTACAAAGTGAGAGATAGGGTCTACCTCTCCACGAAGTTCATCAAATCCCCACAACCATCAAAGAAATTGGCACCCAAATTCATCGGACCATTCCAGATCATAGAGATTATCAACCCGGTCACCTTCAAGTTGGAGCTACCCCACAATTTGAGGCGCATACACCCAGTATTCCACTGTGCCCTACTGAAACCAGCCACTCCTTCCAAATGGCACAATGAAACCCCCCACCCCCACCCATCATGATAGACGGGCAACAACATTTTGAAATTAAGGAGGTACTAGACTCCAGGAAGCTAAGTACCTCGTCAAGTGGAAGCATTTCCCGCACCCAGAGTGGGTCCAAGCGCAAAATGTTTCAGCAAAACAGCTGGTCAAAAGCTTCCACGAAGCATACCCCGAAAAACCAGCAACTTAGGGGGGCAGCATGTCATGTTCCCCGTTGCAAGGCATAAGTGCATCACAACGGGGAACATGCACATCAGGAAAGAGGAAGGGAGAACCATAATCCCTTAAACACACACATCATCCCTTAAGCACACAAATCCACAAGTAAATCACCAGGACAATAGAAGGGCACCTCAGACCGGACCTGGAGACCATCAGCAGATCGGAGGAACTCCCACCCATTACCCCGGGGGGACGCACCTGCACTGGACGAAGGCAAGAAGACAAACAGGATCGTTGGAGATCACCCGAATCACCCATCACCGAACCCATTACCACGCTAATCCCCCATCCGGACCTGGCTTGGGGGGACAATAGGGGGTGGAGGGGGACAAGGTCCACCACCAGGGTATAAACAGGATGCCCTGCCACCCTTCACACATTCCCGTCTTTTTCTCTGCATGCATTCTGTTTCAATAAAGCCGGAAATCCTTAGACCCTCTAAGTGAGTCCGTGTTTTATTCGAGGCGAGGCTGCCTTGACAAAGGTTTAGTGCAGGGTTGGACAGTCTGTTGCCCAAGGATCAGAGATCCTTCTGGCCATGGCTGCCGAAAACCGATGGCACGGCTTCTACCATTTTTAGGTGGGAAACTGATGAAAATAATGTTGTGAACAGAAAGAGATTTATCAAAGTTAAAACAAAAAAAATAAACACCAAGATTGAAGGACGACCTCACAAATCTGCCCAAAACCACACATACCCTATGTGATGTGCTCCC
This sequence comes from Candoia aspera, assembly GCF_035149785.1. Taxonomy (NCBI): domain Eukaryota; kingdom Metazoa; phylum Chordata; class Lepidosauria; order Squamata; family Candoiidae; genus Candoia; species Candoia aspera. Next base: position 193,703,549 of record NC_086155.1, read on the forward strand.
AACCACATTGTGGCTCACAGCCCTCAACATGAGAAGTATTTGTTGGCTACTGAAAAATTTCTGACACCTGATCTGTGAGGTAGTCCCCTTCCTAAGGCAAAACAAAAATGCCCACTTTATATCTAGCATATGGAATCACAAAAAATATATTTATTTTATTTATTTATCCAATTTGTCCCCACCCATCTCCTCCCATCAGAGGAGATGTGCCTTCTCCTTCTCCTCTATATGCCTTCAGTTTCTGGGTAGGTAGTGTGGCATTGATCTGGTGTGAGATCTTTCTTGTAACCATGGTTGGGCCATGCGTGACAGCCATTCATTGCCTTTACAAGGCTGGACGCATTTAAAGTGTCTGCCACAAGCACCTAATGGATGTGGTGGGTTCTATTGTTCCTTTGTAATGGTCAAATCACTTAGTTGGACCCCAGTGGTAGCTCTGGATAGGGAGGCCCTATTCCTGAGGGAACAGGCCCCCTGATTATCCTGAACTCACGGCTTCTACTTAAGCAACAGGTAGTCTCACCTGGGGCAAAAGGACCTTGCTACAGTAATACTACAGTAACCACTCATCTAGGCCATCACAACATGTTCTACATGGGGCTGCTTTTGAAAACCAGCAGAAGCGTCACCAGTAGTCATCATTAGGAGCATGTGCACCTATACTGCTGGTCCTGCACTGGTTGGCTGTTGGCTTCTGGGTGCTATTAAAAATGCTGGTGTTAACCTATAAAGTTACTTATAGGTCCACATTTCTCCAATGGAATTGGCCCGATTGCTGTGATTATACTGAAAGTGGTATCTGATTGTTTCCCATTTTGGAAAGGTCAGGCAGGCTGACACTTGGAGGTGTTGTGTTTCAGTGACAGTGCTGGTCCTTTGGAATAAGTTGAGGTGAGGTTCTAGAAGATGAAGACAGAGTGCTTTCAGAAAGCATTGAATGGATGGGTAGTATGTCTTTTATGCCTTTGATCTGAGTTATTGTTATTTTGCCATATCGTTTTGTTTTGTTTCATTTCATTTCTAAGCTGCCAAGAGTCTGTGCAGATTGAGGTGGGGTAAAAATTTAATAAACAAGCAAATGAAGTAATGATACAAAAAAAACATTAAAGATCAACATTCAAGTGAAACCAGAACTTTTCTTGTTGGGATTAATGAATAGTCAATTAGAAAAGAGCCATGGAAGATTGTTTTTATATATGATTATTGCTGCAAAAATGTGCAAAAATGAAAAGACTCTGAAATACCCACTGAAATGGTGAAGATGACAGAAGTAGCAGAGATGGCAAAATTAACTTGTTTGATTAGAGAAAGATCGACAACTACATTTATTAGTGACTGGAAACCCCTGATGGACTTCTTTGATGAAAAAATAGAAAGATGAACTTGTGATTTATGTATGGGTTTGAAGATTAGAAAGGGTAGACTATGGAAAGAAGGAAATTACATTGTAAACTTGAGAGAGAGGGTAAAATATAAATATACTTGTAACTGCTATTAAAAAGTCTGGAAGCCACTTCCTTATAACTTTTCCTTTTCCTATTTTCTTTTCTCATTATTCACTATTTTTCTTTATTCTCTTTATTTTCTCTTATGGTATTTACTTTGTTGAAATTTATTTAATAAAAACTATATATGAAAAAACAAACAAACAAATGAAACAATAGCAGGACTACTTCTCTTTATTTCTCATAGAAGTGGGAATATAGTAAAGTTATATTTTCAGTGTAAAACCTAAAGAGAAGTAGTCTCCAATATTTCTATACGTTCTGAACAATGCTTTATTTATACTGCCTATAGCTCAGGGAAATCTTCGCTCAGCATTACAGAATCTGATGCAGGTTAGATTCTTGCCACATGAAGCCCTACTGTGGTTTGATTTTGTTTCAGCTTCATGTGACGTATGAAGCACATGAGAATGTTCTGAACATCTTCTGCTTAGTTTCCACAACCCTAGAATAGTTTGGTTTTCCAAGAAAATGGCTTGTCTTGTTTTCTTTACTTGGCCTGCCTCTGATCAAATTTTATTTTATTTATTTTAACCCTCAATTCTTTTCCATTGATGAAATTCATACTCTATATGAAACTCTTCTAGGACAGATCATGAGAACAACTCAATAAATCAGCAAGTAAGAAGGGCTAATGCACAGAGTGAATTATTTCCCCAGAATCCTTCTAAGTCTGCTAAGAGCTTCAAAGGAGCTTTGTAAGGAAGACAACCCACACCACAGGGGCTACCACTGGAGAAACCCCATTGTTACTTTTCTTTTTCTTGGCACCAGCTTTTTTACTCTTTCCAGCCCAATGGAATGTTGGCTGGCTGAGAGAGAGTGATAGAGAGAAGATAAATGATAGATAGGTAGATAGATGAGAGAGAGAGTGAGAGAGAGAAAGAGAAAGAGAAAGAGAGAGAGAGAGAGAGATGATAGAAGAGATAGAAGATAATAATGAAGAGAGAGAGAGATCCCCCAGTTCATTCCCACGGGAGAGGCGTTTGAGCAGTGGCTCAGAGTACTGGTGACTGCGCTATTCTAAGCTGCCCTCCTTCTTTCTAGATTCCATGACCCAGAGCAGAGCTAACCTTAAGAGGCTGCAAACAATTCCAGAAGCCAAGCTATTTATCTGTGCCTGCCTGCCTGCCTGCCTGCCTGCCTTCTTCATAGTGATCTAGGAAATTAATCAAACCTTCTTCCCTGACATGTTAGTTCTATGTGAATGCTACAGCTCCTGGTGCCAAGAATATTATATCAATTGTGGGTTTTAGTGCAATTATATATTGTGATTCTGTTACTGATGGCTACTGTTATTATTGCATTGGCTGTGGCTTTTGTACACCACTTAGACTAGCCTTGACTGAAATGGTTTATAAAGTCATAAATAAATATCTGGGGAAATTCAAATAACAAATCATATTTTATTATACCGCCCTTTCTATACAGACTTGTACTTAAAATGCATTTGCCCAATACTGCTGGATTACCAGGAGAGAACAGATAACTTTTATGTTATTCTACTCTTTTTGGATGTGAAGAATTTCATAATTTTCACAGTAGCCAGTTTCTGCGTGACTGCTGTAAAAATGCACCAACAGATTCAAAGTGATTCCTTGAATGGGACAAGTTCTTGTTGGAGCTTAACAGGATTTTACAAATGTTTGTTTGATTTTTATCTTAAATAAAGATGATGATATATGAATAAATCTTAAATACCTAAAGCCACTTGGCTCTTGGAATCACTCAATTTTAAAAATTGAATTTAATGTAATTTGTATTGTTAAATGTCTCAATCCAATTCTGCAAACACCATTCATTTGTTTAGCCATGAGTTCCATCCATTTAAATGAGTCAATTACCACTTCCTGATATTGGACCTTAGATTCAGATCTGTCATCAATCATTTCTGTGGTGGTGGTGGTTGTGTCTTTGAGTCAGTGTTGACTCCTGGTGACTGCCTGGACAAGTCCCTCTAGTTTTCTTGGCAAGTTTTTGGAAGTTGTTTGCTGCTGCGTCCTTCCTAGGGCTGAGAGGGAATGACTGGCCCAGGGTCACCCAGCTGGCTTTGTGCCTAAGGCAGGACTAGAACTCACAGTCTCCTAGTTTCTAGCCTGGTCCCTTAAATGCTACACCAAAGTGGCTCTCTCAAGCATTTTTAAGAACTGTTAATCTAAGTCACTTAATAAAGAACTAACAGCTCCAGCACCATGCCTCATGATTCAACCGATTCAGATGAAAACTTGCCAGAGAGGATGCTACAATTAGGATTTCCCTTTGTACTTCACAGAGTTTGCAGCCATTTTAAAAATGGCCCAAGGTTGTATGGTTCTCTCCAATCCCTCATTTTTGTCAAGCACTTTGCAATCTAATAATAAATGTCAGGAAAAACTTTATAGCCTCTGAATATATAGAATCACTAACCTGGGACTTTTATGTTCTTGGAAACCCAGCACAAACTCTTCCATAACTGAGCCATGCCAGAACAGTTATCTCTTTGGCTGTTTTTCCATCAGCAAGTATTATCAGTATGCATAGGTTTTTAGCCAGAGCCAAAGGTACCTTGTATATTCTAAACATTTGTCCAAACTGATGTTGTAAAAACCAAAGCATTTTTTTGGTCTTAAAGACTGTGGCCAATAGACACACAACTCCTCTGCATTAAATTTTCACAGTGGTGTTTAAATGCCATAAAACTATTAGGGGGCATAGTTTAGTGATTTAAAATATGCTGGGATACATATGATACACTGATACTAATATTTGTCTATCAGCTCTTCATCCCAATTGGCCATGATTCATCCAGTGTTGCAGCAGACAGTCCACATTTTGAAAAGCTCTCAAAATGCTCTTCCTAAACGGAAGGTAATTTCCTCAGTAGAGTTCCTCAAATGGTAACAAAAACCAGAGAGCACAACTAGATTCTGCTAAATCTCATTGAGAACTAGGATCTATGTTTTGGGATTTGCCATTAAACACATACTGTACAACCCCATTTTAAAATACTCTCTGCTGGATTGAACAGAGAAATGGCAGGGTTTACTTAAAACGTTCAATTAGCCTTAAAAATCAACAGAAACTAAAGCAAATTTCTACAGTATAGCCAATCATACACTGATGCTTTAGTCTCCAAGAAAGATAATCATGATAGCATGCAAATTCAACATGTACTGGATCTTTTGATGTCTGAAATAAAGGATAAGATGGCACTACCTCCCTATTCCACACCAAAAAAACCTTGCTTCAATATTTGTAACACACAAGAAATAGCTACAGGTAGTCCTCGCTTCATTTAGTGATAGTTTAGACTTACGAAGGTGCTGAAAAAAACAGTGTATGACCGGTCTTCACACTTATGACCATCACAGCATCCCCACGGTCATGTGATCATAGTTTGGGTGCTTGGCAACCAGTTCACATTTATGACAGTTGCAGCATCCCGTGGTCACATGATCGCCATTTTCAACCTTCCCAGCCAGCTTCTGGCAAGCAAAATCAATGGGGAACCATGTGATTTGCTCAACAACCACGTGGTTCATTTAAAAACTGCCGCAAAAAAGGTCATAAAATTGAGTCGCATTCATTTAATGACCACTTCACTTAGCAACCAAAATTCCAATCCCAATTGTAGCCATTAAGTGAGGATTGCCTGTAGTTGGGGGGGCAGAAAATTTGAGTGGGGAGCCAGGAAAGACTGTGCAGCAAAGGTAGCTCTGGTTCCCTAGGCCCTAAGGCAACTTCTCTGTCTAATGGCACAACACACTCTGGATATGACGGTATGTGGGAATGTCCTTCAGAGACAGGACAAAGACCTGCAGCCTTGGCAACTGTCTAGTAAGAGGCAGCTGAGACTGCAGGTAGGGGAAAAGCATGGGAACCATTTCAGAAGGGACCTTCCCTATTTTTCCAGAGAGTGATAAGAGGAGAGGAGAAATATTTTCAGTCTTGCAAGATTCTGTATAAGGTAATATTTAATGTAACCTTACAATAAAGTGCCAGTACTCATGGTAGTACTTCTTGTCTGGACCACTTGAAGGGTAGTCCTTGTGATTCTGGGTATCACAATAAATCTTTTACTACAGATGTAAGAAAGGAAAGTACTCAGAAGTACACACAACTTGCCTTTGGACACTGTAACTGAGGAGCTACAGCAGTTAAAATTGAGGTTTCCCACCCCACACCAGAGAAAACAATATAAATACCACTTTTCAGGAACTAAGCATAAGCTTAAATACCATCTTTGATAGAATCCCAAGGGTGCAGATTTCAAAGTCCAAGGATCAAATTATTTTTATTTTATTTTATTTATTTTCTATCCCGCCTTTATTATTTTTATAAATAACTCAAGGTGGTGAACATACCAAATACTCCTTCCTCCTCCTATTTTCCCCACATCAACAACAACCCTGTGAGGTGAGCTGGGCTGAGTGAGAGTGATTGGCCCAAAGTCACCCGGCCTGCTTCCATGCCTAAGGTGGGACTAGAACTCACAGTCTCCTGGTTTCTAGCCCATTGCCTTAACCACTAGACCAAACTGGTCTAGTTTTATATGTATTATATGTCACACCCATTGTTTCCTTTGCATTCAAATTTGTTCGTTGTATGTTGCTGTTACTATTTTCTTAAACAGGAGCCACAGGAGATCTGAACTTGGAGAGAGCAGTTGTTATTTTTTTTTTCCCACACATCAAGGTCCAAACTTGTTATTTGTCTTGAGGGCTCCTTTAAAAAACAAAAAAGCTATTAGCAAGCCACACACACTTTATGCAAGGTATAGCGAAATTCTTGAAAACCCTCTTCTGAATTACAACCCTTTATTAGCACAACTGATTCCAAGAGATCCTTGTTTTCAGCAACGTGGGTATTATCAAACAACTAAAGTTCAGGTGCAAACTTCTCTTTACTTCTACCAAACCTCTCGGCCCCTTATTTCAAATTGTATTTTGGAAGCATCATCCCCAATGAAACCAGAAGAATTCAGATAAAGTCCTTGAATATCATATGAGAGTACAGAGAAAGTCCCTCCCTGCTATTTCCATCAACCCAGAATCAAGGTTGGTTAACTGTGGATGGTGTAAAAGCAAAAAAAAAAAAAAAATTGAATATGTGTGAAATTGAATGATGGACTCACTGAATACACACACACACACACACACAAACACACATGTTTCAGCATGAACAAATTGCTATGGCTGTGACATATTTTATACGAAAAGGAGAAAACACGTTATCCCAAGACTCCTTCTTTAACCCCCAATATATGCATCGAAAAGCTTATATCAGACAAATGAGAGCTCTCATTCTTCCTTCCCATTAAATCAATTAAAAATGCTCCCTTGGCTACAGCCAGAAGAACGAGCAGGGGAATGGTCCTCTACTCTGAGTTCTGCTGGCTGGTTCCCCAGCAACCTCCATCTTGCATCTATTAACCACAGGCACCGGCAGTTCGAAGGCTGCTTTTTACTTTTCAGGAGACTGACACTTTGCCATAAATTATTTCCTGAAACTGACAGGTATTATAGCAACACTGTTCCTGTCCTCTCATAAAGGCTGGGTCTACAATTAAATTATCACCCCCTGTTTTCAGAGTTTAGATCTTAGCTATAAACATCTGATAAAGAGGGTAAAATTGGCATCTCCCTCTTTTGCCCTAAAGGAAGGTTCTCATTCTTTCTTTCTCTTGTTCTCCCTCCCCTTTCTTAACATAGTTCGTCTATGAGAAATCACAGATTGAGAGTTCTGCAAAGCAGAAGAAAAGCAGTTGTTTTACTCAGCTTTAGATTTGCTTTGTCCATCTAAGTTATGACTGTAAAAAGCTTCTACTCTGCATGAAATCTCTCTGCGGACTAGTGCAAAACCTTGCAAGTCTGGAAGAGATTAAAAATCTGGGCCCGTTCACTGGAATTGCACCAGTCTCCATTAAGCAAAAACAATAAGCAACAGTTTCACATACTATTGCTTGGGAGCACACAATACAGTGGCCACAGTCCCATGTTAAATCAATGCAGATGGTGACTGTCTCCATATAAACCAGGTGACTTTTTTCATATTGCCACACACAGATGCTTTGGGCAACTTTCTCCATGTCGTTCACCATCTAAATCAGTGTTTCTCAACCTTGGCAAGCTGAACATGTGTGGACTTCAACTCCCAGAATTCTCCAGCCAGCATGCAACCAGCTGGGTTGCATTGCTATGGTCTATGGCCAAAACATGAACATCAGACATGCTTCATATAAAAGAAAAGGCATTCTGAAATTCACTCTCAGCATAAATTGATGGGAATTTGGATATAAGTAAAAAAAAGATGAGTGTCAAAGAAGAACCTCTGTTATTTAGTGTAGAGGGGATGCTTTACATTCAGAAGGCCCCAGGCTCAATGCTTGGCATTATTAGATAAAAGTAAAGTCTCAAGTCAGGCTCAGCTTCTGATGACTTCATGGACATGACTGTGCAATTCCTTTGGCCACAATACAGTAGTCTTTGTACTTGCCCTCTTCCTGGACAATTTTCAATTTCCCAGTCTGCCTACAGCTCTGATATTTTGGTAGTCTCCCATCCAAGAAGTATCAGAACCAAGATAAGAAGCCCCAGGATATTGTCACCTGCCTTCAGCATCTTCAGAAAGGGTTGAAAACACTCTGGTATGAAATCCTGGATTATTTCTCCTATCCAGTGCTGAAAATATACAGCTAGAACTGGATTGGACAAGCTGTATCCTATGAAGCACATACAGTTCTGCACCTATAATTTTTTGTGATCCTAAGAGCACCCTCCCCCAATTTTACACTGCCAAAGTTCAAGAACAACTCATTGGGAAACAGCACAGTTTTCAGTGAAAAAGGAGAAAAATAGTAATGTTTGACTTCTAATAAGCTGAATGTTAAACATCTGCTGACAAAGAAAAAGAATGAAAAATGGATTAGAAATTGCAGCCCTGTATTTTCTGGGGACATCATAACATCACTGGTGTTCCTACCACAGTCCTCAGTGCTCCCCCTCCCCCAAAAATGTTACAATCAGACACTGCCCAAAAAACAAGTTGCTCACCCTGGACTGCATTGAACAGCTCTCTTTGTTCAAGTACCATATCTATCATCTATCTATATCTATCTATCTATCTATCTATCTATCTATCTATCTATCTATCTATCATCTATCATCTATCATCTATCATCTATCATCTATCATCTATCATCTATCTATCTATCTATCTATCTATCTATCTATCTATCTATCTATCTATCTATTTTTTTCCTCATAGTGCCTTTTTGAATTAGGCATAAAAGACCTGGCTACTACGCTGATCAAACTTTTATTACATCTTTTATGAAAGCATATATATCTATATATCTATATCCCCAATTCAGAAATAGCAGGGATTATCACATCAAACAATGGAAAAATGGCATGGGGTATTAATCCATTTTATTGGCTTGGCTGTATTCTGTTTGATTTTTTTTTCCCTTGGAAAATTATTTTGGTTTAATTCTGTTCTGTCTGAATGCTTTGTAGGAAAGATGTATGCCAATAACAGGTTTTTTTAATGACGGAAATTACAATATACAGCTATTTTATAATAAGCAGATGGTGGCAAGGCATGAATAGGTTTCCAACTGCTCCTCGGTGAGTCAAGAGTAGGAATAAACATTTGTCTTGCACTGTTTTGCCATGGCGTCTTCTTTCATGCTTATTGTTATATAGGGAGAGAGAGAGGATTTAGTTTTGTTCTTTCCCACATTCATTTTTTTAAAAAAAATTCAACTACATTTTCTCCTATTTATGAAAAAAAATTGACCATTTCGGTAAGACCTGACTAAACTCAAAATATATAATTTTCTTACCCATTAGCACCAGGCAAGTCCAATAGATCCGGCTATTCCTAGCATGGAAATAATTAAACTATAATTGCTGGGCATGTAATATAAAGATGAAGAAATCGTATGGACAAAAGATATAACTATCTTAATTCAGTCCCACAAGTATAATCAAAAACATAAGAATCCAAGCTCAGATTTCTAGATTGGCTTGAGTCTTAAGTTCAAGCCTCAACTTGATCAAAGAGACTTTATCTCACAGGGATGTTGTTATGGTGATACAGTTAGTGGGTATCTCTATGTAGGCCATCTTGAGTTCTCAGGTGGAATATAAACAAACAATATTAGGCCTATGTGAAATACCTTCGCTTCACCACAGAGAATTGCCTTGATCCAAAATGGCAAGCAGATTCAGAATAATTTGATATCAAATTCTCAGAAGGCCCCAAGTAAAGAGACTGAAACCATAGTGGACTAAACCAAGTGACAAGTAGAAATCTTCCCTGATGTTCAGAATTGTGGCTTTAAGCCTGTTAACCCATGCAAGCAGGAGAAAGAGGCACAAGAATTTGAACCTAGATTTCACTATAAATAGGGCTTGTATATCATACACAGCAGTGTTTTGTTTTGTTTTTTTGGTAATGGATTCATTACCTTTTCCACAATATTTTCCACAATTTTTCTACTTAGTGGAGTGTGCCCTTGGAAGTCTATGCATGCCAGTTTCTAGTTTAGCTGGTCAAGAAAACTTTACTTGAAAAATATGAGGTTCTCCAGCATATGCTTTAGATCAGCGCATTAAAGTGGTCTTATTTAACTCAACCTGTCACTTCACCCTGGTAGAAGGGGGTCTTCACAGTGCATGAACAAAAACCCTCCAGCTTTGATTTAGCTGTTTGCTTTACACCTGATTTATTCCCATGTAGCTACTCTATTCAACCAAAGAAAGGAAAGTCAAGAGTTGCAAAAATGAACTCATATCTATAATGAAAGTGTTAACGTACAGCTGTACCTATGAAGTTCTCAGTGTAAGCAGGAATCTAGACAAAGTAGATACTCATGACTGAAGAAGCCTTTACACATAAAGCTGTCTGTACAATATGCCTTGTGTTGCTCATGATGGTTTTTCCATAGTCTTTGTCTAAACCAGGGGGACAAAAAGGGCAGCTTCTGAGAACATCCCTTCCGCAGAACATCCCTTCAAGAGAATTTTGCAAGATTTTAAATTTGGAGGAAATCTAAATCCCTGAAAAAGTAGATCCCGATTGTATCCACTTTTACAGTGTGTTTTTGAATATGCCATGTAAAGCTTGCTGTAGTGCACGACAATTAAATTTGCACCTTCCTAGTCTAAACTAACCAAAATAAGGGCTTAAAGGCACTGTTTTCTCAATTCCCATCAAAATTAAGAACAACATAACTCAAATACATATCTACCAGGTACCTGGAACTAAGTTTCATTGAATTAAAATGGAGTTTACATTGACTAGGTATGCACATAGTAACATATACATTAAAAAAATATATATTTTCAATCGTGTCCAATTCTCAGAGACTGCCTGGGCCAGCCCCTGAAGTTTTCTTGGCAAGGTTTTTCAGAAGTGATTTGCTATTGCCTCCTTTCTATGGCTGAAAGAAAATGGCTGCCCCAAGGGCTTGTACCTCAGGTGGGACTAGAATTCATGGTTTCTCAGTTTCTAGACTGATGCCTTAACCACTATACCAAACTGGCTTTAACATATACAATACATAGAGATTAATAAGATTAAAAGCTCTTTAATGTAAGCTGGAGGAAGCTCTTTCAAAGAGTTTTTATTATCATTTATGATATGATATGATACTGTTTTAATAATACTTTTATATTATGTCAGCAATTAATTTGGAAATAAGAGATAGCAATTCCAAAGTTACACTTTTCAATGATAACTTTATTTGAAACTGAGATAAAATCATTAACTTTAGTTAAAAATGCCAAAAGTACAATCCAATTATTAAAATTAGAAGCTTACATTATTTACATTATAAAATGTAAACTTCTGTTTCAGAGGATCAAGTCTTCATTAACGTTAAGTTACTCACATTTGTTTGAATTCCAGTACCCAGGGCAGACTCCAGCTGGGCTGCTTTTGGTTTTATGAAAAATATCCTTAGAGTCAATTGCTTGTTGTCTGTCTTATGCAACCTGTTGCTGAAAATACCTTCCCCTGGAGTATCTCAGATTACTGGTAGAACTGCAATTTCAATTGGTCATTAGTCATTAGTATTTATATGGCATATCAAGGCTATTTCACCAATTCAGATTTATTAACACATTGTACAGTCTGCTTGGAAACATCTATTTCAATCAGCATCATATAACCTAAAAACCTGCCAAAAATAATACCAATAGTCAGTAGACTGTAATGCTCTTTGCTGAAAAAATACCACAAAAAACTTTACCATCTGCTTTTCTTCTGTCTTGGCTATCAGATTTATTACTTTGGTTTCCAGGTGTGCACTGTTTTTTTTTTTTTTTCCTTATTCTTTGCTCTTTAGGGTTCCTATGTAAACTGTTTACAACCACAACAGAATGAAGCACATGTTCACTTTGGCATTCAAAGGGATACAGAGGAAAAGGAAGGCAGAGGCTTATGGGTGGGGAGGATTTTGCAAGGAAGAGTAAAGCTGATGAACAGTGTCAGCTGTAGAAGGAACCCTTGTCCATAGAAATGTGAAAACAGTTTACAAAAGATAAAATATTAAAGGAACTATAACATCTTGGTGAAGGGATGCACAATTATTTTCATCTGGCAGCTTTTGAGTAGTGTGTTGGGTTCTTCCTGCCAAAAAGTAGGGATAGTAAGTCCTGCGGAAAGGAATAAAGCCAGGAGAAAAATAATTTAATTAACTGAATAATGTTAGCATGATTGCTCCCCATGTATTTCATAGCTTCCTGTTTCTGCCCTATTAAAAATTAAAATTTGGTGTCAAATCTAGGAATTGCTTTGGGAAACACAATCAAGGCTTTCAGGGAACATTAGCTGCTCTATGACTTCATGATACGCACTCTTGTTCAAAAGGAACTGTGTAGCGTAACCTGCCCTTACCTCATACTCTTCAGCTGTATTGGGACTGTAATTCCCAGAATGCTCAGCTAGCATGGTCAAAGGCATTTCAAGGCACTGCTTTAGAGGGCCTGTATTACATTTGTAGAGAGCCAGTTTGGTGTACTGGTTAAGGCACCAGGCTAGAAACTGAGAGATCATGAGTTCTAAACCTATCTTAGGCACAAAGAGAACTGAGTAACCTTGGGCCAGTCACTCTCTCTCAGCCAAGGAAGAAGGCAATGGCAAGATACTTCCAAAAATGTTGCCAAGAAAATTTCATGGACTAGACCAGGCAATCACCAGGAGTCAAGACAGACTCAGAGGCACCAAAAAACAAAACAAAAATATTACATTATAGTTCTCTAAAGTGGACAGACCAATTACAATGGTGATGAGCAAAGGGACAGATTAGGTTGGAGACAGAACATCCTGGAGAAAATCTACCTGGGTAGTCAGTAAGTCAGCACTGACCTGATCACATTTAATCAATCAATCAGCTATCTAGAAGCTGATTCTCAAAGAGAACTATTCTTGACCATGTTCCCCATGATTGTGACTTATTAAAAACATTCTTACCTGTTCATCTTTAAAATTGGATGGGAACAGCACTGACCATTAGTTAATTATATTTTAATCATAGTATCACCCTGTCTCATTCACATTAGAATAAGGGTTAGAAGGTCCCAACGATGTTGCATTTCCACATTTTCCCACCAAGAATTCTGACTTCTTTTCCCCCTTCAAATCCTCTCTCTTCAGGAAGACTCATTGGGATAGTTGTGCAATTTCTTTTGATCAGTAGTGGGACTGCACAAATCTTTTGAAAGAGCTGCTACTGAATGTGTGAGACTGATGTAAAAACTAATGAATTTTGAGGCATTAGGACTATTTGAACCATTAAAAAGGAACTCTTATTACTATTTAAAAAGAAGTAACACACCGCTTCTACAATTCCTTAGATTACTACTCCCACAAAAGCAACTAATAATCTATCTTTGTAAGAATTATAAATACCTTTTGAAACTGAGACATTTCGATAGGTAATTATCTTTGTTAAAGAGTTCCTTGATAAATCCTCAGTTATAAAGATTTATAATATTTAAGAAACTCACCTTCAGTGCCTGTTTGAATTATGTTTATTCCACATAGACTTTCCACCTTCCAAGCAAGAAATAATCCTTCCAAGTCAGAAATAATCTTCATACAAGGACACTTAGACATTTTCTTTTGTGGAAACGTATCAGATAAAATTGTTTAGCAAAGTATGAAAATGTAACCCTTTCCAAACAAGATGATACCTAGGAATTTGTTATTATGTAAATGGTGTCTCTGCTGTTCTTTACACATTATATTACCCATGTCTTGGAGAAAATTAAAATGAAATACATGGAAAACTATTGCATTACTTGTTCAATTTCATTTTAACTAAATTGCCATGTAAATTAAGCGAAACCAAATGTAATTTGCAGGTGGAACCACATAGGTGATATTTTCTGGCCTCAAGAGCTAAGCAGGGTTGGGCTTTGTTATTGTTTGAATACAAGCTGTTGGCTAGACTGGAAATAAAAGCAAACAAACAAACAAAAAAGACTTCCTGAAAGAAGGCAAAGGCCAACTATTTCTACATTATTGTCATGGAGGTTTCCATGAAGTCACCAAGAGTTGAGCTTGATCCAAAGGAGATTTGTTTTTTGTTTTTTTCCAAGAGAAAGCCAAAGAATACCAAAAAGAAGTCAGTATGTACTTCATTGATTATAGAAAGCCTTGATTTTGTTGATCACATCAAGCTGTGGAAAGTGCTCAGAAAAATGAAGATCCCAGAACATCTCATGGTCCCCATGAGAAGCCGGATTGGAAGAAGATGAGCACGGTTTTAAAACTGGAGGAAGAAACATCAGCAACCTGTGCTATCCTGATGACACTAACTTGATCGCCGAAAATGCAAAGGCTCTGCAAGCCCTGGTAATAAAAGTCAAGAAGTAGAGTGAAAAAAGGAACTAAAATTAAATATAAAGAAGACCAAAACTAATGACAACCAGGTAGAACAACCAGCTTTAAAATTAAGATATCAAAGTGGTAAATAGCTTCTGCCTTTTAGGATCAACCATCAATAGTAAAGAAACAGGCAGTCAAGAAATATACCTCAGATTAGCACTTGGTAGAACAGTCATGAAGCCCTCAGAAAAGATATTGAAATGCCATGATATGTCTATATCTACAAAGATCAGAATCGTGCAAGCCATGGTATTCCCTTTGGAAGAGAAGGTTGGACTTTGAAGGAGCAAGAAAGGAAGTGTATTGATCCCTTTGAACTTTGGTACTGGATAAGACTCCTGAGAATATCATGGACAGCCAAGAAAACAAACCAATGAATTATCAAACAAATCAACCCAGAGTTCTCACTTGAGGCACAAATGACCAGGCTCAAATTATCTGACTTTGGACATATTATGTGAAGACCCAGCTCTCTGGAAAAGATTCTAATGCTGGGGAAGGTGGAAGGAAAGAGAAGAGGATGACCAGCAGCAAGGTGGATTGACTCAGTTACAGTGGCGATGAGTGCACCATTGGAAGACCTGAAAGGACAGGTTAGGGATAGATTGTCATGGAGAAAATCTATCTATGTGGTTGCTAGGAATCGAACACTACTTGATGGCACATAATCAATCAATCACTTTAAAAAATATATGTACAAATCAAGCATGCTATAAAAATATTGAAAGGATGTTTTGGGATTTTTCTTATTCCTTCCCAAACTTAGGAAACTAAAGAACTGTGTCTGTATAGTAATGTATTCTACTTTTTGTGTGGATTTTGTTTCCTCTGTGGCAACTTTTAAAAAGCTCCCAAACTTTTATTTTATTGGGTAAATATTTTTTATCCTCAATTAGGTTTGTCCATAAATATGAATAGCAATTCTATTTCTTTCTAGACAGTTTGCTTACATTTTTCAAGGCTTTTAAACATCCACTGAATTTTAACACCGCTATTCTTGACTGCTGTTTTATTGAGTGCTTTATTATTTTTATGATCTTGTTGTTATTGTATTCTTTATTGTATTGTAAACCATCTGGTAATGCTTCACTGAAGAGAGATATACAAATCCATAAATTACCTTCACAAATCAATAAGAGAGGGATACTCTCAGTGCCAGAAGCTCAGCCTTGGGGCCATTGGATGTGATCTAAATTGTTCTCCATTGGTGTGGAAAGGAGGTTCAGTACTAGAATGACATTTTCCCCAGTTTGCCAGCGTAATAGTTAGTGCCAGTGAGGGGAAATTAAGCATGTCAGAGTGAGTCAGATGGGACATGAATCTGCTGCAGTGAAACTATTTTCAAAATCAAGGCAATGCTTTTTTGATCTGGACAGTTGGTGGTAGTCATAAAAAAATTAAATTTGGGCAAGTCATTCCAGAGATGAGATACCTGGAGAAAACTTAGTTCTACTTCCTTTTGCCAGGAGCAGCGAGATGGTGGTGAAAATACTTTGATTAATTACCAATTGCAACATTTCTAACTCATTCCTCAGCAGCAGCTTACCAAAATAATGCCTGAAAATGGGTCATACAAAATGTGCCTTTAATTTTAAGGCAAGAAAGGCCCCAGTACAGAATTGTTGGATTAGACAGAAAAGAAAAGGGGGTTACAAACTAGAACTGAGAGCAGGCCATTTAGCAAAATTGTGACCAGCATTTAAAGCAATTAAATGTGACAAACAATTTGTTAGGAGCAATAGTATATCTGTTGATAAGGTGATTAAGGCTGAGTAGCACTTTAGAACTAATTCAGAAAAAGGGCAGGTAGCATCTATCTGCAGTTCTTCAAGGTGAAGGAAGGTGAAGCTATAACTAATAATTATTATTACTCCAATAGAACAGACCACTCCCCAAAAAAGTTGGAAGAATTCCAAAAAGAACTAAGATACAATGAATTATATTTAGGAAACAGTGACATTTTCCAAGAAATTTTCAAGATGATAGTCTGGAGGTGGAATGAATTCATGTACTCTAGAACATCTCCAGCCAAACCTTTCAACAAAGGACAGTTCTTTTGGGAAAGCCACAATCAAATTATTTGATAAAAGGATAAAGCTCCCATTTTTCTCTTCTACCATGTCCACTTGATGTTTTCTTTTTTAGGGAAACTTAGAGGGATTATCTCTGCAACTGACTAAGAAATGTGGGTCCCTCCAAAGCTCTGAAACTCATCTGAAACATTTAACGACTCCTTGGACTACTTCAAGAAAGCCCAATTCACTTTAGGTAACATCCAAATCTCCCTGAAGCAGACTTGGTCTTTCAATTTGCAGCATCCCCTCAAGGGTAAGATAACCCTAATTAAGGCTGTGCAAAGCATTTGAAAGAGATGCTTTGCAAAGAGCAATAGCACAAGCAAGGCACCTCTCTTTGAAGTATTAAAATAGCTGCATCTTTCACAAGGTTCATGCAGCTGCTTCCAAGCCGTCCCTGGCTATCTCTGCATAAGGACACATGTCATCTGTCTTTGCAGTCAGTCCCAGCAGAGGTGCTGTCTGTCTCTGCACATGATGTACACTAGCACATGCTAGCACACTTTGACCATGACCACAGATACTATATGGTTGCCCAACCTTTACTTCAAAACTTCCAATGATGGGGCACCCATGACTCCAGGAAGCAGAGTGTTGCATTGCTTAATAATTCTTATGGTCAGGAAATTCCTCCTTATTTCAAGTTTGGATTTTTCTTGGTAAAATTTCCACTTGTTGGCTGTTGTCCTTGGGAGTTTTGGAGAATAAAACCACATCCTTTTTCAAGTACCAGAACACTGCTATCATTTCTCCCTTTTGCCATAACTTCTCTAGGCTAAACATACCCAGTTCCTTTAGCCTTTCTTCATAGGATTTAGCATAGGGTGGGATTATCCTTTCCCATGATCTCAACACTATACCTCTACTGATGCAGCCCAAGGCTGTATTAGCTTTTGTGGCAGCTGCAGCACACTACTGACTCATGCTTAATCTCCAGTCTACCAGAATCCTTCTTACAAGTACCACCTATCTTATATCTATATATGCCTCTGATATTGTGGCATTTTGATGGATAGGATCCAATGTTCAGATCCATCAAGATCCTTCTGAACCTTCAGCCTGTCTTCTGAAGTTTTGTTAGTCTCCCACCCCACCTTTGTCATTTATGAAAATGTTTGCTGGGGAAGATGACAACTGGGGAAGGCAATGGCAAACCACCCCGCTATAGCCTGCCAAGAAAACATCACAAAAGTTGTATCCCTCCAAAGGGACAGACATGACTTGGTGCTTGCACAGGGGACCTTTCACCTTTTCCACCTGAAATACCCCTCTGGATACATCCAATTAAAGAACATGTGTTGGATATGGTTGTCAACCAGCTGCAAATCCATCTGGTAATGGGACCAACCATCCCACATTGTTCCATTTTATCAAGATGAAGAGTATGGTCAACTTTATCAAAATCCTTATGAAAATCTAAGTACACTACACACAAAAAACATTCCCCTGGTCTACTAATCAAGTCACTTTGTCAAAGAAGTCTGCCATGACTTATTTTAAGCATATGTGTGCTGGCTTCTACCAATCTTCTTTTTCCATTCTAAGTGTTTGCAGACCCAGTACTTAATGGTCTTTTCTAGGATTTTTCCAGATATTGATGGCAAGCTGACCAGTTGTTTTTTTTCCTGGTTTCCTGCGTTTTTCCTTTTTGGAGATGAGAACATCATTAGCTTTTTTCCTAATCTTCCAGCATTTCCCCTGTATTCCAGGTCTCAAGGAATACAGTGGTTTTGTGATAACATCAGCCAGTTCCTTTTGCACCCTGGGATGTAATCCATCATGTCCCTGATACTGGCTGCCTTCAGTTTTCCCTTCCTGAAATCTGGAAGATCTCCATTCACTCTCTAGGTCTCTGCAACTTCCACATCCTCAACCATTTCTTCTCTGTTAGTTTAATTTCTTCTCTGTTAATTATTAAGTCCAGTATAGCAAATCCCACAGTTTCCTCCTGAGCTTTCTGGATTATGAAGCTGTATGCAAGGCATGTCAAGAACCTATTGCCCCTTCTACTTTCCAAAGAGTTTGATTCCCATTTGATATCCTGGTAGTTGAAATTTCCCAGTACCACAATGGTGTGTCTCCTGGACCCCTTGGCCAACTGATTTGTGAAGGTTTCATCTACAACTTTTGCTGGGTTGGGTGACCTGTAATACACACCCACAACAGTGCCAGTTTTGTTTCTTTTCCCTTGATTTTCACCCAGACACTTTCAGAAGAGGCTCATTGGGACTTGCAAAATTGATGTCAGTCTTCGAGGTAGATAAGATTGGAAACCAAAGTTATGAATGCTAATACTACTTTTGTTATAAGGTTACAGCAACAGAACCTTGCAAGTCCTGATATGCTTCCCCCCTCCCTCCCTTTATCTTCAAGAGAACTAGGGAAGATCAAGTCTGAGATGCTTTCTCAAATTGCATTTCTGCCTCAGATTCACATTTCTTTTATCTGACCATTGTCTTGGTTGCAGCTCTTCCTTCTCCCTGTTCTTCAAGGTTACTCTAACAGCCTGTTATATTTCCTGGTCGCATGCTTGATAAATATGAAAATAGGGGTTTGGGTGTTGGTACCAGTATCCTCTTAGATAGAGGACATATGTCAGCAACTAAAGAGAGGAAAAATATCCATATATTCTATGTCATCCATCATGGTCAACTCATGGGATAACAGGATTATATGGGATTTGGGGTCAACATGTGGATCTGTTTCGCATAACATCCCATATATTGATGTTGAAGAACACTACTCAATCCCATGGCTTTGAGTCTATATCAGGAATCTCTATTCTTTTAAAGAAAAAAAACACACATTTTTTTTTTCAAAGCATAGTATAGGTTCACTCACAAAATTGTTGCCAAGAAGAAGTTTGCCAGATGGGAAATGAGCTACCATAGTAGTTGTGTTAAGTCAGAAAGTGCCATTTATATGATGTGTGGATGTATGTACATAAATAGAGCATACGTATTTTAGCTTTCTTTCTCTCTCTCTGAGACTGGGCAAAGCTTATCCCATTTCTTTTTGGTGCAATATTTGGAACTGAGGCATTGTAATATAAGGGTACTCAGAAGAAGTGGATTTTTCCTAACAATCCCTCCCTCCCTCCCTCCCTTCCTTCCCAACAGTGGGCATATTCTCTGGGATGCCACATCTGGCCTGCAAAAATCTATACTACCACTGGAAGGCAGTAAAGACTTAGAGTTCTCTATCACTTTGCAACCACCTAATATTTTATTTATCCATTTACTCATTCATTTATTTATCATATTTATATGGCCACCCATCTCACAAAACATGACTCTGGGAAGCGTACAATCAAGCCATAAAAACAATTAAAGAAACATTCAACAAATACAAAAATTAAAGTTATTATTAAAAGGCTAGGAGAGAGTGTCAGTTATTATCAACAATGGAGCCACCTCATCATCTCACCGTTCCCTTGGGACCCCCAGGCCTGTTGACATAACCAGGTTTTGAGGGACTTCCAGAAGGTCTGTGAATATAACAGGGATGGAGCCAGTTTCACCTTGGGAGGGATGATGTTCTGCAGGGTGGGTGCCATGGCAGAAAATGGGATTTGAATTTGTTATGGATAGTTTGTTCCTAAGGCCAGAAAAAAAGATATCTGGGAGGAGGAGGGGGGGGAGGGTGATCCATGTAGCTAGGTATCTGGTGTGTCATGTCATAGGCTATAGAAAAAGTTGATGCCTAAAGAAAAAAAAAGCTGGCTGAGAATAAAGTGCAGAGATTTAGGTCTTACTTGGATTGGATTCCAAACAGAAAATGAAAACTACTAGCAGATAAAAACAAGCAAGGGCAAGATGCTTGAAGTCATAAAAATGAGGCTAATTCTTGAAAAAAAACTGGTCATTAACATATAGAGGGTGGTGGCAATTTATGAGACTTTATTCTTTAACAACAGGAATTAAAGTGAAAATGGCATAACTCAGCATCTAACACACCTCATGGGTACAAGCCAGGACAAGTCTATTAAACTTGAAAAGAGAAAGAGAACCAAACCCATAAAACGTCCAGTTTAAATATATGGATGGTGAAGGCTTGGGAGATGTCATTTATTCACCTGACTAATTACAGCAAAAGTTTAGGCTGTTGTCACCTGAGATAACAACACAACATATTTCAGTATAACATCATTTGCACAAGACTGCTGGTGTCAGAACAAGTTATGAGATATGAGAACAGTTATGACAACAGAGGAACAAAACATGGGCAATCTTATTCAAGATGTTATATGGTTAATGTCTGTGATGAAATAGATAGTTAATTAAAATTCACTGGTGGTGCAATCTTACATACGGTATGAACTAAAAAAAAAAGGAGTAAATTTGGTAGAATTACTCCTGTGTAAGTGGACAGGCAGTGCTACCTACTCTACCAGGGCAAGGAGGGGCATTAAATGCAATAGCCCCAAGAATTATAATACTAGGGGCAGGGAAGAACTATACTGAGGGCCTGGGTATTTGCAGGACCAACTTGTCTCAATTGGTTCTAGCTGTCCAATAAGATCTAACAGGGTTGTCCTGTTCCAAGTCTCATCAACTAAGCAATGTCACCTTATAGGACCCAGGAAATATTTTTTTCTGTTGTTGTGCTTGCTCTCTGGAATAGTATGCCACATAAAGCCCATATGGGCCTGACTCTGCTGGCTTTTAGAAAAGAACTTGAGACCTGGCTTTTCCTGCACTGCTTTGAGTTAGGATGGCATGTAGTCTCTCCTGTATAACAATGTGTTTCTGTTTTGTTTTTTTTCCCCTCAGCAGAGTTTTTTACAGTACCCAATCCTGTAAGCTGGGTAAGCTGCCCAGAGTCATTTGGGAATTCATAGTCTTAGGAAATGAATGAATGAATGAATGAATGAATGAATGAACGAACAAACAGGATGGCATCAGTTCTTGTGAACACACAATCTCTCTAGATAAGGCTCCATCATTCCATGCTTCAGATCACACAACTGTTGGGGTACCACTGGTGGAGCTGCAATCATAGGATAGCTTTTTGCAAGACCAAAGTGAGACCCTTCTTCAGTGAAGAATGAGAGATCTGCAGAATAGTTTAGCTAGCTGATCTACCTGTCCTTTTGAGAAATAGTTTCATCATGTAAGTTGGCAATTAATTATCAGTCAACACAAATAAAAGCAGCTCTTATGCTTAGTAAAGTTTATTTTTAAAAAACAGTTTTTTTTTCTGTAACAAGATCTTATTTATGCATTACATTTTTAAGCCTCAAGAGAATACATTTCAAAACGTAAGTCATAAAAGCCATATAATTTTTAAGATGCATGACATGTGAATTAACAGATTAAAATTTTTAACATCTATGAATCACACACTCATCCTTCTTTCTCACACACACACTTGGGAAGAAAGTGGTCAGGAACCTGGACAACTGTTGTATATTAGATTGTGAACACATGCTGTATTATGTTTGAATATGCAAATCATTAGTAACAACTGAATGCTAACATGTAATAATTTTCTCATGAAAAAAAATTATTTTATCTTACCTTTTTAAGATAATGTAATTTAATATAGATTTTCAAAATCATCTATTTCAGAAAGTCATTAAAAAAGAAAGGTAGAGAATAAGGTGGTCAGGATTATGATCACATGTTCTATTATGTTTGACTTCCCATCAATGAGTGTGTACAACTAAGTGTAAATGAAATGATTATCTACTAAAAGCTTATTTTTCACCTTGGCAAGGGTATGCAAATCATTAGGTCTGGTCAGGCTTAGCTTCCAAGCTCTGACAAGGTCAGTTTCAGCTGTTTCCATGGTGGGATCAAAGGTCAAGATGGTAATGCTATTGAAGCTCTGTCTTGTTTGCACCTGTGTTGATATCATATGCTCATATAATGCAATCTACAATGGTTTGTAGAATAGAAAATAAATGAATTTGGTAAAGAACCAGAGTTAGGAACTTGACTAGCAAAGACCTCAAGGATTGTTTGAGCCTGAAGACACATCAAAATAATTTTATTCATGACTATGGCCAAAATTATCGTATGGTAAGGGATGAATGTCTTCTATTAAAAAAATATCCGCTTTGCAATAAGTACAGATCATGGCCTTCCATGGGCAAGGGGCAAGGAGGTTCAGTTGGCGAAATGTGTGTTACATGACAGCACAAATTCCATTCCTATTGTAGTTGGGTCACAGAGTTACATGCAAATACATAAAGAGTAGACCTTGCATCATGATGTAATCTTGGAACACCCCCGACTGGCTTAAAGATAATAGGTCTTCAAACAGTGGATGTTTAATATCATTGGGGGTGGAAGATGTAATTGGGTATCGAGCAATGCCTTTGCCTCTACCTCTTCTCCAATAAATAACATATTTAATCACGATGAAAACTTGGAAGACCCCTGACTGGATTAAAGATAATAGGTCTTCAAACAGTGGGTGTTTAATTTCATTGGGGGTGGGGGATATAATTGGGTATGGAACAATGCCGTTGCCTCTATTTTTTTCTCCAATAAATAACATACTTAATTGCATTTCATTAAATGTTTTTTCCTGTTTAAAATACATATTAAAAAATGAAAATCATCCCTGAAAAAAGGAGGGCAGCAGATGGCTATTATTGTAGCATTCTGCAGAAAAGCTCCTAGAAGAGAAAGGATTTTAACTGTTACCTTTCTTGTTGAAAAAAATATTATTATTCAATCAACAATCAATACTTTTCTTGCTGTGACCACAGGTCATAACAACATTACATAGGATTTTAAAAGAAAATGAAATCAGCAATAAGAAGGAGAAAGAGAGAAAGGGAAAAAACAACAGCAGCAAATAAAAAGCATGCAAGAGAGTTGAGTCAATGTGAAATCAGTGATTAGGTGTAACAGAGGTCTGTGTATTTATGAAAAGAGTCTAAGAATAGGGACCCACCAATGGAGATTCTTATGTACTTCTGTGGGGACCGTATCCTCTTTGGGGGCTTTTCCAAAGGCTATGGCTAAAAACAGCTCCTTGCATACTAGTTTTGAATGTTCTAGTAGTATGTTGAGTTTAGTTCTGGTAGTGCATTGATGTGAGCTTTTGTCGGCACACACTGTGAGCGACTGTATAGAGAGAAGGAGTATTCAACCTGGGATGTGTGCATCTGGTGAATGTATGCATGTCATTAGCCAGCAATTCCCATTTTTTTTCCTCTTAGTTTTTTGGGTTTATATTGAGGCCAACCTCCTTCTATTGATCCATACAATAAGAAACCTTTTTTAAAAAAATAATAATAATGATTATTTATATTGGGATCAAAATTGCATCAATGACTCAATTAATGGTCATACCTATCCTACCTAACTCTAGCTTGAAGCTTCCTATTATTGTTGTTGTTGATGATGATGATGATGATAATGATGATATTTCTTGTAAGCTGGTTTGGCTGTATAAATAGCTAACATACTAGTTAACTTGGTAGAGTAGGATTGAGGAAACCCAATTTCCAGTTCACCTTTTGCTGTAGAAATTCATTAGAGAACTTTAGACCAGGCCTGATCACTCTTCTCAACAAACCTCACAGTATTGTTGTGGGGTGAAAAATGGAGGAGAGAGAGGTAAGTACTCAAAACTGAGCTCCTGGAAGAAAGTTGGTTATAAATCTAATGAATGAATACATAGTAAATGCATGGTAATAAATAAAGGAGTACTTTGGGGACAATGTTTCTGTACGTCTGAAAATACTACCATTGGTGTGAAGAAAGAAACAGATCATTGTTCTTAAAAATGGCCCTGTTTTCATTCTATCTGTCATCTCTACTGTTGGTTATTGTCTGATATCATTGTTTCTTCATCATAATTTTCAAAACTTTATATGTTTCCCACTTAACTTACTGTCTGCTGCCAATTATGTGCAATTTTGATTTTCTGGGTCATCTGGATGGCAGGATCATTGCAGTGTTGATGAGATTGTATGGATTACTTCAACTGATCTGGTGGGAAGCAATAAATGAATTATCTACCAAGTTCAGGAGATATTAAGAATAGGTGGAGGTGGAGGCAGAGGAGGAGGAGGAGGATCAGAAGGAGCAGGAGCAGGAAGAGGCAGCTTTGCTGAAGACAGTGTTATTAGAAACATTGTGTTCTTCTTCTATCTGAAACTCTTAATATTATGCTGTGAAATATTCATAACCTAAGCCTCTAGAGTCTTATTTGTGGCTTTTGTGTTACCATTACCACTTTCAGGGAAAGGAAGCAAAATGTGGAGAAGTTAACTGAATTAACCAAAGATTGATAGATGAGAGATGAGACAGACAGACAGACAGACAGAGACAGAGACAGAGAAAGAGAGATAGAGAGATGTTGCAGAACAATAACTAGAATCTAAATCTCCTGAACCACAAGTTTACTGTATCCTCACAGTACTTTTTTCTCTTTGATTCAACTGTGGATTAAACAAGTAACAAGCTACCATATGGAGCAGGCATGTATAGGCAGCTCTGTTGCTTTCACATCACTTACCAGAGAAATCCACATCTTATGACTTAGATCTTGTAACGGCAATTTAGCAAAAGTGTTTATGGCAGACTAACAGATGTCTGGAAAAGGTGGGTCTTTGTGAAAATGTTGATCCAGCTTCTCATATCCTTCTCTTCATAATGAAATTCATTACTATGACCGTTGCTTACATCTAATCACTAGCATTTGTTAGTGGAACATCATATAAATTCCCAGAAATTAGTACATATAAAAATGTCTTCCCAGAGGGAGATCTGGAACAAAAAAATCTCTTTCCATAGTTAGTGTTTTGGTAAAAGTCCATTTTGTAAAATATAATCATCATAAAGTCCACAGTAAAAAGCACATTCTAATTTCATTTTACACCAGAAATCCCATTTTGGCTCATTATCTTGGCCTTGCATAGTCCTAGTTGAAAGGATTTTTTATAAGAAAATCACATACACCAAACTTTAGTAGCAGTGTTGGTAATTTTCTAAAAGTACAGTGCATTACAGTTTAGCATTTCTGACCTTACTACTTTAATGGTGTAGTAAAGGTAAAGGTTTCCCTTGACGTAAAGTCCAGTCGAATCCGACTCTAGGGGGCGGTGCTCATCTCCGTTTCTAAGCCTTGGAGCCGGCGTTGTCATAGACACTTCCGGGTCATGTGGCCAGCATGACGACTCGGAACGCCGTTACCTTCCCGCCGAAGCGGTACCTATTGATCTACTCACATTTGCATGTTTTCAAACTGCTAGGTGAGCAGGAGCTGGGACGAGCAACGGGAGCTCACCCCGCTGCGCGGTTTCGAACCGCCAACCTTCCGATCGTCAGCTCAGCGGTTTAACCCGCAGCGCCACCGCGTCCCTTTTAATGGTGTAATGATTGCCTAATCCCAAATACTCAGTCTCACAAGCTCGGGCTTAAAGATAACTGATTTATTAAAAGGAATAGTATGCAAATACAGAGAAAGCTGAGAATGAGCAAAAGCGCGCCAAATACAAACTTAAAAGCCTTGCTTGCGATCAAGTCCCGCCCCATCGCCCGTCAGGACGCTCCCCCTCCCAGGTGCGAGAATCCGTTAGACGCGCCTGGGAAAGTAACCTTGAACAGGAGCGCAAACCCAAACATGCATTCCAAGCCCTGAAAACAATGGAGGGCAAAGGAATGGAAAAACCCCGGGTGAGGGAACACGGAACAGAAAAAGACATGTGAAACGTTACAATGTTAACCAGACATTGAAATGAGAACATGACATATTGCCCCCCCAAAAGAAACTAGGGAGCCGGTTTGTCAGGATAGGCAGAGTGGAATTGGGTTACGAGACGAGGGGAATGGACGTCTGGAGCAGCAACCCATTCAGGATGAGGGAAATGTTTCCAGCGGACGAGGTACTGTAAAGCGGAGCGCTGGCGTCGGGAGTCGAGGATGGATGCCACCTCGAAGTGTTGCTGGTTGTCAATCATGAGGGGAGGTGGAGGAATGGGTTGTGGATGCCAACGGTCCGACGACAGGCAGGGTTTGAGTAAACTACAATGGAAAACAGGATGTAAACGTTTAAGGTTGTGAGGCAAATCAAGTTTAAACGTAACAGGGTTGATTTGAGCAACAATTGAAAAAGGTCCGACAAATTTAGGGCCAAGTTTCTTAGAGGGTTGTGGGGACTTGATAAACTTAGTTGATAAGTAGACTTTATCCCCGACCGTAAAGGATGGTTCTGGGGAACGCTTTGCATCGGCATGGCGTTTATAGGTAGCCTGGGCATGGTGGAGAGCCAGTAGAATATTAGACCATGAGTCTTTGAGAGATTCTGCCCAGTCAGCAAGGGTGGCTGGTAGCGGTTGAGGATGAGGAAGTTCAGGGATAGGAACAAAGTCACGTCCAAAAACTGTTTTAAAGGGAACTTGACCAGTGGTTTGATGAACGGAATTGTTGTAAGCAACCTCAGCAAATGGGAGTAAGTCGACCCAGTTGTCTTGTTGGTAGTTAACAAAAGCCCGGAGGTATTGTTCCAATGTAGAATTAACCGCCTCTGTAGATCCGTCCGTTTCCGGATGCCAGGCAGTGGAAAGCGCCTGTTTTGTACCCAAAAGTTTTAAAAACGCCCGCCAAAATTGTGACGTAAATTGTGTGCCTCTGTCACTCACCAAACGGGCGGGGATACCGTGGAGGCGGTACACGTGGATGAGGAAGAGGCGTGCCAGCTGTTGGGCGGTGGGGATAGAAGCGCATGGGATAAAGTGGGCTTGTTTGGAAAAAAAATCTTTAACGACCCAAATGACAGTTTTGCGTTGACTAGGGGGTAGATCAACGATAAAGTCCATGGAGATGTCCTGCCAAGGGACAGATGGAGTGGCAACAGGTTGAAGGAGCCCTTGGGGTTTGCCTGGTTTGCGCTTTATCGCCGCACATACAGGGCACGCAGTGACATACTCCTTCAAGTCTTTAAGCAAAGTTGGCCACCAGAATTGCCGGCGAACGAGGTGCAGAGTTTTTACGTAGCCAAAGTGTCCAGCTAGCTTGTCATCGTGGCAGCGCTGGAGTATGGTTTTTCGCATTGCCTCGGGGACATAGAGACGATCGTTGCGCCAGGCAAAATCATCGGTGAAAGTTAAAATGTGTCTATTGGCTTGTAACCAAGTATCTGTTTTAAGGTGGGAAAGCAACTGTTGTTGCAAATCGGAAGGAATTGACAAGTGCGGCGAGCGGCTGGAAGGCAGAGCGGCTGGAGGCTGAGTTGATTGCGCTCGGGTTTGGCTGCGAGTCACTGCTGCCAAACTTAATTGTTTGTCGGTCCAGACGGTACCTTGGACCGTTGGCCCTGGGCCAGCGTCTTGGGGTCTGCGCGAGAGCGCATCAGCTAAAAAGTTTTTCTTGCCTGGTATAAATTTAAGGGTGAAGTCGAAGCGGCTGAAGAACTCAGCCCAGCGGAGCTGTTTGGGACTGAGTTTTCGACTGGTGCTTAGAGCTTCCAGGTTTTTATGGTCAGTCCAGACTTCAAAAGGGTTTGAAGTGCCTTCCAGTAGGTGTCGCCATGTTTCTAACGCCGTTTTTACAGCAAAAGCCTCTTTTTCCCAAACGTGCCATCTTCTCTCTGTTTCAGTGAATTTGCGAGAGAGGTAGGCACAGGGTTTTAAAGCGCCTGATTGGTCGGCTTGTAACAGAATTGCTCCTATGGAAAAATCAGAAGCGTCGACTTGTACAACGAAGGGTTTAGAGGGGTTTGGATGCTGTAAAATTGGTTCTGTGGTAAAGATTTGTTTGAGCGCTTCGAACGCTTGCTGACAAGCAGGAGTCCATTTAAGGAGCGCGCCTGGGTTCTTTGAACGTCGCGTATCCCCCTGTCCTTTAGTTTTTAACAGTTCAGTAAGGGGGAGGGCGATTTCTGCAAAATTTTGGGCGAATGCCCGATAGAAATTAGAGAATCCCAGGAAACTTTGTAATTGTCGCCTGGTACGGGGAGGCTCCCATGCCACAATAGCTTCTACTTTTGCAGGGTCCATTTCAATGCCCTGAGCTGAAATTCGGTAGCCTAGGTAATCAATTTGCGACTGATGAAATGCACATTTTGACAATTTTGCGTACAACTCTGCTTTTTTCAACTTAGCCAGTACCTGACGCACCAAGTGGATATGTTCTGACATGGTTTCAGTATAAATCAATACATCATCCAAATATACTAGTACCCCCTTGAATAGGTGGTCATGCAAAACTTCATTGATTAGTTGCATAAAGACCCCAGGTGCCCCAGACA
Organism: Candoia aspera; assembly: GCF_035149785.1. Lineage (NCBI taxonomy): Eukaryota > Metazoa > Chordata > Lepidosauria > Squamata > Candoiidae > Candoia > Candoia aspera. The sequence goes on from NC_086155.1 coordinate 193,732,218, forward strand.
AACCGAATGGTAAGACTTTATATTGGAAAGCCCCAAGAGGACAGTTAAACGCTGTCTTCCACTCATCCCCTTTCCTTATTCGAATGCGAAAGTAAGCTTCTCTCAAATCCAGTTTTGAGAAAATTTTGCCTCTGGCCAGATGTGATAACATATCTTTGATCAGGGGCAAAGGATATTTATTTAATATTGAGACCGCATTGAGCCCGCGGAAATCGGTACAAAGCCTTAATGACCCATCCTTTTTTGGCCGGAATAGGACAGGAGCGCCTACCGGGGAATTTGCCGGCTCAATGAAACCCCTAGCCAGGTTTTTGTCAATGAACTCCCTTAGCGTGGTAAGCTCTTTGGGAGACATGGGGTATATTTTTGGGTGAGGCAATTTTACATTTGGTAAAAACTCAATGGCACAGTCCGTTTTTCGGTGGGGTGGCAAGCGATCCGCTTCCTTTTCCCCAAATACTTCAGCAAAATCCTGATATTGATTGGGTAGTCCCTCAAGAGGTTGAAGCGTTTGCACAGTAGTATACGCTACCCCTCCACCCTCCATGTCCTCCAGTAGGTCCTTTTCGGGTACTTTGTAAAATCCATCTGCAAACGTCACAGTTCTATGCAGCCAGTTGATAAAAGGGTTTTGTTGCACAAACCAAGGCATCCCCAAGATTACCAGAGGACCCCCCACTGGAGCTACCACAAATGGCAGCTTTTCCTGATGGGAGCCCATCTGCAAGGCGACCAGTTCCGTGGAAAGATTGACTGCTTTCCCTCCCGCCATAGTTCCATCCAATTGGGTGAAAATCATGGGTCTTGGCAACGGGAACGTGGGCGGTTCCAGAGCCGCTACGACATCAGGGTGCATTAGGGAACGGGAGCAACCCGAGTCTAGCATGGCCCACACTTCCACCGTTTTGGTTTTTGAACTCAGTTTAACTTTAACAGTCAGTGTGGGGAAGTTTCCACTCACCGAATCATGGTTACGCCCGGTTTCTTCCACCTGCCCTAGGGCGCCCTTCAGGGCAGGTGGTAGGCTTTTCCCGCCGGCTGCTCGAATTGCAACTCTTCCTCCTCATCTCCGAAGGGTAGGTCTGGGGGGTCCAGTTCCGCGAGGGCTGCCTTCAGTTTTCGCGGTGGAGCAGGAGCAGGCGACTTTACCGTGGGTTTCGTCTGTCGTTCCTCTGGACGGCGTCTCGGGCACGACGTGGCCCGATGCCCCTCTTTCCCACATCTGAGGCACTGACCCTTGGAGAACCGTCGCTCCCTCTCCTCTTCCCAGGTTTTCGGTTTGGGGCGGCTGGCAAGTCCAGATGTGCGCGCTCCTCTAGCAAGACGTGTTTGTCTAAGCTCTTTGGTATGGGCATAGGTTTGTAGGGCATTTTCTGCGCTTCCCGCCAACTGAATCCACCCATATAGCGTTTTGGGATCATCTCTGCCTAGTGCCCATCGAAGGATTTCGGGTTCTAGCCCCTGCTTGAACAATTTGATGATTGTTGGCTCAGACCAGTCTTCCACTTTGCCTGCCAAAGCTTTAAACTCCAACGCATATTTGGCCACTGAGAGGGACCCTTGGTAGAGTTTCCGCAGGTCATTTTTGGCTGTTTCTTGAGCTAGGGGGTCTTCGAAATGCTCCTTAAGTGCCCACAAAAAGTCATCGAAGTCCTCTAACTCATTTGCCTCAGCTTGGCATAGTTGCACATACCAATCCGCTGCCCTTCCTCTCAGCTTGTTGGCAATGAAATTGATCTTGCCATGTTCAGACCGAAAGTTTCGACCCCAATCTTCTATGTAATGTTTGGCATTAGTAATAAAGAAGGAGAGCGTTGTGGGATCCCCATCGAACTTCACTCCAAATGGTGGGAAGGTTCTTGCCGGCTCAGCTGGCTGTGGCGGTGCCGCGAATGTCAGCGTACGCCGAGCCCCCATGGGTGGTCGATCCCTAGGAGGTCTTGCCTCTCGCTCCCCCCCTTGACGTGCTGATCGAGTCTTGCTTCTCCCCCGGGTCGACAGGGTACTGTGCCTGGGGTACTGTGACGGCTCTTCTTCCCAATCCTCCGGGGTGGGCTCTGCTTCTCTGGGTAGATCCTCTCTGGGTAGATCCTTGAGGATCGTCACTATTAAATCCATTTTATCTTCCAATGCCCTCATACGGGCCGGAGTGACCGGCTCCTCCTGGGGTTGGTTGGTTACCACCACCCTCGGTGACAAGGGGACTTCGTGCTCCCAGGACAATTGTGGAGACCCCCTCCCCGGTGCTCTTTCCATGACAGTTCTATGTTCACTCCTGAGACTCTCCTGCATGGATATCAGCAGCTCGTCCAATTGGATATCTCGCAACTCCCGACGTGCTGCTCTTTGCGCTCTCGATGTTAGCGCTGGCCGGCTTTTGGCCGCCTCCCGCTCCTCTTCGCTTCCCTCACTTGCGCGAATTTGAGGTTCTGTCATCACTAGCGTTCCCTCTTATCCAAGGATTGGATGGGGCTAGCGGCAAATGGATAAAATGATTCTCAGCTTTATGTAATGATTGCCTAATCCCAAATACTCAGTCTCACAAGCTCGGGCTTAAAGATAACTGATTTATTAAAAGGAATAGTATGCAAATACAGAGAAAGCTGAGAATGAGCAAAAGCGCGCCAAATACAAACTTAAAAGCCTTGCTTGCGATCAAGTCCCGCCCCATCGCCTGTCAGGACGCTCCCCCTCCCAGGTGCGAGAATCCGTTAGACGCGCCTGGGAAAGTAACCTTGAACAGGAGCGCAAACCCAAACATGCATTCCAAGCCCTGAAAACAATGGAGGGCAAAGGAATGGAAAAACCCCGGGTGAGGGAACACGGAACAGAAAAAGACATGTGAAACGTTACAATGTTAACCAGACATTGAAATGAGAACATGACAAATGGGAACACATAAGGTTTGTTTTCCTATTACATACATAACTATTTGTATGTGCAAAATCAGCTGATTTTTAAAAGGAGGTACACTGTGAGCTAAATAATATCTATTCTTCATAAAGAATAAATATTTGCAATCCTAGAATCCCTGGCAGGGTGGACAAAATTGGGTAATCTTTGAATGTTTACCACCCATCAGTTCTAGATATCCTTGTTAATGGCAAAGAATTATGGGAGTTGTAATTTAAATAATCCAGAGCCCTTGTTTGTGCATCACTGAACAAATGGATGTCCAGTGATGGACAAACTCTCCTAGCTACTCCACTGCAGCACCAATATTAGCAGGAACAAAAAGGAAAATTTTCACAGATATGCCAGGGTTAATTAGGGTAGTCTGAGTCTTGATACTTAAATAAATAACCTCCCTCCCACTGTGTCAGGGAAATCAAAACACTCCTTTCTCCTCTTCAATCTTGTTGATACAAGCCTAGAAGGATTCTGAATAAGGCAATCCCTTTGACTCTAATGCTCAACCCACCTCTCACCCAAACACCAGGAGGGCTGCTCTCCCTGAGTGCCAAGAATATACAGGAGTGCATCTATGTTGAAATAAGTTGATATCTTCTGTAATTACTGAAGAGTAGCCATGTTATGGCAAGAAATATATGAAGTAGAAAGTGAGATATGCTTTCTACTGAAAGCTTAAGTCTTGTATCTTATGCTGTCCACTCAGTAATATAAAATGAGCTTCTTTTAATATTTGATTTAATACCATCGCCTTGAGTTTTCCCATATGGGAAAAGTAGAAGCCAATGAAATGGAGAAAGGGCTGAGAATCAGCATTTATATCAGATGTCATACATGTATTAGGCTAATCCAGGAAGACGCACCAGGCTGTGTTTGTTGACAACCATACAGTCTGGTTAACATATAATTTTATTCCAAGTCCACTGTTGCAAACCAATACATTTGCTTTGAGTACAAAGCTTTATTTGTAATAGAAATTTTATTTATTTATTTAATTTATATTGCCTCCAATCTCAACTAGTAACTATTGGTGGCGAACAATATTCCAATAAAATTAAAACAATTACAACACATACAAAAATTGAAATAGATAGTAGCCGAGGAAATACCATAATCCACAGTCACTAACACAACCAGAAGACAGGTCCCTTCACACACTTGGGGTCCCAGGCCTGGCCACAAAACCAGGCCTTTAGGGCCTTACAAAAGACAAGCAGGGTTGGGGCGATATATAATACTGATAGATGATTTGATTTGCAACAGCTTATGTGATGCCTATTCCTACATACTTTTCCTAGAACACTCTGTGCATCTGGCAAAGTGGGCTACAGTTACCCACAAATGTCTATACCTCAATCACTTCAAGTCTTTGAAATACCATAGAGTTCTTTGGCTGAACCATTACGATTCCAAATTTCCTTGGGAGTGTGTTTGAAACAGGACTGGCCTGTTTGTGCAAATGTGATCATAGGAGAGAAGATAGAAATATCCTGTAGCACCTTTAGAACACACAGACACTTGTAGGATGACCTGTGAGTGACTTGTTCTTCCAGCCCAATCTACAAATTGTGGGGATAAAGTCAAGGAATATTCTTATGTAAGTTGCCTTGAGCTCCTGGGTGAAAAGCAGGATAGTAATTTAACAAATAAATAAAATAAATAAGCACTAGGCAATCTACATTGATAGTGTCCTTGGTTTAAATCAGTAGATCCTATGTTTAGGTTTCCTTCAACACAGAAATCACTCACTAGTAAGATTGATGATATATCCATAAATTCTGATGTCTGTTTCTTATCAAGAATAATTAATGCCACACAGGAAGACACCATGCATAATTAGGTACAACTAAGGCATCTGTGATTTCACATTTTATTTGGGGGGCAATTTTGTTCTCCTGGAAAAGGGAGTCTTTACAATGCCCCATTTATCTCAGGCATTTATACCCTTGCAAATAATCCTTGGATTCCTAGACAATTACCGCTCTGAAATATTAGCTAACACAGTCTTTGGGGTAGTGAGTTGTTGGATCAGCTAACTTTTGGAGATCTTTATTTCTGGCTGGAAAAATAAAATATTGTCCATGACTTTTTCTTTTGTGGCCTTTCTGTTCCATTCTTAATATTACTTGGTCTCAACAGATACAAGGAGTCAAATGGGAAATCCTATTTTTAAAAATAATAATTGTATTAAAGATTACAATTACAACAGTAAAAACTAATACAAACTAAAAAGAAAAGAAAAGAAAAAAATAGAAGGTGCAGAAAAGAAAGAAAAAAGAGAAAAAGAAAAAGAAAAAGAGAAGAAAGAAAAAAATAAGAATATAGTAAAGAAATATATAAAGAAATTACTTCCCCCTTCATCACAATTTTAGTATCTTATCACCTTCTCTTAAAATATAGCAAATGATCTCTTCTTCCCATACCCCATCTCTCATCATATAAACAGATTCATAAAGCCTCATAGTTTCAGTCCTGGTGTCAGCAAAAGTCCATTAAGGGTTTCCAGAGTTAACATATCTATTTTAACCTTGATCAAATAAACCAACTTTATATTCCTTCCCTTTACTTCTAACAATCATGATCTTTAGTCCATTCAAATAATGTCATAGAACTTGGTTTGTTTTCATTTTTTTCTTTGTCCCTTCTCACAAAATTCTTCAAAGCTTTAACAAGCCTCCTTTGTAAATCCAATATAGGAAAATTATCCAGGTCACTCTCTTGGTTTGTTATTTGTATATCCCTTTTAATTATAAAGACATCAGCTGGTTTCTTTTGTATATCCAGTGTAACATCTTTTTCCATGTCATTCTTTTAGCCTGTCATTTTCAAATCCACTTTCAAATCAGTCACAGTCTTGTCAGATAGAACTTGTTCCTCTTCCATAACATCTTTTTAAACACAGTCTATCTATAGAGGCAGACACTATTAAAATTAGTTCTGGGTCCATTGTTCAAAAATACCCTCCAATATGTCCAGTGTTATAATATTTTGCTTCTTCTGTAATTGAAAGTCACATTTAAGTGTTCTTCTCCTTTAATTGTAATATTTAGTTCTCTCTAGTGTCCAATTTTTAAAATCTTATTTAAAAAAAAATCAAAGCAAAAGCATTTTCCCATGGGAAGGATTCTTTATAATTAATCCAAAATCTTATTTCAAATTTATCTGGACCTTTAGTCCATTTGTAGCTTTCTAAAATCAAAGTTTTAATCACCCTTTTGCTGTTTATTAAAAAAAAAAAGTTCTTAAACTTATAGTTAAAATTTCTTTCACTAAGTATTGAAGGAAACTCACCCAGTGCTGTAAAACTTGTTGATCCAAAGGTTCCTAATAGCTGAAAAGCAGTTAACAAGCAATTTCCAAAAGTGATTAGAAAAGGAAGCATGTGAACTTAGTGTCCTTTCCAAGGCGCCAACCACAGTTTGAGCAAGACGGATATTCCTTCATCTCCTAGAGCAATAAACCCACTAGAGACTGCTATCTTGTGGTCTCCTTGTGTGGAGCAGCTGTCTTGTGGGTGGTCTCAAGTCCTCTCTTTGCCCAGAGAGGAAGTATCAAAGAGCTGGTCTACTCATTGGCTCTTCATTCCACTGCGGTCATCAGCTCCACTTTTTGCAGAGCCATCTTCCTTCTGTATTTCTTCCTTGTAAGTCCTCAAATGGGAAATTCTTGACTTGAATATACAGAGTGATAGAGCTAAAATTCCCACCTCTTGCCTCAAGACCTACTTTGAATTTCTTCAGCATTACTGCTGTCACACACAGAAGAGTGCTCACACTAGCAGGTTTTGATGCATTACCTTCAATGTTGATGAAAGGAAACTTAATATTCCCTCTGCAGGTTGCTTCTGTGTTTATTTAGATGCTGCTACTGTATCAGCAACATAAGTCTTATTCCATCATACCCTTTTAATATATTTGGTGCACAGAGCTTGTATTCCTACTTCTCACCTGAAATCTCCAGGAACATAATGAAGTTTGGCTTGATTGCTATATCATTGAGAGGCAGTAAATGTGATCACCACTCGTTTCAAGGCTTACTGACATTGGCCTTTGTATCCTGTCATTAATGTATTTTAGTATTTATTGATATTGTTTACTATATTGCTTATTTATTTGTTGGACTCTGACTATTAATAGAGTAAAAGTAAAGAGCAGTCTATCCACAATAGCAGTATGTCCAAGCATGCTTGACTTCAACATGTACCTTCAGGGTTATTCATGAGACCTTTCCTACAGGATGGTTCTTACTTTTTCTATCTATTAATGTTGATAAGTAGCTAGTTTTTTAATTATGCAACAAGCTGAAAACCCTTCATGCCAAATAAACAATGCTAATTTCCAGAAAGCCAGTAATTTCCAACATTTTCCCAGAACCTCAATGATCTGCCAAATTTTGCCTAGACGCTAACCATAACTGGTCACAATATGTCCAAATTCCAACCCCATTGCCTATTTTAATTTAAATTCTAGTCATAGTTTTCCAGATCCCTCAAAATTCTCTCTGTGCCAAGCTTGATACATTGTTCCTGGCTCACTAGTTTTTGAGTTGGCTTGATCTTCTGGCTTTGCCAAGAAGGGGGTAGAGTTTTTAAATGAAGTATTTGATCACTTCTACTGAAGTACAGCATCAGGGAGCCCAAGCAATTGCCATCTGGTTATTCCCTTAGAAAGCATTTTCATGGATGAGACATAGGTCTCAGTGCCTTCCATATGAATTGTAATGTTATTCCATAATCACATCATCTGGGCAGGTTGCAGAGGTCAGGAACTTTCCTTTGGACTTCATTACAACAGAATGTCATTATGTACAGTTAATTAGAGCTACAATAAAAACTGGAAGGACTTGCGGAACACAGAAATTTGGACAAATGTAGCTCATCCTTAAATCTATGAATTCTTTTTCAAAAGAATGATGCAAACAGAGACATTTTGGACCACAAAGGAGTCCATCATTAACCTCCTTGTCTCTTGCCTCTGTCTGTATAGTGAATCCATGCCCAGCATGAGCTAAGAATGCTAACATCAAGCTTGAATTCTGGGTTTTGTCACTTTCCATCACATCATAATTGCTATTTAAACTGAATCATATTTCTGTTTAGGAAACAAATGTGTATTTAAAGATGGGAATCAAATATGTCTGGATGATTAAAAAAACAACCACAAACTAACTTTCTTTCTTTCTTTCTTTCTTTCTTTCTTTCTTTTTTTTCCTCTTTTCCTAAAAGCTTTAGAAGTTTGCACTCCTAGGAGACATATACAAAGCTGGTCTTTATCTCTTTCTGCTGGCATTATTTGTTTTCTTTTCCAAACTTATTGGCATAGATAAAGACAATTGGCTCCAATGTCCTGTCTTGAGAAAAAGCACTTGTTGGAACAGTCAACTCAACCGTGGCAAGATGAAGTGGCTTTGGGTTTTTGCCCCCCACCCCCGCCCCACAAGGTCTGGTAATGTGTCCTTTTTGTCTCTAGAGGAGATAGCACTCCCCCAGACTGAGCTGTTGTGCAAGTTGGGGATCCTCCTAGACCAGTATTTCTCAACCTTGGGAACGTTAAGATGTATGGACTTCAGTTACCATAATTCTCCAGCCAGCCATGCTGCACATGCAGTGTTAGGTACCTCTAGGTTTGCTGATGTTACACCTCTGTTGCAGGAGCTGCACAGGGTCCCAGTTTTCTTCCTGGTCCATTTCAAGGTGCTGGTTATCACCTTTAAAGCCCTACATGGCACAGGGTCAGTTTATGTGTGGGACCTCTTCTCCCTGAGGGTATCTGCCCATCCCACCAGATCAGATGGAGTAGGCACACTCCAGGTCCCTTCCTTTAAATGTTGCAGGACCTAGGAAACAGATCTTTTCTGTGGCAGACCCTGACCCTTCAGATCTGGCAGGTCCCCACCCTCTTAACCTTCCAGAAAGCCTTGAAGAGCTGGCTTTTTTCCCCAAGTGCTGGGATAGGGTGAACCCAGAGGTGGAAGACAGTGCTGTGCATTACATCAAGAGGGTTTGGTTGTGGTACCAGATTGTGTTTGTTCTTTGTTTGGTTCCCTTTTTATGACTTTTTGCTTTTATTTTTTGAATTATTTCTTTATATATATTATGGTAGTAAGCCACCCAGAGTTCTGGTTTTAAGGTGGGCAGCCATACAAGTATTATAAATAAACAAACAAACAAATAAACAAGCAAACTAATTGTTTCCCTCCTGTCATACCTACCAGCATTTAAACAATCCCCATCATGACAATTATTCATTCAATTGCCTAGCCATTGACCATGGTCAGTTATGATGATGTTGATGATAAGTTGCAGTGATTAGTTATCATTAGGTAAAGGTAAAGGTTTCCCTTGACGTAAAGTCCAGTCGTGTCTGACTCTAGGGGGCGGTGCTCATCTCCGTTTCAAAGCCTTGGAGCCGGCGTTGTCCATAGGACACTTCCGGGTCATGTTATCATTAGTTATCATCATTATTATTAATTTCTAAACTACCTAATAATTAGAATTCTTGGGATGGGTTGCACAATTATTTAAAACAAGAAAAATGCATTTATATCTACCACTGTATAGTCACAGCAAATATTTAGAGAATACTTTGCTTTCCTTTTCACAATTTAATCTTGAGCATTTCTAAGTATATCTAAATAAAGGCACATCTGTACCATGTTTGATTTAATCTTAAATGTTTTTTTGACACTTTGGAACTTTTTGCCCTTGCCTATTCCTAGCTTAGATCTCTGCATGAAAAGTTGATAATAAAGTAATTGTTCCAGACTCTGGAAATGAGAGTTCTTTTTTTTTAATAGTAAATTTTATTAGGTTTCAAGAGAAGAATAAAAACTACAAAAACAAACAAAAAACCACAAAGAAAGAAAAAAAAAACTAAAAAAGTGAACAGCCATTCAGTCCGCCATTCCCAACATAAGCCTGGAAATGAGCGTTCTTGTTAGTTTATCACTGGGAAAATGAGGGCCCTGCTGCATTTACCAGCTTTATGACAGATGTATTAATATATAACTTTAAGTAAGTGCCAGCACTTTAGGTGACCTTGGCTAATCTTGAAAAACTAAGCAGAGTTAAACCTACTCAACAGTTGAATGGAAGACTACCCCAAATAAATAAATAAATAGAATCCTAGAAGAAACATACATGGGCATGTCCATGAAATGACAGGCAGAGTGTAAGATTCTATCCACATACTGTATGTGGTCCAGGAAATACAACTGACACTCCTGAATACACACAACACACCCACCCACACCCACATGTACAGAGTATACCAAAAGCCAGGCCCCATAAGCCAAAACCAATATGTTTTATTTTTTTTTTTTCCAGAGAAAATGTTACTGCACTTAGGAAGGTTCAAAGGTCTTACATCAAATGAGTAAGGAAGTATTTAGAAGAAAATACCAACCAATTTGAACTTTTAATGTAATTTATATAATAAATTGTTTACAGGCCCTGACTTTTGGTACACCGTGTGTGTTGTGTGTGTGTGTGTCTGTGTGTGTGTGCATGTGTGCATGTGTCCCATTGGCTGATGGGATTACTGTATGCTATCCTTATTCATCTATTTCAGTTACTACTGATTAAACTGCAGCTATGCGGTTCTATTTCCAGCTTCCTTTTATAACTGTGATATCCTTTGTCTGATTTTCAAGGGGAACAAGTTGAAGGTTTTTAAACAAGAGGAAGGGGTATCTTCCTTGCCTTTTTCTGGAACTAATCCTGCTTGATACAAATTACTTTAGGAGGATGAGGAACTCCTGTTGATTATTTGGTGGAAGATGGAGGTCCTCTGAAATTTTTCTCATTTTCCATCCATATTTTTAGAAACCTTGTTGATGATAGGACTGATAGATTGTAGAAGGTGGAAGACAGCATCTGAGAGAAGGATACATGGATGAAAATGAATTTAAAAATACATTGTAGAGAGGAAGTAATTTGATTTGTTAGACAAACAAGACGGAAGCTGAACAGGATTATTTATAAGCTAGAAAGTGGATTGAGTTCCCCCCACCCTACCCCGGTGGTTGTTTTAATTCTGCCATGAGGGAAACAATGTTTTATGAAAGCAGTACAGAACTTTGCTTGAGTCAAGGGTCTTTTTTAATGTTGGGGGCTACACTTCAGAACAGAACAGGGCCATATAAAAATATTTTTTAAAAGAGGGGGAAATATAGATTAACTTAAGTATTTGCATTATTAATTTTACTTAATTTAATAATTTAACTGATACATTTTAATACACACACACTTAGCATGATAGTCAATCCCTCACAACTCCATTAATTCCTTGCTTTAAAATAAATTGAAAAGCAAAAAGAAAATGCACATACATACTTACATACATATGCACACACATCCTGCTGCTCTTCTTTGGAGTGAGGAACTTTATACAAAGTGCCGAAATGAAGTGAGAAATAGTGAGCCAAAGGAATTATAGGCAAGAGATAAGACAATAAAGGAAATACAGCCACATGTAGTTTATTTCAATACTGTTCACTATAGCTTTCTATCCCTTTCCATCCTTGTAACCATTCTTGTTTGCACTATATCCATATACTGCTTCATAGGTTGCCATTTGTTCTTGAAACTTCTTACCTCTTTTTTTATATATCTCATCAACTCTGTCAAAGAAAAAGGAAGAAAAAGTATAATTTCAAAACACATACTCTGGCATGCATGCATGAGTTTCATACACAAAGGAAATTGGTGTGGGGTTGTTCTTGATGGGCAACAGCATCTGAAGTGCCTTAGGAGGCCACAATTGACTTCCTGGTACGCCAAATATAGACCTCAGAAATAAAATGGTGCCCCTATTTCAGCAAGGATTTAAATAGATCAGACAGACAAGGCTAATGCTGAAATTCAGAGAGTAATTTCATTTTCCTCTCCCCCACTCCGGGTTTAGAAAAGGCAGAGGAACTAGGGACCAAATTGCCAATATCCGCTGGATAATGGAAAAAGCCAGGGAGTTTCAGAAAACATCTATTTCTGTTTGATTGACTATTCTAAAGCCTTTGACTGTGTGGACCATAACAAATTGTGGCAAGTTCTTAGTGGTATGGGGATACCAAGTAATCTTGTCTGCCTCCTGAAGAATCTGTATAACGACCAAGTAGCAACAGTAAGAACAGACCACAGAACAATGGACTGGTTTAAGATTGGGAAAGGAGTACGGCAGGGCTGTATCTTCTCACCCTACCTATTCAACTTGTATGCAGAACACATCATGCGACATGCTGGGCTTGAGGAATCCAAGGCTGGAGTTAAAATTGCTGGAAGAAACATTAACAATCTCAGATATGCACATGATACCACTTTGATGGCTGAAAGTGAAGAGGAACTGAGGAGCCTTATGATGAAGGTGAAAGAAGAAAGTGCAAAAGCTGGCTTGCAGCTAAACCTCAAAAAAAACCAAGATTATGGCAACCAGCTTGATTGATAACTGGCAAATAGAGGGAGAAAATGTAGAAGCAGTGAAAGACTTTGTATTTCTAGGTGCGAAGATTACTGCAGATGCTGACTGCAGTCAGGAAATCAGAAGACGCTTAATCCTTGGGAGAAGAGCAATGACAAATCTCGATAAAATAGTTAAGAGCAGAGACATCACACTGTCAACAAAGGCCCGCATAGTTAAAGCAATGGTGCTCCCCGTAATAACATATGGCTGCGAGAGCTGGACCATAAGGAAGGCTGAGTGAAGGAAGATCGATGCTTTTGAACTGTGGTGTTGGAGGAAAATTCTGAGAGTGCCTTGGACTGCAAGAAGATCAAACCAGTCCATCCTCCAGGAAATAAAGCCAGACTGCTCACTTGAGGGAATGATATTAAAGGCAAAACTGAAATACTTTGGCCACATAATGAGAAGACAGGACACCCTGGAGAAGATGCTGATGCTAGGGAGAGTGGAGGGCAAAAGGAAGAGGGGCCGATCAAGGGCAAGGTGGGTGGATGATATTCTAGAGGTGACGGACTCGTCCCTGGGGGAGCTGGGGGTGTTTACGACTGACAGGAAGCTCTGGCGTGGGCTGGTCCATGAAGTCACGAAGAGTCAGAAGCGACTAAATGAATAAACAACAAAACTCCCCCTCTCCATTTAATTCTGGCTGTTTAACATTGATGATGTGGGTAGAAACAACAGTTGAGTAGGAAATAAAGGCAGACGCATACACAGGGCTGGTTACTGCCATACATAGCCAAAGGATACTTTACAGGGATGCTTAGCTTTCTGGCAAATTTCCTTTAAAAATCACATTATGAGTTTTGACACCATATGCTCAATAATGCATACTGTGCTCAAGAGCCAGTCGAAAGACCTTTGGTCTTGCATTTGCTGCATGAAGAGTAGAGCTCTTAAAATACCAACATTTATAACACTGTGAGATGTTTGGCCTATGTCAGACTCACAAGGGATGCTGGATCAATGACAAATGTTTTATTAGCCTTTGGAGAACTGGAAAAAATGAGCATTTCCGTCTGCTTGGGAAAGCCCCATAAATCTGGTGAGTAGCCAATACAATAGACAACTGTTAGCTAACTGAGAAAGATGATGCTAGCTGTAGCATTTGGAAAATATTAGCATTTCCTGAGAGTATGAAATTAAGCCTGCAAGGAGGTTTCCCCATACTTATGCCAATTATACTGTTTCATGAAAAGATGACTTAAACCTCAAGATTAAATAAACACACGCACACAAATGCAAACCCGCACACACCTCATTTTCCCTTATGATGGTAAGAAAGCAAAGAGAAAGAGAGAGAAATTCAAGGTAGATTTGTTGTGTTTCACTCATCTAGGACTCAAGAAAAAAAAATATGTCATTTTTATAATCTTCTTACTATAATCTCTTGAGATTGGCTTTACTCAAGCAAAAGTATCAGCTCCTCTTACAGTGGCTTATATTTGTATTAATTTTTTACCATATGGCTGTTGTAAATTAACATTGGACTGAATTTCAAGATAGTTGCACTGTCACTGCAAAAGACCCTAATTTTTCATTCCCTGGCTTCTCCTTGATTTATACATAAAAATGGATCAAAATTAATCTCCTGTGACCGGTTTGCTCATGGCCAATTCTACCCAGTATGACGGTATCTGAAATAAAATGTTTTGGAAATCTAAAATCCAAAAACGTTTATGAGTTATAATCTTATGGTTATAATTTCCCTAATCAGGGCTGGCTTAACATTAGACATAAGGAACCAACCACCCCAGGCAGCAGATTTAGGGCAGAAAATTAATTTGTTTTTATAGTTGTACTGTCCCGTATTACAAGAGATGCTCTTATAGATGAAACTATTTGGCTGGCTTTGTGTCTTCTGTCCTTGGAGGGTGGCATTTTTAGGATGCTGTTTAGATGATCACAATATTAGCAAAAAAAGCAGAAGAGTTCCCTAAAGACCTATTGCATTTGAGAACTCTTGCTCCTTCAGCTGTCCTTGACTTCTGCCCCAGAGTCCTATCCTGATACTGCCATTGCATCTATTCTTAAATATTGCTGTCTATAAAAAGATGCCACTGATGTCATTGGATGACATACCAACTTCCAGAGAAGTGTGTAGACCTTCACTCTACAGAAACAGAACAACCCTCTTAGAAGGGATAGAGAAAAATCTTGATGCACTCAAGAGAGTGCCCAAAAGCTATGAGATTAGAGCCTTTTCCTTCTCTAACACTGCCTAGTATGCAATATAGCACATGTATTCTGCCTTTTTCATTTCAGTCCTTCTCCTTGTTAGCAAGATTTTATTCTTCCCACTAGTATGTCAGGAACTAAAAGAGAAAATAGAGCTATAATTTAGGATTCACTCAAGTTAGTGCTGGAATCAGAGCCACACACATTCATTGTAGGAGTGAAAGAGTTAGGATCCAAGAAACTATAAAATCTGTGGCTGGAAATTATATTCATATAACTACCCCACTGAGGGTTACATCATTATTTACTTAGAAATTTCACCCCCTATCAATAAATCAATTCCATTAAATCCATAGTAGGGACTCTCTGTTTTGACAGTGGAAAGTCTTGAATAAACAACAATACACAGGACTCAAAAAGATAGACCTGTTGAGTTTCATTGCTATTGTGGCATCTTGACAAGTTCCGTTTATTTTCCAAACTCTTTAAAAAAAATGTTGCCACATCAGTTGAGCAGGTGAGCACATGACCATGTTCTCTTGGTGATTCAGAACTGCCCAGCCATTTGCAGGGGAAGTCAAACTTCTGTTATGTTTCTTATTATTAAAAATGAATTGTTGGGTTGTTGAGAGGCCAAAGCATTGGAAATCCATTGTTGCAGGTTTTATACATGTAGTTATACACTGTAACATGTGTGGATTTCAGAATTCTTCATAGAAGCATCTCTTTCCTTTTAAGAAACTGATGCTACCTCTAAATAGCAATGCATAGATACAAAAACTCTCTAATCTAAGGACAAGGTAAGACATCTACAAAAACTCACAATGTGAATGTCTTCTCTAAGAATCCTAGTTCATGAACAGGGACTCCATGAGCAAAGCTTTCATCCAATTTATGAGGGGTGTGATTTGAATTAATGAATCAGTTTCAGTTGTTGATCCAATATTATTTTCATCAGTTTGGAAATTTGAATTGATTCAGTTTCAGTTTGATACTTCAGTTCAAAGTATGGAATCAAGTCCAATTAAATCTGATGATTCCATTCAATTTTTCAGATCAGCATTTAGACTGGAAAACACAAACCAGAGCCTCATTTGGGATATCACTAGTCCAATTTGAACAATTTATTTTACCTTTTTATCTTTAATTTATTTTTATTATTCTTTTTCTATTCTAAGAGCTCTAAGAACTTCTCTCCCAATAGAGAAGAACATTCTGGTAAACTTCTCATGGGAGAAGTCTATAGTTCTTAGCCATGCCTTAGTTATGAGTTGTCCATCAGAGTATCCATCTGTTTCCTACCTGTCATGGAATGTTCCTTTCTCCAGCAGACTGAAGCATCCCTGATTTCGCACACCTCCATTAAATCTCAGGGACAGACATTATGGGAAGGCTTTTTCAGATTGGGAAGTATGGACAACCAGGAGTCTGCAGGGTGATGGAAGGATATAGAAAAGAAGTCAAAAACAGAGGTCCCCTCCATACTTCCAAGAATAATGTCACACACACAGACACACACACAAAAAATACCCCAAATTCTAAAGTACTCTGAGAATGAGGTAGAAAAGAAAACAAAGCTTCTTTCAGAGGGAAATAAAAAGAATGAGGAATTGAAGCACAATTCTAGATGTTACTACCTTTGGGGTAGGTAAAGCTCAACAGAAGATTCTGTATATTCCAGAAATAGATAATTTAAATATCTAAATATTTACCAATATACTATACACACACACACTCTAAGTATCTACTATTATAGATCACCTGTTCTTTGGCTTCTGAAATATAACAGCTGCATTAGGATTTCATTGCGATACCATTTCTTAATGTTCACCTTGTCTACCAACCATAGCTTCAGCTATGCATCAATGCTTCATTATGATGGATACAGTATATTCTTCTGATCTCACCTGTGTACCTTATGCTGGCACTCAGGGAAAAATCTCTAGCCAATTTCAGTGCCCTGACTGTTAGATGTAAACCTTCTGTTACAGCAGAGGTGGGCAAACTTGGGCAACCAAGAGGTGCATTTAAGGGTTTTGGGGCAAGGGAGGTGAATGGTGCAAACTGGGCAGGGTTGCATCATATGCACTAGAGGCCAGGGTTCTTATGTGTTTTTCTCAAGGGCTTGAAAGGGTTCCTTTGTTTTTTAAAACTGTGTTAAGCCTATACAGGAATATAATATGGGTTTTGGATGTTTGCAATCTCAAAATAGCCAGATATTGAGATTTGATAGTGCATATGCAGGCTATCTTGCCTATGCAGGTGTTAATTCAATCCTCTTTGTGGATTTTCCAACCTGGATCAGGGCTACCATGGTAGAAAATCAGGATTCTATGCTTGTGTGCCCTCTTTCTGTTAAAATGCTCAGCCCACTTGTGCTGGATATGCTGATGGGTAGGGCAGAAAGGTGACATTGAAGAAAATTGGTTTTTAAGACCACAATATTGGAAATATCACCTTGTCTCATACAAGCCTGCCTGTGGGTTGCAGCTGTCATGGGAAGCTCTACTTTCTGTTTGATGTCTGAAAAGACTGGTTTATGGGAATGTTGAATAGGTACAACATCCTCTCCCAGGAGAAGTTGCACTGTTCCCATTCCTGGTTTTCCTTTTGTTTCCTAGGCACAGCAAAAACAGTTCATTTTGTCTACTGTTCAAGAATGCTGGATCAGAATACTGAAGCATTGTTTGTTATTATTGATCTTGCATGTTGCCTTAAAATATTTTCAGTTGGTTCAGTTGTTATATATTGTTCACCCCTAAGGTGTACTTGCTGCAGCCAGACAAGACGGTTTAGAAATGCTCTTCAAAATAAATAGCAAGTAAAGCATAAGCTTACTTCTGGCTGTTGGAGGAAAAATATACATTATTTGTGCAAAATTATGTAGGAAAATTCTGGTGCTTTCTTTTGCTTCAACTGTTTTTTGGCTGCAGCCATTTACCAATTATTTATGACAATTAAAAGAGAAAAAAAAGGTTCTGCTGTCAATTCCTATAGCCAAATCTCACAGATTCCAAGCTTCAGTTCTCTGCTATCTATTCCCATTCTTGAAATGAAATGGAACTAAAGAGTACAGTGATATATCATCCTTCGAAGTAGCTACTAAGGAAATGATTTGAGTAATGCTAATAGCATTGGCGGCCCCTTTGAAGAGAGACCTTTTAGAAATTTCACCAGCAAATGGAAACAGATTGAATTGTGTCTGCTTGCAGTCACTATGAAGAGAAACATTCTCTCTGCCAAGATTCCAAGTTGCCAAATCTAACCTTTGTCTTCAGAATTTCTTCAGATTATTCTTGGGAATACTGTGAGAGTTTTCTATGGCTTGAATCGGTCTACTGGAGCCAGGAATTACAGCTTTGTAATTCAGCTGTAACAGTATTTCTTTTCTCTATTCTGTGGCTATGGTTCAATCCCAACAGCTGAGAATGCCTTTCAACACAAATTAGTTGAGTCATGGTTCCAGGCAAAGTTGGGAAATATCATTTTGGTGTGAGGGAGCTTCAGACTGTGTACAGTAACATCTCTCTCTCTCTCTCTCTCTCTCTCTCTCTCTCTCTAACTATCTAACTACCTATCATCTACCTATCTATCTATCTATCTACCTATCATCTATCTATCTAGTTGTGGGTGGTATTACCCAGCCACCCCAAATGATCTGAGCTGCTGCTCAAATAATTGGGCAGAATCAGGACAACCCCAGCAAGGTTTCATGTTATAAAATAGTTTGCTCTTTGGGTTTCAAAAGCAGCCAAGACAAATCTACCTAAAACAGAATTTGAAGAGGGGTTTAGGGGATCCTTGGCCAGTGAAATATCTGAGAAATGTTAGATGATTTTCAGTTTTTGTCTATTTATGTTAATGTTAGAAGGTTTTTCTATGTAAGAAAAAAAAAAACTTTCTATGTAAGGAAAAATAATTGATCTGGTTTGATGTCCTCAGCCAAAAGTTTCTTAGAAGCCTTCTTCAACTCTAACTTAAAGCAACTGATTTTCAGCTGCACAGTGCTTCATATTAATTACATTATTTTCAGCAAGAATACTGAAGAGATGTGAAAAGATATGCCCTTTAGTTTCCATTTCAAGGCATATAAGAAAAAGGCCATCATCCTAATGGAACAACAAATGACATAAATGAATGATGCAGTGTGCATAAGTCATTTTCGCTGTCCATCTCATATAAAAAATGGGTATGAATGGATCCATTTAGTTCTCATCCTTTTCATTTTTGCATGGGGTTCATTCACAATTTTTTACTTTGACTACCGATTTTAAGAGGATTATTTGGAAGAAACAAGAAAATGGTATCAAGATATTCCCACAAAGCCAAAGATGAGGTATAGCTTTTAAGGCTGATTCCTGGCATTCTTAACTTGGCATAAGGCCCACTGAACACAGAGGTTTGCTATAGTACATATGTACAATGTTATATTATGGTTAATTCCAACAGATGGAATTGATAAATAAGATGGCAAACATATTATTTGTAGCACTTCCTCCATTTACCTGTTTATAAAAGAAGCAGTGAGACAGCCCTTAAACCCCCATTACATTGATTTGGGTTCTCCATAACTGTTGAGTAATGGAAGGGGATGTTTATGTACCTCTAGGGACTACCAGATAGTTCTAGATCATGTGATGATGCTATGTCAGTAAAGGAGGGTTTCAGCTGCAGTAGTTATGGAAGACATAGCTATTGGTGACAGTGGGGAGAGAAGGTATGCCATCACTAAACTCAACTTGCTTGATTCTGTAAGCGTAGTTCAACAAATGTCCTCAAAACTAGCTCTTGATAGGCTATACCTCTGTCAAGAGTTGGAATGGTTGGACATTTGTTTACTGCAAGAACTGAAGTGTCTGTCATATGAATTTAGAAACTACCTCAATATTTTTTTTTCCTCAGAACTATTTTGAATGTCAGATGTGAAGGAATGTAGACCTGGCCTTGGGAATGGAGAAGGAATGAGTGAATGATTAAGGGGGGACTTTTAGAAAAGATTACTCAGTCCTAAGAAAGAGGAAAATGTGAGAAACAAACACAGATAACCAACTCAATATAACCCCATCTTGATTTTGTTTGGTATAAGATGGGGCAGAAGAAAACCCTGATATGCTTTCAAAATCCTATTATTCTATCTACAATGATAGAGAACATTCCTGGAATCCCTGTTTCTGACCTTAAAAAAGGGCTGGCACCAGGAGATTCTCATGAACTTTTCTAGCCAAGAATGATGAAGGAGAGCAGATCATATCCTTTGCTGTTACTTGCACAGGGGAGTGCAGTTTGATAAAATGTGGCATTTTGAGAAAAAATAAATCCATGGCAGAGTTCTTTGGCATCCTTAGTGGCAGCCTCATATATGGTTTGAATGTGCCATTTTATTATCACACTAGGACCACTATATCCATTGGGGCAGCCAGCCTTGCTGGGTCACTGAAAGTGCAAGAGCTTATTGAATATTGGCATCCTGATGATGATGCTGGAGAAGGGTTCAGTTAGCACAGGAGCAGCCTGAGTGGTCTTCACCTCTACATTTGTAATCCCCAGAGTTCCTTGGTTTGGGCCAAGCCAAAATATTTTGGAACCTTTTTTAGTTGGAGGTATTAAAGAGGGAAAACCTTGTAGAACTTGAGAGATAACACATCTTCTGCATTAAAGATGCCACAAAAGTGCTATGCATTTTGCTCTCACATTTGTTTTCATAGTATGCTTATGATGTGCTCAAATCCCAGGCAAAGTGGCATTTCTGATCACAGTATATGAGCTGCAGTCCCTTATAGATGCGGTGATTTGTTTTGGCTCCATGTGCTTTATTTTCTTTTCTGGGTTTGCTCTGAACTTGTAAAATATTGGTGAGATCTTTGCCTTACACCTCTTGAATAAGCTGATTTGCTGTTCTGAAGAAGAGCTGGTGGAATCCAGTAGAGGGCAGTAGTATACTTAATAGCACACGTCTTTGATGAACAATCTACCTCCAATTAAAGAACTTCAAGATAAGGGAACTGGTAAGAATAGGAAGGCTCAGAGAACACTTATTGACCAACAGTAGTGTACTTTATTTCTGTTGCATCTAACTAGAGGATGAGTAGGTGCTCTGATTAGTTCAGTCCAGTTGTCTGATGAAAATGGAAGTTTAATGATGATGTATTCATTTCAAGTGAACATAAACTAAAAAACTCTGGGTCTCATTACTAGATGGCATCTCTTAACTTCCATCCATTGGAAAAAAAAAAGTGGCAGAAGATTGATGTGGGATAAGGATCTTGATTTGGCAAAATCCCCAGAAACAGAAACTTATGCAAGTATCATGATTTGCAATCATATTGAATATTTGTTTCTTTGAAATTAGTTAGTTCAGCTTCATGCTCATTTCACACGTTTATTTCAATTTGTAATATTTCTTGCTACATTTTTCATTTTTACTGTTCTACCCAACAGTGAGAGGAAGAAGGGACAATCCTCTATTTAAGGATTCTCCTTAACCCTTCTCCTTGCAAAGAATCCCTACAAGTAAAGAGGTAGTACAACTTTACAACTTTTCTCCCATATATACTACTTTTCCATGTCCAGGATGTTCTTCCTACCTAGAATGACGAACGATCAAGTATGAAGTTTCTCCCCTTAAAGCTTGATATGGAGAAAGCTTGGAGAAAACCACAAAAACCTGCATGTGAGGGTTTACCCCAAACTGTTCACAAGTAATATCAATTGTCTCAATGTTTATATGTAAATATCATCTATCCATCCATTTATACAGACATCATCCCAAAAATCCACATTTAGGCTACACCCTTATTAGGATCAGTCAAAACCACAATGCGTAGGAGAAAATAAAAATAGTATTGTGGATGGCTGCTTTTAAGTCCTTGTGTGTTTCTTTCATTGTGGTGGTGGTGGTGGGAAAGATGAGCAAAGAATACTGGGCATGTATGCCAAGAGTATATAATTCCAGCAGGGTAACCCAAAACATGAAGGTAATCCCAACTACCCAGCTAAAGCAAGGAGGCACCAATATTGGACAGCAGCAATACAGGACAATGCTGGAGGTGGAAGATCACTTTAGTGACAATGTCAAAAGCACAGGAGGAGCAGTGGTGAAACGTTCCTGTATTTTACCAAGAAAACCACATGGAGAGATAATACAAAATGAGTGGTGATACAGTGCCAGATATTGGATCCAGCAGGTTGGACAGCGTTCAACTTGCTAATGAGGAATAGCTGAGGATCTCAGGACGTGGCTAGATTAAAGCCTTTGGGATGTCTAGTTGCTGATGTTGCCATGCAGGAAAAGGACATCCAAACTGCTAACACAGAATTACAGTGGGAACATGGAACATAAGAAGTATGTACATGGGAAAGCTCAACATATTCAAAGATGAACTGAAACAACTACATGTTAACATCTTAGGCATCAGCAAATTCGAATGGGCTGGAATTGGATAATTTCACTGAAAACATTATACTATTTATTACTCAGGACACACAACAGAAAGCAGGAACAGCATTGCTTTCATAGTCAGGAAGAATATAGCAACGTGTGTATTTGAGTACAGTGCAGTTGTAGTGACTCAGTTAGGCTTCACAGACAACCCTATAATATGACAATTATGCATATTTATGCTCCAGTCACTGATGCAGAAAAAGAGAAGGTTGACAAGTTTTATGGTTACATTCAATCTGAAATCCAGGGAATACGCAAGCAAGATGTGCTGCTTATGGTTGGAGACTGGAATGCCAATGTCGGGCATACTAAAGACAAAAAAATATTTGGACTGCATGGCGCAGGAAACAGAAATGAAGCAGGAGAATAGCTTCTCAATCTCTGCCAGTCCAATGACTACTAACACAACCTTCCAACAACCGAAACACCTACACACATGGAAATCAGCGGACGAAATAAACAGAAATCAAACTGACTATATTATTGGCACCAGGAGATGGAAGAGCTCAGTTAGAACAGCAAAGACATGTCAGGGGTTGATTGTGAAACAGATCGTGAACTCTTCATGTACAAGTTCAAAGTCAACTAAACCAGAAGAAAGCTGACCGGTTCCCACAATACGTTCTTGAGGATATACCTATCTTTTCAAAGGAGAAAATCAGGAATTGCTTTGAAGTCCTTATTATATTAATATTAATAATGTTATCAATTATTAATAATTAGTATTAATAATAATAAATTATTATAGATAATTATTAATAAAGTTATTTCAATTTTTATTACAAATAATATATATATATATATAATTATTTGTATAATATAAAATATAATAATAATAAGTTACATTAATATTAATAAGATTAGGGCTTATTAATAAGCCCTAACCTTATTAATAGGGAACCAGAGGAACTGTGGAATGAAATGAAAGAAGTCGCTAAGGATAAATGCGAAGTGAGGAAAACTCTTACAGGAGCCTCTTCTTGAGTTCAGATATCTTTTGGAAGACTTCCCTTGTTTCTCCATGCCCGTTTCTATCTTTAATGTCTTTGCAGATGTTGTAACATTGCTTCTTGTCTTTTCTAATAACTCCCTGAAATTCTCTAATAAGTTCTTCCTGAGATCTTTGTCTTTCTTGGCTTTGATCACGCATGTCTTCTTGGAAATATCCACTATTTCTTCTGAAATCCAGTTTGCTTTTTTTCTGTTTCTTGCTTTTTGCCAAGGAGGGGGCTCCTGGGGTGGGGGGGATAGTGTAAGAGTTGAGTCTGACTCTGAGGCTGAGGAAGGAGAAATTGAGCCCTCAGTGGGCAAAATGGGGAAAACAAAATACCAAGTGACTCAGCAGAGTGGGAAAGCCTTGAGTAGCTGACTGGATGGAATCAGGAGCCAAATTCAAAGCCACCAACCAGTGCAAGAGAAAAGCGAGCTGAAAAGCATGCCAAGCAAAAGGAAGCCCGATTGGCTCCAGATGAGAAATGGAGTGAAGGGAACAGCTTAAAAAGAAGCCAGAGCAAGGACCGGGTTGCTGAAGACAAATGTTCCATTGAGCTAACAACTGCTTTCAGAGAAGAGGAGCTGGAACCGTTTTCAGAGCCTCGCCCTATAGCCACAACGGAACCAGAGTTTCCCCACCCTTCTGCACCTTGCCTTACTGTCCTGCCACCAAGCCAAGCCAAGTCAAGTCCTGACGCCTTGCCTCCAAACCCCATCAAGTCTTGCCTTGCCATCCTAACACGAAACCCAACTGAGTCGAGTCCTGCCACTTTGCCTCGAATCTCCGCCAAGCCCAGCCCTGCTGCCTCGCTACATGGTCCAGTTGAGTCCAGTCTTGTTGCCTTGTCATGGAACCCAGTCAAGCCTAGCTTTGTTAGCTCATTAAGATCCATAGCTAGGATGACCATATGCACCATTTTGAATGGGACAGTCCCATTTTTTTAACGTTTCCTGACCGTCCCATTGTTTTAATGTAAATGACAATTTTGTCCTGTTTTTTTTAAACCATCTATCAGTGCACACATTAGGTGAGCTGAGAGGTGGGCCGAACAACAGGAGGCACGATTGGCTCCCGGACAAAAACGGCAGGAGAATTGCACCAATAAAAGGAAGCCAATGCTGGAACAGGTTGCCAGAGACAACCGTTCCAGCAAGCCCACACTGACGACCCAAGACTGCACCGGAACCTCTCTCAGAGCCCTGCCCTGCTGCCATGACAATGCCCACTCTAGAGCTCTTCCTGACTGCTGAGCTGGAGCCTGATCATGGACCGCAGAACCTTGTTGCACCAGATGCCATCCGCTTACCCTGCCTTGCTGCAGCGCCCAAACTCACCACTGAGCCTTGTCTCACCGCCACGCCCGATCTCGCCTCCTGGCCTTGCCCTGCAGCCATGTGGGATGCTGCTGCTGAGCCAGAGTTTGCTGCTGGGCCTTGTCTCACCACCATGCCCAAACATGCTCCCGGCCTTGCTGCCATGTGAGACTCTGAGTCTGAGCCTTGTCTGGCTGTCATGCCCATGGACTTGTCTTGTTCTGCCTTGCAATCACAGCCTGCCTTCCGCACCTGACTGCCCCTCGCCTTGGGAAACAATGCCACAGGGACTGATATAGAATATTAAGTAAGTTTAACCCTGTCCCATTTTTGCATCCCAATGTCCCATTTTTGTCTCAAGGAAATATGGTCAACCTATCCATAGCCGGGTTTTGCCTTTCAGTCTTGCCGTGTTCTCCAGCCAAGTCGGATTCAGCTACCTGGGCACCAGTTCCTGCCGAATCCTGTCCTGCCTCTCTATCACAACCTTCAGTTGAGTCCTGCCTAGCTGTCTTGCCGCAAATCTCAGTCGAGCCCAGTCCAGTCACATCATCACACTCTCCAGCAGATCCTGGCTTTGCTATCTTGCCAAGCACTCTGCCTTTGCCCAGTTGGGTGTGAATTGAACTGAACTCTTATTTAAGAGATAATTACTAATTGTACATCATTGCATTATAAATAAAAAGAACTCCTTTTTATTGCCTGGTCACCTCATAGTCTAAACAGAACAGCTCCACCCTCAAATTAGTATGCTAAAGATGCCAATGGACAAATAGGAACTGATTCAAAGAAGATCAAACAAAGATGAAAGGAATATACTGAATTTCTATACAGTACAAATTTCAATACACAATAGATCTTTGAACCTATTTCAAAGAACCTTTGCTAAAAGAAGATGAAATTAGATCAGTATTCTGGTCATTATTGTGTCAGGAGGCAACAGGAATTGATGGAATATCTACAGAAATATGGCAAGCAACAGAAGAAAAATCTGTAGACTTTCTAACGAAAGTATGCCAACAAATCTGGAAAACAACATAGCAGCCAACAGATTGGAAGAGGTCAGTCTATATAACAATACCAAAAAAGGTATTATAGACTTAATATCTATAATTTCACATGCTAGGAAACAAATGCTTAGGAACATACAACAGACATTAGAGCCCTTCATGGAAAGGGAGCTGTCAGATGGTCAAGCTGACTTTAGAAAAGGCCAAGGGGCAACAGCTATTATAGATGATGCATGCTGGATAATTTGGAAAGCCAAAGGATATCAAAAAGAAGACAATATGTGATTCATTGATTATACAAAGCTTTGATTGTCTCAACTATGTCAATCGGTGGAATGTGTTTAGGAAAATGGGGATTCCAGAATTTCTCATTGTCTTCATGTGAAACCTGTACATAGGTCAGGAAGTCACATTCTGGATGAAACATGGTGAAACAGACTGTCTCTAGTTCAGCAAAGGAGTGAGAGAAGGCTATATATTCTCCCCTTATATATCTAACCTATATGTTGAATATATATTGAAGGAAGCTGGACTGGAAGAATGTGAGTATGGTTTTAAAATTGGAGCAAAAAACATCAATAACCTTTGCTGCTCTGATAGCTGAAAATACAAATGATCTGCAAGGTCTAGTAATGAAAGACAAGAAGCACAGGAAAACATAAGACTAGGGTTAAATATAAAGAAAACCCAGATAATGACATCAAATATAGTAATCAGCTATAGAATTAACAATGAAGATATTGAAGTGGTGGATAGCTTTTGACCTTTAAGACCAGATTAGTACTTGTTAGAGTAGCAATGAAAACCTGTGAAAAGATATTCAGATGCTGTAATGACTCTATACCTATAAAGATCAGAATCATGGTTTTTTATAGAGTGCTAATTCTGTATGGAAGCCAAAGTTAGACTTTGAAGAAGCAGGATAGAAAGAGTATTGATGCTTTTGAACTTTGGTGTTGGAGAAGACTTGAGAATACCATGGCTAACCACAACACCACCACCCCCAACAAATGGATCATAGAACAATCAGTTCAGTGTTCTCAGTTGAGGCATAAATAATGAGTCTCAAATTATGATATTTTAGGCAAATTATCCATAATGCTTGGAAAGGTAGAAGGAAAGAGAAAGCCAATTAAGTCCATCTTGACCAGCAGCAAGGTAGATGGACTTAATTACAGTGGCAATGGGTACACCACTGAAAGACTTGAGAACAGATGGTCCTGGAGAAAATCTTGTGATGATGATGATGATGATGATGATGATGATGATGGAGGAGGAGGAGGAGGAGGAAGAAGCGACAGCAGCAGTAGCAGCAATAGAAAATCCAAATCAAATTGCTGAAGTGATGCTGAAGCAATATTACACCAGATTGATTGGTGTAATATTGCTCATAATTTAATTGATTTAATTATTTTTTGAGGAAAGTGTTTTTATGATATTCATTTTAATAGCTAAAAATGAAAAGAATATGTGCCACAGCTTTTTTTTTTAAAAAAAGAAAACATATATTATACTATCATTTAAATCTGCTACATGTTTATTGGCTTCCTAGAACATAGTGGCATTTGTAGAATGGGCAGCAGAAGTCACATTACACCACTTTTTGAAAAGCTCCTAATACAGTTTGCCATCTCTGCAATTTTTCAGTATTTGGAGGAGGGCCAGAAGATGGGTATTAATGGTGATGCTTCTTATCTTTGCAACCTCCACTGACATTGAATCAGCAGCTCAGAAGAGAGTTGTTAAGATGTCCCAGGAAGAACGTGACCAGACTGTCATGGTATCAATCTCTCCATTAAGATGTCAATCCTTTAATAGCACTTGGATGTGAATCAGACACTTCCCAGTGACATTGTGACTGCAGAGTGTGAAAGGCATGTCTTATTCCTGAGGGGAGTGTAGGAATTTCAGTTTACAACAAAGGCTGCTGTGAAATGTTGTTGTTCACATTAGGATCTCCTGTTCTTCAGGGAAATCAAAGGAAACCAAGGTCACCAAAAACACCAGCTATCTCAGGTTTCAGTAGATCCCTAACTGTCCAGTGGAACTGTTCATTTAGTCTTAAGCTGTTTGTGCTGAAAGCTAAACAGGAGGCTTCATCTGACATTAAAAAAAATAAAATAAATCCAAAGGTCTTTCTTAAGGTTAACAATAACAAAACTTCGGAGGAGAGAAAAGGGAAAACTGCTTTTTCATTTGCTGGAGGGCAAATGGGATCCTTTCTAAACCTTTGATAACAGGAACAAATTGAGAAATCTGATCAGAGGCTGGAGTTGGGAGCAGGGATATAAAACATCTTTCTGGACAAGGACCACATTTATCTTTTGAATGGCATACTGAGGATACACTACAAAAAGGAGATAAGAACAGAACAAGACTTCAATTTGATTTAATTTTATCATTATTTAGTAAATGTTACATGGGTTAAATCCTGCTGAACTGTATCCCTGCTTTATTTAAAGGCTGTTTCCCTTTTGTCATATTAAAATTATAATTTCATGGCAACCTTTGCAGGGATTCTGGGGATTCATGTGACCAGGGACTCCAGTTGAGTTAAGGCATAATTTGCTCAACAGTGTAGCAATTACAGGTGACCAGGAAAACTCAAGACTCAAATTCCTGATCAAGAATGAAATTTTTCTCCCCCCACTCCATCAAATCAATAGAGCAATTCAAAAAGTTAGGAATAAAATAGTATACACTATATTGTAAATATGTGCATGGAAGATTATTTCTTAACCAGCTCTTGGCCCTGTCCAGCCATGGCAGAATATACAGGAAATGATTAACAGTGACATATTGGGGTCAGGAGCAAAGGGTAAATATAATGTCATGAAAACACAGTAACCCAGAGAAGTTATTTAGACAGCTAACTTAAAGGGAGTTAATTTTAGCCCAAAAGAACTTTAGGGCACTGAGATGTTAACTAGAAAAGCAGGTAGTTGACTTGGGTGCAAGGGTACGCAGGAAAGGAGGCAAGTGGCATCACTGATGTCATCGTATCATTGACATACATGCCTTTGACACAGGTACGTCATGCCACATCTCCCAGGATCCTTTGTCTTTGCCCAGTTATTTCTTTCCTATCTCACCTTTATTCCAAAGCTCTAAGGAGTATTCCTAGTTTTAGGGTCATTTTATTTTCAAAATAACTCTGCAAAATAGATTATGATATTGAAAGAATGATTTGTGAAATCAGAAGGTTCCTTAATATAATTTATATTAAGCCTTCAGCCATCTAAAAAACTAATTTTTACAACACCCTTGATGAGAAGCTCTCCAGGCACTATTTGAGTTCTAACAAAAGAGAGTCAGTCTCAGTGTTCTTGTGACATAATAAAAATACACAAAAAAACCCATGTCTGCATGCTTGATTGTGCACATTTTATGTTAAGGGTGAGGTGAACTGACCACTATATCATGGTCTAGACTTTTTGTGGCTTTAAAACTTACTACAGGCAAAAACACACAAAATGGTGTTTTAATAATACAATATATATAAAAAAATTCTACAGTTTTTTTTTTTTTGAAGGATTCTGGTCCATTTCAGTGGCAAAGCACTGACTTGATTTTTTTTTTCCTTTTCTTTTTGGACATTGATATAATTTTCACATTGGGATGCAAGGTTCTTGCATGTATCTTAGTTACAAGGCAGTGGGGTTGGGGGCTCAGTGTGTGGATATAGGGAAATGCCCTGTCTTTCATTGTAGAAGTCACTCATGCCCTGGTCACCTCCCAGATAGACTACTGCAACACACTCTACATGGGGCTGCCCTTGAAGAGTATTTGGAAGCTTTAGCTGGTACAAAATGCGGGAGCATAGGCAGCTATGTGTGCCTCTAGAATGGCACATGTTATACCTTTACTCCACAAGCAGCATTGGTTGGTAGTGTGCTTCGAGGTACAATTCAAAGTGCTGGCTTTGACCTTTAAAGCACTTCATGGCATGGGGCCAGGTTATTTGAGGGACCGCCTCCATCTGATTATGTTTGCCCATCCCATTCTATCCAACAGAAGAAGTATGCTGCTGGTCCCATCTGCTAAGGAGTTACATTTGGTGGGACCCAGGAAACAGGCCTTTTCTGCTCTGGTACCTGCTCTGTAAAACATCATCCCCCTTGAGGTGAGACTGGCCCCATGCCTGATATCCTTTAGGAAGTTCCTTAAAACATGGTTGTGCTAACAGGCTTGGGAATCTCAAGGATATGGTGAATTAGTGAAATGGCTTTATTGCCCATAACAGTAACTCTCTCTGCTACTCCATTATTGGTAATTTTAATTTGTAATTTAATTGCTGAATTTTTTAATTGTAATTTTTAATGATTGCTTTTTTATTGTATGCTGCCCAGAGTTATGAATCTATGAGATGGGCAGCTCTAAGTTCCTCTGGACTTTCTAGATTTGAAATCATGGGCAGCCAGAGTGGCTGAGGACAAGGGAAAGCAACATCAACAGCAATACCAACCCTCTACTATCTCCATCAATAAGGTGAGCTGAAAAATTTCAAAAGCAATTTCAACAATATCCTGGGGAAGAGGTAATACAACCCAAACTTCTTTTTAAAGGAACTGAAACTCAACATGGGCGATTGGAAGATCTCTAAATACTGCACACTATTTAGTTTTTACCAGCAATGTTTAGCAGCTTTTTCATAAAAGAGGTTACATAGAATTCAGAGGAGCCAAACCTCATTTTAAATAATGCACCTTCTTAAATCTCTGGATTCTGCTCGTTTAATCTGGAGGCAATACATAGGGAAGGTTATTGTGATCTCCATAGAAGAAAGACTGAATGAAGGAAGATAAAGATTGTTCCCCTTTTTGCTTTGAGGCTGAGGGGAAATAAATGTTATGGAAATAGATTGCACTGATGTTAAGGAACTCTAGATAAACACTTCATTTGGAAGACATCTAGGTGGGAAATGAAGCAAAATCAATAGGGAAAGTATTCTGAATAAGTTTTAAGAAAAGTAAAAGCAAAGATGGAAAGCGACAGTGTTTCCTTATTCTTTATTCCTACCTTCTAATGCTTAATGTTTACTGCCCATTAATGACTCCTATAGTTAAATACATTAAAGGAGGAATTTTGAGTGAATGGAAGGAAGATGAAATAAGAAGGGTTGGCACTCAGAAACGTTGAAGTCACAAGCCACTCTTTAAAACAAGTTTTTTTTTTTTTGTTTGGGAGGGTGGGTGGGGCTGCAAGCCAGTATTGACTCCTGGAGACTGCCTGGACAAGTCCCTGTATTTTTCTTGGCAAGATTTCCTAAGTTGCCAAGAAAACTTCCCTCCTAGGGCTGAGAGAGAGTGACTGGCCCAAGGTCACCCAGCTGGCTTTGTGCCTAAGGCGGGACTAGAACTCCCAGTCTCCTGGTTTCTAGCCTGGTGCCTTAACCACTACACCAAACTGGCTCTCAAAACAAGCTATAATGTGTATAATATTTTGATCCCAGTGTGCAAGCTATAATATAATATACAAATTTCATTGAGAAGTATTGAACAGATAGGATTTATTCCTGGAGGGAAGTGTTTTGTAAATCACCTTAAAATAGTAATATTCTTTCAATCTGGCCTCCCTCACAGAGAAAATGAGGTAATTCTGCAACCATATATTTGGGTAAACCCCAGAGAAGATGGATAGGATCCTCATGCTCTTGATAAAATTGTGCACAGTACAGGCTGTAGTTATATATAACTTACATGACAAGATGACAGGGCAATCCTCTTCCCCCAGTGTGTTTCCACATCTGTTGAACAACAGATCAGCAGGAAGAAAATGAGAGTGGATGCTGGTTTTAAGGGGAAAAGAAATCCTAACCAAACAGCTTGCCTATTTTTTTTCATGGAACAGAATTAAAAAAAAAAAAGTTGGGAGGGTCCCTGTTCTGTCCATGGTGTTCCTCGGAGACCCTCCACCCTTTTCTTCTTCTATATAGCTCCAAAGCTATATAGAAAAGGCCTGCACATTTCTCCATGGGCCAGCTGGGGAGACACCAGATGAAATTTTCCCCCGTGATGAGAAATCTGATATTTCCTAAGGCCCTTGGGATGTCTAAAAAATCCATGTGTATAGAATCATAATGACCCAAAGGAACATGGGAGAAATGTGGTAGTATAAATAACTATGGTAGCACATTAATAATGGAAAACTAGACTTGAAATTTACTAATATGTTCAACAGAGAATTATTCACTATATGCTTTGTGTATATTTGTCACACTCCCGAAAAGCTGCCCACATAAGCAAGTGTCTTGAAAGTTTTTCTTATGCTTTCAGAATGCCCTTTTAAGTTTTTCAAATTACTACTTAAAGAAGGGGGAAAGGGGGTGTTAAATGATCCAGAGCTCCTGTTCCACAGCCATTAAATGATGAACAAGTTAAAATACATTTGGTGTGAGCTGCATTAAGAGCTGCAGTCCTTCTAGTCGTTTTTGTATTAATTGCATCATCCTTCATATCACTTTGAAAAATTTCAAATGCAGGCTGAGAGCCTGTCTTTCCAAACAAATGAGACCAAAAAAAAAAAAAAGAATGAAGAAAGGAAATTGCAGTATAATGGAACAAATGGCTTGCAGCCATACCACTATGGGCTGTGTGATCTCATCAGAGCAAATTATGTTAAGCTGCCTTGGATTTGGTTAGCACTAGAACAGGGAATCTCTGAAGGAAGTTATGGGGAAATGTGGTGGTGGCATCTTGGTAGGTGGCAGCTTTTATTTGAGAATCAGGCTTTAATTAAACATTCACATGACTGTTAGAAGGTGCCTGTCCATGGGAGGTTGCAGAGGAGATGTCGCTGTTTCCTGAAGTTAGGCGAAACTGTGCTTTGTGGCACAGCAGAACTCGTGACCTCACTATTCCAGTGGGATTATAAAGCCAATGCTTTTGCTTGTCCTCTCCTCTTCCCATTTCCTGCCTGTGTAAATATAGGAAGACATTAGAAGTAGGAATGTCAAACATGTACAAAGGTCTACTCATAGCTTTGGGGTCTACTGACTCAATAAAACTATTCCTCCTGCTGCTTGACTGAATGTTTCTGAAGAGAGAATCTTTCATTCTGGATTTTCAATGGAGTAGAACAAGAAAGAACATGAGCAGGAGAGTGCCATGTATCTCTCACATTGCCAGTTAAAAGATGTCCCTAGTGCTAGCAATACTAATTTTGCTCTCTGGGACTTGTCCCTAGTAAATACCTATCCTTTATTGCCTGTGAAGAAGTGGCAGCCCATTGATGTTGTCTAGATTATTATTCACATAAGCTCCTTTTCTATCCATAGTTTAACATCTAGTTTGGAAATGGGCCTCTTATCAGAATACAAATGATATAGTTATTATTGTTGTTGTCATTGTTATTGCATATTTCTCCACCAACAATCTTGGAGTCTCTTTTATTCCATGCGACTTGACCCATAGTATGATTGATGAATGGCCATTGTTTATTACAATAAATACATTAAGTCCTTTGGGTGTTATTTCTTTTCCTGTTTTTGCTTATTATGCATCATCCAGAGTCCTAGTGATTGGGGTGGTATACAAAAGTATAAAGCAAGCTATTCCTGAATTCTAGTAAACAAAGGATAGGGACAGCATTGCTATGATGGTGGTTCTGTTACTTATGGAGGAAGATCCTAATGGATCTCTATCTTCTTTGAGAAAGCTGCTTACCATCTGCTACCACATCTCTCTTGTCAAAGGTCATTTCTTGCCATTTTCAGAAGACAGCAATAAGGTAGCAGATAATGTGAGCAGTATCATAAGAATATTTTTATCTGTGAAGTAATGGTGAATATACAACTGCAAAATGCTCACCACTCAATCTACACTGTGCTATCCATGCTCTTTAGATGCTCCTGGCTGGTTTAGCCAATCCTTGTTATATTAACTCTATGGTCCCTAAGGGTAGCATTTTAGGGGCCATTGAAAGCATTGGAATTGCTCTCCACATTGAAGAAAGATCTATGTCAGAATATTGATGTGAGCTCTCCTTGACGTCAAAAACTCTGAAGCTGTGGATGTTGAAGAAGAAGGGAGTATATCTCGATCCCTGACACAGTAATACTGTCAGTATCTTGTCCCAGTGTCTGGATAGGGAGGAACAGGCTGTGGGTGCTACAGCCTCCCAGTCCTGAGAACTCTCCAACTTTGGTGCTGAATGGGGTTGCATTCCCTCATTTGGGAGTGATAAAGGGGTCTCCTTGGACTCTCAGCTCTTGCTCAAGGAGCAGGTGGCAGCTTTGGCCAGGAAAACCTTTGTATAAATCCAACTTGTGTGCCAGTTGTACCTTTCCCTGGGCTGTGAGGCCCTCCTTACAGTCACTCATGTCATGTTTACCTTGGAATTACTATAATGTGCTTTATGTGGGGATGCTATTGAAGACCACAAAGGCCTTTGTTTCTGCCTGTAATGGACAGGGCACAAGGGCCTTAGATGTGATCACTCCTATGTGCCCACTTGCTGAAAACCAAGTGCAGGGTGGAGGCTGTTTTCCAAGGAACTCCTGGAGAATGCAAAATGCAGTGGCATGTGCAATGATGGATAAGCTTTACCAAGCCTATGTAACACTAGCAGGCAGCTCCATCAACAAGTTCCTAATATCTTACCTAATTCTGTTTCCTTCTAGTTTCAGTTCATTAGCTCTGGTCTTGCCTTCTAGGGTCATAGAGAACATGTCAGCCTTTTAGGTATCTGAAGACTGCTAGCATATGTCCCCTCAGTCTTCTCTTCTGAAAGCAAAACATAACCAGCTCCTTTAACTTTTCCAACCCCTTTACCATCTTGATAGCTATCCTCTGAACTTGCTCCAGTTTGTTGATGTCCTTTATAGACTGAGGTGCCCAGAAATGGTCAACAATATTTCAAGCTGGGCCTGGCCAAGGGATAGTACAATGGAACAATTACTTCCTATGATATGGACTTTATACTCCTGTTAATACATTCCAAAATAGCATTTGCCTTTTTAGCAACTGATTCCCACTGTTGGGTCATGTTCAGCTTGTGATCTACAAGGACATCTTTTCACATGTGCTACTGCCAAGCCAGGTCTCCCCAATCCTAGCCTTGTGCTTTACATTTTTTTTCTCCCCAATGCAGGACTTCATATTTCTCCCTAGTTTTTTTTCGTGTAAAGTTTGGTCTACTGCTCAAGCCTGTCTAGATTTTTGTTTTAATCTTCTTTCTCTTCTGAATTGTTAGCCAATCCACCTAGTTTTATGTCACCTACAGGTCTGCTAATCGTCCCCTCAACCCCTTTATCTGTGTCATTAATACAAATGTTGAATAACAGAGGGCTCAGGACAGAGCCTTGTTGCACTCCACCTTAGATTGTCTCCAAACTGATGTGGACTCATTTCTGAATATTCCCCAGGTATGGTCATGAAGCAAATCATCATCCACGAGTTGTTACCTAACTCATATTTTAGTAAAGGTAAAGGTTTCCCTTGACATTAAGTCCAGTCATGTCTGACTCTAGGGGGCGGTGCTCATCTCTGTACCGAAGCTGAAGAGCCGGCGTTTGTCCGTAGACACTTCCGTGGTCATGTGGCCGGCATGACTAAACAGAACGCCGTTACCTGCCCGCCGAAGCGGTACCTATTAATCTACTCACATTTGCATGTTTTCAAACTGCTAGGTTGGCAGGAGCTGGGACGAGCAATGGGAGCTCACCCCGTTACGCGGATTCGAACTGCCAACCTTCCGATCGGCAAGCTCAGCAGCTCAGCGGTTTAACCCACAGCACCACCACGTCCCACTAACCCATATTTTACTATTTTACTGATGGGGGTATCATGAGAAATGTCTGTTCCCTGGGTGGCTGCTACCAGGGCACTGGGTCCCTTCAAGCATCCAAGATAAGAGCTCTTAGGGAGCAGGGATTAAATGGCCTCTGGATAGCTTCCCATATTTGATATAAAATGAGGAAAATGAAAACAAAGTAGAACATACCCATTTGTTTTGGAGAACGACCATCTATAAATTCTGTTGCTAGGTGAACATTATCTCTCTCTCTTTCTCTCTCTCCAATTAAAAGATATATATTTCTTGCTGTCTTACAATTTCAGTGCTGGCATTTATCATTAAAAATAAGACACCATACTTTTTTTTTTAATAACTGGTGGTAAAACTTTATTATTCAAGTTTAGATGTAACAGACATCTTTTGCTGCCTGAAGAATTGTTTGCATAAGAAATACACCAGGAACATGGTTGTGAGTAGAAATGAACATGCATTATGAAGACTGAGGTGGGAGGGAGAATGGGAATAGGGGGAGAGGAAGGGAGGAAAACAAAAATAGGAAACACAAATAAAGCAAAATACTCTTCTATTGTATAGGATAGAACGGTGATGAGCATTCAGTTCAGACCTACATTTTAAGCTATTCTTGGGAATATTTGAAACTTCCATTGTTGAATATTGCTATTACATTGAAGTCAGCAATATTTTGAGATTACTCCAGAAAATGAGAATATACTTAGAAAAGGAGAGAAGCATTCATTGCACAAATCTAATAGGGGCAGAGGATTTTAGGTACCATTAAGAGTAGAATAAGGAGAGTAGGATGGAGCGTTTAAGGAGTATTTATGCCATGGGTACAATCTATTGAAGTTCTGCTTCTCTATTGAAAGGCAGAGCATCATTCTAGTTCAGCTTCCGTTCATTTTAATGAGGCTTGTACAGTTGAATGGTGTACCTTTGTGTATCATTTCAATTAGTGGTATGGCAAAGTGTGTAACTGGGATTTTCTGTCTGAAGTATCTTTCTGGCCCCTGGCATTCCTGGAAAGATGAGATAGCCAGGCTATAACAAAGGGCTGTGGTAGATGAGAACACAATATTTTCTTGAGAATTTTGCGTCTAAGCGTAGACAGGTTTAGTTTGCTTCATGGGCTCACTGCTTCTGATTTTTACGTAATTCATCTCATCAGATAGGCTTTCTCCTCTCTATGATATTTATTATCATAGCTGTACCCTTGAAAGTTTTTATCAAATCATCTTGCATATAGTCCTTTTAGTTTTTAAAAGAAAATTATGGATACAAGGTCCAATATTTTCTATGGTGTATTTAGAGCCCTGCACATCAAAATGGTCTTCTAAGGGTGGGAAAGATTCCTTGAAAGCAATGGAAGCCTTTTCCAACCTTGATCGGGATTTCTGAGAGTTTTAGTTGTAACAGGTCTGGAGGGCACCTGGTTTGTGAAAGATGTTCTAAAGAGCCTACATCCTATAAATCAGAATGGAAACCGCAGTGAGGAAGATGGACTGTGTCTGCTCACTTCATGGAAAAATTGAAAGAATACATCCTTTTCAAACTGGACAAGATATACCACATTGAGAGGAATGAGCAAATATTTTAAATCTTTGGCTTGCCAATAATTAAAACTTGGCATAACCAAGTGTAAGAAATCCATCTAGAACAACCTCTTGGAATTTTTTTTTTAAAGGGCATGGAAATAAGGAGATAATATCTTTTGTTGGCACTGCACTTAGGCCCCACTATATGTGTGTGTATCTACGTGTGCATGCGCGCGTGCACGTGCATGTGTATGAATGAGAATCATAATGGGCTCAGTTGTTCCCTCCAATACCTATCGAGTCCTTGGAGTCCCTTTCACTGAATACTCACAGCTCATAAAACATCTTATTACTCCAAATATTTATTTTTATTTTTGGCTGACAAACTGACAGCTATTATCATTCAACTGTTTAGACGAGAAAATGAAAAAAAGAATTTCCATGTAAATGTGTAACTACTGGGAAAAATAATTCCAGTTTAAACCTTTATTTTCCTTTTTTTTTTAAAAAAAATAGATGTTAAACATACAATATTTGGACAGGGATGGTTGACTGGACTAGCAAGTTGGGGTCATAATTACTAAGCTTAAACTTGCATAATGTAGGACTGAACCCTTTTTATATATATACTGTGTGTGTATGTATGTATGTATGTATGTATTCTATATTCTATACAGCCTCGTGCAGCGCAGAGTGCTAGACAGCAGTATTGCAACCGAAACTCTCCCCACGACCCCAGTTCGATCCCAGCGGAAGCTGGATTCTCAGGTAGCCAGCTCAGGTCGACTCAGCCTTCCATCCTTCCGAGGTCAGTAAAATTAGTACCCAGCTTGCTGGGGAAGGTGACTGGGGAAGGCAACGGCAAGCCACCCCGCTATAGTCTGTTAAGAAAACGTCACGAAAGTGGCACCCCCCCAAAGGGACAGACATGACTCAGTGCTTGCACAGGGGACCTTTCACCTTCACCGTTGTATATTCTATAAATTGTCAAGTGCAGCTGATCACTTCTGGTCTCTGCAACTATAGACCATGCCTACTGGCAACAGAAAACTAAATATGAAACTGTGCAGAAGCTTATTATCATAACTATTGTCCATGGAGCTCAGTTTCATAAAGGATAAAGGAGTGACAATCCAATGCCTATTATTTTGGGTGGCTTATAGATCTTCTAAAGAAAAACAGAAGAATGTTTTAATGTTTTTCCCTGCCATTTTCAACAAATAGTATGCTTCTGTCAGTACATCCATTTTGAACTATTTTTTTTTTCCAGAATGAGAGCCTATTTATGCATAAGTAGACAATTAAGTCCAGAAAGACAGAAATGAGACTTAGCAACTGCTGTGATAGCAATTGTATAAACCTAGATACTTTACTGACTTACAGCAAAGAAGAAGAACATGATGACCATACTACCTTTTTTTTTCCTCTATGGAAAGGGACATTATTTAAGTGTTCCCAAATGAAATACCTGAAATTCATGGAAAATTAATGTAAGCGTATCTGGACTTAAATTCAACAAACACCTTGATTGACAGTGGATTTTGTTGCTGTTGCTGCTACTGCTTTTTTAGCACAATGAAACTTTCAAAATGAAACTCCCATGTGTACTCTGACATTCTGGAAGGGCTGTTGTGGATACTTAAGTGTTATAAACTGAAATGAAGTAGACCAAATTGGGCTGTACCCAGTAACTTTTTTCTCAAAGTGGAATGGATGCTTTTGGAAAAATCTGTTCACCTTCACTCTGTAGGCCTTTCTTCATCCATCTACTCTGTAAGGTTCAGGGACTTCCTAGAGTTTTAATACAGCAAGGAGGATGTAGTGGGAAGAAGAGGAAGGGAAAATCTACTTGCATAACGCATGAGGTCAGGTTGGTGAAAATAAGGAAATAACATGTCAGTGGCATTCTTTTCCTCCAGTACTGCAAAACAAAACTTTTTTTTTTAACAATGGATCTTATCCCCACAGAAATGCACAAAATAAAGTGTTACTGTATAGGAATAGTGTTTGGAATATCTAAGCCCCCATTCCCAATAAATCTATCAGTCTAGACAGACTGGGTCAATCTATTTAATATTTTAATTTAAAAAAAAATGTACAAAGGTTAAGCGTTACAACAGACATATTGTTCCATCTCACAATAACAAATCTATTTCTGTGCAAAACCATCTAGATCTTTTTAGATGGTGGCAGCGTTTCAAACTGCCCTACTCTGAATCCAGCATTAGTGGCCCACTGTTAAGATAAGCAGTATAAAGATCTTATATTCTATTCAGCTCACCAGACTTTTCATTTCAAAACAACTTCTCCTTCAGGAGTAACTTCATTGGTGTAAATTAAGTCCATAGCTGGAAGGAACTGGGGTCTAACAAGGCAAGAGATCATTCTAGGACAACCAAAATGTAAGAATAGGTAAATATTGATAGCCCAGTATGTTATTTAATTAAGTATTTTTAAAAAAAATTCTATCACACATTGAAATGCAACAGCTGGGTTAGAGCATTCCAATTCTGTCAGTGCCTTTGCAATATTTCACTAGGAGCAATACGCGGGCTTTGTTAATTGCTTTTTGAACAAGTAGATAGAATACTAACTGCATGTATTCCTTATATGTCCATGAAGATATTATTGGGAACATTTTAAATGACAATTGAACATCCAATGAAAAGCCTAAATAGTCCTGAAGGTGGCATGCTCAACAGGCCACCATCAGCAATGCTCCCATTGTTGAATAGTCCTGAGTGGGCTGCAGTTATATATTGTCTACTTTCCTAGAATGGAATGCAGATTTTATAGTTTTTTTTAAAAAAAATGCCCTATTATGCACATTTAATTTCCTATTATGGATTTAAGTATATATTTATCTAAGCAGTTGACATTTTTTTTAAATGTCAAATCGTGATTCAGATTAATTTTGGGCATTTTAATTTTTAGCTGACAACCTAATACGACTGCTGTTGTTAATGAAACATCAGCTAATTGGAGAAAAAAAAAAGTGTGTGTATCCTGCCACTGCCACAAGTATTGGAGAAGAAAAATGATACATACTTCAAGGTCCTAAAGCAGATTATTTTCAGAAAGAATGTGGAACGACATTCTTTCCTGGCTGTGAATAGAAGTAACATCAGACTTTTCCTTCAAACGCAACCCACTATCTATGTCTTGTGGCCCTTTAGGTGTCTAATAATCCCAGATAGACACTAAAATTGTATAATGAACTTAGGCTCTGAAAGGTTGTTATACATAATTGACAGGACATACTGGCTTGGTTCCGAGCAATATGTATTTGAAGTAATGGATAAAGGAAAAGATCCTGTGGCCTTGGTATCAAATAACAGACTCACTTTAATTAAGCGGAGAAATTACTTTTATCACAGGTTCCCCATGCAAGCTCTGAGAAACTGCCAAGGTCAGCCAGATCTTTGATGACCAGCAATATGAATGTCACTCAGGCAGGTTGAGATTTCCTGCTGCTTGCTTTCAATATATATTTTAGAGACATAGTGATGAGCAATTGCTAACTTCGTGGGGCTTGCATAACCCCGTGGCAAGCCAAATTACCACACATGTTTTGCAAACTATGGATAGTACCAGTTGGTAAATGGCTATTTGCTTGAATGCACTATTTTTGTTTCCCGAAAAAGTGGTTGAATGTTTCAAAAAAGAGGAAATTAGATGGGATCCTGGCTACTTACCTTGTATATGGCCACACATGGTGCAATCCTATGCAGGAATTTATGTCACTCTGTTCAATGAGGCTTTTATTCCTTGGTATGCATATTTAGAACTACACCCTTAGCTACTGCATTTAGGCGGCTTTACGGGAAGATAAATTAAGATAAAAATTAAACAAGGACCCATTTACTTTCTACAAATTGAGTACCTAGCAAATAAGTGCTGGTTTAATCCCTCTTAAGACTCTAGTGTTGTGATTCCAAACTCAGCATCTTCTCTTACTTCTCTCCGTTTTATCTTGCCACATGAATTTAAATGCTCATTTTCTAGATTAGGGAATGATGGGCCTAAATCATTTTAAGGGTAGCTTTAATTAAGTGAGCATGGGGATTAGTAGCATGGATGTGGGCTCAGAAGAAGGCCCTTCAACATACGTTCCTGTCTTGGAGATCAAGCCTAGAATTCCCTAGGAAAAAATTCAGAAAATAAAGAGAGGGGTGGGAAAGAACAATGGAATATCAGACAGACATTTTAATCTTCATTTGCAGTGACATTTAGGAACCAACTGTACTCCACAACCCTAAGAAACTAAGACCGTGCAATGCAAAAGTAAAGCCCCAGCACGAAAAAACAAAACAAGAAAACATGAAGCAACCGTGTAATATGGTAAAAATGGAGTGCAAGGCTAGTACAGAATGCAATCAAAAACTTGTGTGCCAAGGAGTCAGATGGCACCTCTTGACATAATCTCTGAAATGTTTCAGCTGAAACATAGACAAAGCAATAAAAAGAGGATATATGTTTATCATTTTAAGCATAACAATGTGAGTTAAGAGCTTAAGAATACAAAAAGTACTTGGAATGAATAGTGCTACTCTTTTTTTCCCTCCTAAGTAGGCATAAAAATATTTTCATTTCCTTCTTCGTCTTCGTCGTCGTCTTCTTCTCCCTCAAATATCATTATTATCAACAAAGTCCATTCATTTCATGTTACCGTTTACAATTTTAATGCACACACACACGCGCACAAATCAAAGATACCTACTGCAATAGAAATTTGCTTCATTACCTTGTTTGCTACATTTGCAAATGTAAACAGAGCGAGGCTGAGCCAGCGCTGAATCTTATGCATGATGGAATATCTTTGTTGCATACGTACACTGTAGAAAATAATTATTCAATATGTCAGGCACCATTATTTGAAATGTAATACATTAATATTTACTAGAAAAATAAGTTTTTTTTCCTATTTGTTCTCCCAACTTCTTAAATGAAATAAGTTAATCTGACAGTACATCCAGTAGCTTGTAATATCTCTTGGATATCCCTTTGAGAAAATAAGAACAACAACAACAACAAGACGACTGCCTGGGCCAAGATAATGAAATTGAATTGAAGTCCATCCTTTGTAGATTCTTGCAACATCTGTGAAGGTTTGTCTAACAGCACCTTGAACCAATGACTGAATATTTAGTTATTTAGCCCTATTTCCCTGAGCAGTTATGCTGAGGAGCTTTCCCTTCATGGAACAGTTTTACAAAAGGTTTATTATTATCATCATTATTATCTTCCTCTCAAAAATATTAAAAATAAGATTGGCCATGAAGGCAAACACTACCAAAAGCTGGAGTTAAGTCTGGTGAAGCAATTGACCGCTGCATATAAACAACCTAAGGACTTTGGGGAAAAGTCAGTCCCATGCTCTACCTGAAGCAAAATTGAGAGAACAGTTAGTCAAACATTAATACTATGAATATCAAGTCCATAAAGTAGCTTTCATACAAGAGAGAAGTCAGAAAACAGAGTACTTTTCCTACATTTTGGCCAAAGCATGTTACATCCACAATCTCCTGAGACGTAGTTTGCAGTCCCCGGATCTATTTTTGAGCTGAATTTCAGTGAATCTCTCTTTTTAAGGGCTTTCTCACCACCTTTAAAACTTATGAAGCAGCCTGGAAAGAAGGTCTTCTCTGCATAAGAGATCATATTCTGAGACTCCAGTCATTTTACTTCCATCTTTCCTGAGAATTTGTTATTTACTTGATTTCAGAATGAGAGGGAAGGAACAGCTGTGGCCGAGAACGCTGACAATGAATGTTCCTGGTCTGCAAGCTATTGCATAAGGAGTGTTCCTGCTGCTCTAGACCTCAAAAAGATTGAGGAGCCCTGTTGTAGGGATCCAACAGCAGCTACCCACTGGCTTAGCACAAGAGACAACCGGAAAACAAAATGAAATAAAACAAAACAAAACCAAAGAAAGCCCTATGGCCTCCAGATTGTAGAAATGCTGCTGCTGGAGGGTGTTCTAATAAGGCCAAAGTGAACCCAAATGGAAAAAAAAATACTACTAGAGTTCTGGACATCAGTTTATTTAACAAGTCCATTTCACTATACAATGTGCATATGTGTACTGTACACCTGCTTCAGCATTATACATCTTTGCATTCTAGCCAGCTATGTTTCTTGTACAAGAACAAAAGCATTATTTGCCTGGTTAAGTTTTGCAAAGAGACCTTCCCTGATATAGTGTCTTTTGTATAGATTTTTTTTCTTACTTTCTTTTTTTTTTTTGCAGGACGGGTCCCAAGTGATTGATTCCTTACCCCTCCCCCATTCCAGCTGCCATCCTTTTTTTTTTTAATTATTATTATTGTCTTTCTTAAGAACTTTTTGTTTGCTTGTATGAAGGAAAAGGAGGGAAGAATAAAAGATTGTATACTGGATAAGGCATGCTTGCTATATGAAGTGCTTAAGAAGACATTACAAGCTATTGAATTCCCATCAAGGAAACCTATTTCTGTTTAATTGTGCTAAGTGCTAAGGTTTTTATTTTATTTTATTTATTTTATTTAATTTTACTCTTTCGATTTGCCATTCGTTTCAGCTTGTGCATTGTTCTTATGTAGGCCCCTCTGGATGTGAGTGGTGAAGTCATACTTGTCCGTGCAAAAATATTGGCATATGCTGCATTGAAAAGGTCCGCTGTCACCATGGCAACTCATATGCAAGGCATACATCACTTCATCCAGAAAGACAATGCCACAGTGCACACACTTGGTTGATAGATCATCTTGAGTACTTCGGTCAACTTTCTCGGTTTTAACTACATTCAAGGGACCTTCATTTTTTACATTTGACGGTGTCTTAGCTTTCTCCTTAGAGGCACCGTTTGCAGTTGGCCCAGGTCTGGAATGTTTTATCGCCAAATCTAGAGGAATGTCATTGTCAGATCCAACAGCTGAAAAATGAGGAGGCAGATTAAAGGTGGGATAAGGCACATAGTTTTGGCAAGGATTTGGTAGGCCAGGCACATGACTCAAGTAGTGTGGATTCCCAGGAACGGACAGCTTATATTTACTCCAGAATCTCAGCCAATCAGCTTCACTTTGAAACTCATTGTGTACAAATGGAAGTCCAAAAAGCGGGTACTGGTACTTTTCAATAGGACTTCCAGGTGGTGAATAGTTTAGGTGTTTAGCAGGTCTCATGTATTTCTCTATTGGACTGCCTCTCTCTGAGCTTCCTTTTCCTTCTGATATAGAGGAACTATTGCCTGGGTCTCCAGAACTTTCCTGAGGACTTTTTATCTGAATGTGCAAAGGTTGCATCCTTTTATGAATATCCAGAGATTGGCTGACCAATACTGACTGAGGAGCAGAATGGCTTTTAGTCAATGAACCCTGGGCTTCATATTTACTTAGGCTGGGAAGCTGGATTTCTCTCTGATGACCTTCTGTTAAATGATCCTCTGACCTCCTATCTAATGGGCTGCCGTTGACTTGTTCCTCGCTGTTCCCTCTCTGTTGTTTGTTTAGCTGCTCAGCCTGAAGTGCCTCTGGGTTAAGGCGTTTTCTTGTCCGTCTCCTAATGATCTGCTCACCGTTGTTCTGCTTAATGATGTTTAAAGGCCTGGGAGTCTGCATATAAAACACAATAACATCATAAATAAAAGAGCGATGCTAAGCAAAGCTTTGCAAAACTGATCATGCAAATCCCCGGATATACTTAAGAGTTCAGTTCAGTCCAATCCAATCAAGCCATTCAGGGGAACTGTTTTAAGAAAGGCTTTGCTTGGAAGAAAGATGCAAGGGCAGTGGAGCACAGGAAGCTGACTCCTTAATTTTGAATAATTAAAACATGTCATGTATTGCGTTTTTGAATCACTTTAGTTTGCATCGAAGTGAATGTCATTATCTTCATACCCAACAACCTTGAAAGTGACAAGGTACCATCAATATTGTCCTTGGAAT
Source organism: Candoia aspera (assembly GCF_035149785.1). Taxonomy (NCBI): domain Eukaryota; kingdom Metazoa; phylum Chordata; class Lepidosauria; order Squamata; family Candoiidae; genus Candoia; species Candoia aspera. Next base: position 193,776,729 of record NC_086155.1, read on the forward strand.
GGAAAATTCACAATCACTTTCATATTGATTTCAAGGCTGTTTCATGGAAGTCCTTAAACCATAATTTCACAGATTGGATGTCACATGAAACTGCTTTATGAAACCATCAAAGTTGTGAGGGAGGGAAATGTATGAGAAAGGAGGAAGAAATATGCGTGCAGACATCCACATCACTGTCAAATTGATAAACAATAGATTCCTCAATTAGGTCTGAATTAAATTTCTTTGTCCTTCTTTATATCTCTCCTCTACCATATTTATTTATAACAATTTTCAGGGCATGACATACTTGAAGATCAATATACAAAGGGGCTAAGATTGTGATCAATGAATTATGTAACAACTTGCATAATCAGTAAATAAAACCCACTTTACAGAGCTATTCTTTTATCTCCTGATCTGTCTCCTTCATCCACCTCTGCCTTCATCAATTTAATTTCTAAGATAATTCATTTCTACCCTTAAACACCTATCTCTGCTTGTTAAGCTTTATTCAATTACAACTGTCAATCAGAAAAAAAAATCCTTATGATTTAGATACACAATAAGAAGTGGTCATCTGTGCAGAGACCAACACGGGAATCTTCATTATTGGGATAGATAGTTGTGATGTTATCAGGTTCTTTGGCAACAGCCTATACCAAAATTAATTCTTTCCCAAGCGTGATTCTTAGAGAGTTCTCCATAAGGATTTATTGATAAATGAGATAGGTTTACAAGAATTCCAGCAACTGAACTGTTTTCAATTTAGGACCAATATATCCCTTTGTACATTATGGCAGAAACTTTCTGATTTTTTTTTTTTCTAACAGCCTTCTGATGAACTTCTGAGGAGTAGGTTTTTTTTTTCCACTGAGAAGTTTACAGCTGGCTGTTTACATAACATTCTCTTGAACCTCTTGTCAGTCTAGGAACCAATTCTTACAGATAGGAAGCAGAACCTTGCTGCCCAGGGTGTGACTTTGACTAGTACCTTTTAAATGCATCTGCAAGAGTTCAGTTTGTATAATACTGGGACTGGGACATCTGAGAGAGAAAGGGAGGTGGTTTGTGTAAATGCACAGACAATCACTCAAAGAAGCACAGTCACAATAAGCGTCTGTGCTCTTGTTTTTGTTTATCATTGTCTCTGTGCATCACATTCAGGGGGGAATAGCAAATTTTCCCATTAGAGGAAGGAAGGTGTCATGATTAGCATAACAGCACCTTGAAGGACTATCTGGCTATAGGAAATATCCTGCCTGGCATAGGTACCAAGATAGTATGTTTACAGAAAGTGACAGGTGAACACTCAGGACCTAGTCCTGCAGAAGATACATCTGAAGCTTAGTGAATAAAGTTATTATTTTCTTGCTATTATAAAACTCAGAAAAGACTGGAAGTCCTACAGAGTACTATGGGGAGTAGGGAAGGATAGAAGGTGAAAGATCTGGTTTTGTGACTGGACAGATCTGGTTCTGTGCAAATGAGATTTCTGCAAATTGACACAAAGGACCAGGTCTTCCATAAAGGAGATGATTAGTGGCATGGGACTACTGAGAGTGGGCGACTGTAAGCCAGGCATCTGTAAACAGGAAGACCAAGAACTTCTGAAATCTTAGCTGGCCATGATGCAACCATGCTCTTTGCAAAGTTTCTTGTTTGCCACAATTAAACTGAAGGGGATGACCACTGCATTCAATTGCAGGAAATTCCATGGGATTAGATCACACTGTGAACAGAAGCATATTTTAAATTGATGGATATGAATTCAGAAAGAAAGGTATTCTATACTATGACCATCTGGAAGTTTAACAAATGATGAAGGAGTTGGGGTCCCAAATATCCAAGTTGTAGCAAAAGATGCCAGGGGCTGTCTTTCTCTGGACAAAGATGACCAGCTGGGAGGATTGAAAAACCCAAAAGAATGTACCCAAAGAACTCAGGATGTAGCAGAATGGTTCCTAGAAGGCCAAAATTTGTCAGGGATGCAACTGGAGGAACACTTTTCTTTAGGAAAGTCCTAAGTCTGAAAGAACAATTTTGCTTAGCCTGCTTTGTACATTTCTGGCAATGCTGATAGTTCCATCAAGACAAATAAGGCAAAACCACTGGTAGAAATTCACTATTGCTAGCAGAATGGAGCCTCTAAGCCTGTAGACTCTTAAGTAGGAAAAAAGAGGTATTCACACATTTAAAGCTATCATACATGTGAATCTAATCCTTGCTAAAAAAAAAAAAGTTGTTAATGATCCAAAGTATTGGGAAAAGTTCTTCAGCACTGCTTCTATGACCACTGAAAAGAGACTGAGGCAACTATGCTTAAGTACATGGGCAGTAGAGGTCAGCTTCCTAATAAGGCTAACTATCTCAGTTAAATGTTGATCCAGAGCTCTCTATACATGTAATACACTGAGACCATGATGAAGAAAATATGGCAAGGACAATAGTGTCAAACATCAAGCATGTGAGTTGGACACTGACACATCCATCAACAGAAATGCTCCCAGGAAGGGGACACTTCCATTATTTCCTGGGGTATGGATATCTGTGAGCAACACATTAATGCGAAACGGCTCTCCTATTGGGTGGAAGGAGGGTCAATAATCATCAATTACTAGAACTGTAAATCTTCTAGAAGTGGGATTACAGGAATAATGGAATACTGCACTCAAAGGAATGAGGATCGTTTTCAAACTCAGCAAAATAAGTGGGAGTGAAATGGCAGGGTGGACTGTACCACTTCATATTAGAGTTGTGAAAACCTACAGAGAAGAATAACCTACAAAGAAGAAAATTCAGGCATTTCTCTTCTTTCCTCTTCCCCAATCTCTGGTTCACTAATTTTGGCTGGAAACTAAAAACATAAACAAAAATTAAAACTTGGACAGATTTAATATAGGTATTATGGTTTAAAGTACCCAATCAATACAAAAAGAGTCTGAAAATCCTACCCTTGACTCTCCAGTGACATCATGATATCACCATGCTGCCCCTGGGATCCCCAGCAGCCTCAGCAGCCCGCTCCCCAATAGAAGCATGTTGTGCTAAGAGTGGCTTGGCCAGTGTCAACTGCTACGGAACCCAACACACAGGACAACACGTTGAAAGCCCCCAAGAAGAGGTAAACATATGCTTCTTATGAAAACTATGGTCTGTTTGATTCTTTTTAGGCAAAAAGAGGTGGCAACGTGGTAATATTCATATTACAATCCATGAATATGAATAAAGGATGCTTCCGGCATTGCCAAAGTTTGTTTCTGTTTCTACAGCAGGGATTTCCTGTTCTCATTTTTCCCCGGAACCTCAGCCATGGCTCCGAAATCAGTTCCAAAACCTGCCTACGCACATCGCAGAACAGATTTGGGGGAAACCTGAAGGATGCTCAGAGGGGATGGGGAAATCCATCACATTAGGCAAAAACATGTCAATAGAGATAAAATTGTATCCTTTAATTTGTACCCTTTTTCTGAAAGTGAGCTCTGTCCCTATTTACTGGGACATAAAGTTATTTACTGGATATCAGTTCTTGATATTATTGAGGCAGAATTTTCCTATGTTAAATGGTCTTCAGCAAAACAGCTTCCATATTTAAAATGAAGAAACCTCTAGGTAACTACATTTAGTTACATATTGGTAACGTTCTAGCAAACTTAATGTTTAATTACACCTTTGCCCTTTGCTTGGGTAAAGTTAAATTAAACTCATTAACATTAGTGTACATCAACTGGGAGCTCAGTAACTTGTTTCAACATCATTGCTTAAAATGGTGTTATCTTAGCTCTGTGCTAACAAAAATAAATGTAGTTACAACTTACTACCAATTAACATTGGTATCAAGGATTGGTTCCTTTTTAAACCAGCTCTTTAAAATCCCTAGGTCCCATCCACAGCAAACTGCACTGATGCCAAAATAATGACACATGAATGATGATGTCATCACACAAATACCACATGCTTCATGACATTTGACATAAGTATGTAAATCACAGTGTTTGGGTGATAATGTCATTTGTTTCTCTTGCCTCCCCCAACAGAGGCCCATGCCAAAGAAAATTATTCTAGTAGCTATTAATAATTCTATATTTTTACCATAGCAAAAAACTGCAATCTTAAAAACATTTTTTTTAAAAAAAGTACCCTTCAACTGACAAGTAAAACTTTGTTGCACTATGTCATCCACATTTGCATGGTCTGGCCTAGTTCAAACAAACAAAAAAGCAAATATTTATGCTAAACCAAAACATAAGTGAGCTATGTGCCCTTATCTTTGTTTTATATGGCTCGTTTTTCCTTTCTCCTCACATGCTGAAATCCAACTCATTTGGGGTTAATTAGACATAATTTTCCATTATAGCTAATGTATGACACAATATTATAACTGAAATAAGCCAAGATCTTTTAAAAATATATGAATGGAACCTTTACGAAGTGTGAAAGCTAGTAAAAACCTGAATGTTGATCTATAGATTAGTTTAGGCCAGTGTTTTTCCCCAGCCAGCATCTAAGTCTGTGCATCTTAAAGTTGCCAAGGCTGAGAAACCCTGCTTTAGGCCATGAGTTGGGAACCTCTAGCCTCTTGGCCCACTCCAGCCAATAGCTGAAGATTTCTTCAGACAAGAATCAGATCAGTCCATATCAGAAAAAGAAAACTTCCTGAAACATTCCTATGATACTCCTATAGCATTTTCCTGCATTTCAGATTTTAAGCCATGGCCCTGATCCATTAATATAATGATGTGGATGCCATCAGCAGTAACCAAACTCAGAAAGGCTTATTCAATGCATGGCTACAAAAATAGGTTGAAATAAGCTGAAGATCAGCACGGACTCTCTAAATTTGCAGAGCAGTATCATGAGAATAAACCTAGGGCTAACAGAGAAGGAAATCTTGCAAGGAAGTCTTGGTACTACTATTTAGAATTTCAATCAGAAAGCAGACAGTGACATCCACTGAAAGATATACCCTGTGTTAGCACTATCACACTTTATATAATCCATGATTGTCCTGGAGGTAACTATTTATGTTACCTCCAGGATGCATAAATTGCTTAGGAAAACCATGGGAAAAGGCTGGTCAATGTGGTGTTACTCCTCCTTCTCTTTCAGACCACCCTGGGAGATTGATTGATTAATTACGTACCTTCAAGTCGATGTTACATACATAGATTCTATCCAGGGTGATCTGGGATGACCTTAACAACTTGGGTGACCCTACTGGGAGTGCACAAGCTTGGCATATACTCCCAGCATCCTTCACTCAGCCCTTCAAGGAGCACCCCTCCCGCACTGCCATGATAAGGCCACCTAGTAGGACTTGGGGGTATTTTGGGGGAAGAGGGAGAAAATTATTAGTCCTCAAAACATACACCTTTATTTTTCCTTATATGACTCCTTTTCATTAGAGACATAGGGAGTTGTCTTGCATTAGAGTTAGATAATTCTTTCTTTCAAGCTTAGTATTGTCTACACAACAGGTTGTGTACTTCCAGGTTTTCAAACTGAGCTGGAAACACCAGGAACTGAACCTGTCACATGCTTTACTGCAAAGCACAAGCTGCACTACCAGCTTCTCCTTCCTGATTAAAAGTAAGGAATCTTGAAATGTTCTTTTATGACACAATTCTGTGTACTTGCGTGGAAAAAAAGGAAATAGCTTAATTTTTATTCTTTGTTTTGTATCAAAATAAATGAATGCCTCATTGGGCATCTCCAACATCGACTCCCGTCTATGGTGCATCAGCATTTCCATAATGAATCACATCTGATTCTAGAGTGACCACACTGAAGAAAATGTGCAGTTAGGAAATTAACCACAGCTGCCCAACTTCAGCTGAGTTGCTGAAAACCTTCCCAATATAAAACAAGCAAGTTCTCCCTACCGAGTGAAGCTTCTGGTAGAGACCACACGCATTGCAGACATATCCTCCATTTGCGTTCTTTCGCCAGAGTGAGGTCTTTGTGGTCAGGCAATTGGCACAAAAAACACCCGAGCCTCTACGTCTCTAAAATAGGGGACAGAAAAAAGAAAGAAAGAAAAATGTCAAAGGTTAGTCACATGATCTGTAGATATGACAAATCTACAGGAGAGTTTTGTCTTTAGCTTGGTAGTATAAAATCACACTGCCCATAATGCTGATTTTCATGACAATTTACCCTGCAGTGATGGATGACGTGTGCAAAACACATATGCCTTTTCCTTCCTCCAAAGTTTTAACTTGATGAACTTCTGAATTTGTGCCTTTTAATGACCAGATTCCATGCTCTGAATTTCAAGATTCTTTTGACAGTTGCTCTTAGGTATTTTCCCTAATTTTGAGCTATTTTAAAAGTGTGATCATTAACAACACACCTAAAAAATAAATGAAAATCTTTCCAATTAATTTCAGTTTGCATGTAGCCTTATTTCGGTTCTTATAAAGTCCTTCTACTTCTTTAACAAAATGCAAGTGTTAAATTACAGGCTAACATAATTATAAACATCACATATGCTGCTTTTTATTTCCCAAAGCCCACTGACAGCATGGCTCATATTCAGTACTATAAAGGTGTATATAAAGCTCTACTTTCAAATTGGTGATAAAACCACGTGATGTTGTCTCATCAGGAGATGGTGTAAAGCATACTTTTTGGAATGCAAAATGAACCTAAATGGGGGTGTGATTAATTCCACAGCTTTCTTAATCCTTCATCTTTTTAAGCATTGGATACTGCTGAAGAGAGAGAGATCAGTTAAATTTCTTCCATGGTATAAAGATATTGTTCAACTCTATATTCTAGTCAGAGTTCCACAGAAGTAAAATACAGCAAAATAAAGCATAACAGGCTGACTTTATGGATGTAACTGCTAATAACTATGTCATGGCTATTTCTCCCTTCTTCTTTTTTTAAAAAAGCAAAACTTTTCAACATTTTTTAAAAATACAAACATTTATTAAAAGTTCTTCATTTTGCACAGCTGTGAAGGATGAACCATTTCAGTAAATGCTTAAATTGATTTTGTTCTAAATTAAAAAAATTACTAACCTTGTAAATCAAAATTTCAAGGTTTCTTCAAATTTAAGCAATTCATTTAATTTTACTCCATACTGTAGGGAAGGAATGCTGGTGCCAAGAAAGTACAATGGTTATAATTGTACTCTGATACATTTCAAATGGAAAGCTTTTTGCAGACATAATTTTGGCTTAGAGCATGGAACACTTTCTTGGCATGGAAAGGGCATTTGATTCATCGGGTGTTTCGCAATGTATCACTAAAAAGACCTGGTGATCAGCCAGTTCCCTATAGGGTAATTTTTCCATCCAGATGCAAGCGCTATCAGAGGCCCTCATCAGCTAAACTAATTATGATCTTGCATTTGCTGATGCCTGCTCGCTCTAATGTTTGGCTTCCCCATTAATCCCCAATACGGCAAAAATGTAGGAAACACAGAGAACTGAGGGCTGCTAACCTACACAGCTATAAAATTCTAACACGAGTGCAATATTTTAAGAAGATTGGGGAAATGTTTTCAGTAACGACTGAAGTCAGATCAACAATTGCCCTTTTAAACCACAAATATACTTTCATTAATGTAGCGAGTTGGCTTACTTTAAGTTGAGGTAGTAAAATCAAGATGCCAAAGGAATAATCGGTGCATTCCGTTCCTGTCTGCAAACTCAATACCACTAAATCAGAACTATAATTATATGTCACTCGTTCACCTAAATTTCAGTGCAATGGGACTGATCTGTATAGAACGGCCTTAAGTAGCTTCAGATTTATGTTTAACGTGGCTAGTTTGTTTGTTTGTTCAAATACATAAAATGTATTCCCTCAACCACAATAATATAGAATGCATGCTAATCTAATAGCCTAATGCTGGTCAGTAAGTTTACCTAACAAGTATCCAAAGCCCTTTTGAAAAACTCTGAAGGCTAGTTTATCCACAAAAAAGCTCAGCTGATTGCCAAAATACTTTCCTTGGAGATCAGTAAACGTTTACTTAAATGAGATTACTGTTATGCATGCAATGAGATCTAATAGAAACTCTTTTGCATGCCCATCATTTGAATCTGCTTGGAGAACATCTCTGCTTTGTTCCAAATGTTCTTAGATATAGAATACACATGCAGAGGGACTCTGAACAGGGTGCATTCTACGTGTGAGTTTTTCCACGCTTGACAAGTTTGATGGGTGATGGTTATTTGGCAGAACGTTTTTAGAGACCGATACTTGTTTTTAACAAACAAGTACTAATCTGGAGTTTACAATTTACAGTTTTCCACTATATGCTGTGCAGATATACTATACCCAAAAAAGGGATTGGGCATTAATTATGTAGTTGTGGCCACCAGCTTTGTTTTTTTGAAAACACATCTCTCTCTTCTCATGTATTCCCCCAGTAGCACTGAATGAATGTCTCATTGCAGCCTTTAGTTGAACTTCAGTCTTGATTATAAATAAAGAAGTTTTAGATATATGCATTTATGCAATTTTTTTAAAGATATGAAATATGAAGAAAGAATTACAGCCAGAAGAGGTACATTTATTTTGTAAAATAAGCATAGGGCTAGGCTAGATAGGCAGGGATCTAGCTTGCCATGTTAACAGGGATGGATGGATAAATACCAGATAAATCACTTTGGAAATGATAGTTGAAATGTTAAATTCAGCTTTTTTGTAGAACTCACAACTGCTATAACCTATATCCCAATCATGACAATGTAAACTTACTCCTGTAACTGGAAGTAATCTTACATGATTATTTGAAAGATTATGTTAAAAAAAAAAAAGTCAGACATGGAAATTATTATGAATTTTTTGTCTGTGACAAGAATGGAAATAATCTCCAAATGGGGGGAAAATCTGCCCATACATTTCTTCTTTCTACACAGAAGATGGATTGTTGTGGAACTCATTACGTTAACCAGTTATGAATACAGAAAGGATGTAATATTAATAAAGGATAAGTGGATGCTATTTATTAATTTTTGGAATTACTTGTTGGAAAGCAAAATTAATCAAGAAGCATATTGTTTGTTTGGGAACATTGTTTTTAAGCTGTTTTGTTATATGTCAAATAGCTACAGTATTTTATATTAACTTATACGTTTTATATATTTTAATATACACTTTAAAATAATTAATATTTTATCTAAGTATACAATATACTTAATATTTAATATATATAAATATAATTTATATAAATATTTAATATTCAATAAAATATACTTAATATTGTATATACATATAAATATTTTTAATATACTTAATATACACTTTAAAATATACTTATAATATATACTTTAAACACTGGCCAAGCTGAATAATAATATTCTAACTTTGGAGGGTTACACGTTACAAGAACTCACTTGTGGCATTGTGAAAGTACAAATATATGTAACCTATAATGTGGTCTTCCTTAAATGGATGTTTTTTAGATATGCTTAACATCAATTCCCAGAATTTCCAGCCAGCATCATCAAATTGCTGGTTGGGAATTCTAGAAATTTAAGTGGAATACATCTGGAGGGCACTTGGTAAAAGAGGGCAGTTACACTTGCCTTGGTTATATCATACATTAAGTGGCTTTTGCTCCAAATACTCTTTAATGCTCAAAATATTAATTGAAATCCTTTGCATCAGCTGTCAGCATTCACTTAGCCAAGGCCAACTCCTTGTAAGTGGATACCAAAAACTCTTTAATGTAAAAAACAAACGAACAAACCCAAAACCAAAAAACTTATTCTTGCTGAAATTATTGTTGATTCCTACGAAAGGATGTGAAATATGCTGTTAACTACAGTTTACTTGTCTATGTACAATTTCTTTAATGTTGAGCTCTTTTGCTCAGGGTAGCCCTATTCCATGTCCTACATTAGAGAGGACATCTGTTTGAAAAATCGCCAAAGGGAAGTCCTCTATGGAAGACAGTCCAATCCAATCCAGTTTTGGAAACAAATAAACAGAAACCTATATTAAAGAAGGGGAGAGTAGGGATTTTGACTCTGGAGACTGCTCAGCTGTCATCCAATTGTACATTCTCACCACTCTTATGATTTCCATAGCTGAAGCTGAAGCTATAAATCAGCACCAGAAAGCATCATATAAACAGAGGGCCCTCCCATGGGCAACACAATAAAATGTATGTGCATGGCACACATCACAGGCTAGCTTCAGATTTTAGGGCACTTGGACATGAGTGTGCCACCTTGTCCTCATTGGTTACTGCTGTTGCCTGCTTGCCTGATTTTACCCTTTTAGCTCAAAGCATATATAAGAAGAATATGCTGCGTTTGTTGCTCCCATTCCTACACAGTCCCTTAAAGACAGCAACAGGAAGAAGGCTATGTAGCTTAGCAGCAGGCTTCATGATGGAGTTGATTCTTTGGGCGTGTACCTGATAAAGCTGATTCTGGATGCATTAACATCATGAGTTGAGAGAGAACTTGTAGAATGTGGATTTTTTTCTTTTCTTTTCTCTCTGAATATTCACTGAGAAGAGTATTAACTCAAGCCAAGAGTGTTCTTCTAACGCGATTACTAGCTCTCCTTGAAAGTTATTCCACTTTCAAACACAAATTTCAGAAAAGACAATCTCTCCCTTTGGAAGCTCACATATAGTGTAGGGATTAATTTTGCAAGCACACAGCATGGTGACAACATGACAAAGGGCTCCTTATGAGCTTGAAGAGTGCAGTTCAAAGTCACTCCTAGCCATTATCAACAAACTGCAAATCTATTGAACTGGATCCTGTGGTATATCATGGGAAGCCTGTGTGCAGTTTCATTCAATCATATTTTATCTGAGCCATAACAGAATCTCCAACAACAATTGTTAACACCATGGAAGCAAGGACTCATTGAGCACAAATGACAGGAATTTGATTTTCTTCATTGCCACTTGTTACTAATTGGAGTTATCCATGCAAATTTCCTGTACATGCTTGGGAAAATAAGCCCAAAGGATCAATAACTGAAACTATAATTCTGCTAAGTCAATCTTTAATTATGTAAATCCTTATAATGAGTACATTATAATAACACAGCATGAAGGGACAATGACAGTTAAGGGTCTCTCAGTATTTCCATTTTAGTTCCTAGGTTGGGTGTTTAATATATTAGTCATTTCAAATCACACTGGGCTGAAAAATGGCATACAAATTGGTTAGCACAGATGTTAAGAGTTTTTTTAAAATAAAATTTTATTTAAATCAGTTCAGCTGTTTATAATTTGAAAGAAGGCCAAATATGATTTTAAAAAAAACAAACAAAAACTTCCCAGGTTTGTGAATAATTCTTGCCTTTCAAAAGTTGAACCACAGCAGCTTAGTTTCCAGGGAAATACCAAAAGAACCCAACAGAAAGTTTCCTGCTCCATTAATTTTAAGGGAAAAGAAGCTTAGCGAAAATAAGGGGGAAAAAGCATTTAACCCAAACCATGCCTCCCCAAAGGTAGGTTAAAAAACAAAAACAAAAAAACTAAGAAACACACCAGAGCCATGAGAATACATAGCTGTTTTAACCTGTGGTATTGTTTGCTAATATTTTTTTTAAAAAATGTCTTTTGTTTCATTGGCTCTGTGACTCTGTGATCAATCCCAGGAAAACAACCAAAGAATGTTAGTAGGTAGTGAAAGGGAGAAAAAGTTGAAAGGCGATGTTCATTTTCACCTTTCACCTACACCTATGATATATTCAACCAATATATGCATGAGAAGTAGTGCAGGTCAACTTTCTACTAAAAAGATTGCAGGGAGATAATTCACATATTTCTTGGCTTTTATTCTGTGGATATTTGAAATTCAGGATGGCGCTTGAGCCCCTTCACATATGACAGGAAAGGCATACAAGTTGAATATATTATTGTTGTTGTTTTTGTTGTAGAAAATCGTTGTAATATGGAGTTATACTTCAGGATGCATCCTTAGGAACTAGAATTTGGCCAGCCCTGTCCCTAGGTGCCTGTGATGCCAGGCTCACTAGCAAAGACCTTGACTAAATTTCTCAGATACTTGATTCAGCATGGCTTGAATACAGATAGTCCTCGCTTACCAACTGCCTTGTTTAGCAACTGTTCAAAGTTATGACAGCTGGAAAAAAACAGCTTTGTGATCAATCCTCTCATTTACGACCATCACAGCATCCTGCGGTCACATGATCACCATTTGTGAGCTTCACAACCAGCTTCCGACAAGGAGAATTAATGGAGAATGCGGAAGTGAAATTGCAAGTTGTGGTCATGTGATGTCTTGCTTGATGGCCATGGTGATTTGCTTAACGATGGAAGCAGCAGTGATGTCGTAAGTCCGGCACACCCACATGACTAAGTCATACTTAGCAACAGAGTTGCTGGTCCCAACTGTAGCCGGTAAGCGAGGACTACGTATAAGCTCTAGCTTCATAGGCACACTGACACATGATGGCATGGCAGGCCTAAATAAGAATCTTTATTTTGAAGTAGGAAGAAGCTACTAAAATAGTTAGTTTCCCTGTCAATATGGAGGTGCACTTCCCTCATTATACACACTGTAGTTTAATTTGGGCATTTCTTTCTCCTATTTTCCTATTATTTAACAGACTTTTTATCCTGAAGCTAGGCAACTGTTGGTTATTGACATGACTGAGACATCTCAGTCTTGAGAGACCTTGACTTTCAGCTTCACTCACAAACATGCATTAGGAAGACATTCAATGAAGAACCCCTTGCTTTCTATAAACTAGATCTATGCAAAGCAAAATTAGCATGAACAAAGCACCTCACTCTGAAATATTAAAACCTTCTTCTGGGACTGCAAGGAAAGTGGCTGTGCCTGTACACATGTCTGATGTTGCTTCACCTATGCTGAAGTTTAGACTGTAAAGCAGAACCCCTTGTATAATGCAAAAAACTGTGATGCTATACGAATAACATAATGCTAATTAGTAGTGTTGTGCAAAATTAATTTGAAATGTCCTGTCAAGTCTGAAACAGTTGTTTTCCATTAAAATGAACCGTTTCAACCATTTTGGAAGCATCTCAAATTCAAAACAGAGCTGTTTAAAGCTCAAACAATTGAAACAGTTGTCTGAAACTATTGTTTTAAGCTCAATAGGGGATATTTTGAATTCAAGAGGTTCAGATTCAAACAGTTTTATACAACCTTGTAAGAAATAAAAAGGAACACTAATGTTCTCCCTAGTGATCAGTTTTACCGGCACTAAGAAGAAGAAATGGCTGGTATTTTTGAAAACTTTTCTCAATATTAAAAGGTATCTATTTGTTTCAGCTGTCTGTGAAATGAAAGCAAGTGTTGTGTTTTTGAGTATTTGCACTATTGTGAATATGGGGTTTTCCCTCAGCTTCCTAAGATTAGTAAGCACATAATTGGTGCAGAAAACACTGTCCTCACTTTGAAATAACTTTGCTTACCATCCATGCCATAACTAAATAGCTAAGCCAAATTGCTAATGAAGCATGCTAATATCATTAGAAGGAATACTTAACTGAACAAAAATTTCCGCTGAAAAAGGAAAAAAAAGTATTCAAAGGAACACAAGAAAGTTACACATTTTCAGAGGTACATAATATTAAAGGCTGTAATATCCACCAAAATTAAAGGAAACTTATTCTTCTTAATGCAGTTTACCTCACAGGATAATACAGAACATAAATAAAACATATTCCCTCTTGAGTAGTAACCATGGTATAGGATCTGTATGAAATAAGGATGCAGAAAATGTAATTATTTTAGATTTTAATGTAATCTTTTAAATTCATATATCACAAATCTATCTATGAGGTTTAATAGTGTTGTATATTGATAATCACAAACATCCCATGTATACTGTAGGGAAAAATGCATATAAAATGCACTATTATGGAAAGCTAATTGAAAAAAAAGTGTTATTAAAATGGACATAGAAATGAAAAGGAGAATGCACAAAAATGTGTGCAAAATTTCCCACAGTCTTAAAAAAAAATAAAGCAGAAACACAGACTTAAGGCTGGAAGACTGAGCAAAACTGGTTGGTTTCTGATAGCAGGATTCCAGTTTTAAAAAACCAAAAAAGAAGGTAGATCTCTTAATGATGGTGATGATATCTGGCTTGAAGTAGCACAATAATACTGACCAGATGGGAAAGCAGGAGATAGGATTCCACAGATAAATGGAATATCTGTTAGCTCTTTCTGGATTTAAGAATGACACAGGGAAGAATATGGAATGACATCAGATTTGAGAATTTCCTCCCTCCCCAAACCTTTCTTTCAGGGATTTCCTTAAACTGAATCCTTGACATTATCTCCTCATTTCTTTGCTTTTTAAGCCAGCATTAATCAAGTCAAGTGACATTCTACCATTCCCTTACATCTCCCAAAGTTTACTGTGACAGTGTTTGTTCACAATGGGTTGATTTCAAAGGAATGAAAGCTGAATGCAATAGCTATTAGGAATTACAAGGAAAATACTAATAGTTCATTTCCTATGAGGATGAAAGACTAAAGTCTTGTTTTTTCACACAACTTTAGACTGGACAGACTCACACCGATAAATCTGCATGAACTGAGTAAGTGCCATGCAGCCCAGTGCTACATATTTCCTCAGAAGCAGGCAAATCTTATTCTTTTCAATGGGGCTTAGTCCCAGATACCTTTCCATGGGCTGCCAGAGGTTTTTGTGTTATTTTATTGTAACAACAAATTGAGAAAAAATCTGGCAAAGTTGTAAATAGGATACTGGGTTTCAAACAACTGATTTAGCAAGTTTACTAGAAAAATTAACATTTTCACCATTATCAAACATTTTCACCATTACCTTTACATTTATTAGCAGTTGACAAAGTTGACAGACTTTTCAGAAATGGATTAATAATGTAATGCAGTATAATATAATGTAACATACGTTGTTTAGAAACCTCATTCAGATTACCTCATTCACACAGGTAAGATAAAGTACAAAGTCTTTTACAATCAACTATTGTTATGTATTACACCTAGCAAACAATTCCCCTAGCTCTAGTTATTAGAACAATAACAACAAAAAAAGTATCTTTGGATTTATAAGAAGGGAATATATACAGATACATTTGCTCCAGATCCTGGAAATAATTAAATGATTAAGTACAAATAAGAGACATTTACGACATTAGTCAGAGTTGACCTTAACACAGGTCAACAGACAATATAGGCAATTCTTAATGTCATATTGATGCTGCAAAAAAAAATGTGTAGACTACTGCTAGTCAAGGTTTCGGCAATTTGGATATGTCATTTTCTCTCCACAAAAGACCTGAAACCATTCAACCAATTCTCAGACAGAACGAGGCTGTTCAGTGGGTTATCTTTGCTTAAATTTTGTCTCGATACATACAATGTGTGCTGTGTGTGCATGTCTGTAGAAAGTAATCCATCCATCTGTTCAGTTTCTGTGTCTACCACTTCATGCCACTTAGAGATGGATGGTGTTCCAGGAAAGGATGCAGTCGCTTTAAGGAGTTGCAAACAGATGCTACATTTCTACCTCCTATGCTCCAAAGCACCATTTTGCCTTCAAATCTAAACCACTGCACAGCTGTAGTGCTGCACAACCTTGAGGTTATATAAGTCCCACACTCAGAAAATTATTTATTTTATTAATCACATTTGTGGGCTGCCTACTCAGAACGACTCTGGGCAGCATACAGTTCAAAAACTTAAAAGATCAGTACAATAATCAAAAGAGGAAAAGGAAATGATGGCCAAACAGTCAGACAACATACACAATAACATTAAAACCAACCCACCATGGACCCACACCATATTTTAGCCCAGCATCTGGGGAAAGTGCCAGGTCTTTAAGGTTCCTCTGAAAGACATCAGTGTCGGGCTGTTCAGATGTCTCGGATGCTCTTCCAGAGGAAAGATGCGATGACAGAGAAGGCATGCCTCCTGGGACCCATCAGAGAACATTACCTAATAGAAGGGATCTGAAGCATGCCCACTGTGTCAGATACCACAGGAGAAAGGGGATCCCTTAAGTAACAAGCCCTATGTCATGAAGCTTGTTATTTAGATTAATGGTACTACAGTATGTGTCATGGCATGCATGCATGCATACACACACACACACATACATATATTACATTTAGAAATAAAATAAGTAAGAATTATATCATACTGAGAACCAGTTTGGTGTAGTGGTTAAGGCCTCAGGCTAGAAGAGGAAAGACTGAGAGTTCTAGTCCCACCTTAGGTATGAAGCCAGCTGGGTGACCTTGGGCCACTCTCTCTCTCTCAGCCCTAGGAAGGAGGCCATGGCAAACCACTTCCGAAAAACCTTGCCAAGAAAACTGCAGGGACTTGTCCAGGCAGTGTCCAAGAATTGGACACGACTGAACGGATGAAAAAAAAAAATCATACTAACAGAAATTCTCTAAAATTCTCTTAGCATGAGAATTACTAAGATGTTCCTGTTTTTTTACAGATGAGAATCCACATTTTTTTCACTGATGAAAGATTGAAGGCTTTTGCATTAAAGTACCAAAATTTTAAGAGGTACAGTGCCACTAACTCTTTGTGATGTAAAGATGAGCTCCTATCATCACTAATCTTTGCTTTTGCAATAAAGTATTTCAAAGTCTAGGAACAGTTTTCTTTTTCTTCTGTGTAATAGCTGAGAAATATGAGATACATCTGCAGCTGGGCAAAGCCTAGTCTGAAGGGAGGGGATGCAGGCACCTTGAGGAAGCTGACATGTCTGGTTATGGTTACGGTCCAAATGAAAACAGCCTGTCAATTTATGGAAGCTACCTTCCACTCCACCAAGAGAAAGGTGGAACGTAACTGTAATGAATAGATACTATTGTCAATAATATCATCTAGCCTTTCTTCCTACTGCAACCAACCCAGCCCAAACCACCTTTCTTTTCTTTAAGATGTTTTCTGGAGACTGTGGTTCTTCTCTCACAAAATAAGGCAGGTTGGAACCTAGGACCATTGATGGGACTGAGGCCACTTCTCTGCTCTGCTTGGCTTTATCTTTTAAAATATACTTTTAAGAAATGCTAAAAAATAAAATAGCCTTTGGGAGCATCTTTGTTTTCATCTTTATTTACAAGAAGACCTATGGGTTCAGTATAGGCCCCAGAGAATTTCTCAGAAAATAAAAATGAATGACAGCTACTGAGTTCTTCATTTGGAAAGATCCCACTTACTCAGGGGGAAAAAAAAAAGACAAACTTAAGCTTGCAGAGGTAATCTGGATGGCTTGAAGGAACATGTTGAACATCCTCACCAGGTTTTGGGACTTGACTATGCAGTCCACTTATGGGTGCTATTTAATGAGAACACTGATGGTATGTTCTAAATATTTCAAATATGTCCAGAAAGATTTCCTATATCTGACTATTGCTTCAGGTGAAAAATTCAACCTACAACCGTAAGAAACTGGTTGTATAATAATGATAAAAATGGTGATAATGAGTATTCTTAAGGGCCAGATTTGATGGTGAAAGGTGAAGGGTCCCCTGTGCAAGTACCGAGTCATGTCGGACCCTTTGGGGGGATGCTGCTTTCATGACGTTTTCTTGGCAGACTATAAAGCGGGGTGGGTTGCCATTGCCTTTGATAAAGTGTTGTCATAGGCTCTTTACATTTATTAACCTCAGCAGCTGACAATTCATTTCTGGAAAATTATCATACACTATAAAATGTCACAGTAATCTATTGTCTGTAATTTTATTATACTGCAGTTTATATTAGTTTCATGTTTTTTACCTATGCTACCTGCGGATGGCAGATGATGTACACATATTTCTAGCAATTGTACAATAATATGTGAAGTTTACACTACAATCCCCTGTGAACACCTAAGTCCAACATCCTGATCCTGATCCAGAACGAGCATTTTGAAGTGTTGTTATAGCAAAAAATTAAAATGTTTGTGGCAACATCTTCAATAAGCAGGAAAATACTACCACTGGAGAAATGGCAATGTTGGTAAAAATCTGCCTGCATGTTGGGATTATTAGCATTATTGGTTCTATTGGTCATTTGAATATTTGAGTTCTTTTTTAACAATATACCAAATTCTAATATAAGATTACCAGGTCTTCCATGGTTTCCAAACATACAATCATTCTTAAGAACAATTCCTGTGGCCTTAAAAAAGTTTGGGACATCAACAAGTAATCCATGAAATTACAGACTTTTTTTATGTATTGTCCCAGAATAATTGCAACAGCCCTAACATTTCCATGTTGCATTATTTATTTTCTGTTACTTCTTTAGTCAGGGACTGAAAAAGAAATAAACGCTGGGCACCAAGCTGCTGCAAAACTCTGAAGGGGTGAAAACGCTCAATTGATAATGACAGGAACTGGCAATATTATACAAAATTGTTAACATTTCACAAACCCTATTTTTCCCCTTTTATTTAGGCCAAAAAGGAGGGGGAAAAAAACTGAACTTGAGTTTTTTCCAGTTTGGACTCATCCAATTTTGGGCCACACTGAATTTTAAATAAACTATTATTTAATCAAATGCAGGCAACATTAGTTTCACTCCTGCTGACAACTTCAATTAGAATATTTTTACTTTGGACTCTAAAAAAAAAAGGCTCATGATCTTTATATTGCTGTAGCTTCTGCAGAACATCTGGTTACAATTTTATATATTCAGCCATCAAACTCCTATCTCCGTGAAACAGTTTATTCAAGATTTGTTTTAATTATCCAATACTGCAAGCTGCATCTGGCTTTTTACAAGAAAGTGAGGAGGATATTTCAATTGAGGCAAGCATTACTTTTACTGGATCAACAGGGTTGATTGTTGGTACATAAAGAAAAGCTGCTGGGACAAATGGAATCATAAAAAAGAAATGCTTCTTCACCATGCTCAGGAAAGTACTATTTTGTATGGATTTTAATCTTTTAATTAAGCTCTGTTAGTCGTCATCCTACAATTTTCTCTTTTTGGCTGGCCCAATTAATAAGTTCATTTGTTAATATTCTCACAGTTTCAGCATAAACTACAGTTCTAATGATATGGAAGTAAGATCCGCTGACTTAATAGGGCTTTAACGTCTAAATTTTAGGCTGACAGTCTATCCTAACCCTCACAATTACGTTTTAAGCAAATTCTGACTTAGGAACTGAAACTGCATTTTCTTGTAGTGTTGTAATGGCTCCATGTACTGTGTAGCAGAAGGCTGTTTTTGATGAATGGAATACCCAAAATAGATTGGTCTGATTCTTGTAAATATTGATACAGATGGTTTAATGAACGGTAGAGACTGAGGAGTCAATATTTGTTCCTGTTTTTTGAATGGTCTAATTAACCAACTGAAGATACAGGAGAATGCAGTGTAATGTATATTAGGGATTCCTTCTAGGTAAATGAGGGGAGCATTCTCTTCTTTCATCAGAATGATTATTCAAGAAAAAATTACATTTCTAGCATAAAATTGGAACTCACATTCTTAAAACTTTGTTGTGGGGATTTTGGTGGGGAAGAATGGGATTTTGAAATTTGGATCCAAATCTTCACCTATCATTTATTTTTATTTATTTATTTTTTTCCCTATTACTGAAATTTGAAATAAACCATGCTGGCTAGTAATTCTACAGATAGCAGTGCCAACAATATTGGGAGATGCTAGGTTCGGGAAGGCTGGTCTAAAGTGATCTCAGATTGTAATTGTTCCTTTTACTCCAGACTAAGGCTGAAAACTCATAACTGAAGTCTTTCCTAAACAGAAAAAAATAATAATTATGTGTATGTATGTGTATCCATTCTAAATAAATATGCAGGTTGGCCTACTGAACATGTAGGCCAAATGAACAATGATTCATTTATATATAGCCCCCTTCATGGGGCTACCCTTGAAGAGTATCCGGAACCTACAGCTGGTGCAAAATGCAGCTGCGCGGGCGATCTTGGGTTTCCCAAGATCAGCAGACATCACTCCTTTGCTCCGTGAGCTGCATTGGTTGCCAGTATGCTTCCGGGTCCAATTCAAGGTGTTGGTTATCACCTTTAAAGCCCTACATGGCACAGGTCCAGGTTACCTAAGGGACCGTGTCCTCCCCATCACATCAGCCCGTCCCACCTGGTCGTGCAGAGACGGCATGCTACAGACCCCATCTGCAAGAGAATTCCATCTGGCGGGGTTCAGGAGGCGGGCCTTCTCTGCAATAGCACCTGCCCTTTGGAATATCCTTCCCCCGGAGGTGAGATTGGCTCCCTCTCTCCTGGTCTTTAGGAAACAGCTAAAGACCTGGTTCTGTAATTATGTCTGGGGTGGGAGGGAGAGTAGCCATTCCTGGGGATGGTTAGTTTCTTAGCAGGACCCAGCTCTCCCTGCAAATCGTAAAGAACTTTCAGCCATCGTGGTTTTTATTATATTTATTGTATTATGTATTATAGTGTTTTATAGTTTTATAGTTTTATTTATGTTTTATTGTAAACCCTCCAGAGTCCCTTTTGGGAGATGGGCGGCGATAAATTTGATAAATAAATAAATAAACATACATATATACGTGCGCACACACACACACACTTTTCTCAATGAACAATCCTAGTTATACAGTTTACAAATGTGAAGGTGAACAAACGTGTATCAACCTGGTATATTTAATAGAACTATCAGTCAAGCTCTTTTGTTGACTATCTATAGCATCTTAGAGACAACTACAATTTTGGCAGAGCTAGCATTTCTGTAGCATGATTCCTCACTATTGTGACAAAAATATAATTTCTGTAGTGGAACGGCTACAGAGTATCTACGGGTACGAACGCTCCTTATTCTTCTACAAGTGTCCATTGCGTAAAGTAATATGGAAACTTACAGCTATTTTCCTAATGAGGTAACTTATTTTGGAATCCATTAAATGAAAATTCTGGGGGGGAAAACTGTTACTGTAAAGTCTGCTCTTACTATTTTTGTTTTCCAAGCAGCTAGCATTTATCATTCTAAGTCAGATGTTTCAAAACCTTTAGCCCCACCCCACCCCCGCTTTTATTTTTCCCTAAAGGGTCAGCTTGCTGTACAGAGAATTAGTGAAAAGATACAGTATAGCTTCAAAAACTATATGATGAATCCCTAACCTATCTGGGCGGGTGAGCACATTTGGATATTTGAAAAAAAATGCCATGGACATCACCACTAAAGGGCTGCACTGGTGGGCACCCACTTCATCCAACTCAAACCAGTGAGAAATACAAACAGAGACATTCATGAAAACCTGACTTCCAGAATTGAAAATCATTCCAAGCCAATGGTTTCCTATTGAGAAAAAGTGATCCAAGGCTTGACCCACTCCTTAAATTTATTAAGGCTCTTCTATGCAGTCTGATCCTTTTAGCTACTGTTACTGCATTACTGTTGCCAACTCAACAGATTGCCTAAGTTTGGTGGGATAAAGAACGAAAGAGCAGTTGAACAGAAATGAGGAAGGACAAATAATTGTATTTCCATAAAATTAGTGAACTAATGTATCAGTTAATATATTGATCAATATATTCAATACTAGTCCAGTATACATTGGCCATTAATTATATATTCATGGTATCTAAGAGTACTTGGAAAAAATAATTATTATAGGTGCTTTATTAGGTTAACAATGATATATTTGGGCTAACATTCTGTTTTGTATATTATTTATTTATTATCCAATAAATTAATATATTTAGTATATTTTAATTATCTTGATTATATAGTTTTGTATAGACCTGATAGTTTTCAATGAAATTATATCACATTATTCATTCTCCCATGACTTATTATTAATGTTGTCATACTGCTTACTAATTATCTCCAGATGTATTACAGAATAATATATTATTGTAAGAAATTCAAGACTTCCTTTTTTGTAAGATTTTTTTTACAGTTACAAAAGAAACTTTGCCTTTCCTATCCATAAGAAATCAAACATAATTTTTGGTCATTCCTTCATATCAAGTACTGGAACTCCAGTTACTCAATTTCTCATAAAGATAATGCAATCTAGGTAAGATATATTTTTTTTTAAAACTACCAATCTTCCAAGCCATGACACTGGTAAAGGTACCCAGTTTTAAAGGATTCCTAATTCATCAACGAACAAAGAATAATTCACAAATCTTCCCAATGTCTTATATTAAAACAATCTAAAACTAATTTTAGCCCATTTTATATTTAATTGCTGTTGCATTTGATGATTTTGATTAAGAATCTAAATTAATAGTCATAAATGCCAAAATACTAACATTTAATTTCATGCCAAAAAGTTATGCTAACAGAAAAACCCTACTGTTCAGTGAAAAAAGCTGTGATATTGTAGGATTGGAAAAATATGGAGTCCAGGTGGTGTGAGCCTTATAGTATGGAAGTCAGGAAACAAGAACTTTTTCATATCATATTCCAAAAGTGCCTTGTCTGCAATCCTTTCCAATTTTGCTTCTCCTGGCATTAGAGTTCCGATACTGGACAATTAAGGGTTATTGCTAGGAACCTTCACCTGGAGATATTTCTGGTTCCCTCAGTAAGTATAAGTGAAATATTTTATGTACACACACACACACACACACACACACATGTTCTTCCTTGCTTTTAAGCTCTTAAGTCAATGATTCAATATAACTGTCAAAATTATCATCATAATTAGACACCCACACTTTTTATATGCTATTCTATGTTGAATCAATTGTCTATTGATATTTAATTGCCTAATTCTTTCTCCATGAAAGTGTCCTCCCTTTTCAGTGTCAGTGAAAAAGACTTCCTAAAGAAACTTCCACATTTAGTTTAATATGGTTCCAAGCATTCAACTCTGCTTTTCTAAGCACTTTTTCCCCTTTGCTTTAGTTATTTTTATCAAAATATAGGTAAAATACAAAACAGTAAATACAGTAAAGATAGAAGATAGCATTAAAAGAAAAAAGACACAAACTATACTATAAATGTGAAAGTGGAAAGCAAGTAAGAATAGAAAAAATGCTTTTCTAAGCATATTTTTATCTCCCTAAACAAAGCAGTGCAACCTATTTGCCACAAGTGGTTAATATGCTTTGTCTTTCCTCCCTCCACTCATTAGGCATCTAAAACAAAAGGCTTCTTTACTCTTTTTTTTCTTTGTTTTTTGGGTGTGTGTTTGTACAGAGGGGAGTGCAAGCCATTTCCTTCTTTCCAGTTTCCTCATAAACAAGAAAACAGGTTATTTTTTTCTTTCTTAAAAAAAGTGTACAGAACTTAATGCTCTAATTCCAGCATCTTGCATGACAGCTCTAGAAAGCTTTTAAAGAAGGGAGGAAAGAAACAGTACAACCCACCCAGTAGCTGATCTTACCAGGTGGTTGGTGGGAGTAATGTTTTTATTTTTCCTTTTATAAAATGGGCATAAGCTCCATGCTTACCTTTCTAACTTCCCAGAATATTTCTGGGTGTGATGACCATAGCTAATATGGTACTGGTATTTAAGGTCCACCTGGCTTGAGGAGGCCCAGGATTGTCTCCATAGTCCATTCTAGAGGTGCCGCTATTTGTGTAATAAGCTACTCTATGCTTGGAAAGTATGAAACATATTCACAATAGCTCATGCATACAACCAAGATTAATAGAAAGGACCCTTCCTCTTCCCTCCCACAGACTTGTCCATTCCTATTTATTTTTTTCTCAAATTAGTACTACCGCCCATCTCTCCCCAAAGAGGGACTCTTACCATTTTTCCTTTTATTGGCTTTATCGTAATTTCATTTTGTTGATTGTTCTGAACCATCCAGAGTTGTTGGGAGTTGGGGGGCATACCAGTTTAATTATTTATTATCAATTCTGACACCCTTCTGCCAAGTACATTAAAATGACTGAAGTTACGGAATTTATTTTTAAATGATAGTACTTGCAATGTATATTTCCTCCATTTCACTCCCCAGGGTACCAATTTGTGAAGTCAGTGCTGCTCTTCAAGATGTCAGAAACATTCAATCTTAAGGTCTATTTAATGTGCACTCACTACCAGTGTCATATGCCACCTCTTTTCCTTTGTAGAATGTATGCAAGAATCCATTGATAAGTAAAACACCTGGTTTTAATTTGCAGTGTTTAATGTTTCTTTTTTAATCAGTGTCTCCAACAAGATGGGATGTCAAAGTCAGATGAACCAGCAAAGATGCTGAAACAAAAGAACTTCTTGTGTGCACAGCCGGATGGGACCTGTGCAGGAGGAAGAAATCTGATTTATTTCAATGGAGAATACCAAGTTACTCGTATAGAAATCTACATGATATCCTTTATACTCTTCCCCCCATTTATTACTTATGTTTTCCTATTCAATTTCTCATCAAAACTGTTCAATTAATGTAAATAATTGCAAGCTAAAACAGCGGAGTCTCCAACTGCTTCATGCCTGATCTAACTTTCCACCTGAATTCATTTCCTGCATGCAAACTCAACTGAGAAATATAGGATAGTCTGGAAAGACTTATGTTTAACTACTTCTTCCGGATTTTAGCTGTATAAAAGTATAAGGTGTCCTGGTTTTAATATGAACAGCACCATAATGGTTTAGCTTGGATCTTTTAAAAACAATCATTACCGCCTGTGTCTGTTTGCAAAGCTCTCTGCACCTCAAGTAAGTGCCAGAGTGGAGAAATAGTCCCCGGATAGAGATAAACCACGACAGAAATGTTTTCCAGATAATTGCCTTCACAGATCTGGTTGAGCGTTCATCTCTTCTAATTAGCCTCATTGCTGTATCTTAAGACAGGCAAGCATTCACTCCATGCTCCTCTTTTGCCCTCCAAACAAGCAAAAGTCAACACATGGAACCAGAAGTCCAATTCCAGGCAATACTTTTACAAAGCCACCCTTTACCAGAAAACACACAGGAACAAGGTTTTTCCACAGACTCACTGTCAAGGAATGTGCAGGATATATGAGTAATTAATGAATAATAAAAGTAAAAGGCTGCTCAAATTAGACCTTCCAAATCACACCAAATAAAACATACCTATCCAAAATGTTACAGCTTGTCACTGTACTGATATATATATATCTATATATTTATATATATATATATTCGGGACAGCTAGAACAAAGAAGGCCCTTGTATTTCGCTCCACAGTCACCAAAAATCTATATTTATTTTTAAATACAGAAAGTATACATATTGGAACCAGTCAGCATTAGATGGAGGTTTTTCAGATTTCATACCAGGCGTGACAATAAATCTCAGTCAGCATTAGATGGAGGTTTTTCAGATTTCATACCAGGCGTGACAATAAATCTTGACTGTCCAGACACTTAAATCTATAGTCAGGGTCTTAACGAAGTTTCCAAGCATTGACTAGGTAAGTTGCTTAATTGCAGAGAAGGAAGAAGTCAAATGTATGCAGATCTTCCTACTGCGAAAGACAGAAATCAACAAGGCCTACATATGACTGCCCAAGAATTTAAATTCCAAGCTTTGTCTTCCTATCTTTTTGAGTCAGGTGAAATTTGGCCACTGTTTACCTGTTTTACTGAGACTATTATAAAGGCCTTATACCATATGGAACATCTGTCTACTTCTGAAAGGTACAGTACTGGTTTCGTTCTTGCATAACTCTGCACTTTGAATAGTCATTGGATTCCTATACATTGCATAGGACAAAGATGCAGAAACTGAGTGTGATCTACCAGGTGACCCACCAAAATTTTAGAAGTGTCCAGGAGGAATCTCCAAATCCTGTTATAACATTTCTAACATGGCAGAAGAAAAACCATTACATACCTAAAAATATTAGGTATATTATTATATTAACACTGTTAATGCATATATACAGGCCTACGCAGGAAATGAATATAACAATTTTGTAACTTCTGGCCTGAATATATTTAAGCCTGAATGTGCAGGGGTTCCCTGATGCCTGAAAAATATTTCAAGAGTTCCTCCAGGGCCAAAAGATTGACAAATGCTGCTCTAGTGGCTAGAGACATTAAGGGAAGATGGGACGATGGGCAGGAAAAGTTTCTTTTGGAAATGAGAAAGAATTTTCTCATTCTTTTCATGGAATAGACTGCCTCAGGAGTCTATTCCATGCTTTCTTTCACTGGAACTATTTAACCAAGGCTGGATGACCCTCTGTCAGGGATGTAGTAGTGGATTCCTACACTAAACACGGAGTTGGACTAGATGATCTCCAAAATCCTCTCCAAGCCTTATTTTCCATACTTCTGTCGTTTTTTCTCTTCCCACTTAAGACATCTGTAGAACCTGGAAGACCATAAGTTCCAGTCCCCCCTTAAGCACGGAAGATGGCAGTTACTCTCTTTCAGCCCAACCAACCTCAAATGGTGGTTGTTGTAGGGAGAATATGAGGAAGGAACATTATGTATACCACTCTGAATTGTTAAAAAATTAAAAGTGGGATATAAATCAAATACATAAATACATGTAAACATATATGTAAATTCTTGTAGAATTCCTAATAGATTTTCCAAAGTCTGTGAGGAAATATCCTTTAAAAAATCCTCTAATGTGGTCAAATTCAAACAGAATTAAATTTTAATAGTCATCTGATTTTTTTTTTCTTTAGGATCTTAATTCATGTCCAAATGTGGGTATCATATTATTTGCTCCTTAGAAATTATTTCATTAACAACACTGTCTATACAAAACAGATTTCTCTTAAGTGAATTCATTACCTCATCTTTTCATATGTATTGTGATAAAAGATCGTATAAAACAATCTTTGCATTTGAGGACTGTGCCAAGAGCCACACTCCAGAAAGTAGGCAGAGTGAGGACACAAACTAAGTTTGATTTAATTCTCCCTTTTGTCACAAAAATAAAATTGGATTAAAAAAAACCCCAACAACAACACTCAGAGGAATTATGAGAGGTGTATCTCGTGTGGCACAGAGTGGTAGGTGGCAGTATTGCAACCGAAACTTTCCCCACGACCCGAGTTCGATCCCAACGGAAGCTGGATTCTCGGGTAGCTGGCTCAGGTCGACTCAGCTTCCATCCTTCCGAGGTCGGTAAAATGAGTTCCCAGCTTGCTGGGGAAGGTGATGACTGGGGAAGGCAATGACAAACCACCCCGCTATAGTCTGCCAAGAAAATGTTGCAAAAGCGGCATCCCCCCCACGGGTCAGACACAACTCGGTGCTTGCACAGGGGACCTTTCACCTTTCATCTCACCCAACTTTTAGAAACCATATGTAGTCTTGGGGCTTTAAGTTGTGTTTCCTGGGCTGATTAAGGCCAACTGGTGCCCTAAGCACAGCCCAACAACAGTGCCCCTCAACAGAAGCAACACTCTCATGTCATGCGATGGGAATAAATATAGTATCTGACAGTGCCTTCAAGCCAAACTTCTAAACTTTAGTCACCTGTCAAGCCGAAGATTTTTTTTAACAATGCAGATTAAAGTCAAATACAGCAGATAAGGACAATTACAAAAAAAATCGACTAAAGTTGAGTGTGGCAGTGAAAGAATTAAAGGCATGATAGTTAGGGGGAAAAAACTCTGTGATGCCCCCCTTCCCTTGGTGCCCTAAATTTTCCTTACTGGTTAATTCAGAGCTGCGTATTTCTATCTCAAGGAAAACCTATACAGAGTAATGAATGCCTATTCTAAAACACTCTCAGACTCATGAGCAGGAATGCAAAGATATCTGATTTATTAAAGAATAGTATGCAGGATCACAGAGAAAGCTGAGAATGATAAAAGCACGCCAAATGCAAACTAAAAACCCTCGGTACAAATGAGATCCCTCCCCCCGTAGAATCTTCCCAAGCTCATAATCCCAGGTGCTCCTAACGGCTTCTGATGGTCTGCTGGAAAAGTCCTTGAACAGAGCACATAACCCAAACGCATTCCATTGAAATGAACATAGATACAGAGCTTGGTACAAGGTTTCACAGCAGCTCCCTCCCAAACAGAAATGCGTGTCAGCGCCATGGCATGTGAAACATTATGATGTACAGTGCACATTGAAAGAGTGAACATGACATACAGTAAAATAGGAATTTATCGAATACAAACTTTCTTTGACATCTTCAGTTCTACACTGCTTGCAGAAAAAAAGTTTTTAGAACTGGGGAGAATATAAATTCTAACAAAAAGCTACTAGCCTATTGTTTGTAAACACAGTGTCTACCCGAAAGAAAGCTGTCCTTTATGGAAATGGGAAAATCAAACCAAAAAAAAAAAGTGAGCGAAAGCGAGATCAGGATTGCTCTACCTCTTTTTCTCATCTCTTTTTGTATTTCTGTTTCCTATAACCACTCTGCTGAAGGTTTTTATTTTGCTTCTGCTGGGGAAAAGCAAGTGATGCAACTGCAATAGCCATGAAAATCAAGGAAATGGTGAAAATCAAGGACGTGGGTTTTCTCTGCTTGGGAAATTAACAGTCCATTCAGTATGACTAAAAAATACTCTAAAGGCCAATATTTACTAAGCATGGAACTCACACACAGAAGCCTTGTTGAAAATCCACAACAAATCTTTCATTGCAAACAAATCCACAGCCTTACAACAGTCTTTAGTAAGGTTGAGGCTGACAGTAGGAAAGCTGTTTTCCTCCTTCTTTTTAAAAACAGTCTAACAGTAAGCAAAATGCCTGTGGATCTCCAACCAACATTTTATGACTTGTGGTTCCTCTAGAAGGATGAACTTCAAGATATGAACACCAGCCTAACATATCAATAATAACCACATAATATCAGAGTCCCACTACAGAACAACAAGAAACAGCTATTTACAAACTATCTGTCCAATAAAACCACAAAAATATGTTTATTTATTTCATTAAATTTAAAGGCTGCCTGACTCTGAAGGGCTATCTCTCTAAAATTATTAGGGAACTAATTTTTTAGAGGGATGGTGAATCAAAGCACCAATCCCACCAAATAAGGAACATTTTCAATTTAATGTACAGCTTTTATTTTTCTTAAGATATTCTAGTGTAAAAAGTGATAAATAACACCCTCTAGAAGAAAATAACAGCACAAACTATTTCAATACAATGCAGCAACTTTAATTAGAAGTAAGTAAGTAAGTAAGTAAGTAAGGAAAGAAAGAAAGAAAGAAAGAAAGAAAGAAAGAAAGAAAGAAAGAAAGATTTTTTTTTTACTAGGAATGCAGGGGGACAGGCCAAAACAGTACAATAAGCAGACATGCCACATACTTTTACAACGAGTGGGTAGGTTTCAGAAGGACATTCTTCAGTTACAAGATGCCAGCTTTGCAAAACATTTCTGAATCCCATTTTCCAGTGGCCTACCCTCCCCTCTCTTCAAAGTGCAATGTGAAATCACACACTGTGTTTCAAAGGATGACTAAATGGAACAGTTAGTATTTCCAATGTGACTGTATGAGGTCAATTTTTTGGGTCAGCTAGATTTTTCTATATCTTCATTCAGAGATACAGTTGAAGCTGTAAAGATGAATGAAGTTGTCCAGTCCAAAGGCCAGAAGCAGAATTAAGAAAACAAAGGGTGTGTGTGGAGTTTGGACACAAACAAACATGGATTTAAAATAAAGTTAATAATAAATGCATATTATTTAATGCATATTAATAAATGCATATCAGAGTCACTCACTAAGATGGGCGGCTATAGAAATCAAATAAATAAATAATACATTATTTTTAGCCATAAAAATAATGTCCATACTAGTTCTCACAACAATAAAAATCCTGAATTAAATGTAAATATATTAAATAGGTATTAAATATAATCAAATAACTATTCATCACATGTTTATTTATTTATTTATTTATTTTCAATGATATATCTATTGCAATGTAAGGCTATATAGAGGCTATGTGGAGTGCACTAAAAGCACCCGTGTGTGTGTTTGTGTGTGTGTGTGCATTTGCATGTATCAGAGCAACTGCTGAAAAACTACATGCACACTGATTTTTCAATTAAAAAACCCCCCAATAATTCTTTAGTAAAGTTATCTGGAATACATGTTTTATTTATTTATTTAGTTAATTACTTGGGCTTCAATTATAACTGACTCTAAGCAGCTTACACTTCCAGTTTTTACAGTAAAAGTAATTAAAATAATAAACAACAAACGTAACAACATTCTCTCCTACCCTGTATCAGGAGCAGCAAACTAAAAATAAATATAATTAATAATTTACTTGCAGCTCCCAAAGACCTTTGGAATAGTATGATCTTTACAGTTTTTCTAGAACAAAACAGGGTTGGTGCCAGTTTGATTTTTGGAGGTATATTGTTCCAAAGGAGCTGAGCAGCCACAGAAAAGGGCCACTCTTGTGGTCTCTGAGCAGACCTTTTGAAGTAGGGATCTCAAACAGAGCCATCTCTTCCAGATCTTAGTCAAGCCTTAGTCCTGTACCAGCTGCTCCTGGTGCAAGACAGGAGAGAATGTTGTTACATTTGTTGTTTATTATTTTAACTACTTTTAGGTAATTCAACCACTGGGAGCAAGCAACTTATACCCAGGTTGTGAGCAATATTTAAAAATGACAACCAGCCCATTGAACTGCATCTGGAAACTAACTAGTAATCAGTGTAGTGCAACCTCTATCCCTTTTCTGTTCCTCCAGCAGTGTTTCTTTCCTGAGTCATCATTGATTAGACCATGTTCTACCAGCTACATTCCATCTAAGAAATAACATTATCTACTTCCTACATTCCAAACTATTTGAAATAGCATTAAAATAGTATAAGCTTGATATATGAATAACAACTGCTCACTTAATGGATGCTATTTTAGCTACCTGGGGTTAGGCTTCTAAATGGTTTTGAGTTTATTTATATAAATGCTTATGTATCATCTGTTTTCTTGTATTCAAGGACACATATCTGTCCAAATAAAAAAGGAGTAACTGTGGAATGCATTGTTTTGGAAACTACAACCAAATATTGGACTGATCCTCTTAGATGGTGCACTGTATTGGCCAATCCCTTCCAGTTCTGCAAGTGCACCAACACACCCATAATATTATCTCCCATCAAGATGAATTACAGGAAAAAAAATCCAGCAGAGATAAAACATCTTTTACAAAAATGCTGACATGCCTGATACAGATTGTGGTTCTCTTGGCCAAAATACCAACATGAAAATCTCAATGTATTTAGCATCTGGACAGAAGTTGCCTGATTACCCATCATCATAATATTGGTCATCATGATTGTTTAATATATATGTTGTGTGTATGTAAGTATCTCTAGGTATTTATATCTACAGTATATCTATACATAGTAAAGGTAAAGGTTTCCCTTGACGTAAAGTCCAGTCGAGTCCGACTCTAGGGGGCAGTGCTCATCTCCGTTTCTAAGCCTTGGAGCCGACGTTGTCATAGACACTTCCGGGTCATGTGGCCAGCATGACGACTCGGAACGCCGTTACCTTCCCGCCGAAGCGGTACCTATTGATCTACTCACATTTGCATGTTTTCGAACTGCTAGGTAAGCAGGAGCTGGGATTAACAACGGGAGCTCACCCCGCCGCGCGGTTTCGAACTGCCGACCTTCCGATCGACAGCTCAGCGGTTTAACCCGCAGCGCCACCGCGTCCCTTATCTATACATACACCTTCAAATTTATCAGTTAAATTTATTGTTACAACTCTTACCAACCTGATGCACAGGACTACCAACTACAACTTTGGAATCTGCTGGCTGAGAATCTGGAACATTGTAGTCCTAGCGCATCAAAAAAAAAATGGGGAAGGTTGAATTACTACAATGCCTTTTATAAAAACCAGCCTTTGAAGACCACTGAAAGGCAACCAAGGCAGGCTCTTGCTAATAATTGCCCCTCTTTTATGATATAATTTCTTGAGCAAAAAATGGCAGCCAATACCCTCAATTTTTAAAGGAGTCTTAAGGTTTCTTTCCCAAACTGAAGTAATATTTGCAAACTTCTGGACTTTTTTCTACCAAGTGTTCCTTGACTTCTTTATGTTAATTTTAATTATATGATTAAAATACAGTAATCGATCTGCTTCCATAGACATTTCCTGAGGTTGCCACTAGATTCTACTCCAAAAGCTGATGCTATTAAAAGTTAATCTGGTGGTGGTCATAAAAAAGGTTTACCTGTGGCTGCACCATGATTTTGAATTTATTTCCTTAGAACTGTCCATCAAAGTCCAGTTTAATGACTCTTCAGTACTAGTTTAAAACTTTTTAAAATGCCTAGTTTTTTCAGGAAATTAATGTTCTTTTTTTTACGGTTTCTGTAGCTTTCACCATCTGATATCCTCTAGATGGGCTGAACTTCAACTCACATAATGCACAGTAAGCACAGTCAGTAAGTGAGGAATTATAGGAAGCCTTAATGTACCTGAAGACAGCATCTTAGGGAACAGTTTTAATGAATGGTGTTTCTCAAGGATTCTTTCTTGTGCATGGAGATACTTTTTTTTAATCAAAGAATAAATCTAGTGTACTTATAATGAGGAACATTTTCTTGAAAGTGAAATCATGATTGCAATTTTAAAATGGTTACTTGTTTATTATGACATGTAGGAAGTTGCCTAAAATATTTAAACAAAGCAGCATCATTCAGAACAGTTGCATTTATGGAGAAAGTGAAAAATGATCTTCTAAATAATCTGGCCCAGCTTTGATTTAGCTTGGGCCACAGAATATTGGTTAAGAAGTTGGGCCAGGGTTTTTCGGCCTGGAAGGGAACTGATGAACACATATATAAAAGCAAGAGACTGAATATATATACACATACATACACAGACAGACAGACAGACAGACAAAAACTTTGCCAATATACAATAAATGTTGGAACATTTTAGGGAATTCCCTCAAGACTTAGTGCTTCATGAATCGATGCAACCTTCACCACAGTCTGTGGTTGAAAATTGCCAATCAATCACATCTACAGTACAGGAAGAAAAAAATAATAAAAAAAAATCTGTGTATATTTTTAACTTGCTTTTAAACAGGTTAATCTTTCTGTTCAGTCTTGACACAAAATCTCCCCGTTGGTTTCTTATTTATTTTTGGCTCCCTGCTACAGAGAAAGAGAGGGAGAGAGAGAGAGAGAGGTTGTTGTTGTTATTATTTTTTTTAAATGATCTACAGGCAATGAGCCTCATGTGGTCTTCTAATCTGAAGTAAAGCCAAGAGAAAGAACGTGCTCCAAAGTGTTGAAAGAAAAGCCTATTCTCTGCCTAGGGAACTGCATCTAATACAGGAAATGAACACAAGTCCTCTGTAAGCTGTCCAGCTTCTGAATCAGCTGTTCCTTGCTCCAAATCTCTTTCTTCTCTCTCCCCCTTTGCCCCCACCCTCTGTATCTATGGGACCGAATGCCAAACAGCAGAAGGGGAGGAAAAGAAAGTAGGGTTGGGTATGAGTGTGTGTGTGTGGGGGGGGGGAATGCAGTGTTTTTGTCGTCTTTTGCCATATTCCTTTAAAGCCCATGCAAATCTAACTTGAATCATAAGCAGCTTTATTTTAACAAGTGTGAGTTATCAGAGTTCACATATCAAATGAAACCCAATGAATTCTGGGTTTGTTTTAAATTTCAAGCCAGAGGCCCTCAACAGCCTGCATTGCCCTTGGCAGCCAGCCAGACGTAGTAATAAAGTGTTAAGCAGAAGACAGGAAATACTAGAGAAGTCGAACAATGTTATGACAATGTTTATAACTTTTACAGTCAGGCCTGGCTGCACATCTGCACAACATCAGACTCTGGTCAGGCCCACAGAGAGGAAACCGTTCTTTCGTTGGCAGCCATTTGCTCCAGCCAGATGTTATCACTTTACTGGTATCTTTTCACCAAACGCTAGATATGTGTGCGCATATGCTCATTCACATTGCTAAAAAAGGAAATGGGGGACTTTTGTTTGGATGAAATAGGACAAATTAATTCTGTCTTTTGGTTTACCATGACAAGATCTAAGACAGTTACTGCACTATGGTATGTTCGTTCTCTCTCTCTCTCTCTCCCTCTTTTTAATATGATAATGGTAAAAAGTTTTGATTTTGTATCAGGCAGAAGGGAGGAAGAGAAGGACAAGGAGAAGGAACTTCTCCAATATAATGGGTGTAATGGGTCTTCAAAGCCAGGATAAAGCTCAAGTGCCTGTAAAATTAGGCACTTAATAAATATTTTTAGAAGCCATTTGCCATTTATCCTGTATTCTTGAATGCAGATGGGTGACAGAATTAATCACCTTGGCTGAAACTAAGATATCTAGCATCTTTTCAACCTAAATCATGTTGATGAGCTGCCAGAAAAATGTTTCATTATCCACAATACAGAACTTGGGAAAAACATTTCAACACCTGCCCTTATCATTTACTTGGTGATTGCTGGTCAACAATATTTTTCTAAAGTAAAGAAAAACAAAAGTCACAAAGTACACTTAACCTAACAGTACACAAAAGCTGTTAGGACAAGCCAAACTTTTTACTAATCACAGCACAGGAAGGCCCATGAATGCATCCGAATTCCTATGTTATCTTTTTCACTCTTGGTTTACATTCTTGTTTGTCTCAACACAGACAATATTGATTTTGCATTCTTTTACCTAATCAATTAGTTGTAATTTGAATGTGGGGGGTTCAAGTACTGCATTGATTGTACAACACAATCACTGGAAAATGATAGCTAACAATGGAACAATAAAGACAGTTTGAGGAGTATTGTTATCATTTTGGCATCATGCAAGCGATCAGCCCACAGTTATAGAATACCAATTTGACTACATAAATCAGCTGTTCACCACAACTGCATAGTTTTCCCTCCTGTGATCTCTTTGCTTTTCTTTTGGTATGGGTTGGGAGGATTCCTTTCACCTGTAATGATAACCACTATGAACCATCCTAGGAATTAAATTCCTACCTGCATGAAGGGGTGATACCTACTGGAAATGCAGCAAATTCTCGAGTCCTATTGGTTTTGGCAGAGGGACAAGCATCTGACATCAAAAGTACCTTGATGTCAAAGCATAACTTTGGGTGAATTGTGACCAAGACACTTAATAGGCATCTTGAAATTGTCTAAGTCCAGAAGTTAATCCTCTCTGCTCATTAGGCACAGCAAAACCTGATGCTGCATATAGAAAAAAGAAGTGGCAGAATTTTGAAAGGACAGCCTGGAATGCAGATGTGAATGCTATGTGGGAAAGACCTCGGGAGACTGGGCCAAGAGATGCATTTAAAGACAGCATAACCTGCAACTGGAGAGTGGGTGGGGCAAGAGGCTCAGAAGGGTCCCTCCCTAGTTTCACAGACTGTAAAGGAGATGGGGTGGAGGATTGTACAGTACTTTCAGACTTGCAAGATTCTGTCAAAGTAACTTTACAATAAAGTAGAATTAGCTCATGTGGTTGTGATTCCTATCTGATTTACCCAGTGAGGCTGACGTGTATGGACAGAAGTGGCAAATGAAATTGTCTGAATAAAAATAGCTTCTTCCTGGAAGAAAAATAAAACAGAACCATACTAACATATGAAACAGAATTAATTTGCTGCTTGCTTGCATCCCTCCCTTCGTTGTCACCACCAGATATACTGGCCTTTGAACTCCCAGAATTCCAAGGCAGCAGAGCAGTAGCCTGAGGATCCAGCAGTTGAACTTCAACACATCTAGTTGTTACTTGGGAGGAGGAAGCCATTATAGACCACCGATTGCAGAGCTGATTTCTATTCCCAAGGGATGTTTCTTTCACCACAATCATATAATACAACTGTGCTTCTCTGCTTACAACCTCAAAAAATCTTAAAGCAGTCCCACTGGCATACTTTTACATGGGTAGATGAGGCTTGCAGAATAGTTGTGTATCCAAACAGATATGCCACCCAGAAGCATTAAAATAAAATCCATTAGTTGATCTGTCAGAAATCAAATAACATCGTAATCTGAAAATTCCTAGGAGGCTACATTTTTTTGGCAAAATTGCTAGCTATCCCCCCTCCCATTTTGTTGCTTTTATGCTATATTTGGTCCACCACATATAAATTGCCTTGACATGTTTAATTCCATAAGGGAATACTAAACAATTGCTCTTTCATAATCTTTTACAGCTCTAATATCTGTGCTTGATATCTGTGCTTGATTAGTTCATCTTTCTTTTTCAATAAGACTCCTAACTACAAATGTAATTTTATTTTATGAACAGATTATGATAAACTAATCATAATTACTGTCACATTGATGTAAATAAACAACAGGTGTTTTGGTTCTAAATGGTTTTTAGTTCTGCTCTAATATTGTAATAAAAAAAAGCTGTTGAAACAGAAACGGAAGGATGATCTGGAACTATATTCTCTTTCTACCACAATAAATCACAGAATTCTGCAGCAAATCCAAATGGATCTAAGAGTGCTTAGGGAAGCACTTCAATTTTCAAGAATACATGAGCAGGAAATGCAAGATTAATAGGATGAAGGGTAAACAAGCAAGCAAGCAAACAAAAAAGTTGTTTAGTTTTCAAGATCACACTGGATTAGACGAAAGAACAAGGAATTCTAAGATTGTGACCTTTAGTACTCAAATCATAAATAGAAAAGTGAGCATGAAATAATTGTTTTATGATATATGCCTATCTCAATTAATTTAAGATGTTCACTTTTCTTGGAATGCTTATTTTATTCAAAGTATAGAACCATCTCTACGCTATGGGTCGGTAATATGTGGATTTTCAGATTATATTCAACTTCCATCAGTGGCTGGGCCGGTCAGAGTTAATGAGTGATCCACACTTTGCCCATCTATGTTCAATAGATTCCTCACTAAAACTAATGCTTACCAAGCAAATTTAATCTTTGCCGTGCTTTGTAATTCCTACTGCATTTTGCTTTCATCTTAACCCATGGTGCAGATTAAGAGCTGAAATTAAAATGTATGTTAAAAAGAAAACTGCACAGCCCATTGCCACACAATAACTACTGCTACATCCAAAGCAACTGTGGAAATCTCCTTACCAAATGTTTATACCACCAAGAATAACAGTGGGCCACAGCATATCAAAATATGTACATGCTGGATAGGTCCTTAAGGAGACAAATACATTTACCTGCTCTCTGTTTGATTATATGACACAATTTTCATGTGTTAAATTTCATGCTTATAATTCCTACAAAACAAGCTACACTGGGATTATGAGTATTGAAGTCCAGCACAACTAGAGATATCAGATTGACAGAGGTTGATGCAAAGTATGAAGTGGACATGGAATATATGTTGAAAGTGGTGACGAGTATCTAAGATTCTTGCATCTAATTTTCTATCCACTGGACACTGTAGAGTAATTTGCAATATTTTGCCATGCTGTTTATGTAGTCAAATCACTTCTTTTAAAGCACAGAGAGTGGCCTAAGTCAGTACTATGGAATAAGCTGAAAGAACTGATCACCACAATTTGACCCAATGCATGTAATGAGCATACATACATATTCATCACACTGTTGCCTTTTGGGAAAGCAGCGTTATGCAAAGCACAGAAAAAGAATAAGATGTAAGGCAATTTAATTAAGACATAACAGAAGGAAACATAGCTAAATGTAGTTTGCACCAAAACTTTTGCTGTATTTCTTCATACCTTTCTATCTTACAAACCATCCTTGCTTCAACCACATTCATACACTCTTCATACATTGCCACTTGTCCTTTAAGTTTCTCACATTCCTCTTTCTGAGGATTTCCTTGGCTCCATTCAACCATAACTTTCGCAGTCTTTCCCCTCCTCCCAAACCATTCACTATTTCATCATATATTTATCTTCACTCATTCTCTCTGGAAGACCAATCCATACTCTTTTCATGTATGTCACTCCTGTTTGTATTCAGTCTATATTCTTTCAGCATAGATTCATTTTTGATCCTCCCTCCCTCTTGTTCTATAATATGCACTTAAATATCCCATTCCCACCACATTAAAGTTATCTGTAGGTTGAGTCATGGCAACTGGATTTCTTTCTTTTTGGTAGAAACATTTCGCTGAAAGAAATGCAGTTGCCATGACTCAACCTACAGACAATTCCACCTGGATGACTGAGAATCTTCATCGACACATTGAGGTTACTTTCTTGTGACATACCCAACTCTCAATTCTCCATAACAAAAGGGCCATAAATATATACCCATCTTAACTTATTTTGATAAACATTCATTCCTCACAACAGACCACACCTTCTATCAGCATTTGCACATCTTAAAATTTCTCCATCAATTACACAAATTCACTGACTTGTTCTAGTTTTTTGACATTTATGTATGAGCATCTTTTAAAAGTGTAATTATTGTCAAGACTGGTCACCATGCAATGTTAGCATGATGGTTTTCTTATCACTCGTATTTCACCCAATTACATGAATTAATCATAACAAGTTACAAATGTTCTTAGAGCTGAGACAGTACCAGAGGGACAAAAAATTTGAACAAAGAGAAGATTGCATCACTTGAGGAAGAAGACAGAAATTTTATAGGTTTAACTGGATTTTGAAACATTTGTAACCAATTTGAAAATGTGAATAATGATGGGATATTAAAGTAGTACAGAGCAGTTTTAAAGAACAATTACAATACGATGATAATTATACTATGGAATACCATTTAAATGGACAAGTGTTTTTAAGACTTTGTGTACAAAGACCAGATTGGTGGCATGCATCACAATTACAGCAGACAGGATTCTTTTGTATAGTTCTGATTGGGAAAGATAATTGGATCCGGGAGTTTTTTGGCTTAAAAAAAAAAACTTGAAAGACAAAGGAGATAATTCCAGGTATTCTTGGCTCACCTGTTCAGCATTATGAGTTTTTCCATTTGAAATTAATACAGTTAAACTTGCTTGTTAGTATGATTTTTTTTAAAGAAAAATGTCTCTTTATAAAGACTTTCTATTTACATTGTAATAATTAAAACACACGAAAACAGCAGAGAGAAGCCCAGGGTAGCTTAACTAACACTAGAAGAAGTAATAGATGGCTGTCAACTCTATGCCAACTTGTAATTCCAATACATTCACTTCACAGAAGGCAGTCAATACTTTTTGAGTAGTTTCTCTTGGAGGAGACAAGGTGCAGGTCGAAAGAATGGATGGGATCAGGACAATTAATTTAATTAAAAGTATTGTATGCAGTTAATGTGATGATACAGAAGCACCTCTCACATGTAATTAATAATTTCTTTTTCAGTCTTGCTAAAAAGTACAATTTGGTAGTAACATTTGGAGGGACTTTGGGGATAGCACCCATGGCATTTGGGTCAGATATGCACCGAATTCCCCTGATCTACATAAATGCATAAAATGCGACTGAAATGGTTAGCTGAACCAAGGACAGACCCAGCTCCAGATGGATGGGATGAGGCAAAAATGAAGACATACAGAGGCAAAGATAAAGGCAAAGTTCCTTTATATTTAGCATAGAGCACAGTTTCCTAGTTGGAAAGAGACTACAGATAGAGAAACTAGAGCATCCATGCCAGAAATCAAAGTCAGTGAGTTACTGCAATATCCTTTAAAAACATGCAGCCTGCATTTCTGAATTTCATGAAATTATGAACTGAAACTGAAACTCGACTGACAATCCTATCTACAATAAGCTGAAAGTGAATCCTATTCACCTGAATTAGTGTCAAAGCGTACAAATTGGACCTGTTTCCTCATGGTGCTTCTCCCCTGAATATGTTGAAATATTTCAGAAGGGTACATAAAGTTTGTCCACAGGATTAAACAGAATAATCCTAGAACCATCCTATTTTTCGTAGTTAACTTCAGGTTACAGATAGATTATGAAACCAGAAATTGTACA
This sequence comes from Candoia aspera, assembly GCF_035149785.1. Classification (NCBI taxonomy): domain Eukaryota; kingdom Metazoa; phylum Chordata; class Lepidosauria; order Squamata; family Candoiidae; genus Candoia; species Candoia aspera. Next base: position 193,816,376 of record NC_086155.1, read on the forward strand.
TCTCTTTCTCCATCTTTTCCTTCTGGTAAAATTGAGTGACAGCAGCAATTGATGTAATGACCTTACCATCTCCACACCATCAAGCTGCCATCAACAACAGCATCCAATGAAGTGGAGAGATGCTAAAGAAACTGTCAAGATGGCTCCAGAATGTCACCACCTTTCTGTTAAAAGGCATTACAGAGCAGAGCAGAAGTCCCCCAGATTTCGAGCCTGTCAGCTTCTTTAACATTTTGAATGTAATCTGTGGTCACTCACACAAAATGGCTGCCACTTAGGGGCTTGACACTTTCCAAAATGGCTGCCTTGGTAGGGTTATCCACTCATAAACAGACGTTTATCAGAAAACAAACTTCCAAAATTGGTTGCAGTCATTCACCTTTCTTTTATTTACAAGATTGCCTCTGATGCCAGGAACATTCTTGCAAATAAATATGGCAGAAGGTGCCAAAGGAATGCCCACAAGCACTATGCTGGGAATTCCAGAAAAAAGATGTAAGCCATGTGTTCTGCTGAAACTATGTAGGACCTAAACCTTAACTCTGTCTCACAATGCTAACTACATGTTGCTAATAAGAAATGGTCAAAGTCTGGCCTTGTTAATCAGTAACTAGTAGCAGATGAGACTAAAGTGAACAAATGTAGGAACAGGTCTAAGAAATTGCAAGGAACTCATTCCCACAAGACTGTTAGGAACCTAACACATCTGTGATGTAGGAATTAATTAGTCCAACTGTTTCCTCAAGTACAAATCATTCTGGGTAACACCATCTATGTTTTGAAAGAGTTAGGTTTGGGGAAAAAGAAGAACACACGAAACAGCATTATAAATGTCACATTTACTTCCAGCGGGAAGTGTGCAACAATGTGTGACAATAGTTTATAAAATGTTGAAACACGCTTTCCTTTTGTTTTACTCTACTCATTTTTGAAATACAATCCTGGTTACTGGAAAATGCCTCACAGCTTTATTCAAAACACATGTTTGTTTTTTTTAAAGTCTGAATGAAGAAACTGAAAGAGAGAAGAAAATTCTGACTTCTTCTGGAACATCTAACCAATATATCATTTGTGTGTGTTGCATTTTTTCCCCTTCTTGTCAGGACCACTTTTATGTCTTTAAAGATTTATTTAAACTAGTTTATTATATAATGAAGCTTGTCAGATCATAAGAACAAAGTCAAACAATATGCTCTGTATCAAAGTGCAGCGTGGAACATAGAGATTTAAATATACATATCAAGTGCAATGCAATCAAGAAAGGTTTAATCGAAAAATGCAAATGGTTCAGATTATTAGAGCCACATCTGTGCTTTGAAGCAAAATTTGGGATGTTTATCATAAGCTACAAGTAATTATATTATTCCCTCCCACTGCATATATCTCAGCCACAGATTTCATAGCTTCAGCCCTTGCTTGATTTAATCCTGTGGTTTTACAAAGACCACTAAAGAAATAATTTAAAAAATGAAACAATTTCCACAATGTCTTTCGATCCCTTAAAGCAGGAATGAACATTCTCAATCTCGGTAGTAGCATGAACCCTCCAAAAGACTTGGATGGGATGTCCAGTCAACTCCAAACGTTCTTGCCAAATTGCAATATTTAATGTAATGTAAGGAGAAATTTTTGAAAATTAGAACTGGACACATTCTGTATATTCAATATTAATTTAAGGTAAAAAATAATCAAATCAAATCAAACCAAATGGATATTTTGTCTGGATTCCACACTCTAGTTTTTGGAGAGCAGCCCCATCATAACATGCAAAGCCAACTGCAGCCTTGGTTCAGAAAATATAATTATGCACCTTTAATTTTTGAGAGTGGCTCATAATGGCATAACAGTGTAATTAATAGGAACAGCAGGTTTGAAGTCCATATTCTATTTTTTAAAAAAATAATCTAATTTGAACTTTCTAATTATGGCTGCTATATCTGAATCTCTTGAAGTTTCAGAGGTATTTATAAAGCATGGAAGTTCTTGAGGTGTGTACAACAACAGACTGTATACAGTAACACAACTTCAGAATGGACAATGCTGATAGATGAAGCAATGCCTCCCATGTAGCCTTTGCTCTAGGGTTTGGGAGATTTTCTGGTGGAAATCTGAGACTGGGGCAGAAATTCCCACTGCACAATGGAAATCTCTTCAGGTAATGCTGGATTTAACCCTACAGGAATAACATGAATCTCTGAGTTGGATATTGAAAACATAGCTAAAGGAACCTTTATTTTTCCTATGAAAGAATGAATGTTACACACTCTCTCTCTTACAAACTCATTTGTACACACCACCCACATTCCAGTGTATTCGCCTTCTGAAAGTAATCAAGGTTAACAGTGGGTCTAACAATTCTTCAATGGTTCATTAAAAAAAGAAAAGAAAAAGAAAGAGAAAAGAATTGGTGCAGAAATTCTACTGACCAATCTCCTTGCATTTTGTTAAAAAAAATTCCCAGGCCTGGAGTAAGGGTGTTTGTGTGGCCCCTGTTGAATATTTTTTTAATGGCATTGATGCTCCTTTGTCCAAGTGGTCATGTTTTTTTTAAACTGTGTATTTTATATATTGTAAGCTGCCCAGAGTCTTTTTGGAGTGAAGCGGCCTCAAAAAGTCTAATAAACAAAGAAATAAATAATTTAAGAAGCAAAAGAGTATGTGTGTGTCGTGTGGCTGAGGTGAACATATGTTTCAATGATAAGAAATTAGATTATTTGAGTGGCAATATCTAAGTAAGTACCTAGAATTGCAAACTGATGCTCAAACTCAGCTTAAAATAAATAGTGGAAAACTATCAGTGAGAATATGTCACACATACACATTCAGTGTAGGCTAATACTTATTATTTCACTCACTAGAGCTGAATGAAACACTCAAGCTATTGGATTCATTAAAACTCTTTCTTTTGCCAGAAAAAGGGGGGGGGGACTCAGAATGGCAGGGGGAGGTTTTTTATGAATTCCTGGAAGTGTGTATGTTATATTTAGTTCTTGTGAGTGCAATAAAAAGATATACTCTGTGAAATTGGCAACCATTACAGCAATGTTTTAAAAATTATAATGCTACATTAAGTAAGAAGGGGTAAGACACTTACAAAATGAAGCTGTCATCTAGCTTTAAAAGCAACCCAGCACAATGTAAAATGACTTGTATCTGGCTTAGACTGCAGTACTAAATACATTTTCCTGTGAGTAAGCCTTGCTGAACATATGGGACTTATTTCTAAGTAAACGTATATAAGCTTGAGTTATGAATGACTTTGCTGGTAACTTAATCATTGAGATATCTCAAAGAGACCTTTTAGTAGTGTTTTGGATTTGGGAAGAGTGGGTAGATATCTATCTTTTCTCTTCTATCAGCCTCCCAGAAAGTGAAGATTTATAACTCAGGATGAATAACATGGGTATGAATGTACTCTTAGTCATGTTTAGAGCAGACCCATTAAAATAACTGAAACTGAAGTCAGGCATGACTAAAGTTGTCCAACTGATTCCAGTCAATCTATTCTTTATCTATTTAAGACTAGACTCAACAAACAACACATGGCACCAATAACAATGTCACTGCCATGAGGAGTTCCTTGGAGAACACCTAGGATCATCATGCAACAGCTATGGGACACTCACAGAGCATCAGAACGCTGAGATATACCTCTCATAACATTTGCTTTCCAGCAGCTGTTACTCTGATTAATGGGGTTCATCAGTTTAACTCACACAATTGAATGTTGCCGCCAGTTACAACAGCCTCCCCAGGTAGGATGGAGCTAATTAGCAGGGAGCCATGTTGTTATATCTGGAGCTAGCCTTGTTTAGGTGGCAGCATTTGTCTCCCCTACCTGTCCACTCTCTTCTTTCCCTATAATCTTTCTTCCAACCTGTTTTTTCCCTTGACATCTTTGACAAATCCATTCATAGCAGTTGATTTAATGACTTTTCAATGGCACATTAAAACTTTGTTTTGTGGCAGGATCTCTCTGAGGACCTAAAGGCAGGATAAATATAATTTTATAGCTATATAAATATCTTGTCCCTATGCATTTATTCTTCCTTTCTTCCTAGTGTTTCTTTTGCTTTTTACTCTTCCTTTTGGAGTTTGTTTGTTTGTTTATTTATTGAGATGTTACTTAAAAAATAAACAGAAATACAAAATAGATTGCAAAAAGATTTTTAAAAATCCAGTAAACACAATAGCAAACAATAATAAGCAAAAAAGGGGAAAATATGAAACTTCCAGGCATATCATCTGTGTATAAATGATTAAAAACATATGAAAAATTCAAATTAGGGGGAAAAAGCCCTCAACATTATAAAATTTGTGCCAAAGATTTCTTCAGAGTATTTCTTCTCCCTTCCCCTTCCCCTTCTTTTCCTCCTGTTTATCTTAACTTGTGAATTTGTTTCAAGCTGGGGACTCTTCTCTCTTTTTGCTTATGAGACATCATATTTAAACTATGCTGGTATTGCTGGTATTGAATGAACAATAAAAAATGTAATTGTTCAAGTCTTGATTACAACACATAGAACACTGGTATGGGATTGTAATACATCAGCCAATAAGCAAAAACAAAAGTTAATGATCCAAGAGTATTGGTAAGACTTTTTCCATAGTCCAAGAAAGCATTATTGACAGAAATCTAACTGATTTGACCTACAATAGGTTCATATTTTTAAATAAACCCTCATTTATGAGAAGGATATTTTTACCATGCCAATAAGTTATGTGGTTGGTTTAACAACAATGATAGAGCTTATCCTGATTTGAAGACAGGTAATTCATATTGATCTATATGCCCTCCAATGCTCTGGGTTATGAACATGTTATTTTATTTATTTATTTATCCCAAATTTAAAACTCCTTCCCTCTGGAGTAAATGTACAATTAATCATTCCTGAAAAAAGTGCTCTATGGTGTACTTCTATAATCATCAAAACCTATGTTCTGCAATTATGTAAGTTTGCTTTGTTCCTTTTCAGTCTCCATTCTTTTTCTTTTTCCATTTTAAATCATTAGACATGTTAGATCATTAGACAACACTTTAGAACATTAGACAAAGTGCATGTAATTCCTTTCTATCACTCACTGAGATATATGGAGGGATTATGAACTTTAATATATGCAGCTCCCAAAGGGGGGGAAAAAATCTTTGGGGATAAGAAGCCACCTCACTTGTTACAACACTTTTTCATATCATCTGCCTTTGAAAGACACAATGCTACGCTTGTAAAATCTTTCCATCTTAACTACAGAAAAAATTGGACATTTTTCCAAGTATTTTGCAATTAGAAGCCTTCTGAAATCTAATTTTGGTTTCATGGAAATGAATCCCTCTGCATATGGTTTGTGCAAGATTAAACAATTTTAATCAGGAAATAAACTCTAAATCAGGTTTATAGTAGTCAGGTAAGACTGATGGCCAATCTGCAAAGCCTTATTTTTAAAAGTTTTGCTTTCAGCATAATCTGTGCAGAGACAGATTTATGATCATAACATACATGCACATACCTGTTGACTTCACTATCTAAAGGATGAACTATTCCAGTTATCCAAGCCTCCCCCCCTGCAAACAACCCACCATAGAAATTGTTTTTAATGAGTCACTTAAAAAAAAACTTTTGTATACAAAATTAACTCAGTATCTTCTCCTATCATTCTCATTCAAGTTAGCGACTCTTAATCTGGATGAGGTATCCCATGGGAAACAAGAACATTCCTCTGCCTCTTTCAATAAAGCTGCCATTAGTAAAAATCCATCAATCAGGTTTTCAAATATTGGTATTACTACTAAAGGAGACCTGGTCGTAAAGTTTCCCTTACGTTTTGCTCAATTCATGGATATGCTCATAGCTTGGCAGCATCACGGTAGTGGTTCCCCACTGACTTCTTCTGGGATGTTTTCAATTTCCCAGTCTAACATACAGCCTTGGGATTTTTGTCACTCTCCTCTAACAACTACTACACAGGTCCAAGTCTACCTAGCTTTTCAGTTCAAAGTCAGCTATGTGACACCTTTTGCTGTAAGTAAAATGAAGCTCAATTCCTGCAAACTCCACAGACACTTCCAAGATCTTATTGGCAGCAATATACTGTAGGAATGGTTTTCCACTGCCTTCTTCTGAGCTGTTTTCCTACTTCTCAATCTAGTCTATAGATGTGGGATCCCCGGTAGTCTTCAAAACTGGTTGGCTCCTCCATTTCTAATGGGCAATGGCCAGTTGCTCACTATTGTTTTGCTCTAAATGCTTTTGTGTCTCAGTAAACACCGAGTGACTTTTACCCAGCATTTTGTTTGTTAGAGCCGTGCCTAATCTGCTTCCATGTATCATCCTCAAAATTGCACTAGATATTTATAGAAGTTATGATGATTTTGTACTTTAATTTAATTCTCCAGATAACGAGATTCTCCTCAGACTGCATCAACAGAAAATTTCTCTGTGCAACAGTGATTTATGCACATGGACTTCAGACATTTGAGAGTGAACATACTTCTGAGAATGTTTCCTTTCATTCAATCATGTGATAAAATCACATCAATATTCTTTTTAAAGTACTTGAAATATTAACTGAAGGCTTTGTTTAACTGACATCAGCAGACTTTTACAAACGGGTAGACCTTGGCCTCCAGCTAACCTAGCAATCCCTAAACAACTATAGTCTATTTTTCACGTACACATTATCTTCCCTTGCATGTCCCGCAGGATTCCTCTGGTTACATGCTTGCAGAAATCCAAATTACTTTAAATGGTCTTGTAAATATGTCAAACTGAAGACTGAATATCAGCGTCTGCCCTGGATTCCAATGAAATGCCTTTGCTGCTGTTATTCATTTGAAGCAATGCAACCTCCCGGTTGAGAGGGTATAACATTTATTAGCAGATACAGCAATTTTCCTAAAATATAATTCTTCATCTAAAATGTCTAATGGTGGTTGACAGTCCAAAGATCATCGGACTGAGACCGCAAGCACCAAAGGTAATTTCCCTTCTATCTAAATATGGACCAATGCTTTCCAAAGTAAGCAAAATTAATTAGCCTACTTCTTAAATATACATTTGATAGTCAAGAGTAGTAAAGGACTTCAAATTTAACAGCTGTATTTTCCAGAAAGTAAAAAGCAGAAAGTAACAACAACTATCTCCAAGATTCCTAAGGTTTTATCTACAACCAACTTTATTTTTATTTATTTTCTATCCCGCCTTTATTTTTTTTATAAATAACTCAAGGCGGCAAACATACTAAATTCCTCCTCCTATTTTCCCCACAACAACAACCCTGTGAGGTGAGTTGGGCTAAGAGAGAGGGACTGGCCCAAGGCCACCCAGCCGGCTTTCATGCCTAAGGCGGGACTAGAACTCACAGACTCCTGGTTTCTAGCACAGCACCTTAACCACTAGATCAAACGGGTTATTTAGACCACACTGGGTATTTATTAGGAAATACCCAGTGTGTGATACTGACTAAACACATAAATAATAATAATGTGCTATTATTAGCAGAAAGCCAGAGTTGCAGGAGGGACAAACACATTTACAAATTTGAGAACCAAAATTAAAAGGGTGACATGAAAGGGAGCAATTGGTAATGATCTGGTAACCTGATGTAGTAATTCAGAACCATGAAATACAAGGTGAAGCTTGAAAGAATAGCATTTAGAAGCATTCACATGTAGGGTAATAACCATAACCTCAACTGGTGGTAATAAATTCCCCTACCATGTTTATTATATATTTTCCTTTGTCCTGCTTTTTCAGTCAATCATTGTCAATATTGCGGGGAGGAGGAGGAGGAGGAAGAGGAGAGAGGATCAAAAAAAAACAAAAACTCTAGCTGTTCAGCCTTACTTGGGCAATTTCAGTTGTGGACCAAACCTACAAACAAATCAAAGGGAAATGGAAAGGAACGGTGAGCCCTGAAACTTGGCAGTTGTTTAAAAGTATGCTAATGGTGTATGTGCTTTAATGGACTTCCAAAAGGCAAATTAAAGCCTGCTCATTCAGCACTATGCCTGCCCAATATGCGTACCAGTGCAGTCCCAAAGACAGCATAAAATACAGCTCTATATCTCATTTCTGCTGTGTGGCCTCCTTCTGCGAATCTGGGTGGTGCTGGACAGGATGGTGTCAAGTGATCTCTCTAAGGGCTGCTCAGCTGGCAGCTGTGTTCACAGGAATCCCAAGATAGGGGATCATCACCTAATACTATGCCTCATGAACACAGCTGTAGCAGCTGTAGCCAACTGTGTGATTCATCCTTAAGAGGGAAAAGAAGGTTTGTTGAGGTTATTCTTCTTGCCAGGTTTTATTCCCATCATTACTCTACCACCTGGCCCTGTACTGTATGGCTTCTTTGAGTAAACCAGCAGACAAAAGGAGAACAGGTCTTATAGAGCATTGGATTTGAGCGTTGCAACTTGCAACAGGGAAGATTTATTCCTGTGTGCTCCTCTGGTGTGTCCTTATTTAAAGAATGGGGTCTGGATGTGTGTCTGTGTCTGTGTGGGAGACAGAGTCCATGAGCATGAATACAGAGACCTAAGAAGAGATGGACGTTCCTGTTCTTACTGACGGCAACGTCACATTTCCCGTGGCCTTTGACGGAACAGAAGCAGTCTCCATGATTCAGAATATTGGCAAGAATACCATTTAATTGAGAGGACAATTATTTAAAAAAAACCCTAAAAAAAAGGAGAAGGAAAGAAAAAGAAACACACATATGTGCATGCACACATGCATGGACACACACAAACAACCCTGACAGCCATTTTAAAGATCAGATTATCTGTATGGAAAGGGAAACTAAAATGGTGTGTCAAAACATGCAGGTAATTTGTGGTTATTCCTCTTTCCAGCACATCTGTAGTAATGTTAACTGGTGAATCAAAATCACCAGTTTTGGTGTGAGAAGTGTGTGAGAAAGCAAGTGACAGTGACAAGGAGAATATAAGAAGAAGATATTTAATTAAAAGAAAAAGGCAGATGGTTGCTTTTTGTAAAACATATCATTTTGCACATGACTTGTGCACCTTTAAACATTAACATGTTTCAAAGCCATATAGGGCAGATGGGAGGCGTATACACGTAAAAAAAACCAGTCACGCAGAATGTGTTGAATCATTCTTTGTCTGGAGATTGAATTGAACACACACACACATACACTTTTGTTATTTTCTTTCCAGTTCTAGTGGAACCAGGTAGTGCATCAAAAACATCAAATATTAAAAATTATCTCTACCACTCCCATTCAATTTTAAATGAAGTATATCATAAGCAAGATCCTATACTCACTGATGGAAAAGATCTTTGGTATCTTTTTAAGAACAGGAATATTTATGCTTAAAACCATTCAAAAATTTAAATCTCTCTCACACATACACCAAGCTGCAGAAAACAAGACTGAGATCCAAAGACTTAAGAGAAATATCTTTTAATCATCTGAAATAGGAAGTTCTATCTTTCCTGTAACTGAGCAAATAGACTTTAATGCTAAACATTCAGATTAACTTTATAATTTTAACTGATGTAATGACCCAATTAATTTTGGAGAGAAGGGTCTACAATCTGTGGTCCTCCAACTATTTGACTGAACCTCCCATGAGTCATTATGAGCAGTCGATGGGACTTGGAAAACCTTAACACAGACTGTCCTTGCCTGCTTACAAAAAACTCTTAATGACCTCAACTAAAAATCACAAGACAAATAACATGGCAAAAGGGAGCAATCTGTTAAAATAAATTCATTTTGTTTTTGTTTTAATAAAGGCAAGACAATCCTGATACAGCAGAAGGTTAATTTTTTAACAGACTGTTTTCAAACTTTACAGAAGGAATTGGCAAATTCTGAAAAACAATCTTGAAGAGACATCAATGACCAATCCTCCCTAGCTTTGCCAAACAACTTATCTTCCTTCTGTCTTTTTCACACCCCTAAGATGTAGGAGGCAATACATACAGTATTAGAAGCCAAGAAAGAGAACAGCAAATTACAGAACTACTTTTCTCCCCTTCTCTCCCTATCTGCATTATTATTTAAGCAATGTGTACCTGCTTAGAATTGTTTTGCATTTTTAGTGCAAGACAACATTGACAAAAGGAGGCAGCCTGCGGGATCAGCAACGAAGTATGATTCAACAGGTACATGTGAAGGATTGTTCTGAATGGAAGTTTTTGAAACAAAGGGCTTCAGGTTTCCAACAGCATGTGCGAACTGCGTTTGAACGTACAGACCATCTCTTTCAAATCAAAATATCTCTGCCTACCTAAATGGGAATTATATCACTAGCTCTATTAGTCTGAAAGTTCTGCAGTCTCAAGACACTGAAAACTCAGGACAATGTAACAACTTAGCCAGCAGAATGTTTAAATTACTGATCTGTGATATGTAGGATTCATACACTTTTCCTATAGCTTTAGTATTTAGCATTGTGAAGGAAAAATTTACTCTCTTCATGCAGCAGCAGAGTTCTTCATAAGCGTTGTGCAAGGTCTTGTTTACGAGCTGACTTATTATTATTACAGTTTGATTATTCCACTTGCATGAAAAAAGAAAATCATTTCTTCCACAAGTGCAGCAAGAACTCTCAATTCAGTTTTAGTTTTCTTTATTTTATTTGAACAAAAGAGGTCTTCTACCCTGCAAAACATATTTGATATTTCAATATAGCTTACATGAAAACTGTTTTGAACTCCTTGGGGAAGAGTGGGGTCATGTGCAATGATAATACAGAAATAAAATGTCATGCCTAGGAAAATAAAAGAAACACTATTTAAATACACAGACTATGTTTCAATTGAGTTTCAATTAAACAGAGCCTATTTCAATTCAATCAATTCAAATACAGAGTGTATTTGAATTAACAGATCTATTCTCTTATAGATCAATCCACAATTGGAAAACTCTGTTCAAAGTAAGCTTCAGGTTCTCCGTGACAATCTAGATATATATCCTGCCAATGCACAAATTTATAGGCATAATATGGACTATACCATGTCACAACCACACATCAAAGGAGGGAGGAAAAAAGCAGAAAACTCAGTCAAACCAAGCATATTCAGGTACTTCTTTCAGTACTGGACTCATTATTTTTTCAGAAATGTAAAATCAAGCTGAAGAACCAAAATTCCACACAGAGCACAGGTTATAGATACAGCATACAGAGTCAACTTTTGATGTACTATTAAGTTATCTGCTTGTCTGCACAGTCACAGCAAATAACAGCATCTAAACAATCTTGACGGACACTGAAAAATCTAACCCAGGTTAGATTTGGTTAGTACTTGTATGACAAGAGTGCCAGAAAATCTCAGAGCCATAAGACAGACTAGGGAACTAATTGTTCTCTTTCCTGAAGGAGGCAATAGTAAACTATTTTCATTGTACTACCAAGAAATCTATATGGCCATGTCCATAGTCACCAGGAACTAAGCTCAATTTAAGGCAATCTTTACTTTTTCCCCTCTACTTAACCAACATATTCTTGGAAGAAGCCTTTTTATATTTTTGGTTTTGTAGAATGGACATTCTGATCCTCTGAGAACAAGCAAGAAACAGGAAAGAGCTTCTGTTATAGACTATAATATTATCGGGATACACAAACACACACACACACACACGCTAAAAAAGTTCTGAAGACAAGAAGCTGAACTGACAAAAAATAGCAGCATATTGTCTAATGTGTGATATATTGCTGCTATTTCACAAAGGCAAGATGGCTCCATTGCTTTTTAGCCTTTTTATTGCTGATGTAAACTTAGTGCCTGTTTATAATAAGCTTAACATTTAAGAAAAGATGGAAAACACTGCAGCTTTTATAGTTTAGTAATTTCATAATTACTACAAGAAAAATGTTCTCTGTCCTCCTTTTCCTCTGCCTTTTTCTATTGTAATGGGTCTAAATTAACATAATCCAAGTAACCTTAAGGCAAAGGGAACATCCTTTTTCATCATGACAAGCCAGAACAAGTGTGGCTTACTTATGTTAAAAAATAAGATAAAATTGCCCATATATATAAAAGGGGGAGGTAATCCTGTTTCCATGATCTACCATCAAGATCCAAGCACTCCTCTTGTCTCTTAATCCATTAATTACATCAGTAGGCTGCACCCCCAGTTATTTCGGCATGGAACATACCGGCTTTTAGAACTGAAAGGGCTCTCTCACAATATTAATTGAAACACGCATGGGTTGCTTATTCACTTTTTAGATTTCAAGTATATCCACAGGAACAAATATATACACACACACATATAGATACACACACACACACACAAACACATACACACACACACACATACCCATCCATCCATCCAATTTGTCCCTGCCCATCTCCTCCTCTCTGGGCGAAATACTTCAACATAAAGACCAACATGTGGGATACTGTTATTCTGGACTAATTTCTGGATGTGGACTATGGCTCATGAAAGCTGATGCCTTTTAATAACATGTCTTAGTCTGAAAAGGTACTATTAGACTGCTCCTGATTTTGGGCCACCACAGGCTAACAGGTCTTTTCCTCTTACAATGTCTGTATGATGAAGGAACCAGATAAAAGTACAATGGTATAAATACAACATTTTGCAACCCAGTGATTCTGACTGTATGTTTCTCACATTAAATATCAAAACTAAAATGCTAAGAATGTCCCAGATCTCTACACATTAAAATTCATGGGAAAGCGAAGATGCTTTAAGGGACTTTTTCCACCTACCTACCTACCTACCCTGAAGAAATAACAAGAATTTATTGTTTAAAGTACAATAGTACTTCTTTTTAATCCAATACATTCTCAAAACACAGAAAAAAAAACAACCCTTCAATCATAAAAGTGAATAATTAAAGGAAATCTTACTCCATAAATTCCCCTAAATTCAACGGATACAAAGCCTCAAAAAATAAAGACCAATTTAAAATCACCCATCCAGTATTAGTCTGTTTTCATCTGCAACCAGAACCCTGCCTGTACAATGGCATACTTGGAGGAATATTGGAGAAATATCCCTTCATAGAGCAGTAAGCAGCTCTATGATTAGTGATGTTAAAATGCATGTTAGTAGAGAGTATCACTGTAAGTGTTCTTTACAAAATTTTATTTTGAATTACCTGCAGCACACAGTTTTCAGACTGAATTCCATTATTCAGTATTTTCTCATTATTGTGACAAAAATAGTGCCAATTTCCATGCTCAGAAAGTAAAATTATTGTCACTGGTAAACATTTATATGCCAACCTAGCAGTTCGAAAACATGCAAATGTGAGTAGATTAATAGGTACCGCTTCGGTGGGCAGGTAACGGCGTTCCATGTAGTCATGCCGGCCACATGACCACGGAAGTGTCTACGGACAAACGCCGGCTCTTCGGCTTTGAAACAGAGATGAGCACCACCCCCTAGAGTCGGACACGACTGGACTTAATGTCAAGGGAAACCTTTACCTTTAAACATTTATATCATTTTCTAAGAGAGTAATAGCCACTGCCAAAAGTTCCCAACTCCTTCCTAACGCAAATACTAAGTTACAGTGAATCATAACTACTGGAATAAATGCAGTTCCCCACACTATTTCTTATAAACCATTTCTTATTAAAGATGGAAAATCAATATTTCATACAAACAAAAGTGTTCCATGGAAAATGTTACTGGAAATTTACTTCTCTTTCATGATGGTGTGATGAACAGTTTGTTTTTAATTCTGTTTCATTCTGACACTCTTTGGTGTGGATAATTTTTATGATTTTTTTTTTCTCCCATAAAAATAAAGCAGCAAAAAGCATAATAAAAAAAATCTGGATGTTCAAATAACAGAAATCTTTTCCAAAATGTAGAAAAGATTAAGTCCTGGTGTTTTCTACTTCAGCTCACAGCAAGAAGCAAACAGAGGCTCGTTTTATATTAATTTCTGGTTAAAGAACAGATGCTGGTTAGAAACCACTTAGGTTAAAGCCCTCATTTATCATTTGCATCTTAAATGAAAGAAACAGACACTTTTTATAGCCAGCTTGACACTGAGTGGAATGATTTTGTCCTCTTACCAAGACTGTTCAGTGCCAAATGAAATTGGCAGAGGGGGTAAGCCTAGTAAGATTTCAAAGTTTAGAGGGGGAGCTGGTGAGGACACAATCAGCAGATGTTTCTGAGACTATTGGCCCAGTTAAAAAAAGAAAAGAAAACAAAAATGTATAAAAATGTGTTTTAGTCAACAAGATATCTTTTAACAAATGGGGAACAAAATGCCCAGCCGTTAGCCACTCTGACCATACGAACTTTAGGATGGTTTTATTCTTTTGTGGTGAAGAGCATATAGTCCAGAGATACAATCAGAATCAAGGATCATACCAAACAGCCAAAAGGAATGGCTCACGTAGGACCAAAAATTAAACAAAGCATCTGCTACTGTTAAACAAGTTGCATTTCATTTCATGTATTGTATTTTCAAAGAAAAAGGTCAAACAATCCCTTCATAGGTTTCTTTAGCATGTCCTTGGCAAGCTCTATAGGGGAACATTGTTCTGAGATATTGTTCAAAAAGCAACACAAAATGCACCTTAAAAGAGCTGAACCCAAAATTTTTCTGAAAATGCAAACATGAATGGAGAACCACTGTAGAATTGGCCTTTAGCAGGCATCACCTGTTGACAGCACGAAACAATAAAAAGACAATAAAATACTGACTTTCCATCAACAAGGAAATTACCTCTATTTCTGCACCAACCCATCCACCCTATCCTTCCATTAACCATACCTGAGAATTCACACTGTAACATCTCACTTCAAAATACTAAAAAGTTTAACAATGGAACTTTGGACTTCTGTGTCTGTGGCAACTATAGCTAATTCGTTTTGTTCAATCATAATGATAATTCCCTCCTTTGGCTTGAATCAATTGCAAAATAAAATACTGTTAAAGCCCTTTTATTTAATCCAGTGTTCTTAGAATATGTCTGCTAATAGGAAATAATCTGCAGCTAATATTCACATTCCAGGTTAGCTATGTGTTTTCTTATACTTTGTTTCATGGGCCTTTTTCCAAAGAAAGCTCTGTAAATTTAGAAAACAGACATTCAATTTATGTGTGCGCATACACACTACTACTACTACCTGGTTGCTAATATTGTCTAAAACATGTTGCAACTTGCACTGTTCGTTAAAATTGTCTGGAAAGACAAGGCTAATGAATGCAAGAGAATGAGATTTACAAATTCTTCTGTATTTGTTTTTCATCACTGTTAGCTTAAAGCAAAATCAAAGAGTGTGTCAGAGAGAGAAAGAAAGAAATCACTGAGTTCAAGAAGTTTTTTTCTCCTGAGTAAACTTGCCCAGCTTCACAGATCTAATGACTGCAGTCATGATCCAAATGGATATAACCATCATTACTTTTTGGAACTGCTACATCCAAATTTCCCATTAGCCTGGAGTTTATCATTCAGTCCTACGCTAGAAAGAGATAAATGAGTTTCTATCATATTTTTTTTTTACATGTATCATTTTATGAGCTTATACCATAAAGTGGCCATGAGTACCAGAATTTGTGTAGGTTCAAAATCCAAATAAAAAACAAGGGAACTGAAAAAATTATTCCAAATATTTCTGCTGCATATAGTTAACACAATTTAATAAACACACACAAACGTACATTCATGAATACGTGAAAATGCCCAATTACAGTTGGCATTCATTCTGTAAAATATTTTAAAATTGTCTCTATCTCGTGCTGATAGCTAACTAGTTATATAGCTAGAGACAGAGTGAGCAAGAGATAGATGAATATGTAAGCAGTATTTCATTACAATTTATTTGCATTTTCAAACTAACACCCCCTTTTCTCCATCTTAACTCTAATGACTTTGGAGATAAGTAAATCCAACTAGTTTGGATCTAGGTATTCCCTTTCTCAAGGGGGAACTGGGAAACAAGTTTCACACTCTTTCTTCTTTTTCTCTTCTTCCCACATTCTGGTGCAGCTTCTCAAAAATGCTCACTTGGTGGTTGGGAGCTTCTACATGATGAATGAGACTGAGACGCAGAGAAAGTGAGTGGAGTACAGAACACTGGGTGAAAGCATCTTTTACTATATCTGGGATGAGGCGCCTATAATCTTGGATATGATTGTCAAACACACACACACACACACACCACACCCTCTTTTTGGAAGCCCGGCCATTCCTTTGATCACAATCAGTATCAATGGAATGATTGTCAGAAGTTGCTGTGCAATGGAAGGCACAGCAAAACAGAAAATCTTATGTAACATACATGGTACTATATACCACTTGGCCACTCTTTGTCATCCATCTACCTAGGCAGCTAGAACAAGAGGTGTACAGGAAAGGTGGGGAGCTCACACTTATGGCAGGAATATCATCAGAATATGAATTCTGACTGCCTTATCTGAAAGAGGAGATATCTGGGGATGAAAAGTATGGAACATGGGATTCTTTTTTGCCTGGGATTAAGGAATGGAAGGTGAAGCAGGTACAATCTGTGTGATACCTACAGATTATGCAGTCCCAACACAGATCCTAGACAGAACCGCTGAGCCCTACTGATGTCAATCCACAGTTATTTTCAGGTCCTCCAGCCATGAATCCCTCACCCAGACTTCTTTATCTTCCCTGTCCCTTGCCAAGGCATACAGCTCACCTTTCTTTGGATTTGGTATGGTATTACTTGTTGTTGGGTTTTTTGTTTTATTTATGGACAAGAGTTGAATAACCCTTTTGAAGTAGCAAGTTTGTGCAACTGTTCTATATCCTTCTGAGCCACCCGATTATTCTTTCTCCCTTGCATTTCTACAGGAAAGAAAACTGTAATACTGAAAGGTATGTTTCTCTTTATCAACGTTAATTGCAGAGAAAATTTTGTCCCTACTTTTCAAACTAAAACCTTTTTCAGTTTTGAAGGGTTATGAATCAATAAAAGCCTTATGTGATCATTCAGCCCTGCAAAACTGCTTCTAAAGCTGCAGACAGCTTGGAAGAGATTTTTTGAGGAGACAGAACTTGTATTTTCTGTTGCTGCTGAACTGACTTCTGGAATACCAACAGGAAACAGTTAACCTCAAAAATGGCAATTTTCAGAGGTTCTGCTTGAAATGAAGCAGGCAAGAAAGAAATTCAACAAAGAGAGACATTTAAATAGTTTCTGAGAAATGAAGTTATCATGCATTTACTTACATGAACATTCACTTGCTTGAAAGTAAACCATGAATACAAAAATTAACAAGATAGAGCAATATGAAAGGTAAAGGTGGGTTAAAATAGCAATGCATCTTTTTTCACATTTTAGTTCCTACCAGACATACCTTTCTTGCAAAGAAAGGAGCAAAAGAAATTTGAAACACAAATTAAACTTTTATATATGCATCTTCTTATGAGATGTCTCTTTAATTCTTCTTAAATCAGTTTTATAATTTTAGTAACCATAGAAACATGAAGCAACTCTTTATTGCCATGACAATCTGACATAACTTTAAAAAACAGTAAGCAGTGTTTTTATTCTGTTTTTCAGTTGCTCCCAAGGAAACAAGCTGTTGTTTATTTCTGCAATGAAATTCATCTATACCATAAGAGATCCAGCATTGAAAAAATATGCATATATCAGGCAATATTTATGGTGGGAAAAAAACTAAAATAATTTTAAAATATGGAATATCGTGATTGAGTCTCCAAAATAACACACAAATAACCTCTTGTTTCTTAACAATGATTCCCTCTGCCATTTTTGCTCATTTCCCTCTTGAAAATTTATTTTTTTCAGCTTAAGTATGCTTATTATTGTCTCATCAGTAGGGGGTGCTCAACATAATAAATGTAACTGCTTTTTATTTACTTTGGGTAAAATATAAAGTTGAATGCTTCCAAGTCCTTTTAATTTCACTAGCAGTTACACTTGCTCATAAGGCTGCCCACTCAATCCACTGGAATTTCTAAATGATTAAATCTAGTTGGGTTATGCCCTTTAATTTTAAATTACATTAGAACCTATCAAAACCCAAAGCTCAACCATATTTCAAATGTTAAGGTTCATTTTTTCCAAGTCATTCAAAGCAATCTACCTAACCTGGCTAATATGATACATAAGCACATTAAAGAACTGTCTAGTCTTGTATCCTTCCTGTGTCTGACAGTGATTGGTAGTGGATGCAAAATAGGAAATCTACAGTAAGTCATAAAATTAATAGCTTGTTACTCATGGTCACCTTCTAGGAATTAGAAGTATTGGGCAAAGAGAAAAGAATGTTTCTAATGAGTCTCATGGAAGTTAAATCTATTTTTAGCTTAAAACTAAACTGCTTTAGAACTATTGAGGCACAATTCAACTCAATAAATAAAGCAATTCAAGTATATTACTTTATTTATTTATTTATTTGTCATATTTCTTTACTGCCCATCTCGTATTACAACAACTCTGGGTAGTTTACAGACAATTAAAGTTAAAATAATAAAATATCACTAAAACAATACAATATAAATATAAATATAAATATAAAAATAAAAATATAAAATATAAAATTCAAGATGAATTCAAGAAGAACGATCTTATCATTGGTCAAGGTGCCAATCAACCCCATGATTGGCTATCTCCCCTCCCACCCCAGGCAAGGTGGCACAACTAGGTCTTAACCCCTTCTGGAAGGCCAGGAGAGTGGGGGCCTGCCTTACCTCCAGGGGTAACTTATTCCAGCTTTAGCAGCCCTAACAACCCTGTTGAGCAGGCCAAGAAAATTATAACCACAGCAAAGACCCTGGGAAGCTACTTTCTTAGAGCACTAAGAGGCAAGGTAGAAGTAGGGACTTTTTGGTTCACCAATCTCATTTATTTTACTAAACTACTACAAATGATACTAGTATAAACTCTGAAATTACATTTAAATGTACACAGTTGGATTCAGAAGACAGTAATATCTGAACTCCCTCAAATTAAGAGGGAAGCAATGATTTTTATTTATTTAAGCATTGGTTCATTTATACCATTTATATCCAATCTTTCTTTTCATTTTCAGGTGGAAAGTTGGCCACATAATATTTTGATTCAACCTTCCCAATACCTGCTTTTCCACATCCCATCAACATAAGCATTAGGTCATATCCTATTTCGAATGAAGGAAGATTCTAATAGGGCTCTGGAGTGTTTTGGATTCACAGGGAAAAGAAGAAAGAAAATAGGCTGTGGAATGAGCAGGGTGATAGATGTGAAGCTAGCATCTACCTGCAATTCCTTAAAGCAGCCACACATTTCCCCAAGATCATGGGCTGCCCTAGAATCCAAAGCATTACATGATACATTCTTGATGCCTTATATTCAAATAGGAGCCAATGAAGTTGGTTGACAAATGCTGCCACATTGCAATAAAATCACAAGGTTCTCTTGAGATTAGTAGCCAATTTTTTTAAAATGTTCTCAGAAATTATATCCAAAAGGAAAGCTTATATGCAGTTATAGATGTATCAGCTGGAACTAGCAAGGCACACAGAATAGAGCAACCAACAGAGTAAACAGTATTCCCTTTCTAGACATTTAGTATATCCATAGCTGTTGCTTATCATCTGACTTAATGTGTGTGTTTATTTGCCTGTAATTTTTAGTTAAGCAAAGTATTGTATAGAAGCCTTTTTGAATTTTGCACCCTATAAATGTATTGGGATTACAGTTCTCAGAGTTCTTCATCATGGAACATGATGTCTTGAATTTTGGGAATTATAATCTTAACACATCTGGTGGGCAACAGGTTGGAGAATCAGAAACAAAGATTTCTGGCCACATCGTTTTATCTGTTGAAACCATGAAATGTAAAATAGAAGCAAAGGTTCAATGTAACTGAGTTAATACTCCAAATTTACAGTGCAATCCAAACTCAAAGACATACTGCCTGGCCCAGTTAGGATAGCACAAATTACTTTTATTGGCAAGAATCAATTTCAGATTATCAAATTTTCTTTCTGTTGACAGGAAACATTGCTGATGCTACTGCTGACTGAAAGTTCCCCCAGCGGAATGTAGGGCTAGACTTGTTTTACTGAAGCGACAGAAAAGCACTTTTAAATAAATAAATGGCAATAGATCAACCAAAAAAAGGAAGTAGTAGTAAGAAAACAGCAAAGGCAGGGGTGTAGCTAGAGCTTTCTTGGACTTAAGCCAACACTCTCAGTTGGGGGTCCTCTGATGACTAATCTGAGCATTAGTCATCAGTTAAAGAGCTAGTGGCTACATTCAAGGGAGCACACCATTCTGGTGCCCAGGGTTTGCACATACAAGCTGCAGTGGCAGTTCAGTGTGCTTTTTTGTGGGGCTGCAACAGTTTGCCCAGAAATATCTTTCTGGGCCACTCTGCACATTTACTTTACATTTATTTACTTTTCATAGCTAGCTTTAGGGTGCTGTTGCACTGAAAATAATGGTCCTGATTACCATCAACCTCACATCAGCCCTGTGAAATAGGCTAGGCTGAGAAAAGGAAATGGCTGAACAGGATCGATCGGTGGTCTAAATCCAGATCTCCTAGTCCTTAACTCTGATTAAGTACATCTGCTGATGCTCTGCAACAAAGCACACCCACAATGAATACAACCAACCACTTTGCGGAAAGAAAAGTTTCTTGCCCTTTTGTCTTTTCCAGCTCAAATGGTTGGATATGAGGCTATAGTAAAAACTGTATACCATCTTCCATCAAAATCTGAAATTATTGATCTTATCTCATTGGAACATAATGGTCTTAATTTTATGTAGAAAATAAAGGAAGGCAGCTGAATTGGGCCATGAAGTCTAACTTGGAAGTCCCTCATGTGCAAATGTCAAAATAAAATGCACTGGCAGGGAATAAATAAATACACTAGAGCCGTTATTTTACTTCGAATCCCCCCTCCAAAACACATTATCTTTTAAGAGTTCATGAAGCAGAACTGTTATCTTCTTGTAACCTGAAAAAGGGAAACATATCTGAGTTTACATTTTTAAAATATCTGACTGTCATGTGGTATTAATGCATTATTGATTGATTGATTATTTGGAAGTCAGCAATGTACTGAGAAAATTGCTATGGCTGGAAATCCTTTCTTTTTTCAGAGAATGTCTTCCATCCCTTCATTTCTACCCTTTCCCCACTGCTTTTGAGGCAGAAAAAACAATCTGAACACAGGAAAACACACACACATGCAAACAAAGCCTTACACATTATCTTAATCCGGTAGCTCACCATTAAACTTGGAATTCCAGTGAATCAATAAATAGTTTTCATTAACAGAATTTCAGTTTTGACAAATTGTTAAATAATAAAAGCCACACAATGTAAAAAAAGTAAGTATAGTCATTTGACTATATCAAGCACAACATTAGCTAAGAAAGTCCCAAAGCCAACAAAACTGAAGACATTATCTCTGAAATTTCAGTTGCTCCATGGGTTACTTTTGCTGCATAGTGATGTGTGTATAACAATACACACACATACCCAAAACATGCATCTATATTACGCTGCACCTCTATAAACTATTTCTATAAACTAATCAAAACAAAATGAACAATCAAGATATAAACCATCCAAACTCAAATTATTTTTACTTACATTCCATAAATCCCATATGATATACCAATAACTACAGCAATATGAAAAAGATGCATATACACACATACTATTAATATAATTCTTAATCTTTTTATCCATACATCCAATTAATGGAAGACTCCTCTGCAAAACTGGATATTTTACAGATTAAGCAATTTAGCAAAGTTGGACATTTTGGCTGTGTGTTATGTTTTATCCAGCTGTTCCATTTTCAGTAATATACTGTATACACTAAAGTAACTTTTCCCCAACAGAAGGTGCCCTTCCATTATCACACTTCCAACCAAGTTCACCAATGATGTTACTACTTGAATTGATGATGTTTCCTAGTTGAGTAATAAAACATCTGCAAGCAAACAACCAAGCTCACAGAGCAACAAGAACACCACAGTTCAACCATGAGCTAAAGATATTATTTTCTATTGAAAATTCACATACTCTAGTACTACATATATTTCTGAAAGCTCAGTGGGTTTCTTTATTTTCTGTCAAAATACAAAGTATTTTTGATAATGTCTTCACCTCCCTGAATAATTAACTTTTCAAAAAGATGCCCGGCTACTTTAAATTTCCCCTTGTTAGTAATCAAGAACATCTCTAGCTGAAGATAATAGTAATAACAGTTTTTAAACTTTCTATTAGTTGCACTATACTTAATAAATGTATATATTTTATCACCACATGTAGCACCGTCAGTAACTCATCCATGTACCTAAATTGCTCATTAACTTAAAAAAAAAAGTATAAAATTACTGCAACTGAAAAATTCAAGGGAAAGTGATGTACCTATATTAATTCACTATTTGTAAAACAGCATTAATAATTGGGTTTGAGTTCAGCTGTTCAAGAATATCCTTGTACTTTTCTAATATACCTGTAGTAAGTATTTGGAAACAAAGCTGTTCTTCACGAAAAATAGAATGATCTGATATATTTACTACTGTGCAGAAACCTTAAGACAAACAGCCACAAAACAATAACTTTAACAATATTTATTTTTGTTTTGTACAGATTTAATTTATATGTTAAAATACTGCATGATAGTGATATCTAAAAACATATGAAAAACCAATGGGTAACTTTCTGGATGGCTTATGGGAATCAGGTCATTCTCACCACAAAATTTGAATTTAAAATAATGTCGACCAGGGATAACACCTTGTATCTTTTATAGGTACTGCCCTTTTAAAGTCTGATACAAAAAGCAACAAGTTAAGTTGAAACTAGCAAACTTTATATGTTCTTTATGATGATGATAACATCAATATAAAAACCTTCACTATTGTCCACTGATTAGTACTGAGCCTGATTTTAATGGTTGCTACAAAAACAGTTAAACATTAAAAACATTTAGCCTTGTGTGGCGCAGAGTAGTAGGCAGCAGTATTGCAACTGAAACTCTCCCCATGACCCGAGTTTGATCGCAGCAGAAGCTGGATTATCGGGTAGCCAGCTCAGATCGACTCAGCCTTCCATCCTTCCAAGGTCGGTAAAATGAGCTTGCTGGGGAAGGTGACAACTGGGGAAGGCAATGGCAAACCACCCCGCTATAGCCTGCCAAGAAAACATTACGAAAGCAGCATCCCCCCAGAGGGTCAGACATGACTTGGCGCTTGCACAGGGGACCTTTCACACAAAAACATTTACAAAATCAAATTAACCAGCATTTGAAATGAATAAATATTGTAAGCTATCTAGAATTCGATTTCTTGGTAACTGGGATTGGCATGTCAGCATCCTCCTGAATTTTTGTACTGTACCTCCCATCCTATCCCAGGATTTATAACTACTTTTGTAAACCTATTTGGTTTAGCTAGAGTTTTATTAAGCCTTTTGATCCATAAAGATGGAAGTATTTTAGATTCTTAGTTCAACAATTCTTTCTCTAAGTAATTGTACATTGTTCTTTCTCCTTCCTAGCGTTTGACAAAATGGTTGTTTCAGCACATTACAAAACTTGCACAGATGTATTATTAGTAAATCTAAAAAGGCTAATTTAGATTGCTATCCATCCTTGATGATTTAGGGACTATACATGTGACATTATTAGACTGAAAGCTGTGATTTTATGTGCTCAGTGTCCTCTTGCAATATCTAGGAAATGTTATGGTTTTTAACATTTATTTGTGAGTTATCTTACTTATAAAAAACAGGAGTAAGCAGTATAAGAACGGTGTTCTTCAGATGTTTTGGACTACAACTTCAATAGATACTTGCCACCAATCATGCAGGTAATGTTGGGATATTAAAAATCAAAAGTACCATGTAACAAAATACAAAACTAAAACATGTATCTGTTGCACTCCCCTAATGAAAAGACTTCCTCTCTATATACACTGTACATAGTTTTTGTCAATTTCCTGAAGGATAAAAGGGTAGTGGCTTATCTGACCAAGCTGACTTCCAGGACAACTCCATGTAAAGCAAATTATAGCAGTCTAACCTCAAGATGACAAGACCATGAGTCACTGGTCCAGAAAAGGATATTAATTTGCAGTTCAACCAAAGCTGGCCAAAGGCTCTCTTGGCCCTGAGCCTGTTGTTCTAGAACAGTGTTTCTCGACCTGGGCGACTTTAAGATATGTGGACTTATGTGGACAATTCCCAGAATGTGGACAATTCCCAGAATTCCCCAGCTAGTTGTTAAGGTTGAGAAACACTGCTCTAGAAGGAGCTGTGAGTTTAAGAGAATCCTCAAATTTCACAACTGCTCCTTCAGAGGATTGGATGGAATTAATCCATCCAGAGCAATGGAAGTAAAATTCATGGAACCAGGTATCTGAACCACCAGTTACTCCATTTTGTTGTGATTCGCTCTGAGTCTGTTCCACTCCATCAAGACCTCACAGCTTACAGACAATGGGTAGGGACATTCACCATTTCTCCTCCCTGTCCTGAGGTAGGATGTAAAGCTGGGTATTGTCAGCATATTGATGATACTTCACACCAAACCAACAGAGGAGCTCCTTTATCATCTTTGTGTACATGCTAAGCAAAATGAGGCAGAGGTCCAAACCTGAGCTTGATCTCTCCTGCCCAGCAATAGTCATTGGAACTGCCCATCTGGAAGTGGAAACATTGCAGGGCAGTGCCTTTGATCCCCAACCCTTGTTGTTGTTTATTCGTTCAGTCGCTTCCGACTCTTCGTGACTTCATGGACCAGCCCATGCCAGATCTTCCTGTCGGTCGTCAACACCCCCAGCTCCCCCAGGGACGAATCCATCACGTCTAGAATATCATCCATCCATCTTGCCCTTGGTCGGCCCCTCTTCCTTTTGCCCTCCACTCTCCCTAGCATCAGCATCTTCTCCAGGGTGTCCTGTCTTCTCATTATGTGGCCAAAGTACTTCAGTTTTGCCTTTAATATCATTCCCTCAAGTGAGCAGTCTGGCTTTATTTCCTGGAGGATGGACTGGTTTGATCTTCTTGCAGTCCAAGGCACTCTCAGAATTTTCCTCCAACACCACAGTTCAAAAGCATCTATCTTCCTTCTCTCAGCCTTCCTTAGAGTCCAGCTCTCACAGCCATATGTTACTACAGGGAACACCATTGCTTTAACTATGCGGACCTTTGTTGTCCAACCCTTGAAGGCAGCCAAAATGATACCCTAATCAACAGTACTGAATGTTTCTGAGGGATTAACAGAACAAGGAGAAGTGTATCATCCCCATTCAGGGCCTGTTGCAGGTCATTCACAACAGCCACCAATGTAGGCTCCATCCTCTGCCCAGGCCTGAACCCTGACTTCAAGGAATCCAGATAATCTGAATGGGTAATTCCAACTGGAGGGGATCCAGATAAGCCATCTCATCCAGGCCCTTATATTTTCTTTCTCTCTCTCTCCCCTCCCTCCCTCCCACAATGCCATCTAAACCTACCAGCTGCAATACCCAGAATGATAGTTTGTAAGTGTCCACCAAACCATCCTTTCAGACTTAACACTGAAAAGCTATCAACTCATTTACATGGATACCCACAGTCAACTGTATAACATTGGTCAGAGCACACGGAAAACAAAGGAGGAGGGGAACGTCCCACAGAATAAGAGCACCTAGACAAAACACATCCCTTTGCATAAATGTACTCTTCCTGCATTTATGAAAATCAATATGATATTTGATAAATAGCTTGCTCAGCCCTGGTTTCAACATCCCACATCTTTTTTGATCCCCAAAGCTCTTTACAGTGGCAGAAGAGAATATAGATAAGAAATTATTTAGAATTCTTTCTGTAAGAGAATAACAGTCCATAAAAGTTTTTTTCTCTCTCTACCGTCCATGTAACACAGCATGGTGGTTGCTGCACTGTCTCAGTAGATTCTGTAAACATCTTCCGAGTCGATAGAGAAAGCTGCACTTTGCATTCCTTTCTCATTATGGTAGGGCTGTAACTTATACCTCTGACTTATCACAGCATTGGGAAACACATGTTTTCCCCTTATTTGGTAGTGTTGAGCATCTGGGAAGAGTGGGGTGGGAAAGAGAGAGAGAAACTCCTTACTGTGTTTCAGGATACCAACAGTGAACAGATAGCATATCCAACTTGATTGCCAATGTTGAATAGTATTCATTGTAAAACCAGAATTAGTGACACTGAGCCTCAGATATCCTGCATGCTGAGGAAAGGATGAATAGAAAACGGGTTCTAGTGCTCACAAAAATCATGTGAGGATTCGGTTAAAGGCACAAGATTTTATTAAACCAGCAGAGCAAACACTTTATAGTGTCAACATGCATACTTCTTTAAAACCCCTATATAACACCTAGAGAGTCCATTTTCACAACTCGAATACCATTTCCAAGATCACATACAAAAGTGCCTAAAAGCTTATTTATGTGTTATATCAATCTCTCTAGTCTGATATTGTTTAGAGATGTAGGACTATGAAGTCCAAACCTGCATTCCCAGTCATCATCCATGATGCCTGGGAAATTTGGAGTTTCAGTTCAATAAATCAGGAAGGCACCAGGTTGGGAAAGTCTGCTTTATATAATTTTAGTGAGAAGTAAAAGGGTATATGGAACCAGGCCTTCTGGATAATGCATGAAGCATCACAAGACATAAACATGACTTATTGAAGTACTAAAATACTGTCCTTTTTATTGTTCTAAAATGCATGACAGGTTCTTTTCAAATCCCACTGTGTCTCAGTTCTTTATCTATGCAAGCTTAATACATAGCTTTTCTTGTCACGTCTCCTAGGCTGTGACTATCTTTGAAGAAATGAGCTTGCACCCTGTTACCTTCTAGAAAGAGTCACAAGCTTGTAGGCCCTTTGCACAGAAAAGTGTTACTTTTCATTGCTATGAACGGTCACCAGGATCCCATGTCCTTAGCCTTGGTGGCCGATCATATGTAGCACATCTCCATGTTGTTGCTTGTGCTTGCCTACTTCCTAGTGACAGATGCTGATAAAAAACACAAGGAGCCTTCAGTAATGGTTCTTGAATGCTGAGAAACAATGACTGCTTGCTGTTCTTTGTTCAGCCTCGTCAACACAGTTAACATAGGCTATGGGGTAACCTGCAGATGGTCCATATGAAAATGGCAAAAAATAAGTGGTCTAGCCCCTGTGCCTGAAGCTTCATACAACAGAAGGGAGAGACAAAAAAAAAAAAAAAAAGACATGACTTACAAGCAGCACAGCAAGTGATCTACTCATTAGAACCATAAAAGAGGAAAATCTCTATGAAAGACATTTCAATATACATAAGAAACAAGCCAAATAAAACATCATCCACAGAAAGATATGCCCAGTCATAGAAAATTACTTGTCCAAGGAACAAATTATTGATTATGAACTACTCATCTGAGCCAGAAACATTCCAAGGAATAAGAGGCTTTTTAAATAATTATTATATCTTGTATATATTGTCATAAAGCAAAAATAAAATTATCTTTGAAATAACTCTGAAGGAGTGCAGTGCTAAAGATACAGTGTTAAGGGCTTTGGAGGAAACGTATGGGAATGCCTTCCTTTGCTCCTTTTGTGCCAGAAAAGTGGGGGAAAGTATTTGAAATAATTACCATGCACCATCAGAAATATTTTAATATCAAAGAAAACAACATTTGAATAATATTTAAAACATTACAGCTGTTCTTTCATCTTTTAAAAAGCTTCTTAATCATTGCTAGACATTTAATTACAGTAATTACAAAAATCATTTAAAAAAAAAGTCTGTGCCCTACTTTCTTAGGCATTGTTTCCTTTCCCTCCTCTTTGAGTTAGCAACCTAACTACCGGCTGCCAAGACAAGTTATGATGCCTTCTGCCCCAAGCAAGAGTAGTCTGGCTATTTGCTGGCTGCCTCCAAAGACTGAACCTGATCAAATTACATATGTTTTATAAGGAGTGGAATAGTTTCTGCACAGGCCTGTGTCAATTACTGCAAAAGCACAGAAATTCAGTGACTAATTATGCAGTCCCTTCCTATATAGGTTATGCTATGACCCCAACAATTTTGGACATATGGAATTTAGAAAGCAGTTTATGGGCAGTTCCACAAAATGGTTGCTATGGTAGGTGTGGTCAATCACAAAATACCCTTAATACGAGAAGGAAAGCAAAGCAATGGGTGCAGCCACTTACCATTGTATTTTTCTAAAACGCCTGTGTGAAGCAGAGACATTGCTGAAAATACAGCTGATGATAACTTCCCATTCTTTTCTCTAATTGAAAGTCTATACAAAATAAAATTAAGAAGGGCAGGGAGCTTGCTGGGTACCAGGAATGTATCAAGGAGCACATTGTCATCGTTGGGCACCATGTTGGAGACCCAGATTTTATGGCATTAGGGCAATGGTGACAATTCACACTATCATGCTGCTTTTTGAATACTGCACACAGAAGGATGGCATACAACAGCTACTAACTTGTAAAGTAATAAATGTTCATCTCTTTGGATTGACGATACATTCTGTTCCAAAGTATTAAGTCTTTCAATGGCTATAACCAACCTGGTTTGAACCATAGTATGTGAAAATTAAAACCAAACAGCCATCATCCAAACAGTCAATTTTCCATTATTATGCATATTGTTCCAAAAGCTTAGACAATCAACAAAATAGCATGATGGTTTATAGTCTTCTCATACATAGAAGCAAAGTAGACAATTATGGGATTGCAAGATGCTCTAACTACAGGGACACTTTCTTGGTTACATATTCTAAAAAAAACTGCTGCTTATGCACTAGGATTTAACCATTGCTTCAGAAGATGCTTATAATGAACTTAGTGCTGCATTTTTAATATCTGTTTTCCCTATTTTTTCTTTCACAAGAAGAATTTTGTAGATTATTTTGTGATTGGAGGGTAGTGTTCTTGCACTTACTTACTTAACAGATGGTCAAGGGATGTGTATGCAGGACCTGTGCCCCATAATAATCTGCTTCCTTTAATTCAGTCCTTAACAGAATTCAACCCTTCTCCTATTAAGCTTTCTCACAAATAGCATCCACTAAAAGGAAACCTGCCCTTGTAAAATTGTTGGAAAATTTCTCCTACCTTTGAAGAAAATGAGATAAATTGTCCATACCTCTTCTCTGCCTACATATTTTAATTGGCTATTATGTATAAGTTCAGGTGAAATAAGTTTATCAAAGGACACATTAGAAATTACATAAAAGATTAAAGAAAAGAATGTCATGTGTTTAGTTTTAATTTCATTTAAAATTTCCACTTTAGACTGGAACCTTGCCAGTGAGAGAAGACCCCCTCCCATTGTTTACTCTTGCTCCCATTTTTGTTTCTCAATTAGAACTGGCAATAACAAAATTGGCCTTTGTGCACGACAAATCATGGAACTGCTTTTCTTGCTATGTTTTTGCTGGGGGAACTTCTAATTAGAACAACTCTCCTGGCCTCATACACCACTGCCTGGTCTAGATGATGATCAGGCTTCACACCAGGACACAATAGCAACTCTCAGTTCTCCCAACGCTTAACCCCTTATTCATCAATTGATTTAACCTGACAGAGGGGCTCTCAAGTGCAGTTTGACTAGATTATAATCTTCACTGCAGGCAAAGAATGAAGTCTTACACAATAGATGATTTGCCCTCTGCAGTACAAAGAAATAAATGCCTTTATATAGGTAATCTTTATATAGGTATAGCTCCAGAGAGTAATCTCTAGGAGTTTTCCTCCTGCTCTTCTATGCTTTTGAATACTTGGCTTTTGCTTGTAGGCCCTGAGTGGCTCAGACATATTTAGATGATAATTTCATCTACCCTGGGAACCTCTGACTGCTTCCTTGTTTTTATGGATTCTACCCTTATGCTATGGATTCATAGAACTGTAGAGGTAAGAGACCATGGTGATCATCCAGCCCATTCCTCTGCAGTGTGTAAGAACACTAATTAAACCATCTGAGAGGTGGCTGTCCAGCTTCTTCATAAATCCCCAGAGGTGAAGTACCCACAATCTCTATAGGTAAATGCCGAACAGATCTTATTGCCAGAAAGGGCAATAATTTTTTTCTTTCTTTCTTATATTTAAATGAAATCTAAATGCCTGCAAGTTATACCAGTTCTTTCTGGTCCTAATTTTTCTGGCTATGGAAAATAGTTACCAGCTGAACCCTGGTAAGATGGAGTGGCTGTGGATTGACGGCTCCTTGGTATCCGGGAAGTTTTCATCTCTAGTCTGGACGGGGTGGCACTGCCCTATTCAGAACCGGTGTGGAACTTGGGGGTCGTCCTGGACTCACAACTCCTGCTTGAAGAGCAGCTGGCAGCCGTGGCCAGGAGGGCCTTCACGCAACTTCATGTTGTGTGCCAGTTACACCCTTTCCTGGATCAAGATGCCCTCCGGACAGTCACTCATGTCCTGGCCATCTCCCTCATAGACTATTGCAATGCGCTGTACAGGGGGCTACCCTTGAAGAGTATCCAGAAGCTTCAGCTGGTCCAGAATGTGGCCATGCGGGCAGTGATGAGTGCCCCAAATGTGACACCACTGCTGCCCGAGCTGCACTGGGTGGCAGTTTGCTTCTGGGTCCAATTCAAGGTCCTGGTTATGACCTTTAAAGCCCTACATGGCATGGGGCCAGGCTACCTGAGGGACCGTCTCATCCCCATAACATCGACCTGTCCCACCTGGTCATGCAGAGAGGGCACGCTATGGATCGTGTCAGCAAGGGAGTTTCACTTGGCGGGATCCAGGAGGCGAGCCTTCTCTGCAGTGGCACCTGCTTTTTGGGACATTCTGCCCCCTGAGGTGAGGCAAGCCCCTTCGCTCTTGACCTTCCCAAAGGGTTTGAAGAACTGGTTCTGCCGCCTCACCTGGGATGAGAAGGGCAATAGCTCTTCCTGGGGGTGGCTGGTGACGTAGAGTTCTCCCTATCGAATGGAAATTTCCCCACTTGGATTTCATATTTATATTTATTATTTTAGTATTTTGGATGTTGACTTTGTAATTTTATGTGCTGAGGTTTTTAAAGGATAATATTATTGTAAACTGCCCAGCCCTCTTTGGGGGGAGATGGGCAGTAATAGAAATTTGAATAATAAATAAATAAATAAATGGTTCCACCGCTGAACAGATCTTATTGCCAGGAAGTTTTTTTCCCCCCTTATATTTAAATGAAATCTAAATGCCTGCAAGTTATACCAGTTCTTTCTGGTCCTAATTTTTCTGGCTATGGAAAATAGTTCTTGATCTTTCTTGTAGCTTCCCTTTCCTGAAGTGCTGATGTTACCATTTATATTTGAAAGAAGCCTGATAAGCAATCTAAGCATTTCTTTTCACAGAACTTCTACATTATAGCCAGCTTGCCACTAATCTGAAAAAAAAAATCCCAGCGAAACGATTTGTTAAAAAGATATATATTGTTCCCTTTAAAGTTACAATAAATATATGATAATAATCACTTTAAAAACTCATATGAAGCGTAAGGCCCTTAGAATGAAAACAACTGAGGTGGCATAAAAACATTGTAAAAAATAAACAAACTAAATAAAGTACACACACACACAACTAAATGAAGTATATTTAAAATATACTGGGAAAGAGCATCCCAGTCAAATCTTGCACGTGTACCTGTGATTAGACTATTAGGAATACAAAAACATTTGAGATAAAGGATTTGATTTCAACTTCAGCAGGAAGATCCATTCCATTCCATTTTAGGAGCAATTGATAAAATCACACAGCCATGAATGAAATGTTCACTATTTCTCCTCTAATAAGTAGGGAGGAGGTTAAAGAGGAGAACAGAAACTTGAGAAAATAAAAAATAAAAAAGTTGAACTAACATCCATTAGACGATAATGACTATACTGAGTAAATCTCAAAAATCACTGCCAGACTGACATGATTATTGGTATGGATCAAAGAATGTGTATCTTTCTGTGTGAATCTAAGGGGCTGTGAGCTCTCTCGGTTGTCTGAAACAATTAGACCGTCAATGAAAAGGAGAGAAGTGGGCATGGGACAAAAGCCAGCCCACCTGATTTCACTTTACAGAATACCTGATGGGGTTAAATTAATAACTGTCCATGGTCAAAAACAGTCTACTCTTTGTCAGTCAGTGCCAAATTATGCAAGGTGCTGGCAGTTCTGATTGTCTAACCAATCAGTACTGGAGGACATGACTTCCAGGCTGACGGTTGATTGACTTGGGTCATTATTGGACGATTTTTTTTTTCTTTTTAAGCACACATGGAATCAATCTCTAAGCCAGATGCTAGTTTGAAATAAACATCCATGCTCAATGACTTATCTCCCAGCAATCTTATCATAGTCCATGACTCTATACAATTGATTTCCTTTCCTTTCAATGTTCCAAAAACTATTAAAAAAAGGAAAACAACAACAACAGAAACTATTAAAGCATTCTGCTAATATTGCTGTCAGCTGAAAAACTTTTCACAGTGTCATCTAAAATTGGTAAGATGATGTAGGCCAATGATGAGATCTACTCTTCTTTGAAGACCCAATCTTTGAAAAAGAAACCAAACTGGGGAGTAATGAGTATTATGCCCTATAAATCGAAATACGACCTTATAGATGCTTCTTGAAGATACTGTTGCAGCAAGCACCATAGTCATGCTTACCCCAGGTATCCATTATTAGCCTTTGCTCACTCTCAAAGTAACATACTGAAGATGTGTAAAATTAGTCAGATATGGGGGCTTAATTATTATCTTTAATAGTTTGCATTTACCATCCATTAAACTCTGTTTCTTTAAATTAGTGCCGAGTCAGATTTGCATTAGTGCTGAGTCAGAGATTGTGGCCAGATTTGTGGCAGGTTTCCCATCTGGTTTGATTATCTCATCCATTCAAAGCTTGATTCACACCTTGCTTCCTTTTATCTCATTCCTACTAATGCCACTAGATGATTCTTTGTGCATTAATTCCCACAGCCTTGAGTAGCTACCATTACAACTCTACCTTATATGACCCCAAACAGGTACAACACAGAAGAGTTAAGCACATGAGTTCCCCAAAACAGCAAAACATCATGAGGTTATCATACAAAGGGCATAACTTTTTAATATTATATTATATTATAATTATAACAGGAGGCAAGCAAGTTGTATCATTTCTTTCCTGACATCATTGCCCCCATTCTTTCCCCATGAACACCTGTGGGTCCTGAACTTCCATAATCCATTTTCTTTTTAAAGTACACAGTCTAAAAAGGAATAAAGTCTCCCTCTAGTCAAATTCAGTCCCTGGTGACTACATGGACCACCCAAATAGTTTTTGGGCAACAATAAAACAGTGGCTTCCAGATGCCTTCTATTAGGATTCTTCTTTTATTTATAGACTGCTTAAGTCCCGAGATTTCCTGGTGGTCTCTCATCGATGTACTAAGCCAATTTGACCTTACAGCTTTTTCAAGAACAGCCAAGGACAGGCACATGCTGCTACCTGCTGTAAAGGAATCAAAGGAATACTGCAGTCTTAGACAGAGAAATAAAACTAGGGTATCGAAGTTTGAATTTCTGTAAATGAAGTGAAGGTAAAGGAAACTTTCCAATTATTGAACGGGTGGCAAACCATCACATACAACTGATCAGAATATATTTCTAGTGATGGCTACAGCTGTTGATATATCTTATGTTTTCCAGAAAATAATGATTTGTGTTTTCCCCCTCCTCCAAATTCCTGCACATTTTAAAAAAATAAGGGGGTGGAAAATGAAACTCTCGTTATTCATAATGATATTCATAATGGTTTAATAGTCTTTCTTTGTCTCTTTCTTTTCTCGTAGGTATCTATTTCGTAGATACCTTTTAATCTCATTTGGTCTGAATTTGAGCCCAGGATCTTATTTTCAAGGATATCTGGCTTTCATCAGCTAATGGCTATTAATCCGTGTTGTATATCCTTCCAAATTTTATGGAATGGCATAAGAAACAAAGTTTGAATCTCTCAGTTGTATCTGTATCATTCTGTCTGAGCCACAAACTTCCAAAAACTTACCGAGATTTTGAATTTATTTGCACAGAGGATAAAAACAAATGCTTTCAACAACAGTGCAAGTCAGATCCAAATTTGGGGTGGGGTGGGGATATCCACATGCACCAATTTACATTAGACATTAAGTTTGGCATGATTCATAAGTCTTTTTCTTACTTCCTCAATTTCTTTTTCAGAGAATATGTTGTTCTCCCGTCAGAGCTAATCTATATGATCAGCAAACTCATCAGATGTACTTGTGACTAAAGTCTATTATTTCAGGTAAGTAGAGACTGTCATAGACAGATACATAGACATGCCTATATTTATAAAAGGAACAGATGAAGCACGGGAGGATGAGATTATGGCCAGATTTGAGGCAGGTTTCCCATACATCCAAGGCCCATATAAAAGACTCCCAGCTTTCTCTTTTACACATCCTGCAACATCTTCATTGCAAGTTTTTGCAGATTACCACACAAGCAAAAAGGTATCAACTGAACACCCCCCCGCTTTTTTTTTTTTAATTCCCATGTTCTAAACCACCAAACGTTCAGGGTCCTGGTTTATGCTGCCATCATATAACAGTGTTACAGTTCAAATTTAGAGAATGTCATTATTATACAATTCTAAAATTGTGAATGAATATTAACATCAAATATGATACATAAGAGGTACCCAGGATGATTCTGATGATCTCCAATGATCTCTTTACTAACAAGACCATATTCAGCGCTCTTACAGATTATTAGCTGTCTATGCATAATAGGTTAGAGATCACTAGAAGGGAGGAAAAATTGCTAACCCGTCTACTAAGCTATGGAAATGAGAAATATATATGAAATAGAGAACTATTCTGGACTTGAGTCATATTAAAGTGACTACCTAATGACTACCTTATTATAGCCATTCAATAATAATTAAAATTATGGCTTGTGTACCTGTCTTAATTAAAATTAAGACCTATGGTATCTTTGCCACAAATTATATATTTAATTGGTACTCTCTAGTAAGAAATCGATCATAAGAATCTGCTGAACATACTGTTTGGATCTTCATGCATTCAGCAGAACATTCTTCCTGCTTGAAAGTGTATGGAAACATAGAGTCTATATATGCTGTTTGCAGTTTGTCCACAAGAATAATACTTTTCAACACCTCAAAACAACAATTAGGATGTAAACCTGGTACTATTAACACATCCTTATTGTATATCTACTCAACCTCTTTCCACACAAAACATTTTTTTGCAATTATTTCAATAGTGTTGGAAAGTCAAACTTTGCTGTAAACATTTTAAGAATAGGAAAATCAATTGCCATTGCCTTTAACAAATCATGTTGTTGCTTTAAAGCATAAATCTTTGAATGCAAACATTGCAAGAGAATACAAGGACAGTCATGAGCCTGTACATTTACACAGAAAGGTATGATTCCTCATCTTATATACCCATAAGGAAGCCCCAAATCTCAACTTTCACCATTTAGTTGGTCCCTTACTTATTTTTTGCATCTTCTACTTGTACAATCAATTTAGTAAAGAGTTAAAGAGAACCAATAAGTTTGAATCTCTGTTGAGTTATAAATGTATTAGTGATATGAATAAAAGTTCAATTTGGTCACAGCAAAACAGAACCTGCATCTGTTTTTGGAAGAGAGTGAACAGAAAAGTTTTTAGTTCTAAAAAAAGTTAGGGAACAGCCAAATATTTTAATGCTTTGCCCAGTAGCATGGCTCAACCAACAAAATTCTTATTACCATTTAGATAGATACTCCTAGCTAAAAGTATTCAAATCTCTGCAACTGCTTTAGATTACATAAACACTAGAACAGATGCAGGTGAAATGCACATATTCCGTGGAAAAGCTTCTGCATCCTTAGCTGCTGTAGAGTGTGACCTTCCATACTTCATTTTCTATTTTGCTTAGCTTTCTAAATCCACATTTCAGATTCTCATTCTGTTGCCCACTTGTTCAACCATGAAGAAAGAAATGTGATGTTCCAAATGACTTCCTTTCAGTATGTACGTATTGTGTGTGTATGTCTGTCTGTCTGTCTGTCTACAGAACATGCTAAGGGACGTATTTCTGCTCCACACAAAGAAAGAGAATGGAATGTGCCAACTAGTAGCCAATGATGCCGACCAATTAGTAGCCACCGAAACACATATTACTGGTCCCTAGTCACTTTGAGAGCAAGTACAGATCCTTCCTCAGACTTTACAGCAAACAAACCTGAACCCAGTGTGACAGTGGGGAAAATATTACATGTATAATAATTATATTAACTGTATATAATTAATGACAGATACATTCACTTAAATCTAAGTTTGCATTTCTTTCTCGCACTGAGTACTAGGGCTGTGCAAAACATTCGAAAGGACCGTTTTGAATGCACATTAGAGTGAACTGTGCACCCCTAAAGAAAGCGTTAAAGTACCTCATTTAGCTGCTTTGAAGGCTTATTTGTCTGTGCAGAAATGCCGCTTCCACTGAGACTGACAGCCAAGCAAAGTGTGTATGCGTATACACACACACATACACCCAGGGTCAGTCTTGGAAGCAGCTATGCAAGTTTTGTTCACACCAACTCGCTTTATGAAATGCCTCTTTTGAATGCTTTGTAGAGCCCTGCTGCCTGCAACTCAGAAGCTGAATATGGCCCCTAGGTCTAAAAAGATACTGCACACCTCTGAAATAAAAGCTGGAATTGGAAATGCAGGAAAGCAGAATACTTCATTTACCTCATAATATGCACAGATTCCATACAAGTCACAAGGGGTGATGTTGCCTACACTCAGTGTCTGTCTGAAAGGAATTTGTACACCCAAGTCCAGAGTGTCCTATTTTACCTTAACCTTCCTGTTCTAATTTGGACTAGAACTGACCACCAACCTTGCTGGCTAGAGTTGATGGTGCTACAGTCCAAACATCTCTACTGTATCGGGAAAAGCTGATCCTAAGTTTGCCCACATCAACCTTTTCTATGTACAGGCAGCCTACACTAACAGCAATATCATTTCCACAAAATAAACAGTGTTTAGTCTCTGATGAATAATGTGACAGTTAATGCCCTGAAAAGGGGACCAGGACTAGAGCTCTTTGGATTTATGGAAAAAAAAGTCATGAATTTCTTTAAATCTGGAACATACAGATAGATCTAATAATTAAATAAAGAAGATTTCTGTATCTTTCCTCTCTCTTTCTCTTGCCCATTGCCCAATTTGCTGCATGAGTGACTGCTTTGGCAGTGCTTTCATAATGATTCAGAAGTCCACCAAGTGGTGCGTATTAACAGCCTCAAAAAGAAGTCAAAGGGACTTTTTCCATTCAGTCCAATGGAATTTAGGTCAAGCCTGACACAAATGTGAATAGAAGGGTATGGTGGTAAGCAGGAATGCCTTGATGGCTGAAGCACAGGTTTTTTGAGGACACTGCACTCACTGCCTTTCAGTCCCCTCACAGTACAAGGAGATGTTCAGGTGACCACAAATGTACAAGTATTTGTTCTATTCTGAGTTTGCCTCATTCCCAGGGTCTGGGTAGAAATTGAATCAAGTTATTCTTTCCTCTCTAGGCAAAAGTTATAAATATATTTCTGTGGAATAATTATTTTGTCCCCATTCTGTACCTGACCAGTTAATATTCCCTGCTAAATGGCATGGATTTATACAGCTGTACAGGACCTGATACAAAGTGTTCCAGCATGAAAAGCAATCAGATCTGATCAGTATAAAGGAAATCAATATTCAGTCATGAGCCTTAATATTTGGCAATATTTGAAGATAGGTTCAAATATTGGTTCAAATATTGCCACCATGTCCTCTATGTTTGCACCAATAGATAAGGTGACCCTTCCCAACTTGATGTCTTGAGTTATGTTGTTTTATAGCTTCCCAAATCCCCAAGTAGCATATTGATTGATGTGGATAGAGATACATACATACATGTCATTTTGAAATTTTCAGAGAAAACCTGAGATATAAATGCAATATGCAAGAATGTGGTAGAGTTTGCCCAACACACAAAGTCATAAAATGTGGCTTTAAAACCTTAATGCTGGTTTCATACAGCATGCTAAGTGAAAAGGAAATCACATCATAGCTTAATGTGTATAAATCAGATATTAGAATAACTAAAATATCATGTATTGGTGGTTTACCATTTCATTCTCATATTTATTTAAAACATTACAGTATATTCCACCTTGCAAGGTGGTTCCCCACAGAACATTAAAATGATGCTAAGGAAGAAATAACTATCACCAATAAAGCTAGCAATATTATAAATAACACTGTCCTGACACCCATTAAGGCCACTGATCTCTGAGATGTAATTCCACTATCTCAGCAAAACTCCAAGAAAGGCCCTCTTGCCTCCCAGATACACAAACTGTATCTTCTACTTTTGTGTCCTGATCCTTCAGAGGTAAACATCAGCACCTTGGATTGAACATAAAAGCCAATGGCAAACATTACAGTGCTGGAAAGACAAATGGATGATCCCCATCTCCCAACCTGATACACAGTGGTCTCTATCACTTGGATTCATCTTGACCCATATAAAATGTATTAAATAAGAACCATGAACTAGTAAAGCAAAAATCTTCTTGATAAAAGAGCACCCAAACCTTTGCTAGCCTGGAATTCTCCAAGTGTGCTGGGACTGCTTTCAGCTCTGATGTCCAGGAACTGTAATCATAACACATCTGGAGGTCCCAGGTTGGGAAAGGTGAATATGGTTTCATTTTGGGATTTTTCTGCTTCTTCCTCATCTACCACTCTTTCTGAAGAATCTGAAATATGTACACACATTTATTTCTGGCACTTGATCTGTCCCAATAAAGGTATTGCATCATTATGAATTTAAGTTCAAAATAAATGGGACTAATGTGAACAAACATGTTTTCATTTACATGAAAACTGTAGCTGACATGGGGGTGGCACTCCAGACAACTTAATTAAAAGTACATATGAAAATACCACTGGTCCATCTATTTCTATATGAATAATTAGCAATTCCAGTTGATAACCAGATAATTTTCCAGGAACTAGGGTCTTCCAGATGTAATTTATCTGCAATTTCCATGACACCAGATTTGTGAAAGCTGTTCTATAATTTTCACTTAGTTCCTACTTCAGCCAGAGATGATAGAATCTGAACCTGGGTAAAATAAGTTTTGAATGCCATATCACAATCAATACAAGCAGAGAGGAGAAGGCTAATTATTATCACATCGACCCATCCCACCCGGCCATGCAGAAAGGGCACGTTACAGACCCCATCTGTAAAAGAATTCCATCTAGCGGGGTCCAGGAAACAAGCATACTCTTCAATAGCTCCCGCCCTCTAGAACACTCTTCCCCCAGAAGTGAGACAGGGCCTCTCCCTCCTGGACTTCCACAAAAAATTAAAAACCTGGTTGTGTCAGCATGTCTGGAGTGGGGAGAGGAACAGTCAATTGTGGGGATGGCTAGCACCTTAGAATGGCCCTTTGTACTCACGGGTTGAGATACAATCTTAGCCATCTGGATTTTATTACGTTTTATATTTTTACTGTTTATTATATATTTATTGTATTTAACGACACTGAATTTCAAACTTTGTTTTTATTGTAAACCGCCCAGAGTCCCCCTTTTGGGGGGAGATGGGTGGTGATAAAATTTGATAGATAGATAGATAGATAGATAGATAGATAGATAGATAGATAGATAGATAGATAGATATCAATAACCATTTGGCCATCAGCAATACATAATCAAGAATATCTAGGCCAGAATGGTTCAAATATATTCTTTATGGGATAAGTACTTTTGTGTAGAGAGCTATGGAGATGGCATGAAAGGAAATATTCAGGGGCCATTACAGAAACAACAAGGGGAGAAGCATTCCTTAAGCTCTGAGAAAGGAGGTAGGGTTAGGAAGAGACTCATGCTTGCTTTTCCTTGACTCAATGGAATATTAGAGGGAAGGAAGGTAAAATACAAGCAGACTTGCAAGATTTTATTACTATAGCCTATCTCAATAAACTAGTCTTCTTGTGGAGTTGATTTTCTGAACAGGTCTACCTTGTAAGGCTGACATTTTGCCCCTTGGGGGAATTCTAGCTGACAGATACCATTTTAAATTGTATTTGTTCTGTGTGCTAAAATAGAGATTAAAATGAATTGAGTGTATTTCAGTAATGTTAAAGCTAAAACAAAATAAAATGTAAATACTACAGTGACATTCCAAAGCTTGCTCCTATAAACATGAAGTGGGTCATTCATTTGAAGAGCTACCAAAGGTTAAACAAATGTTATTTAGCAGTACTTATTATTACCACATTAAATGAACTAAAGACAGAAGCCACTATTTAATTATTTATACATCTATCATTAACCTTAGTCCCAGATAATAAATACTGCCATAATGCTAATAGCAAGAATTTTGTATTAACTTTTAATTATTTAATTGTATTGATCAATGAATCACTGAAATTATTTAAATAATTCTCAGCTATCAGAAATAAAATTGCCAAAGATTATTTTGTATGTTTTTTTTAAAAAAGCAAGATTTGATAAGTTTGTATACATTTTTTTTTCAATCTCAAATACATTTCAACAGACACTGAGTTGTGTTTTAGCAATATTTTGCAAAATTGCTATCTGTGGATACAATCTGACCTTATGAAGTTTCTGGACATCTTATTTTATACAGATATGCAAGACCTGGAAAAAAATCCTACTAATGCAGCCAGACTAACATTTATTACAGGTTTACTAGCCTGAGGTTTCTCAAAATTTTATCTTGAACTTTACATGTCAAGGGGAAAAAAAACCTTTTAAGATAGGAGGAGATATTTTCTATTATTGCATAGTTTTCAGGCTGGCAAACAAGGAAGCTTTGTGATAATTCACCCTCCTGCTGCTTCTCAGCTCAAAAAGAGGACACTGTAAATATTTATTTAAATTGTCATCATTATATTATTAGCCCCATCTTTGGTAGGTTAACTTTCAGAAGCATCTAAAGTGATGTTTCTCCACCTTGGCAACTTTAAGATATCTGGACTTCTTAAAAGTCCTGGCTGGGGAATTCTGAGAGTTGAAGTCTACATATCTTAAAGTTACTAAGGTGGAGAAACACTGATCTAAAGGACTCCCAGCTGTCTTTCCACAAATCTATTTGTGTATTATTTATGTCACAATGTATAGCTCCTTATCTTTTCTAGACTTCTGTTGTTTTGGTCCTGCTTCTACCTCTGTTGCCCTTGATAAGCCCACATATCACACCTCCTCTACTGACTGAGCCAAGGCTACCACACCTGGGCTGAAAAAACCTGGATGTTTACTAGGCAGCATTAAAGAGCTACATAAATTTTGTAGAGATCCTCTGGATTTGTGCAGCCCAGATATGACGGCCTTAGTCTGGGGTGAAAGTATTCATTATTTCTCCCTTGACGTAACTTCATTTAATCAGTGAACAGAGTTCATACAGCTGCATTAATTTAAAGGAAAAAAAAAACGCTCCTTTTTTTTTTTTAATTTCTCTCTTTGATACTATCCAAAACTTGGCAGATGTTCAAATTCTTTACCTGCCCCTTTGCTTGAACTCTTGCATGTTATCTTTTCATTTCCTATTCAGAAAAGGAGCATCAGCAGCTAACCAAATACGACTGCTGTGACCTTGGATATAAACAGCAATATGAGCAGAATTTGCTACATGCGTTACCACTATTATCTGAACCCAAAAGCTTCCACCAAGAAGTCTTTGCTTATTTCTTCTTGGGTGCATCAAGGCAGTCAGTGATGAAGTCAGGAAACAGCTTCGATTTGTGGAAGTGTGTTAATAGCAGCTGCAGAACAGACATCAGAATTCACAATCCTGAATTTCAGTGCAATGATATTGAAAGGTGACAAATGATTGCTTTCCTACAAACTGGAATGAATCAGGGATGGTAAGCCAGACTACAACCAAGTTACCCAGTCCACAGTCTGCAAGAATGCCAAGTATGAAGTCCACATTTCCACCATTGTCCAAGAGTCAAGGACAAATTCAGTAACTGTAATTATAATGCGATAAAGTGCTAAAATTAGAAAGTATAGTTCATT
This sequence comes from Candoia aspera, assembly GCF_035149785.1. Classification (NCBI taxonomy): domain Eukaryota; kingdom Metazoa; phylum Chordata; class Lepidosauria; order Squamata; family Candoiidae; genus Candoia; species Candoia aspera. The sequence goes on from NC_086155.1 coordinate 193,858,423, forward strand.
TAAGTGATATGAAGAGTTTACTTATCATGTGTGTGAAAAATAGTTATTTAAACACAAAATCAACTGATTTCAAATCATACTTTAGTTGGTGATTCCACAGTTTTATAACTGGCTCTACAATTATATCGTGTCCCTCTTCAGCCTGTGTGTGTGTGTGTGTCTGTGTGTGTCTGTGTGGAGAGAGAGAGAGCGCACTAGCCATGAAGAGCAGTATGCCTTTGTTGTGTGTGTTTTTTACATTTATCATTAAATCAGAAATATTTGTATGTGTGCATTTTAATAACCACTGAACTATAAAGCCATAAGGAGGAGAAAAAAAGGTAAATGTTATGAAGTAAGGCTTAATGGCATGTCAACTGTTAATAAAATGTACCCAAGTAACCATTCTGAGTTTCACAAACATGGAATCAAAGATGAAATAATAGTGACAGTCATAATGCTATAAAATACTGCTCATTTAAAAGGTATTATGGAGCAAGTTGAATGTTTTAAATCTCTGTAGCAATTTATATACAGAGCTATAATAAATGTTTGCATTGGTTTAAATTTTTCACCTTGAATTTTTATTCCTTATGTTTGGCATTTTACTGATAGATAGGCACTATGAATGTGCAAAATGAGCAAAAAGGTGAGATAAATCACATAAATAAACCAATAAACACCATTATTTTTTATTTCTTCTCACTGGTTTCATTAGCATCTGCAATAAGGTTGTGCAGTGGAGCTGAGAATTCTCAAAACAAGGATTCAAATATGAAATGCACAGGTCATAATTTAAACATGCAGTAGAACAATACTAAAGTTTTGCTGGAACCTCAGCAAAGTCAGAACAATCTGAGCCCTGAAGAAAGCCCTAAATCTCTGCAAGCTGCAAACAGTTTACTTGTTAAATTCCTTACTCTCAACCACATAGATAGAAACATATGTGACATTATTTTCAGCCTCACTGACTTATTCCCCTCCATACATACTTTGGATCTTTTTAATATTGGTGATTTCCAAATTCTGGAAGGCTGAAGGTTATAAAATCCAAGGATGGCCCTTCTCCAACCTCTTTGGAAAAGCCTAACATGATCTAGGGACTGGAAGATTGAACCCTCAGTTTCTTCATTGTCATCTGTTTCCATCTCATCTTTGCAAGAAAAGTTACAAGGGTAAAGAAATCTCTGAAAACTGAAGAACATAGTAGAGTGAAGCCCCACAGTAGGGTGATACTGTATTTCAGCCAAGAATTATCCATTGTGATCTTTACTTCATTTTTTCATTTCCATAATTTGAACCTTTACCTAACTTTTCTATTCCTAGCATCTTCTATGAAACTCCATCATAGATAAAGGATATCTACTGTATTTTCCTACAGAATATATGTTATGATTTTAACTTAAATATGAATTTAAAAAAAAAACACCCCACCACCTTCAACTGAATGATTCAGGAAGCCCAATTAGATTATCACAGAGCACATTTGTTATGTACTATATAATCACACAGCACATGCATTATTGGACTGCACTGAAAAAAATGATAAACTTTACTTGACCACAGTGTACACAAGTTACCATGTTCTTCTCCCCTTTCCCAAGGGGGTATCAAAGAATTCAGGGAGCAGAACTTCCTCAAATTAGGATGTAACAAGAACATGGACCTTCTCTAGTGGTCTTAAAGGAGAAGAAAGGAAAGGAGGACAGCACTGGTGCTCTTGCATGTAAGACTGATTGACTGATTATGTGCCATCAAGTTGGTGTTGACTTTTAGTGACAACATAGATTTTTTCCATGATGGTCTGTCCCTAACCTGGTCCTTCGGCTTTTCCAACTGGGTCACCTTGCTGCTGGTCACCCTCTTCTTTAGTTTCCTTCCAACTTTTCCAGCATTAGAGCCTTCTCCAGAGAGCTAGGTCTTTGAATAATGTGTCTGAAATAGGATAATTTGAGCACGGTCATTGGTGCCTTCAGTGAGGACTCTGGACTGATTTTTTTGATGATTGATTTGTTTTCTTGACTGTCCATGGTATTTTTAGGAATTTTCACCAATACTAATGTTCAAAAGCATAAATACTCTTCCTATCCTGCTTCCTGCTTGCATGTAAGACTAAGCTTCTATTATGTCCAGGCCTTCCAACTGTGTGTTGGCTAAATGTTCATCTAAGCCAAACACTGCTTCCAGTATATACCAGTTAAGTTCTACCAGGAAAGAAAATCCATTATTTTTAATTGCAACGAGAGAGTCATATTTATATTAGAGTTTGCCATGTATTTTCAGTGATGTATAATTAAATATAGTTGTTATGATTATGCCTTTTGCAAAGACTTTTTTTTTAAAATTTGAAATTTTGTTTATGCTAAAATGACTGTACATCTGAACAGCAAACATAGATGATAGTAGCAATGGATAAAAATGGTCTGGTAGCCATAGCACACAGTAGTAGGAAGGGAATAATTAAGTAAGTGTTATCTTTTGGGGGAGGAAAAAGTTGTTTAGCAGGTCTATATGATTTTTTTTTCCTTTATCTTAATATAAGGGGGGGAGTAACTATACTTAGTGATTTTTATAATGTGCTAAAGTGGAATGATTTATAGAAATAATGTGGTTTTGTTTTAATATAGAGTAAGAAATTGATTATGGAAATGTTTGTACATCCTTGCTGTTAAAAGTCAGAAGTCACTTCTTTCTGTAATTTCGAAAAACAAAAAAATTCTCTTGTGTTTTCCCTTTTTAGTCCTTTTTTGTTTTTTCATAGCTTTTATCTTTGTCTTGAAACTTAATAAAATTCTGTTAAAGAATGGTCTGGTAACCATGAGGTGGAAACAAAGCATCTATATGGGACACTGCATTTCTCCCAAGTACTCCTAAAACTTTATACTAGGGTTACCAATGAAATGGTAAATTGGGGTAACTTATAGCTGTTCATGCAGTTCCATTTTAAAAGTATTAAGAAAGAAAGAAAAAGTACTTTGGAAGTTTTCTCTACTACGGCTAATCATTTTTTTCTTCTCTTTTTTTTTATGGGATGACATCTAAATAAAGGTCTTCTAAAGATACTAAATTAATATACAAAACAAAATACAGCAGTACAAAAATCCAGGGAAAATCTAAAATGTTTCGATAATGTACGTAAAGTAAATGCTGCTAGGAAGTAAGCATCAGTCAAATATCATAGAACAAAAGTAGTCATGACGCACTATTAGAGTTTACTTTGATCTTTCTATCTCTGTCTTTGTTTTCCCTTTAACCTTTATGCCAGTTTAGCTGAAAGCACCCGCCGCAAGAATCCTCTGAAGTTGAATGATGCAGAGGCCTTTAATTGGGGAGAGAAGATGCCACACCTTCTTCCTCACAGGGGAACAGCAAAACACAGTGGGAATTGCTTGCCCAGATCTTCATGTTCTGCCTCCTAGCAGCAACGTAACAGCATGATAAACTTCGGTGGGGGGGGGGGATTTACCAAATTATTTTTTCCGATTTCTCCATCCTGAGGGTAAGGTTTACTTTTACAAGAAACTGGATTATAAATTAAACACATTTCTAAGAAAACAAAAGCTGGGGCTCAATTAAACCCAGTGCCCAAATCCTCAGATTAGAGGTGGAGAATCTATGCTTCCGTGATGGTCTGTAGCATCATCTGCAGCATAACGTACTCAGTCCCAAAAGTCAGGATGGCTTTTACCTTAACACATTGTAATGCACCTTTATCTACTTTATTTTGAAGTGAAGTTATAGGAAAAGCTCATTCTTGGAATGATTATGCCCTTGTGAGTCTGGACCAGAGACGTCTACTGAACACATACTTCCTTAGTGTTCATTTTATAGACTTTTGACGTGCTCTCCCCACCCCCCACCCCAAAAAATATGCACCAGGTCTCCAGGTTATAGAGGTCAAACCTAACCTATGTCCATTTATTACTCTTGAGCTCTAATTAATCTCCAGAAAGTCTCCATGTTTTGTATGGCAGTGTATAAAATCTATCAGGAATCTACTGTTAGCAAGAGCCAGAAGATAAGATGATCATTCATATTATGGTTTAGCTAATTTGTTGTTAAGTATTTCATTTTATATCTGATACTGTATTTTTACTTCAGAGCTTTTATAGCCAGTAGTGATATTAATTGTAATTTCTATATATAGGATATTTTTATGTTATAGCACTGTGTTAATGCTTTGATATTTTTATATATCATAGATTTGATTATTGGAATGACTATCTAACTCAGTGTTTCTCAACCTTTGCCACTTTCTTTATATATATATATATATGTTTGTGTGTGTGTGTGTGTGTGTGTGTGTATTTATTTATTTCAAATTTCTGTCACCACCCATCTCCCCCAAAGGGGGACTCTCAGATGTGTGGACTTCAACTCCCAGAATTCCACAGCCAGCAAGATTTGGAGTTGAAGATTTGAAGTCCACACATGTGGATCTCAGTCCTCTCAGATGCAGAAGTTCTGTCCCTTAGTCCTTGGCAGGGCTGCCTCATGAAGGTTCAGAAGCAGACAGCTGAACTTTATAAATCTGAGAAGCTAGCTAAAATGCTAGCTAACTAGACAGCAGGCTCTGTAGCACCTTTGTGACGTGTCTTACCTATGAACTGGATAGGGGCTCAGTGGTCTATGTACTAGGCTCTCTTCGTGGGTTGAGAAAAGAGTCTTCAAAACTCTGCTCTGACCTACTGCTTTGCCTGGACTTGTCTCATCTTGCCTCTGCCCTCTCCTCTGGATTCATCACCTGGCTGTTTGTTTACAGGCCTTGATCTCTGCCTGACCTGTTTGACCACGCGCTCTTGTAGTTAGCCCAAGGTATTCTTTCAAAGGCTTATCCTCTACTAATTGTGAAACTGCATGAGTTCATTTATCTCTGGCTATGGCAGATGTATAGCCTGCTAACTGATGTTTCGGCAGCCAACCAAGCAAAACCAGGACAGAAAATTGCTGGTGCTGGTGCTCACACACACACACACCACAACCTAGGAGGGACTGGTCCATCCCAGTCGACTAATGGATTGGGACAGATTTCAGAGGGAGCTAGGGATTTTCCCTGAGGATATGGTGGGCAGTTTGATGCCTTAGTCACCATCTGGAATGGGCATGTATCAAGTACCTTGCACCGGAATTGCTGCTGGGCAGCCTTTCACTCTGTGGCAGCCTCTTACTCTAAGGAACTTTGCAAGATGAAATCCCAGAAAAGACAACTGGAGCCTCGTTGGAGGCAGATAAAGAGTGAATCCACCAAAACGTAAATAAGAGTCCATATGAGGGATTATATTGTGCCTATAAGATCAGTCTTTATTACGTCCTCATATTGCCTGTTGCTTGCTGGGGAGAGATGAGCCACAGAATCATCGACAGAGCCACTGTGAAGAATATTATAGGCATCTGGAAGATAAAGTCTGACTGAGCAAGTCTGACTGAGGAGACAAATGATCTTCATGGTGAACTGGAACAAGTTTGAACGTTCAGCTCCCAAGGAAGCAATCCCAACTATGAATCCAACCACGTGTTTATCAGATTCATGCCCCTTGTATCCACTTAAAACCACTTAGTAGGTGAACTGTAGTTGAGTCCATGCAGTCATGTCAAATTTAAGAAAATTAGAGAAAAGCAGATTTGCAAATTGCAAATGCAATCACTCAATAATTGTAAATCAGAGAACACGATGGAAATCCATTGGACCAGGCTTCAAGTCAATATGAAATGCTGTTGTTTTTTTAATTCATGTAAAGTTCTTTTAAAACAAAATTATGTATTTTTGCCCATTAACCTTACATATGGAACTCACAAATATTATAAGCTACTTTCATCAAAAATATTTTGTATATTTCTTTACATTTTTCACACCTCCATTTTAAGTACACTTAAAAAAACAACAACTGAAATTGTTAGCCCTATTTAATTCAAACACACCCCTTTTTGTCATTTAAAATGATGATGAAGATGATGACGTACTTCTTGAGAAGTCAATACAGCTATTTCAGGAATGTTGGAGGTTGAAATAAATCTGTCACTCTTGTACCAGCAACTGTCACTGACCTATTTAAAACTTTTGCAGTATTGGAATAGTGAATACGTCACGAAAATCACACTAGCATTTCATTGCCAGTTTACCCCAGAACAACACTACGTTACATTTCTTTCTTTAACTATTTTCCATGCAGGCTACATATCCAGCTCCCCCGCTCAGGGAAACACAAATTAAAGCATTTGCCTCTTGTTCTTTGACACTCTACTTTTGGGTCCAAACAAAGGGCTCAGTTCCCTTTGACTACATTAGCTATTTGCTTTAATCCAAAGAGTTTTGGCAAACCATATGTTCTGCATCATTAAAATCAGATATTTTGCCTTTGATCTTTAGGTTCTCTTAGTTGACTGCTTTTCCCTCACTACAACATACTCCTTGCTTTTGAAGTTATCTTCTTGTTTTATACAATGAACCTGAACTCTTCAACCAGATTTGATAAAGTTACATGGGATATTATCCATATTGTGTTATATTTATTATTATAAATATTCTTAAAGAGGCTTTCAGGAACAGTGGAATCTTGAAAGAAAAGTTGCTTAGATGATTACTAGGCTGGAAACATGAAATCTCAAAAAATGTAGGTCAGCACATACACACACACATGCTATATCAAATTCTTAAGATAATGCAAGCCTGGCCTGAGTGTTTGTACTGCTTCAGGCAGAACAGCACTTCCTGCCCCCACTCTCCAAGTCAAGATGCACAGAGGTTAAGATCAGCCAAATTACTCTGGCACGAGAGGCAGAAAATCCCATGAGTTCTTTTTACCATATCTAGGAGCAAGACAACCCAAATCTGCTGTACAATGCAACCATCTCGTTCTGCCTAATGGCAGACCCAGCTTTGAGTACATCAATAATTAAAAACGGGATTGAGCACAGTTTACATTGTGATGGGAGTTTTTAATTATTGAGAGGCCAGTGATCAATATTATTGGCCTCTTATTCAACCAGTAACCCAGTTCAATGTTGCTTAGGTATATCAGCCAAGAGTGACTAAGAATTGTATTTGCTGTAGTGTATAACAACTTTGTTGTTGCTACTGTTAATTTTAAGTATGAAGATTACACAATGTGAGCTAATTCAGTTAATGTCTCATTTCTCAGTGGTACTTTTTTTCCCTCCCCTTCACTTTACGAGAAGCAAGCAACAAATTCTTACCTTACCTGAGCAATGTAATAGCAGTGTAGTATACTGTAGATGAATTTCTGTACCTTAGCAAAATATTTGTTAAGAACTGAAAATGTAAAAAGACATTTTAAGATGTGGAACGCTGGTGGAAAAGGAGTGGGCATTTTGTGGTCTGTCTCAAGGAATGAAAGTTTTCTTGGAAGAAGCAAAAATAGCTGAGTATAACAGCATGTTCCTGCTCCATTTCTTACATGGATTTGGATGGTTAGTATGTCAGGAGTAGTATAAAAGTAATTTGATTGCAATGGGAATAGAATACTTAAGAAATGTGTATGGTAAAACAAGAAGAGAGAAAATCATGACTGACTGTGTCCTGAATGAATATGGATTGTGGTAAGGAAGTTCCACAGCAGAACAAACAGAAGAATCCTGACCAGGAAACAAGGGGTAGCCTAAGGTCTTGGGTACCCCAGTCAGCAGGTTGCTAAAAAAGTCCAAATGTGATAGTTACAGCATGCACTAAACAGAAGAGTGAGTGATTAGTCCAAAACAAGTGTGTTTGGGGCAGCTGGCCATATAGACAATGAATGATCAAGACACATGAAGGAAGGTGAAGTGGGCAAAGACGAAGATCAAGACTGTGAAAGCTGTGGTTGAATGAAGCTGATGAGACCATGAAAAAAGAGAAAGGTGAGCAGCTTAAAGAATAAAAAGCAATGTAGGAAGTGGCGTATGGATACGATGGAAGCAGGAATCATTTGCATAGACAGAACAATACGGAGAGGTATAGTGAATTGTGCTGGTATAAGCTAATTTAGCTAGATTTCCTTTTCTTTTTCTTATCTTACTACCCTTTATTTATTTTCCTTTAATTTCTTCAGCTTACTATTTCTAACTCCTTTTCTGCAATTAGTACAGCATTGCGGCCCCCCAAAGCATTTAAGTATCAGGATTATGCATGCATGTATGCATGTTTGACAGCTAACAGCACCATCATATTCTTTTCTGAAATGCGGTAATGTAAATAATAAGGAACATTCTGATAATATAGCAGTATAGATTACAGGAACAAAATGGAATCATACAGATGAATTACAGCAATCAATACACACCAATCTTGATTTTCCAGACTGCATAATTTTTTCATCAGCCCAATCCTATCTTCCTCTATAGTTTCTGCATTCTTAATTTTCTGAGGTAGGTAGGGATGGAGCCATGCTGTGGTTAAGCAGGATGCTCTCATGGTCTAATAATACTTGAAAGAAGTAGAAAATAGGACAGCTTTCTAAATCTGGTGCCTTCCAGGTATTTTAAACTGAATACCCCATATTACTTTGCTTCACCAGCTAAGAATACATAATAATACAGAAAATCATCTCGCTTCCACTGTGAGTCATGGTTGACTGAAGACATCTCTGTGAACAAGTGGAGATGATGACTGTGAAGAAAGAAAGATCAGAAAGTAAACTGGTCCTTTGAAGCTCTCCAGAGAAGGGAAGAATGGGAGATTGCCCACAAGTGGTCTGAATGGCAACTCCTCACAAGGAGGCCATAAAACAGCAGTCTCCTGTGGGTTTGAGCACCAGGAAATGAGGGAGATGACATCTTTGCTCTCAGCAGTGGTGGAACCATTCCTAAGGACACTAAGCCAGCCAAACTCACTTTTTAATCACATTCAGAAATTTAACCACTTTATGGATATTAGAGACCTTTAAAACAGCAAGCTTAATTTGACACCTGGTGAGTTTTACCTTCTTCTTTGGGTTTAAGAAAAATTAAATAGACTTAAAATTTTAAAATAATATACTACTGCCAAAAAGCCAAAAAAAAAAAAAAAAGGATTTCGATTTAAGAAAGTTTTAAATGGATTGGGAGACCAGAGAGATTTGGAATATTGGTTATTTTTGCTGTAAGATTTGAAAAACAAGTATATTATAATATAATATTTGGAACTGAGGCTTGATGAAGATTGCAATTGGACACAAGAGGGAACTAAAGCACCAGGCAGAAAAGAGTTAAAATCGCTAAGCAGGCTATAATCTTTTTTTATCTTAAAAGGTTTTTTTGATAATTGGACTAGATATTAATAGCTAACATTTCAAAAAGGATACAGATTTCAATGGATACATTTTTAGAAGATGATAAGAATTAAAAAAAAAAACCTGTTATAGACATTACAGAGTTTGAAGGCATGGAAGACAACAGCATTGAAATCACCAAAATGGGAACACAAAAGGTAAATCAAGAAAAGGATCTGGACATGGAACAGCTGCAACAGGAAATTGTGGACGATGCCTCTTTATGGGATTTACAAAGTAGGCTGGTGAAAGCTTTGAAGAGTCCTCTTGAATGTCAAAGATTGATGAAAGATCAAATCCTGTGATGCTATTGGAATTATTTAAAGGTTAAGATTATGAAGGGCAAAAAAGAAGCAATATAAAGTTGGACTATTTGATAAGCGATAAAGTATTTGTTTGATTTCTCTGGCAACCCCTAATGGACCTTTTGCTGAAATAGGATTGAAAAGATGATGATTTCTGGATTACACATAGATAAAACTTAGGCTATGGGAAGAATGTTTTATTATTATTGTTATTTGTAACTTTAAAAGTGAGTGAATAGTTAGAATATTAGCTGATGCTCAGTGTGATGAATGCTGGAAGCCATTTCTTCATTATTGTTTTGGTTGCTTTTTTTTCTTTTCCCTTCTACTTTTTTTCTTTTCCATTTGTTTGTTTGTTTGTTTGTTTCGGCACCTTCTGAACTTTTTAAATTTTTTCTTCTTTGTATTAGCTTTTACTAAACACTGACTTATAGCATGCAAAATAAATCTCTTATTCAGAAAAATGTTGTGGTAACATTTTTTAAGGGAAAGTTTTGATGATTTTCATATATATCAAAACTTTCCCTTTAAAATGTTATCACAACATTTTTCTGAATAAGAGGTTTATTTTGCATGCTATAAGTCAGTATCCTTCCAGTTGTGAATTTAAGCAAGAGCCTCCACATTCTATTTTAATTTGGAAGATTACTTTCATTTCAAGATTCTTTGCATGGGGTAAATAGCAACTAGAGATGAAAACCTTGCCCACACATGCTTCACATCATGAAATAAGAGCAAGATCCTTCCTAATTTCAATCACATCCATGGCTGTTGTCTTTTTTTCCTTCCCCCAGCGAAACTTCTTTTACAAATAAAAAGTTGATGAAGCTGGAAAGTCTGCTATACCATGTTGTTCTTCAGAGCCTTTTAAAAACTATAATTTGATAAACGAAATTCAAAGCAAATGTCATTGGATTTGAAGAAGTGGAAGAATACTTGGAAGGGGAACAATGATGTGTTGCATAGTTGCATTGTACTATGCTCTGGCTATGGTAACAGCTAAATCGATTTTAAAAAAAATCCAGCTAACACATCCCAAAACTTTACACATTTTACCCGAGCCCTTAACAGTTTATAAACTACAAACTTCAATAAAATCTTCCCAAGAGAATCTAACAAGAAGTTAAATGCTATGACCATATTCAATGACAAAACACATAGCGGAAATTCTATCTTTCTAGGTTGATGCTATTGCAGCCTCTGGAATTTAAAATGAACCACTAATACAGATAGATTTGTCTTCACCTAAATTTCTTTCACTCTCATTTTAGACTGTTCTTTTCAGCTGATCTCTGTTCTTGGTCCAACACAGATCTCAGGAATGAGAATATAGTGCTCATACATAAATCATAGTCCACACAGTCTTATCTATTCTGCTTAAGTCCTCATTGTGTACAGGATAAAGTGGATACATACACATGGTTAAAAAAAAAATGATAAAGGAAAAAAAAAACCTAGTAAGACAAAAGATGGGAAAAGAAGACAGAGATTTATGTACAAAATGATGTATACAGTATGTCTAAAAGCAAATTTAGAATTTATTATTACAATTTAAATAGAAATAACTGTTCTCATGAATATACATTTAAGTATGTAGCCCTCTTCCTGGAAACAGAACTAAATACAGGTAGTCCTTGCTTAACAATGGTAATTGGGACCAGAATTTCCATCACTAAGTGATGAGGTTGTAAAGTGTGACATCACATGACCACACCGTTTAGTGACAGCAGTTCTGGCAGTCCTCAGTTACCATTGTTAAGTGAATCACTGCAGATTGTTAACTGAGGGCCTCACGTGACCCTGACTTTCAACTTCCCCATTGACTTTGCTTGTGGGAAGCCAGAAGGGAAGGTCACAAATCATTATCACGTGACTGCAGGATGCTATGACGGTTGGAAATCCAGGCCTGTTGCCGAGTGCCCAGATCGCAATCACATGACTGTAGGGGCAATGTGACAGCTGGAACTTTGAGGACCAGTTGTAAATCTCCTTTTTCAGTGCAGTCATAACTTTAAACAGTCGCTGAACAAGTGATCATTAATTAAGGACCATTTGTAAACTATTACTTAGTAGTATTTGTAGCATTTTATAATGCTACAAATCTACACTCTACTCCATAAATTCTGAGTGGCTAATGTCAAATAATAAAACCCTAGAATCATTTTAATTGGTCATCACCCTTTCGGAAATCAGTACTGGCAACTAGCAATAAACCCACCAGGTAGTTATCTGACCATGGTAATGAACTGATGTTTGTGTGTTCCCCCTTCAGATCACATCCAATATGCTCTAAAGTACAAACTAGATCAAGAGTAAATGACACTATATAGTTGGGTGGCCTAATATCTATTTGAAAATCCATGTTCTTCATGAGGCTATGAAATGCTGAGCCACTCTACATCTTCCACCCAGGGCATGTAGATTGAAGACCCCAGGACCATCAGCACTGGGCATTTCAATAATTCAGACAGAGATGTGCTGTTGGATGGAAGTACATAAGCAGCAATCCCAACTTATCTTGGAGTCCAGGCCCAGATACATTTAGCTCTCTGTAGAGTCCCTACTCTAGGCAGGGTAGGGAAGCCTGGTAACAGCCAAGGTCTCATGAAGGATCATCATCACCTCTGCCTCCTTATCCCAGAGTTTCAGCTCCTAAACTGCACAAAATCCTGATGGACAAATGTCATTTAGGGAAATGCCTCCATCCTTTCCTAGCCAGACTTCCATGATACATGCCAGAGATGTTCTTCCTTCCATGATGAAGTTATGCAGGGTTATGGTCCAATTGCATACAGACCTGTGGTTAACTAAGGGGATTTGAGACCCAGATCTCTAGGAATACAGCATTCAGGTCCTGGGGAGGATGCTATTAAGCTAGAAGGTGGATCATCATCAAACTGCTGATCCCCTTTCCCTGGGAACTGATTCTGGCATATTTCTGCTCTGCTGATATATGCCTATTAGATATCAATATCACACCCATGACATTGAGGAGACAGACACTCCAAGTTCAGAAATAGTCTGAATCAGAGAACTGCTCCTTTTCCTGCAGCATGGGTCTGCAGTCTTCAGTGCTATGTTAGTGCAAGAGGCCTTGGTAGTTGGCATTATATGCAGCCTAATAAATAATGGAGTAAATAAAAAGAATAATCACAAAGCAAGCTATGCAGTAACCATGTATGGGATGACAATGAAGAAAAAGCTCCATCACTCTACAAAAGCTGTTGCTTGGCTGGGGAGGGGAGGGGGGGATGGGGAAGAAACAACATTCTACATAAGGATTTTTCAACTTAGATTCAGATGAAATAAAGGCAAACCTTGTGACACTTAAAGATTAATAAGCATTAGTATATAAGCTTTTGTGATTTTGTGTCTGATGAATTGGGCCATTTCTCCTGAATGGCTGTCCTATAATACACCACTTAATATTTGGTCTGCTTCTTTAAATAAGTTTCAGTGGCCTTCCTTGTGCATGAAACACAAGGAACATGGGGGGCGGGAGGCATACCAAGATCTTGGATGGTGAGGTTTTGCAGCCCAAGGCTTTCAGAATCAGACTACAATGAAGTCTGAGATTGAATATTTCCATTCTGTGCAAGTAGATCTTGATGCCTCATCCCACATTCAGTTTGTGCCAATTGCTGTCTAACTGGATCTTGAGACTGAGGCAGAAGGAAGGGGGATCAATGGAAGATCAGTGGAAGACCACATTTACCATAGTCCTGAAGGCTGGGGCACAGAGTGAGGTTCTATCTGAATGACAACATTCCCTATCATCCCTATTTCCGATATTTACCTGAAAGAAAATCCAACAAGGCCAGGCCATTTTTGTTTTTATAAACATGGGGGAAATGGAAGAATACTTCAGGATTGGGGAAACAAGTAGCCATGAGGCTGCTGATTCAAAGAAGTGAGAGGAAGAGACCCTTAATTCAAACCTTGGAACTAACCTATATAAACAGTGAGATTCTTGGATGCTGTTAGATGGATAACTTCTTGCATGTATGGCTTCCCAGTCAGTCCCAAACCTCCTTACCTAATCTTCTTGAGTCCATTTGGGAATGCAAAACAGGGACAGATTCTAATCACTATACCTGGTATGAAGCATCTGCAGTTGATGGGGAATGTCTTTCCTCTGGACTGAGATTGAAGCTGGTGTGACTTGCTATTGTGTTTGTCCCCCCACCCCAGGATAATCAGTGCTGTCTGTTGTCCTCAGGTGTTCAATGATTCAGCAGTTATGAAACTGGCACTACTGGAGGTCAATCCCATTGCTTGATCACAGCCACTGAAGAAGTCTTCTAATATATTCCCAGACAGCAAATTGTTGTCCATCCACTTGATTACCATGGTTGAAGAGTCACTGGGGTGTGTGGGGGGCACAAGAAATGAAAGGAGGCTCAGATTCCTCAGACTGAGGAAGCATTTGGCAGGGTCAGTGGGCATGTATGCTCTCTGAGTGGGAATTGGAAAAGGAGACATATCTTCCTACCAGAAGGTCATTGGTCATCAATCTTTTTCTCATCTTGCTTCTGGAGCAAGTGAGAATTAAGATGTTCTGGCTCTATTACAAGAAAAAAAGTAACTGTAATATCTTCTAAAAACAGCTATTAGGAAGTGTATGAATATTTACACAGTTCTTCAATCTAATTCTTTTTGCCAGATGTATTAACATTTGTAGAATATACTCATTAAAATTGTTTATCCTCTTGTCAGTTCTTCTAATTCACATCGTTCTATTAAATGCACATTTCATCTATAGTCTATTTGTCTAACTGAAGATTTGTTTATTCGGATTTTGTTTTTTTTTCTCCTTAAAGAAAGGCTAAATTAATCTTATTCCTCTAGTTTATAGTCTGATTTTCCTTGTCATGCAATTTGTGAAGTAAGCTTTAAAAAAGGCATTATTCAATTAATGTAATGGTCCTATGTGGGGATAATTATTGAGCAATACTATCATATTCTTTTAATCATATGTCTTTCTTTTAGAAAATTTAAACGAGAGAGAGAGAGAGAGAAAGAAAGAAATAAGCTTTGCAAGTTCAATATTCATTTACTCCAAGATGAATAGGGCTGCACCCAAATTATGCCTGCCCCTCCTCTCTTACCTATGGATTCCATTGTTATTAGACATATTTATTTGATCTCCTTTTCTTTTAGGTTGTTCTAGGTGTTGTTCCTCAATTAGCAACATTTTTTCAGATAAAATAATTATCACAGATATTCCATTGCTGACAAATCCCTGCCTGGTTTTTTTTTTTTCTTCTCCAGAAGTCAGAGGCACTGTGAACACCTTGGCAATACTTAGTGGCCATGTTTGACAGTATTTCAAACTTAATATTTCAGTTAGCTAGGTTCTTATGATGCTTCCAGCTCATTCCAGAGGGAGTCTTGAGACTATAAAACTAGCATGGACTAGAGTATTGATTAATTGATTGACTAACTGTCTTTGTATTTGGGGAGTGCTCAGTTTAGGCTAATCTTTGAGACTGCATTAATTGGAGTAGACAATACTAGATCAACTTCAAAGCCACACAGAAATTCTGAAGCAACGGTGACCAAACTTTCTCAGTTGTGTGCAAGAAATTCAGTTCAAAATATCAAATAGGAACTATATTATATACAGTGTTTCCCTGGTCTTTAAGAATTGGAAAGCAGGAAAAACAAAACAAAACAAAATCAGAACTGGGCAATCAGAGGGTTCTGTAGGCCTATAGCTATCCCATAATTAGATCCATGAAAACTGCCCCTTTGCATGAGTACCATGACATCTGCTAGTGCATTTTGTTGCAAATTCTCTGTGTTATGTGTTAAAAGGCGACTATGTGGGTCTTTAACCATAATTTCAAAATGCCTCTGGTTGATTTTAAGCAGAAAAGTGGATTCTTAGTACTTCACAGAATAGGGTAGGGAGGTGTAATTCTTTATATATTACATTTTACTTCTGTAAAAGGCAAACAGATTTGAAAATAGGTGTGGTACAATCCTCTCTTTCAAGAGCTAGGTTTGTACATGCAGGTAACTTTTTACAAGGGGAACATTCACAGATATAAATTCCCTGCTACAATCAAACATGCTATAGTCCAGAACAGGCAGCAGTTTATAACCTTATTGCCTCTTACATAAATAATCTTACATTACTCTGCTTTCTGATGACTTAGATGCGTACAGAACTGCAGGAGAGTTAGAATGTGAAAGAAGCATCTATCAGAGGGGGGAAAAAAGTTAATGGCAGAGTGTACTTTCTCATCTCATTGGCTAAACGTTATGGTGCAAATCTGCTACAGCAAAACTTGGCAGAAAAAAAATTGTTCAGTCTTCTGCAACTAGCATTGCCGATTTTGCTTTCTGGTTTCTGGGATGGAGGAAAGGTTTGAACAAAACAAAACAAAACAAAGCAAAAAACCCCGAAAGCCTGGATAAATAGTCCACTAAAACTGGTCTTCTGTCCTTTTTCCTTGGGAAATGGCATTCAATCCACTACTTTCCTCTCCTTCCTCTATAAAGGCATATATCTAAGAAAGCAAAGACCCTTTTAATCTAACATTTACCGTTTGATGCTATGTTTAACAGTAAAGAAGATGCAGAATGGAATCTCAACATGATGCTTACATGCTGCTACACTGATCAAGAGACTGAGACGTACTATTGGTAAAAAAGGAAATGCTTTGCTTAACCCCCAGGTTCAAATGATTTCCAGGTGCTGGTAATTATCACTTGCAGTGTTTGATATTCCAGACTCTACCTTGAAATATAAACTTGACAAGTTAAACTTTTCATGATGTGCACCAGCCTTTCAAAAAGCTTAAGAGAAGGACAAATAGTCCAGTAATGGGTGAAAACCAGTTCCCGTTTAAAAGAGAAACACTTCATTACCAACCTAGCTGTTTATTTCTTTTCAACTTGTTTTAAAATTAACTCTTAATCCTTACTAGAATTAGCCCTGCTTTATCATCCAACATTTCGATGTTATTTTGTCTCCCTCTTCAGTAGAAAAACATACAGAGATATCTTTGCAGCAGCCTTGGAAAAAATCTGAGGACAAGATTCCGTACACTCTCGGTCAATGATTGCTTTATAATTTCATGGTTACAGCAAGAACAGTAATTGTAACATGTCACTCATGATTACTCAAGTTCCAGTGTTGGGAGACTGAATATACACTTATAGTACTACAGTTCTTATGGCTTTCAGAATTTCAGGCTCTGATTTATTCTGTTTTGTCTGATGTCTAACAAATACACAGGCCAGAATATTTCATTTTAAAGAGGTAAGAGAAAGTTTTTTTAAAATGTACTTATGCCTATGGCAAAAAAAAAGCTTCCTACATTTTGTTTATTGATTTATTTACTATATTTGTATGCTACTCATACTCATGACAGAACATAACCAGGCAACTACAACAATAAATGTAACAACTATGAAACATATTGTTGAACAATAATCAACTCCTTTTTGATAATAATTTAAAATAAAAAATAAAAACTGGACCTAACGGTCAAATTTCAAAAGGATGTATCTTTCAGATGTATCTTTCTTTAAAAAGGATATAAAAAAAATCTTTATGAAAAGGTGGGTATTGATGAAGACCTGTAGCAACTTGAGGCCAGTTTTCTATCCACTGTCCTAGGAAAATGGCCCACATTCCATGACTTTCCTCAAGGAGGAGATTTGGGGACTCCTTTCTTCCTGACATTTCAAAACCCATTTGAAAAGCCATTTTTGAAAACTATGCAATAATCCAGAACAGGGGTAGGCAAATCTTTGGGGCTGAGATACACTTAGAATTTGGAAAACGTATGGCGGGTATAATGGCTGCCATGGAAATCTTAGTCCAGCAAAAGCACTGCTCATCCTAAAGAACTCATTCAATAGGAAGGAAACTGGGATGTTCTTTACCACCCCAGTTTGACCGCTGTAGGTCCCAAAGGCACTGCTGCAAAAACAGTAGGATGCTAGAGTTTTGCTTTACAGCACAATCACATTTTTTAAAAGTTAGATAAGATGGGGAGCCTAGTGTGTACAAGGAAGACGTGTGATCTATATTGCTGCTTGTGGGTACCATGCTGCCACCTGTATTCTATATGGTATTTGAATCAAGACCATCACAAGGCAAAACAGTAGTATTTTAGGTATGCATACAACGGTGCAAAGGGCTTTCTGAATCCCCCCAGCAACTGAGTGCTATGCCCACCTATCAAGTCATAAAAGAGATGAATCTAAGGGCGCCATATCAAAAGCAGTGATAATGGTAAAGGAATATTTAAAGAGGCCAACTGGTTTCAAATCTGCATGCCACAAAGTACACAGGATTGCTTCAAAGAATTAAAATAATAATTCTTGTTGGCTGCCATTCAGTTACTTCTTTGACTGATTAAGAATTGTTTGGTTTGGATTCTGAATATTTTCCGGCTGTATCATAAGACTGTCATAGCTTCCAGTTGCATTATATGGATGACCATGTTATGAATTCTGACATGTAAGTATTCTAATGCTGGAGCCTCTCAAAAAGAAAAGTACTACTGTAGTATATAAGACCATTACCCTCCATAAAATAACACACTTATGTAATAACACACTTTTACTGATTGTCTTTTATTTTAGTCCTTTATTATGGTTCATACAAGGCAATCATGTGCTGTTCTGTTCCCTGAAAGTAATTTCCCTCTTTTTCAAATATCCTTTTCATTTATATTATTAACTTCATTCATTTTACCTTTACTTTAATAGAAACATTAATTCAAGTGACACCAGATTGTCCCTCTTATATTCCTGGATCACCCTGGAGATCTACTGTTGCCAGAATATAACAGTGCTGGTGATGAGGGCACTGGTTTGGAGTTATTTTCTGCTTCAAGCAGTTTATTTGCCAATCTCCTTTTCTTTTTTCTTTTCTTTAAGTATATTTTTTAAATACCACACAGAGTCCAGAAGAGTAATCTGTACCTTGATCATATTAACAGCCATGACAACTAAATGAAGCCTACCTCTTCTTCTTCTTCTTCTTAGCGTTTTTCCCACGCTATGGCAGGGTCTGCTTGTCAACATATCCGTCTCCATTTGGCTTGATCCAAGGCATCTTCAGGGGTGACGTTCACGCATTCCACGTCCTCCTTAATGTAGTCCATTCACCATTTCTTGGGTCTACCACGGGGCCGCCGGCCACCAGGGTCCAGGCACATGGCTGTTCTCGCCACCGAGTCTTCTTTGCTGCATACGACATGTCCATACCATCTAAGCCTTCCTTCCTGCAGTTTTGCCATGATTGGCATGACTCCCAGTTGTCGTCGGACATCATCATTCATGGCGTGGTCGAATGGCGTTGAAGCCTACTAAGACTGAAATTAAGTCCACTTGATCTTAAGGTCTGAAAGATTAAAGTATCACTTCAATCAACCGACCACCACCCTTGTTCTTTTACACTGCAGAAACGTCTTGGTGTTTGTTACTTTAAACTACAGAAGAACAACTGTGATTCCAAAATCTGCCCTCAATCCTGATGTGCAGTAATATAAATATAAGGGGAAAGTTTGTTTAGAAAAAAACAAACACCTCTCTAAAGAGTCATATCTGCTCTCTTTCAGGAAGATCAGTTACCAGCTCAAGTTCAAAAAGTCAACTTTCTTTGCTGCTTTAAAGGTAAGTGCCGGTTTGGAAACTTGTTCACTCAGAATCTTCAGTTTCATCTATCTGTGAATGTGTGCATGCATGAAAGTACTGTACAAATCAGCAAAGGATTGTTATCTTGTCGTGGTGCTGGAGCTTGAGCACCACAATGACTCCATGAGCTAAACTGTGAAGGGCCACCCAAGACGGGAAGGTCATGACAGAGAGGTCAGATTAAATGTGATCCCTGGGGAAGGTAATGGCAACCCACCCCAGTATTCTTGGCTAAATGGATCAGTACAACCAGAGATATGTCGGTAAACCATCGGAAGATGAGACCCCCAGGTCGGAAGATGGTCAAAATGCTACTGGGGAGGAACAGAGGATGAGTTCAACTAGCCCCAGACGTGATGACGCAGCTAGCTCAAAGCCGAAAGGACGGCTAGCGGCCGACGGTGCTGGTGGTGAATGGCGAATCCGATGTTCTACGGATCAACACACCATTGGAACCTGGAATGTAAGATCTATGAGCCAGGGAAAATTGGATGTGGTTCTTGGTGAGATGTCAAGATTAAAGATATACATTTTGGGTGTCAGTGAACTGAAATGGATAGGAATGGGCCACTTCACTTCAAATGACCACGAGATCTACTACTGTGGACAAGAGGACCACAGAAGAAATGGAATAGCCTTCATAATTAATAGCAAAGTGGCTAAAGCAGTGCTTGGATACAATCCAGAAAACGATAGAATGATCACAATTCGAATTCAGGGCAAGTCATCTAACATCACAGTGATCCAAATATATGCCCCAACCACAGATGCTGAAGAAGCTGAAGTAGAGCAGTTCTATGAGGATCTGCAGCACCTACTGGACAACACACCTAAAAGAGACATATTTTCATCACGGGAGACTGGAATGCTAAGGTGGGCAGTCAAATGACACCTGGAATTACAGGTAAGTATGGCCTGGGAGAACAAAACGAAGCAGGGCATAGGCTGATAGAATTTTGCCAAGACAACTCACTCTGCATAACAAACACTCTCTTCCAACAACCTAAAGACGGCTTTATACATGGATTTCCCCAGATGGACAACACCAAAATCAGATTGACTACATCTTTTGCAGCCAAAGGTGGCAGACATCTATACAGTCAGTAAAAACAAGACCTGGGGCTGACTGTAGTTCCGATCACGAACTTCTTCTTGCACAATTTAGGATCAGACTAAAGAGCTTAGGGAAGACCCACAGATCAGCTAGATATGAGCTCACTAATATTCCTAAGAAATATGCAGTGGAGGTGAAGAATCGATTTAAGGGACTGGACTTAGTAGATAGGATCCCGGAAGAACTATGGACAGAAGTTGGCAGCATTGTTCAGGAGGCGGCAACAAAATACATCCCAAAGAAAGAGAAAACCAAGAAGGCAAAATGGCTGTCTGCTGAGACACTAGAAGTAGCCCAAGAAAGAAGGAAAGCAAAAGGCAACAGTGATAGGGGGAGATATGCCCAATTAAATGCAAAATTCCAGAGGTTAGCCAGAAGAGATAAGGAATTATTTTTAAACAAGCAATGCGTGGAAGTGGAAGAAGACAATAGAATAGGAAGGACAAGAGACCTCTTCCAGAAAATTAGAAACATTGGAGGTAAATTCCAGGCAAAAATGGATATGATCAAAAACAAAGATGGCAAGGACCTAACAGAAGAAGAAGAGATCAAGAAAAGGTGGCAAGAATATACGGAAGATCTGTATAGGAAGGATAACAATATCGGGGATAGCTTTGACGGTGTGGTCAGTGAGCTAGAGCCAGACATCCTGAAGAGTGAGGTTGAATGGTCCTTAAGAAGCATCGCTAATAACAAGACAGCAGGAGACAATGGCATCCCAGCTGAACTGTTCAAAATCTTGCAAGATGATGCTGTCAAGGTAATGCATGCTGTGTGCCAGCAAATTTGGAAAACACAAGAATGGCCATCAGAGTGGAAAAAATCAATTTATATCCCCATAACAAAAAAGGGAAACACTAAAGAATGTTCAAACTATCGAACAGTGGCACTCATTTCACATTCCAGTAAGGTAATGCTCAAGATCCTGCAAGGTAGACTTCAGCAATTCATGGAGCAAGAATTGCCAGATGCACAAGCTGGGTTTAGAAAAGGCAGAGGAACTAGGGACCAAATTGCCAATATCCGATGGATAATGGAAAAAACCAGCGAGTTTCAGAAAAACATCTATTTCTGTTTTATTGACTATTCTAAAGTCCTTGACTGTGTGGACCATAACAAATTGTGGCAAGTTCTTAGTGGTATGGGGATACCAAGTCATCTTGTATGCCTCCTGAAGAATCTGTATAACAACCAAGTAGCAACAGTAAGAACAGGCCACGGAACAACGGACTGGTTTAAGATTGGGAAAGGAGTACGGCAGGGCTGTATCTTCTCACCCTACCTATTCAACTTGTACGCAGAACACATCATGCGACATGCTGGGCTTGAGGAATCCAAGGCTGGAGTTAAAATTGCTGGAAGAAACATTAACTATCTAGATATGCAGATGATACCACTTTGATAGCTGAAAGCGAAGAGGAACTGAGGAGCCTTATGATGAAGGTGAAAGAAGAAAGTGCAAAAGCTGTCTTGCAGCTAAACCTCAAAAAAACCAAGATTATGGCAACCAGCTTGATTGATAACTGGCAAATAGAGGGAGAAAATGTAGAAGCAGTGAAAGACTTTGTATTTCTAGGTGCGAAGATTACTGCAGATGCTGACTGCAGTCAGGAAATCAGGAGATGCTTAATCCTTGGGAGAAGAGCAATGACAAATCTCGATAAAATAGTTAAGAGCAGAGACATCACACTGACAACAAAGGTCCGCATAGTTAAAGCAATGGTATTCCCAGTAGTAACATATGGCTGCGAGAGCTGGACCATAAGGAAGGCTGAGAGAAGGAAGATAGATGCTTTTGAACTGTGGTGTTGGAGGAAAATTCTGAGAGTGCCTTGGACTGCAAGAAGATCAAACCAGTCCATCCTCCAGGAAATAAAGCCAGACTGCTCACTTGAGGGAATGATATTAAAGGCAAAACTGAAATACTTTGGCCACATAATGAGAAGACAGGACACCCTGGAGAAGATGCTGATGCTAGGGAGAGTGGAGGGCAAAAGGAAGAGGGGCCGATCAAGGGCAAGGTGGGTGGATGATATTCTAGTGGTGACAGACTCATCCCTGGGGGAGCTGGGGGTGTCGACGACCGACAGGAAGCTCTGGCATGGGCTGGTCCATGAAGTCACGAAGAGTCGGAAGCGACTGAACCAATAAACAACAAAGTAAAGTGGAGAAGGTATTACATATGCTGAGCAACTGCAAAAGACACACATACAACAATAGGAACCTTAAAATAGCGAAAGCGTATTTCCTCTGTGATTCATTCTGCAAAACCCCAGTGAGTTAGCATAAATTTGTCAATTTACATTCTGGCAGGAAACGTCTGGTGTTAAGACAGATAGAGCGATGTGAGCTGATATCAGAACTCAGAGGAAGGAGACAGCTATCAGAATCTTTGCTGTCCTCTGCATCCATGTGCTGATTGTTAAAGATAGAGCTGATTTCACCCTTCAAACCAAAGCAGAATTTGATTAATTATGACCACTGCTACTTTATAGTGGGGAGAAAGGATTGTTCTTTGTGTAACGTGTATTTGTGGATATGCAAGTTAGGACAGATGCCAGCTCTGACCACAGGAGGGCATATTCAAGCGAACAAAACTGTCATTGAAGTGATAGGCCACTTCACAAAGTAAGGGCAGAGTCAAGCCACTTTTTTCCCCGTTGTGAGAACTGCATGATAAAAGTACAGTAACAGCATCCAAAAATGTGTCTAGTCATTTGAAAGTTAGCACAGAGAGCTTCTGCCTTGTATGGAAACTAAAACTAAAGAGCTTTACAAAAAAGAAGAAAAGTTTTAATATCTCATGTCTGCCATAGCAATCTGTTGATACACATCTCACCCCTTCATGTGTATTCACTTTATTTTATCACTGATGTCTAATGTCTTTCTGCATCAACAAGGCGACCGACATGATTTGGGGGGGGGGGGAGGGAGACATAAATCTGACATCAGACACAGAACACACACAGACTAATGGGGGAACTCTTTCCACTACTTAGGATCTAGCTCTGAACTGCAAGTAGCTATTCTGGAACAAAAGAACTGCATTCTAAAAAATTGTATTACAATTCATTTCAAAGCTCTATAGGCTTCAATGGGGCTGTGCTACTCCAAAAAAATATTTAAAAGTGTTTCAAAGCTTGTGGAGGCATAGCACCTCTCTGCAATTCATTAAGACAGCTCCCTTTTTTAGACTCACATGCGAGCCTCAACCAAGAAATGCAGATGCTTTAAGAATCATATAACGCAACACTTTTTAGGCTCACACAAAATCCTAGGGAAAAAAGGGGAAGGACTGCTTTAAAGAACAGAACAGAAGTGCTATGCTCATGTGAGGTCCAAAACTCTTCCTATAAACCATTTTAAAGGGCTATCCAGCCTAATTACCAACTGTGGCAGGTCCTTCAATAATGGTTTTTCCCCTCTTCTTTTTTTTCCACACTGCACCAATGCAAGGCTGGGTTCACCAAAGAATCTGGAATCAGGATGGATGAGTACAGTCCTTTCTGGATAGATGTGCCTTCCTTTTAGAGCAACTGGAGTATTGGCATTGCTCCAGTTGCATGATCTCCTGAGTGAGACAGATCCGGTCATAGTGATCTCTATCTTAATTCCCTTTTGTTTAGAAGGGCATAATGTACTTTATAAATTGCCCTTGAAAACATTCAGATCTTGGGTTATTACTCTTCTCCACTGTATATCTTTAACTTCCATATTTATGTATGTTGAGATTTTTCCTGTCTATTTAACATGATGCAACCCCTCTCGTTTTCATCCTGCAACAGCCAAACAAAGGGGAACTTCACATTCTCTACTTCTTCTTTGACAGCGGTTAACCCTAAGCACAAAATTAAAATGTGCTTCAATTAATTTTTCATATTTGCTATGGCGTAAAAGTTTAAAAATTTTGAATTGGTTAAGCACATTAGCACATTGCATCATTTTGTTTCCTCATTTCATCTTCCACTCTTGTTCACTTCATAGTTGCCGAGAACTTCAGTAGGATGACTGAGGATGTTTCTAAGACTTATATGCATAGCAGGATTTATCACCTTGTTGTAGGTAGGAAAAAATGTAACACCTTGAAATCTAGTATGTTTATTTGGTCATAACTTTTCATGGGCTAGAGTTCATAAGCTGAAATATATTCTAGACCCAAAATGAAAGGTATACAGTTACCTTTCCACATTTACCATTAAGCCCATTCATAAATTTACTATTCTTTACTTTTTTTCTCCTTTTTAATTGTCAACTTCTGTCCATATATCTTAAAGGAGTTTCTTTTCATACAAATGGATCAAAGTATGGCGAACTATTTATCTATCTATCTATCTATCTATCTATCTATCTATCTATCTATCTATCTATCAAATTTGTGTCCGGCCATCTCCTCCCACCAGAGGGACTCTGGGCGGTTTACAACAAAATACTCAGTAAAACAATAAATATATAAAATACATTATAAAATTAGATATTATTAATAATATAGATAAAAATAAAGTCCAGATGGCTATATCTCATTCAATCTTCTCGTGGAAGGGGTACCTCAAGGCATTAGCCAACCCCAGGTATGACTCCTCTTAGGAGTCTAACCCTTAGGACAAGTTGTCCAGCCTGAACATTACAAGGATCTCAAGTCCACAAATGGCATGATATAAAATTAGTAGCAACTGTACTGAATTACAGCTAATAAGGAAAGTCGCAGGTCAAGAAAACCACTTAAAGTTCTCCTAAAGCCAACAATAAGATTTAATACACTTTTCATGACCTTCCTCTGTAGCATTTCTGCAACATAGACTAATGATAATAGCTGCAAAAGTCCAGAAAAAGAGGAGAAGGGAGAAGAGAAGAAGATGAAGAAAGAGAGAAAAAGAGAGAGAGGGAGAGAAGTGAAGTGAATGGAGAGGAGGAATTCAAGAGATGGAAACTCAGCCAATATTCCATTTGTAATTTGTCACACTACCACACAATAAGACTTGGATGTGAATGCACTGCCAATTTACAATTCAAATAAGCTCCCTTGAATTTAAAAGAACGGACTGTGTACACATCAGTCAGGGTGACACCAAAACGCCCTGTCAAGTTAATTTTAAATGCACGTTTTCTGTGCTACTGTTAACTAATCACTATCATTACTCTTGTTTAAAGATGAAGGTCTTTTGAACAAAATGTAAAGGCATTATCTCTTCCCCAGCATTTGCTTTTAATTCCTACCTAGGTTCCTAGCAATATTTATTTTACATACTTCTCCCAGGACTCTTTTAAATGTGTGCAATGCCACTGGAAGTCATGATGGTAGCAAGAGGCAAAGCCAATTGTACTGAAGTCAGTTGAAACAGAAAACACAGCCAAAAAAAAAAAAAAGTGCTTTTTAATCCTGTGGGAAAATTCACTCCTTGCAAATGAGAGGCAGTAGACTTGGGGGGAGTTGACACCCTTCTACTGATATGCAGTAGAAAACCCCTACTGATAAACATCTGGTTAATGAGCAATTAATTAGAACTGTCTTTCAACAAAGGGAAGTCCTCCCTACTTCTTTCTACATCTTTCAAAACAAGGAAAAAGGCAGCATGCAAAAAACAGACACGTGTGTGTGTATGTGTGTGTGTGTGTGTTCCATAAAAGGAAATTAGTATCATACCAATGTAGAAGACATCTATAGAAAATAAGGAATGCACTGTATTCATACAATTACCATATGGGATGGAAATACTCCTTTCTAATTTTTTTGTGCATACTGGTTAGTGAAACATAAATGTCCTTTTCAGTCATGGAGGCTGAAGAACAATGATCAACAGATGATACCTCAAGCCTAATAAATCTATCCATCATTTATCTCTTACTTTAATAAATGAACTGAAGAGACAGAAATAGAACATCTTGGGGCTCACCCCCCCCCATGCCATAAAACCTAATGAAAATTACTTAATTAGTTAGAGGTATTATTCTTGCCTAGTTTTATGAGATATAAACATACTTCCAGGTTTCAGACTTTTTCTAGGTATTTGGAAGGCACATCTTGTTTAAAACGTCTTGGCACGGAAATGCTTTAATTAATCCTATCATGGGACTGTCAGAATCAGGCCAGGTCACGTGCTAAATGGATAATCTTTTTTTGGCCTCCGGCCCATGATATACCTTTGCATTTTGTCTGAATGGTGCAGAAGGCATGGCTGCTGATGTCACAATATCAGCAAATTGTTCAAGCTGAAGCACTGTGCAGTGGGTTTTTTGGGTTGAGGGGCTTTAAGTTTTACAGACGTTTAAGGCATCCAGTTTCCTTCTTATCTGCCCTCTAACCAGAATAAAAATAATCTGAGCTTTGGAGGGATTTAGGATTTTTAAAAAGTGAAATGGTTGCATGAAGCCCCTGCAACACTAAAGGGATCAGTTTTGCATCTTAAAATGCCCACAACTTTAAAATATGCAAAAAAGGGGAATGCCACACTGCAAGGCCACAAACAGGATGGAAAGAAAAGTACACAAGGGTTATATCCCTCCTGTAGACATGAAAAAGCAAGCAGAAAATGTGAACATTTTATTTTCCTATTCCCAATAATATCCCACAAGCTTGCTGTTCATCTGTTACACTCAATTAAATGAGGTTGCAAACATCTTGCACTGAACATGTTATAGTGCTCGGGCATTGCTAGATGCTATACCAAAAGTGCTTTGTAAGTAGGGATTCAGCAAGAAGCCTTGCTAGAGAGATTAAGGTGCTTAAGGTCTTATCTGCCTACTTTTTTCCAAACCCAAACCAACCTAGCAACTTCTTATGGAGTTGAAAATATGTAAATTCTATGTAATCCCTTGTTCCTTCCCTCTGGGTAATAATGATGTAGTGAAGCTGTGCTAATCTTTGTTGTGATGCAGTTAGCAATGAAAAATATTTTTTTCCCCTAAACAAGATAAATCTAAATCATTCTCACAGCAGAGAATACATGAAATAACTTGAAACCGATATTTTAATTTAGTTAAGAGTTTGGGAGAAAAAAAAATCTGCTTTGGATAAACTATTAACTAAATCCTCAACTGAAACCAGAACTAATTTTTGCTTTGAAGTTGAAGCAAGCTCAATTCCTTTATTTTTATTCATTTTATTTTTATGTTATAAGAGAGGACTTTCTTTTTTAATCTTTAATAGAATAAATGGTTTTCCTAAAAGCACAAAAAAGACATGATTCTTCACATATGTCAAAGCGATGATGTTTTGAGATTAAATATTATTTTAATGGTTCTATAGGAAATTATTTAGAATTTCTGATATTTACTAAACTATAAAGGTAAAAAAAAAAATCCTAAACCTTTTAGCGATGTACTATCAAACAGCCACACTTAATTATCACCAGTAGTGCCTTGTCTTTATGAAACATAGATCAGGAGAAGCAGAAATATACCAAATATGAAATAATAAGATGTTAAGTGCATATGACTTTTAATACTAAAAGAGATCTTCTAGGAAATTATATCACTTTATATAAGAAATGGCACACTAATGAGTAATAAATAGGGGACTGGAAGTTTTATGATGCTATTTCTTTTCAGGTAACTGTAGAAAAGGTTGAACTATATGGATCCAAACTTTCCATGAAAAGTTTTCACAACTACAAATAGTATCACTTATTTTGGATTGATATTTTGCTGATTCAGAAAACATTACCTTGCTCTCAACTGACTTTGACATAACCAGTGACAAGCTAATTAGCTAAATATTGGATTTGTCATAGCCACATCATGAATTCTAATTATCTGCGTATTGTGAACTGATGCCATTGTGTTTATTGTGGAGGGAAATGAATTATACTCTCAGAAGATAAAAATGGTGTTGAAGATAACAACAAATCAAGGGAAAAAAGGAAAGGTAAGGAGAGAGGAGCCAAGAGATCTTTTTGTACTTAACAAAACAAACTCTGATTATGTCAGGTGAACATCTGTATTCAGGGATATTTTTGAAGAATATAATATAGTATTCTTTTGCACTAATGTAATGAATCACCTACAAGATTAAGTACAAATGGGTCAGAAACTTGGTATAAGATCTTTTTCATGTTTGTTTTACAGCAAAATTTACTAATATATAATGCTTAGGCATGTATCAATTCTGTTTATAATTGCTTTTACTACTAACAATATGGCATAAATTTGGGCATTGCAGAAATAAAAAATAAGTTTCATCTCTATACAAATTGAGACACTGCTGCTTTTCACAATGTGGCAGATAAATTCTATTGAAAAAAAGAAAATTCTGCATATTGAACAATTCACAAGTAATTGAATATTAGAAATACTGTTTTCAGATAGAATAAATTCAGATGTGATCAAGTTCGTCCCACAAAAAAAAAACAAAAAAAAAAAGGAAAAGAAAATGTAGGTAAGCAAAAATGTAGGCAAAAATGTTTGAAAGTTGTTCTTTGTTTTTAAATTTGTCCTCCTTTCTTTCTCTCATATTCATAATATGAGATGATGTAAGCAAGAAAGCAGAGAAACAATGATGTTTACTAATAGTTGCTAAGGGTTTTTTGCAGAACATTTTCTCATTTTAGAAAGGTTTATTACATTTCAGAGAGAGAGGACAAATATAGTCTGAAAACACTGTCAGAAAATAAACTTTACACTTCTCACAACCAGGGAACTTAAGTCTTGGGTATTTAACTATGCTTATCTTTGAATCAACATTTGCGTGAATATCTGTGGGAAGATGCAAAATTCTTCCCAAACTACTTGTTAGAAATAAGCAGTCTGTGAAGTGACATATTTGCATAAAACAAAGCTGACTTTCTAGTCTCCATATAAATACAAGTTACTTAACTTTAAATACTTAACTATTTTAGATTCCATCTTCTTGTACAGGAATAACATTCACATTTCTAATCATTTTAAATTCTCCTGTTCTTGACCTAATCTTAGACTTGTCAACCAGGTACCCTCCAAACATACTGGGATTTTTTAAAAAAAATTGACTGAAAATCATCTGGAAGGTATAGGGTCTTAGCACTCCATGCACCCATTCATATACGTGTATATTTAATCACAGCTCTTCCATCATTTATGAAAGCTATGTCTGTGAATCAAGTCAGATGTACATGTCTTTCCATCTATCAGAATACCATATGTAGAGGAACTCAGATCAGTCAATAACTTGTCTGTGACTGTCCAATAATATGCAGTGAAAAGACAAAGACTGGGCCATTTTGGGGGTTTACTAACATTCATGGACTGTCACAATAGCACTGCAATAACAAAGCAATGGAACAAAACAGAGATGCCCCTTTTTTGCCAGGTAGATGCAGGTAGCAAACCACAAATCTTCAATATTGTGAGCATCAGCTACAGGGAAGACACTTAAGATATTGAGACAGATCTAGTCCTTTTGGGTGAGCAGAAAAGGTGGTAGGGGAAAAAAATAATAGTATTTGGGATACTGAAATTTGTTTTGAATGAATGACTGCTATACACAGTAGGGTGATTTTTTTCCCCCTCTAGAAAGTAGGGACAGACAGTGGGCTTCCTTTGTTCCAGCTCCAGAGTCCACTGGAGTTGGGCAGCCAGACAATAAATCTAAATAAATAAATAAATAATACTTTTTTTCTAACCCACAGGGATTGCTTTGGAATGTTCTTCCTGGAAGAAGAGGGTTGGAATATTGTATCAGAAGTTCACTTTGACATGGAAAGATCTATGAGCAAGAAATAACAGATTTCCATCTGAATCATTACTATCTCTGTGAAATATTTCCCTTTAAGTGCTTCAGTGGGAATAGATCCAAAAGCAATTCTCAGAAGGAAACCATTACATGAAACCGATTTGGTAAATAATGAAGTTTGGAATCCCTGGCACCCAGAGTTATAGGGAACAATCTCTCACACAGATCTCTATCTGGCACACTCATGTCTGAAGAATAAAATTACCATAATTACTCTGATAGCCTAAGAGGGAAACATTCATGATCACATATAGAAACCTGACACACCTCAGTTTTTCATCACAGGTCACTCTTTCATAATCAGCTTGAGGGAGGTTATCTCTGGAAGATAATTCTGTTTGCATTTCTTGATAGCTTTAGGGTTGTGTGCAGAGTTACTTAGTTATCAGTGAAAATTAACATTCTCATTGTAATCGTGTATTAGCGCACTACACTCTGTGTGTATTTGTTTAATGTCTATGCAAAAATACAGAATAGGTTAAAAAGGGGAGGGAAAGCAGAAGAAGGGAAACTCCAGTGATTTAACTGTAATGGAAGGACAGAAAGGAAATATGACCGGTCTTTCCCATCTTATAAAAGCATGGGAAAATTACATAATTCTTGTGAAGGTCTATATTCAGATGAAGGTCTATTCAGATGAAGAAACAATGGTTCTCTTATGTGTGTAGTGGTGAGTGATAACGATGGATCTGGATCTTATAGCAGTAGACACTGGGATTAAAAACCTGTAAAAATGCAGAAGTAGATGGCAAATATGGGGGGAGGGGGAGGGGAAGACGAGAAAGTGAACGAATAAAGAAGCTTTTCCCAGCCATGGATTATAATTCTATTTTCTCTAGCAGCTTTTCTTCCAGCTAAGTTCGATTCCAGAATTAAAGTTGAGCAGAGGAGAAAGTCAAGGGAATGGATAGGGGAGGGAAAAAAAACCTTCAACCTTGATGAAGCGTTCTTAGAAAAATTAAAGGCTCAATACTATCTTACAAAGCTGCAGATGGTGTAAAAAGGCAATGGCTCTATGGATGTTATTGTCATGCCAATCTGACTCCTCTAAGAAAGTTTGGTACTTTTCACCTGCATTCCACATTCACTCTAACACCAGATCCAAAACTTGCTTTCTGCAGCAGATTCAAGTTGGAAAAATACTGTACATGACTGGTTGCTACCATGCTTCACCTGTCCCAATGATTAATGCAACAGCGACACAGAAATCTATTTCTCTGTGTAGCTTTGCAGGTGCATTTCTATGCTTTGGCTCAGAAGAGAAATGAATCATAATTAGTGTTTAAGTTAAACTCACAGTTACACTTTGGTTTAGGTCTCTAGTTTTCCATTTTTGTATGAAATGTCTGTGCCTCTGAGATTGTACAGTGTTCCTTCCAGAGCAATACTGCTATTTGGCTATTCATTATTTTAGAGTTTAAACTATTCTTTCTCCCTTGATACAAATCAGCTACTGGAAGAGATACAGGTGATTTTATTAAAAGTAGATATGGGATTGTGGGGGCAGAAACAGTATTTTTGGGAGGACAGAGGGGAACAGAGCTGCTGAAATTTTGTCAAATAATAAAACTGTACAAGAGCTTCAAGAGCTCAAAAAACAGAAGCAACTATATTATGATGCTTCCAGCAAAAATCATTTAAATGATTTTTAATGATGTCAGGTCTAAGAGGAGAAAATAAAGTGCATATATTGCAAAAACAAACAAACAAAAAGCATCTAATCTACTTCTAGGAAGATAATTTATTTACTGCATGGGACTGAACACTTGCAACTGCCGGTGTTCCAAACAAATAAATAAATATAAAAATAGAAGCATAAAATAAAGAAATGCTCACTCCCCCACCCACTTCTGTAGTTTTCAATGCCATTTTTTTTTGCAGGTGTGCCTCAAGGACTTCTCCTTCATCCTCTTTGAATTATTTTGTAGACCGTAATGAGCTGCTCTCTTCAGTTTTAATTATTGGTTCCCGACAAGTCAACATAGTAGGACTCAGCTTATCCAAACATACTCCCTAGTGACACGTCCAATTACACAGGTTGTACTTCTCTGCAAGGGGTCTGGAGGGCTGCTAATTTAACATTGTCGAAATAAAATAAAGTAAAATAAAATAAACAGAGGTATAGGTTACAGTTTTCTCTCCTGATCCCTTATGTCAAGGGATCTAACAAGATACACCACTGCTGGCCTGCATCCGTAGAGTAGGGGTTTTAAAGACCTTTACTATTTTGTTTGTTTGTTTAATATAATTAGCTAACCACTGCATTCCCTGCCCTTTACCTACCTAAACCTTAGGGTTCAGCTGCTAAAACCCAGGAGAACATCAATATCATGATTATAAAAATGTATTCCATTGCTTCTGATAAGTCTCGCTATTTTGGCTCTGGTTTTCCACAAGGCCAAATTTGTGGCTCAACCAGGTTTTAAACAGCACCATCTGCTTTTTTTTTAATTTAAAAAAGTATTTTTAAATTCGGTTTTAGAATAGAAGCAAGAGTTAGGATTTTTTTTCTTCCCCTTCTCCCGCCCCCTTACAGTTGTGAAACTAATCTGCACTATTGTCCATTGTTGCTGTGATGAATGGGCACTGTGCTTACCTTGGGCACATTTGAGCTTTGCACAGAAATGTCACATTCTGTACATTTGTTACCCTTTGGTCCCAATGTTTGCACAGCTTTATTCAGCTGTTCTGGAAAAAAAGAAGAAAAATCCTTCTGGAAGAGAGGAAGGAACATGCTTCTGGTTCCTCCACCTCCACTCTAAACTCCCAGTCTTGGATGTGAAAATTTTGCAGTTTGCTTGTATCCCATTTGACTGAATTTTAGGGCATCCATGATACAGCAATGGTCTCTGCTTCCCAACTGTACAAAGGACTGTAACTACCATCAGTTGAACTCTGTTGTCCTCTCACTTAAGATATTCCTCATATACAGTGAAAAATGAAAGTGGAAGTGTGTCTTCCAAATGAACTTACCACTTAAGGTATTTGATTAAACCCTTCATACAAGAATGAATGTATTGATTGATCAACTTTCTAGTCCACCAAGCTCCAAAATGTCTCTGGGCAGCTTCACAAGATTAAAAAGCAAGGAAAAACAACATTATGTAAGAAAAGGACATAATTGCCCTCAGGGAAAGATTAAAAAAAACAGTCTTCCATATCACAACCAAACAATCTAATCTAAGGGTGGGGAAAGAGCCAACGTTGTAGGGGTCACTTGAAGGTGGGTAGGATGGGGGTTATATGAATTTCAGGGGGGAGCCTGTTCCTGAGGGCAGGTGCTGCAACAGAAAAGGTTTGTTTCATGGATCATGCTAGATGATATTCCTTGATCAACAGGACCAAAAACACAGCCAACTCTGTCTGATCATGCAAGCTGGCCAGACCTCCTGAAGACATACGGTTCCTCAGATAGCTAGTCCCTATGCCATAATTTTGCTACGATAATTGTATTACTTCTTAAATTGCCACAAAAAATTATGTTTAAAGACATGCATGTTTCTAGAACATAACACAACTTTTAAAAATACAACCCAATAGTAAAACGCATTGTATTCAATGTCTTATAAAATTGTCCATTAATTTGGCACAGGTATGTGTTGCTAAGATTAGTTTGTACCCTGTACAGTTCCCTGAGCAAAGAAACTTATTTTGACTGCAGTGGTTGGCAGTGATGCCATAAGATACTGTCACTCTAATTAAACAAGTACATTGTTCTAATAGGCATGCATCTCTATGACAAATGACTATCAACATACCTTTTTCTAGGAAAAAGCTGTGCTTGAAGGTATCGTTAGAGATCGTGTTAAACCCCATGATGATCCTATTTGCTGACAAACAAGACTGTTTCTTTCTATATGAAAGAAACCTTGGCTCTTTCCAGAACTGCAGTATCTCACTGCATCTTCCCCACCAGAGTTTTTGGAGTCTTACAGCATGCTGAAGAAATACATGTTACCTATAGATATACTGTAAACACTAAAGAATGTTCAAACTATCGAACAGTGGCACTCATTTCACATGCCAGTAAGGTAATGCTCAAGATCCTGCAAGGTAGACTTCAGCAATTCTTGGAGCGAGAACTGCCAGATGTACAAGCTGGGTTTAGAAAAGGCAGAGGAACTAGGGACCAAATTGCCAATATCCGATGGATAATGGAAAAAGCCAGGGAGTTTCAGAAAAAGATCTATTTCTGTTTTATTGACTATTCTAAAGCCTTTCACTGTGTGGACCATAACAAATTGTGGCAAGTTCTTAGTGGTATGGGGATACCAAGTCATCTTGTATGCCTCCTGAAGAATCTGTATAACGACCAAGTAGCAACAGTAAGAACAGACCACGGAACAACGGACTGGTTTAAGATTAGGAAAGGAGTACGGCAGGGCTGTATCTTCTCACCCTACCTATTCAACTTGTACGCAGAACACATCATGCAACATGCTGGGCTTGAGGAATCCAAGGCTGGAGTTAAAATCTCTGGAAGAAACATTAACAATCTCAGATATGCAGATGATACCACTTTGATGGCTGAAAGCGAAGAGGAACTGAGGAGCCTTATGATGAAGGTGAAAGAAGAAAGTGCAAAAGCTGGCTTGCAGCTAAACCTCAAAAAAACCAAGATTATGGCAACCAGCTTGATTGATAACTGGCAAATAGAGGGAGAAAATGTAGAAGCAGTGAAAGACTGTATTTCTAGGTGCAAAGATTACTGCAGATGCTGACTGCAGTCAGGAAATCAGAAGAGGCTTAATCCTTGGGAGAAGAGCAATGACAAATCTCGATAAAATAGTTAAGAGCAGAGACATCACACTGACAACAAAGTTCCGCATAGTTAAAGCAATGGTGTTCCCTGTAGTAACATATGGCTGCGAGAGCTGGACCATAAGGAAGGCTGAGAGAAGGAAGATAGATGCTTTTGAACTGTGGTGTTGGAGGAAAATTCTGAGAGTGCCTTGGACTGCAAGAAGATCAAACCAGTCCATCCTCCAGGAAATAAAGCCAGACTGCTCACTTGAGGGAATGATATTAAAGGCAAAACTCAAATACTTTGGCCACATAATGAGAAGACAGGACACCCTGGAGAAGATGCTGATGCTAGGGAGAGTG
This sequence comes from Candoia aspera, assembly GCF_035149785.1. NCBI lineage: Eukaryota > Metazoa > Chordata > Lepidosauria > Squamata > Candoiidae > Candoia > Candoia aspera. Next base: position 193,893,532 of record NC_086155.1, read on the forward strand.
GAGGGCAAAAGGAAGAGGGGCCGACCAAGGGCAAGATGGATGGATGATATTCTAGAGGTGACGGACTCGTCCCTGGGGGAGCTGGGGGTGTTGACGACTGACTGGAAGCTCTGGCGTGGGCTGGTCCATGAAGTCACGAAGAGTCAGAAGTGACTAAATGAATAAACAACAACATAGATATAACTGTAGTTCAAATTTTCACAAAGAGAGCATATTGAGGATATGCTCTGTTTGTGAAATGATATGATATGATAGGATATGAAATAAGGGAAATGGACTGTCAGTAGACCCAATCATAAAGGGATTGAGTTCTTTGAAGAAAAGATGATAAGTGCTCAGACAACCTGGAAAACTTATGGCTTGCAAATGCTGTTTGGACTCCAACTCTGAACAACCTCAGCCAGCATGGCCAATGACTGGGAAAAACAAAATGTATAGACCAATAACATTTGAATGGTCTACATAATTATCATGAAATCCAGCCCATATTTAATTAGCTTGCTATTTTGCATATGCCATTCTGTAGTAAAATATTCAGGAGTCAACCTGTATGAAATCAGTAGCTTAGCTTTCCCTAAGAAACAAATTGCAAACATGCTTAATTACATCTGGATAAATGGTTGCAAAAACTTAGATTCAACTACTTTCTTTGGGGGGAAAAAAAACTTTTTTGGGGCCTAATATTCTTTTTATCACATAAATATTGTTTTCTTAAAAGAAATGCAAGCACTTTTGCAACCACATGACAATAAATAGTGACCCAAAGACAGCTAAATCTTCATAAAATATTTTAGAAGAGGAGACAATTGTAGGCATGCAGGCCAGTGTCAACAGCGTGTTATCCAAGTAGGAATTGTCTGTACCTTTGCAAATGAATTAATGTGACCACAGACCTGAACCACTGCCTAAAGTTTGAAGTCTACATTCTGATGCTTTGTCTGTTATAAATTGTTGTTCCCAGGACTTTTTCTCTTTCCCCTAATGAAGGATCCTCTCCCCATTAGAATTTGCTTTCATACACACACAACCATAATTCTTTTAAATTCTGGCTTAAGCATGACCAAGCAGCATGCTGATACATGCTGCTCCATTTCATCTGCTTGGCTTCTCCTGCCGGGAGCTGCAGAAAATAAAGAAGGCCCCATCTGTGGGTTGTTTAGTGAGACATCCAAACCAGGATGCAGTTAATAAAAAGGCAAAAGCAATATTCTCAAAGACTTTAAAATAAAATAATGGCAGAGCTATTGGGACTGCGGGAACTCTTGCTGGCAACAGAAGTCAAGCAAGTGGGCACAGCTAGAATTCTGAGAGCAGGTTACCAACATTCTCAGAAAATGACTGCCTCTGATAGGAGGACTTTCACTACCTCCTGTAGCTTGTAGGGGATACAAGTTCTAGATGATAATATAAAAATTTAAGAACACCTAAGACTTAAAATCTTCAGCCATACTGCTAAACATAACATGCTTTTGGAAAACCACCCCTGCTTTTAAAATTCTCCAGGAAACAAATACAATAGATTAGATGAGCTATCACAGCTCAGCCCAGAACATTTCTTGCCCATCATCATCATCAACCAAGCTTCACCATGACTCATGGGGTACATGATCTCTCTTTCATTAAAGTAGCTGCTTCTGAAAGGCAATTTAGGATAGAGAATTTGGGAGAGACAGGGTGTGGTCCACTTTTGACAATGCCAGGAATGTTTTGGGTATTTTTTGTTTTCATCTACTAATTCTTTTACCTGTACCTAATTGTAGATGATAACCCTCTACAATTGCAAAATAAAACAGTTTCTTAAAGCTGTTTTTAAAGCGTGTAACAGCAAGACATGGATTTATTCATGACATTCCTTCCTCCAAAGAACCAGGATGTGATAAGTTCATCTTACTCTTAATTTTATCTTCACAACAACTTAGTAGGGTATGCTAAACAGAGCAAATTCAATCAGTAAACTGCATGGATAAATGGGGATGTGAACCAGGGCACCAAGACATAGTCAGCACTACTTTTTAATTTACATCTATCAAATATAAGAGCAATTGAGTTATAAATATTTTAGAACTTGTGGCCCACTGAGCTCCTCAAAAGCCTTTGAGGCAATGGAGTTTGATGAATACATAGAGGTTACTGCTTCTTGAAGACCGCAAAAACAAATAAGCAAAAAATAGAGGTCTGTCAAGCATCTACCAAGCCGTAACAAATGAACTATATTTAGCATGATTCATCCCAAATTGTCTCTAATCTTTTTAAAAATATGCTTAAGAATCAAAATTTCATTTCAGCTTTCAATTCTATTTGTGAGTATCCATTAAGTACCAAGTCTTTGGAAAAATGCTACATCACTCAATTTCACTGAAGATAATTCATTCACATAAATATTTTGAATTTTGTAAAGGCTATAATTCTCAAATTAGATATCCCTTGAACAAATAGTGCATTTATTCACTGGAAAAAATATAATTCCGAACTTGTTCCAGTATGATGTTTTAGAATAACTACTACTACTTTGTCAACCCATTTTAAAGGCTTTATTTAATTTAATTTAATTTAATTTAATTAATTTAATTTAATTATTTAATTTAATTGATTTAGGCACCACCTGACTCCAAGCAACTCTGGGTGTTAATTGTTAATGAATTTGTGGATCAAGTGTTAGAAACCACCCTGCTTGATTCTAATTATTACTGGCCAGACACATGTTTTTCAGCAGTATTTTCTCCAATATCTCACATTAGAGCTTTACAGAATAACATAATCTCATCTATTTTAAATATTCTCATTTGAAACCTCACAAGTCCTCATGGAGCACATTTAAAAATGTCAGCTATTTTAAATTTCCAATGGATTTATTTTGATGATTCTGCAACTACATTAAGCAGCCAACAATCTTGCTAGCCCATCAGAAAGATTTTATTATGAACATGTCCTGTTTCTAAGCTTCTCAAGAGATCTCTAGTTGACCATCATGGAAAGAGAATTGTGCATTAGAATAAACTTTAGGCTTGATCTGAAATAGCTTTTCTTATCTTTAAACCTCATAGCAATTGTTGTGAAACAGGGAAAATACATGATACTGGAGGAAAGGGGTAAGGATCACTTGTGAACGTTTAGTAGTACAAAACTGTCAGCTCATGAGATCTGATTCAATAGTGAAGGGACAGTAAGTAGGTTGTTCTAGTGCTATACCAAGTAATTATTGGCCATTACTAAACTGTCATCATTCCAATAATTTAACTTCCCATACTGCAATTATTTTAGAACCCTTAGTCTAATCTTCATATTTGTTCAGACATTTTTTAAAGACTACATACATCTGACCAAAGACAGATACAGAAGTGTTACCTAATGGAAGTTATGATATCAGTATCATAATATAGACATCCACATCTAGCACTGTATTCATTTGTAAGAAACAATCCCTATCTTTAAAAAAAGTCTCTAAAAATATAGCAAACCTTATATCATCTAGCACAGTTCAGGTTCTGTATCTACTTTGATAATAGATGAATAAATCTAGCAATGTATGCTATAGCTGTGGGGGGAAGCAAAGTTGGTTTGCAAAGACAGAAAAGTATGGAGAGATAATGTGATGTAAACTAGATTTACCCACATTTCCTTTTGTTTTGTCTCCTGCCTTTAATCTGCTTTGCTTACTACTTTTATTCTTTTTCTCTGCTTTGCATAATGTTGCTTACCCCAAATGGGTGATGGGTATTTCCAGGGAGAGTGGCTGCTCCCTTGCCTTTTACACAGAAGACGTCAAGGTTCTAAATAAACTTTTCTAAATGCAAAGAGTGAGTATGCAACTACTTTGACGCCATCTACATAAAAAATAGGCAAGGCGTGGTATGTGTCCCCTCTGCCAAACTGCTGGTTAACATCTCTGTTGAAAGAGAGCCCAGTGTGAGCAGCAGACCCAAGTTAATGGAGGGCAGGGAAGGCCCTGTAAGTGTAAGTGTTGCTTTGGCTTCAGAACTCTGCCATCATGCCCCACTTGTCTTTTAATAATTCTAAACATTGATTAAAAGTCAGGAAGTAACCCTACACATTTGTTGCTATGGTTGTTCTACATTATTTAGTCTATTAATATAAATAATTGCCTCTTAGTATTTCATTATTATGGTTTTTTTTTTTCCTTAGAGTGAAAACCAGCTGGTGTTATATATGCTGGCAATCTGTGATGAAATACAAGCTCATATAGCAAAGGAAAATCACAGGCCCACTTTATCCCTGGCCTGGATTCCTTACAATGTTAATCCTGGTGGGTGTACTCAGCCCAGTCATTTGAAGAGAATCGAGTGTTCCAACTCCTGCTCATTAATGCTTCTTGTTTCTCTTATTCAAGTTGCTAATGCTGACCTTTTTTTGTAGCCACCCAGTATCATACTTGACTAATTGTCCTGTACATCTGCATTGGCTGCTAGGCCAAAACAGTCCTGAATTCCTATTTGAAAGTTGCAAATGTCAAAAGTGCTTTTGAAGTTTGTTACATTTATATGGGACTATAGGGAACAGAATACGTTCTCATCAATTCTAAATTCATTCCCCAAGGAGGAGAAATCGTAACTGAATTTTTAGACAGCGTGTTTTAGTCTATGCAAAAAATCAGGGGGAATATACTATTTATGTAGTGATATCTAAAAAAGAACATGTTGCAGGCATCTAAGCATGCACAGTTCTCCTTGGAACATATGGTTTCAATCTTATGTAAAAAAGTGACATACAATATATAAAATCCCTCAGTCTTACTCCTCCAATGCATTTGGGCTTTTTTTAAATATTATTAGCATTTAGTGCAACCTCACCCACCCCCACCCCCTGCAAACCCAGATGAATGGATGCACTATAGCCTTACATTTGCTTCTTCCTGCATTTCTGGCTTTGGAATCAAGTAGTCAGGTAGCAGAAGCAGGAAGCACGGTGCACCTCCTCTGCCAAAACATCCTTCTCAACACTGGATCCACAGGAAGTTTTTCTCTTTTGCATATCCAACAAGGAAATGCTTTGGGCTGGTAGAGTTACCACTGGTGGCTCACCAGCACTCTCCTCTACCAGCAGATGATTTTGGTCAGCTTCTTTGACTTCCATTTCCATGTTGCCCTGTTTCTTAAATGCAGTGCTACTTAGATTCCTTTTTTTTTCTTCTTTTTTTGCCACTGAATAAACTGAGCAAGCTTAACAAGGCTGAGTAAAGACTGATGCTTCAGTTCTGACTTATCAGAGGACAGTTGTGTGTTGTGGCCTGTCAGGTGCCCCGTGAAGTCAAGGCATAATGTCCTTTCTTTCTTCCTTTTTGACCCTATCAGGCAGCAAAAACAGAAGACTTTCTGTATCCCTTGAAAGACTGCCATATAAGGTGATGTAGCCTGGCTGATCAGAAGTTGCGCCACTGAACAATTGTTTGTTTGAATGTATCCTGATCAGGTGTCAAACTTTTTTTTTAACAATATGTTGAACTACCTGTCGGAAAATGTGATTTTAAGGGTGCTTACTGTAATCAAAGCAATGCTTTTCAACAAGGTAGCATTTGTATGTAGAATGTCTCCTTGTGAATGAGCTCACTGGATTCATGGGGAATTACTCATCAACAAGTGCCAAACAAATGCATTCAGCTTTGCATGATTCAGGCTTGAACAGAGAGTAAGGGAAAAAAGATACCTATCCAGCCTTAAAAGTTGGAATGACCTGAACTTTTGCAGCATATACATGTAATGTTAACATTTTTTTAAGTTATGACATAATATGATGATGGTGATTGTGGTGATGATGATGATTTATTTCTTATTATATAATAAATAAGGTATATTTATTTCTTACTATATGATTTATTTATTTACTTGTATGGCACTGACTCTCAACAACTCTGGGCATATTGATCAGGAATAGAACATTACGTTCTTAAAGCCTGCAGTGATTTAAAGTGAACTTCAGCAAGAAAGCGATAAAGTTTGATAAATAAAATAAACACACCGCGTTAAAACGGTATCATTGCCACACAAAATGTGGATGACCAAATGTAGGGAAGCAAAGAAGAATCCCAAGGATTTAAAATAAAGCACCAAAAATGGTTGTTGGAAAGAAAAAAAGGCTGACAGCAGATGCTTCTGCTTCTCAGGAGCTGAGCTTTTCGAAAAAGTTCATCCTTAGCAGGAGAAGCAGCAACTCAGCAAGCTTTGTTTCCCAGCAATGGAGAAACTTTTAACCAAGCCTTTGACAAAGAAAAGGGCTGGCGGTTTTGGCACATAGTCCTCAAAGGTGTAAGAGCATTTGTCACTAGTTTGCTAGTATTGGAAGTAGCTATAATTCTAGCTGCTGACAATGAAAGGATCAAAGGAAAGAAACACCTCGGCCCAACCCCCTGAAGTCAAGGCTTCCATTCAATAAATCACATTTCCTATGAAACCAGGGAGCCTGGGTAGAAACCAGCTCCGAAACATTCCACTCACTCGAATTGTTTTGCTCAAAAGAGAAGCACCCTTTCACCTTCCCCTACCTCACTCCTTGGATTCCAGTCAGTTGGTTCTTCATTAATGCAGAGCCCTCGTCGCTTAGAAAGGGGGTGGGGGGACAGTGAATATAAAACACTGTTAGCATTTCACGTAATACTAGCATTAGTTTTGTTTTCTCCAGCAAATTGGGGGGAGATAAATCCGAGGAGAGAGTTGATGTGCATGCTAAAAAAAAATGTGCCAAATGCATTTGCCAATCAAACAGCCATGCATGATGAAGCCTGCACAAAAGGCATTAACAAATGCATACCTTCAATTAACATAATGTTTGCCATAAAGGAAGACAGGGGTGCAATGAAGCCCCATTTTTTGAAGGCTAATTGGTAATAGCAACTCTACTTCCAAGGGTATGAGTGAATATTAAGCTAAAGATTTCCAATACTGAAACCCCATATATATTGTTTCCATTTTCAAAGGCCTTAACTTACTTGCTTCCTTTCTTTTTCTTTCTTTTTCTTTTTAAGGGAGCTGTTGTCCCATCTAAAAGTGGGGACCGCATAGTAGACCTGCAATCACAAGACAGCCTTGGTATCAACCACAAAAGCATGTCTGGCTTTTCAGTAGTTTTAGATTGGATTATTTATTTTAAAGATGGCACATTCTTCTGCCCATTTCTTCCATTACTTTGATGGGGTTGGTCGGGATTTACCTGAAGACTCTGCGGCTCACCTCAGGCAAATAGCATGATCAAATAGATTAAATTAAAAGCTAACCAGCCTGGACAAGAAATGTGGAGAATGAAAACTATATGAACAACATACCTATCTATTCTGTCTACTGCAAATTCTGTGTGTGAGCATGAGAGAGAGAGATCTTTAAAGAGCCAGACAATTGTCTATTGCTAAGGATCAGACATAGTAAGAGGAAAAAGAAGGGTAGAAACGTAATGAATAAATTAAATCATTAATGTATGCCCCAACTGAGGTTCCTCAACACACATCTTTCAAGCTGCCTTTGGGAAGTTGAAACCCTGATTTTGCAAACCTCCTCCTCTACCCCATTCCTTGTTAATCTCTACTCCCCCTCCCCTTTCCTCATCCTCCCCCCTCCTCCCCAATTTGATAGTGAAATCCTTGGGGCAAGGCAATTTGACACTGGCTTCTGTAGCAAACCTGGTCAGGCAAGATTTCTCACACATCCTACACAAAAGGCGAACCGTTCACAAAGTACTTCCTTCAAATTTATGTCAGGGTTGACTGCACTGCAGCCAGGGAGCCGTTCTACAAACACAATGCCAAAGGCTCCTAGCCTAATCATTAAACCAGTGGGTTTGTGTCAAAGGGAAACAGGGGAAGGGGGACGTGTCAGTCCTGCTCCTTAACAGAACCAACCACAGATTGCTGCCAGCAGAAAGAGATGGTCTTAACTGAGCGTCATTCACTCCCTTCCACCAAGCATCCTGAGCCCTCTAAAAGCTCTTGTGTCTTTTGTTGTTGTTCTTACCGACACAATGAAACCACTTTTGTGGCCCCCATAAAATTGCTGGGTTTATAACCCCAATCAAAGGTTTAGGTATATCTAATTGGATGGTTCTAACACAAACCTTGAGGTTACAACAGACCATTTCCTGGGGTGTGGAACCTGTGAATTCATTCTCAGATTAAGATGTGAATGGCAAAGACGGGAAATCTATTAAAACATCTAACTCTTCCTTTATGTTGGCAAGAGAAAAGCATTTGCATGTTAAACAATATCAGTCAGAATTGTTTTGTGTACTTGGTGAGTCTCCCTTTAGAAGAAATTCATTTTGCACCAGACTAGCTGTGATCGTTCTTGACATGATTCTAGACCCAGGCTTATGATGTTACATTTGTCTAGCAACATCATATATTACTCCTACATCCTCCAGAAAGATGAGTTTGCACTTGTCTTGAAGGAAACACAGGTTATAGGTGATATTTGCTCATTAGTGAAAAAGTTGTAGCAAGTTTCCCTTTGCTCAGGAGGGAATTACTATACTCTGAACAGATTTTTAGCAAATACAGCCGACAGTAAGTAAAGCTCCTGCAGTAAATCCCATCATGTAATATTGGAGATAGCCCAACACTACTAAAAGGAAGCAATAAGTAAGGGCATATATGCAAATACATGCATATATAAAAATTTATGATAAGCCAAAGATAAAGAGGTCTCCTTTGAGACTTGAGTCCTGATGGTTTCATGGAAAACCTGCATGAATCTTCCTTGGCAACAGCATAAAAATGATTTGCCAATGCCTTTTTCTAGGAAGTTTTCCTGACTTCCCAGAGTAGTTTACAAACCTATGCATTCCTGGTTGTCTCCTATCCAAGAACAAACCAATCTTGCTTAGCTTTTTGAGATCAGTCACAGGCAGCCAAGGAGTGATCCTGCACTGGATGATAAGTATACTTAGAATGTGGAAATCTGGAACACTCGTGGAATCTCCAGGATTTTAACTTTACTATAATGCCACATTTAGCTGCCACATTCCTATTTGGCTACAGCTACAGCAATGTGACACCAATTCAGAAACCTTCAGAGCATTTAGGCTTTTTGTTGCTGTACAACAACAGAATAAGCTGCACAAGAATAGAATAATCCAATTCCATATGAAGCATATCACAGAAACTAAAAAGTAGTAGGATCACAGTGCTGGGCCAGCGCCCAAAACTCTGCAGGTTTGCCCCTCTCTGCTCTGTTCTACGTGTTCCATGCATTGCGAGAGATGAGCTGAATGGGATTAGGAGGGTAGAAAGAGTAGTGGGTGCAGGCCACCTGATTTATTGCACACTAATATTACATGTGCCACGTATTATCATACCAATGAATTTTGCTTACTTTTGCAAAGACTCCCTTAAAGAAATGCATTAACTGTCAACTCAAAACATTCATTTTGTTATGAAAGAACTAATACAGATAGACCTCGCTTAACGTCTATCCTGCTGTTCGAAGTTATGGCGGCACTGAAAAAGTAACTTTATGACCAGCCCTCGCATTTATGACCGTCGCAGCATCCCGCGGTCACATGATCACCATTTGTGCCTTCGCAACTGTCTTCTGACAAGCAGAGTCAAGGGAGAAGCTGGCAGTAAAACTGCAAGTTACGGTCACCTGATGTCTTGCTTAACGACCCGTGGTGACTCACTTAATAACTGAATAGGAAATGACGTAAGTCTGTTGCAGTCACATGGTGTTTCACTAGCGACTCTGTCGCTTGGCAACAGAATTGCTGGTCCCAATTGCGGATTTTCTACAGTAATATTTTGAATTCTTGCTTCAAAATGTTCCATATTTGTGACAAAGCATAGTTATGCAGAGTCCTTAGGGTACATTATAATGCTCATGAGCATTCTCTACGGTTATAGATAATATACGGTTTTAATGAATAGTGGATAGATAAGATGTGTCAGAAAGAGAACATGACATCCCCCACACTTGAAATAACAAAATATAGACTTCAGCAGCAGTGGCCAGCCCCAGCTGAATTTTTCTACCCAGCTGACCTGGCTGACTTATCTGATGAGGAGCTTCAAAAATTACTGCAACAAAATAAAAATAAAGTACATAGCTCTTTCAGAAGATTACAGCACATGAATTTAATGGGGATGGTGGGGATGGGCTTGTACAGTAGGAACCATATTTTAAGGCAGGAATGAACAATTTCAGTCAACTTGAGGATTGCCCTAGGCTTTCTGTGGCACAGCAAAGACCAAGTTCCAAAAGAAGGTGTGTCTAAGACCCATTTTGGGACAAATTTTTCCAAAAGTGTTAAGAGGTGAGTGGGAGCTTTAATCATTTGCAAGGCTTAACAGACTCACCTAAAACTTTCTCCCCAAATGAACAAAAACTCAGATTTTTGAGCTCCACCCATTCTGGAAAGGCTCTGGGAGCAGAAATGCAATGTTGGCAGGCCTCATGAAACCCCTAGGCCACACTTTCTGCATTCACGATGAAAGGTTAGGTCAAGATTGTACAGCTTTAGAGGTAAAATTAACCCCTTTCTGTCCTGAGGGTGGGGTGGGGAAGGGAAACAGGAAACCAATTCAGAACTCTAACAAAATGTCAAATGTGTTCCTGGCTGATGTTTTGGAACTATCTTCAAAACTGTATTATAATAGCCCACTTTGAGATTACCAAAAGTACATAGGTGACTTAAAAAACGGCAATTAGTGGACCAACTTTAATTGGTAAAATGTATTTCCTTGTCAGATGAATCACCTGAGTTGCTACTGACCAGCCTAGAAACATCCCCCAGACATCTGATCCTCTGAGGAAAATGCAACTGTGTGCAAACAGGGATTGAATTTAAAAGGAAAACATAACTCTAAGGATACTGAAAAAAACACCCCTCAGAATAACCATTTCTTATCAATGCTTCTGTTTTGAATTGAACTGCTCTGTTTTTACTAAATCGAACACTGGCTTGGACATCTTGTACGTATGTCCATTATCTCACTTGGTAGTGAATGATATGGAATGATACATCATCCCAAATGTTTAGATGGGACTTCCTAGGGATTTTATGAAAATATAAAAAATGTGGGGAAAAAGATAGAGGTTAAAGGCATCCTATATAATAGTTTCCATATGGCAAAGCAAGAGTTCCTACCTGACCATCTGGGACCAACTTGATAAGTTTATGTAAGAAAGCAGAATGAATGAAATGTCAACAGAATCGATGAAACTACCTCAGCTAACTGAGAGTTATATTACTGCTGATATTATGAAACCAAGGTTTCCAGAAGCTTGAGCAGAATCATATGCCCCCATCTGTTTCTTGGGGAAAATAACCATCCTAACTACAGTAGTTCTAACATCAAAATTATGCCTCAAGATAAATGCTCTGTCTACATAGATTTTTTGTACCTATTCTTCCCCAAAGTATCATTTCTTAGAGAAGTATATTTTCTATAAATACATCATAGGAGCAAGTATTACCTTCCACAGCATGCTTATTGCAAAAGTTGTGATGGAAAGGGCAGGTGTACCTGGCAGGTAGGCCACTGCATTTAACATAACCTCTCTAATATAAGCTGATCCCTCTTTAGTGTGGAAGGCTGGCACTGGGGAGAAAGGGGACAGAACTGTGAATAATCTTTCCATAGTTAAATGGCATTATACTTTTGAATTATATTTATGGGTGTCAGCTTGGAGCATAATGTAGGTGTCAGACTTGGAACATTTCACGTTCTCATTATTTCTTAAAAACAAAGGGTTTATTTATGATAAAGGCATTCCAGATATGTTTAATAGATACAGTTGCTCAAGTTTCTTTATCCTCTTAATCCCATTCTCACCCCACCCTATGGGGGCACAAGAATTCCACCCCAGTGATTTCCCAACTCCTGCAAACTCTCTTCTTTACTGGAGCAAAGTGACAACAAACTGAAAAAGGAGGAAACAGCAATCTCACGTCCCACAGGAAGAATAAACAATGTTGTTAATCCTAAAGTGGTGCAACAAAAATAGATATATCAAGACTGATCCAGAAGATACAAACCAGAGAATGTGGACCTTTAAAATCAGACGTATACTGATTGTTAGCAAGTACTACTGTATGACAACTTATAATCTTGACAGTGAAGAGGATTTTCCTCATACTGACACAAATTTCAATACTGTATATTAAAATACCTTCGAAAGTTCATGTGGGCAGAGGATTTTATATTGCAAGGAAAATGATCATAAAATAGAAGAAACAGAATAGCTAGAGAAGGTTGTATGACTATAGAGATTCTCTGCTGCATTTTGCGATCCAGAACTGTGAATGAGATGAATCCTTTTGCCGTTCATGATCTGTCTGTGACACAAGTGAGCACACAGAATCCACTGTGCAAAGTTATGTACAGGCAATCCCAACAATACACTTAGGAAGTAGTTATCCAAGTCTTCTATCCTCTAAGTGAGTGTTTGTCAACCATGGAAACTTTAAGATGTGTGGACTTCAACTCCCAAAATGCCGCACCCAACTCATTCCATCAATAGATGTTCATTATACGTTTTCTCTAACCCTTCCATTAGAAGCTCTCCCTATCAGATGTAATAGGTAAAGATAATCTTTCTAAGAAGAGGTACCATCCCTAACTAGCATATTTTGGAGACAAGCAAGACCAAAACACTGTTGTTTTCCTATTCTGCTTACGAGATTCTTCCAAAAGTTGATTTACTCAACTGAAGACAAGAACTTTAGAAGGGTTATCTGCTTTGGTGGGAATTGGTCGTCCGTTATGGAGAAGATATACAAAGCCATCATCATCAGTGGGAATCAAAATAGTTTTTGCAGCAAGAAGTGCCTTTCCCAGTTATGGTTAGTTCATCAGGTGCAGCAATCTTTTGGATAGCATCAATCTGACCAAAGTGATTCAGGTAGTAGTAACTTCAAAACTGGACTACTGCAATGCACTGTACATGGTGCTGCCCTTGAGGTTGGCTTGGAATTTAGAGCTAGAAAAAACTGCTAAAAAAGGGCAACATAACTGTTCTAAACTCTATATATTACGTGCCAGTTTGCTGCCAAATTTAGTTTAAGGTATTGATAATGAAACATAAAACCCTCCAAGACTTGAGTATCATATGGAACGTCGTATGTACATGTCCACCTACCAAGATCTTGAGGTACTGCAGCTGCCAATGATTTAAAAATCTCCCTAAAAAAGAACATGAGACTTTTCTCTACTATTTTTATCATCAATTCATTATTCTCAGGTTATATTTATACTGGTTTGAGAAAACACTGCACAGTAGTGTCAATGTGGAATGATGGAGAGGAGGGGCCTGCCAAATTCTTTTTGTGGGGTCTTCAAAAAGGCTTTTTTTTTCCTTGCAAAAAAGATGCTCCAGGGCAAGTCTTATTAGCAGACGTCTGAGTGAAAATTTTGGACTGAGTTATTTGTAGGTATAATTTAAAGTTACTTTAAGTTATTTGAAGATAGTAAATGATGGACAACATTAGACGTATGCATTTTTTAATCTCAAATCTAACACTGGGCAGGTAATATTAAAACAAAACAAAAGAGAGATGTATGCGGACAATATAACTGTTCTATTTGGCACAATGGGATATTAATTATTTTCATTGTTTAGTGAAATCTCCATACTATTATCTAGCAGCCAACAACTGTTTTCTCCTCAGGAACCACACATTTCTCATCAACCTTGTAACACCTTTTCACAAATGAATGGTGTATGTATGCTGAAATAGCATACACACTGTTGTTGCCATATCTCACAAATTATGATGCAAAACAAGTTAAAAACCAAGAAGGGTAACCCAAGTGATTTAGGAGCTGGATCAGTCCTCTTATAAAAAGAAATTACAATGTATGGGCTTTTTTATTAATATACAAAAGGCAAAGAAGCAGATAAGACATGTCCTCCCAATTACAACAGAAATTGGGGGCACCTAATGAATCTGAATGAATAAGCAGACATTTTATTTATTTATTTAATTCCGCCTTTATTATTTTATAAATAACTCAAGGCGGTGAACATACTTCATACTCCTTCCTCCTCCTATTTTCCCCACAACAGCCATGTGAGGTGAGTCGGGCAGAAGGAGAGTGACTGGCCCAAGGTCACTCAGCTGATTTTCATGCCGGGCAGGGCTAGAACTCTCAGTCTCCTGGTTTCTAGCCTTAACCACTAGACTAAACTGGCTCTCAAATATTTCAACTGACAGAAAAGTCAAAGAAGTACAGACAGCTACCAATTTAGATATCTCTGAATGGCCATTCATGGAAATGATGGTAAAATTCACACTTTGTGCCAAGCCATAGTTTGTTGAATAAGCTAAAATGGCTGAGTTCACCCAATATGCATGGGTAGCTGTGGAAATCAAAGGTGGTGAATGATGACACAGGTATGATGGCATCAGTATGATATGCCTTAGTCATTATAAGTGCACTATTTGTGTAATGACATCATCACACACCTATCTTTTTTATATCATCATAGGTTTTATGGACCTTGCTGACACTGTTACACTATGAACCATAGTTTAAAAGTCCCAATGGCTAGGTCATTATAATCCATGAATCCAGTGGTCCAACTACTAACTTATGATCTTCCCATGTTTCTGAATAACAAATGCTTAATAAAGACATGCCTCCTGATTCTTGGACTGATACTGAACACTGCTCTCAGACAGAGACTGTTAAGGCTAGCTTAAATTTCATGTGTAAATCTTGACTAAGCTAAGAGGAAAAAAAAAAAAAAACCTGTTACACTTTAGAACAAACTGTGAGCCAGATCAACACTTAGTTGTGTCTCTGAGAAATAAACATTCTTTGCGTAATGATGGCATCACAAAAATGATATAAATGATGCAATTTAATGGAGATTCATTCATTTTTGAAGTCTAATTGGGGAGGAATTGGCCCAATCAGTTCATTAAACAAGTTTTTACTGTACTGTGCTATAATCTCCCTTGACATTCTCAAATTTTCTCTGCAAAGGATGCTTTTATGTTCTACTTCATTCACAGGGTGCTTTCAATTTTTTTGATGGTACTTCTGAACCAATTTTATTGTTGGCAGTGGTGAAGGGTGCTACTGCTGATGAAGAAGTTTTACTTTGAAGCCTCTCTGATTTGACTGCCCACACTTCCCAGTCTCAAAAGGCCCAGGAGGAAGAGTTACCTTGTGATGTGAAAGCCAAGAAGGCTGCAGAAATTATTGTACGATGAAAGGTATTTACGGACATCTTGGTCATGTTAGTAAATGCAAGAACTCAATACTTCACTCATTAGAACTTCACTGAAATTATCTCCTTTACAAGTAATTTTGAAAGCAAATTTGCTTTCACCAAACTAAATTATTGGGAAAAAAAACCTGGGAAAAAAATCTGCATGACACTTAAAAAAATCATTACATGGCCCTGACCATGGATTAGAATACAACCAAAAAGATTTATTCACAGTAATAGAATCATTATTGCTGTGTACTGCAGAGCTTTGATGGATGTCTGTATCCAACACTTATTTACACCAATTAGCAGTAACACACTAACTGATTGTTCATCTCAGCACAGCATGCATGTGAAATTCATGAAACACACAGTAAAGGTTCTTAAGGCCAGGTCACTAAAATAGTGGTCTTCTCTTAAACTGACACCTGAATTCATCATACACTGCAAGTTGGTGAAGTCAACTGCAGTATGTTTATTACGCCAAACAACACATTAAATAAAGCCTGGGGAAGATATATCCTATATTTGAATGGCTCCAAAAGGCTTTTTGAAATACGGGTATATTGTGTTTTATGTTGACTCCAGATGCTCCCTTTGCTGTATTAGATATTAATATTTGATGCTTATTAACAGTATCTTCATAAACATTCCCAGTTGCATGTGAGAAGTAATTTAACAATAGAGTTTTCCAAGCCCCCTCCAAGAAATGGAACCCACAAAAAGAACAATAATAAATTCTTATAGAGGAGAAGGGACTATTAATTTTAAGCACATCTTACTTTCTTATAAATGCAAGAAAAAAAATAAGAAAAAATGGTTTTGGCTTTGTGTGGTGAGCAAACCCATCATATGGGAAAAACAAAAAAACCATGGTTTGCAAATTACAACAGAAGTATCCGCACATCACACCAGGACAATCTCAAGGGCAGAATACAAATATGATTTACAACACAAGTGTGTGCGTGAGTCAGAGAGAAAGGGAATAGCATTTAAGGGCATATACTACGTATTTATAACAATGATTAAGAAAACAGAAATATTAAAACTGGAAAATTAATGCTTTAGCCTTCGTGTTTTTCAATTGCTCTATTGTAAACAGCAACTGTTTTTTTTTCAGTCAGAGGAGCTGAAAAAGGCAGAAATCAAAGCATTTTTCTTTAAAAAGGGGTGTGTGGATTAAGCCATTTCAGGAATTCTGTACAGATTAGCATGAATGATAAAAATGTTTTAAATAAGCAAGATAAATAAATACTCAGCAGTGGATTTCACTGAATTTGATGGAATTTATGAAAAGTGGTTACAGGTTTATTAGATCATACAGACAGCGTTTGTAGGAACAGTTTGTATGAATTCTAGCAATTTATTTCTGCTATTCAGGAATTAAGTATCATGAACACAGTTTTCAAATATGTCACTAATACTGTGCCCAAAATCCTACATTCCAATCTGCAAATTTAATATATTTTTTTTCTTCACTGAACTGGTTATTATATATGCTTCTAATATTTTATAAATCACTCAAGAACTTTCTCTTTTGGAGGAATAAACCAGGACTTTTTTTAAAAAAAAGAAGGTTCAATTCTTCAATAGAATTTAATTAGAAACATTAGACCAATTACTACCTTTAGCTTTCTGGGTTTTTTAATGTACACATTTAATTTTAAATGTGCAAATAAATAAACAAGTAACATTTTAAAAATAATTTAACATACATATGTCTAATTTAACATACATGAGTCCACACTTGCTATCTCAGTCTCTTCCTCTCACTTCAGTATTATATTTAAAGTTTTGCTTGATGAAATATTCTGGATTGTGAGACCTTGATGAATTCAGATCATATGCCCATACCACTTTGTACCTCTGTATGTACGGTAGAAGAGAAAATCCGATGTGCAGAAAAGACAAGTCAAAAGCTGGATGAGAAATATTTTGGATATAATCCAAGAAAGCAGGAGAGGGGATAGCCATAATCAAAGCTGCAGTACTATTATCAAGTTTAAAACTGAATTGTCATTTAGTTTACAAAGGTCAAATCCATTTTTCCATTTTAAAAATTCCAAAGTACAAAAAAATTGCTAATAATTTAAGCATACCCTTTATAATGATAAGCGAGTAATTAAAAGTGTTAAGGGCCGTAATTTTCATGATAACTGGGACAGAACCTCTAGCAATAAGCTAGAGGAATAACCGTGTGATCCTATACATATTTGTATGTATTCAGAAGTAAGTTTCATTTAATTTAATGTGTTTTAGTAGTAGACTAATGTGTTTATGCCCTTAGCTTATTCATATAACATGCTCCAGTGGACAAAAACCTGGATCTGATGAATCAGTGAAGGAAGGGAGAACTTTAAATTTGGAATCTCTATCTCAAAACTCTGCTACCAGTTGAAGATGCCTAAAGTCACATCAAAGTGACTTAATATGCAATTGCCAAGTTCAGGGAACAAAAATCAAAGGGCATATAAAAGAAACATGAAAGTCATTAAAGAACTTCCCAAGTCTCAAAAAACAAATCTAGCATTTGAAACACTGCCTGGCAACAACAAAGCAATGTTTTGCACAACTTAGCTAGTTCTCTCAGATGTTGGACAAAGTGAATTTTCTGTTACCTTCAGCAGCTGTCTTCTATATATTAGTCTACCACAAAGATAATCATGATATGCATTAAAAAATGACAAAAATCTGTTGGTTTCAAGGATAGATGCAAGCTGGTTTATTAGACAAAAATGACAACATGACCTAAACTCAAATTCCCTTGAAATTATAGGTACATAATTTACCTAATATCTAATCAGATATTCCAAGGCTGCATGTGGCTCCCAAAACTTTGGACCCTCAGAGACCTCCATAAATTAACATTTTCATAGGTAGCACTTGTCCTCTGGAATGACTTTCTCTGCATGATAATATGCATGATGATATGCCAGGTCTCAAGCCCATGTAGTTTTGGTATTTTTTAAAAATATATATTTTATTGACTTTTTTCAGCCATTAATGCCAAACTAGAGTGACATAGTTTTTATCCTGTTCTTACTGCATGTTAGTGGAGTTTTTTAAACTAAGAAGCAAGCTGTAAATAAAGGATCTCATTTTCTGAACAAAGAAATGCAGACTAGTAACTCTAGAGAAAAACATGACATTTCTGGGTTCAAAATTCTTCTGAAACATGAACACACAAGACAATTATTTTCACCTAGAGACTGGTGGTGACAAAAGACAAAGGCTGGTACACAGATTGATTTGCCTGCTTTAAATCTTACTCATTCACAGACATGGAACCTGTATAAAAATGTAAAGCAGTGCAAAGTTTAATAATCATAATCATAACAATGGTTACAATGATGATGAATTTCTCAAGGACATCCGTTCCTAAACTCATTTAAAAAAAAATCTTTGTGGAAGCTGAATAAAACTATCACAACTTCTTGACTTTACTTGTGGAAGTGTCAAACAAACTTTGAGAAGCCACTGCCATTTCAAACAACAACAACCACTGTTCTTCTCCACTCATTCAAAACTCCTTTTTCATTTTGTCATTGGCTGTGGAATCTGCAGTCAACTTTTTGACGGTAATCCCCCTTCTTCCACACCCCCTTTCAATTATTCCTAACAAGTCACAGCATGAAAATGGCAGAAGGATGAAAAACTGAGTAAGACCTTGAAATGCTCATACATAAAATCTGTTAGTAAGGCCAAGCAAGGAAGGGGGAGAGAGGAGAGAGAGAGAGAGGGGGGGGGGGGGAAATCACAGCCCTGTGTTTGAAATGAATGGCCACAAGAAATCTGCCATCCTGAAGGACAGAGATAGTACCATGCTGTTTGCAATATGGAAATGCTGAGAACTGATATTGCCATTCTGCTAGAACAGTCTTACAAGCAAGAGGAGGGTATGTGTGTGCATTTCGCAGCTCCAGCCTTATTTCCATAGACTGTTCACACCCATCCTGACCTAACATGACTGGCTGTAAAACCATTCTTTGTGACAAAAGTGTCATCGTAGCTCAGGAAATCACAGATGTCTAATTATTTTTTCAAAAATGATTTTTTAAAAATTGTTTATTAGCATTTGGTTTTAGTCATTATGAACAGTATCTTTTCTGCGGTAAAGACAGATCACACTGAGTCTGATTTCTCATCTCTTTCAGCCTCATTACTAGAGTTTCAGACTCTGGCATGCTATCTAAAAGCCTTTTCCAATTTGGTGTCCTTCAGAGGATGGCTGACAATTCGGTAAGTTGAGGAATCAAAGGACCAATGACTCTGCCAGGACATCTTCTGCAGCTGAATCCAATCCCAGCACCAAGATCTGCCCACCAAACCATGTGAGCAAAGGACAGAGTAATCAGCCAAAGAGCTGAAGAGTCCAGTATCAGAATGCAAGAGAAGGTTCTTCCAGAATAAAAGGTTGTCTCAGAAGTTGTTCTTCGCTGCTGAGTAGATGTGTCACTGAGTAGATGTGTCATTTAGCTGGAAAACTGCCACATATCAATGGAATCTTTAACACAGAGACAAAAAGCTTTCCCGGGATGGTGAAATCTCTGAGTCAGCCTAGGCAAACCATCGTTCATTGCTTATTTTGCTATTCCACTTCTTGGTTTCCCTTGCATTGTCCTCATTTGGATTGCTGGATTATATTCTTCTATCAAAGGAATTTCTTAAATGAATTTCTGGTTTCTCTGGCAATTGCCTCTGGACTGATTGCCACCATTACTTTTGTGTCTTGGCCCCTTGACCCCTCATCATGGAAGCTTGATTTGAACTTTGCGCTCACCTCGTATTACTAGTATTATTGCTGAGGCTGGCCAGATAATAAGGATTAAGATAAAGCATTTTCTCCGTACTTTTCAGTATTTTTGGACATAGTCACCTATAACTGCTATAACATTCAGAGTCTGCAATCAGAGATCTTATCACTGCTATCAAAGGGTGAGTTAAGCAATTTATATCCAGTCCATTTTCATTTCACATGTTTTTGGATCTATTCTGTTCCATTTTCTTCAACCTTTTTAAAAATGACTGTTTTGAGAACCTGCATTTAAACTGAATTTTTCCCTCATCCCAAAGATGCAAGGTCTCCAGAATCCTACTGGTAAAGTTGTTAGACAAGACTAACATAGTACTCTCCTCTTCTCCTTTTATTTTCCCTTCAGTTATCATATACAATCTGGATTGGCTAGAAGAGTTTTCCCCAAACTGTGCTCCTCCAGATATGTGTGGGTATCTAATAAAGGCCTGTAGACCCAACACATGGAGGTCACCTGATTGGAGAAGGCTCTGTCTGAAATGGAACAGGAGGTAAAACCCTCAGTGTTTTTTTTGCTCCATGGCTGAGAAAAGCACCAGATCTGGGTATCGATCCACAGTCCAATGCAATAATCTTATTCTAAGACTACCTCAGACTTTAACCTGATCTTTAAAATACAATGGATGGAACGATGGAATGGTCTTCCATAAGGTAGAGATCATTACAAGGCTGGTATATGAAGTATGTTTAAGAACAACCTCATTCTAGAATACCACAAGGAAAATTTCATAAGAGGTGTAATTTGCACACATTTAAGCAAATACCCAGCTATCTAGTTGCAATTAAAACAAAAGCTTCCACTATTCATAAAAATAAAGATAGTTGATAATAAGATATGTTTATCAAAGTAAAATGGGAAAAATAGGAGCCGTTTTAGGTATGTGAGCTTTCTTTATTTGATGGAAAACATAATTAGTAGATCAAGGGGGTTTCTCATTGTACTGCAGTGGAAATGGGCAATGTTTTACTCACTTAAATTCAAGAGACTAGCTCCACTCTGTGTCTTCTGTTGGCCTGCTTCATGCTTGCTTGTAATCTGCACACCTAGAGTTATCCTCCTTGGGGAATTTTTAACCTGGAAGACTGCCTAGCATAAGACTGTTCATTTTGAGTCCATCCTGCCCAACCACAATACCAACCTCCTTAGAGTAGAGGTAGCAGCCTCTTATATTATTATTATTTTTTTTTAATTTACTTTGAGCCAAAGTTATTGACCTATTACCTATCTATTATTGACCTATTACCATTGAGCACTACAGTCTTGTTTAATTTTTAACAAGTATTCTTTAGTTTGCATTCATAGCTGAATTCACACATCCCCTGACCAAACACTTAACATAGTTTGCTTGCTTTTGATTTAGTGTATTCTGTGACCTAGCCTTTATGGATTGTAACCATGGTTTATGCTTTAACAGACTGTATTTATCCAATTAACTGTGGTTCATTCAATAAACCATGGTTTAGCAATCTAAGGCCTATAGCCATGCATAAATCAGGTTGGTGGTGTAAATATTTTGTAACCATATACTCAGCTTCATTACAGATGCTGTGGTACATATGCTAATTGCTTGTGTGCAACAGTCATATTCCAAAGTTACACAATCCCTTCTTTCACATGCTGAGAGCATCTAATACCTCACAGTTAAAGACAGAATGGCCACATGGAGTTGAGGAAACAGATTCATTACTTTGAAAATTCTGAATGGACATTATTGCCTACCAGAGCTTATCCTTATTTTCCCTCACAACCTCACCAAGCAAGCTAATTTTCAGTTTGTACACTTTGAGAAAGGATAGACAGATGGGTTCCGTTGAAACGTTTTGTGCCATCTGCTGATAAACTGAAAGTGGAATGCCGATTAAAAATAAAAAAGACAGACAGCAAACATGGCAGGGGGGAGGTTTCCTTCCTTTCAGCCTGAGATGTGATAAAATCCCTTTGTGGCAATTCTCAATGATTGCATTAAGAGCCTTGTTTCTAATCTAATACCTGTAATTTTTCAGGTTGCAAAACTATGTACTGTATCGCAACTAATGTAAGCTAAAACCCAACATGCCACACTGTTTGTAAAACATTTAAAATTTAGATGCTGCAAAGAAAAAAAAAACTGACTAGAATCATTGTAATCTTGGTTTAACATCTGTTGGATGAGCTGGGGGCCTTCCGTACTTGCTACACCAGAACTGTGAAATCTTCATTTTTGGAAGTAAAGATAAATTAACTTACAACTGAGATTCTCACTGAGTGTATGTATGTGAATTATATTTGTGACAAAGCACATAAAAGGAGATTTTTTTATTAGGCATTTAAATTTAGCTGAGAAATCTCAGTTTTTATTTTTAAAAAGAAGAAAAAGAAAGTTTTCTTCTATATATCAGGTACAAAATTTCTACAACTTTTAGTACTGTTATGCAAATGTTGCTGAATTGGAGACCACTCTGGACTGGGGATTACGATTTTGGGGAGAAGTAGGTGACCAAAGAGTGGGTATTATGTGTGGTGTGCATGTGTGTTGTGTGTGATTAGTGCTTCTCTTCCATAGCTCCTTGGGCTGCTGAGTGCTAGAGGCAAGAACAACAAGGGGTGGCGATGACTTAAAGGGGTGTGTGAAGTGTAAACCCAAGTAACCATGTGTAAGAGCCCACACATGATAAGAGTAGTGAAAGACAGTTTTTTCTCCTCTGTTAGTGGATCCACAAATAGCTATCTAGCAGTTCTCTTTCAGGTGACTTGTTCCTTTGCTGTTCCTTGCTGGGGAGGGATGCACCCAGCAACAAAATATTATAGCTATGTAGTAGACAAAGTGTCTTGTATCTTGGGTTGGTCTGGTCAAAGTGATAGATCCACAGTCTTGCTTGGCTAGCCAGGAGGATTTTAATCCTGTGCCACTTGAGGAAGTGGGCAGGATCCTTGAGACTGTTAATCTAGTTTGTTTACTCAATTTATATTGCCACCCATCTTGCAAATGTGAGTCTGGGCACCTAACAACACATTAAAAACAATACCATCCCACCCCCAACCCCCATAATAGTGAAAGCATAAAAATCTATAGTGATATTTATTTATTTATTTATTTATTTATTTTTCAAATTTCTATCACTGCCCATCTCCCCCAAAAGGGGACTCTGCCAAGTCATTGACTTTGTTCTGATTGCCAAGAACAAAGCCTAAGGAACACAGAACAGTGACAATAAGATCTCATGGGTCATCAATCTCCGAAACTCCATGCCCCTGGAGTACATCCAGGTCTTCAGTGCTTTTGGAAAGTCCAGCAGGGTCAAAGCCAATCTAATCTCAAGAGGTATGATGCTCCAGAGAGCCAGCAGTGTGAGAGTTTATTAGATACTTGTCCTAACTGCCTGGTGTATGTCCATCCTCAAAAGGCCATCACTGGACCAAACCATCCTAGACAACTTTTATTCAGTCTCCAACCTCTCATTTTTGGGGGAAGGTTGTTAAGAAAGTGGTTGACTTGCAGTTAGAGAGGGCCCTGAAAGAAACATATTATTTGGACCCTTTTCAGTTTATATTCAGGCCAGGACAAAGTACTGAGATAGGATTGGTTAAGCTTCTCAATGACCAATGGCAAGGCTGGGATAGGAAAGGTATAACCATCCTGGCTGATCTTGATGTCTTAGACACTTTGAAACTACTGGTATCCTTCTGGATCAGCTGCAGAGACTAATAGGAGGCCCACCATTATGGTGGCTCTCTTCTTTTCTCTGAAGCAGGTTCCAGTTCATGTTGGTGGAGAGTAGGAGGACAACTCTGAAGTTTCTGATTTATGGGATGCTATATGGATCAACTTTCTCATCCCTCTTGTTTAATATTGACAAGAGGCTGCTGGGAGAGGTCATCCATTCATTCAATGTCAGGTATCACGATGATACTGTGATGGTCCCAATTCCAGGATCTTAACTTTAGAAACTCTTCAGACAGTCCATTAGGAAGCTTAAAGAATTCTTTATGAAAATCTGATTAACACAGGACAGTTGCAAAGCTCTGAATAAGGTTTTGGTGTCAAAGCAAAGTTATTCATTCCCTCTGATCTCATCCCTCCTCCCTGTCTTACAGACAAGCTCTCAATCCTGAATTGTCCCCTCCCAGCTCGTTAGTTTGTTACAGTGATTTAGAGTCCAGGTGTCTTATCAGCAGCGGCTTGTCCTTGGCTGTAACAGCTCAAGAAGGAATGTGCTGAAGTATTCTGTCTGGTTGTGAAGCTGCAAAGCTGAAACGTGAAAGCTGACACGTGTTTGCAGTGCTTTATGGCAGGCGAGCAAAGGGAGCCTGACAGATACTCAATTGTGTATCTTGATCCTTGGCTAATCCAGCAATGTTGTTAAGGTCTTGTCCCAGGGCTAGAGGCTGTCAAGGTCTGAAAAGGGAGGAACAGGTTCAAGCTGAACTCTAGCAAGACCAAGCAGCTGTCTGGGACCCCTCAGTTCAGACTTCTATCTCTGAATAGAACTGCACTGCCCCATTCTGGACTAATGTACAACCTGAGGTCTTCTTGGACTCTTGAATCCTGCTCAGCAAAGGAAGGCCTTTGTGCGGGTTCAGCATGTGTGCTAGTTGTGCCTGGACTGAGAAACTCTATGAGTCAGTCACCTCATGGGTGGACTACTCCAATCCACTCCACATGGGCTGCCCTTGAAGCAGTGATGGGCAAGCCTATTATACCCATGTAACATCTCTGCCCTGTGACCTGAACTGGTTACCAGGAAGGTTATGGATGCAATTCAAGGTGCTGATTTAAAGCCTTATGTTGCAATGGATCTAGTTATGTGAGCACCTGTCTCCCGTATCACCTGCCCACTTCACATGATCCAACCAAGTCAGCCTGCTTGAGTCTTGTTGATTAAGCAATGCCATCCAGCAGGACTCAGAAAACAAACCTTCTCTATTGCTACATCTATCCTCTGGAGCATCCCCCTGGAGATTCATACAGCTCCCAATCTTTAACAAGTTCTAAAAACTGGCTCTTCCCCCAGGCCCTGTGTTAATGGGTGGCTGGGCCCCTTTCAGTTATGGGATGGGGTGAGTGTTCTTCTAGATGTGCTCTCTATGGGTGTGAAAGAATGTAAACCTGGCTTTGGGAATGGAGAAGGAATGAGCAAATTGTTAAGGGGGGACTTTTAGAACAGACAGCTTCATCCTGAGAAAGAGGAAAGATGAGAAAAACACTCAAAAGAACACTGCCTTGATTTTGTTTAGTATAAAATGGGGCAGAAATAAACTCTGATAGTCTTTCAAGATTCTGTTATTCTACCTTAAAATAATGATGAGGATTCCTGGGATCCCTGCCATTCCTGTTTCTTGACCTTGCCTACCTTAAAGGTGACTTTTTGGGATGATATTGTCTTATATCTGTTTTTAATTCTGAAGCCACCAGAGTCAGGCAGCCTAGAAATCTGATGAATGAATAAATAATCCACGATCTCATTATTAAAATATTACTGAAGTATTAATCTCAACATGGCAGACACTGAGAATTTCAAGGAAGTTACAGTCTGATACAGTAAATAAACTTTGAGATTGAAAAACACATGCACAATCCATTACTTTCTGAAAAATGTAATCCTGAAAGTTTATTTATCAACTCTAGAATAATAAATAGGAAATTCCTGTCACATGATTTTGGCTTCTTACAAACATCAACATCCACTACCACTGAAGTTATAAAGGCCAGAATAAACTGGCATTACTATGAGACAGAAACATAAACAGATGGTAAACATGTGTTTTGGTTAAGGTATTTTTCAGTATGCTGTGAAGCAAGGGAGATAGAGATTGAGAGTACAAAACAAAAATAATAAAAAGAAAAACACATCTATTTTGTTTCTAAATAAAAAAGTTATCACTAAATGCAATGACTTCCATGGGCTCAAGAAATCTCTGTCCAACAACATCCTATCACAGAACTTTAAAAACAGAACAAAATTTAAAAGTACCTTCAATCCATACTCAATCAGCAGCATTTTTGTGTGGGAGGGATATTTTTTCCTCCCCCATTACACAATTGCAGAAACCTATTAACTATTGTTGCCCACCACCTATTATCTGCTTTCTCTATTAGAATTGTATGCACAATAGGGATTCAAACAATGCATCTCAGGACAAGATCTGACTGCAGGAAGAAACAATTATCTGATCTTTACAAGGTCAGGATGTTGCATGCCCTATTCTGGTCTCTGAGAGAGAGCAGAATATGGATCTACTGATCGTTCCTTAAATCTTTTGCAGTGAATCAGCAAGTCTAGGTTTCTGAAGTAACTAAAATGTGCTGTTGTGCTTTGGTACCTAGGCTCTTCCTTTGAATGTTTTTTTTTTAATGGCTTAAGGAGTGTTATAAGTAAGCTGATCTTCTTTACATCCTGCCTGACCTTCACACATCTATTTTGCAACTAGATCAGGTTCATAGTAGGTCTTGTGAAAGCAAATATTAGCCAGTCCTGGCCTTTTCGACATGACAAAGCAGAGCATGGTGTCTCAATATCTAACTCAAAACGTTCTAGTTTAAGCTCCAGTATCTCTGATACAGGTTCTCAAATACATGGACACAAGAATGCAGGTACAGCACACTAAGTATGAATTATTCTTCTGCCATTATTCCCTGGTGTCACGGAAACACAGAATCATGAAATTAGATGTGATCGTTAAACTACTGAGCCCAATATCCTGCTCAGTACAGAAATACATACTGAAGCTTTTTTGATAAATGGCAGCCTGGTCTCTAAACATATCCAGCAAAAGTGAGTCTGCTACTATCCTAGGAAGATGGTTCCATTATCAGCCTGGTCTTATCATTACTACTTCCTGTAATTATGAAACTATACTTCTGATGCTTTGTTTCCAGGCTTGGCATGCTTTTGTCTTAACTTGTGGTCAACTACACTTCCAAAAACCTTTTCACATATACTGTTATTGAGCTAAATATTCATGTCATAGACTTTTGCATTTTATTTCTATGACGATTACTTAAAGGGAGTGGAGGGAATAGAAAGAAAACAATTGCTGTGTGTGCCTATGTTGCACCCAGCTAACACTACACACACATCTGAAAGTTGCTTTGCATAGTCATTTGGAGACTTTCTCTACCCTCAGCCATTTAGGACAGGCCAAACTGATTAAGGGATGATGAAATTTATAGTCCTCTAGGGCATCAAAGGATTTCAAAAGAAATCAGTCCAGATTTAAAACTTCTGTGAAGTCTAATATAATTTTCCATCATGGAAAAATCAGTAGGCTTGGAACAGGCTCTTTCACTTTGAAAATTATTACCATCAAGTCAATAAAACATCTGACTAACATCCCTGATCAGGGCCTGATGAAGGGGGTGGGGTGAGAGTTTTGTTTTTGCATTTTAATGAAAAAACACTGGCTTTAACATTGGGGCTCTTTGCAGCTAACAAACACAGAAGTACAAAATTCAGGACAAACACAATAGGACCAAGTTGATTACTAGCACCAGACGCCGCAGGCATTTTATTCAATATTTGAAATTAATCTAAATACCAGATGTACAGTGCAGAGAGTGGAAGGCTTTTTTGTTTTAGGGGCTTACGGAAAATAATTTAAAACTATAGGGAAGAATGTTTATGGCCCAATATGAAACTGAAATTCATGCTGGTTTAAATCTCAGCAATTCAGTCTGGTATAAATGGGACTCTTTGTCAAACAGATCAGTTGGGCTGTTTCTAGGTACATGCAGTTTCAATTCACAGGAACCACTCGCTATAGCTTATGGGAGTTGGTGAATACCAATTCCCATATGGAAAGTGCCAGATCATGTAAAGGTCTAAGAAATCAGGTGAGATGAGGATTCCCAGACACTACAATCCAATCAC
Organism: Candoia aspera; assembly: GCF_035149785.1. Lineage (NCBI taxonomy): Eukaryota > Metazoa > Chordata > Lepidosauria > Squamata > Candoiidae > Candoia > Candoia aspera. Next base: position 193,921,348 of record NC_086155.1, read on the forward strand.
AGCACTGACCCTGACATTCTTAATTGTGTTCCAGAAAACATTAAGGGTGGAGGCTTTCCAGACGGCATTTAATGAGTAATTGTTGCTACTGTTTTATTTGAATTTTACTTTATTGATGTTATTATTCTTGTTTGAATCATCCTGGGGATTGATGGCTCAGTGTGAATTATATAGCATGAATTCTATTGGGAAGTGATACCTCAGAGCTGGAATCGTTTGTTTTTAATGTAATCTGGCTTTTACTATGGATGTTTAATTTTGTTATGTTTTTCTTATTAGTGGGTTATAAATATGCTTAATAAATAAATCAATGCAAACAGTGTCTCTAGCATTAACATAATACCACACTTAGCATTTTGCAGTTTTTTAAAGCAAAATTTTAATTCAAAATTCAGAGAAAACAAATCTAAACATATATATATATATCATGCAAAAGCCAGGTTAAGTGCACCAAATACCACACATTTTAAAGTGGTAAACATTAAAATTTTACAGAGTTAAAAACAACAGCTTCTTGAAGGGGTCTATACATACAGAAAATACATACATACATACATACATTCCTCTCCCCTAGAGCAATGTGCTAAGCCAGAAGAAATCAGCAAAGAAATCAGTCTTACTGTGCTCAGTTGCTCCCATTTGGAGCAGCAAAACATAACCAGAAAATTGTGTTGAGTCCAAACCCAAAATATGACTCGTACACAAGCCTGAGCGAATTAAAGGTAGAAAATAAATCCAACAAACAAAGTTTGGCTTCTTCCTCTGGTTTGTTAAAGAAAAAAGGCTTGGATCCCAGATCTTGATTTAGTGCTAAGGCTTTCTATTTTAATAAATATCTTTAGCATTACAACCTACACAAACATGCTTCCTATTATTAATGAGTCCAAATTGTCAGCATTACTTACTTAGCACTCTGTAATAAAGTGGCCATATTTCTATGAAGTTTTAAGATACTCTATGATGAATGGATGGCAGGTCTGAACAGCTAAAAAGGGTCTTAAGTTTGGAGTCATGCTCAACATCACTGAGTGAGAGGTTTTCGGCAAAAGGTTTTCAGAGGTCTAGCATAAAATCACAGTTGTTGGGAGGATAAAATAGCCTGCATTTATGCTGCTCCTAAGACTTGCCAAGACATACCAAGTCATTGTATGCTAAGGAAGGGCTGCAGTAGTGCAATAATCTGCCTTGAATTTCTCAAATGTTTTCTTTCTTTGATAAATATCTTCTACCTTTTAACCTTAATCTCTTTTGAATTTCTCTTGGTGGTGTGTTTGAGCTTATTCTGGAGCTGGCATAGGGAGCCACTACTGTTGTTTTCTGCTATGTATCGTTCTACTATTCTGAAGCCCCTCCACCCCCATCCACCAGTGGTTGACATTGCCCAATCTGAAAAAGTTCAGTGGAAAGAGCTGTTTCACAATACTTAGTTTTGGATTTTGAAGCCCAGGGATGCAGGCATCCACAGGGGGAGGAGGAACGATGACATAGGTACCATGATGTCATGGCACCAATGAGACACATTATGTACTTGTGACATCATGACTCAAGAACTAAGTTGTGTCCTTTGTATCATGATGCATTGTCATTTTACTGTCATCCTAGCTTGCTACAGATGCTGCTGGCCAGGGTGGTTACAGGTTGCCTGAGAACAGATTGTACAAAGACCAACAGGATATTCGCATGCATACCTCTCGGCCACCTCATAATATAGTGAACGCAAGAACTCCTCACTCCATCCATGAGAATTTCACCAACAGTCTATTTGCCTTTGAAATTTTGGAAGCAATTTTCTTTCATCAGAATCAGCATTACTTACTTAGCATTCTGTAATAAAGTGGCCATATTTCTATGAAGTTTTAAGATACCATTTTTCTGCATGACACTAGGTTATAGTCTCTCCCACTCTCTCTGTCCCTCTTTTCATTTTTTTTCCTCCTGAAATCACATGCACATCTTCTTTTCAGCTACCTATTGAAATTTCAACACTGCCCACACTGTAAATTGTCTTAATTGAAATCTAAGCACACGTTTGGGGAAAAGTTTTTTTTTTTTTTTTAAGTGTTCATAAGTCAGTAGTTGAGTGCATGCTTTAAAGGTGGAAGGAATCAATCCTGCTCTACCTTTAGTTGGAGGATGGTGGTGGTAGGACTGAAATCCTCTGAGGTTCATCTGGTGCAGGTTAACAATATTGAGCTACATAGACCAATGATCTGCTTTGGGAGAATGTCCCAATATGCACATTTTAATGATGGTGTCTGCTGGCAAAGCAAGAGCCACATGGCAAAAATAGAAATTTGAAAAATAAATAAATAAATGAAAATACACAAACAACATATTGCAGAGGGCAAAGCTCCCTTCCTCTTCCCAGCTGCATTTTAAGGGCCTTGAATGAATCACAAACATGAAAGGCAACTGCTAGCACATACTGAATGCATAGGAAATGTATCTATATCTATATCATCTATATATAAATATTTAGATATATTAAGCTCCTTATACAGCTGTAATAGTTATATATTAAGTCCGCCTATGTTGTTTTTCCTTTGTAGTGTCTGCCTTAAAGTCTTTTAGTCAAGTGCAAATGGACAAGTGATAACTTTGAGGGGTACAAGCTGCCACACAGAAGCTTTTCTAGAATTGTTACTACTGTTATTCTTAAGTTTAATGAATTAATCTCAAAGCAAGTCCAGAGATGCTTCACAACATCTGGCCTCAAAAGAATCCAGAGTTTTTTCAACCAATTGAAACAAAACTAATCAAGGGTTCAGAGTGTCTTAATGCCTGACACATTTTTTTATGGCATAAGTCTTCATTAAAGAGAGTTCACTTTTGCCTGATAAAATTTATTGAAGAAATTTAAAGGGGCAAGAATGGAAATAATACACTGGAAAATAGTTTGGCTGTATTCATGCACCACACCAAAACCTGGGCCTGAGAACAAACAACATTGGCTGTATTCACATCACATGCAATTTTGGAACAAATGAACCATGATCATCAAATACATTAAGTACTATTTCAAAAATGAATGTGATACCTGATTCTGGTCTGACAAGTACAGACAATTGCTGGGCTGAATCAACTTACTAACTTACCAACCCTATTTTACCCTAGCAGAGCATGTTGTGTGAATCCAGAAACTCCTCATGTCCCTTCAAAAACCTATAGATTCAAAATTTCAAACCCGCAAATGAAAAGATGCAACTTTCTTTCTTTCTTTCTTTCTTTCTTTTTTAATTCTCTAGTCTGTGTGGTTGAGTTTCAGTTTCCTCATTCTCTGCAAATATAGCACAAATGAGTCACAGACAATTTTTTCTCTCTCTCTTTTTACTGAAACAGCTGTGATCAGAATCTATTTGCAGGAATAGCAACAGCAAAGATTTGTACCCCACCTAACTAAAATTAGGTTGAAGTAACCAGGCTTCCCATTTGAACATATGACTGTTCCAAATTTAAAAAATAAAAAATGGCACTTGTGTCCAAGATTACAGGCTTCCAAAATGATGTTTAACTTGCATCCACTAAATTTGTGTCTCAATCCCATTCATAATAAGTAACTTAAGACATTCTGCCTTTCCTCTAGGAACTTAATAAGGCATACATAGCGCTCTCCCCATCAATTTTTCCACATAACCCATGAGGGAAGGAGGGTGACTGGTCAAAATCATTTCAGTGAACTTCCATGGCTGAGGATGGACTTAAACCTAGATTTTCTTGGTCTTATCCTAGTATCTTAACCACTCCACCACTCAAGAAAATAGGCTGCAAAAATGCTAAAGGGCACATACTGCGATTTAAGAATATGGTTTAAAAACATCTTTATCTCAAATGAGACTTCATTGGTGCTAGAGCCCAACTTTCATCATCTCTACCAAAACAGCATTGATTGCTGCTAGTGTCACGGGAAATGTAGTCAACACATCTGAAGGAAAAATTGATTTCTATCATCATGAAGATGTACTTAATGTAACTGAAGGGAAGGCAGTGAAACATTCCAAAACTTTAATCCAAAATCTCAAACAACTAATTTCTAAGAATTTGAAACATGTGCATAGAGAAGAGGAGCAAAGAGAGTCCAATCAAGTGAAATGAACACATCAAACGTTTAGCAACTTAGGCCTTGTTCAGACTCAATGCTAAGCCATAACAAGAATAATTATTTTTGGTTAGTGGGCAGTACAAGCCGACTCATTACAGCTTAGCTTTACACACAAACTGGGAAATCTCAGTGGAGGCCAAAGTAGGACTGGAAATCTTCCATAGCAATATGGTCCAGCACACAACTACTGGCATATATAAAGATTTCAGTAGATTTCTCCAATCCTTAGGTTTTCTTAGGGTATCAGATATATATATATATATTTTAAATCTTTCCATTTGGCTCTGACATCTCAAATCATGTACCTCCTTTGGAATAAAGGAATCAATTGAAGTCTCTGTTGAAGTGTTTTGTTTTCAATCCTAGCAACGCTGACGTACTCTATTACTCACAATTTTTTTTTCTTAAATGAAGAGGGTTCAAATGTCTTTGTTCTGCAAAGCAATTCACCCTTTTCCTCAAGGTTTTTGATGTAATAACCATGCCCTATATTATAGTACCACACCCAAATAATGATTTTACTACCTAATTCATTTCCACACATTTCCTCCCAAAACATACTAAATAATGTGAGTAAATATCTAAAGGGCTAGGTTGATAAAGCGTAATCCACCCATTCTTCTTAGAGAGGCTGGTTTAATGTTTTAAATATTACTACTCTGTGCAAGAAGCATTCTTTAAAAAAGTACTTTCTGCCAAAATTCTGATTACTCAGTTGCAAAGAGTGATGTAACATTTTAATTTGCATGCAGTTAATTCCAGTTGATACTGCAGGCAGTTAAGAAATCATTTCTTTCTAAACTTCTAAAATGCTCACATTTGCACAGTTAGATGCAATTGGCCCTCTTTTAAGTTCATAGACATTCAGCGACACAGCAAATGTTTCCAATCAGTTTCATTAACGCTTCCATTGCTAGGTGCTACCCCGTTCAGGATGTAGTTTATATTTAGAAATTAATGTTCCTGTCTCCCCAAACACTGAATGTAGAAACAGGTGCATCTAACAAAGCTGAAAGAGCTGGACAGTGCTTTGGCCCAACGCAGCCCCTCCCCCCCAATTGGTTAATTGGAAGGCTGGTATGGCAAGGCCTAGCTTTGACCACAAATGCTTCCTGAAAGATCCCTAACACAGTGAAAGGAAATGAGGGAAAATGAAATGCAGCTAAAGAGAAACTACTTCAGATATTCCTCTTTTCAGTGACAATATTTTTAAAGGTCCCAAGGTCTGATGGACACTGCAAAGTCTGTTTAAAAACAAGTAAAAGGTAAGGCTGGCGTATAAACAACATGTACAAAATTAGAGAATGTTTGAAGTCATAAAGCAATTCTCAATGTATCAGTCTCAAACAAAAGATGGAAGTAGTCTTTAACTGCTCTCCAAAATAAATATAGACCTATACACTGTCAATAATAACACTATGTAATATTAATAAGTAATTGAAACTAGTTGATGTTGGGCAAAAAGTATATAGTAAGCAAACTAGCTTTAAGATACCTTAATATATATTTACACAAAGTGTTACACTTTATATTTTGGGACAACAATTCTTTATGGCCTCATGTTTATAGTTACTGTTTTACTATCAGTAAGGTTCCAACACAGTTAAAATTAAACTGCTTCTAACCATACAGTCCTATGCGTATTTGTTTAGATGTAATTCCTCTTACATGTATTCAGTGGGATTACTCCCATCTAAATAGGTGTTGCTTCCAAACAAAGATATAATGTCCCTCTTATATTTATCCTAATGAATACATGGCAGATACACAGAGTTCCAAGACTGAAGCAAACGTTATATCCCACCTTACCAATCTCTAACTTAAATCAACAAACCATAATGGCATTAGCTGTCTATGTATAAGCTGTTCTCCTTACAGAAGTCAGATACACATGTGAAAAAGGAACTAATATAATACATATAGGGGAAAGAAGTTAGTTCTTCTTTTATCAGAATTAAAATCAGGTGCAGTGTTTCCTTCAGGGTCAATGAACAAACATCTCTCCATATATAACAGAAGAACAGAATAAATGTTCCTTACCTATTTAATAAGGCAGAAATAGTCAAAATCACAAAATGCAATGTTTACTGATAACTGAATCAGAATATGATGCATTAGGTTCATGTTTAATCTGTTCTTGTAGCACTATGCAAAATTACAATCTTTTTTTTATTCAGCTGAAACCAGCAGTGGTCTTCACTGGTGTCTGTGTTTGTGTGTGTGTGTCAGTACTGTACACTGGTATGCTCATACACACCTTTACAATGTGTTTATATTTGCCACTTTGCTTGGGGTGGGGAGGGGAAGAGTCATGCCTGGGTTGGCTAGTGCCCTAAACTGCCCCTCCCACGCAAGGACTGAATTAGATCATAGCCTTCTGGACTTTACCTTTATCTATATTGATTAGTTATTTGTAATTGTTTTTATATAGTGCATTTTTATATATTGTAATCTTATTATATATTTATCGTTTTATCGATTTCATTGTAAACTGCCCAGAGTCCCTCTGGTGGGAGGAGATGCGCGGTGACAAATTTGATAAACAAACAAACAAACAAATATATTTACCTGCAATTTGTTTAAAAATGAAAACTGCATTCTGTGAACCTCACAAGTTATTTTATTCAATCTTTAATTAGATCTTTTTGTTGTCCTTGTCCAGCAGAAAACTATAGCACTGGACTGCAGCAATAGCTTCTTTAAAAAATAAAGTAAAATAAAATACAAAATGTCTAAAGGGCTGGGTGAGAAGCACTTGTGGAAATAAAGTTAATAGTGGAAGCTGCCACATATATAAATATAAATATAAATATAAATATAAATAAATATATGTGAGAGAGAGAGAGAGAGAGAGAGAGAGAGAGAGAGAGAGAGAGAGAAGAAAGAAGTCTGTCAGATTCCAAGGGAGATGTCCATGGAGAGAGTGGTGCCTACAGATGTTGACACCTGAATTACGGAGTTTCTGGTTTAGTTTTCACCTTGCAGAATAGATTTAGGCAAAACCTAATTTCTCAACCTGAGCCCTTCCTCTCCCATCTGTACTGTTTGCAACTATGTGTTTATATTCTTTAAGAACTTAGGGAAAACATTATGTAAAGGCTACATCTAATTAGTAAGGCAACTTTATTTGAAATCAAGCTTAGCAAAAAGTATGTGCTTGCCCAGAAAGAGATCTCAAAACAGTAAACAACATTGTTTTCCTAAGCCTGGGCTAGAACAGCAGCCAAATCTTCTTTCCCCCACTCAGAAGAACATTTTTGCATATCAATAGGCTCATCCTGTATTAACAGACCTTTAAAAGATAAATCCAAATTTAAGTAAAGAAGGACAGAACTGTTGACACTATAATGTGCTGGGAGATATTTTATACTCCTAAAATATCCTGCAATCACTGTGTATGTACTGACATGGAAAATAGGGACCATTAAAATATTTACTAAAATCAACTCTTTTTATTCACATTTCTGTAAAATTCTGATCTGCAGATATTCAGAATAAGTCTCAAGGCAGAAATAATGCCTAACATATATCAATTTGGATATAAAATTATGGATTTCATTAACTATGGTTCAACATTAATCATGAATCAAGCAAACCACAATTAAGAACATTTTCAACCCCTTCTACCTCTGCTTACAAGGTAACAAGAAAGACTAGTTCTTATCCCCTTTGGCCAATTCTCCAGAAGCAGGAATTAATTTAGGGAGAGAAACTATTCTCTTTTTGGTATTTAGTATATTAGTGCAGACCTAGTCATTATATCTGGACTATATCCTAATAGATACCAATAGTAACCTGCTTTGTTGTTGATTTTGGTTTAGCATGTTGTAAAGCAAGCCAATGTGGTTTATTCAATAAACCATGTTTATACAAACCCCAGTTTAATACAATCTGTAAACACAGGGCTATGTACACTTTCAAATACACAAAATAAACCAATCAAAATTTCAAAAAACAATTTTGGATTAAAATCTCTGTTTCTGCTAATAACTGCTTGCTAATAATTGTTATTTCTGTTTTTTTATCATGACAAAAACATTCCCTTAGTAAATTGTAGGTAGAATTCCAGTGCTCTCCAATAAAGGAAATTTACATAGCAAGATAGGGAAATCCCAGAAAACTGTAGATAGTGGAAACAATACAGTAACAGGAAAAGCTAAACAATGATCTGGTTCTATATGTGAGAGCTCCAAGTTTAATGCACGCATCTGGGAAATGAATATAAAATATGGCACATGTTTAAAGTCTAACACCTAAGATGTTTAATAATGCAACCATTTCTCTCAGCCAGCAACAGCTGGAGAAGAGATCAGCTAGGGAAACTTTACCATGGTTATTCCCCTAGTAATGCAGTTTAAGACTACCGGACTTATTTAGACATTTCTACAACATGCTGGGGGTCTCTCACAATATGGCTGACTTGACCATACAGAAAATACACAAACCTAGAACATCTTCCCCTCATCAATCAAAACTGTCTGCTACCCCAGCTTTCTTTTCTTTTCTTTTCTCTCACTTGTAGGCAGGTGGCGAACTAAGTATTTGCCTGAAATTTGCCATCGTTTTCCCCCTTTTCTAAGGATATTTAAAGTGTCTAAATGGAGATCAACAGTGATGATGATGATAACAGTGATGATTACTGCTTTGTTTTACCACATGCCAGTTGCCCATTTTGGAGTTGGGCTGCCCCTAAACTGAATTAAATAAAGAAATGTTAGTTTAATTACAATAATATTAAAAAAAACCCAATGAAATCTGGACCCTGTCAATACATGGTCCTCATATTTTTTTTAAAAAAATAATGATTTATTTATTTAATTAATTGGGGGGCTTGAGGCAGAATACATAGCTCTCCTTCCTCCTACCTTTCCCCACAACAGCCCTGTGGAACTGGCCTGAGAGACAGAGACTGGCCCAAAGTCACCCAGAGGGCTTCCATGTCTGAAGATAGACATCTTCAACATTTCATCTAACAAGGGTAATTTTGCCCCATAACCTGAATAAAACATTGTTATTCCCATGGATTATCTTCTATCTCTGAGTAGTCCATGACAAGCACATTTATGAAAAGAAGTGTGTTCAGTTTGATCTGTATACCCATCTGCATTGAATTGTGACACCAAGTATATGTGAATAGTCCCCAAAACTCTTAAACACATCGATACACACATGAGTTATATGAAACAGACCTTCCTTGTACGCCAGCATTCTCGTTACAGGACCTACTAGGGTGGCTGAAGATCAGAAGCCAAAAATGAGGGATGAGGTAAGAGTTCAAGTTTCCAAAAGATAAAACAGCCCACCATAAACTTTGTGGAGTACCAGCACTTCCAGTTGGAAACTATTTCAGAGTGGCTCATCCAAGTCTGAGAAAGTCAGCTCAGTTGTTGAAGAGAATTGAAAGCATGAAATTGTAGGACTCTGGAGATAATCTTTCCCTTCTTAACCCATGTTACATTCCAATCCATATCAACTGTTTAGACACATACTGTTCCAAGTGTACTATTTAAATGTCATTAAATGGTACAAATTAATCTAATCTTCAACTGGCAACAGTGTGGGATGATCAGTTTAGGGCACTATGTATACAAGAAGATCTATCTGAACTGGATCCAGAGTCCAATGTCAGCTTGCTCCCAATTTGGGCTCCTGTCACATGTTCTGAAATAATAGGCCTTGTCAAATAATTTATATGTACTAAAGCCTCAATGCTATTTTTATTGCTGCTGAAATTCTGGTGGAGCCCTGTTTCATCTTTCCTGTTCACATATATTGATTGTACTGGATTGTACTGGGCAAATACTAAACAGCTGGGCTTTAGCCTTTTTTGCAGACAGCACTATAATAGCTATCAAGATTTGCATGCTAACTCTGGCCTTTCAGCCTCTTAACCATAATAAGCAAACTTTATGCAAGCACTTGTACAATAAACTGTCTCATTCGGTCAATTCAGAACATAGTCTAGCAGATGAGCTGGTAAGTTTCAGACCTGGATGCTCATTTTTTTTTAACCATACCTTATGTTGCAACATCTGATTGAAAAATATTTGTCCAAGCCAGGTTCTGTATTATATACTGAGTTTATTGAATTCAGATCTGTATTTGATCTTATCTCCACAACAGTGCTGTGGGGCAAACTCAGCAATACTACATAGGTCAGTGTTTCTCAAGCTCAGCAACTTTAAGATGTGTGGACTTCAACTCCCAAAATTCCCCAGCCAGCATGGGAGTTAAGTCCACACATCTTAAAGTTGCTGAGCTTGAAAAACACTGACACAGACAAACAGCTACTTCTGCTAATGTACAAGCTCCATGAGAACTCCAGGCTTGTTGTAGTATGCACTCACTGCACTAGGGGCTTGGAGGGCAAATGCACCAATCTGCCCTACCCAGGAATAAGTTTCGGAGTAGGGAAGGTTCTTTCTCAGAATGGCAAAAACTTTGAACCAAATAACCATCCCAAACTTTGAGGAGCACTTACATTAGCTTGTTTTAATGTCCTCCCAAGAGTTATTTTCCAGGGCAAGTATCAAAAAGTTCCTTATGAAACAAGATTGTGCCCTTGTGGAGAAGAATCCACTGAATCTATAGCCTGTGTTCCATTATATTCGAAATTCTATAAGGATGCAAGGGCCCACTTTGTAGGTAGCAAAGTACTCAGATAATCCTGATTTATTTTATGTACTCTATGGTTACTCCTGTCAGACCAGTTCTTGAATGTGGCAATTTTTTGTTATACTGTTTTTAAAACTCCATATGCTTTGATTGCTCCAATAATCTAGTTAGAATTTTGAAGTTTGTATTTTATTTTATCTGAAACTGAAGCTGTTCAATTATTTTTGTTAACTTGGAAAAATTCTGGGCACTGGCCACAATAAAGAATTGCTACTAATAAGATATTGAACAGTAGCTTAGAGAATTTATTAAGCACATTGGAGCTTTGCAGAGGAAAACTGATAATTCTAACAATAGTCCTTTATTTCAACCCTGATGGGGAAAAAAGTCTTATTAGTGCTATTCACAGCTAACTTTTCCAAAGTCTTTTCTGATTCTACATTGAATCTGAATGAACCAAACTGGCATGTGCCTAACTTGAATTTTGTGATTATGAATATTCTGTATACTTGAGGCAGACTCCAAAAATAGGGCTTTAAAGCAATTCTGCATATATTCAGTATTCAAGCTCCCCTTAACTAAGGTTTCCTTGCTTCAACCATTCAAAAAATCAGTCTTAGATATTCCCAAATTGGATTTGTCTTGAGCTACATTTTAATGCTTAAGATCTTTCCTTCCACGGCAAAACAAATTTGGGTTGCCATGAGGGGGAAATCAAATACCGATAAAGTCCAAAGTTTATTTGTACATACACACTGACAAGGGTAGCCAAAAAACCACATAGAGAATTACCCAATATCCATTCAGCTACTGGTGAAAGAAAACTGTATAAATAAAAGAATGCATCCCAAGCAGGATGATATAATGCTGGTATTCAATGGATCCACACATGTATTTATCTCAGCAATATGGTATCTATTCAACCTTGATTCATATAATCATTCTCCAACCTTTCATTCTGGTAATATTTTCTGTCAATAGATATGTTTATTGCAAGGATGGTTTCACTTCATTTGTCTGCTTACTTTTATGGAACTTCTTCAAAGCAATCAGTGAATCCAGGTGCTATCAGGAAAAATATGTGTTAAATCTACAATATTATAATTTTCTAGCAGCAATATTTTCCGCCATGTGGATAGAAAAGAGCATCTCCTTTGCATATTGAAGAAAAAGCTCCTGAAAGAGGGTTAAAAAGCAAGTTAAAAACACAGCTAGCACGACCAGTTAATTCTTTGGCTCTCCAGAGGTGGAAGAGATGCAGGCAGGAAATGGCCAGAGTTTTAAAAGAACCTCAAGTGGGAAAAGGCAGAAATGTTCTAATGTGGAGAACAAATAAAGATTATCAGTGGCCAAATATGAGGCTGTGAAAATCCTTGCCTCAGGAGGCCAATGGTCTTTTGAAAATCTTCTCATTTAGGTAGGCATTAGTTTCTCAGGCAGCACATACAGCATTAGAAGGGAATACACACATATTTTTTTTAAAAAAGTTTATATTTGAAATATGCTGGGCTACAATGACTGGACTCAACAAGCAAACAAACAAAAAGAACAAACACCAGAAGTAATAACAGAAGCTTGCAGCAAATGGAATGTACAACTTCAGTGCACAAGCTTCCCCAACACATCCATACTACATCTTATTTCTCATTTAATTTAGATATTTTCTTTTGGTGTGTACTTGGTGCTCACTCTAGTGTGGCATTTCCCTACCTGGGTTACTTTGAGAGTGTGGACTTCCATTCCCAGCATTCTTAGCAATGACCATGCTAGATAGGGAATTCTGGGAGTTGAAGTCCACATATCTTGAAGTCTCCAGCTTGGGAACAACTGCTCTAGACTCTAGAAGATACCATGTTTTACTTATCATTTATCTAAAGCAAAGGTAGTGACTCCTTTCAATAAAGGTTGACTGATTGTTGATAACTACATGAAGGTATCCATGAAGTTTTCTTGGCAACAGGAGTTTTTTACCCTTACCTTCTTCTGTCTTTTTTTTCATTTTCAACTTCCTATCCTGTATTAGAGCTTTGGTAGTCTCCTATTCCAATATTAAGCCCTGCTTGGCTTTCTCAAGATCAGATAAAATCAGCTATGTTCTGCCATTTACTTAGTGACGTTGTGTTTGTGTGTGTGTTCAAGTCTGTCTTAACTCCTGACAACTGCCCGGACAAGTCAGTGCAGTTCTCTTGGCAACATTAGCTGAACTGGTTTGCCCTTGCCTTCTTCCTTGGGCTGAGAGTGAGTGACTGGCCGAAGGCCACCCAGCTGCCTTCATGCCTAAGGCAGGACTAGAACTTGCAGTCTTCTGGTTTTTAGTCTGGTGTCTTAATCACTACACCAAACTAGCTCTCTACTTAGTAAGTTCCAACTGTATTTTGGAAAAGTACCACCACTGAGGTTCTCTCACAGGTTCTACAGTGCACATCCTGCACCTGCTATGCTGAAATTCATAGCTATTTCGCAAGACCATCTTCCATGCAACAATGGGCAGGTTGTAAAGGAAGCAGCGAACTGAATGAGGGTCCACAGCTGATAACACTTAAAGAAAAAGCCTGTAAAAAAGAATGCTTTTTTTTTCTCTCCTGAGGCTATGACAAAGAGAACAAGCAACAATAAAGTAAAGTACCAAAAGCTTGCCTCCTCAGCTCCTTCAATTTCCAACACAACCAGACAAGCGCCAAATGTTATATTTAATTACATTGTGCTTTATTTAAAAAAAAATCCTGGCTTACTTTTTATTATTATTCGATTCAAGTTTCACACGTTCAGCTATTTGATCCAGCGATGGCTTGCTTAGCTATATGCTGTCAAACCACCTTAAAATTTAGGAGGCGAGTAGATGCTTTACTGTATAGATGTGCAGCCTTCTGGGGTTCTGGACTTTTCAATTCCAGATATAACCTCATCTTGCAAAATCAGCAGGAATTACCAACTTGGCACAACCAAGTTTAACAGCAAAGGCAAACAAAGATCACAACCATAACTGGATATGCAACTTTATAGGCATGTTCTGAAACTATTACCTGACACTCTCCTTAAGTAAGTGGAATACTTTGAACAGCAGACATCAGAAATGTGCAGTTAATAACCGATAATGAAAGGAAGGAAGAGAGGGAGGGAGGGAGGAATTCGTCCAAAGAATACAAATGAAAACAGAATTTCCTACCCGTAAAAGAGATTGAGACTCATCCTTTGACTTGTTATCAGCAGATCCAGGATATGGCTGAGGAAGTGGTCCAGGTTTTTCTCCGCTTCCTTGGGGCACGCCCTGCAGGAATCCCTTGGTCTCAACAGGCAAGCTATAAACAGGCCGTGCGAGATGAGCAGCTTCTACATTTGGACTATCCCTCAAAGCTTTTGGCTGTTCTTGGACAACAGACACTGTGGTCAGAAGACCCAAGCTTGTTTGGGTATAGGATGGGCTTCCTCTCAGAATGTCCACCCCTCTCCAAGTTGTGCCACGAAGATCATCACTAGACCCGTCGGGCCAACATTTCTCCTTCGATCCTTCTTTTTCCTCCATCTTTTCCTTCTTCACTACGCTCTCCGAGATGGGCTCCCCCATTTTTGGATCTGAACTGATAAGGTTATAAACCTTCAGATCAATTTTGGATTCTTCTTTGAGAGCAGCTGCCACCCCATGGCTATCTTCCCCATTGGCTGTGGTGATGTCCATTTCTTGACAGTGCACCGTGTTGAAGTGTTCTAGTAAGGACTGTGTATCAACCGCTGTAAAGCTGCACTGACGGCATTTATAACAGTTATGGACTCTCCTGATAAAGAGAAAAACAGAGGGGAAAATATTAAGATAAGTTCATCTGTGGTGACAGAAAAGTAGGGAAATGAATTTCCACCTAATTCAGAATTAGGCCAAAGATAAGACTTCCATTAGTCTACCTTGGTTACATGAACACATCCATTTGTTCTTTGATTTCTTCCTTATTGTTATTAAGATAACGGTTTGTCATCGCCTTCTTTCAGATTCTATGTACATTCAATTTCCCAGTCTAGCACAGAGCCCATTTCCTAGTGGTCTCTTTTCCAGCTACCAACTAGGTCTGCCCTGCTTTGCTTTTCATGATCAGCCAGGATCTATCTTTAATTCCAATTTGCATTGACCCAGATCCAGGGCCACAATTGTGGGGGCGGGGGCAAGTGGAGCATGGGCCCCGGGCACTGTGTTGGGGAGCGCCAAAATGAGCACTGGGGGGACGCCAACATGGGCACAGAATCCATGTTTGCCCCAAGTGACACAGACCCTAGTTGTGGGCCTGCCCAGATCTAACTAATTTCAACTTACACCGTGATACCCACTTTTTGCCCATTCAATATACCATATCTGGTGTACTTCCCATCTGCCTTTCATTGTTCTTCTCTCCTGTACTTTGCCTTCCTCCTTCTTTCTACACACGCATATTGTCCTGACTAAGCAAAGACCACGCCGAGACAAGGAGAAAGTCTCTAGTGTTTTATTTACTGCTATTGTAGACAGAAAATCCTACCAAACTGAAGAAGCATGGGAAAACCCAGACAGATAAACCCCAAAACTCAAGGCGGGTCTGTTCTGGGTGTCTTTGAATGACAGCTCAAAGTCTCTAAACTACGCATGCGTTTTCCCCCTGGATAGGGGCCTCCTCCTGCTCAGCATCTGTACTCATGACACATATTTGCACAAAAATTCAGTAATAGTTATGGATTATATTTTACTGACAGCAAGTCAATGCCCTAAAGAAATGTATGAAATTATTTATCTTTAACTGTACACATATAAGTCAATTAATTTGCTTGGTAATACACTTTTAACAAATTAATCTCAAAAATGTGTGGTCAACAATTAGTTCAATGACTTTTTGGATTTCTTCTGATCCATACACTTCTCCCCAAAGATAGCCTTTCACAAAGTTTTGTTTTTGTTTTACCTATGAATTTGTGGGAATTTTAATGAGAAAAGAATTAACTCCCTTTATTCATTTATTCCACAGAACTAGGATGAAATAGGTGTATTAGGGGAAAAAAAACTTTTATACACCTTGCATTTCTAAGACACCAAATGTATGGGGATTGTAGTTCTGTTCATCTAAAGAACACCAGGTTGGAAAATGCTTTTAAATGTTGAAAACTCTGCTGAGAAGAATGAGACATGTAAGTTCATGAGACAGAAGATATCAGCAGGGAAAAAGGAAACAAAGAAATAAGAAGTAGACAACTCATGAAAATTACATGCAAACTCACTATTAGTGGGAGTCCTGCTTCTCAAATAGGAGATCCCCAGTGTCAATAACAATGACAACATTTGGGAAAGTTTGCTCCCTCTGCCACCTTACAGATTTTTGATCTGGTATTTTTGTTTAAGAGATAAATGAATGTATTGTTTCTCTTGATTAATCAGAACATGAAAAAAGGTTAATGCCAGCTTTTAAAACAGCTACCCCCAGGGGAAATATATAAATAATAAATTTATTTATTACAAATTAATTTAATACACTGTTAAATTATAAATTAATTTAATACACTGTTGACTCATGTAAAAGTTGTGCTGCAAGTGTTTAATCATATTAATCCATTTTTCTTCCTCTTGAGATCTGAAAACAAAGGATTTTTTTTTTACATTTATCAGAACAGAAGAGTAGAACTAATAGGATAGAAATTATATCATTAAAATCTACCTATTTTTCACACAGTTTTGTGAAAACTGTTTTTAAAAATCACATTTCCTCCAAAGATTTTGAGTAAGGAATAAGGTTTGCAGTGAAGACAAGATTTCATTAACTTTGTTTAAAAAAGCATTGGGAGATATCTTAAAACTGACAAGCTAAGAGAGATTAATTAGTAGGTGCTACAGCTGGGAGAATACCATTAAAGTAGACCAGGTAATGGCATTCCTCCAGCTCCTAGCTTTTCTTAGTTAGAAGAACACAAACCAACTTTGCCCACTTAGCTCCCCTCTGGATATGTTAGTATTACAACTCCCATAATTTCTAGACCACATGGGATAAGATATGCTAACTGGCAATTCTGGGAATTGCAGTTCTAACTCACGTAGAAGGTACCAAGTTGGGAAAGCTGCCGTAGAATCTTTCATATCTTGGACCTATGTAAGCTTCTGGTTGAGTCCGATTCATTCCTTTGTTCTACCATCTTCCAACCATTCCAACAATTGGTCCCTGATCTTGAGACTTCTGCCAGTCTTCTCATGCTACTTTAGTAACATTGTATTTTTCTTAGCTGGGGGGAATTTTCTTTTTTTCTGAGTTTATTTTTCCCCCCAAGCAACCTTATCTTTGTGTGGGTGCATGTGTCTCCCTCTTGCCAGTTGCTGGATGTCCAATTACTAATGGGACTTTCAAGGAAGTGTTGGTTAGCCTCTGTCTCTAAACACCATACAGTTAACACTAATGAAGGGAGCTCACACTTGTACAAGCATAAAATTCTTTTCACAAATCCTAATCTCAGATTTATATGCATGTATGGTCCATTATGGAATGACAGTGATGTGTGAGTGGGTGGTAGAAATGGGAGAATAAAGAAAATCCTAGGAGTTTCTTTATTCTCCCATTTCTACAACAAAAGACAAAACAGGAACTATTTTATTCCTAAATTGCTATATTCTGTTCATGGGTGTGGTGGGGAAAGTCATGACTGTGGCATCTTTCACCCCTCCCTTGGCACGTCTTATCTCCATACACAGATCTGTTGATTTTTATGTGTATAAAACTGGGCTCAGAAAGTAAGCAGAATTAGACCTAGTTAGCCCTTGGACAGGACGGCTACCACAAAATAGTAAAGCTGTGGGCTACACCAGGAAGTAAAAAATAATAACAGCAATACTCCTGGGAAAAGACAGTGGCAAACCATTCCATACTTCTACCAAGAAAACTTGTGGTTGTGTCCATATAGTCACCAAAAGTAAAGTTCAACTTGAGAATCCTTACTTTATTTCTATAAAACCAGTCATTTTATTTCTCAGCCTGCTTTTCTTGTACCGATAACTCACAGCTGAAACCCAGTTGAGAAGATGAGCTCTCTAATTCATAGAGATGAGACACGCAAAGAAAGTTGACAGCATTCTGAAACTCCTCTCTTCTTCTCCCCTTCCTACTCACACCTGCTTTGAATACGCTCACAGGGATCTCGTTCTCAGAGCATCTGGACATAATGTGCCTCTGATGCTCAGCCAATCATTATAAAAGATTTCACCCCTACCAGAGCAATACAATATATAGGCTGAATTGGAAATGCAGGCTTAAGCATAGATAAAACACTTAAGATGCAAGCAAAGGGACTATCATTTGCAGCCACTTCATTTGAAGAGATTGAAAAGCAAAGGAAATTATCTACACAGAAGCATGTACTTCTTTTTGATAAGAAATTTGTAAGAGGAGAAATTATCTATCTTTTTTAATGTACCTTAAATATGCGGAAATATAATCAGTTCATTACAAATATGTTTAACAGCCAGATACTGGTATTAAAATAGGGTGGGTGTTTTTTTGAGGGGAGTGGAGAAAATAGTGAAAACTGGAAGTTTCCCAAAATTATGAAACTCTTCACTATTACTACCATCTCTAAATATTAAGTGAGTAAGCCGGGGTAAGATGGGTGTTTTGTTTTGTTTTTAAAACAATTATATGTATTGGTATTCTTTCAAGGGAATAATGATTGCTAAACATTTTCTATACTGGGATTTCATTTATTGGAGGTTGAAAGTTTTAGTTTTATTTATTAAATGACCACAATTTTTTGACAAGATATAGAAAAGTTTGTTTCATTTTAATTACTAAAGTTACTTTATGGGTCACTGGTAATTATGCCCCATTCAATGTATTGTCTAGTCAGGAGAGAGGGAGAGAGAGAGAGAGAGGGAGGGAGGGAGGGAGGGAGAGGGAGAGGGAGAGAATATCCCCTAATTAAATTGCTTATTCCAATCCAGTCTGCTTTCTGCCTGAAACTATTTTACTCATTCTATGATGTGTTATCCAAACTTTTTTAAAGAAATGTGTGTTTAAAAATAATATATATATAGCAAGGAGAACAAACAAGAGATGTGATTGTGTCTCATACTTTGCAGGGAGAAAATGGGAAAAGATTTTGGGTCAATTATGAAAACTCCAACTGAGAAAGAATAAGAACTACGCAATATGTAATTTCTAAATACAGCCGACTTAAGTGTCCCATATACCTTGGAATAACACACATGCCTATTTTCATTCAAGCAGACCATGAAAAGTACTGTATTACTGAACTATGTAAAACATATGTTCCCACATTGGAACAATATGTTGCCAATTTCCTGTATATGCCATAGAAACAGAACACTTTTTACGAGCTAACATGATACTGTTTTATTGGAATTACAGTAGCACAGAAACTTTCCAGTCAGGATCTGGACCCTGCTGTGCAGAGCTTTATAGTAAAACAGAATTAAAAACAAAGCAAACAAAACAAAATCAGGACTAGCCTTTAGGAAAACAAGCGTAAATCCATAATCCTTAATCCAAAAATACGTCTGCAAAAACACATTTCATGTAAGAGGAGATTCAACAAAACTGAGGAATACATGCCATTCAACATTACCTTTATGAAAATATGATTTGTGTATAGGGAAATAATATTAAACAATAAATATTAAAAATATGAATTCACACGTTTACTATTTTTCCATAAATACAGAGCAGTTTGATCCATTTTTCCAGCCTGACTACTCATGGCAAAATAGATAAAATTTTGGAGATGTGTTTAGTTGTATAGTGATAAAAATATTACTGAGTCAGGGAGAGAAAATCATCTTCTTAATTGGAGGTGCACACAAGTAAGAAATGCAATAGAGTTACATCAGCATCAGTTGAAATGAAAATGGATAAGAAACTTCAATACCCCGTGTGATGCAGAAATCAGTATATATTTGCTGTGTTTTAGTACAGCATTATTCTACTTCATTTTTTGGTTGTACTTTGTGTGTTATAGCTTTAAAAAATCTGGAACAAGTTATTTTTCATTCATAATTTGAAATCATTTTTCATTTCCAATTTTTTGAGCCATGGAAATCTGAATGCAGCTTTTCCTAATATATGTGGTTTTTAGCCAAAAAAAAAAAAAAAAACCCACACCCCTGCAATGACATTTTAATGTAAAGTTCCTTGATGCCCTTTAAAACGTAAACCTCCCTCTGTCTAAACTTCTGAAAAACTACTTTAATATATACTTTTTTTAAAAATCTTTATTGGAACTTTATACGTTCCAATAAAGTGTTTTATTTATACAACTTTTCCAAATATACACTTTTTACAGACACATACTTCGTAAATAAATACTTTGTGTGGATTTTTGAGAATGTTAGTTTCTTTGAACTTATCTGACAACCTGTTCTACAGTTGCCATCTATACCATGTGAATGTGCCAACAATTATGAAGCAAAGCAGTGTGATCCAGAGACTTTAAAAGATTGCTATGATGAACAAGGAGATGCAGTAGGATGTGCAAATTACCAAACTTTTTATTTTTATTTAATGTTAAGTCTAGATTATATTTATAACTTGTTTTTAGGCCTTTTGGCTGTAAATAAATAATTTGAAAATTACCAAACTATTACACTAACTCACACAAACAATGTTTTACATAAGATCTTCCAAAGAAAAATAGACCCATACATGGAGAAAAAAAATATGTAGGCAGATTTTTAAAAAAGGTTTTTCTCTAAATAGGCATGTTTTAGAAATAGCAGAGGAGATAACTAATCTAAGATGGAGACACCAAGGCAACTTAAGAAAAAAGATTTACCTTTGCTTTATTGACTACAGCAGTTTGTCAGTAGTTTCCACTTGTCCCATATGCTGTGAAAGAGTTTGGATACTCCAGGTCCCATTAGTCAAAAAGTATAACCTAGTGGGACCCAGGAAGTGGGCCTTGTCTGTTAAGATGCCTACTCTCTGGAACAACCTTCCCCCAGAGATTTGTACAGCTCCCACCCTGTTTTTATTTAAATGATCTCTTAAAACCCAGACTTTGAACTAGAGTGGGTGATTGACCCCTTGTGTGATGGTTTGTTCTATTATATTGTGTTAGTTTCCTGGACTTTAACTTATGTATATTCTTGTTTTTATTTTCCTATTTTGTAACCCTGCCTACAACCATGACAGATTAACATAGCCTGTAAATTTCATACATAGATAAATAACATAGCAAGGCCTTTGAATGTATAGCTCGTGCCACAATATGGAATATATTAAGGTTGTAAGTGTGCCCCATCTTGTTCTTACAATGAATAAGGTTGTATTGTAAGAACTATATTTGGAGAAACAGAGTAGTTCAGAATATCGAAAGAAGAGAAACAGCGAGTATATCTGCTCTCATATTGTTTAACTGTCCCTATATTGTTTAATTTGCACAACAAATTAATGATTGGAAGAGATAGCAGCTGGAATCAAAATCGGAGGTCAAACATTAATAATTTTAGGTATGTGCATGAAACTATTTCATGAGCTGAAAGTAGAAATGACTTAGAAGTCCTCATTATGAAAGTAATAAACAAAAAGTTATTTTTTTTCAATTATTGTTAAATGTTACAATAGTTAAATATAATATTGTCGTACCAACATGTTTAGTTGATGGCAAAAAAGTGAAGGTAGACGATAATTTTGATTCCCTTGAGTATACATAAAGGTGGACAATGTGCTGGAGAACTGAAGAGGAGATGAATCCTTGGGAGGAAGGCAATGACAAACTTAAATAGGATTATGATGGATAAAGGTATTCCTATGACAATGATCAGAGCAGCTGTAGCAATGGTTTTTCCAGTCGTAATGTGTAGCAATTAAATCCTAGCTCTGAAAACCAGCAAGAGAAGGAAGATAGAAATGTCTGAATATAGTTTTGGTGGATTGCAAGAAGATTGAATCAGTTAATCCTGGACCAAATAAAGATTGTCTGTGCCCTTAAAGCAATGGTTAGCAAGCAAAAGCTCACATACTTTGGGCATATGATACAAGCAGATGATGGATCAAAAAAATGATGATAGCAAGACTAAGGGAAGTAGAAAAAGAACACAATCTATAGAGTGGCTGGAAAGGATCAAGAAGTTAATTGGAATAAACTTGAAAGCCCTTTGTAGGTCACTAGAGTATCCACTAGAGGTGATAGATAGTTATCCATATAGTTCCTACAAGTAGAGCCCAACTGTGATAGAATGTGAGGGCAACCTTGGGGAACAGAGGGAAGAGGTGCTGCCTAGGGAATGATCAGATGAAAGGAAAAGGACTCAGACAGAGGGTAACTATCTAAAGCAGCAGTCCCCAACCTTTTTGGCACCAGGGACCAGTTTCGTGGAAGACAATTTTTCCACGGGCTGGGGGGAGGATGTTTCGGGATGATTCAAGCACATCCTCCTTTTTCCCAACCTTTTATTCTTTTTTCTTCACGCAGTTTGGAGATAGCAGCCAATGGGCTTGCTTTCTCTGACAGGAGGTGGAGCTCAGGCAGTAATGCGAGCAATGGGGAGCTGCGGTAAACACTCAGGCTGTAAATTCGCTCGGTCGCCCACCACTCACCTCCTGCTGTGTGGCCCGGTTCCTAACAGACCACGGACTGGTACCGGTCTGTGGCCCGGGGGTTGGGGACCCCTGGTCTAAAGAAGAAACTTAGGAAAGTCCTGCCCTGACCACTCAAGTGATTAATAGGGATGGTGGGAGATTTGTACTTCCAGACTTGCAAGGTTCTGTTAATGTAGTCTTACAATAAAGTAGAATTAGTTCATCCAGTCATGTTTCCTGTCTGGTTTACCTGGAAGAGCTGACACCAGCTTAAACACACCCAATGGGCTATAGCATGGCCATTTTGGCAGAAAGGGTAATGTCAATTCTCTTTATTTTGACCAGCAAAACAAAGCTTTGAAGCATTCCCAAAGAAGTTCATGTTGGATTCGTTTTGTATCATCAGTATTTAGGCAGCACTAGAATTCCTGAGCTTTACATGTACAATAGGAAACAGAACACATTACATGGTAGGTATGGGAGCCAAGAGGGCAAAAAGCAACAGAGAAGCAAGGAGTTTTAGCAGGTTTCTTTTTATGTTACAATTATAACTTTTTTAAAGTTATTGAACACTTAATGTCATCAAAATAATTGAGGGGCAATCTAATATTTGCAACTAAGTATTAAAAAAGAAGTAGAAAATATTAAAAAAAAAGGAATGTAGAAGAACATTTTTTTAAAATGCTTCAAAATTGATAAAGGAAGTAGTATGCCATTTATATTAATCAATACTTTATTTTTTGCTTTATTTTGTTTCTGGGATTCTATAAAGATTAGAAACTAAAA
Organism: Candoia aspera; assembly: GCF_035149785.1. Classification (NCBI taxonomy): domain Eukaryota; kingdom Metazoa; phylum Chordata; class Lepidosauria; order Squamata; family Candoiidae; genus Candoia; species Candoia aspera. Next base: position 193,944,373 of record NC_086155.1, read on the forward strand.
ATGATTAGAATTTAAACTAAACTCTAATCAGAACCACATCTAATGCTATGATAACCTTATTCACATTTTTAGTTTGTTTAATACCTCCTTACTTTCTGCATTCACTTTAATCACATGCAGCTTTATGTTTGCACCAGTGATAAGAACATTCATGCTATGCACAATCCTATCAAAATCTTTTAAAGAGTTTTTTTTTTTTTAATTTGGAACATAAACACATATTTGGTTATTGCTAAAGCAGCTTCAGCACCCGTGCAAATAGAGCCATACACTACTGAATCCACAAAGGAAGGAGGGAGGATGGTAGCTTTCTTATCAGAAATATCAGATTTACGTTAGTCCCACAAAAGGCAGAAAAATAAAGCCAACTGACTGAAAGGATAATAAAATGAGAAATGGGATGAAAAGGAACAAGTAACAATATTGAGAGTACTTTCTGAAGGCACAAGGACTTAAACTCTTAAATTGTTCCCAAACCAGCATGTTGGTACATTCATAGATGCCTAGATAAAGCACTCTATAATCACTGAAGCGTAAATGCCAGCCAGACTTTGATGCAACAGACTATGCATACAATGGCCATGTTCTTCTATGATTTATGTGGCTGTTGTTGATTTTTTGGGGGTGATGGTGGTAAGGGAGGTTATTGTTTTATCCTTGGGCACCAAAGGTTGTATGTTGAGGTCTGGGTGGCGTACACGGTTTTAATCCTTGTACGCTACCCAGAGTAACCTGTATGAGATGGGTAGCCATATACAGTAAATCGTATAAATAAGTAAAAATATTTTATTTTATTATTCAAATTTAATTTAAAAATATGTATGTCTCTTGCATAATTTACATCATTTGTGTACTGATGACATACTCTCCAATTTACCAGACATTCATGAATAATGGATACTCCTTCCCCAATTAATTTGTTACAAGTTTCACTGAACATATTATCTCAGCCCAACTGTGTGCAGCAAGTCTCATTTCAAGCATAGGGTTCTAGCCTTGTGCCGTAATGTTGGATTTCAATCCCCATCAATATTTTAAGATAATGGGAAGGATGATCTAAAAACTTTTGAAAAGCCCAAGTTCCTCTACCCAGCCACATACATTTACCTGGAGTAAATCCCACTGAAGTCAGTAAAACTTACATATGCGCAGATGCTCACAAAATCCCCCTTCTTTGTTGCTCAAGTCAATCAGGTGTTCATTTTGCTATGGTTTGATTATTTGGAGTCTACAAAGATTTGAATTAAAACTTTCACTCTCTTTTTCAAAAAGCCCACAAAAATTTCCAGAAACACAGACACAAATCATTTGGCTGAATAAATGAGTCAGTTAACTGTTTCTATCATAGTTAATCTACTTTAAAATAGTTTTGTTCTGTATTTTATCCTATAACGAAAGTAAGCAAGCTTAGCTACATTTAAAGAGAAACAGAACAATGAAAATAGTAGCTATGTAAATCTTACAGAATAGCTGCCTTTAAAAAAAAAGTTTTTCGGATGCTTTTTTGGAGAGAGATATATATCCAAAAAAGCATCCGAAAAACTTTTTTTTTAAAGGCAGCTATTCTGTAAGATTTACAGATATATATATATATATAGATATAGATATATATATATATAAAAGATATATATAGATATAGATATATATGAGTGAGGAGAGACGGAAAGAAAGAGTGTGCATAAATACTGGTTTGTTGTGCCAGAAAGTTGATAGAATTCTAGCCAATTTTTTTAAAAAAATTCAAAAGCCTAATTTTAGGTTCCCAAAACATATTTAGACACCTAAATAAATGGTATGTTTTTTTTTCCTCAACAGCATTATGTGCCATTGACGTCAATGGGAAGTATATGATAATCAGTTTTTTTGATAACCCAAAGGACTAAATATGAACATTACTGTCTAAAATTCTGCTTCATGGCATTAAGGAAAAAAAAATAATTTCCTGTGAAGGTGTATCTTAATTTAAACACACACAAAACATCAAGGAAACATTTTCAACCAGGGAATCTTCACAATCACCCAGGATATTTTAAAAATTAAAAAGGTCACTTAAATATTAGAAAGTTGATTTAAATAGGAGAAATGACTAAGTGCTTTGCATTCTAATTTTCCGATGTTTCCCAGAGCTGATCTCATTAAATATATTATAATACTGCCTAAGATATAGAAGCTGCCTTTCATCTTTAAAGCTGTTTACTATACTTAAATAATTAATCATTGTCTCCTTGTGGCCCATTTGAATTGGAAAAGGGGGAACTTCATGATGAAGCAAATCATCTCAGATTAAGATGAGTATATTGTCCCTTTCATTTCTTGATGTACATTAAACATGTTCTCAAGACACCAAACTTGATGTTTGCATCCTGGTTGCGTGATTTTCAGGTTTCTCAGTGTTTGGGTAAAATGTGTGTTCCCGCTCCTCTCCAACAACCGCCAATACTGTTTTCAAACTAGAAAATACCAAAGTATCTGATAGCATATTAATTTCTTTACACGTGATACAGTCATTTACATAGAGGCTTAGTGGTCGTGACTGATTATTTTATATAGTGTCTCATTAACAAAACGGTTAACCCTCTTGTCCTCGATTCCCATCGCCCACCTCCCAACAGCCTTGCTGTTTGCTGGCATTGCCTTGTATCCTTTCTAGCAGCAAGCAAAATCTTTTCCTCATCTTCCTCCCTGCAATAATCTAGCTATGGCTCCCCATAGTATCCCTACTTCTCTGACAGCCTTTCCCTCCAGCTGTAGAACTCTGAACTCATATTCCATAGACCAGCTCTATCAACCACCACCAAATCTCCATTCAAGATCAGTTGAAGGTTGGCTTAGGTGTCATCCAAATATAAGAGGTTTGTCTTACTGTATAAATAAATATAAACTAGACTCAAAGATTAGAGATTGCTCTGCAGTTTATGGTTCCTGGTTAATTCTCTAATTCTGGCTTACTTTTCTGTAGAAATGCAGCTAGTTTCATTGGCTTCATTTCTGCATTTGGGGGATCATAAAAACCTGGCTGTTTCCAAGGAGTGGAATATTTTTGCCCATGGTATATATTTTAGATTGCTGAGGGATGAAAAGACATGAGATTAAATCTGTAATGCAAGGGTTTCACATATATAAGGACCTGAATCTGTGACTCATTACACCACTTTGTCTATTTTTTAAGGAAGTCCACAAGACCCATTTATTTACACATGTCTGTCCTAGGACCTCTGACTGCATTTTATGAGTTACACAGGAGCGTTTATTGTTACTTTAATGTTTTAAATAAATATATTGTCTCCTTTTGTGAAAGTGAAGTGTCTTACAAAAGCTCTTGCCTTACAGAATAAAATGTTTAAAACAAAAATAAATAAATAAATAAATTCTAGACACACCCAGCAATATAAATAAACCTTTGTTATCACATAATATCCCCACCCCCGATGCTCAGTAGCATGGCCTTTATTTGGCCTATGCCTAAATTCTCATTCCTCAGTTATACAAAGGAGATGGGTGGTTGGGTAAATACCTGAACTTTCCTCAATGTAGGCCAGACTCACCATATGAACCTGGAGGATGTTAAGAAATGCACATGTGCTCTCATACACAAACATGCCCACACACAGACTTTTACCTGTAGTGTCGAGAAATCTCCTCCTCTACCTGAGTGACAAAGTCACATTTGGTACACGAGTGTTCTTTGCTTTCTTTGACAGTCAGTGGTCCATCCCCCCCTTGCAGGGCATTTGCTTCTTGCTTGACTTCAGACACCTGGGCTTCATGTGTGGTTTCATAGTGAAGCAGGAGAACGTCTACATCAGGGGTGGAGAAAGAGCACTGGTGACACTGATGCTTGACTCTGGTGCCTCCTGGCATCCCAGGGGACAAGTGCAAGAGCAAGAGAGCACAGTGGGAACAATTACTTTTCCTGCAAGCAAAAGGATAAGTAATTTCTCCAAGGTGCTTTTCTGGACTACAGAGGCCTCGGGGACAAAACTGACAGTGCTTAATAGTACATTTATGAATGTTGTGTAGCTGCTGATAATGACGAAGAAGAGGCCCCACCACTATTACGTTTGGGCCATGGCTCTTAGAGTACCTAAAATCACAAAACTGACAATTGTAGCTTGTCACCACGTGGTCCTCCACTCCTGAGCTGGAAAAGTCTTTCTTTTTGGCCACGCTAGAGCCCTTCTCGCTCTTTGTCGCTAACTCTCCGTCTGCATTTTTGGTTATGTCATTGTGATTAATGACTGACCCCCTCGAGAGTTTGTCATTCCGATCTGGGTGAGGGCCCCCTGCCTGGCTCCCCCCATGGTGCTTGCTGTAATGTTCTAACAGTTTGAGCGAGCTGGAGGATTCACAACTAAAGCTGCAGAATTTGCACCAGTAGTAACTGGAGGCATCCGTACCGTTTTGTCTTGAGGATTCAAGAGGCTTGATGGGCACCGAATAGCCAACTGGAGTGTCATCTCCACATCTGATGGTGATCTTGTCCTGCCACTTTCCAAAATCTCCAATCTCACCCGATCGAACAGTAGGACTGGACTTGTTTGAGTTTCTGTCTGTGGCTTTGCTGCCTTCAGAGACAGAGAGGGAGGACTTGATCTTGTTCGGATGGGTCTGCAAGAAGTGCTGTTCCAACTCAGTCGAAGAATTGCCCATATAGGTAAAATTGCAGAACTTGCAGCGGAAATATTTGGTGTTCCCTTGGCAATCTGGAGTTTTGCGTCCAATGCCAATAAAGGTCCCACCTAAGGTTACCTGCAGAACATGAAAAGGAAAACAATTAAGGACTTTCTGTTTCTTATACAGGGATATAAAATAAAGTAATCAAAAGAATATTAATCTGGGAAACTGAACAAATACATCCTTGGTGGGGAGGAATCCATGAAATTGAAGCATAGTAACTTCTGGAAGTCCTGATCAACTAAAAAAGCATGAATGTAAGAAACAGAGAATGCTAGCAGTCAACAAGATACATAGCTAAAAAGGTAACCAGCCAAGAAACTAGAAAAATCAGGAGCTTCTCTTGAAGTTCATTTGCAGCAAGGTGGGAAAAGACTACATATGAACCTGGCAGATCCATTGCTCTTATTTTCCCTTTGTCCTACACAAGAAATATTGTCAGTGCTGAACTTGCGTCCCTTCTGACGGATCGAAAACTCTACAAAATAGACCTGAAAAAGCCAGTTTCCCCAATGCATTATGAAAACACAGTGTCTATTGTCTGTTGATAAATCAAGAGATGGCATTTGCATTTTCCATTAAATACATAAAAGTCAAAGAAGTGGATTGAATCACTACTGACACTTTGGCAAAAGCTAACTTTTGTTTGTGCTATGTTAAGGGCAACAAGTTGAAACTAATTTTAACCTATCAAGAGAGAAACATTACACAGTGCATTTTCAAGCACCAATTTTCTCAATGTAGCTGTTCCTGAAGAAAAAGCTTCAATTTAGCAAAATATAGAAAGACCACAAACAGCAAGGGACAGGGCTCATGATGTAACAAACACATTTTTTGGAAGGAGGAAAACTTAGACTCACAAAGCAAATGGTCCAGCCCTTCCCATGAGGGTGCCACACTTGTCTTGTGATGCTGGAACAACTCTACTGCACCTGGGCATCTGGGCTGCAATTCTCCAAAATTTCTTAAACAGAAAAATCTATTCTCATGAACAGGAAAATACTCACCAAAGAATAATAGTAATTCTTGAAAGCCATAGGTAGAGATGAGAAGATGGAGTATGTAAATGGAAAACGAAGGAAAGAAACTACCTACAAATTTTGTCATAGTTACAATATCATCATGTATTTACTTCTTGGTCTGAGACTGTGAAAAGGGCTTTCAAATTCTTCACACGCAAGCACACACACGCCCTAGACAAAATTAATCTTTGAAGAACCAATGCACATGGGTTTCCTCCAATTTCCTTCTTAATGTAAGTACAGATCCCAGAGGCTGGGATCCAACAACTGCACCTCTTTAGATTTTTCTCCATTTCCGAAAGGACATTCCATAATGGAAGAACAGATTTTCATTCTCCCAACTGCAAATTAAATTACTGCTTTTCTGGGCAATTCTTTCATAATGCATTAGGCAAATCACCCTTTGCTTTGGCAGCTGCACCTCAAACAAACCATGTGATCACTGTTCATTTTGGAATGGGACCATATGGAATGATTCAAATACATAAAGAACATGCAATATAAACATTTTTAAATGCATATAATATAAACACCTTTTACCCATTTAGCTAGAGAAAAGATGACATTTTCACTTATACCACAAAACTAAACATGGCCCATCTAGTGAGTCAAGAAATTGATAAATGACACTATAAAAAGAATTGGGTTTGGCCTACTCTTTTAAGTAAACATGATTTCAAATAAACAGATTTCTCTCCACTATGAACTTAATAAAGGCATCTTTAATAATATCCAACAACACTGTGTTAAGCCAGGTTTAATAGGTTTATCCTCTTAAAAACTGAATGCTGACACTAAACATATCAAATAATTTTTAGCACTGAAACATTTAGTGGCTGACTTCTTAAATTATTCCTAGTCAAGGCCAGCTGTAAAGCGGATTCAATCACTTAACATGACAAATACTCTGTATCAACGTACTGAAAATTAATGTGATTATTTTGCATCTTGCTCTGTTGAACACTGTTTTCTTAAATTAGTTTATTCAATATTTAAATTTATTATAACTGCCCAACTCTGGGCAGCATACAAAACTGGAACGGCCAAAAGGCCTAGACACATTATTAATCTAAACTAGATACTAGGAATTTTGTAGGGTTGAAAAAAAAAAAAAAAGATCTGTAACTGCCAACTAAAAATTCTACAGGTAGGATATTACTATAAATGTTGGTCTGGGATAATGGCAAATGATTAACTAATGCCATTATCCAAGAGTTTCAAAGACAAAAATTAGTATTAGTTAACACATCACAATATAAAAGACATTCACATTGCTATGTTTCATCAACTTCAGTGGGCAGGTGAAGCTAAGATGTTTGCTGACCAAACAAAACTATCCAAGATTGTTTCTGCTTCATCCAGGCTCACTGATTATTGTCCTCACTACCCATTCACAGGTCTCTTTCCTTATTCCTGAGCTATAGACATTCTCTTCTAGTGAAACAAGAATATACTAAAAGCTTGCATCTTCCAATCCATCCTATCCTCCAAGTCATCTATTTATGTAGTATAGGCACAATACAATCCTTTTGGAAGCTAGCCGGATAAGCAAATGAAATAAGGAGGGGAATACAGTTGAGAACATGAGAGAATTAACTCTATTAGAACACTACCTGAATTCCCAGGATATCGGGGGTAGAAATAGGAACAGAATACTATAATAATAAAAGTACTTTAAAATTTGTTGGAGATTGTTAATGCATGTGATAACAGTAGCAGCTGACTCTTCTAGATGGCGGTCTAGAAATGAAACAACCTCTAAGCCAAACCATGTGCCAAACCATGATGGACATTCTGTGAGTTCTGCATTTTCCTTCAAATGACTGGGGACTTCTGATAGCTGGCTTATTTTTACACTGTGATCCACTGAAGAATAAAGTATGCCACATAAAAATGCTTTCTTAAACACAAACCACGTTTAAAAGTCTATTTATACAAATTTAAAAGGAAACTTAAATTCAGTACAGATCTATGCTTCAGCAAATTGCAGCTAATTTGCTAAATCCTCCTAGTGCCCTGTAGTTTTCCACCACACCACCACCAGAGACCATCCTGTCCACTAGCAGAATTTGAATTCCTCCCTCTCCCTCCCTCCCTCCCTCCAACAGTATCAGGAACAGACACCTAAACCACACTGAAACATACTGTAAGGGAAACTGATTTTCACCAAGATCAATTGCAGCAACACTTAACTACTGGCTCATTCTCAGTTTACTATTGCAAGATATTATTATCAAGAAAGTATCTCATACAGATGTCTCAGACAGACATCTGCCAACCTTATTATTCAACCTTGATGTGCACTGTTACCCAACATTAAGGATAGCCAACCTACAAATGCTTCCATCCAACCTGGAAGGTCAGAGAATCTTTTTATTTATTTGTATTTTATTTGTCAAATTTAAATGGCCACCCATCTCACATGAAGTGACTTTGGGAAGCATACAATAAAACCGGCAGTTAAAACATTCTATAAAACCAGTTAAAACAATAAATATAAATAAAGCAAGATCACAAGAGGGAAGATACTACATATAATACAGCCAGCACACAGGCTCTCTATTACCAGGGGATCCCTAGGCTTGCTGGAAAAAAAAAAAAAACAAGTTTTGAGGGCTTTCTCGAAGGTCACAAGGGTTGGGGCTAACCTCACCTCAGGAGGGATGATGTTCCAGAAGGTGGGTGCCACAGCAGAAAAGGTTCCCCTCCTAGGTCCCTTCAGTTGGAACTCCCTTGCAGATGGGACTCGCAACATAAGGGAGCTGTGGCCCAAATTATCGGGAATGCAAAGAAAGCAGGCAGCATCTGCGCATCTAGCAGCTTCCCAGCGTGCTGGAATGCAGCTTCCCAGAATGCAACAATGCTGGCTAAGAATTATATCAGTGTCCAACCTAATTATAATATAGTTATAATATTTTGCTATGTATACAATAATATAACACAATACAGTAAGTGTGGGAGGGCTTTAATCTAGTCCAAAGATTAATGATAGGTGACATTTTTAATTATTGTAGCTACACCTAACAATTAAGTGGGAGGCTCCAAGGATCACAGTGGATTAGATGATGCAAAATGGACAAGGCTAAGATTTCTCCTCTTTTTTCTGGAGGGATTGGGATTTTATTTATTTCTTTATTTAATCGTGTAAAGACCCTACTAGGGATTATAATACAGTTTTCCCCCCTACTGTGAGGGAGTATCTCTGGGAAAGTCAAAGAAGAAAAAGGACCATTGCAAAAGAAACGGGAAGCATAAGAAAGAAACTCAGAGCATCTCCACCTCTATTTTGATAGGTATAATTTGAGTGGAAGAATTGCTTTGAAATATTTTCAAGATTCTGTAACATTATCCTACTAGCAACAAAGAGCTTTCCAGTTCTTGTTTCCTCAGCTTGCCACTCTTGCAGGGCTTGACAACCACTTAATTTTGGCAACTGTGCTGCCAAAGTTCAGTAACATATTTGGAGATAGCTTTGGTGGGCACAAATTAAAGGCCTTAGAGAGGCCTTTGTGTGTTCCTGGATCACAAGTTGCAATCTCAGACCCTAAAAGAAGGGAAAGAAAAAGATTCTTCAGCACTAGAATATCAATGTTTTTACCGTTCTTTGGCTGTAATTCCATGCTTTTATGTTGCAACATTAGTGACCTCAGGACAGTTGAGCAGCAAATCAACATTCATGAGTGGGTTTGCAGATAACTTCTCTTCCGGGACATTGACATCTCTGGTTCTGGATGGGGTTGCACTGCCCCAGACAGACCCGATGTGTAACTTGGGGGTCCTCCTGGACTCACAGCTCCTGCTCAAAGAGCAGGTGGCAGCCGTGGCTAGGAGAGCCTTTGTGCAGCTACGTGCTGTGCACCAGTTACGCCCCTTCCTGGATCGGGAGGCCCTTCAAACAGTCACTCATACCCTTGTTATCTCTCATAGAGACTATTGCAATGCGCTCTACATGGGGCTACCCTTGAAAAGTATCCAGAAGCTCCAGCTGGTCCAGAAGGCAGCCGCGCGAGTTGTTTTTGATGCCCCCAGAAGGGAACATGTAACACCACTGCTGCGCGAGCTGCATTGGGTACCAGTTTGCTTCTGGGTCCAATTCAAGGTGTTGGTTATTACCTTTAAAGCCCTACATGGCATGGGGCCAGGTTACCTGAGGGACCACCTCTTCCCCATTACATCAACCCGTCCCACCTGATCATGCAGAGAGGGCATGCTGTGGACCCCGTCTGTAAGAGAATTTCATCTGGCGGAGTCCAGGAAGCGGGCCTTCTCTGCAGTAGCTCCCGCCCTGTGGAACATGCTACCCCCAGAGATGAGATTGGCCCCATCACTCCTGGCCTTTTGGGGGAGTCTGAAGACCTGGTTCTGCTGCCTCGCTTGGGTTGGAGAGGGGAATAGATCTACATGGGGATGGTTGCTATAGACCACTCCTCCCACACTTGGACTGTTTTAGATTCTTTGCCACCTGGATTTTTTCTTTTTACCTTTATTTATATTATTCATTATTGTATTTTTATACTGTGTATTTTATGGTTGTTGTTTTTAATCGATTGTTGTAAACCACCCAGAGTCCCCCAATGGGAGGAGATCGGCGGGGACAAATTAGATAGATAGACAGACAGACAGACAAATTGTCAAGTTGTAATTACCACCATTTCATGCGGGTAAGAGTGCAAACCCAAAGCAAACTGCAAGAAAAACCTGCAGAGTTATTGAGGATATTATGATTTTTGAAGACTTCCTTCAAAATAAGAAATTCTTAAGGGGGTGAGAAATTTATCCTACTCTCAATAGCCTAGAAAAAATAAAATCATAACCATCATAATAAAGACAATTGGAAGTATGAAAATCCATTTGAACCTATTGCTGTCTTATAGATACACGCAGTGGGTTCGCAAATTTGTTTAAATGATTTTGACTTCTGCTTTATATGATAATTTTGGTCTGTATATTGCATTGGATTATTTTGTGATGACTTCCTATGGTTGTAATCTCAGAGGGTATTTTGGGTGTTTTGCATGAGATTAGCTTGTTATATATCTAATCATCGTACTGTGTTCAAAATTACATTTCTGATCAATGATGCCCAATTGTAACTTAAAGGAGGCATTATTGGAGCAATATTTATTTTATTTATGCATAATATAATTATTATATATTTATGTTACGTTTTCTACTGAAAAGACTCCTAAACTTATCAACTAACCATCCACTATTGATTCTATTATTCCCACAGCTATTTTCAAGTGATTATGTGCAATCAAATCAGTGCCAACACTTCGTAACCACATCGATAGATTTTTTCCAGGATGATCTGTCCCCAACCTGGTCCTTCAGGTCTTCCAGTCACCTATCCAAAACCTTATCACCATTGTAACTGAGTCCATCCACCTTGGTGCTGATCATCCTCTTTTTCTATTTCCTTTCCCTTTCCTAGTATTATAGACTTGTCTAGAGATCTAGGTCTTCTCATAATATGTCCAAAATATGATAAATTGAGCCTGGTCATTTGTGCCTCAAGTGAGAACTCTAGACTGATTTGTTGTAGGATCCATTTGTTTTCTTGATTATCCATGGTATTCTCAGGAGTCTTCTCCAATATCAAAGTACAAAGTGTCAATATCCATCCTTCTTCAAAATCCAACATTTGCTTCTATAGAATGTCATAGAGAGAAGTATTTCCTACATTATTCTTTTTTTTGTAAGTATACACACTTAATAGTATCTTAGTATCTTTTCAAGGCCTACATTGCTCTACCAAGTGCTAGTCTGTGGCATATTTCTTGACTGGTGGCTCTTTTATCATTGATAGTTGATCCCAAAAGGCAGAAGCTATTCACCACTTCAGTATCTTCATCATACTTTAAGTTCTAAGGCTGGTTCCTGTCATTAGTTTGATCTTCTTTATATTTAATCTTAGTCCCATTTTTTCCACTGTGCTTCCTGATTTTCATTATTAAAGCTTACAGGTCATTTGCAATTACAGCTATTAACATCAGCATAGTGTAGGTTTATTTTTGTTTCTTCTTCCAGTTTTAAAACCACACTCATCTTCTTCTAATCCATCTTCCCTCAATGTATCAATATTCAGAATATAGTTTGACTAAATAAGGGGAGAGCATACAGCCTTGTCTTTCTCCTTTGCCAACCTGAAGCCAGTCTGTTTTGCTATGCTCCATATGGACTGCAGCTTTCTGACCTATGTACAGGTTTCACATGAGGACAATGAAAAGTTCAGGGATTCCAAGTTTCCTAAGGAGATTCCACAGCCTGACACAGTTGACTCAATCAAATGCCTCTCTATAATGAAGGAAGCACGTATTGACTTCTTCTTGGTATTCTTTTGCTTTCTCAGCAATTCAGCATGCATCAGCAATAATGTCTCTTATTCACTGCCCTTTTCTAAAAATTGTTGGAACATCTGGCATCTCCCTTTCCATGTAGAGCTCTGAGTTAGATGATCCTAAGTATTATTTTGCTAGCATCTAAAATATTTATTTATGAAATTTGTCACCACCCAACTCCTCTGAGCCTCTGGGAGGTTTACAATCTAAAAATATTGTACATTGTACAATATACAATATTGTATGATATTTGTTCGTTTTGTTTTGTTTTATATCCTGCCTTTATTATTTTTATAACTATAATTTTATAAATAACTCAAGATGGTGAACATACCAAATACCTCTTCCTCCTCCTATTTTCCCCAAAACAGCAACCCTGTGAGGTGAGTTGGGTTGGGAGAGAGGGACTGGCCCAAGGTCACTCAGCAGGCTTTCATGCCTAAGACAGGACCAGAACTCACAGACTCCTGGTTTCTAGCCCAACACCTTAACCACTAGACCAAAACTGGCTTTTATTTTATCTTTTTATTTGTTAAGTCTCCTTTCTTTGGCATTGTTATATAGACTGACCGTTTCCAATCTGTTGGCCACTGCATTGTTCTCCAAATTTGTTGACATACAGTAGTTTGGTTAGAAACGTTACCAATTCTTCTTCTGTTGCTTGCCATATTTCTGTAGGTATTCCATTAATGGCCTTCCAACTTGGTAATGACCAGAGAGTTGATACAACTTAATCTTCTAGTACTAGAGGTTCTTGTAAATAGGGAATATCTTCTAAAGTATCTGAAATAATCATACACCTCCAGAATCATCCTATTATTACTGCTGCCCAATATAGGTGCCTTAGGTTTAGCCTAATCACTGCCCCTATGCATTTTTATGGGTGAGCTGAAGCAACTTAACCTTTTGTAGCAGAATGAAAATGCCTTCTCTTTTTGATAATTCTTCAATGCTCATGAAAATATTTGAGAAGCACAAAAAAAGCATAAATGGAAAAAGTGCTTCCCCAATCAATCCAAGATGAGTTTTTGCATTTGTTATATATGTATCTGCAGATCAGTAAAAGGATAAAAGGTTCATGTAAAGGAGAGATATATAGGGAGAGGTATTTTCACTTAATCATGAATTCTGAGATCAAAGTACTTATCTATCAGCTAATCTCACACCAATTCACACTATTTGAATTCTAATTTCATCATACACTTATTTTTAACTTCCCAATCTAGTATATACCCCCAGGATTTCCTAGTAGTTTCTTATCCAACAACTAACCACATCTAATCTGTCTTAGTTTTTCCAAAATGGGTCAAAATCAGCTAGGCGCTGCCATCTGCTGTGACATACAATTAACTAATTCATCTCCTGCCTTACTTTTCTCATTATCTCATTTCACTAACTACAGTCATGTCTTCAAGTTTTTAGACCACTCTGAACCTGTGGAAAACATAATTGATATTTAGAAACCCAAGTGAGAGCTTTCCAGAAGTGGCCCAGGCAACAGGAATGACTGGTTGGATTTACTTGTCTAGTTATACCATGGTTGCTATACCTTAATGTCAAACTTTGAACTCCTGCCAGTTTTCTTACTCATATGATTTGATTCAATGCTACGGAAAGTAGGAACATCAGTTGTAGTTTAATGAGTAATGCACAGTCTTTCATCCTTTTGACGTGGCATGTGACATCTTTTCCAAAAGTCTTACTACCACTGAGTTATAGGAGAAGAGCTATATAGCTCTTAAAGCTGACTACTTTGTAAGATGAAAAAATAGCAAAGTTCTCAGAAATGGAAGTACTGTAAATTATAAGACTATCACCTTAGGAGAAGAGAATATGCAGAAACACCCATAATGTGGATTGGCTTCTGATATTTTAAAAACCTGTCCAAACATTCATTAGAGCTACCATACGCATATCAAGTCCATTGTACAGAATGCCTGGATAGCAGCACATATGCCATCTGATACTCTAGCACTCTAGAGGAGAATAGATTCAGGAGCTTCTAAATCGGACAGCGCATCATGCAAACAAACATCATGCAAAGAGGCTTTACTTGGTAGTCATACTCTATATACAATAATTCCCTATTCAAATGCAAGGCTTTCTAAGAAGGTTCAAGACAATTCTTGCCAAGTCCTGAAGATCATGGAGTGTAGGATTGTCCATTGGGCTGATTCAGTGGAAGGAAGATTCCTGTGTCCTTGTGACATCAGTTTCCATTTGGCACTGTCAACTTCAAAATTAGCTTAACGGCTAGGAAGAAATGTTAGGCTATTAACTGTGTTAAATCTGGCTAATTTATTTAAAGCATATTCAGCATTCTAAAAACAGTCATTTTCCCTTCTGTCAGGCTATGTTTTAAATAATGGAGTGAAATGTTGTTACCCAAAGAATTATGAAGGCAACTTGTACATCTTCACAGCAGGATAGATGCAAAAGATCTGATTTACACAGAAGAAAACAAATCACGGGTGCACCTATGCCCTTTCACATGACCAGATTCTAAAGCTACTCACTGGTTAATTTAGATACATCAATAACATCACAGCAAAAGATAAACTAGATCTTGGAGACCTGATGCCATGTTAATTTCAACTTTATGGAAAACAGACTTCTTCCAAAGTATAAAGGTGGAGCTTATGAAATTTTTAAAAAAATGAATTTTCTTTCCTAACTGAACTGAGCTTCCAATTAATGGAAAGTTATGGGTGAGAGCTGGGCATATAAGCATTGCAAATGAACACTCATGGATCTGCAAATGTGGCTGAATTCAGGGAGGGAATATTAGGAGTGATTTCTAGGATTTCACTGAGTGCCTGGTTTTACAGGTTATTAATCACTCTGAGCTGGAGAAACTGATTTTTTTTTTTTTGTTTAAATTATTTCTATCAGCTAAGAGCTAATCCAGCTAAACGATGTTACAAAATCAGATAGCAGAAAACCTTTCAATTATTTGGGTCACCATTTTCAATCAGGAAGGCTTGACTCTCTTTCCAATCCCTTGAGTCATTCAGTCTCCCACTTGCTGATTATTTTTAATCTTCTAATCCTAAATATTTTTTTTCTAATGCTTTTGTTTATCCATTCAGTTTGTGCAATCCAGCATCTACAAAGCATTAACTATCACACATTTAACAATGTTCTAAATAGCATGCAGGTCAGAACAGAGGCCAGATTTTTTAGCAAGTTAAAAGTACCACCCTTTAGCACCACCTTTAGCGTTGACAACACAGAATATCTCTGCTCTATAGCTAGTTTTCCTTCTCCGAAAGAAAAGAAGTGTTTTGATTAATCAAAGCCTTCATAACTTCCCCTTTCCTCCATAGCCCATTTGGCCCACCATAATCTACCTTTGGCAGTTGGGGAACCTGGAGAATGATGTGAGCTATGGGCCAGTAAGCTGCAGTTGAAAGAGAAAATAGGCAGGGGTCAATGGCCTGGTTCATCTACTACAGAGCAACCTATTATGATTTGGTAGTCCAAGAAAGTGTGGGCCACTATAGTTTACATTAGAATCCTTGTCTAATGTAAACCATAATACTGTAAACTTTGATAATTAACAAATTATAGGTTTAAAAATTAAAACATTGGGAAGCTGCCATGTGCCAAAGCAAGGCATCAGTTTCTGGAAGAAGGAAGACTTGACAAATGGATATATTTTATTTCTATTAATGACTCATAAGTTGTTTTAAGAAAATAAATGAGAAACTGCAGTCCAGTGTCCATTCTGAAAATGTTCCCACTTGTCTAGAGAACGGACAAAGTAATCACAGGTAGGAGCACAGAAGTGCCCTAGAGGTATGAGGGCACATTGACAGACACCATTCTGGTAATGCAATGTTCTCACTTAATATTTAATGCAAACGCATTCAACTACATTCATAGTAGGGACAGAACAAATCATCTTATTTTCCCTAAATGCCCTGGAATGGTAGAGTGTGACTCCCTGGGCCCACTAGTTTATCTTGGCACTCAGCAAGTTTCCTCATTTGCTTGTGATTCCCACAGTCCAAACAGTGTCCACAGTATTTCTCCATGACTTCACATGGCTGATGAGTGATTTTATTTTTTTAGATGGCTGACCCTAGATAACATCCAAGTTTTATCATAATAACTAAAGAATCTAGGTTGGATCAGGTTGTACACTCTTTTATTGAAGTATGTAATTTGCTGGAGGAGTCAGACAGCTACTTCTGAGGATTCCCCAAGCAAGGAATTAAAGCACCCGCTCTTCCATTCTATAATCCCTAGCAGCTGATATTCAGTTGTATTTTGCCTTCGTATATCAACACTCCACCTATTTAAATGATAGCCTATCTTCATCTATTTGTTTCACCATCTTTTACAATCATCCAAGTGAATGACCATCCTCACCTTTTGACAGTGTTATAATTTTGGATTATGTAAAAAACTTTGATCAGTTTATGAAAGGGAAGTGTGTGTGTGTGTGTGTGTGTGTGGCTGGAAAAGGATGGACTAAAAGACAGCACTGAGGCACTGATCATAGCAGCACAAGAACAGGCCCTAAGCACCAGATCCACAGAAGCAGGGACACTAGAAGGACCCAAAGTGCAGACTGTGCAGAGAAGCTTCAGAGACAGTCCAACACATAGTGGCAGGGTGTAAGATGCAGGCAGGAACAGCATACACTGAATGGCACAACCAAGTAGCTGTCATTGTGTACAGGAACTTCTGCACAGTGCATGGGCTAGACCCTCCCAAGATCCTGTGGGGCTTCCAGATCCAGACAGACAGGCAAGTATTGGCCAATCAACTGGACATTATGGTAGTAGACAAGGACCAGAAGACAGCAGTGGTGATAGATGCAGTGGTGCCAAGTGACAGCAACATCAGGAAGAAGGTGCATGAGAAGATGGAGAAGTACTAGGGCCTGAAGGAAGAACTACAGAGGATGTGGAAAGTGAAGGCCAAAGTGGTCCCAGTGGTGGTAGTAGCACTCAGGGCTGTGACTCCCAAGCTGGGAGAGTGGCTCCAACAGATCCCAGGAATAACATCAGAGCAGTCCAGAAGAGTGCAGTGCTGGGAACAGCTAAGATACTGTGCAGAACCCTCAAACTCCCAGGCCTCTGGCAGAGAACCCGAGGTTGTAGAAGACACATACCACCCTTAGGGGTGAGAAGGGAATTTTTATATCTATATCTATATTTTCCTTAATTATATTATTTCTAAATTTCTAAACAAAAAGCCTTACATGCTTTGGGCAGATACCCCACGGCTTGAACTCATTCATTTTTGAAACTCCTTTGCCAACACCACTTTTTCAGGTGCAGACCTATAATTATATGCAATGATTGTATGTAATTATTATAAATGTGGCCACATGTGCCTTTTAGTGACATAAGACCATACATGTATACGTTAGAGGGAGAGAGAGCCGAATTACATATGCAGATTAAGAGACAAGGCTATATGTAACTAGGAGGCAGTGCCCAGCTGAACATAACCGATCTCAAAAAGCCAAGCAGGATGAAACCTCTTTAGTACCTGGATAGAACAGACCAGGAGACACCAGGCTGTAGACTAGTCTGGGAAGTAAAAAAACAAACAAACTAGAAAGCCATGGCATACCACTTCCATACTGTTCCCAGGAAAACATGGACATAATTAAATTTGAAATATAACTATCCATCCATCCAGGAGCTGAGCTCCATGCTCTCTTTCACACTCTCTCCACATACATACACACTCATAAAATAGAGAGCCTTTCCCTCCATTGTCTCCATGCTCTACGTAAGCTTTTTAAAAAGCCTCTGCTGATGCCAGTGCAGACTACTGAAAAGTTTAACTACATCACTGGCAGAATTTTTAAGTGCATGTTCTGTGGATAGTAGTATAGACATCAGGGGTCCAAGCAACTGCAAAAGATGGACAGTAACAGCATAAATGTTGTATTGCCTTCAAGCTACTTAGAGTAAAATCAGTCCTTGGGTCAGAAAATGATCCCAATTCCTGACCTATATAGGCATGAGAATGGCTTACTAGATAATAAGAAAAAGAGAAACCTGTGATGCTTTTCTGCTGCTAATAGCTTTTTCAATTAGTTTCAGCATATTCCATCCTGATGTAAGCATCTTCTCAGGACTGATCTACTATACTTTTGACAAAGACATAGACCCTACAACTATTCCTTGCATTCCTGCGTCCATGCCAAGTACCATATACCCTCAAGGTCCATCATTATGAAAAGTCAAAGTGGACAGGGTCCAAAAGGAATATATTTCATTCTAAACGAAGTATTTTTAGTCAATGTTAATATTTGAAATGAAAAAAGGAGAAAAGAAGATGGGGAGGGGAGGATCAATTTTGGATGTTCTGTGGAAATTGGATCCATATAAATCAGTAATCAGAGGCTGCCAAGCTCCATGTAACTGATGTTGCAAACCATGACAGAGAAACAAATCAAGAGCTAATGAGTTTCAGAAAGAAGTTTGTAACTGGCTTGCAAATGAGATTCATATTTCGACAAATTTGACAATACATTTTAATTCTTACAAGCTCTGTATTAGGAAATCAAGTTGGCAAGTTATTTGCTGAGAATGAGTCTAGAAATACTTGATTAATAATTAAATTATTATATAGTGCCTCCACAACAACACAAGGAAGCAATCATAAGCAGGTGTACATCTATGAGGACTTAAAAGTAGATAAAACAATCAAATCCATGCATCAGGGTCATACTAAAGTGCTTAATATATGAAGCAGGAAAGCCACAAGACATACCTTAGAAGTGAGCTGTACTAGGTTCTAATTTTAGTAGTTATGGAGGTGAAACACAGCTCTGATATTATGATTTGTCAGATATTACAAATATAATACACTATATAACAGAATAGACTGTTCTGTTGCTCTATTCTGTTGTTCTGTTGTTCTATTATTACAACGGAAGAATGCTTGAAATGAATGAATTCTCTTCTTCCCATTCCCAGTTTAATGAATAAACTCTCTTCATCCCTTTCCCAATTTAAGCATATATTTTTGTGCACAACTGGAAGTTTAAGAAGATTAGGCTCAGTGGTACAGCAAGAAAGCACTGATATCATCAGGAACTTGCCCAATGACTTCAGCACAATATGGATAACAAATTAAGTGATTTTCTGCTTTATGTATGCAATCAGGTTATAGAACATCATACTGAAATGCATTTCCTATGTAGGACAGCACTACCCTTCAATGGAAAATCCTGTTCCTCTTCTATTATACGGTCTTTTCCACTGTAACATACATGAAGATTCTCCAACTACCTCCACAGAGAGATCTAATTGAGCCCATCACTTTAATATACCAAACTTTTAGACTAAAGTCTCAGTTTTCCTAATGGAAAAAAAATCACTCTGCTCTTAGTAATTTGAACTTTTATTTGTATTATGATCTAATACATTTTCATGAGCATCTGGTGGGGGACTGGGACAAGAGGGGAGCAAAACATGCAGTGACATCACACGAATACCACAATTTGTCTACTTGCATCGGATTATCAGGATTCAAGTATATAATTATAGCATTTATGTAATAATGTTACCACATATGTGTCATTATTGTGGTGTCATCACAACTTACTGCAGATGGCAGTGTGTGTTTTATTGTGGCACAATGTTTTGTTGTCTTTTATAAGTGTTGTATTTTTAAAAGATATTTTGTGCTTTTTTCATTAAGAAAAGGAGGATATACATTTTAAAAGCTATAAATATACAATCTTTGAGCATATATATGGGAAATCAAAGAAGAAATATTAGCAGATGAAGATATAAAACAAATTTGCACGTTCGGAGCGGCAATCAACTTTACAGATACCTACCTCCTGTGTCACATGATGTTTTTGTGGAAGGAAGGAGGGAACACCTTGGAAGAAGGCACCAACAAAAGGAAGGAAGGAAGGAAGGAAGGACGGACACTACAGAGCACCAGCCCCTACCATCATCTTTATTTATGAGAATGCTGGTAAGCTTCACAAAGCCCAAAGGCACTCTTAGAAAATAAAAGTGATGGATGAGGGAAGCTCCAACCTAGAGGTTTGCTATAAATGGGTTCACCTTCCCCAGGAAAAAAAAAAAGCAAAGGCAAGCTGATCTGTTTTGTTGTTTTTTTGTTTTTTGTTTTGGACCAAAGGGACAATAGGGAGTTTGCTTTTTAGTAAATGGGTGGTTTATGACCGAACATGCATCATGACAGCCATTTTGTGAATGGGCAGCTCTTACTCATGGCTGCTGTTTTATCCCACTGTAAAAAAAAATGGCTACTATAGGACACAGCATCCACCCTTTACAACAACAACATGCTACTTCTCTGCTCTCAGGGCACACCGGCTTAAAACATTCCTGTCTGCTCTAGATAATGTTTGGAGATGGTGTTCACACAAAACAAAAGTCAGATATTGGAGCCTCATTGTTGACTCATATAAGTTAAGTATGGATTCCATGGCCACATATTATAAGATTACACCAGTACTGGTAGACTGCACATTTTCTTCTCTATCATTACTTACTTTTGTGTTAAATGAGAAACCCAAGGTAAATTTCAGAGGAACTACAATGCTTCTTTGTTCAGACAGAAAACCATGTTTTATGTATTTGTGTATAAATTCTGTGCACTCCATAAATGGGATAAATTTCTAAATTCAATAAAACTTGTTAATATGCACTATTAAAATAATAAGTATTTACATAGCATAATACACTTTAAAAAGTATGAGTTAGGTAAAGGATCTTCATAGTTAAAATCAGAATTACAACTACATTTAAACTGAAATCAACTTTATCCATTGGAGAAAAAAAATCTGGAAACAGCAGTTGCAAGAAAAATATGTGGGCACTAGAGGAAATTGCAGCAATCCTTTTATTACAGTATTACTACAAAGTATGAATATATATATATATAGATAGATAGATAGATAGATAGATAGATAGATATATCTTACAGATTCATTATCAACATCTGGTGTGTGAACAAATGATGAAATCTAACATTTGGCATGGAAGACGTTTTAATACTCTTTTCCCAAACTAGAAAGGAAGGAAGGAAGGAAGGAAGGAAGGGGGAGAGAGGGAGAGAGAGAGAGAGAGAGAGACCCAAAGCCAATCTTTTTTTCCCCCTGATAATCACTAGTTTCTTAGAGAAGTGTCTGGCCTATTTTAGAACATATGTCTGGTTGGACAGAAAGATTGATCTTAACTAGATTATCTGTGTACTGTTTCCTACCACTTTTTGTCTTCCTTATAGTATCTTGCTGCCAAGGCTTATTAAATGAGTACAGTCTTCATTGATCTGTTTTATTTCTAGTTTTATTTATTTAATCTGAGATATCGCACACATCTGGTTTGTTTCAGAAAATGCCGCCGTGAAAAAGTATCCAGGCTCAATTGAAACAAGTACAAACTTTCCTATAAATAATCAAGCACCCAACACTATCACTGTTACTGAGATATTAAAAAATATCAAAAATTCCTCTATACTGGCCATCACATACCCTTTCTTATGTAGCGAAAGAGGCACTATTCATCTACCAGAAAAATAACAAAGAAGATGCAAGTATAAGGGATTCATCAAGACTTTAAAAAAAAAAAAGGAGGGGGAAGGAAAATCCCTCCCCAGCTAAAGCAATGAAAACTGAGCATGGAAGGTTTTTTTGGGGGGGTTGGGATGAAAAAAGCTGAATGATACCACCATATTTTGTTTGGAATCAAGAAACTACAGATTGGAACTGGTCCCTCTTATATCCATAGTGTTGCAGTCTTCTGCAATTTGGTGCCCTCCAGATGTGTGGAACTTGAACTCCCATTGGCTCCAACTCAATGGCAGTTGGAGTTTAACACATCTGGAATTCATCAGGTTGGGAAAGGATGCTATTGCTCATGCTCAGAGATTAATGTGGCTGTGGCCCTTCATCATATAACCTCACCATCTTTATTTTGGGATCACTGAGATCATCAAATAGCAAAATTCCCAGGAATTATCATTGTAATTCAAAATGCCTGTGTCTTTATATATCTCGTACCAGTATTATTCACAAGAAATGCTTCTGCTTCTTATTTGCTTTCCATGTGATCTGTAAAAGCACAAATAGATTTTGTATCACAGAATATCTTTGAAATAATAGTTCCATGAGCTATTCTTACAAGACCTGAATGGGTTCACAAAAATGTCCGACTGCTCCACAGTCATATATGACACAGGCGAAACCTGTGTGCCACTATGAACTGTAACAGTACAAAAGCTTAGTCTGGTTGGCTTCTTAGCATGTATCTCTAACATATCTGGATATTTTCTTCCTCTAATATTATTATGTAACGAAAATATTTATGACACTTTCAATTTAAATGAATCAATTCTTTGCTTATGCGGGTCAGGCAACATACTTCAATGCCCCAGAAGGCCTTTGGGAAATGTTAAGGATGTTAAAAACCAAATTAATAACACAGCAGCTTGAGGGGAAAAAAAAAACCTCTAGTTATAATTAAAAGCATCTTATAAGACTGAAATACATAGAAGTTATTTAATCTTCTATTGTTGTATAAGAAAGCTGATCATAGGCTTTGATTTTTTTTTAAAAAAATTGTTAACTCTGATAGGATTGGTTGCCCTGAAATCGTATGTAACTGGAAACTTTTTTATTCTGCTTAGATAAGGAGTATTATTTTAATTAAAACAAAGGTTTTCTTTTTAAGTATTAGAAGGTTCTTAGCGTAGACTGGCAATTCACAGATTGAACTCATTCATTAAAATATGTTTACTACTCATCTACAGTATGCCCCAAAGTGACTATTTAAGTAGATTCTTACATAGCCAAATATATGCCAGTGCCACAAGCAAATTACTGTATAATCATTTCAAATCTAAAAATATTTACTTACCTTTCTAATCTGAAAACACTCACCTTTCTTAACTGTATCATCTAAATCCCATTTGCATTCTAATCACAAACAAAAAGTTAGGAGCATCTTACACAAGGCAGTGAAATTTAAAGACTGACTGATTCATATGTTAATCAGTGTCGCTTCAGTTAAAAAGAGAAATGATGTGAACACGTGTGTGGGGGTGCATCTATGCTTGAATGGGAAAGATTTGCTGCACATTGATTCAAACCTGAGGAATCCTGGCAGATCAACTTTCCTGGATGTCAATTCTTCATTGGCAAAACAGAAAGAAAAATATGATGAACATGGTTATTCTTAAAACATTTATCTGCTTAGATCAGTCATTTGCCTTTATTTTCTGTTAAATCCTTGCTTGCCATCTTCCTGCTTTTTATGGCTTTAACCAACTTTCCTTTTTTTTTTTTCCTTAATTCATCTCTGGAATTTTTCCTATGTGTGCTCTTTTACTGCTTTCAAAAATTATCTTGTTCTTGCCCTCAGACCTTTAACCCCAGGTGAAATAATCACTTAGTATGCAAATACAATTTTCTGTCTTTTTTTAATATTGTGAGCCACCTTATTAAAAGGACAGAAGAAAAATAGCAAATGAATGTTTTAAATAAAATTTTGCATCAACCATTTTATTCATTTAATTAATTATTTTTATCCCGCCTTTATTTTTGTTTTTTTTATAAATAACTCAAGGTGGCAAACATATTCAATACTCTTGTCTCATCCATTTCTTCCTGTTCCCACTCCTGCTGTTTTCAAAAAGCTCCCCTCTGCTGCATTCGGATGTGGATCACTAGTTCTCAGCATCTTCAATTTTTCTTTTACAGAAGAGTTCAAATTCTTGTCCCAAAGTTCCAAACCCCAATTAATCCTGCCAGCTGTACGGTATCCTACTGCCTTAAATCTATTTTTGTCCTATTTTATGTGCCAATTGCTGCTACACTGTATTCCAAAAGAAGCCATTATAAATAATGCAGTATCAGTCTTACCTTTAATATGAAGCATAACCCACAAATTACTAATACATAATATAAAGTTATGTCTATAATTTTTTTCTAATCAAAATTAAGTACAGGGTATCTGATCTAAACTGGAATCTAGCATAAGGTGCAGGTCAACCCTACCCCTGTGGTTTGCAAATGCTCCCATCCCCACCCATTGGAAGCACATGGAAAGATTTTTTTATAAACCAATTTCAGGAAAATGCACTGAGTTCACATTTAGGAGCAAACGTTGCAGCCCCTTAAACAATATACCCAGCTCAATCTCATACTTTTTTTCTGAGAAAGAACAAACATTTTTGAGAGACCATGTAATTACTTTTACTAACTGTAAATATTTAAGGCAGGCCTATTAGGGGAAAAAAAAAGATGTTATGTATCTCTATATCTCTATCTTACCTACACTGTGATGTAGAAAGTATAAATAAAAATGTTGAAATTCATATTTTAAATAACTATATTGGAAGATTGGAGGAAAGCAGGTCATACAAAAATTAGCAACTTTCTGAGACATGAGAAAAATTAGATATAAATGTCATGATTTCAGGTAAATTAGTGCAAAACTAAAAGGAATACAACTTTCTGAATTATCATCTTTTCTGGAAGTGTTTTTAGCTCTATGCAAAAGCAAAAGTGTGAAAAACTAGACATTGTGCCTAACAAAGAACACAGGCCTACTTTTGAACACTACCGATGATGAAATATACAAGGATTTATTACAGAATATTACGTTCATGATGCAAAGATAGCTTTCTGTTGTCCAGAAATCTAAGCCTTATAACTCTGGCACCAGATTACTAATGCTGTTTGTTTTCAAGACATAATGTTCCTCATTCCATCAAAACTCACCAAGAAAAGTAATTTCTTCAAACAACTATTATATTATTCTTTTAAAATAATTCACATAGTTATTTCTTCCTGCATTATTTCATGAAATTGTTCTCATGGGACTGTATTTTTTTTTCCTAGATACATACTACCAACCTCCATGTTTCACATTTGGACCATATGAAGCAAAGAGGGACAGGTCCAATGATAGCTGAAGAGGGGCTCTATCCCTCGACCATGAAAAGAGAATTAGTGACCGTGACAAACAAAGGAGAATTTCATCCCTTGGCCATAAAGAGTCATTGTGTACGAGTTGGGCAGCTAAGTAAGTAGGTAAGTAAATAAATAAATAAATGACACAGTCCATGTTTCAAGCTATTTTAAACATCTTCAAGTGCCTCCATACCCATTCTACCATTAATTGCCAAAGAGGATTAAATCAGCATTCGATATTACACCAAGCATATCTATTCAGGTATTTGAAGTTCTGGCTTCAAATCCAAGTTCTACCAGACAAGTTCAGATCACAATGCAAAATCAGGATCTGTACAGGGGGAGCCAACAATTCATACCCTGAACGCTTCATAATGGTTCCCACGCCATTTTTCTTCTGGAACCCAGATTCTCCCCTCGCAATTCTATATAGCAAACATTAAATTGTAAGAAGAAAAATACTTGCCCACCACCAACATGAAAAAGGACTAGAAATTTAATGACTGTCTCCTTTGGTGACATCATCACATCATTGACCTACTGCCCAATTGAAAAGTGGGTTCCTTTGACACAATAAGGCACTATGCTTCAGTTATACAATAAACACAGACCACCAGAGATATAGCAAATGTGTCATCTATATAGAACCCCAGGTTGAATTATTAACATCTTTTGTTAAAAGGACACACAACAAAAACTAAAAAAAACTTCTGTCTGTTGTCCTGAAAGTTACAAATAATTGTGAACAGCATTAAACTAGACAGGCGAAGGATCTTTCTCTCAATCTAAGATGGAATCTTCTTTCTATGTATACAACACTAAAGAATAACCTATTTATATATGGATATCTCTAAGTGCTGCCTAAGATATCCTCTTACCCCATCTTAGCATGGGATTGCATGGGATCATAAGTTTTTGCCCACCAGCCCCAGCTCTGACATAGCAGATTACATGGAACAGAGTTATATTTTTTGCCCTGATGAGTTTTAATAGGATATTCTGAAGAGGGATATGTGTGCTTGTATCAATTCTAAAGGAGAATGAAAAATAAATGTGACATAGAAAAAGAGCCAGGGCTACTAGAAAATGGGGATGGGTGAACAACAGCCGTTACTGAGGAGCAAGGATTAGAACAGGATTAGATTGGCCCTCACACAACACAAAACCAGCAGCAGTTTGGAGTCTGACGAATAGCAGGTTAGGGCCCTCAATAATATTACAATGCAACAACAGAGAGATGAGAGATCTAAACTATCAAGAGTGCTGAATAGTCTAAAATCAGAATTTGCATCATCTTTATTTTTAAGAATCTCTCTCAATTCCCTGTAGGCCCCAAAGGCACTCTTTGAAAAAAATCAAGGCAGCAGCAGCAGCTTGGAAGTGTGCACATCTGCCGGGGGTGGGGTGGGGGGTGGGGATAAAGGTAACTTGTCAAGAGACAACATATTGGGAGATTTCATGGAATGGTGGAGAGCAATTTCACCAGTTTGCTTTCTAATAAATAGGAGACCTGCCATGTCAATCATGTTTGCCATTTTCGAAAGCACACAAGGAGAGTCTGTCAAAATTGATATGCAATATCCTCTTATCAAAGGAACTTTCTTGAAGGAATCTCCCAGGATGTTGCTTCTCCACAATTTACCTCTCAGTCCCTCTTATGACTCCTTCTGCACCTTGGGACTGCATCAGTGGCAGTCAAATGGCTAATTTTTGGTGGTACCATTTTTATTTTTATTTTATTTCCAAAAACAAAGGTTGGAATGGTAATGGGGGCTGAGCTATTATCCAATAGTATCAGGCTGTAGGCAGGTGGAATCTAGGTTTACCTCTCTGAAATGAACTATGGGTAGCTAGAACACAAAATGTAGAAAATAGTATCTAAGCTTAAGTTGTATGACTCTAACATTTACCTTCCCATGGTAACTGATTCAAGTTTTTTTCATTATACAGAATTAATGGTACATTCCTGTGCTTTGTTTCTTGTGTTAGGAGCAAAGAGATAACTATACATACAAACCTGCACATCGTAAGTTCCATTTAGCAAAACAGGCCTTTGGGAACTGATGTCCTGCAGAACCCCTGATAGCAAAGAACAATTGACTTTCTGGAAGTCTTTGGAATGGCTGAACTGCACCATGTTGTGGAGAGCCAAAATTTTAGTGTCAAGCTCAGCATCCTGCCTGGTGCGGTTGTGTAGCCCGAGGTGGTACTTGCGGAAGTGTTTTATAAGATCTGTGGGGTCATTCCCATAGTAACCGTAGCCACAGATGTTGCATTTGAAGTCCTGAAGCTCTGGAGACAGAGGCGCCGTATCTGGGTTCTCATTTGCCAACAAATCTGCTTTCAATTTGATTGGCCTTAAGTCCCCATCTGAAGGCACTTGTGGATTTTTTGAGGCCACCGAGGCTGGGCTTGAACCCCGGCCCTCAGCTTGACCACTTTGCACATGCACTGTTTCATCCATAGGTTTTGGTGATGTGCGAGGCTCTTCACTTTTCTTGGTCAGATCTACTGACGGGTTACAGACCACATCTTGGGTGTCATCTGCATCTGATCTGAGAGGAGACTTCAAGGACTCAGAGATTCCCCCAACAGCTGGAGATGAGAAGGCCGGCATATTTCTGTCTGTCATCTCATCATGAGGGAAGGATGGAACATTTCCTCCCTTATTGTGGCTTTCATAATTGAAGCCAGCCTTTTCACTTGTTGTAGAGCTTTTCAAGTCCTTTTTTGTGCTGGGAGATGGCTCTGGGACATGCGTGCAAAACTCCTCATCATTTTGCTCCACAGCCTCACCCGGCTCAGTGTTGTCTTGCATCTGACCGGCAGAAAATTCTTGTTTTCTCTCAATATTGTCACTTTCTGTACCCGGCAACTGAAGGGTCTCTGTTTCTCCTTCTCTAACAACGTTTCTTAGAGGGGGATTCTTTTTCCGGACCATATCTGAAAATATAAAATTGTGTACACAAAAGATATAGTAAGGTAACAACAATGCATAGCACATACAAGCAGTTCATTCCCCCTCCACCCTTTCTCATAGTGAAACATAAACAATGTTTGCCAGACCAAACAAAAACATTTCTCCAGAAGATTTTGTACAATCTTGATAAGCCAGACTTGGGAATAAATCCTACTTATCTAAAGGGGAATAACTTCTGCACAAAGGACAGAAACACAGTTATAATTTCATGTTGATCTTTTATTATTTTACCATACATTGGCCAGACAATTTTACTGAAATTTGGTCTAACCCGATTAATTACATCATTAATTAATATTACACAACATAGAACAATTCCACTGGATCCCACGAATGAGACTAATATTCCACCAGGCAATGTAGAATTTCAGCATAAGTTTGTGGAAATAATTCTTTCAAGATGGAACTCAAATATGTTTAAAATGTCACACATAATCTTGTGCAGCCTTTCTTATCCCTTGAAACATTTAGGATCTCTCAAAAGTGACTGGGAATTCTGGAAGTTATGGTTCCATCCTACCTGGAGAAGCCAGGATAAGGAAGGAAGCTAGGCTATCTAGATCTTCTCCAGTTAGCAAATCAGTTAATAATTTGGTATCATCTAGGATCATCATGTTTCATTCTTGTTAAAATGGTAAAAGAGGAGAAATAGACTCAGATGGGTCATAACGGGATTGATCTTTGGACCAGGCACATACATGCACACAAAGCTTTTTGGTGCTCCTTCTTCCTAGTATTGGCTTCAACAACCTGTCACCTTCAAGTTATGCTAGACCAGTAAGAAAGGACTTTATTATGGTCTTATACCAGAACTGATATTCTAGATTAATTTTTTCATCATTCCCCCACCACCACCCCGGTCCTGCTAGCTAGAGTTAAGGGCAGGATCCATGTGGTGAAGGCTGAGCTACCAATGCAATTTTTAAAAATACTTTAGACAACTGCCAATCACAACTTTCTTAAGGGAAAATAAAATCTTCACATGTAATCATAAGGCTACTTCAAATTTTGTATTGTTCATGGCCCTACAATCCCATCTTCATGATTATCAAATACATAATGTTCAAAAATGAATCTTGCCAGTGTTTTTCTTATTGTAACAATTCAGTGCTATCCCAAAGCCCAAAGCTAGACTAGAGAACACAGAAGTCTAAAGAGAAAGAGGTTCTTAAGGCAGGCACAACTATCCAAAGATCAAGCGATATCTTCTCTCGGGAGGCATTCATGAAACCCACTCTGCATTTATAGTATCATACTCATACTGCCCAAACATCTCAAACAAATCTGGGAAGGCAGCTTAGAAACAGCTGCTACTTCATTCAAATTATTTTTCTTTTCTAATGCCAGCACTGGAGAAGTGTCCCAACCTACATATTCCCCCACAGTCTGGAACTTCAGCTGTATGACAGATACTTAGGAAATAGAGCAAAAGGTAAAAGTCCTAAGCTTCCCTGTCCATCCACTGCAACATATGAGAAACTCGAATGAAGCAGATTTTATCCAGAAGTAAGGATAATTTTCCCTGCCTGCTCATAACAAGTTTTCCTAAAAATAGAGTTTTGTCAGACACTATCTACAACATTACACTATTTGAAAAATATATCCTTTTTTCCGTATTTGTACACTATCAGTATCATTATTCAAGAAGACATATTATCTAAATAAAAACCCATTTGCAGTACTTCTAAATGGAGGAAACTATCTATTGGCAAGTCATGCTAGAGAGAGTGGAAATAGAGAGGAAGAATATAGGCATTCTACAATTATTATCTCTAAGACAAATAACAGATTGCACAATGCTTTATGGTGTGCCAAGAAGCTTTCCAGTTAACATTTCTACTTAAAAAAAAATACATACTTGTAAAATCATACCCAGCATTGACTTCATAAGGCATGTGGCTTTAGAATGGTTTTTGTTGTGTTTTGTTTTGTTTTTACAGTTATTAATTATATTAGTCAATTAGCTGGAAGGCTAACACAACTGGCTTAGGAGGTACACAGCAGACATAGAAGACATTCTGAGAGCTGATCTGCACATCTGCAAAAGAAAAACAAACAAAATAGGTTCCCCCCTAAATTATGCATTTATGATCAGGTTTTTTTTTAAAGAAAAAACATTCAGCATTCTATATACTACAGCAAAAATTATGGCTGTGCCACAATCAGATTAGCAACACACAGGGAATTC
The DNA here is from genome assembly GCF_035149785.1 of Candoia aspera. Classification (NCBI taxonomy): domain Eukaryota; kingdom Metazoa; phylum Chordata; class Lepidosauria; order Squamata; family Candoiidae; genus Candoia; species Candoia aspera. The sequence continues at coordinate 193,974,503 of NC_086155.1, forward strand.
TGCATTTGCTCAATTCTTTTCTTCTTTTTCCCAACCCATTCTTACAGATCCCATTAATTTGGGAAGGGAAGAACTCAAATGTCAAACGTATTACCTTCTATGAGCTAGTCACAAATCACAACCTTACTTGTCTGTTACTCCCACACCTCCACACTTCTGATTTAAGATCATGGAACCTTCCTCTGCCTTATTAGACCAAAATACTTTCTGAATTGCCAACTCATTCTTGCATACAACTACATCTTAAACATCTCACAAATGGCAATGTTATCCTACTCAACTTGCTGCAACTTGCATTATTCTATATAATATTGCATTTGTACTGTCAACATATGATGCTTACCATCTTTATTAAATCCATAAGCAGTAACAGAACCAAACACTGAATAACAGAAGAAGAACCAAATCTTACTATAAGTTCATGAGTAAGAACAAGGAAGACTTAAGACATTCAGAAAGCAAAGCATGGCTCCATCTTAAAAAAATAAATGCTTCTCTATGGTTCTCTGACAGGAAACAATGGAAATACTATGCTTTCAAGTTTTATATGAATGACATCCTTCTATAATTAACTTCTTGTAGATTCAGAGAAAGAAAATAGGTGATTGTCTTGCATTAGGACTATTATCCTAAGCATATGTACGATGAAAAAAAAGTATTTACTCCCTTTAGGATTATCTGAATTTTGGCATATCTTTGCCACTCAACTTTGTCAGAGATTCATACAGGTCCTACTGATGTATAAAAAGATTCTGAGTAAATAAGCAATACCGAAGTGTGGTGTTTCACTGATTTCATGATTAAAGTCATCCAACATGTCATGTACCGCTAGGAAAAGTAATTGCCCCTTAGCTTCAATAACTGGCTATAGCTGCAATTAGCTGTATCCAAATGCTTCCTGTAATCGGTGATAAGTCTCTCACATCTCTGTGTAAGAAATCTGGCCTATTCCTCCATGGCCAACTAGTTCAGTTCAGATGAGGTTTTCTAAAATGGACTGCTTGCTTCAGGTTCTGCATCTTTTCTATGGGGATGCATTTCGACTTGGCAATTCCAAAACACTGAAGTTGTTGTTCTTCATCTATTATCTTATAGACTTGGAATCATTGTCTTGCTGTAGGATTTACTTAAGCTTAAGTTTAGGTCAGCCTTTCTCAACCTTTTGACCCTGGAGGAACCCTTGAAATGTTTTTCAGGCTTCGGGGAGCCCCTGCACATTCAGGCTCAAATATAGGCCTGAAGTTACAAAACTATTATATTCGTTTCATGTGCAGGCCTGTATATATGCATTAACAGTGTTCTTAAACTAAAAATAAAGAATTAAATTTACCTCTTCAAAGTGAAGTTGCCCAAATTTGAAATAATTTTTTAAATAAATCGTGATCTCCCAGGGAACCCCTAGTGACCTCTCGCGGAACCCCCAGGTTCCACAGAACTCTGGTTGAGAAACCCTGGTTTAGGTGATAGATAGGTGCTATGATATTCACTGGCAGAATTTTCTCATGTTTCCTTTAATGAATGCAAGTCACCCAAGATTCAGGCAGCAAAGCATCCACAAACTGTGATATTACCGCCTGCTTGCTTGACAGTTCTATGAGTTATTATTGTGGACTACAGTGTTGAGTTTCTGCCAGCCATAGCATACCTATGTAGCCTTAGAAGTTTCACTTTTGATTCATCTGCCCATAGAAAATTCCTCTAAATGTCTGGAGCATCATCCAGGTGCTTTATGGCAAAACTGAGATGTCTATTCATCATCTTCTTAGTGAGTGAGGGCTCTTAACTTGCTATTCTCTCATGAGTCCATTTTTACTCAATGCTTTTCTGATGATGGAGTCATGAACATCCAGTTTAACCAAGGTAAGAAAGGCCTGAAGATCTATGGATATTATTCTGGGGTTCTTTAGGCCTTCCCGGACAATTTTATGCTGTGTTCTTAGAGTGTTTTGGGCAGAATGGTAACTCTTGGGAACATTCAAAATTGTTCCAAATCTTCTCCATTTCAAGATCATGCCTCTGACTGTGCATCAGTACTGAGAGGCATCAATAACTTTTTATCAAAGGTCTTCAGAAATTGCTTTGGAACAGGGCGTGATTTGCCCTCCACCCTGGGTGGAGATTAAATCAGCTGCAGTTGACAGGTTGCCTTTTAACTCCATTAATGTATATTAGCTTCTTACTAGGTTATAAATTAAATGAACTTTCTAATAAAAACCAGTAAGATTTTTACCGTTTTTTAAAGTTAAAATACAGAAAAAACAGATAAATCTCCTTCTAATAATCAACTCTACTCTCTGTTAAAATATTTTTTATATTATAAAATTGCAGGCTGGTGTGAACTTGGAAATTTTAGATACACTTGCCACCACTATCAAATCTCACCAAAAAGCCATTATGCTCATTGTATTTCATCAACTTTACCATCATAATTCAATGGAAAATGGAATTCACTCTTTGAGTGAGATGGGCTGTGACGAAATTTGAAATATAAATTAAATACATAAATAAAATATCATTCTTAAGGAATCAATAAATTCCAAAGGAAATATGAAATACAGTAAAGAACAAGACCAGCCTACTAAAGGGGAGAAGTTTGTTATATGTGTGAATTTCTCTTTGTAATATCCTGAGCAGTATTCTGAGAAAAATGCACAATTATAACAAGACAGTTATCTACTACTGCTTTGCATCTATCCAAAAATAGTAATACATTCTCAGCATTGTTTGATATATCAACATTTGAGGGGCTTTTTTAGATTTTTTTTTTATCCCACCTTTATTATTTTTATAAATAACTCAAGGCAGCGAACATACCAAATACTCCTTCCTTCTCCTATTTTCCCCACAACAACAACCCTGTGAGGTGAGTTGGTCTGAGAGAGTGTGACTGGCCCAAGGTCACCCAGCTGGCTTTCGTGCCTAAGGCAGGACTAGAACTCCCAGACTCCTGGTTTCTAGTCCGGTGCCTTAACCACTAGTCCAAACTGACTTTCAATGATCATTTCAAATGATTTCAAAATGATGCTTTCAATGAAAACACAATTTAAGCACTTTTTTTAAATAATACAGATAAATTTGGGAATAGAAAAGAGTGAACAAAATCTTCTGTTCAAACACACAATATTATGGCCACAAAATGGGCATGACCAGTGCTCATTTATAAATGAGGCTTATCACTTAGAAGATCCTCGTGTCTTACACAGAGGGTTGGGGAGGGGATGAAAACTGTTAATCAAGAATCACAACGTTAAATGAACAAACAGTTATTTCAGTATAAGGTATCCTTTCTTGTCCTTTGAAATCAATTTATCTCACCCATTCTAGAACTCACACCTTCAAATTAAAAAAAAAAATAGCAATTTCAATATGAACAAATCGAGGGAAGAATTATGGCAGACCTCTAAGGAAAGCTATAATCTTGAAATACAGCTAAGAAAAGCCTTTTTTAAAATTTATTTTTATAAAAGAATATTCCAGCAGCTTATAATAAAATAGAAGCCTAGTGAAGCATTTCTCACACAACACATAATTAACTTAATCAATTTATTGACATAAGAGGCAGTGATGGGCTTCTAATTTAGAAAGTGTGCTAAACAAGTAGAAATTTCGGAGAAGAGAAATATATGAATTGCAACAAGCAAGAATCTGAAATTCTTGCAAGAGATACGTAGGAAGTCTAATTGTCTTCCAGTAGTGATTAAGTTAAAGTCACTGAACCACATCACACATGCCCAACCCATTCAACATCTCTTGTAATTTCTTTGATTACTGTGAGCTGCCCAGAGTCAGGCGGCATACAAGTTTAATAAATCATCACCTTGGGAGCATTTCAAAGACTTCTTTTTCTTTTTCTCTGTAACCCAGAAAGGTCCAGAGATCACGCCTAGTAAACTAGTTGTATGTTCCCAATATTCAACATTCTCACAAAATACTTGTAACAACTTTTACAGAGAGGCAGATGAGTCTCAGGTATCTTCCATAGCACAGCTGACTACAGAACATCTGGTGTGATTCTGAAAGGTCTTCATACCTTGTGGTCAGGTTCTCTGAGCTTCAGGAATTAAAACTGAGTTACTAATCGTTTTTTCTGAGGACATTTTGGCCCAGACTCTGCAAGGACTCCTAGGCACAATGGCTCAGAAAGTGGGGGAAGGGGGTTCACAACATTTGAAGTCAGAATGACTGATTGGTGAATGGACGTTTCCCGTGAGGTATCAATCCACTGTAATGCCATATAAACTGGTGGGTGCTATCACTATGTCATATGGCAACAAGTTCCTTAATTATAAACAGCGTGAAGAACAAGCTTTTATCTATCCCGAATCTCACACTGTTCAGCATTGCTTGTTTTCTAAACTAAAAAGTCTAAACAACATAGCTTTTTCACTAGAAGAGCTATTCCTGGCATCAATGATTTTGGTTCCCTTTCCAACTGTATAGTTTATCTTTTGAACTAAGTCAGCCATAAAAATACACACAGCATTTTCACTCATTTATGTTAAGGGATTATTATATAGGTAGTCCTCTTTTAGCAACTACCTGGTTTAGTGACCGTTTGCAGTTATGATGGTGACAAAAAAGTAACTTTACAATCAATCCTTGCATTTAAGACCTTCACAGGTTTGTAAAGTAAAGAAAGCTGAAGTAAGATCATAAGCACAGTCACAGTTTCACTTAGCAACCGTTAAATGAACAAGTTGCTGGTCCCAATTATGGTCACTAAAATGAGGACTACCTGTATGGACAGTTACTATTTTTATCCATTTTTAAATGCCTATACAGAAAAGGTTTGTGATTTAGATTTAGAGATTTAGATTTAGATTTAGATTACATGTGGCCTTCAACTCTATTTTTTGCAGATGCCTTAATCCCCAAGATTATGCTGCCAAAATCTGTGGCGAATTTCCAATTCTTGGCCAAACCCATTTTCCCGCCAGGACAGGAGAAGAGTACAGTATAGACTTTCTAAAGAAAAAACAAACAGGGCTAATACTTTCATTGCAAGTATGCATCTTTGTACCTCAAAGTATTTTAAACAAACCATCTTAGATTGCCCAAGTTAACCTAGGAGCCGTTTTCCATACAAATAAAGGCTTCTGTTTAAAAAAGGATCCATGTTCTCTTGTATCTTTTCACTTCCCATTTATTCTCCAAGCAGTGAATATTTCTCATTAAAAAAAAAAAAAAACAGATCTTAGATTTTTTTATTCTCCATCAAATAAATGTTCTTTTAGTTTGCATTAAATTAAGCAAGAACCGTAAGTTACAGTATATGAGTGTTATGCTCTAAAGAACTAAGTAAACTGATAGACACCCAGCTTCTGGAATGGATTTTAAGAGAATGGATTTCAAACATGAGTCACAAGCCTAATTTTAGTTTGCCACAGACATCTCAGATTTAAGACAATCCTATGGAATAAAGTAAATATCACTGAAAGCAAAAAGAAAGTGTCATAGGGATATAAGCTGTAAAACAAGGACTTAACTCTGCTTCTGAAGAACGTTTCCATCTTTTCCACTATAGCTAAAATGAAAACCAAGCAGAGTTGAGGAACCGAATCATCTGAAGGGCCTGACTATGCCCATTCCACCACAGGCAGATGGCTTCAAAAAAGGGGAACTGCTATCTTCTACCCCAAAAGTTCCACCCTTTCTAGTTCTTGTTTTATGCAGAAGGGAGCAACCATTATGGTTGACTCCTTGCACAAAAGGAGAATTTGCTTTTTCTGTTCAGAAGGAGAGATCTAATTATTATGGTTGTTCCCTGCTCCCTCTCACATGGACCATCTTCAAATGAGGGACAATTACTTTGCCCAAAAAGCATGAACCTCTATCGTAGATGCCCTATTTTGTAAAAGGCTATGCTCATTCATTTTTCATTGGAAATACCTTCAGGAATTGCTATTATTTTGTTACAGTAAGGGTACTGAAGTCAGGAACAGGATATTATCCTACCAAAAACAGAGAGTAGATCAGATCCTTTCTGATTTGAGGCCAGTTCTTATTCTTTTTTCATTTATCCTAACTATTGTGCCATGAGCTGTCAAGTGTGAGGTTTTGTGATGTGCTTATGCTCATTCACTCTATTCAAATGGTGTTTTAACTACTACAGGCTGTCCACTTTGCCTCTAGAACTGCACAGAACTGTAGAGATGCTGAGCCCAGAAAACAAATCAACATTTTCACAGAGATTTTGGTGTAGACTTGGAGATCTGTAAAAGGCTTTTAAGAAGCAAAGCCATTTTATGTCTCCTGCATGTATTCAGTAACACATCTTTTTTAAATTATTTTTATTGTGAGTTTTTACATAGATAAAAGACAAACACAGAAATATATAAAGAAAAGAGAGAAAAAGAGAAAACAAAAAGTGCAAAAAAGAATATAGTTAAGGAAAGAAAAAAAAAAGATAAAGTGACTTCTGCCCTTCTTTAAAGAAGTTACAAACTCATTATCCCTCCTCCCTCTTTAACATTATTCAGTAACACATCTTAAGAAGCAACAGATTTTTTTAGGATTTTAAGATGTACTGATTTCATTATTGTTGTTTCATGTTGTTTTGTTTGTTGTAAGCATACAAATAGCTGTAGTTATCATAATATCGATGACTAAGAAGGTGATTTCTTCTCCCCTTTGTAGGGAGAATTGCAGACATAACATAAGTATAGGTTCTGGATGGAATAAAAGTCTATTCAAATCTTAAAGAGAGATAAATAAGTGTATAAGGTTTCTCAAAAGCTGTAGAGCAGTCAAAATTTGGCAGTAAATCAGAAAAAAATATATTTTTTTTAAAAAAAAAATCTAATAACTACGTTGTACAGGAGATATCAGTAACAACTGTGATTTATATTTATTTCAATGAATGCCCTCTTACTTCTGGGACACCCGGGAAAAATAATGCACGGTTGGAAAAACCACTTTCCTTTTTACATTCCATTTCCTGTACTCCATTTGCATAGAAGGAGTTGTCATATGCTGTCTGCCATTGGGTAAAAAACCAAACCTTTACATCTCAATAGCTGATTCTCTGAAAAAAACTACTGGTCAAGTATAGCATAATTTTGGGGATAAAGCAGCTCGGTATCCTTATGTAAAGCTCAATCATCCAAAAAAGAATGAGGTCACATTTTTTTCTTTGCTGGCCTATGCCTGATGGTTCTGAACAGGGATGAAATCAGCTTTGCATCAGCTTTAACCACCTTAAAACTAATGTTGCCTTTGTCATGTTCCCCAATCTATCCTTTTACAGTGGAGGAACACTGCCCCTCCATCTAAGCCATAATAAACCTTAGTTTAAAAAAAATAATAAGAGGCCACCTGCATTTATACTGAGCAAAGCTCTTTGATAAATTAATTAAACACTTGGATGACACTATAATTTATAATATTAATTCACACTAGTCAATAATCATCAAGAGTAATACAGTCCTGATATATCAGGAAGCTGCAAGGGAGATGAGAGTTACAAATAACTATCTGTAATGATATGTGGGAAAGATCTTGGGAGACTGGGCAAAGAGATATTGGCTAGGGAACGGTCAGATAAGAGAGGGCATAGCCCAAAGTTGCATAATGGGCAGAGAAAGAGGTTCAGATGGGACCTCCCTAACTTTTCAGACTGTAAAGGGGACAGCAGGAGAATTGTACTTTTAGACCTGCAAGATTCTGTTAATGTAGCCTTACAATAAAGTACAATTAGCTCATCTGGTCATGTTTCCTGTCTGAACTACCTGGGAAGGCTGACAGAATATAAACTGCAAATTAACCTTATAAAAGTTACTAAACTAGTTATAGTAATAAGACCTCAACCATACATCCCCTAGTAGTGGATGAGCAGGCAGATCTGGCATATATGACACTTGGCTGGAGAAGGGCAGTGATGTCACTCCACCTGAAATCTGTCCTGACCTGCACCTACTTTAGGACCAGGGCCAGGGAGCAGGCATGGCGATGATCTGTCCTGAGACCTTATACTTGATCAGGGTCACTGTTCCTGAGGCAGCGGAGTGTGAATGTCTTTGTGTTAGGTTAGACCATAGGGACAAGCTGGGGGTCCTGCTGGAACTGATCCTGTGCTGGGAAGGGAAGGGGCCCAGACGTTCATGGCTTCTATGTCAACCAAGGGCTTGTCCTTATCTCAGTCCTGACATATTGTAATGGGCTGTGAGAATAACCTTGAGGAAGAGGAAGAGTTGCAGTCAAGGCAATGGTCAGATAGGAGAAATCACAGTGCAAAGCAGGAATGTAGTTTGAGAAAGCATCTCAGACTTGACCCTCCCTAGCTCTCTTCAAGATAAAGACAGGGAGGGGGAAGGCACTTTCAGACTTGCAAGATTGATGTCAGACCTTCAAGGCAGACCAGACCTGGACACCAAAGTCATGAATACTAAAACTACTTCTATTAAAGGCTTATGGTAACAGAATCAAGAGAATCTTGCACGAGAACCTTGATACCATGTCTCAAGCCCTTATCGCTACCCCTCTGGACAACTGTAATGCACTGTACTTGGGACTGCCTTTAAAAATCACTTGGAAACTGTGAAAGGTTTAGAACGCTGTGACCCATGGGTTCTCTAATGCCCAGTGTAATGAACACATTATATAAGTGCTATGGGCCTTACACTGGCTAACAGTGGTGTTAGCAACTGGTGGTTATCCACTTCCAGGAGCACTGGACTTTTGGAATGTCCTTCCAGTTTAAATTAGATTGTGGAGAACAGATAGGGAGGGAGCCAAATAAAGCTCTATTGTAGAACATTCAACAATGCTGTTTGTTTCTATTGTTGTTGTTTTTCTACTATGTTTTATTCTGTTTTTTTTTAACCAAGGCTGTTTTAATTGTGTAGGTATATATCTGTGAATTGCTGACTGTTCTTAATTGGATTGCAGTGGGATATAAATGTAATTAATAAATAGACATGTTAAATCTCTTCTAAAATGCTCCTTTAACACACCAGGGGATTCCAAAATGAAATAAAATTGAACCTTCACCCATTTAGAAATGACTGTTAAATGAGTAGGATCTCCCCTCCCTTTTTTATTTATTTATTTTTTAAATTTGGGCCATACTAAGCTTGAGTTGGCAGAAGGCCACAAAAAGTGAGTATCTTTTCATCATTTCACTAACCCAAAGAAAAAGTAGATTTGGTTTTGTTTTGCCAGCAAAGTCCACTTGTTTGTTTACATATACTAGCTATACAATTTAGTGGTCGAACTGAGCTTTTCACGAAAGCAATGCTGGAGAATTATTAGTACTGTTTTCTGCATTCCCACGTCGATAAAAATCAGTAATGGAACTACAGTGACTCATATACTTCTGGTATAATGAACACCAAACTGATAGTATCAGTGGCAAAACTCCCATTGTCTTTTATTTGGGCAGGATTGAACCCTATCACTGCCCACTTTGTAAATGCCTCCTGGTAATGGAGGCTGAAATAATCAGAGAAAAATGCTGATCCTGAAAAGAAACTGTTCCATTTCATCACCACCTCTCCTCTCTTATTAAACTAATGTTTCAGCATTGGAAGTACAAAACCATTGCTCTGAAAGACATGGAGCTGTCTGCGTTCACACAGAGAGCCTGCAGTTTTTTGTAGAGCATGAAGGAATCAGAAGGCAATGTTCAGGCAATTACACATTTTGGAACAACCACAAAAAAGCTGGAAACCTATGTATGTAGTTACACTGAACAAACGAAAACTCAAAAAACAGAATGTAGGAAATAATGCCAGAGTCTCCCTAAAATTTCTAAATCCTAAAAAGTCAACTTAAATATTTATTACAGTATTTGCTATTTTATATAACTTCCCCCATAACTCAAGTTCTCTGGGCAGCTTACAGAACAAATACAGTATTAAAACAATATCCAGGGCAGAATAAACTTTCAGAAAAGGCACAATTAAAACACTAATAAACTGATTTTAGAAAAACAAGATGCAGAATTTCATTACCCCTATGTTTTTTTTTTCTTGGTGTTATTTTATTTACTTACCTATGCAAACAAGTGCTATATACAGGAGCATTTGGAAATGGTATCTGCCATCTACAATTTGTAGAGTGTCTACAAATTGTGCTTCTGCATTCTATCATGTCATCTACCACACAGGTAAACTAAGCAAAGAACTGAGCAATATTTCATGTGTACATGTTCATGGGATAATGCTACTCCTTTCCTAAATGAAACTGCCAAGATGGAGTTCCATAAAAACTACAGAAATCAGTAGCCAAAAGTTTCACTCATCTGCCTAATTCACACAGATCAATGGAAGCTATTTAGGGCACATTAATGACATTAAGAAAAGGCAACATTATTCCAGTTGTCTAATTGATAAATGCACTTTCTTTCTCCACTTGAGTTAATTCTTGCTCGTTATGGATTCCCAGATTACATGACTTTCACCACACACAATTAAGATCACAATTCAGAAGACACTTCCTTCTCAAAAGTCCAATTCCAGAAGTCAATTGGAAATGCACATAATCCCTCCATACATATCTATTAGAACAGATTAATTAATTTGTTGTTGTTCATTCATTTAGTCGCTTCCGACTCTTCGTGACTTCATGGACCACCCACGCCAGATCTTCCTGTTGGTCGTCAACACCCCCAGCTCCCCCAGGGACAGGTCCGTCACCTCTAGAATATCATCCATCCATCTTGCCCTTGGTCGGCCCCTCTTCCTTTTGCCTTCCACTCTCCCTAGCATCAGCATCTTCTCCAGGGTGTCCTGTCTTCTCATTATGTGGCCAAAGTATTTCAGTTTTGCCTTTAATATCATTCCCTCAAGTGAGCAGTCTGGCTTTATTTCCTGGAGGATGGACTGGTTGGATCTTCTTGCAGTCCAAGGCACTCTCAGAATTTTCCTCCAACACCACAGTTCAAAAGCATCGATCTTCCTTCGCTCAGCCTTCCTCATGGTCCAGCTCTCGCAGCCATATGTTACTACAGGGAACACCATTGCTTTAACTATGCGGACCTATGTTGTCAGTGTGATGTCTCTGCTCTTAACTATTTTATCGAGATTGGTCATTGCTCTTCTTTCAAGGATTAAGCGTCTTCTGATTTCCTGACTGCAGTCAGCATCCGCAGTAATCTTCGCACCTAGAAATACAAAGTCTTTCACTGCTTCTACATTTTCTCCCTCTATTTGCCAGTTATCAATCAAGCTGGTTGCCATCAACTTGGTTTTTTTGAGGTTTAGCTGCAAGCCAGCTTTTGCACTTTCTTCTTTCACCTTCATCATAAGGCCCCTCAGTTCCTCTTCGCTTTCAGCCATCAAAGTGGTATCATCTGCATATCTGAGATTGTTAATGTTTCTTCCAGTGATTTTAACTCCAGCCTTCAATTCCTCAAGCCCAGCATGTTGCATGATGTGTTTTGCGTACAAGTTGAATAGGTAGGGTGAGAGTATACAGCCCTGCCGTACTCCTTTCCCAATCTTAAACCAGTCCGTTGTTCCATGGTCTGTTCTTACTGTTGCTACTTGGTCGTTATACAGATTCTTCAGGAGGCAGACAAGATGACTTGGTATCCCCATACCGCTAAGAACTTGCCACAATTTGTTATGGTCCACACAGTCAAAGGCTTTAGAATAGTCAATAAAACAGAAATAGATCTTTTTCTGAAACTCCCTGGCTTTTTCCATTATCCAGCGGATATTGGCAATTTGGTCCCGAGTTCCTCTGCCTTTTCTAAACCCAGCTTGTACATCTGGCAATTCTCGCTCCATGAATTGCTGAAGTCTACCTTGCAGGATCTTGAGCATTACCTTACTGGCATGTGAAATGAGTGCCACTGTTCGATAGTTTGAACATTCTTTAGTGTTTCCCTTTTTTGGTATGGGGATATAAGTTGATTTTTTCCAATCTGATGGCCATTCTTGTGTTTTCCAAATTTGCTGGCATAGAGCATGCATTACCTTGACAGCATCATCTTGCAAGATTTTGAACAGTTCAGCTGGGATGCCGTCGTCTCCTGCTGCTTTGTTATTAGCAATGCTTCTTAAGGCCCATTCAACCTCACTCTTCAGGATGTCTGGCTCTAGCTCACTGACCACACCGTCAAAGCTATCCCCGATATTGTTATCCTTCCTATACAGGTCTTCTGTATATTCTTGCCACCTTTTCTTGATCTCTTCTTCTTCTGTTAGGTCCTTGCCATCTTTGTTTTTGATCATACCCATTTTGGCCTGGAATTTACCTCCGATGGTTCTAATTTTCTGGAAGAGGTCTCTTGTCCTTCCTATTCTATTGTCTTCTTCCACTTCCACGCCTTGCTTGTTTAAAAATAATTCCTTATCTTTTCTGGCTAACCTCTGGAATTTTGCATTTAATTGGGCATATCTCCCCCTATCACTGTTGCCTTTTGCTTTCCTTCTTTCTTGGGCTACTTCTAGTGTCTCAGCAGACAGCCATTTTGCCTTCTTGGTTTTCTCTTTCTTTGGGATGTATTTTGTTGCTGCCTCTTGAACAATGTTGCGGACCTCTGTCCAGAGTTCTTCCGGGACCCTATCTACTAAGTCCGGTCCCATAAATCTATTCTTCACCTCCACTGCATATTCCTTAGGAATATTAGTCAGCTCATCTCTAGCTGATCTGTGGGTCTTCCCTAATCTCTTTAGTCTGATCCTAAATTGTGCAAGAAGAAGTTCATGATCTGAACTACAGTCAGCTCCAGGTCTTGTTTTTACCGACTGTATAGATGTCCACCACCTTTGGCTGCAAAGGATGTAGTCAATCTGATTTCAGTGTTGTCCATCTGGGGAAGTCCATGTATAAAGCCGTCTCTTAGGTTGTTGGAAGAGAGCGTTTGTTTATACAGAGTGAGTTGTCTTGGCAAAATTCTATCAGCCTATGTCCTGCTTTGTTTTGTTCTCCCAGGCCATGCTTACCTGTAATTCCAGGTGTCATTTGACTGCCCACCTTAACATTCCAGTCTCCTGTGATGAAAATAACGTCTCTTTTAGGCGTATTGTCCAGTAGGTGCTGCAGATCCTCATAGAACTGCTCTACTTCAGCTTCTTCAGCATCTGTGATTGGGGCGTATATTTGGATCACTGTGATGTTAGATGGCTTGCCCTGAATTCGAACTGAGATCATTCTGTCGTTTTTTGGATTGTATCCAAGTACTGCTTTAGCCACTTTACTATTAATTATGAAGGCTACTCCATTTCTTCTGTGGTCCTCTTGTCCACAGTAGTAGATCTGGTGGTCATTTGAAGTGAAGCGGCCCATTCCAGTCCATTTCAGTTCACGGACGCCCAAAATGTCTATCTTTAATCTTGACATCTCACCAAGAACCACATCCAATTTGCCCTGGCTCATAGATCTTACATTCCAGGTTCCAATGGTGTGTTGATCCTTAGAACATCAGATTCGCCGTTCACCACCAGCACTGTCGGCCGCTAGCTGTCCTTTTGGCTTTGAGCTAGCTGCGTCATCACATCTGGGGCTAGCTGAACTCATCCTCTGTTCCTCCCCAGTAGCATTTTGACCATCTTCCGACCTGGGGGTCTCATCTTCCGATGGTATACCGACAGATCTCTGATTGTACTGATCCATTGAGTTTTCATGGCAAGAATACTGGGGTGGGTTGCCATTACCTTCCCCAGGGATCGCATTTAGTCTGACCTCTCTGTCATGACCTTCCCGTCTTGGGTGGCCCTTCACGGTTTAGCTCATGGCATCATTGAGGTGCTCAAGCTCCAGCACCACAACAAGGTAACGATCCTTTGCTGAAGAGATTAATTAATACAAACATTTTTTGGATGGTGGTGGTGGTGGTGTAATATCACTACAAATGAAACTGATCACTACAAATGAAACATTCCTTCTTTCCAGACATACACAATGAGTCGTCATGTTGCATCAAAATCGATTAATATTATCCATATAGATGCAAATTAATTAAATATTCAGGTTATCAATACATAACTGGGCACCAAAGGATTTAGCATATTAATGTATTCATAATGCAATCTGGGAAACTCTTTCATCACCATGTTTCATTCCTTTCATAATCTGTGCAAATAAATAAATAAATAAATAAATAAATCTTACTATAATTAATTATCTGCAAGATAAAAACATAGAAGCATCGACCAAATACAACAAAATCAGCGTATTAGTTACATGTGACCTACAGAGTTAAAACTAAAAAAATAAAGGATTAAATAAGATAAGAGTATAAAACAGAGATAGCATAAAATACAGGAAATAGAAAACTTGATAGTATCATCATTCCAAGACTAGGACTTATGCCTCCTTATGGAAATTGCTGCAGATAAGAACTTAGCAACTCTTTTGGTGACTGGAGGGGTCCAATGTGAGAGAAGGAAACATACCGGCACTCCTTCATAACATATTTGGTTTTTGTTAGGAGGTGGTTAAGGTATGCCTGCACATAAATTACTATAAAAAGAGAATGGAAAAATGCATGAGTTATGGTCTCAGGTTCATTCGAACCACAAGGACAGCACTTCTTGGTGAATGAAATCCAACTGTACCTCCCACCTTGCACCATGCTGAAATGAGCCAAAGAAAAGGTCCTACAGGGTGTGGAGAAAACAAGGTTGCAGGTACAAAAGGTTTCCAAGTTGAAACTCACCACTGCAAGTTGGTTATAACACCCAAATACCACGCAATGTCAAAAACTGATGGATTTTGGCTTTAGTTCTCTGTAAACCCAGGGACAGCAGAGAGTAGGGATAGAAGCCGCAACAGTAGAGGCTGCAGTCCGCTAGGATTTTTACTTTCCATCTTGATGAAAAACCATCAAAGAGAATCAGTGGGGCCAGTGAGCCATTGGAAATCAAGAGTTTAAGCCAGCAGGAGAGTTGGCTCATATGGACTCTCATCTCCAATGGGTTCATACCAGCTTGTGCAAATTAAAGCATTTAAGATGCATCATGGGACCCAGAAAAGTGTTCATACAAACCTAGATAGGACAATGTCTAAGGGATTTTAATCATGATAGGGGCATACATGTCACCATATACTTGATATATAGTTTGAGCTTCAAACAGCTTGATGGCAGGAGGTATGCACCTTCCCGTTTTAGAATAAAAAAGATTCTAAAAGGGGCACTGTTGTTAACTTTGGCGGAGATGGCTCTATTTTTTTTTCCCTGCCAAATTCCAGAGTGTTTAAAAGTAGGGCCTTGATTGATTTTATTCTTTCCAATTTGCCACTGATGTTTGTGGCAACTAGATCTTCCTGAAAAAAACCATAATTTTGTTTGGAGCAATTGCTCTTAAGCCCTTTCTCCTTAGAGAATCCCGCTAAGGCCCACACACTTCTCCCAAGCCCCACCTGTGTAAGCAAAGGAATCACTGCATCACTGCCATACAGCAATGCTGCCAAATGCCTATTGCTAAGTTTAGGAGGGTGGAATTCCTCTTTAGTTAGGGCAGCTACCACTGAGTTCACCTAGATATTAAATATAGGGAGCCAGGATACCATCCTGTTTCACCCCTCAACAGACCGGAATGTTTGCGGAAAGGTAGCCAGCTCTATTACATTTAATTGGGGTAATTCTATTTTCCTATAGCATCTAATTATAAAAAGCAGCCACTGGTCCATTGATGTGAGGGACAGCTTCCACCAGATTCTGCCTTTGGAACAGAATTGAAGGCAGATTATAAGTCAATGAAGACAACATATAAGGGGTGGTATTGTCCACACATACCTTCTTCTATTAGGAATTGTCATATAGCATCCTGATCCAGGGTGGATTTGCCCTCCCTAAATCCTTTCTCATCAGCTAAGGGTTTCTCCTGACCTGTCCAATCCAGTAAATTATAATGCAAGAAATAGGCATACACTTTGCTGAGCACACTTAATAGACTAACTGGATGGTAGCATAAAAGGCTTGTATTATTCCCTTAGGATGGGAACAGTTATAGATTGGTTCCAGTGAGCTGAGATTTGAAATGCATTATTGGTGTGAGTAAACAGGGAGACCAAGACAGAGTCACACCAGTTGACATTTCTCTTCAGCAACTTAGATGGTATTAGTCACTGCTGGGGTCTCCACTGTTTTTGTTTGTTAATTAGTTTAAGAGCCTCTAATATGAAGCCATGGGCCAGGAAGTGGTGTTTTGCAGGGTCTGATATGGAGACTGGAAAATAGAAAGCTATATAGTATACCATCAAATTCTTTCCATCTAGCATCTGGAATCCTAGCTTCCAACATTGTTTTTCCTCATGCAGCAAGCAGACAATTACCCTCCCAAACAGGGACAGGTTCTTATCTTTTTGCAACCTGAAAGAGCAGCTCCCAATTTTCTTGGGCAAAAGAGCTTAAACAGCCTTGAGGCCACAAACATCCAGCTAAATTGTGTTATTTCTCAAGTGCTATGGAAATAATTAATTTTTCTACAAGGGCATCAGTATACATGGCTCTATACAAACAGTAAGATGGCAATATAAAATTTGATCCAGGAGAACACAAAAGAGTTGGGGCTACTGATGGCAGTGAGGGCAACAGAAGAACTTGCATTTGGCTCAGGGCAAGCACTAAGATTTGTTGAAATAAAGGGTTCATTCAAAGGATTCATTTAAATTGTGTACTCACTCTCAGTTAATGCTTAAAATATCAGTTTGTAGTACATGATAGATGTCAGACTGCTGGATCAGACTGAGACCTCATTAGTATATAATGCTAAATCTCTTGGTATACTGAGTATTCACGCAGGCAGCTTGTTTAGTCTCTCCCTTCATTCAAGTAGGAAACACAGACCAGAATGGAAAGCTTTGTGTATCATCCAAACTTGGGCAACTAGTTCCTTTCTCCCAAATATGTCAGACTCCTAAAACAAGGAGGAGGAAGAGCCCCCCCCACCCAAAAAAAGCAGAGGTTATTCATGGCTT
The DNA here is from genome assembly GCF_035149785.1 of Candoia aspera. Taxonomy (NCBI): domain Eukaryota; kingdom Metazoa; phylum Chordata; class Lepidosauria; order Squamata; family Candoiidae; genus Candoia; species Candoia aspera. The sequence goes on from NC_086155.1 coordinate 193,991,372, forward strand.
ACAAATCTCAGCTTGTTGGCACGCAGCAGACAGGAGTCCAAGTTTGGATGTCATACATAGGTTTCTGCTCCAGCAATGTTTTTCTCACTTGAAGAGGAGGAGGGAAAGGAAAAAAATGAGCTGGCTAAACCAGGCACAGTCTGCTTGCAGTAAGCTGGGATAAGACAGAAATTCTGGCTTACTATTAGAAGACTTCATTTCATCCAGACTCGAGTTTCCAACACTGGCCAAAAAGATACTTCTGGGAAACCTAGAAGCAGACTTTTCCCCAGGAGATGGAGATGCTGTTTCTATGGTCACTAGTTGGCACCCAGCATCAGCTCCTCAGAGGCATAACTGCTTGTGCATGTGAAGAGTCTATTAATTTATTATGCCTAACTGCATTGACAGAATCATCCGCCACAAATTTATGTTTTCTTTTTCCCCATAGGCCATCTAAATTTGTCACCATTACCAACATAGTGTGAACGTTAGTAAGAATATTCTCTGTTGTCGGTGCACATCGTATGTCAGTGGCAATCCATCTATTTACAAAGAACACTTCCCAAATGGCCACGCTGTTGTGAAAAAAAGAAATCTGTTGCTATTAGGATTGTGTGTGTCTGTGTATGTGCATGTGCATGTATTTCTTAACCTGTAATTCAGAACTAGTAATTTTCATATATTGCTCCCAAAGAGCTCCTAGTAACTCCTAGAAGAGTGAATCATTCTCATTCATGATCTTAAGTTGGAACAGTCCAAGAAACATACCGAATAGGGTTGTGCAATGTCCTTCAAAGCATAGAGACACCACCTGCGTAGCACCTGTCTGCAACTCCTAAAACCAAACAGATTCTTTTGCTAAATTGCGTGGCAACTGCAGAAGGTAGCTTGCAGAAATCCCCAGAAAAGATGCAGATGTTTTAAGGGTTTCTGGTTTGCTGGTTTGTTTGTTTTAATGTGATGAAAAATCTAGAGGTTAACTGCGAAGCCATCAAAACGACATGATAAATTCTGTTTCTATTGGGATAATTTTAATCAATATCCAAAAATTAACAAGTTACGGCATCTATAAGCTTTGCCCGGAAGGGTTTTTTACAAAACAAGCTACAGCACAGAAAACACCACCAGTTCTCTTCACTGAAGTAATAAGCCAAAGCAGAGTCTCTGCCATATATGTAAGAATAGAGAATAGAGAATTCATGCAGGTGGAACTGTAACTGTCCCTTTACACTGAAGTGCTCAAAATATCATCCTATTAAATCAATGCAAACAACATATGCACTCTACTTAATTTGTATTTTCTAAGAAAGAAGTTGTAAGTTATACCCAAAGTTATACAAGTGAGTTTCCACTCACACAATTAAAGTTTCTCTTCCACTCTGTACATCCTCCAACCATGTCCCAAATGTGGATGGGATAGGGAATCAACCCAGATTTTGGCGTGTTCCAGAATATGTGAAAAATCTGTTCTATTACTGGATGCTAGTCTACCAGTACAGTCATACGTTTGGGTGTAAACCAATTTATGTAACATTTTAGCTTCTATCACATATTGTAACAGTGAGAATCTGCCAACAAATCACATGCAGAGGTAATCCTCATGTCCATGAGAATCAAGCACTAACTACTGGAGCATGAACAATCAAATGTGAAGTAAAGAGCCAGTACAAAGGCTTATCATTATTCACTAATCAGAACCAAAATCTAGAACAGAAAACTGAATTCCCACCATTCCTTTATTAGATCCATATGTCAAGTGTCCATACAAAGAAGGGTTATTATTTTAATTTAATAAGCCGCCTTTCCAATCTAAGTGCACTAACGGCAGCTAACAGCCGTATTCTCACTCACTTTCTCTCTCTCTCACACACTCACAAACTTTAAAACTCAGCTAAAGACCCCCAAAGTTCTGTAGCTTGGGGATAGAATAGGTGAGAACATTTCCACAACCTTCCAAAACTGAAGGAGAAGGATAATTTTTAAAATAGCCCTTTCTATCAAGCTTAGTGCCCAGGCAGGTTCATTCCCAAAAAGACAGACAGAAAAAGGCAGTCTTCATCTGATAGGAAGACTGTTTCAAAGTCCAAACAGCTTAGGGCCTAATTACCTGAAAAACATCCTCTCTTAGTAAACCAACACTTTAATTTTGCCTAGAAAACCACTGTAACTAGTTCAGATCCTTCAACATGGGTAGAATATGACCCAGGTATACACCAGTCAGCTACTTACCAGTTTTTGTACCCACTGAAAGTTCTGGACACTCTCCAAGACAATGCTGACATTCACATGGAGAATATTGGAAAAGCCTAACTATTGGTTAACCAAGGACTGGGTAACTGCCACCAAATCTGACTGGCTGAGATTGAGAATGCCAGTCTCTGAACCATTAAAAATGATTTATCAGTGGGACTTCTCAACTTTTCCTTCATCTATAATAACAGAAGCCATTTGAGAGTTCCATTGGGCTGATTCCTTCTCTCTAATATAATTCCAAAAGCTTTTCTTAAATTATACCTTAGGAGTAAATTCATAAAACAGTTTTCTGGTATAATGCAGTCTTGGGGAAAAGCCTTGAAAGTAAGTGCATAGGGGTAAAATAGAATCTCCCTTGAAGTAATGTTGCAACTAGTACAAAAAGTTCTGGGATGCCATGGACACAAAACTACAGCTTATGCTGCATTAGTCAACTAATTACGTTAAGAGTCCTGAAAAGATGAGGCAAGATACCAACTGATCAAAGACCTTTCCAAGAACTAGTAAATGGATTAAAACACTGTTCATCCAGTTAAGAACCTACATATCCAGAATTATGTCCCATTTTCTTCCTCGGCACTAAATGTTGCTGCATGATACTTCATTAACCACTGGAACACACTGCACTATTATCAGCCCTTTGATGAGTTTTGAGATACGAAGTCTATTACTCAAACAGCTTGATCAAGCAATGCCATCTTAAAAGAACTCTGAACCTTCTCCATATTATATGGGTATCTTTCATCCAGCACCTACCACCAAAGTGCCCAATGACAGGTAAGCAGCTGGACAGAAAGACAGCTTATCTCATTACTCAAGCTGTTGTTTAGCAGCCAAAACAAAACAAAAACAAGAAAGACTAAAAAAAGAACACAGAGTTTAAAAAAAAAAAATCAACAGCAGCAGCTTTTATTTTTCAACAGTGGCTTTGCCTTTTATTAATGCAAGATAGCCTAACTATATATTAGTAAAATCCTAAGAGTGCAAAATATCTTTGTATAATTTTATATGTATACAAAGTAAGAATGCTGAAACATATGCATAGTTTGTTTAAAATAAAGACATTAAGCAATTAAAATGCATGTTGTTGTGCCCAGCAATGTCACATATATTTATCTGTATGTGTGTGTATGCATGAGTCTTTTATTTCTTATTCCCAGTCTTCTTTTCATTTACTAATAAAAATCTTTCAACATTAACAGGTTCTAAAGACTATTTACAATGGGATTTACAGGGGCCTGACATTAAAAACTTTAGCATTAGGGCTGTGTAAAAATGAAAACAAGGAAAAGTTGCTGCTTCTTTAAGACGCTGCAAGTGGGTACAATGTTCTGATTCCCACATGTCCTGAAATACATTTACAGATGGAATCCAAACCTCTTCAGCACTGTCTAGATCAGTGTTCCTCAATCTCAGAGCCTTTAAGATACACAGACTTCAACTCTCAGATTTCCCCGGCCAGCTACGAACAGACAGAACAACTATTGATGTTGCTGCTCTAACCTTTTCCAGTGCCTAATACCATCCTGGTGCCTGGAATCTCATAGTGCCGTATGCAACACAGCCAATACTTCTTGAAAAGCAGGCCCAGGAGGAAATTATTTCTGATTAGTTCACAGACACATATGTGTAGTGTTCTTGCAAAAATTGCAAAATTCTTCCAGGATACATTTTCAATTCCCAGTATCGCCCACATCCCATATTCTCCTCTAATTCCTAACCAGATCTGACCCTATTTAACATACTGAGATTAGCCAAGGTCAGCTAGATTCCAGCATCTCATTGGTCACAGAATATAAAAGGTTTCTAGTAGGTCTTGGAAGTTTATGCTTCACTTGGGTGGCATTTTCATGAAAACCTATCTAAGTCACATTCACAGAACCAACGTGCATAAATAAATCAGTAAAGGATTCTTCTATATTTACACTTACCTGAATTATACTTTCAATTTTCCAATTAAACAAGGCATGCAAAAATCTCTGTATTTTGAAAATAATATACATAAATGCATTACGTAAGACTGAAAGAAATATAAAACGGAAAAAGAACAATCCATTTGTGCCACCATGTGCAAAGAAAAAGAGATAATTATAACTCCTTCATGCTTTCCTTGAGAGATTTCCAGAAGCACTTCGCAAGACTTCTCAGTCTGGCCAAATTTTAACTGACATGAACCAGAATCTGATTTAAGAAGAGTGTTTAATGCTTTGGTTCCAATCATATATGATAAAGTTTAGGAGTTAAATCTCAGCCTTTTTTTTTTGGTCCAAAAAAGGGTCTGGCTTCCAAATGAAGAACAATAAAAAAAAATATTGGATGGGGAGAAACAGCAAGTTCCCAACTGTTCCCTAGAATTAGGAATCAAAATTGATATAATAATGTACAGTCCATTACTATATACTTTACATGCATAAGTGATTCAATCCCAGAACCACCACCATGAAAGGAAAGAGGGATACAGAAGAATATAATTACAGAAGACATTACATTGCCTCCCTCTCTATTCTACAAAATAATCCACATTTGGAGCAATACAGACATCTGGAATATCGTATGGGATGCTTCCCAGGAAGTCTATGAAAGAACAAAAGGAAAAGGAAAACCCTACAGAGATCCTTACAAGGCTTTGCATATGGCCCAGTTCTGAGTGATGCTAACAGAATGCAGATATGCTTTCATTCTAGCCAGTCTTATTACTCTGAGGGTGTCCGTGCGGTCTACCATTCATATCAGTGTTTCAACCATGGATGTTGAATTGCATTTCAACATCTACAAAGTGCTGTTTGGCCTTTACTCTTAACATGTGGAATCCCAATTACAAACAACCTGTTCTTAATCAGCTACCAAGCATTCCCCACAATTTCTCTTTCCTTGCTACCCACACCCGTTAACCTTCCAACGCATGGGAGAAAGAGGCAAGCACATGCATGTGATTTCTTTAACTGCGATAATGCAGCATTCATATTCGTTCTGTTTATCAGAAGTAAACAAAAGGCAGGCGGGCTTACTAAATGCGCAAAGACTACTGAATCAAACTCCATGACCAAGAAGCAGGATTAAACAAAGTGTGAGCAGATGAAGAAAAACTCACAGGTAGCTTCTTCACTTTCATCATGGTCTGCTTTAGGGAACTTATGGATGTTCAAGGTTAACCAAGTGGGAAAGTGGTGAACAATGGAATGGCAGTTTTAAGAGATTAGTCAACAATCCTGTATAAAGCCCGGGTACTGTGTTCTGCTTGCATAATTATAAATGGACCTTTCCAGAAGTTTTTCAATCACTTTAAAGTGTGTCGAACAGTTCCAGTGGGCAATGCAACATACCTTTTATCTCTGGCCTACTATTCATCAAAACAATATGGGTTTTAATTAAATAAACTGCACTGGTTAGGGTTTGGTGAATTCTTAAGACAACGCTCTCCCCACCTACCTCTGCCCCTTCACAAAAGCTACCCAAACTACAAGCACAGTATATTGTACATGCAAAATGCATCCATCATTTGGGATTTCAAACTTCCAGTTTAACTTTTCTCACAGAACCATGCTCACAAGAAATCCTTTTCAGGGTTTGTCAAAAGGTAAACACAGTTGCAGTCTCAGAGTAGATCTTCCCCAGCAAGACAAGAAAGCAGATGACTGACATAAAGGGCCCGGCCACCACTCTGCATGTTCTTTTGATGAATACAAGGCCATTTTGCCAAACACTTAAGAATTTCTAATAAAGTTATTCAGCTGATCATCTCCACTACCCCAAAATAACAGTGACAATAATCTAGCACAAATGTGATAATTAGCTTGCCAGTAGACAATATACCAATATATCCTGTATACAAAGTCCTAGACATGGCATTTGACTTTTAAACTTTTAACTACAACCAGTTGTTGGAGAGACACTCAATACTGCAAACATATTCAGTACCATTAAAACAGTACTACATACAATATATCTATTTGCAACTATCTGTAAGCCTCCTACAAAAGTGACTCTAGCTTACAACAGTAGTAAAAACATCAAATAAATACAAAATATTATTTTTAAAAAAGCTAGTGCGGTCTTCCAAACTCCCACAGAAAATGAAGATCTTCGTGTGCTTCTTAAGTGATCAAATGGTGGGAGCCAACCTGATTTCAGAGAGTAAGCTGAGGAGACTGTCAACAAGAATATCATTTATCAATTCCTCTGATTGTTCTAGGGGTTGGCACCTGTGGCATCCCCTCCCAGCCAGGTCATGTAGGTAGGCAGATTCTAGCTGAAGATGACGGATATAAAAAGGGTCCGTCCTGTAAAATGCTTTATAAGTTAACAACTAGGGCCCTTAACTGGGCCCAGAATCCTATTAGCAACCAGTGTAGCTCTCACAGAACAGATGTTATTTTGTTGAACTGGCCAGAACCATTCAGCAGGCAAGTAGCTGCATTCTCTGCCAACTGTAGCTCCTTGGTCCTCCTCAAGGGCAGACCTACTAGACAAAATTGCAGTGATCTTACTGAGAGATGACTAAGGTATATATCTAATCTTCAACATGTCCTAGTACCCCTCAAAGGATATCCACAAAATCAACCAATGCAGTCTCAGTCCCATGCCCTAAATCCTGACTGAAAGGGATCCAGCTAATACATCTCATCCAGGATCCTCTGTAGTTGGAATTGAACCACCTTCTCAACAACCTTATTATAAATGCCAAGTTGGAGACTGGCCGACAGTTCTAGAATGGCTGGATCCGGGTATGTTTTTTCAGGATGTGAGCAGCACCCTAACTTTCAAGATGGATGACATTACCCCCACCAACAAGGAAGCTTATGCCACCTCCTGGATCCATACCATATTGAAAATATTCTATGAAACATGTAGTACAATATACATCATACTGAATCAACAAGAAGAACCTATTTGAAAGTGACTATGTTCTGCCAAGTCAGATTAGCTAATGAATCACCTTCTAAGTCAAGCCTCGGTATCATTAAGGCCTGCACCATTTGTACCATACCAAGCCAAAGATACCTAAGTCATTGTTCGCCTTTTTCTTTTTCTTCTCTCTGTCCTTGCCTATTAGAAAAAAATAAAGTGAATCTCCTCAATACTCTTGTGAGTTGTCATACACAGCTGGCAAAACATATTTGGCTTTGTAGGTCACACAATGCCATGAGAAAGAGTTCTGCTAGCAATCTTAAAGTTCCAATGCCACTCTGACTTAACACAAATAGGTTGCATGCTGCCCACTGACACCAATATGCCAACAGATACTTTCTTTGAGACCAGCTAAGCTCACTGTTCCATTTTCTTTTCTTTTAATTAAAAAAAAGTAAATGGGCAGCTGGTATGCTGCAAAACAAAGCACCAGCTTTTAGCACCAGGTTTATTTACAAAAATGCCTCTAAGTCCCAGATGCATTTTTAGAAAACAAAAGCAAGACACTATCGTATTTGAAGCGTGCCCACGCACCCACCCCCAAAAAGGCAAAGATAAACAGAAATGGTAGAAAGTACACTAGGAAGGTAGAAGAAGGTGAAGGTGATCAAACTAATCAGTTTACCAGCAATCCATGGGCGGCTATGTTGAAACAGGCAAGTGCCTCAATGGCAGCCATTTTGTGAAGGTGCATATTACACATTTTCAAAATTCCAAGTATACCAATAAGTTCCCTGTCCTTGGAATTAACAATGCAAGGCTAACCTTGCTAAAGATACATCATACAGAGGAATTTTCAGGTATGAATAGGAAACCAAGCATCTAGGTTCAATATCCTTTGTATTCTCACAGCTTGCTCAATGGGAACTTCATCTTTGTCTTTACTGTTTTGGGGCCCAGAATTTCATTGCTATTTCCAGCATAATTATCAAATCTCAAGGAAAGTACCTTGACTGACAAATTGGATTAGGTAGCTGAAAAGCTAGGTAATATTTCTTCAGCCATACTGTTATACCAACCAGACACTCCAGAGAATGATTTATGTCTCATTTCCTTACTTGCAGAAATTCAGCAAATGTCAATACAGTGTGTAATTATTTTCTTTCTTCTTATACTATCTTACTTAATTTAAATAAGCTTTCCTCAAGTTTTCTTCTACATCCCTTACTCTAAGGAGAGATCTGAACAAACTCAATGATTTTAAAGTTTCAAACCAGGAGAAGGACACTGATCACTGGTGAGGCACAGCTGTTTTATGCAAAATAGTTTCATGCAGATTCAACTTCTTGCATCTCCAGGCAGAGTGGGAAAGACCCCTGTTTGAAGTCCTTTAAAGCTACTGCCAATCAGGGCTCAACCTGGAAAAAGCTGGGCCTAGAATTCAAAGGAACATCTAATGCACACTGAGAAAAGCTGGTATAGTAGACAATCATAAGATGGAAAGGCTCATGGTTGCTCTGAAGCAACTTTCTAGGATTCCAAATATACTATTGGGAATAAAACAAGGAAGGACAGAATGAATACACACACACACACAGTCGTGGGAAAAAGTAAGTACACCCTCTTTGAGTTCTATGGCTTTACATATCAGGACTTAATAAAAATCATCTGGTCCTTAGCAGGCCTTAAAATTAGGTAAAGACAAACTCAGATGAACAACAACACATGACATATTACACCATGTCATTATTTTCTACAAAAATAAAGCCAAAATGGAGAAGCCATGCATGAAAAAGTAAGTACACCCTATGATTCAATAGCTTGTAGAACCACCTTTAGCAGCAATAACTTGAAGTAATTGTTTTCTGTATGACTTTATCAGTCTCTCACATCATTGTGGAGGAATTTTGGACCATTCTTCTTTACAACATTGCTTCAGTTCATTGAGGTTTGCAGGCATTTGTTTATGCACAGCTCTCTTAGGGTCCCGCCACAGCATTTCAATTGGGCTGGGGTCTGGACTTTGACTGGGCCACTGCAACACCTTGATTCTTTTCTTTTTCAGCCATTCCGTTGTAGATTTGCTGGTGTGCTTGGGATCATTGTCCTGCTGCATAAACCAATTTCAGCCAAGCTTTAGCTGTTGGACAGATGGCTTCACGTTTGACTCTAGAATACTTTAGTATACAGAGGAGTTCATGGTCGATTCAATGAGTGCAAGGTACCCAGGTCCTGTGGCTGCAAAACAAGCCCAAATCATCACCCCTCCACCACCATGTTTGACAGTTGGTATAGGATATTTGTGCTGATATGCTGTGTTTGGTTTTCACCAAACGTGGCACTGTCCATTATGGCCAAACATCTCCACTTTGGTGTCATCTATCCAAAGGACATTGTTCCAGAAGTCTTGCGATTTGTTCAGATGCAACTTTGCAAACCTAAGCCGTGCTACCATGTTCTTTTTAGAGATAAGAGGCTTTCTCCTGGCAACCCTTCCAAACAAACCATACTTGTACAGTCATGAACTTGAACATTTAACATGCCGAGGCCTACAGAGTCTGAGATGTAACTCCTGGATTTTTTGCAATTTCTCTGAGCATTGCACAGTCTGACCTTGGGGTGAATTTGCTGGAATGTCCACTCCTGGGAAGACTGGCAACTGTCTTGAATGTTTTTCACTTGTGAATAAGTGTCCTCACTGTAGAATGATGGACTTTAAATTGTTTGGAAATGGCCTCATAACCCTTCCCAGATTGATGGGCAGCAACAATTCCTTCTCTAAGACCATTGCTGATATCTTTACTCTTTGGCATTGTGTTAACACCTGAATGCTGAAGACCATCACACCCCTAAAACTTCAGCTTTTATAGAGGTCACACTTGCTGATGATCAATTAATCAGGGGCATTTGATTAGCAGCACCTGGCTGCTACTTAGCCTCTTAACAGTTATGGAAGCAGTAAGGGTGTACTTACTTTTTCACACAGGGCTTCTCCATTTTGGCTTTATTTTTGTAAAATAAATAACGACACGGTGTAATACATCATGTGTTGTTGTTCATCTGCGGTTGTCGTTACCTAATTTTAAGACCTGCTAAGGACCAGATGATTTTTATTATGTCCTGATATATAAAACCATAGAATTCAAAGAGGGTGTACTTACTTTTTCCCACGACTGTACGTCCAACACATAGTGGCAGGGTGTAAGATGCAGGCAGGAACAGCATACACTGAATAGCACAACTAAGTAGCTGGCATTCTGTACAGGGACATCTGCACATTGTATAGGCTAGACCCTCCCAAGTCCAGATGGAAGATTCCACAGAAGGTTGTAGAGAAAAACAGGGCTAAGATCCTGTGGGACTTCCAGATCTAGACAGACAGGCAGGTACTAGCCAATCAACTGGACATCATAGTAACAGACAAGGACCAGAAGACAGCGGTGGTGATAGTTGTACAGTGCCAAGTGACAGCAACATCAGGAAGGAGTATGAGAAGCTGGAGAAGTACCAGGGCCTGAAGGAGGAACTAGAGAGGATGTGGAAAGTGAAGGCCAAAGTGGTTCCAGTGGTGGTAGGGGCATTTGGGGCTGTGACCCCCAAGCTGGGAGAGTGGCTCCAACAGATCCCAGGAGCAACATCAGAGCTCTCTGTCCAGAGCAGTGCAGTGCTAGGAACAGCTAAGATACTGTGCAGAACCCTCAAACTCCCAGGCCTCTGGCAGAGGACCTGAGGGTGAGGAAGACACATACCACCCATAGGGTGGTATGTGTTTGTGTGTGGGTGTGGGTGTATGATATATATAAATGGTGCATATAAATATAAATATAAACCAACATGTGCCTTTTTTCCCTTCAATGTAAGAATTTGAACATATATTGTGGCTCCTAATTTTCTGTCCAATATACAGTATACTGTTGTTTAAAAGTAAATAGCTCCTTCTTTAAACTAGGGAGGAAAAAAACCCACCGTTACTAGCAAGTACTGTGGTTTCAAATAAGCTCCCAAGAATATAAAACTCTTTGTATTTTTGTATTTTTTAATTTGTTGTATATGGAGATTATTCTCAAGTTAATAAAACCATTCAACATGAAAATAAATTACATCCATGCTACCAAGTGCTTCCTGTTCCACACCCAAGACTTCCCCAAACATTTTGCTGTATATCTTAGAACAGATAAAATCCTCTACAATGTCTGATAATGTCACCCATGAACTATAATTTCCATAACACAAATATACATCTTGAACTTCTCTAAGCAACTCCATTTTCCTCCTGGAAATGTCACAGGTGGAACTCTTTTCAAGCCCCCAAGTCTCCAGTAACAATTCTAAATTTGTCCAAGTAATTTACATTTCTTGCATTTTAGCTTATGAACAGAGCAATCTGCTAAATATATTGTTACAAACTTCCCTGTGGGAAAAACTTGCTTTTGAAGAGTGGTGTGTAAATCCTCATAATAAAATTGGTAAAAATAAGCAAATAACCATGCTTCTCTTGTCAAGGAATTGGCAACAAAAGGCTCTGTTGTCAAGTTCTCAGCTTCAGTGAAAGGGACTGAGGCTTCCTTGGGACTAGGAGGTTCTATCATAGGTCAAATGAAAAATTCTGGGGACATGACTTGACCTTATGTGGGGAGGGAATGAAAACCCAAGTTCTATGTTTATATGACACATTTATAATCATATCACATACATGTTTTGCCCTGTTTTTTTTTTAATTCCCCCCCCTATTATTTTTACAAATGACTCAAGACAGGAAACATACCTCATACTCCTTCCTCCTCCTATTTTCCCCACAACAACAGCAACCCTGTGAGGTGGGTTGGGCTGAGAGGGAGTGACTGGCCCTAAGTCACCCAACCGGCTTTCATGCCTAAGGTGGGACTAGAACTCCCAGTCTCCTGGTTTCTAGCCTGTTGCCTTAACCACTAGACCAAACTGGCTTTCAGTTTACTGGTTTACTCAGTTAACCTAACTACACAACACACTAAATCATAAACTAGCAGAAGCTAGGGTGGGTTTGAATAAAACAATAAAGTAAATGAGGTTGACTAGTTTATTGTTCATTGTGTTGTGAAAACTCAGTCACTCAGTCCATTTCTATATCCTCTGAAAAACTTTCAGAATTTGCTTTCGTCCAATAAAAAAATACTTTTTAAAAAATCTGAGGACGGGGGCTGGTTATGATTACAAACTGCAGCTGCCAGCATGTTGTGGCAAATGTTTTCAAGCTATCAAAAACGATGGTCAAAGATTATACCTACGTTTGGTTTTAACTTGAATGTACATCTTTCTAATCCCAAACCAGTTTTGTAATCTTTTCTTTCTTTAGAAGTTAGTTTACTACTGGCAAAGTGGAAACATTTATATTTAGAACCATTCTATTTAGTCACAGACAGTATATAAGATAGAAGTTATATATGACTCTCCTTGTATTTCTCTTCCAATACAAATCAAAGAACCTAAAACCTGAATTGGAAGCAGTCTATTTTTTGTCTGTTTTTCAACTTACATTATGAGATGATTGCTAACTTCATCCATGACTCTAAGCCATTTCCAGGAACATAAAATTATAGAGAATCCTATTCTTGATAGTTTATGAAACACTAAGTGATATTCATGCTTCCCAGACCACGAAAAACAAATCCACTTGAGCTACTCATAGAATTATCAGTGGATTTTAATAGCTTTTGAGTAGACCAATTAACTCCAAAAATGAATGTATGCAATTTCTATTACCAGTCATACACACCAGATATTTGTGAAAGAATGTATCAGCACTGTTGTTTTCCTTCCTTTCTTGTTTCTACTAATTCTAAATCAGGAATATGGCCATATCAAGCAAGGCAGCCTGTAAACAAATCCAGAGAGAGAGAGAGAGAGAGTAGTGTAGTGATTACTATTTGGACTAGGACTCAGGAAACTGAAGTTCAGGTCCAACTCCAGCTGCTGAAATGCACTGGGCAACTTTGGGGCAGTCATACCCTCACTGCAGTCTACTTCACAGGATTATTTTTGTGGAATAAAGTGAAAGGACAGCCCCATATAAACTGTCTTGTGTTCTTGGGGAAAAGGTAGGGCTATTAGTCTAGCTAATAAATTCAAAAATGCCAGGCCATAAATGCTGATTATTAAAATGAGAACAATGAATCCCAGACTAGATGGGGATTAGTTGCCTTCCCATCTCTAGCAGCTTGTTGGATGCAGAGAAGGGATTCAGCAGTCCCTAAATTCTGTCAGCTAGCTCATCTGCCTGCATGGAATTCCTCAATGTTTATGGAACAGGACACTCCATTCTTTTTTCTGCCAATAATCTCAGTGGATTCACAGAGCACAACTTGCTTGCATGGAACTGACTCAGTATAATGCCATCCCTTCCCCACTAACCAATTCCCTATGCCCACCTAAAAGCAGCCCCTGGATGTTTATGAATTGGATAGATAACTAGAAGGAAGAAAAAAGAAAGTCACTTAAGGTGATTTAACAGGCAGGTAGTTGTTAGGCAATCATCAATGAGATTTTCCTAACTCCATCCTCCAATGTTACATTTTAAAGTTTCAGCCTTGCAATGCCTATTTGGTAGTGCTTTATATGGTCATCTCTGCTACTATCAACCTTTTGAATAGCAAATCAACAGTTAATTTCTCATAGAGAATTGCTTACTTTCCATTACAGAGATACTAAACCGATATAGGGCTAACAGTGAGCCAAAAGATCTAGTAAAGGAGATACAATCATAGACCTATTTTTAAATATTATATAGATGAGTCTGTCTCATCCAAATCAAAAGCATGGGGAAACAGTAACTGTTAAATAGTGAACACTGCCTCAAATTCCAAAAGCTAAAGCAGGAATGCAGATGTCCCCTTAGGCATGACTCCTGAACTTGAATGCCTTCTTCTCAGAGGAAACAAAGGGGAAATGGCTGATGCTTCTGAATGGCCAGGGGAAATTGTTCATACTCACAGCAACTCTCCATGATAAATATTTCCAAGATTGAAATCTGGCAGCGAATCAAATTCCAGGGAGGAAATTTTGGTTCAGATTAAATCCTGTGGATAGATAGGAAAAAGAAAGAAAGAAAAAGAAACATGGCTACCTGGTTACGGATGCTGTCAGCTTCACCGAATCATTTTCTCAGAGGTGCAAAGCATTATATATCACACGAATTCTAAGCAATACAGGTACAATTTTGAAAAAAGAAGAAGAAAAAAAACTCAGCAAATGAGACACAGTGTGCAAGCCAATTCTATGGAATGGATGTCAGTAGCAGGTTAGTTGAAATCCAAATAATACAGAAGCATAAAATTACACACTTGATTTCAAACAACTGACAGTTTGGCCAAAACAAGACCAGTTCGGTTTAGCTAGCCAAGCTGATTCACCCATTTCTTATTGCACAGGACAAACAAACTAAAAGTTAATCAAAGGTCCACACCCAAATCTACTCAATTTCAAAGCGTCTCATTTTTAATTATCATTTTGTCTCATTTTTTTTAATTAATCTCAATTTGCTAATGAAGCAACTCACTGTGATTTTGTCAAATTAATAGCTCTATTCCTCATAAATAAAACCGAAATAAAAGCCTACTACAGCAAGCTGTTGTGATAGCGAAGAACATAATGAGGGGATGGGAATTCAAATGGCAAACATAGTTCAACATAAGGAAGTCTGAAGTCTGAATTGCACATTGCAATTTATTTTCCCCCAGCCATATGTATATATTCTAATGTGATCTAAACGAAAGCAGACTGACCAGGACCAAGATCCTGGGGCTGTTTGGAATAGCTGAAGGAAAACCTGAAAAGGGGGCGGGGGGAGAGGCGGTTCATATGAAAAAGGGAAATTCCATGCCAGAAATGATTAAGAAATGAATCAAAAATAAAACTACTGATTTCACAATGCTCTGATGCAACCCAACATAGAATGGTGTGCACCACTCTGGTTACCACCTGATCTTACTTTCTTATGCCTGCCATTTCTGCTGCTTGTTACAAATCTCCCATCCTTTTGCAGTCTCCCAGGCTGCCCCTGCTTTCCAGTTTGAAAAAGCCCCATGGGAAGAGTTCGCTTTGAATTGAATTAAATTGAATTAAATTAAACTAAACCAAAGAGGCCGCAGACTGCCAGATTTAATTCTACAGCAATAGAAAGACGCTCTCTCCCTTTTGCCAACTTTTAACTCAAACAACTATAAGAGCCCTGAACTCAGTCCCAGAGAGCATCACCAAAAATTGTGTTGTGAACATAATTTTGTAACTGAAGAGCCATACATATTCCAGCAAACTGAATGGAAAGAATGGAAGGGGAGACGGAGGCAATCTTCAGCACAACTCTACTTAATAGAATGCGCTAGTAAGCTATGAAATTTGCTACCACAAGCATTAGTGATACCCATAAAATTGCATTCCTTTCAAAGAGAATTAGGTTAATTAATTGAGGATAAGGATCAATGGGTATTAGTCATGATGGCTGTATGTAATGTCATCTACCAAAAGCAATATACTGTAGAATGTTAAGAGTTGTGTAAGCTTGAACAACATTTGGAAGAAGTGAAACACAGCACTTCACTCTCTGATTCTTAAAGCAGCCCAACATTTTTAGACTTCCATGTGAACCTTGAAAAAAAAAACCCTGAAATTGCTTTAAGAGTCACATTAATGAATTGACTCCTTTAATCAGCTGCATCTTTTTTTCAGATTTTCCAGATGTCTGAAATAGTCAGCAGTCCCAATAAATCACAGTTATGTTCACTGTAGGTCTGAATACTTGTTTGTATTCATTTTCAAAGCATGCAGAGTCCTACTGAAGATTAATTATGTGGCATTCATTATGGTTAAGATAGACTAGGGCTGGGGAGTCTTGTTTAGGTACACCCTTAGCCTTGAAACTCATTGTGGAATTTTTGCCCAACCCTTGTCTTTCATCCCTTTCATCTCATACGATCCCTAGGAGAACAACAGTAGAAGGCTGGCTATCTATGCCTAGCTGACCTCTCAGAAAAAAAGCAGGCTATGTATATAAAAAATAAATCTGAATGGGGAGATGCTACTATGCTCCTGACCTGCTTGTGATTTTCCTTGGCATCTAGCTGACTACAGAGGGAACAGCAATCTGGACTTGAAGACTTGCAATTTGATCCAACATAGCTCCTCTTATGACTCCCATATTAAATATTATGAAACCCTGTATACTTTTATTCCACAGTTTATCCCAGCAAAAAATCAGGAAAGCTTTTAGGGAGGTTTACAAAAACAAGATAAACATATAAAAATGAGAAGAATATAAAATAAATGTAGAACATTACGGGATATAACATAGGCTTAAAAACCTGAGAATACAGAATTGTTCTCATTTTCTTATTATGTTTACCCAGAAGTGTCACTACATTTAGGAGGACTACGTCTTAAAAAAAGAAATGCACTTATCTGTAACCATGATGTTCTCTATTTAATACTTGATTTTTAAAATCCATGGGGTGGGGGGAAATTGACTTGGTTCATTAAATAGCCAATTAACCGAGTGTTTTGGAACTCGAAAGTTTTTTTCAGATTGCAGGTGCACACCTATATATGTAGACGGCAGTTTTAAATTCTGTCCCCTATGAAGCTCTTATTTAATTAAAAAATGTCATGAAAAGTGAATGATGTAAATGAAAGGTTGCCAGCCTAAGATATTGGGAGGAAGCTCAACCAGTAAAACTAACTGGAGTAAAGGCACTAATACATACAGATAGTCCTCGTTTAACGATGGCAATTGGGACAGGCAACTCCATCACTAAACGATGTGGTCGTTAAGCATGACATTGTGTGACCACACAGGATTACAACCTCACTTCCACCATGGTTGTTAAGCAAATCATTAAGCAGGACATCATATGACCGCAACTTGCAATTTTACTGCCGGCTTCTCCATTGACTTTGCTTGTCAGAAGCCGGCTGTGAAGCACACAAATGGCAATCACATGACTGTGGGACACTGCGACGGTCGTAAACACCCACCAGCTGTGAACCACCCGAATCTCAATCACGTGACTGCAGGGAGGCTGCAACGGTCACCAGTGCAAGGACTGATTGTAAAGTTACTTTTTCAGCACAATCGTAACTTTGAAGGGTTGCTAAGGAGGACAGTCATTAAATGAGAACTACCTGTATATGCTGCCACAAGAATATAATATTCTCTCAACTATTCACTTTTTTAGAAAATGTAGTAGCACCAGGATAGTTTGAGTTAAAAAAAAAAGAGGGGGGGAAGGAACTCCAAAGCTAGAGGGCTCCAATATGGCTTATCTAAACCTGAGAAATATGCTGTTAGAAGTCCTTAATGCTCTTATTTCCTCATTCAGTCTGTTCCTCCAGTCTAAATTACCTTCACTGCTGGTTTTATTAGCTGTTCTTAGCTATGTAGGAAAGAAAATCGGGTACAGATGCTATTTCACTCACCCTATCTCCCACTCTGCCTGATTAAAGTGTGAGGCTGCTACGGCTTACATTGCAGTTGGATTAGGGTATATTCTCCCAATATTATTGAATCACGGTTGCTAGCCTCCCACAATACTGACCATGCCAACTGAGAGCAATGAAAGTTTCAGCTGAGCAATACCAGGGGAGGCACAAGTTGTGCTGTAAATCACATAACTCAGTTTCAAAACCTAAGCAAACTAAATGCCTTGTAATGTTTAGACACTGATTTCCAGAACTCCTATCTTTTAGCCTAAGAGGGAAATAATGGATTACCATATATAGTTACAAAGATCAGCACTTGTGGAATTGATGTGTTTTCAGTGAATCGGTTGTTATCTAATGTATCAAGACTATTTCTATCAGCATTTCTTTTTTAGCCACCTTTTTATGGATCTATATACATAAAACAAAAATAACTACAGGCGACATCTCCACAAATTATTCTTCTGTCTCTTCTTGGGGAGATTCCAAGGCAACAAAACGACAGAGGAAAAGAAGACTGCTTCGTTGGTCCTGGGGGAAAAAATGGGATATTTTTGTAGGACATATTTGAAGAACTGAGGCTCCAGGTCCAGATTTAACCTATGGAAGCCTAGGAAAAAGCCCTTAGATCCCTTCAAAATGTTACAAACTACAAGTTATAATATGGCAAATGATTAAATTATTACATACATGAAGAATCAACTGAATTTAATGTAATTGTAATTGAATTTAACTAGCCTATTTTGGGAAATGTGGACCTTAATATGTAACTGGAAGAATATGTCTACAGCCTGAAAACAAAGAGAAAAAGTTATGCACACCACTATAGAAAGACGATCCTAGCCTGGCTTCCTCACTCTTGCCATGCATTCATGGAGAAATGCACCTTCTAAGGCTTCAACAGCTCTGAGAATCTCTGCTCTGTCCTCCTTGGTTATAAGCTCAAGCAGTTGGTATATATTCTGTCCTGTTATGCTGTAGTGGTCTGGTGCTGGGAACACTTATTTAAAATCATCCGCAACTTCCACAGCAAAGGACAGCTGGCAAACACCAGGGAGCTCTCAATGTGGAACAACAGCTTTAATACCTTTTTTAGGATATATAAATGAACACATCACAGTATCATTAAAATAAGGAAGTGTTTCAACATATCCAACAGCAAATAGAAAACACAGTATGTCAAGCTCTGGAGGTTGAAATGGCTAAGAACTCAGCTTTGGATCATCTGAATGCTTCATGTGAAAAATTAGGGAATTTCAACAACAATTTTGTTCTTAGCTGCCTGCAACATTCTCGAGGTATAAAAGAAACAAAAACCTCTATAGCATCTCCTTAGATTTTACTTGGTAGCAATTACGTGAAGGAAAAAAAAGGAAAAAATGTCATTCATTCATTCATTCATTCATTCATTCATTCATTCTCAGACACAACGTATTACCCATAATACCAGGATGCACATTCCTTTCTGGACTCACAGCTACATTCAGCCTTTGACAGCCAAGCCAGGGTCCACATTCCATACAATAGTAGGAAGGGAAGCATATAAAACAAAATGTAATCAAACTTAAACAAATGCATTAAATCATATCGAAAAATAGATATGTTTAAAAAACAGACCTCAGTTTAATATTTTTCCCTTCTGTCACATACTGATTATGTGCCATCAAGCTGGTGTCAACTTTTAGTGACCACATCAACAGATCTTCTCCAGGATGATCTCTCACATTAAAAATTGCAATTTAGTAAGTACATGGGGTAAAACAAAACAAAACAAAAAATCTTTTTACCAAAATTGGTCTCTGGGGACAATCCCCAAGTCTTTTGGGCAGCCACGTAAGGGCCTGAGACCTAGGCTGTTTATATATTTATCATGACATCCAAACAGTCCGAGCTTTTTCACAGCTCTTGTCAACCCCTCATTTTGCAAAACAGGACATTTTTATTATACCTTAAAATACCATCTCTGGGTACTAACATTTTTCAGCCTGCCTCTTACACAGATGAAAAAGAAGCAATTTTACAGTTTGCAATTATTACTATTTTAACTCTAAAACTTAGCAAGAACCAACCATCATGATGCCTACATGTCCTCTGTTTAAATTATAGGTTGCCTATAGAACATTAATAATATGTAACTTTTAGAATTAACCCACCAGCTTTGTCCAGCCTTAAACCATTCTGTTTAACATACCAAAATACTGTCAGATTGCCTGCCAGAGACTGCCTTTACTAAGCATTTTCCAATTTATAATTGCTGATTCGTGGTAAGGCAACAATTATATGCTGACACGATCAGGACAACAATGTTCTACCCTCACATATTTCCTGAGCGCTACATCAAAATTCACCGATGATGAAAGTCTTAATAACCCCAATACAAAACTAATTTCATAAGCATCTGAGGAATATTTTGCCTCATGCAGCGCAACTTCACTAATAGGCTTGTGCCTACTGAGGCTGTCCATCTCCATTTATAGCTCCAGCCAGCCATCACTGTAGCAATAAAATATATCACTTGGCAAATCCTGATCACTGTCTTCCTCAACGATGCCTACCACTCAGTTTTGTCATTACCAAAAACGTGTAGCAACGAACATTAATTCTTCTGCATTTCAGAAGCAAAGAACTGCATTCAGGTTGTGTTATATCAGATTCACTTGCCACAGATGTCCAGAATTCTAAACAGGAAAATGAGTGGGTTGTGGTCCATCTCTCTTCTCCACTCAACACAGAAATCAAGTGTACTAATAAAGAATGGAAGAAATAATTATTTGACACCCAGCACAAAACTACAGCTTTTCATTGCTTTCTGCAGGCCAGCAAGAAAAAAATACTGGCTGCTATATTTGCTGGGCATATTTGAAAATCAAGCTTCCAGAGCTTAATTGAGGATTAATAATGCATTTTGATTGTTTGATATATTTACATGCTATAACTTTCTACTGTCAACTGATATTTCACCTCTGTAAAGTGAGTATCAAAACTTTTGGTACACAATAGCAAAAGGCTATATGGCTTTGTTCCTTATTGCAGAATAATTTTTATTTGCTCATAGTTTGTATCAATCAACCATAAGTGCATTTATCCCAATTCCCTGGGTAATTGTGCAATTCTGCATGTGGTACAAGAGACTTTAGCCCACAAGAGCTCATGCCACAATTAAATCTATCATCAGACCATTTTCTTGACTTTGCTACTTAATAGAAAAACATTGATATTCGTTTGTGAATCTTTATGTCTTTTGATTTTTGCACTGATTCTAACTCATTTCTTTCCAGTGAAGAAACATTTCATCAGTCTTTTAAAATTAGTTACTTCACCACTGACATTTCTCTAGGGAGAAGAAACATTACTTTACAATCTGACTCAACCAGAAGATCAAGAAGAATTTTAGCAAGTACCTTTTTAAGGAGAAACTTTAGAAGGACTTAGTAAAGACTCAAGTTCGGGGAAGAATTTTAGAAGGTTGCTTGAGCATTTCTCAACCTTAACAACTGGCTGGAGAATTCTGGGAGTTGAAGTGTACAAATCTTAAAGTTGTCAAGTTTGAGAAACACTGTACATGTCAGGAACCAGGCCAAGAACCATGCTGAGCTGATATCTCCAACTCTAGTTCTTTATTGTTCTCACCATATAGACAGAATCTTGCCAGACTAAAGCTACTCAACTAACCAAAGGGGAAATAATCCAGAAGGGCTCTAGGGCGGAGCTAGCTTGAACCTCTTAACCTTCCCAGCAACAGAGTCCAGGCTGTGAAGCCTCTTATCTGCCTGGAATGTGTTCCTTCCCTAGGAACCAGCGGCAGCGCCAGAATCCACCACAGTATAGTACTTAACTACAGGTTTCTTTAAAGCAGGCCTGATTGTTAAAAAAAAAAAAACTTCTGAATACAATACTTACAATAATAAATATGCATAATTGAAAGCAGGTGCCACTGATTTTAAAATAATTTACACCCAAAGGTTTAGGATGCAGCCTGCACATTTTAAAGTTAAAAACAATATTTAATAGGAAATGTATAAAACAAGCTTATTTATACATAACTAGGCTACTATCCTGGACACAGATACCAAAGGACACACATCCCACTGACAAAGAGAAACTGCCTTAGTATCATCTAGGTGATGTTGTGTTTTAACCATAACTGGTTGAATATGCCACAATGGCTGGTTTCACATATTAAGTCCAAACCAAGCAAGCACCGCACAGCTTAGAATAACGTGTGAACTGAGCCAATGAGTCAGACTGCTGGTCATTCTTGTTCAATATTACATACACTAATTGGCAACTTTTGGCCAGGGAATTCTGGGAACTGAAGTCCACACATCTTAAAGTTGCCAAGTTTGAAAAACACTGGGCTAAACTAATCCAAATCCAGTAGGTTCACCAGGCTATTCTGTGTTTCTGGGCCTTACCCTGTTCTATTTGGAGTTCCCAGTGACTGAACTGGGGACAGTCTGCTTTCCCCCTTGAACCCACCAGGGAGTTCTTTCTAAATAAATAGATTGGGATTATACTACCAGATCATATTAGAAAGACAGAAAAGGGGGGAGCACATTCTGAGGGTAAAATAAAGAAGGTAAAACAGCAGTGGAGTGCTTCCTGAAACAGAAGTGAACTTAGCTGCAGATAAGCACACATTAAGCCAGTTTGGTCTAGTGGTTAAGGTGCTGGGCTAGAAACCAGGAGACCGTGAGTTCTAGTCCATGTCTTAGGCATGAAAGCTGGCTGGGTGACCCTGCCCTAGTCCCTCTCTCTCAGCCCAACTCACCTCACAGGGTTGTTGTTGTGGGGAAAATAGGAGGAGGAAGGAGTATTTGGTATGTTCACCACCTTGAGTTATTTAGAAAAATAATAAAGGCAGGATAAAAATTTAATTAATTAATTAATTAATTAAAGCTTCACCAAGCTTAAGGATTCATGTGAATACAAGCAAGCCTTATCTGTAAGCAGAGCACAAAGTAAAATCTTGTTTCAAATGCAGAATGAAACTGAAAAGAAATGAGATCTGCAAACCCTGTGACTTCTAGCCAAACTCAACTCTCACAATTCAAGTTACAAGGTAAATTATCTACAGGCCTTAACATGCTTGAGAAGGAAATCACCAAAAGGGGACCACTTTGCTCATTTACTAACAATATTATTATTTGCCTAATAGCAAAGCAACCCACCAAAACAACTGTGCATGGATTTATATGGATTCACTCTGTTGTTCTACGGCTGTAATAAAGGTTTGATTTATATGGATTCAGGAAATGGGTTTAAAACTCAAATAATGAGCAAAAGGACAACAGATGCAAATACAACAAGCCTTTTGGTTTGCCTTAAACTCTAACTAGGCAAACGTTTTTAGCTACAGCTCTGAAATAGACATGCCATCCTGAAGTTTCCCTTCCAAGCCTCTGCAAAGTTTCAAAGGACTTACTAAGCAGGGCAAATAGGACGGGAGGGAGGATGGGAAAGAAAGAAAAGGATTAACTTCAACGTGTCCCCAAATCATCCCGTAATTTCCCCTCCAATATGGGTACAAAAGCCTTGACTGGTCAAACAACTTCCTTCTACTGTACCAGAGCCAAGTGCAGTCAATTACTTACTCTCATGTAGACTTTTATAAGAGGTAACAGTTATCTAAAATGAAAAGGCGCATGCCTTTTTTATTATTATTAAATTGGTTGGAAAAAAGAGAGAGAGAGAAACAAAAGCGCTTCTGTGCAAAAGCAGGGCTTTCTTGGATCAACAAAACAGAACCAGAAAAGAAAAGAAAGCAGGCGGGCCGTCTCTCTTCACACAACTGACCAGCTCTGAAGTTCAACTCTTGCCTGGAAAAAAAAAATGCCTGGTAAGTAAGAAATAGCTGTTACTAAGAGGCTAAAAGCAAAGACTGAAAGCTGGTGCCCTTCTTTATCTTGCCCCTGTGTTCGTGGTCAGCCAACTGGCTTTCAAGATGACATTTAAGGTATAGCTGAGTTGGAGTGCGTATGTGTGTGTATTAATATATCCTCATTGCTTTCCCTGATATACCTCTAAGTAAATATGCTGAGCAAGTTTGGAGTATATAGAACTGGTACTAAATTTGAATGAGACCAGGAAAACAGCCCTTCCTATCCAGTGCTAGAGGTCTTACCTGGTGCCATCAAGAGCAGATGAAGCCAAAGTCATACCGAATGGTGGGAAACAGTCTCACATCTGTGTTGCCTGGAGCACTGTGAGAAATTTAAACAGCTGCTCCATTCAGTGACCTCTGACTGCCTGGATCGGTGGGCTTATAAAGGCAGACATAGGGAGCCTGTTACGTGCCTGATCCAAGTCACAGCCAGGTATACGGATATCTGGTTTAGGCATGCAGCATAATGAGATAGTACAATCCAGTAACAATGACATGGGTTACACCAGTTCAGAACTACAGGTAAGAGATGATTTCCGTTGTCTGCTATTCCGTGTGAAAATTCCCTTTAAGCAAAAGAGTAGCTCTTCAGGAGAAAAGATTTATCAACTTCTGTCTCACTATGATGCTTGGTTTGTTCTGCTTTTTCTTTACTTGCTGAACTATATACACCCTCTGAAATGCAACAAAGCGATACAATTCCTCCTGTCACTCTTGTTCCATTCTACTGTGTGCTGTCCAGGTCTACGTGGAACTGGGTTCATTAAAAGCTTTTAAAATATGTTAAATGTGTTTAGTTATTATTTTAAAGAAACTGGTTGGCAGGGTCACTTTACCAGGTAAGTTTATTTTAGAGTATTCAACACCAGCTCTTTAGATACTCATATTCTAACTCAACTTGGGTGTCTGCAAGCAGAAGGAGATATCTTCTCCCTCTGGAAATGCAGCATAAGAAGATAACTGGGCAGCACTACCACCATGTAAGCCAAGGAAGGGCAGTGAAAAGAAAGCCAACAAACCAGAGGTTAGCCATGAACTCCTATGTTAACTAGAACAACCATTTTAGAGATTATGGTGAAGTGAGTTAAGGACAATTTCTTGGTTGTGCTATTCTGGACAACAGATGGAATATAGTATTTCTAAAAACTCCCTACATACAGAAAATTAACATATCAGGGACAAAATGATAGTGCAGCCTTTTCCCCTGATTTGTGAGCTTATTATTACTTGTGCACGCATTCAGAAACATGTTCCACCTATATAAAACCATGCATATACTGGCAGTGAGAAATAACATTGTGCTACCATATTTTTCAGTCCTGTATAAAACATATTAATGCCAAAAAACCTACCTGTCCACATAGTCCCTACTAAAAGTTGAGCTTGACTTTAGTAGGGCTGTGAATGCTTCGAAAATGGTGGGGTAGAACTTGCTTGGACCTCATATGAATGCAGAACTACTCTGCTATTTATTACAGGTAGTCCTCACTTAATGACCACAACTGGGACTGGAATTTCAGTTGCTAAGCAAAGTGGTCATTAAGCAAATCCAATCCAATTTCACAACCTTTTTTCAGTGGTCATTAAGCAAATCACCATGGTCATTAAGCAAACCACATGGTCATTGAGCAAATCACATGGTTCCCCATTGATTTTGCTTGCCAGAAGCCGTCTGGAAAAGTTTAAAATGGTGATCATGTGACCGTGGGACTCTGTGATAGTCATAAATGTGAACTGGTTGCCAAGAGCCCAAATTGTGATCATGTGGTCGTGAGGATGCTGCAACAGTCATAAGTGTGAGGCCTTGTCGTAAATCAGTTTTATCAGCATCGCAGTAAGTCCAAACCACTGCTAAACGAATGGTCATCAAGCGAGGACTACCTGTAATCCAATCCAGTTTTATTCAGCCTTCTTCAGGATTCTGAAAAAATGCATTCCTCTAAGACAGAATCCGCTCATTAAAATTAAGACTAACACTTATACAACTCTACCTTTGTTTTAGGCTTTGTGGAAGCCAGAAGGAAGATGGGTTGCTTTAATTAATAATAGAGAGGTGCTGTGCACACAGATCTGAAATATTTGCAAAGCATGAACAGCCCTACCCAGTCTTTACCTTTTACAAAGGAGTATGTCACTGTAAAGCTCAATAAAGTTTTAAGTAAAGACTAGAGCATGTGGTTTTAAATCTTCTGTCCTTCCCCCCTGTAAAAAAATGGAAGAGTTTCTTGCCTAGTTAATTTTAGCATTCCCAAGTGGTATATAATTTTCCATGTCACTTTAAGTTGACATACTGTATGTTTAAATGAATGCAACGCTTCGCCTAAAGATCCAAATTCAAATCTCAACATTACAGAAATCTTCACACATTCCCAAGCAACAGAGTAAACAAGGATACAAGAAGATATCCTTAACAGTCTCTTCATTTTGCTTCCAAGTGGGGTGTTTTGAAGTATGTAGTAGTTGAGCTGACAAATCTCAACAGTTCATAACAGCATACAGTTATGAACAACACTGAGACATTGGCTGGACATAAGCTAAGCAGGGTTGGGCTAGGTTAACACTTGGTTGAGTGAAGACCAGAGCTTTAGGATAGACTGGAAAGTTGAAAAAAGCCTCCTGGAAGAAAGGAATGGGAAACTATTACCATAAAGAAAACTACAAGGATGTAGGGTTGAGCTGGACTCAAACACATTTTTTTTTCTGGATGACCATCAAGATGCAAAAGGCTTTGAACTCTTAATTGTACCACAAACTGCAAAATCAGTAAAATGATTATTAAAATACTGTGATTTCCTTCCACCCTTTGAATGTAATCATAATTATGCTTCTGACGAAGTATAAAGCATGACCAAAAGTGGTTTCACATTTAATTAAAAAAGAGTGGGAGTGGCAGGTCACGATATAGTACCTGTGCAATGTATTGGATAAAGCAAATCTCCATTCAGACATATAATTTTCTTTGGGCTTTCAGCAAACAGCCTTGCCACCAAACTCATTAGCAGTGTTATCTATGTGATAACATGAAAAGGGAAGGCAAGATAAAAGTCTGCCATGAATAAATCAGTTGTGCTTTATAACATTGTGATTATGTAACTTTTAAAAGTATTATTTTATTGTCATTTTATCTGCTTCATTTTAAATATTTTTCGACAGTTAGCAAGCTGCCGGTATAAAGTAAGACCAGCGCTCTCAGACCAGGGAGATTTGTAAGATTAATTTAGAAGAGAGAGTCCAGGAAAAAGGAAGACAGAGTGGAGGAAAAAGGAAGATGGGTCAAGGGCAACTTATATATGAATGGAGGCATGTGATACTTTAGGAAATAGCTGAAATACAAAAAGAGCAGGCCTCTGGACCAGAGGAGCTAACAAACTAAACTGACATGTGTTTATTAGTTCCTCAGTCTTGCAATGAAAAGGGCACCAAACATATTTAGCAGCCAAGAAAACTGATGTTTCGTTAATAAACACCAACCAGATGGCAACTACCAGCCTCTTCAACAGTGCCCACAATTTCTATAAAACACGTTCTTTATTTAGTCTACAGATTCCATCAGATCCTCTCCCCTTCCCTTTTTCTTTTCCCTTTTCAGATTACATTAAACAATAATTGTTCAGGAATGATGATGTATAGAGAAGAAGGACTATATACCAACACTTTTTCAGAACTAGCAGTTACCTGAGTCTTTCCACCCTCATTTCTCTCTACATTTATGTCTGTCTCCATACATATTTGTGGAGGAGGTTAATGGTAGAAACAGGCTAAATGTATTTATAAAAAAGGGACATATTATATACGCACAGGATACCAAGCAGAAAAGGGCTTTCTACACTTTCAAATGTATACAGAAAGTACACAATAACCAATAGCCACACTGCACTGGGGGAAAAACCATTAGAGAGAAGTTAAAATAAGCTGATATCCAGGAAGTCCCAACCCACAAAAACCAATGAAGCTACAGCAGGAATTAGCAACCTAACTCAGAATTTGTTCTGAATCCTCCTCACTCAAAGCAATTCTGTAAAGCAAGCATAAAACATAGGAGTAAGTAAAAGGACATCCTGAAGCTACTCAATTGTAGGACTGCAGAGCAAGGAGCTACTGGGACATTGCCTCCCAGAAGCCGTCTCTGTAAGAGTGCAATATGAAGGCTGTGCATGCTTCAGAAATGAACTCATACAACACCTGTCTGCTACATGAAGGCTCTGTGTTGCACATCTTTGGAAAAGAAGTGGCAGCTTTAATTAGGAACAGAGAGGTGCTGCACTCATGCAGGTTGTGAGCCAATACTTCTGCATAGGTTTCAAAGTATTCAGACCCCTAACATGGAGGACTTCTGAAGAAATTTCAGAAGGCCTATCTAGTCCACCAGCTACCGATCAGCTTATATCCATCAATCCATAAAAAACATACCCATCTTTTTTTGTGTTTTTTTCCCCATTCATTTATTTGGAATTCCAACTTCCCATTCTGGATTACTGTTCCCGTGGTGCAGAAATCACCAAAACCTTAGTATTTAGTAACTAGTAATTAACAGAGAATAGTTGGTTACTTGAACACAATGTGGTTACAATAATCAATGATCGGATTAGACTCAGGCTAGAAGACAACACCGTTCCCAAAATCAGGACATGTACTAATGTAAAAGTAGAAGCTCAAGTATGAGGATCTTGCCTGACAACTCATTCTTAATTCTCTGGTTTAGGTGGTCAGGTCTGTTAAAACCATCAGGGTTGATATCCCTTATATTTATTTATTTATTATTCAAATTGCCCATCTCCCCTCAAAATTTTTAATACTTACCCTCTCTGAATTAACCAAATCCCTTTCGAAAGCCATTAAAGCTAGTGGTCATCACAACTTATTTCAACAATGAATTGTTCAAATCATTTGCTCTTCTAGAAAGAACCATTTAGTCTATCAGGAACCAGCAGCTAACAGGTTTCACTGGGCAACCAAGGGTTCTAATACTATGAATATTATGCAACAAGTAAACTGAAATATCCACCTCTAGTCCAAGAACCTTCGAAATCAGACCCACCAGAACCTAAGTTTGCATATTACTTAAAAGTTGTTCTCTTTGATTTCCAACTCATACAACAGACTCCCTGTGAATTTGTTCTCCCTATGAACAGTAGCATGATTTCCAATAGTAAACATGGAAGAAGTTATCTGAATGCTATTTATCTAGACATGTGAGAAACTCTGATCAGATGTTTACCTGAGGCAGTGAGTCACTTTCCATTCCAAGAGTTGAAAATACTACAGGATTACCAATAATTAGTAAGAGATAAATTAGTGCCCAGTATAGATCAAATAAGCTTAGCTCAGTTTTACAAAGCTCTGACATTTTATTAGCTGCTACTGTTCATGCATTGTGATTAGTGGTAAGTTGCTTCTTTATTAGATACTTCTCACATACATTACCCTGGGATAGTTAAATAAATGCTGACTGTCTCAACAGTGACTCATAGTTTGGGAGTTCTCACCGTGCCTTAGAAATTGGGACAGGGGCTTATTATCGTATTATGTGAGCATATAATTGTTGAGAAAGTTTGAGAGCCATTGCCAAGTAATGAGAATGTACTACAGAATGTGTTTCTTCTTCCTAGAATCCAAGTTATTCCTCTTATAGACATGTTGGGCATGTATGTGATAGTCTATACAATGTCCACAAGATAAAATATTCAATTTAGTTATTATTGACATTTATTTCTTAAGAGATGTCCAAAGCATGCCACTGTTGAAGCCTTAGGCACCAGTCAGGAGGTTATCTCACTAGACAGATGCCACCACAATGACCTCCCTTCGTTTTACTACCACTGCAATGTATTCACTAGCATGGGGAGTAGGACCTCCATACTATTCTTCTAATGAGAATCAGCTGAATAACTGTTTCTTACCATGTGTGGATCGGCTTCTATAAGACCTACAATTCCAATGCAGTAAGAAACCAAGTTATTCACTTGCATCAGATGGTTCCTTCCTGCAGATACAACCAGAAATAATAAGGATCCAGCCCTCAAGAAATTGTCCCCAAACAACCAAATGTAAATTATCTAACTTTCCCTTCCACTATAACTCTAAATACAGTACAGAGAAGTATATGTTCTAGGGTAAATGATCTAATTGCTTTCATATATGGTGTGTAATGTTAGGATGCTGGAAAAAACTCTGCTGACGGTATTTTTTTTCTGATGTCAAAACAGCAGCACAAGTTTCTTCATTTCAATATCAAAGTATGCCTTAGTATACCTTAGCTTCTGAATGCAAATGTCAAAGCCACTCCTATGCAAGGATGAAATGTACTACATTTCTCTTTGCAAACTCAGATAAACATTACCCAGCCAAGCCAACACTTTCAAAAATTCAGCAAACTTTTAATACACTTATCAAATTAACATAATCCATTTGGGAAATTCACTCATTTATTTTGATAAAGACAAGACAAAGCAGTTTGTGCCATCGTGCATTAACGCAACTTCTAGGCGCCTGATGCAAATTCCAGTTTTAATTCAGAGGAGTCATGTTGCCTATTTGTGTCTTGATATACAAAGAAAATTACCTGCACTCTTGTGCAGATTTACAGACATGCAGCGTAAGTTATAAAGGAAATATTAGGTAACTGATCCGAATATAGTAACATCAAGCAGTTTCAATTTAATACTATGAGTCAAATCTTTTAAATATCATTCCTATAATACCCCACGGTTACCATGGTGGCATAGAGTAACACCCAGATGATCAAATGGAAAGAGAAATACCACTTCCCATTCTTGTAATCCACCAAGATTGATTGAAGTAAACTTTTTGGAACTTCCTCCCCAATTTCTCTTATTGGAATACATTTGACTAGATCAGAAGATGAAAATGCTTAATAACTAATTATGTTTGAACATACGGGAGGCTCAGATCCTTTGCTGTTACACTACATATGTGAACAATTAAGAATAGATTACCTAAACATGTAACTTGGTATTCAAAAGCTAAGCACACTCTTTTCAATTCCAACTGGAAGAATCTGTGTGTGTTATTGAAAAGAAATTGTGAAACTTCACATTCCTTGACATCCCTGTCTTTAGAATACAAGAAACCTTGAGGCAAAGCCCAAGGTTCAGAGCCTTAGGATATAAAAGCAGTTGTAAATAAAGTCTCAGTGTTACTGTCAGCTCCATAATGAATATAATCCTGGTGGACCAAATAGTCTTAAATTTATTCCAGAGGCTGCATGGCCAACAGTCAGGGCTGTCGTAATGGTGGATTCCTGCACTGGGTAGAAGGTTGGACTAAATAATTTGTAACATGCCATCCAACCCTTGCATTTTATGGATGGACGGAAGGAAGCTTTGTGCCAGAAAGCCTGTGCCACTCCTTCCTGCTGCTTTAAGGAGGAACAGTGAGAAAAGTGTTCAGCCAACCCTTTAAAAAGGGACTCAGGCATTCTAGCATTCATGGAAGTAGCAGCATGGAAAAGAGAAAAAGAAGACAAGTGCACTAGAAAAAAGAAGATGAAAGAAGAGAAGCTGAAGAACAAAGATGAAAGGAAGTCAGAGAACAACAATCTGCAGGACCACCAACGTGGAAGATAATAGCAGCTTGGCCAGGATATTAGGAAGGGGTTTTACAAGAACTGGAGGACACTGGCAGCTATCACAAGGCAGAAGGAGAGCAGTGAGGGCATGCCCAGTAAGCCAGGAGGGTGGCAGAGAAAATTTGAGAGGCTTGATCATTGCAACAGACATTAGCAGGTAGCCAGCCAAAGAGGGACCTGGCATTAAGAAGGGAGCCCAAGGTCAGGCTAGACCGTGATAGGAAAAGTGATGTCCACAGTAAGAGGGAGTAGCTGGTGAGCCACCACTTCCAAGCCAGGATAACTGCAGCAGATCAGATGGCAGGGACAATGTTCCTGAGCCACCAACCTACACTAAGCAGCAAACCAACACTCAAATATCTGCCTATACCCCAGAGCCAGACCACAAGATTAGTCAATCAAAGTAGGCAGAAAAGGAACCAGCAACAGTGAATACTGTCACATGCTTGAGATTTTGACAGATTCAGAATAGTGGAAAATCATTCATAACAACATAGACCTTTAGTATGATGACAATAGAGAAATAAAGTACAGTTAAGAATACAACATTAAGAACTTTCAGTTCCATCTTCACAACTTTTAACCTACCATATTAGTGGTAGGGACCAAGCTGTACTGGTCTACTGCCCTACTGATCTTTAAACCACTTCCCATATTGGAAATATCTTAAACTGGTGTAGAACACATTAAGACTGCATAAAACAAACCAAATAATTTTAACAATTAAAAAATTAAGAGCATGTAAACTCATAAAATCCCAAATTTGAACACACATACACACATCCTATATATCTTATCCCTTTAATCATATTCAGGTCAATTAGTAGTTTCATATTACAACTATCAATTACTGAAGCAAACCACCACCCTATGATTTCTGTGAGTTCCCCAAATCAAAATACTTTTTTAATGTTTATGTTTAATATTGCAGCACCATTATCACTATGTTTTGATAGATTTGTTTTTAGCTACCTTAAGTCTTTGCAGTTGGTGAAATTTAGTAATACTTTCAATTATATTAATCAATTTAAGAAATCAAAATGTTCACCTTCTCCTCTAACTTGGAAGTGTAACAACCTTACTCAGAACAAAAAGTTCTGTTCATTTCATTGCTCTTGCAAAAATGCTATAGTTCACCTGCTGAGACATTTTCACCCCTATTTACCCATTGTTCCTTTGTAGCATATTATCAGCACTTATATATAAATCCTGTACTAAATATTGTCAATGCTAAGATTTTAACCTACATGGCTCATGTAAATATAAAGCTAACATTTTATACTTAAATTTAGAAAAGAATGATTCAGCCATGCTGCTTTCACCAAAGTACCTTCCTTTCTAAATATCTCAGGAACCTTTTCAATTGCATAGGCTTCTTCTTTAGGTAATTAAATAAATAAATAAACACACATACACGGATAGAGTTACTCAATCTCTTGATCATGTCTGATCAAATATTTTGACATCTTGCCATCTGACTTAAGGCCCCATCCTGCATTCATCTTAAAAATAATCTACCTATATTATATTTTCTATAACCTGGCACTATTCAAATCTGATGCCCACATGCTTGTGGAAAGCAGACATAAGCAATCTGGCTCACCCATTACCTGAACAATAAGATTATTCAAACTGGCCAAACAAATGAACTTTTTGCCCTTATAACTACCTATTTATTTGGCGGGGGGAAGTCAGAATCTGGTTATAAAACCCACAGTAGTTTTCAGAGATCAGTCGGCATTCCTGTACTAATTCTACAACCTATGATATAGAACCAAAGGTCCAGCTAGGGTAGCATTCTGCTTCCCAAAGTAGCCAAACAGAAGCCAGTGAGAAGTTCACAAACAAGTCTCTACTTCTAGTTGGTGGGCTAGATATATACACCAGATACATTTAAGCAGAGACCAGGGAGCTATCAGTTTGTGATGCTTTAATCTGGATTCCTCCACTGAGCATTCTGAGGATTCTGAGAATCCAAAGGCATTATTTCAGCCTTTACCTTCTGGAGGAACGTAGATGGTCCTCTAATGACGTAGCTGAAATATTTTGGGACATGTTTCAGCACTACACAGTCTTAACAGGTAGGTATGGGAGCAGAAAATTCCTGGAGTCAAACCACTACCATTCTTACCATTAGCTGCCCCACCTAACCATTCTACCATCAAATTTCAACAACAACATCCTGGGTTCTCTATGTGGCCCACAGATTGCTTGCCCGTCCCTTCTAGAAACTGATATAATGACAAATTGTGTCACAATCAAAGCCAGAAATATACACCCACATTGTTCACAGGTTATTTTAAGATATATTTAATATCTTTTTGAAGAAACATGGGAGAGATGAAGAAGTAGCCGAATCCATGCCGAGGTTGTATTTGGAGTTTATTTTTCAACCCAGTTCTCAGATTTTTAAAAAAAGTCTATACTTTTATATATAATATCATTATGGCTTCAGTAATAATAAGATAATTAAATACAAGACAAGGCATGTATCATGAACTTTTTGCCTGATGCATTGCTACACAGCAGAGTCTGATCACATAGCAAACAATATATTATTACTTCAGGAACTTTGAAGATTACAATTTTTTTTTATACTTTCTTAATTTGCAAGGGAAGAATCAAAATGGCATAGAATGGGACCTCACAGAGGGAACAAAAATGGGAAAGCTAGAATTGTGATTGGTTGTTCTGTCTTTTCTTGGAACAGTATAAGTTAAGAAGCATCCTAAGAAAGCAGAACAGATTTTGTTGCTGTAGAATAGGATAGGGTACTATTTTATTTTTTATTTTTTTTGTGTGGCCAGAAATGTACTAAAAATGCTTTTGGGTGCTGCAGGGACATGGCTAAAGAAGTGATGATGCTCAGAGTGGACAGGGCCAATTTTCATTCCTCAACTTAGTATTTACATCTCCCTATCAATTGTGCCCATCAAGCTGAGTTCAGCCCAGCTCATTCCTTTTATATTACTTTTCTACAGAAACAATATATTTTTATCTGTCAAATGTATACCTCCCCACCATCATTTTAGCTTTAATTGGTACAATGACTGTTTTCACACTTTAATTATTTACTGGCTGCATACATAGAACACATTAACAAGGAGTGAAAGGGGCACTTTGCTAACCAACTAACTTACAAGACCTATATTTTGACTGGTATTCAAAGCATGTTTATTTTGTTTGGATAACCAGGATTGAAAACTAGAGAAATTATTAATTTGATTATACCACCACACTTTCATATTTTTGTTTATTCTAACATGAATTCAAAAAACATAATATAGCATAAAAAAATAAGATTTAAATGTAGGGTCCACTCCATGTTCAATGTAAGCTGTCAAACAACCTAATCATACTCAGATATAATCCTTAAATTATACTGAAACATACAAAGACAAACTATCAATAATGGTTTCCAAATTATTTAATAATAGAACATCCTGAATATTTATTTATGTGGGAAACTTTTTACAGTTCCAAATATTCCACGAATTATTCACAAATCCAGCTTTCAAGGATAATGTATATGCAGGAAGGTCATGTATCTTTAAAACAGTTACAAAAATACCAGAGTTAAAGGCTAAATTGGGAAGTTAAATGTGTATCACAGAAGAAGACAGTGGCAAACCATTTTGGTATTCTATACATAGACAAATCCAAGAAATCATTCAACTCAAAGGAGGAATATTACAAAAAATCATTGACATAGCAAACATTAAAAAACCCATTTATGGAACAGTATGTATGAATTCTGGTACTGCCAGTTCTCTGCAATAATCTATGAAATAGGTATACTTATATTGTGCCTTCTACTTTAATTCAAGCTTGTACAAC
Organism: Candoia aspera; assembly: GCF_035149785.1. Classification (NCBI taxonomy): domain Eukaryota; kingdom Metazoa; phylum Chordata; class Lepidosauria; order Squamata; family Candoiidae; genus Candoia; species Candoia aspera. The sequence continues at coordinate 194,026,210 of NC_086155.1, forward strand.
AATATCTGACCACCAAATAAGGCTCTAGGTAACACTACAGTGAGATAGAATAAGATTTTTTTTTTGTATATCTTGTCCTGAAGAGAACTGCAAGAAAAAACACTCATTTAAAAATGCCATTCCAAGCTTAACTACTTGAAAGAGAATCCATATACACACCAATGTGTTATGCAAATGCCAGGTTTTGTTTTTTTTAATGGTAGAGATTATCTATTGTTGGGTGGAAGAATCTGTGCAGAATTAGGAAATTTTATCCATCTACTTCCATTCTTTTTATCTACATTGCCAGCCTTATTGACTCCCAAATGGTCTTGCCATCTATCACCACAAAACCAAAACATTTGTGGACATTTATTCTTTTCACAGAAATTCAAGAAAGGAAATCATCCCAATGATGATTAACTAAGGGGAGAAAATGGTTGGAGGGAACAGGATCAGAAGTATTTAATAGATCAGAAGGTCTAATTTCCTGAGCCTAGGTTCAGACATATATAACCAACATTGCCACACTGTATATAGGACAGTGTTTTTCAAACTGTGTTTCTTGTCCCTAAGGTTTTGTGAGAACTTGATGGGGCTATATGACAGACAGGGGGAGGTGGTTTCACTTGAACACAGCCAATTTTCTATCACTAGAGCTTTTCCCCTTGATCTGTGTTCTGGGAAGTTATTTTAATTTTTTTTAACAGGTTCCATGGCCTAAAAACAGTTGGAAAACCCTGGTCTACAAATCCAAGTCAATGGCATGGCATCAAATGCCACATTTCTGTGCCTGGAAGAAATTCCCACTCAAAAGATAGGAAGGAGGCATTCCTATAGGCATCCCCACATCCCACCTCAGCATCAGATTAGACACATCTCTGTCATCCTAAAATACTTGTTAGACAAAGTTAGACCATCTTCATTAATACAAAAGAATATGGCTTTAAAGCATCAACGAGACAGCGTTATCAAGTGTGTTTGTACCACAAAACAGAGGTAAGGGAGAAAGAGAACTAATCTACAGTCTTCTGAAAAGTAGTATTATAATATATTGCTGAATGCCACGTTTATGCAAGTCTAAAATTTTATTTTTCAGTATGTCTTCATACTACTGAGAAAAGAAGCGTAGTAAGCACTAAGGCATTAAAACAGGCTTCCATGTATGCTTATCTTATGGTGAAGTCTCTGAGATGTCATGCACCACTGGAACATATTTAATGGAATATTTGAAACATTGTTTATACTCATCCCAGACACACACTTCATAAATGTTTCATTATATAGCAAGAGACGTTTTTCTTTGCTTCCAAAACAGGATTAATTTTCTTGTAGAAACTCTTCCACACATTCCTGACTACTACTACCATACCATATTGCTTGTCAAGAACCAGTTTTAATGAGGACAGCCATTTTGAAGCTGGTGTAAGAGGTTGAATGCTAAGGCACTATCTCCTGCCACGCAGATTAATGTGCTACAACGAACACCAGATACCAGACATCAATCTTTTTCTTTATAATGGGAATCAAGAATGCATAGCTAAGCTACAGAAATGTTAATATGAAGTAAGTTATATATCTATAACAAGTATTCATTCCTTCCCCAACCTAATGTCCTTTACAGTAGGAAAAGTATACCCAGAATTGCATTGTTTACTATTTTTATTGTTGTCTGTAAGCTGTCCAGGGTTATGGTATATAAAATGGATGACTATATAAATCTTTTAAATAAAGAAACAAATTCCCAATCAGGGTGTGGTGAAAATCCCACAGAGATGAATAATGTAACTTGGACAGATTTGGGGAACATGAGGCCCACAGATACACATTTTGTGTTTGCATCCATGGGCTCTCAAAATCCTAAATTTGCTCACTGGCAATTGCCTAAATCTGAGATTTGGCAAATTGGTTTAAAAACTGAAGACAAAATCAAACAGATACATACAGCAACAGAAAGAAAATAATAAAAAACATCTATGTTCGCCCTTCAAAATATGGTTTTACAAGGTATTTTATCACTAAAACATTTAAATGGCTATAGTAGTTAACTAATGCATTACTTGCTTGGTTACCAAGAGTAGAAAACAAATCCAAAGTTTTTCATAGTACACGTCTACTAATAAATAAAACTTTTTGAATTCAGTGGGATTTATGCACAGACCATGGTATGGAAGATGCAGGGTCAACGTATTATTTATTTCTATAAATGCCCATATTCTCATTTAAGTTGCTAGTCTTAAAGGATTTATGCAAAAATACTGATGTGAACTTTCCAGTGAATGCCTATCCTACACTTTAGTTTTGAAAGACTCTTGTCACGGAAAAGCGGGGAGGTTTTTGTTAACTGATGTTCTGCAGTTTCTCTAAATGTAGAAGGAAAAGATTGCTATATTAAAAATTGATTTGAAACTATTAATATTTTAAATTTGGGATTTTATTTTTTTCTAAGCTGCATGAAAATATTAAATATGCCAAAAGTGAAGGCAGAGTGGACTGTAACATAACCCACCAATGCAATACTCAATAGCCTAAGTATTTTGAAAGCAACAAAAAGAAACAGATTTTAATAGTTACTTAATATAAACAGAGCTGTGGGGAATCACTAAACTAATACGCAGTCAGGAATGTATTGATAACAAGGTGTACACTTTATCTCATGTTACTTATTAAAACTACCTTTAAAATCCTTTGCCACATACTGAAATGCTAAATTTGCCCTATAGGCAAATAAACGATTCTACTTTCAAGTACTGTAGTATCACATAAAATTCAAAAAGTTTCAAACCAATCCTCTCTGAGGGAATTTTTACATAACTCTTCTGATAAACTGCTCAAAATAACCTGAATTCTGGTCCATAAACAATCTGACTGCCATTATCAGCAGAATTAAGAGAAGTTTCCTATAGCGGAAGGGGAAGGAGCCCAAATACATGCATCTGAAGTATTAAATCAAGCACATCCCCTGTCGGGAAAGGCTGGGAAATTCCTATTTCAAAAAGGTGCATGTGGGTTTTGACAATTCTCAGAGAATCCAAATGCTTGCTGGTTGCATAAATGGATGGCATAAGAGTAGCTAACAACAGGTAAAGGGATTTTATTCTAAACAATATATTATAAACTTATTTTTAACAACACAGCAAGGCTCTCAAGATCTTTTTTTCTTCCCAGATCAAACAGAAATATGAAGACTGTGTGTAGAATTACTTAAGCATGCAGCTAAGTGTTCTGAATTTTTGTTCACTATTATAGGCATCAATATTTATATTGACATGCTTGTATTCAAAGTAATTAAAGGTAAGCATTTGTCTTCCTTAAGAATGTTTCACAAGTAGCACTTAAATTTTGTTCTGTTATATATGCAATTGGCTTATGTCAGTTAATTAGGAACTTATTCAGGAAAAAAAAATAGTGCCTTTCTGTTAACAAGGCAAAACAAAAATCATAACACTTGAGAGATACAAGATAATTTGCTCCCAATATCAGCCTTTGGACACAAAACCAAATTATGAATAAGGGAGATGCACCAAATTCACACAGCTCGCTAGGTAATTAATTCTGTTGAAACAGGAAATGATTTACTCTGTCCTGACAATTCAGTTTTAAATAAGAAAGACTAAAAAACATTGTGGGGAACTGAAGATTTTTTTTTTTCTTTAGCAATATGATTAGTAAATAGATTTACAACTTCTATTAGTCTTTCTTTTTGAAAGTCAAAAACTTTTACCTGTTACCATCAAATAAACAATCCCCCTTTTCTCCCTTCGATAATGAATGCCAAAAGCAAAACTTAAGTTAATTTTTAATACCTAAAAAAGTAAAAGTTTCCAGTCCCAGTCCTGGTTAAAAGAATGTTAGGAATTCTATCACATGCAAATTTTTATAGCATTTCCATTGTGGAAAAGTTTGATCTGAATTTATTTTTGCCATGAACAGAAAAAGAAAATTTGTTAGATTGTCAGTAAAAAAAAAAAAGGCTTGATTTATATGTAATTCTTTTAAGGTAATACATTCCAGAGACTCTCTGAAGCTAAAAACTTCTATATCCACAATTCTTCCTTCATCCACTACACAGATTCCACAATTGCCCTTCACTTTTACTTCAATCTTTAAAAAAGTCCCATTTTGCTCTGATTGTGGAAGCTTCCAGAACTGAATTCATGTATATATGTGTATTTAAAAACAAAAGTGATTCTGGGTACAGTTGTGTCCTACTCAGAAAAACAATCCACAAATTAATCTTACTGTGCTAAATTTAACAACCAGTTGTTTGAATGGATGAAAGTTGAGGCATCTACTTCCTTTCAAGCTAAAAAATTTGTGGGAACTATATTAAACTGTGCATACTGACTGACTCTAAACTAAAGAAAATTACAGTGACTCTTCTGGAAGTTCCTATAATATTGTCATCAATAGCAAATGCATAATAAACTAGAGATCATCTGTGACATCCACCTATTTCTAATACTAATAAAGCTATTCGAAAACATGCTCACAGGTCAAATTTCCACCAAGGAGAATTGCTGCCCCTTTCCATTTCTATTGGAGGTTTCTGAAATAACGTATTTTTAAACAGTCTCCTTTAAGAGCTATATATTTGTTTTAAATTGATATCATTTTATTAGCCGTCATCTCTTCAGGAAAAAGAAATGTTGATCTTTCTTTTTTTTAATCTACTCTTCCATTCTCAATACATACTGTGTATTTTAAAAGATTGAATAATATACATCCATACACGCACATACACACACACACACATATACATACTGCCATTCAATATCTGTTCCCAAATGATACACCTTACTAACATTTTTGCCATCATGGTTAGAAATCCTGCAAAACACAAGACTGCCCCCCCAAAAAATCTGCAGTAATAATATCTAGAATTTCTAATGCTCAAAGCCTTTCATCTTAATTTTCAATAAACATTACCAACAAGCTTATAAAGTAATCAAGTACTGTTAACCATGCATTAATAGTGAGACTGAGTCAGTAGTCTGACAGACTTCTCATGCATTCTCAAGCAGGAAAAAAAACTCCACTGATTCTAAAGGATTTACTCATAGAAAAATATGCACACGATTTCAGCCCAAGAAACTCCAAGGCCAGAGTGTACTTTGAATCTAAAATGTTCTCTTTCTTAGCTCCTCTGCTACACCAATTTAAAAGCATAATTTACAACTCACAAAACATCCATGCAACTGTCCTAAAATTTAGATACAACACTAAAAAATACTTCCGTACAAATCCACAATAACAGATAGAAAGGATAGTGTCAACAATTACTAGCTTTGTTAGAAGAAAAACTAGTATTGTCAGCATTCAGAGGCATGGTCTGAAGGCACATGATACGCCAACCTATCTGAAAATAAACAGACTTCAGACAATACCTGGAAGGAGGACTGAAAACTGAACCTATGAAAGCGAAAGTTGGACTTTGAAGAAGCAGGATAGAAAGAGTATCGACAACAGTGTTGGAGAAAATTCCTGAGAATACCACGGACAGCCAAGAAGACAAACGAATGGATCATTGAACAAATCAATCCAAATTTTTCACTCAAGGAACGAACGAGCAGACTCAAAATATCTTGTTTTGGAAACATTATGTGAAGACCTAGCTCTCTGGAGAAGTCTGTAATGCTGGGAATGGTGGAAGGAAAGAGAGGAAAAGGACACCCAGCAGCGAGGTAGATGGACTCAATTACTGCAGCGATGGCTGCACTGATGAAGACCTGAAGAGGCTGGGGCAAAACATTTTAGAGAAAGTCTATCTATGTGGTCGCTAAGAGTCGACACTGATTTGATGGCACATAATCAATAAATTACCCAACTCATTAAGGGGTTTATACTGACTGGCTTGATTCCAATATTAACCGGTTAAATCTCTCCCTTGTATACATCCTTCTTGAAAGGAAAAAGCAATTTTTAATGTACATCTTCCATGTGATCTGGAACCCTGAATGTTCAAAATTCAATGGCAGTCTTACTGTGAATGAACTGTACAAATAAAATGCCTCTCCTGAAGGCATTTGCATGGATGTCATGCAAGGTAGTCATGATATATGATGTTGTGCTCCAGGGGGCTGGGCTATGAATGGGTCACCTGAACAGGCATCTCATCTTGAATTATACTGAGAAAATGTGAGGTATAAACGTATTTAAAGAAATAAATACCAGGTGCTAGAAAGTAAATAATGGGGTTGGGATGTTGCCCTCTTAACATACTTGTAAACTTCCTATAAATAAATAGCTAATCCTTTTCAGAAACAGGATGCTGCTAAATTAGATGAACCTATCATCTGGATCTTCAGGGCGTTTTTTAGGTATTAGGAGGGGATGAAGGGACAGTTGGAACCACTGATGATCTTTATTAATTTGTGCTCCCCACCTGAGTTAGGATATCATTATTGTTACAGCTACCGAACAGACTCATGTCTTTCACCCTTATTTTCCTGGCAATTACAGCACAAGGTGTCTCTTGCATTAGTAGCTTGTTAAGGTACCTTCCCCTAGCATAGTTCATTTAAAGTCTCTTCCCCCTTGAACTGCCCTGAGATATTTTTGTTAAAACCAGCTCTCTGGCCTTTGACCACTTCTGCCAATTAACCCTCCAGCTGCAAGATCACATTATAGGCTTCCTTCACCTTCAATCTTTCCAGATTTGCCTTAACTGTAATGGTATGTGGGAAAGACCTTGGGAGACAGGTGGAAGAGCCGCAGACTAGACAACTGTCAGACAAGCAATAGCTTAGTCCACAGAAGGAATGGGAGAATGGCAAACATCTCAGAAGGGACTTCCCTAGTTTCTTGGGACTGTAAAGGTGAGAGGGAAGAGATATACTTTCAGACTTGCAAGATTCTGTTAATATAACCTTACAATAAAGCTAGAGCTAGTGCTTCTAGGTGTGCTTCTTGTCTGGACTACCTCACAAGGCTGTCATTAAGTGAGCACCATGCTTATTAAACTAACAAAAACAGACATTCATTAGTTACTTGCTATTAGGAGGAAGAAGTGGCTTTTTGAGAATCAATTGGGCAGGCACTCACTGAATCACGTCTCTACGCAGTGTGAAACTGGCACCCTAGTGTCCCAAATTCTGGGAACACTGAAATTTCTAAATCTAAATGTACAGGTTTGTAATATTGAATAAATCAGGTGGTCTGGGATAGTCAGAAATAGGATACAGTTTAAAATACAGTTTAGATTTTACACTAAAAGTGATATGGAAAGTTCGACATCTTAATTAAATCCACCTAAATTAAAACGGAAGAGTAACATGCCATGTGTTAAACTACCCCCATGTATTAAGGGCAGGACAAAGATTGTTCTTGAATAACTCACCGATGATCTAAAATGACTCTTACCAATAATAATAAAAAGGAAATAAACAATGAGAGTACTAGAAACTCATTAAGGTACTTAGAAAATCATGTAAAATGTTTTTATCTGTTTAATCGGAAAACTAGATATAATGTAGAGTTACAAAAAGATCAAACATACTTCCAACCAACTAGACCAACTTCCAGGTAAGTTTTAGATGGTATGTAGGTTTGAATCTTCAGCAAAGACATTATTTCATTAATGGGTCCTGTTAAATGACATATATGTGGAATAATCTGTATCACCTCTGTTGAACTAAATTCTTTCCTCCCTACCCAACTGTCTCATTAAACACCTCAAAGTTCTCTTCTTCTTCATCAAACAATTTAGGCAACCAACTCAAACTTAAACACCAAATCCATCATTTATTGGTGTATCCTGTTTTCACAAACAGTATAAAAGTATTGAATAAAACATAATCTCCCTGCAAATATTCTCAACTTTCCCATGCCAACAGACATCCTATTCTGAATGTCTTTACAAAGCTAGGCACAAGTAGTTGTGGGTCAGAACTTTCATTACATCATGGAAAATACACTAGTGACACACACACACAAAAAACCCAGGCCAAGCTTGACCAGTGTGCCATCATCTTGACACCCTAGCTTTAAAGTATGATAAGGAGCAAAATATTAGTATTTTCTGTTTTTTTAAAAAAGGTCCAAATTAGGGAAGCTAATTTGCATATATATTTTTAGAAAAGATGCATCTATCCATCCACACACCATAAAAAGACACTAACACAGGAGAGAAAGACTGAAAAAGGAAATGGATTGGAAAAAAAAACATAACATTTTTTGTTAATCAAAAAGTAGTATCTACCTAGCAGTAGAAAAACTTAGCTCATTTTGGCCTGATAGAAAAAATAATAATAAAATGTTTCACTCTGTTTTTCTGTCTGGGTTTCACACCAACAGAAATATACAGGACTCTTATTCATTATTACAGGCAGAGATCTTAGAGAAGGAAAAGAAAAACAAAAATGTATCTTCCAAAACTTCAAGTTTGTATGTGTTATTCATGATTGCCTTTCACATTACGTATCTTTCTCTTGGTGTACACACGCACACACACACATACAGTACATATTTATATTGCATAATTTGACCTTTCTCAATTTAATGTTAGAGGGAAAATAGATGTGAAAGTATGTATCAGATTGTCTGGTACTCAATTATTTTATTCATTTTCTATTAAGCCGGTATCTTAATAAGATTCTCACCCAAACTGTCCAAGTCAAAAAGTTTGGTTAAAACTATGTTAGACAAAGTGTAAGCAAATTCAGATGATGCATTACAAATTAATTTTTCAGTGTTTTTGGCTGCAAGCATAATTTTTATTAACCCCTCAAATTATGCTTGCATTGAAACACCATAATACTTACTTATAGTACCTAAAGAAGGATTTCAGTACAAATCCCACCTTCGTACAAAAACAAAAAAACCTGATATGCACCTGGCATTATATTTATGCATGTAATACTGCATCTGAAATTGTCAGAACCAATATTAAATTAATAGAGATTTCTTACAGTTGGAACTATGGAATGTGTAATTTAGATGCCTACATCTTTTGTTTTCATTTATTTTCATACTTATATAGCAACATTCCTAGAGTCCCACAGGCACCCATGAGGCTAATTTACACCAAATAATAACTCAAAAAATATAGAATATGCAAATTGCAGCATAATATAATAATGACCACTCTACAGTTAGTTCAATGAGCAATGGCATTAATGCAAGATTTTTGTGATGCTGTCTTTGATAAAAGAAGATCTCTGGCATATATCCAGAAGAAGCTGTGCTACAGCAATCTGAACATCTGGAGTTTTGGTGGCAGAACTTGCTTTTGAAGAGAGCTATTCATTCCGGAATTCACTCTTCCTATTTCTCCAATGGAGTCAAAGCTATCTGACCTTCAGGGCAAACAGAAAACTCATCACTCTTCTCAGATTTTTGTCTAAAGAGGTCAACAAGGGGAAATCTGTTTACCTATTTTAAAAAGTGATTGGTTAAGTCTATTTAACTCTAAACAATGTCCTACATGTTAAACTGATCTGTTTTTGACATCAGGCATATAAGTATACAAGCACACAAACATGTACCGTCCTATGCCAGCTTCTCTGGGTCCTTTATTTTTTTCCACAACCAATCTCTATGTATTTACCAACTCTGTGTGGCTGTTGTGGTATGAAAAATCATGTATTTTTTTAAAAAATGTAAAATAATATCAGTGTTATGGTGGATAACAAGCTGCCAGAGTTGCTAATAATAATTCTGAAACTTTGATGAGAAAAACAAGGATACATTTCAATACGGCTTTCAGTAACCATGCCACTAATTGGAAAGTTTTGATGTACTCATTCTACACTTGCTATTTTCATAAAAACTTGAAATATGAAACTAATACTGAAATTAAATTTAGGGATCTTTGTAAATATTGCAAATGGGTAGATACAAAGCCTATAATAGTATAAGAGTATACATTTAGGCATGGGAGAAAGAAATCTACAGTGTATTCTGTCTACATACAGTTCAGTACATGCACACAATAAAGGAAAGATCCCATGATTTAAAAACCACACTAGCGACTGTACTATATGTTCCAAACCAAGTTGGATATTTAAATCCTTCCACTTTAGAGAATACTACTGCCAAATGCCAGAGGAAAATATGTACGCAAATCAAAATATGTTACCTTTGTTCAAACAATGCTGCTGTTCATTATATAATAGAAACTGTCATACTTAATCTCTCAGGAACCCAGAAATGGTAGAATCTTGGATCCAGAGGTAGTTTGAAATGGTTTGAGGCAAAACTGAAACACAGCGTTTAAGTAAATCTTATACAGGAACTTAAACACGACTGATGAACTTTTTACATCATCTTCCACTTAGAGAGTTTGAGCCTCACAAATAAACTATCAATCCTGGAAAGAGAATAGCATTCTTATTCTATATTTTTTGCACAAACTAAATTTTCCCATCATTTCTCACCTATTTTTTGCTTGAAAAGGGGGACAACTTATGTTCTCTACAAAATGGGAGAATGCAATCACTTTCAATATTGAATATACTCAGAATAACCCCAGTTCAATTTTACTAAAACCCTGTATCCAGAATCTAGTCTATTTCAAGACTAGAGCAGAAATGTTATATTATCTTTAATTTTGGGAATTAGACTGTTACCAAATTTGTAAAAAGTAAATATCAAATCAAGTAAAAGTAATACCTGTAGATATCTATCCATCTACCTGAAATACTGGATCTAAATACCAGATACTAAATACCAAACAATATTGCATGTACAGCTTGATCTATAAATCAGTCAATATAAAGACCAGGAGTAAACAGGTCTTTCCCATAGCCTTCAAGGAAAAGAGAGGAACTTAAGCCATATGCATGAGTTCAAGCCTTGAAGACTCTTGATGTGACTGCATGAACAAAAACCTTAGAAAGCCTCTCCAACTACATTTTTAGGTTTTATAATACAATTAAATGGCTTTAATAATAAACTTTTATAACCTAAAATATAGTTGAAAATCTTTTCTAAAAAAATATGGAATTACATTCACCCATGGAACATAAAGCTAGAGTACTAGCACAGAAATAAGTTATCCCTCTAAATGAGAATTAGAGAAACATCTTCGGGAGAAGAAAAAAGTTCTTGAATAGAATGGTGTTGAAATGAAAGTAAAGATTGAGACAAGTTAAGTGTAGGGACTGAAGCGTAGGGAGAGCTGACATTTGAAAGAGTGGTGCCACTGAATTATAGTTTTCTACTTTGGGCGGAGTCCCTTTGATTGGGTGGAGCACCTCCCCTGAAGGAAGGAAAAACTGGCAGAAGCTGGCTTGCCCTTTGACAGATAACTCAGGTTTGCCAACATATGAAGTCGCACCAACATCAGCTTCACCAAGTTGCCTCTTGTCTAATCTGGGTACAGAGAGATATTGCTGTTGGTGTGAAAAGTCTAACTGTAGAATGTAACATAAATACACTATTTGAAAATTGTATAGGATTTATCAGGACGAACACCATTATATGCAGTGTATTTTAAACTAACTATTCTCTTTCTCAGAAATTATCAACTTTGCATGGTGAAAAAGGTTATTAAATGAGTGGGAATGGAACAAAGAAGAGAAGAAGGAAGAATTAATGCATTTATTTTAATTGTGTTTGGCTGAAGGGAAATTGAATGGCCCTTTTTCTTTGCAATGCTCCCTCTACTTCTGTTTACATGCTTTTTGCTTACATTAAGTTAACAGGTGTAAAAAAAAATTTTGTTGTTTCAAAAGAGGAATCTTAGTTGGTTTGAGAGAAATGACTAATCCAATCACTTATAAATTCTCAGGTTCAGGAGGAGGAGGAGGAGGAGGAGAAGGGAGGGAGAAGCAATAATGAATTTCAAAACTTTGCGGGGACACTTTGCTTTTTTTTTTCCAAGTAGCTTATGTTGCCATAACCTGAAATGCACTGGCATTCACAAAAGCACATTTTGAGAACTATAGCAAAGCTCATCAGGAAGGCATTTAAAAAAAAAAACAATAACAAGAATTAAAAATAACTGCATCAAAAGGGTCCTTCTTCAGGCTTCAAGCCCAGTTTTTCTTGAATTTTCTTTAAACAAAATAGCAGTTAGGCCACTAAAACAAATCCTGAACAGTATTAAAAGTTAAAAGCTACCAATTACTTCTGTCTGTTCTTTTAAAGCAAAGTTTAGCATTACGTCAGTCGGCCTAAAGAAAACAAGCGAGAAAGACCAAAAGAAAGAGAGCGAGCGAAAGTTTCCTTCTTGTATAAATAAAGCCACCAAGGAAGGTGTCTACCCCTCTTATAAAGGGTTGGTTGCCAGATTTATAAAAAGTGCCTGCTACTTTTGGAAAAAAAAAATAGAAATATTTTATGAAATACATCTCAGAGGGGGGAAAGAAGCAGATCTGTATTTAGAAGGCAAACAATTTCTTATACAGGAAATTCTACAGATTGGAAATTGGAGAGAATGAAATTCTAGTTTTTTATTTATATATATATATATATATATATATATATATATATGAATGAAATTCTAGTTTATATATATATAACTAGTTATACATAAACTAGAAGGACTGAACATGTTCAGCTAACTGCATCTAGCTGCCTCAATGAATCCTCTAACATAGAAAGCTCTTTAGTAAGTAATAGACCCCATGAAATCCCATCTCATCTCATAATGTGTGTTTGTGTGTTTTCTGCTTAGAAACATTAACTGGTATTTCTTAGGGCTGGGGCAATACAGATTCTACCACATGTACAAGTCCAGTTAGAAAGTAATGAGAAATTATATAGCGCGCTTCTAGACAGCGCAAGCTTTCCATGGCCACTCTTAGTGAGAAATACGTAAAACCACATTTACAATATTTTCATCTAACTCAGTAGACAGCTAGCATAGTTACAGAAAACACAAAACCACAAGTAATCAATTCACTTATAAAAAAATGATAAAACCAATTAACTGGAGTGTATGAATTAGAAACAAGCAGGGGGATTAAAATAGAATAAATCAGATGAGCAAGGATTTTCTAACTATCCCACCACAGCCCATCTCCCTAACTGGTTGGTTTTCATAGAAGAGAGTTCAGTTCTACATAAAAATGGGTAACTGGGCCATAAAGTTTGCAACTATCATAGCACACTATCATTTTAAGTAATGAACAAGTAAAATGTCTGGGATAAGCATGCTGTTAGCCAGCAAAACAAACTCCACCTAAGATGGGTAAAGAGTTTGCTTTGAAGATACTTCTATGCATTATTGTAAAAACAACTTTTTTTTTTTTAAACTGGCTATAAAGTGTTTGCTAAAAACCTGATTGTCAATTCTACTAAAGGCATATTTGATTTCTGTTGGATCTACCCAAATCAATACACTTCAGAATTACTATAAAAGGTATTCCGTTTTGGGGTTGGTTTTTTTACTGAAAATAAACTGGTTTGTGGATAAGACTGATAATAGGTTGCTAGGATTCCCAGCACAAGCCTGTATGTGTTTACTCAGAAGAATGTCCCACTGTGTTTATTGGCGCTTATTCTGCACTCAGATGTTTCTCTAATGTATTCAGGTTAAAAAATTCTACTAATGGTTACCTGAATTAATTTTCATTTAACTTAACAGCACTTGCACTGTAAGTAGGATAAAACGTCTTCTGTATACAGTCAACTTACTTTTGAGTAAAATGCTATTAATTAACGCTGAAGTATTGGGGCAAACTGGCTGAAATTTAGAGGCACCAACCTTTATTTTTAAAAAGAAAGCATTTATTAATTTTCACAAAACACTTGGGTTTCTTTCCTATCCTTCATTGACAACAGTGATGAAACTATCAAAATAGCCTATATTTGGGTGGAGATTTTAACTGTCAAATCTAAATCATAATTCTGTTGCAACAATATATAAGGAGGAAGTTGAAAACATACAGCAGTTTTTTAAATGCTCTTTTTTTAAAAATCAACACGCAGGCAAAATGGACAATAGCATTTTCCAACTTTTCCAAGATTCAATAATCATTGAAAATTAATTTTAAAAAACTAGCCCTTTTCACAGTTTAATCAATACTCTAATCCTAAAGTATTCTTCTTATTCTTTAATCCTAAAGAAAGGGTGAATTAATCTGCAGGGTGTAGTATTAGGTACACATTTATTTATTTGGGAGCCTGTTTTTAGTATGCTATTCAAAGAAGAAATGAAGAGCCAAATATTAAAGATGCTTTTATTTTCAAGTAGAATTCTTCACCAATATCTCTGAAGAACCACTATTATCTTAGAAATATAAACCTACAATCAATGAAGTTTAAAGTTTAAAATAGAGGTGATTAATCAGGTGAAATTTAATCAACAGACATCCCAGAAATCACCAAGTATAGAAACCTTTTTAACTTAACAGCCTCAAAAAATGTTGGTAGTCAACAGTGTTTCCTGCACCTTTTTTTAAAAAATGTATAGGCCTAATTTTAATCAGTTATATTTTGTAATGTAAGATGTAATATTTTGAAAAGAAAAGTCAACCCAAAGCCCCAAGAAATACAAATCTGCACTACTTTTCTTGCGGAAACGAAATTAAAGGCAAATACCAACTGGAAATCTATCAGTCTAATGGAATGGTTGGCCTCTTTGTACCCACTTAACTACTCTGAAAAACTCCAAACATTACAATATACCAAGGTCTGAAGTTTATAAGTTGATTCCAAACTAATGTGGAAGATGATTTGCAACTTTATTTTAAAAACTCAATTGATTATATTCTTCAAACAACCTAAATGTTCTTAGCATCATAGCCCACAAGTTTCTAATTTGTTTGAACTCAAAGCATATTAGACGTACCATGAGAAATTTCATTCCACTTTTCTTTGGGCAACTTTTTTTTTGAAAAATCCAAACTTGATGGAGTCAAAATATTTTACTGTTAACTCCCCTAATTATTTCACTGTATAACGAAATGTTGTATGACTCATAAACCATTATGACAATCGGTATTGCCAGTATCATACAGGTAAGATCTGATCATGTTTGAAGGAAGTTATACTTTTCATTGTCAAATATTAATAGCTTGATATGTATTGATATACAATTTTAAAAGTCTTTACTATAGGAGCAAGCTAATGGCAATGGTGAAAACCATTAATAAATGTTGTCCCAAAATGAGCTAGTTTCCGAAAGTATTAACTTTTCAGATTCCTAACTGAAAGAGTCATTTATGCTGACTGTCTCTATATACCTTAACAGCAAGAAGTAATTAGTTCATCTGACCTTAATATTTGAAAAATGTTAAGACATTCCCTAAGACCGTCCATCTGCGTGGAAAATAAAATATAGTCCGAATGCTGAAATATAAAGAAGAACTACTAGAAGGAACCCTTTTACAAAGACATCTGTTTTTACTTTATTAACAGGGCTACAGAACAGAAATGCTCTATATGGACATACAGTATATCCACACATATATACTACAAACATAAAGCATCATAAAAGATTAGTTAAGGCTGCAATGCTCTGCATACAGGAGAGTACATCAATAAAAGCAGGACTTACTTCTGAGTCGATACGCTTAGTACCATATTAAAAAGTGATAAATCAGATGTTATAGAGAAAAAATAATAATACAAAGATATATATTGTGTGTATATAAAGATGCATATAGGCACCCGTAAAAGCTAACTATTTTTGTCCTTTATAAAGTATGTACTATACTGTTCCACAAACATCTCAAAGAGGCACTGCGTATTTTATGCATTTAAAAGCTAATTCAAAAATTCCTGACTAAATTGGCTCAAGGCCTTACATCTCAAGCCTACTCTACTTTATAGAGAACTAACTCCATTTAAGTCATACAGAGAATTTCACTGTGAGGCTTGCCTGAATTCCAGAAATGAAAACATATATGTTTGAAACCAAAGGCTTTGAAAGGGAACCTGACATCTCATCCTAAATCAAAGACATGGAAGCTGGAAAATTTATGAGGACTTTTATTGGCTTCAAGTTATAACTTTATAGAACCCTAACCGATAAAAAATGTATTTATCTTCTTCATTACTCTCCCCCACAATGTTCAGGAAACAGCATGCAATATAGGGACAGAATTCCATCTCTAAAAGAGCTCTGAATTTCATCATGTACATTTAAGTTGTACACATGGGGCACAAGATTTCAGGATTTAGATGGAAGTTAAGCAGCTGCACAGGCTTCTCTAACTCTGGTGATGCATAATCCACAATTTAACTGGTGTTATACCTTTTTAAAAGAACATAATGAACCCTCTGTGCTTTTTTTAAAAAAGGGGGGGAGGGGGTTAAAGTGTTCCATTTGTTTGGGTTAGCCATGTTGGTAACAAACTTTCACTACAGTCATAAAAAAAACCCTGCAAAATGTTGATAGCATTTCCAGACCGTTTTGTCAGCATCATGATTTACAGGAAATAGTTGGTGTTCTCATGAAAGCCTTGCGTTTATTTGCATGAGCCAGAAGACTTAGCAAAAACAAAGTTTAAAGGTATTTTTTAAATGATTTCTAGGATGTCGAGTTGGTGAAATACTCGATAGGGCTTTCTCACCTAATAAGACATATTGCAAACATGGTGATAAGAGCTGCCTTCTGTTCAGGAAGCCCTACTGTACATTTTTATTGTTTTCTCCAATAAACTTTTATCGCTCATTTGCATTTTAATTTTGTAACTTGAGCTTTTGATTTTTACTTAACCAATATTTCTGTTCTTAAAATACTTTTCAAGTCGCATGTGACGAAAAAATAATACATACGCTATTCCAATTGCAATGGCTGGAAGATTCCTTTTTAATGTGTATGAAAGGGGGCAGGGGAGATGAAACACCAAATTAAAATGTCAACCCTATTAATATAAATATTGTGCCAAAGATTTACTAAAAGCTCTTCAACATTTTTTTTAGACATTCTCAGTGCGTGATTGTTTACTACTACAAGTAACTTGCTGTTGTATTCAGGAAAATGCTAGACGCTGCAGACACACAGCCTTTTCCTTAACTGTGTTTTCTTCCAATTTTGCATTCCCTCTACTGTATTTTCTTTCAACTTTCCAAAATTTCTTGCTCACTGTCATAAGACAGTGAACGGAAAGCAAGTCCTTATGAGATCTCTCTCCGATTACTCCATCACTTGGTTGTTGACTTTTTTCTTTCTATCTATCCCTTCAATCCATGAAATTCAGAGGTTTGACATTTGCTGATAGAAAGGGAAATACTTTACAAGTATAACATTTGTACATGTATAAATATAAAAGCCTTCTCCCCTTTGAAAACACCCTGTTTACCAGAAGAACAACAAAGGGAGCCCACATAAATCGCCAAAGGGGAAGTCTCCTACCCAAGGAGCACCAGTCAACTTAAAAATGCTACTGAGATCTAGCAAACATTCTTCTAGGATCAAAGGCAGAGATCAGAGAAGGGGAGGTGGGGGAAAGAGACCCATGGGGTACGAAGTGTCAAGTTTGAAAGCACCCTCACCAAAAGAAAAACTCCTTCTTGGAGACTTTAATAACAAACCAGCCCACCACCTTCCTCGCTCTGTTTATCAGAAGTTACTACAATCTTTTCTTCTTGAAGTGCTGAGAAGTTTGTACTTCTCCATTCATTGGGGGGGGGGGGTGAGTGATCAGTGAAAAAAAATAGATGAAGTAGCTGATTAGGGACTCTCTAGGGACTCTCAGCCTTCAAAAGTTTTTTTTTTCAAGAAAAAAACTTTGGAGTTACCATCCAGTCACTTTTCATGGCTGAAAAAGAGCTGGCAAATAATCACTTTCCTTTCCCCATCTCATAAATGCATACATTATTCCATATTGATCATCTCCTGTTTTTGTTTTGTACCCCCCCTTCTGTGATTCTTCCCCTCACCCAATCTCTCAAAAGTTACACACAGAACCCAAGTTATCTCAAGCACCCAAAACTGGGGGTGGGGGGGGGGAGGTGACTTACTACCTTGCATGATGGAATCCCTCTTGAGCCAGGATTTATTTTCGTGATTCCCATTTAAAAATCAAGAAGAGAAGGAGCTAACTTCTGGGAGGCAAGCAAGTAGTGCCTTGGGCGCAAGACTGGCAAAAATACGGTTTAAAAATAAGAACCCAGCAAAATAAAGCGGCGATGGGGGGGGGGGACCTGGGCACCTCTCCTTTTCTGGATGGAGGGTTATTAAATCAAAGCTGTGCACACTGGAGGGGAGGGGAATTAGGAAAGCCACAGCTAGAGAAGTTCCTTTCTTGTTGGGGGGAGGAGGAGAAAATGGGAGGGGGCGAAGGGAAGGGCTTTCCTCTCGCTTCTCCTCGACTGCTGAACTTGACCCCTGCTGACTCGGCGAAGCGGGCTACTGCAAGTTTTCAAGACGCCTATTTCCAGGCTTCCACACATGGGTTGACCACAAAAGCGACCCGGGCAAAGGGGGGCAACCCTCTCTGAACCTCAGCTCCAGCGTTTGTTTTTTTTTTTTGGACAAACTCGCTAGGAAAGGACTCGCGCCGAGCCACCCGGCCCCTCTTCCCAAGCCCCGCTGCCTTTCTCGCCCATTCCCGGGCGCGCATGCCACCGAGAGGAGTGAAACATCTGAGCCCACCAGCCACCCGCGTCACCAACGCCGCGAGCAGCAGAAGCCGGAAAAGATCTGCGCGCCCCCTCCATCTCCTCCCCCCCCCCCGCACACGCCACATTCACACACACACACACACACCCCTACCCCGCACCATTCCTGCTCTGGAGCTGGCCGGCCCCTCCCCCCCAGCGTGTCCCCGCCACGCGACCCCCCGCCGGGGCAGCGGCAGCAGCGGTCCGGCTTACCTGTTGATTAATCAGCAATAATACGAGCAATAATCGTCGCAGCGCCTGGAAAGATGGTGGCACCGTCGCTTGCGCCATGAACCGTCTTTCTGTTGTTTGCAACAAGAGTTGATCTTGGATTATTTTGGAAGAGGTGGGAAAGGAGGAGGGGGGAGAGGGAAGGAAGGAAGGAGGAGAGAGAGGAGGAGGAAAGGAGGAGGGAGGAGGAGGATGAAGGAGGAGGAAGAAAGGGTTAAGGAGCCGAGGGGGTGGGAGGGGAGAGACAAGAAAGGTCTACCTTCCCGGCCCCCCTTCTTCCTCGCCCCCGGCGGATGAGGGGAGCCAGGGGGAAGCGCGGGGCACCCGGCTCGGCTTAGGAAAGCGGGGGAGCGCCGGGCTTGGCGGGGAACGAACCAGCCCCCGAAAGGGAGGCTGCGCCGGAGCTCCGCGCTTTATCAGAAGTGTTATCGCTTGTCAGGACCTCCGTCTTCGAGCATGACGTCAGTTTCAAGATACCAACACTATTAATATCAAAGGGAGCCTGAGCGAGCGAGAGAAAGCGCCACCCCAGCCTGAGAGCCCTTAAAGAGACAGTGCAGGCGTCCCCCTGTGGCCGCGGACGGCCTTAGCCCGGCCCTCCGTAGCGGCCGAGGCTCCGCCTTCTCCGGCTCGGCCGCCACCGCCACCTCCCCCCCGCCACCCCGTCCTCCTCCCCGCCTCCTCCTCCCCGGGACGCGCGAGGCGGAGTTGCTCGCGTCTTCCCGCGGTCCTCGCCGCGACGGCCAGCCGGGCGAGCGGGCTGGAGCGGCGGGGATGCCCGGGGCCGGCGGGCAGGCCTTCGCTCGGGAGTTCCTCTGCGCGCGCCTCCCCCTTCTCCCCCCATGGCTTTTGCAAGGGAGCCGCGGCGCGTTTCGTGCCTCGCGCTGGAAGTTTGAAGGGGCGCGCGGAGCGGGCCCGGGGCTGAGCGCCGGCGCTCTCCTACGGCGCGGCCGGGGCTGGGGGCTGTACGGCCCTTGGCGGGGCTAAGGGGCGATGGAACCGCTTGCATGCAAGGCATGTGCTCCGAGCTGTGGCTCCTCCTCTAATCATGGCTGGTTTCTCATGCTGCTCCGTCCTCTCGCGCCCGTTCAGAGAGAAGCCCCGGAGCTTCCTGGGGCATCTTCCCAAGACCTTACCATCCACGGCTCCTTGGGATGGGAAGTGTGGTGAAAGTCGGGCGGGGGGGGGGGCGCCTTCGCACCAGCACGTAGAGGGATGCCTCTCCTCCAGGTGCTCCTTGGATGTGGCCTTGCGGGCTGATCTTCCAAAGAAAGTCGGGGAGAAAATGTCCATGGACCAGGGTCACCCTTTGTCTAAGGCGCCCTGAGGTTCTGAAAGCCAAACTTGAGGCTTGATTTCTAGCACAGGAGTATTTGCGGGGGGGTGGGGGTGGGGGGGGTGTTGTGTTTGTTTTTCGATGTTAGATCATTTCTTTTAAAGGAACACTAAGCAAGACCCTACATGAAAGGTGGTGCTAAGCCAGAACCCCTGAAGGGCTGATCAGATGCATAGTTATAAATCACAACGACCCTGCCAGAGATTGATCTGCTCCAGTTATATTTATTGGAAGCTTTGTCAGACCCCTAAGTCTGTTTGCTCGGAAAGTTTCTAATCAGCAAAAGTCAAAATCCCTGTATCAAATAGTGGGTGAAGTATTTCTTCCAAATCTCAGGAAAAGCTCTCCGTGAAAAAATACAATGTGATATATGCATTAAAAAGAAATAAATGTATGCAGGACAACTGGGGGCCTAAAATAATGTGATTTGCCGAGTATGTTTCCTCATCGTATGTTCTGAACTAATTTCAGGTGCTTGTTAATTCTGCTTTTTCAAACTGAGTGACCATCCAACCCACAAAGTATGAAAAAGCTCCTAAGCCTTAGTTAGACGTAAAGTTATTCTCCCAAAGCATGTTGGATTTAATTCACTATATTTTCCTTAACAATGTAAATTGTGAGGGGTTGGTGAAGGGAGTGGAGCAGAATGATGCACAATATAACAAAAGTATTTCAATTCAGTAACTCGAAAGGCTAATGTGGAATAGAAAGAAAAAGGTTTGCTAGGGATATTAATTTTTCCTTTGCAGGGTGTGTGCGTTTGTACGGAATATGCTTCCACCGCCCCAATCACGTAGCTAAAAATCTTGTATAAGGGTTGCCTGGATATGTACATCTTAGTACAGATGCAATAATCCACAGGCAAGTAAGGTAAATAAAATGTAGTCTGCTTATCAGATGAATGTCATGCTGGTTAACGAGGAAGAAGAGAACCATTAATAGAATAAGATGTAGAAGCCTGATTAAATACCCCATCTCCAGAAATTCATTCGGGAAAGGAAAAGAAAGTAGTACTAAACTCTGTGATAAAATTTAAAGTCAGTTACTAAGGTCTATTTGCATTTTTAATGACAGAGTAATTTACTGTAGTACATTGCTATTATGAACTAGAAGTGGTCTTTTGGGAAGGGAGTTCTCCACATTTTATTTTATTAAGCTGTAAATCCAATTGCTGAAGAAATTTTAGACAGAGTCAATGTCTGAAATAATTTACATAAATGAATGTTGGAACTGCTTCCGCACAGAAGGCGTTCAGAATGCTGCGTTTAACTAAACACAGTCTTGTTCTCTAGGTAATTTAGAGCCCAACTTACCAGACAGTTGATCGGATAAATTTTCTATTGGATTCAACCTTACGAAGGCAGATGACATGAAAGTCCTTAGTTTCCCCCCCCAGGGGGGTCTGCAGGATGAATATGTCAGAAAAGTTTGCTAGCCAGCATTTCATATGGAAGGCTAGAACAAGATGATTACTCATTACATGACTCTGACATTAGTAGCATCACACATTTAAAATGATGAACTCTGTCCTGTTTACTACAGTACAGGTTCAAAGTTTTCACAAGGTAATTTTGAAAGAAGAAAGCTTAAAGAAACCTAAGTTTGCTGTCCTTTCTGTTCCTCAGATACTGTTCACCTCAAGTTAATATATAAAGTTTATACCTATGGACTAATAATCCTATGATGAACGTAAACGTTCTAAAATTATGTGCACATTTTTTTCCCCACTCTGAAAAAACTGCTTAAATAAGTCACTTTACCTGCTCACTCACAAAGAATTACAGGTACAAGTGGAACGGAGAAATGGTTAAGGAATGTGTTTACCTCCTCATCATTCATTTCATATGTGGTAATGCAAGTCTGCCTTTATTTTCCAACAGAAATATTCTGTGCAGTAGTATTTAGAAAAGGATCTCTAAAAATACACAATACCTTTAAGCAAAATAAAGCAAATTGCAAAGATGTGAGTAGCTGAAGTTAACCTTCAAAAGATCCATAAAGACTACTAAAGCCAAAAAATAAAAGTTACCTAGGAAAAAAAAAAAATCCCCCCCCAAAGTAACTGACAGACAATTTTTACCTCACCCTGAAGATTTTGGCGCATGCTTTTCATTGGCACAGTATCTAGCGCCATAAAGGATATTGTGTGGCAATTTTTCATCCTGCAAGACATTTTTCCAACTTGTTCATGAGCTCATGTAGTAATTGCTTGACTGTAACTTTTAATATACACTACATTGCACCAGTAGTAATAAGTGCATCTATTTTATTTTATTTTATTTTATTTTATTTTATTTTAAGGTACCAAAACATTTCCTTTCTTTGAAACAAATTTACCCACAAAATGTTTTTGCCACAGGAATTTCAAAAGACATGGGTAACTGTTGCAGACTGTAAACATCGTTCAAGCAAAGATGCATATTTCCATAGTGGAAAAAAGGGGGTGACATGAAAATATGAAATCAAAGTGCAGGCCAGCCAAATTTAAACACATTTCAGTTCCTGAAATGTACTTTCTTCCCATTGAAACCAATTAAATTAGTCAATATTTTAAATTGAATTCCCCAGTGAAGACAGAATAGAAAGACCAGTATGGTTCATTTTGAAAGAAAACAGTTCAACAGTCTTTGTTTATTAAGATGAAACAACATGCCATTATGCTCTTTATTGTTGAATGCCAAGGAGGAGAAGATTTTTTTTTCCTCTCATCTTCTTGTAGTTTATTCAACATAGATACAGAGAAGGATTAGCAGTTAAGTACAAGCATATGTGTTTTACAATTTCAACCTTTTAGCGCATAACTTCCTTACTTAAACTACTAGAGCCTATAATCACAATGATTTTACCTGATGGAACATGTTTTTCAGAAATCTAATCCAACCGTTTATCCTTAACATGTCATAAATTGCAGTTCTCCTCAAACGTTAGTAAGACTGACATCCATCGCTCTTGAAACACTTCTTACATTTGTAGACACATCATCAATAAAGGATTTATGCCTTATTATTCTCCAAAGTTAGCAAGATAAGAACTATAAGGGAGACTTTGTCCAACAGACATTGTTTCCAAGGCTATTTTGAGGTCAAAATCAGTCCTGGGGGTGGTTGGTGCCCTGAAGAGGCCCCCATGAATTCATGAATTTAAATTAAGAACTTTTAATACCTCTGTCTTGGATTTTATATTTTACATTTATATTTATATTTAAGAAGTGTTGTTTTTATTGTATTTTAATCTGTATTTATTTTTAGTTTTATTGTAAACCGCCCACAGTCACTCTTTGAATGAGATGGGCTGTAATGAAATTTGAAATATAAATAAATCTTTAAAAAAGCACCCCCTCCCCCACCCCAAAAAAGTTCTGAATGTTTCTCCGGAAACATTTTTAGCAATCCCCAAGTGTCTCTGGTGTGGCATTGTAATGGTCTTGAGAATTTGGTCACCAGTGCTTGACAAGACTGTGAAATAAAGTCACTGGTTTATACTGCTTGCCCATAGGGCTTTCCAACTCTATTTTGCAGTGAAAGATGTTCCTTTTTCACTGAGATTTCATGAGAAACGTAAGCTTTGCTATCACTGCATTGATAGCATGAATCTTGAACCTCTCTGCCATGAAACTAGTAAAAGCCCTGAAGTCTTCTTTTGATCAGGACGTTGAAAACTTCTCACATAGAAATTTACATCGTATTATTGATACTGTTTAAACCAGTGTTTTTCAAACTTGGCAACTTTAAGATGTGTAGACTTCAACTCCCAGAATCCCCCAGCCAGCATGCTACTTGGGGGATTCTGGGAGTTGAAGTCCACACAGCTGCCAAGTTTGAAAAACATTGGTTTAAATGAAACCTGTATGTTAAACTCAGTTACTGGGCTATACTGCAGCATGAAGACCACTGTTTTGGAGGCTCTTCCTGGACCTTTAATTTAATTTCAAAAATGTATCTGAGAACTTGAAAATTCATGATATGTCATAATATTAGTTGCTCCTACCTTTTCTGCCTTTGTGGCTGTTTTGTTCCCTTTATCCATGCTTTTCTCTAAGTACTTAGATTATAATATTTGACAGCTCCATTGAAAGCCATCTTCTGGAATGTAGCCATAAGCTGCTTCATCTTCTAAAACACTGAGCAAGGCTTAAAGAATTGGAGTGATGCTGCTTTAATAATCAAATGGGGATTGAAGGCCCTTAGAAATCCTCTAAAGTTACTGCTGGCTAAAGGTCTCCACCAGCTTGCTTTCTTTCTTTCTTTCTTTCTTTCTTTCTTTCTTTCTTTCTTTCTTTCTTTCTTTCTTTCTTTCTTTCTTTCTTTCCCACCTTTATTTGAACAACCAAACATGGTATACATAACACTCCCTTCCCCTATTTTTTCCCATAACATCCACCATTTGAGGTGGGTTGGGTTGAGAGAGAGTGACTGGCCCAAGTCACCTAGGTGGCTTCCATGCCTAAGAGAATTAGAATTCATGGTCTCCCAGTTTCTTATCTGGTTCCTTAACTACCATACCAAAGTAGTTATCAAAGGATTATTCACATTTATTCAGCGCTTTCTTTAAAAAATTGTTTATAAGATGGTTTATAATAGAAAATTCCAAGTTCAAATGCAGACAGCCATGTGATTTGGACAATGTTGGAAGATGTTTACAAAATTCTGGAATCTCAGCCAGATAATACCATACAGTCATAGAGTTGGGTCAAACATGCAGTCATCTAGGACAAATTCCTAAATCCAAGTTGTAACATCCCCCACTGGTCTTTTCTTTGAATCCATATAAATGTGTGTCCACCTTTACATGTATGATTTATTGTCCACAAAAAGGAGCCATGAATCCCCACATAGTTTGGATTGCAATTCCTATAATCCCCTGTCCTTGTTCATAATGTCTGGAGCTTATGGGATGGAATCATAGAATGTAAGGGTCAGAAATGTGTTGGCAGTCATCAAGTCCAACCTCTATCAGGGCGTTTAGTCCAGGGCACCTTACGTGCAAGAGATGCTCTATTTTTAAGGACCAAAATATACAATATTTAAAGTGGCTCTTAGGTAGCTTCCCTTCTGTTCGTTTATTATTACTTAAGAATAAACACATAATAGTCCACATGTCAAGTGCTGGGGAAATAGCAGGGGAAGTCTGTTGTCTTCAGGACCACGTTCTGGACTTTACAGAAATGAAAGGCCAGCTAAAAACCAGACAGAACTTCTTATACTGACTTCAACTTTTTACATATACAGTAAATGTAATTCATTCATTCATTCATTCATTCATTCATTCATTCATTCATTCATTCATATATATATATATATATATATATATATATATATATATATATATATATAATGAGCCAGAAAGTTATTTAGAGTTATTTATTTCATCAGTCATCCTATTGCCAACTCCTTTTCTCTCTTGGCTGTTTTGACAATGAGTGAGTCGCTCTCCCTAAGTGTACCTCACAAGGTTGATATGAAGCCAAAAAGACCACTTCTCTCTCTTGGTAGAAATGTCTTGAATGCATTTATACTGCAATCCAAACCAAGTCCATTAAGAAGTCTCTCTCCATGGCTTTGTTCCAAGGAAGTGGGGACAGAGGTGCAACGTAAAGAACGGTGCAGTCCTGTGCTTCTTTGCTCAGAAATAAGTACTGCTGTGTTCAGTGGAGATAACATCATGCAAAGATAAGATCATGCTCTTGCAGCCTAATGTAATACATGTAAACTCTGCTTTCTATAAAGTGCATCAATGGACTTTTGGCTCAGGTCAAACATGCTCTCTTGAATTTTTCTTGTTAGCTTTGTACACAATGCCTGAAGCCAATAAGGCAAAGGCTAGATTTAGAAGGATGTCTATAGAACAGGGTTTCTCAGCCAGGGTTCCATGGAATCCTAGGGTTCCATGAGAGGCCAGTAGGGGTTCCATGGGAGATCACGATTTATTTAAAAAAATTATTTCAAATTTAGGCAACTTCACATTAAAGAGGTACATTTCATTCTTTATTTTTAGTTTAACACAACTGTTAATGCATATATATATATACATACACACACACAGACACACACACACATACATACAGGCCTACCCATGAAACGGATATAATAATTTTGTAACTTCTGGCCTATATTTGAGCCTGAATATGCAGGAGTTCCCCAAGGCCTGGAAAATATTTCAGGGGTTCCTCCAGGGTCAAAAGGTTGAGAAAGGCTGCTATAGAAGCTTCCTTTAGGAGGGCAGCTTTGAGGAATAAAAGTAAAAAGATGTTCGATGACTAGTTTTAGTAACAAACTGCTTCTGTTTTGAGATCTCCTACTTCTACTTTATTTTACACTAGTGTATTGGCACAATAATTCCATAACTATGAAGAAGAAAGGATAGTATTGTAAAAGGAAATGAGAAATGAACATGAGAAGGTCTTAGGTCAATGATAGGGCTACCAGATCTGGGCTGCAAATCCCAAATTACCACTAGATTGCAGCAGCAAGAGGGGGAAAACTGACTCTGTGCATTGATTAGTGGTAGTTCAGAATTTTGACAATCAGAATTTTTATATGGTAGCTGTATCCCAATTTCAACATACACATTTTAAAAGAACCAGCTACAAAGACGTTATTTTTCCAAGCCCCCCAAAGCCAGCTGTAACGACTGTAACACTCAAGCTTCACTCAATTACAACTCATAAGCTGTTGCTTAGAAATCTATTTAATGAAGCAAAGCATTCAGTACAGAGAAAAAGTTGCGAATGGCATTTCCCGTGTGTTTCTACATTTTAAAATCACAACGGCTTCAGATTCCCCCCCAGTACCACCCCAATACCTCCTTAGGTATGTGCCCCCTCCTTCTTGTGCCAGCGGATGGCTAGGACAGTTTCTCTCCCGATGACCTTGGGGCAAGGAGCATCTATCCCAAACAAGATGATTCACAGTCCAACCCAGCTCCCCCTCCCTATCGGCGAGTCTCGGGTTGACAAGGGTTGCTGGAAGATGGCTGCAAGTCCAATAAGATGTTCTGGGAACATTTGATCAGGGAGCATGTCACCAACCCTAAAAGTATTTGAAATCTTGAGCAAAAGGGATAACCTAGGTTTATTAGCTAATTCTTCCATTTTCTTGCAGGAATTCTTAACACAATAGTCAAAGATTTAAAAAGAATACCTAGAGAAATATACCTCTTCTCTCCCTCCATTACCCAGAAGGTATATGAAAGGTTTCTCAACCTTTTGACCCTGCAGGAACCCTTGAAATATTTTTCAGGCCTCAGGGACCCCCTGCACATTCTGGCTCAAATATAGTCCCGAAGTTATGAAATTATTATATTTGTTTCATGTGTAGGCCTGTATACATGCATTTACAGTGTTCTTAAACTAAAAATAAAGAATGAAACATACTTCTTTAATGTGAAGTTGCCCAAACTTGAAATATTTTTTTAAATAAATTGTGATCTCCCAGGGAAACCCTAATGACCTCTTCTGGAACCCCAGGGTTCCACGGAACCCTGGTTGAGAAACCCTGTTCTAAACAGTCCAGCAAAAAGCAGGTGAGGTTACTTTCCTTAGACTGCCATCACGTTCTTGAATATTTAAAACCCTGTATAACTTATATTGTTCTTTAATAATATTTTCCACAAGTGAAAAACAACTCCAACAATAAACAGAAGATTAATTCCAACCTGTGTCTTTCCAATTTTACTGAGGATTCAGTAATGCATTCACAAAATGTTTTTGTTGTTGTTTTTTTAAGGAGAATCAAGTTCTTGTAAAGACTAGAGCATTGGTCTTACAATAAATATGGATAAAATAGTCATGGTGATCTCCATTTGTTATTATAGAACACATTTACAGAATCTACCTAAAACTTCTCTTTACAAAAAAAAAATCCATTAGAATGGCATTCATTTCCAGATGAATGAGAAATATTTTGTTGTTGTTGTTGTTGATAGCTTCCTTTAAATTCTTTGAAATAAGACTTTCCCATTTTTTCCACTGGCAAGATTTAATGACCCTTGGACCTGTACATAACAAACAAGAAAAACTGTTTGGCTGAGTTAACACATTTTGCTAAGCCATAAGTTTCTGGTTAGTTTTTGGCTTACCATCATGTGTGAAGCTTGTTCTTAGTGTTATGTTTGAACCAGGCTATTATGGTATATTGGACAAACCATGGTTTAAAAATCTTGGATTAGCACAATGTGTGAAAGCAAGAGAGCAAGTCAGTAAAAGTAATGTCAAGCCCAGATGAATTATAATTTTGCTTCTCAGCCAAACTCAAAGTCTTCTTGTTGATTTCTAAGAAGGCCTTAATAGCTTGAGAACCAAGTATTTAAGAATGCTGATAAGTTACATAGTGGCCCAGCATTTAAAATTTTAATGAAGAAGTATGAGGGCTTCTCAATTATAATCCCTTCACTATAGAACCTCTGGCTATTGAAGATCCACCAGACATATGGTGGATTTGTTGAAGATCCTCCAGCTACTTTCATTAATTGTATATAAGACACACCTTTTACCTCTTTGCTGAAGTTACTCAGGGCAATATCTGCTGCTGATTTTAAATTAAAATTATTTTTAAATAGTTCCTTATTTTTTAATTTGGATTTTTTTTACTATTTTCTTAAATCTCTTTGAACTACTCAGGAATCTTTGAAAAGCTATCTAGAGATCTAATTCATCAATTAATATTTGCATGGTTCATTTTTAATATACCACATTGCCTTGTCTGTCCTTAACTTGGTAATGGGTGGAGAAATGTTCACTGATGCAGCTCTTTAGACAAGTCAGGGCTTTTTAATGATTTTTGTTTGCTTCCCAAGCTTTTTTGTAAACTCAGATAGGAACTTTTGAATAGTTGACATGGATTTGATACTGTTCTTTATTAGATAGTGTTTTCTTGTTACAATATGTTTTTTTTTTATTTTTTTAGATTATTTTATCCCAGCTTTATTATTTTTATAAACAACTCAAGATGGGAAACATACCTAATATTCCTTCCTACTCCTATTTTCCCTACAACAACAACCCTGGGAGGTGAGTTGTACTGAGAGAGAGAGACTGTCCCAAGGTCACCCTGCCAGCTTTCAGTCTAAGGCAGGACTAGAACTCTCAGTCTCCTGGTTTCTAGCCTGGTGCTTTAACCACTAGACCAAACTGGGTCTCTTTTTATAGCTTTTTTTATAGCTTTTTAAATCTCTTTTTTATAGCTTTCTGTTTTATAGCTTTTGCTCCAATTTTGTATGTTTTTATATTGTCTGCCACTTTGAAACCTTCACAATTGACCATGTAGAATATCCGTTCTGTAAATAAATGAATAAAAAGGCACAAAAAGTACTAAATCTGAGATGTCCTGATTCAGGGTTCACAGTCAACCATTATATTGCATGAATTTTCCCAAGATCTACAGGAGTGTGTAACATACTAGCCTGATTCCTTGTCCATCTGCAGAGTTCTGGAACCCTTGGACTTGCACATCTCCTTCCTTATGATATACTATTTCTCCAAAGAGGTTAGTGCAATGTACTAAATATCTATAAAGTAGGCTAGGTTGAGGACAGTTAATGAGCTGTAACATTATGACTAATCAGTGGTTGACTGCACTTTGTCCTCCAAGATTCTAACCACTGCACACTGATTCCATTGTCTGCCAGTGAGAAATGTGTACAGTATAGCCCCATTTTGTATTTTCTTTTCATGGGACCTCTTCCCAACCCCCTCAACTTTACCTTCCTATTAGTACACTCATTCACCTTGATGTTAACCCTAAACCCTGCTAAGCTGATGGGGCTGGCCAAATGCAGGATGTATCCCACTGCAAAGCGGCTGTCTAACAATACCATAGCTGTGCTGTTTCAAAGAGTCCAGCTATCAAAATATCATGGAGCCATAAGTAAAGGAGGAGAGGACGTTCGTGTGAGACTGTCATTTAATTTTATTTCTTCTAAATATGCTTTTGTGAAAAGCCACTTGCCCTGCCGAGCTCTTCCTGTATTCCACAAGGCAAAGTAACAGTGGCAGCCTCTAAGCTGTCTGTTTTCACTGTAGCCCAGATTTATTTACATAGCTTGTGGTGTGGGGTCCAAGTTTAAGTTCAAAAAAAAAGGAAACATCTTTCAAATACATGTGTTTCACCTTGCTTTAAAAGCTCACCCTCCATTGTAACAATAATGTCTTCTGTCAACATACATTATCTGACATACAATACACAGTTGCAGTCAAGAACTGGATGTATGCTTCATGCATTAAATTCACTACGATCATTCTACTCTTGCCAATTTTAAGAACAGGGAATAATGAAAGTAGCAACGCAATAAAGCAAATACATCTATGCAATAAAGGCTTGATTAAAAAAATAAAATTTATAAGTAAGGGCAATCCTTGAAGCTTTGTCCCCTGCATGATCCTAACTTCAATTCAGTGTTGTACAAGACACAGAAAAACTTATATAGCAATTCTGCCATATAATTGCATTTTCCAAAAGTATTCTTGGGGATAGTGCATCTATAATTACAAGGTAGGCTTCAAGCTCTCAAGGAAATACTGGTAGTTGCCAAAGGAGGCTTGAACTATTCTCAGCTGTACGGCAGTGACCAAATTGCAAATTATAACTGAACACCCGAATCATATGGTGGAGCTCCTGTAAGATAGCCCCTTTTCAAATGGATGGTTATATATTTGGCTGATCTCATGCAGAAGTTACACCTTCCAGACGGGGCAGAACCATTTACAGATTTCAGTGCAGGGAAGAAAAGATGGTCATGTCATGGCTCCTTCTGCCCATTATCTAAATGTTCCATCATTTACCCTTATCGCAACTGTTTTTTGAGCTAGACTTTGGGGGTGCTGGATACAGTGGGAGGTTATAAAGAGGTGAGCAAATCAACATTTAGAAATAAAGGGAATTTATTTCCCAAGGGGCAACATTCTTATTTGGTGGGAAGGAACTATGGTGCTAGCCACCCCTAAGACGAGCTATTACCTCTCCCACCCCAAGCGAGGCAGCAGAACCAGGTTTTCAAGTTCTTCCAGAAGGCCGGAAGCACAGGGGCCTGCCCTACCTCTGGGGGCAGAATATTCCACAGGGCAGGTGCCACTGCAGAGAAGGCCTGCCTCCTGGACCTCGCCAGGTGGAATTCCCTAACCGGCAGGATTTGCAGCATGCCCTCTCTACATGACCGGGTGGGACGGGTCGATGTTGAGAGGATGAGACGGTCCCTCAGGTAACCTGGCCCCATGCCATGTAGGGCTTTAAAGGTCATAACCAACGCCTTGAATTGGACCCAGAAGCAAACTGGCACCCAGTGCAGCTCGTGCAGTAAAGGTGTTATGTGTGCCAATCTCGGGGCACCAAGAACAACCCACGTGGCTGCTTTCTGGACCAGCTGAAGCTTCCAGATACTCTTCAAGGGTAGCCCCATGTAGAGCGCATTGCAGTAGTCTATATGGGAGATGGGTTTTACAGAAGAAATTGTTTGCGCTCCAAACATGGCACTTCCTGCTTTAACCACGTTCCTTTTCCCCTGGGCAATTATGACACATTCCTTAAGAAACATGTACAACTTTCCCTTTAAAAATGATTTTGAACTAATTTAAATATTTATTCCAGTGCTCTGGTGTACAGCACAACAGTGTGTGGCCAGTCATCATTTTATCATCATCATCATGTGGCTGCATAGAGAAGACAAGGAAACACTACCCTTAGTGAACAGTGATGTCATCATCCACGATTAACAACTCACTCTAGGGACAGATGCTGGTGAGGTGGGAATCAATGAAGTTCAGGCCAGACAGAACCGACATGAAGCAAGTGTCTCCAGTTCTCAAGGCCGGGGAAAGAATGACTAAAAGTCCATTGCCTTGAAAAAGCACAGCAGATGGACTAGACTTTAAACTCTGGGGCTGACATATAGGGATGTGTTTCTGGGTCCTGCAGTAGGCAGATCTTCCATATCTATATATAATATATTTCCTGTATGCAATAGTGCAATCTATATAACCTTGTTGAGTCTCTGAAGCTTCTGGTATTAGCTAATTACTGAAAGTACAGCTGAGATTTATTGCCATATCTAGTGTGAAGTCTAGCTCTCACGTCTTCCTTTGGCACTGCTAAAAGATAAACTTCACTCCCCCCCTTCTGTACGTAAGAAAGGACACATTTATTTCCTCCCTTTTTAAATATCCATTGAATGTTAGCCACCAACATGCATCCATCCAAAATTTGCAGGATTAGCAAACCTATGACAATTTTACATTTTTTATCCATCTACATGGGCCTTGATCTCATTTCATCAAGCCACATAATGTTTAAAATTGCATACTAAAATATTTAACTGGGTAAAATAGCTTGTTAACAAAGAAATGAGGTGCCCTTGGATTATTTGAACCATATACTGTACCTTCTACTCAATGAGACTGAGAATTGAAACAGACAAAATGTGAAGGAAAGGATTACTTAGCTGATACCAGTATTATTTGTCACTATTGTAGATAATGAATTGATCATCATTCGTTAGTTCTGGAACAAATATCTTGGACTGTATTAAAATTAAAATGCTAAAGTGTACCCAGTAGATTTACAAAGGATCCACAAAGTCAAGCAAATGAGACAAGCAATCCAAATCCATAGCTGGTCCATATCTTAGCTAGGACCAACCGACCAAAATGCCACAAAGAAATATGCAAGCTTTTGAGTTCTCCAGATCAATTCATCTAGCTAGATGTTACCAAAACTCAAGCAATGAGAAAAGAAGCCATCATATCTAAAAATTAGACCAGTTAGACCAATGAAATCTGTAGATTTTTCTTATTCTGGTCCCATGCCCTGCTTGTTGCATCACCTAATCTGATGAAGAGTTCCCAAGAATTTGCACATTTTTATAAAATCATTTTTTGTCGTAAGAAAGATATACCCCAAATATAGATTTTAGATTTTTAAAAAATGGCTTAATATATGTAACATATAAAATCACATAGTAAGGTAAATGCTTGCTACCTGTCTTGTTTTTAGACATTCTCTCTCTCTCTCTCTTCATAAACATTTAGCCCCTGGTTGATTATACTAAGTTTAAAAACAAAAGAACAACAATTAACTATATAATATTTAAATATTTAAACATGGAAACATGGCTGATTTTGTTTTTGTTTTTGCATTTTTTTATTTTTTATATTTGATCCAGAACTTTATCCTAAGTCGTATTATTATTATTATTATTATTATTATTATTAAAGCTTAACCAGAAATCACACAAGTCTAATGATACAAAGGAATAAAGAAACAAAAAGCAAGATAAAAAATAATGAACATAATAAAAACACTGTGAAGGGGAACATTTGATAACACATTCTCCCCTTCCCTTTTCCCCCAACTTCTACTTAAATGTTTGTGCTAGGCTAGAATATTAAACATTGACAATTATTACTTGTATCTGTTTAAATCATTTCATTGCTTATGTTTAATTAGTCTCTTAACACTTTTCCTAGGAACTGTTTTCCAAATGAAGCATGGCTGATTTTGACGAGAAATGTGACGAGATAATAGATGGTTTCCTGAAGGACAGGGTCTCAAAGGAGGTATAAAGACAGGGCAGAATCTGAATTATTTTGGACAGAAAGAGAGGGTCTTTAATAAATTCCAACCGTACGCCACATTGATTTTGGCCAAATTCTTTTCTTTCCCCTTAAAAGGTTTATTAATAAACAAGACAAAGTGGCCATCACAAAACTTAGAAGGCAGGGCCACTTTAACCCAACTTCAAGAAATGAAAAGAAAGGAACCCTCTTTTGGGAAAGTCACGTGGGGGAGGAGGGAAGAATTTAGTAAACACTTTCTGAATAAACTGGAGAATGACATGAAGCAAAGGGGAGGGCTGAAGAGTAGGAAGTGTCAGTATGAGCAATCTCTGTAATTCTTTTGCTACATTATCTGCATAGAGTTCTCTAGGGGTTAAAGATATTTGGCTATATAGCATTCATGAGCTGGTTCTGGAGAAAACTAAAAAATTTAGCATCCGCTGGCCCTAAAAGCTCCTGAGTTATGGGGCCCATATATAAAATAATATTAAAAAAAAAAAAAACTTCCTATGAGATGGTATTTAACTCTGAGATATTTCACATGCACAATGTCTGGAAAAAAATTATTTAGATCCTTTTAATCCCACTTCGTTTCTATTAAAGAAACAAAACAACATAACAAAACCTTTAAAAAAGCGTTAGAGTAATAAACCTAAAACAAATGTAAATGAAAATAAAGGTAGGAAAATAAATAACAAAGTATTCAAAAAGTATAAATATAAAGTTACCATATTAAGGAGAAATAGAAACACGTTAAACATCCCTATTGAATATTTCTATCCAGAACAGCTTTTATACAGTTGAGAAACATTGTTAATATACATTTCAAGCAAACTTGCCTTACTTAATATAAATTGAAAATATCTACTTAGGAACAGTTAACATGCATCTACAGGTAGTCCTCGCTTACCAACCACTCGTTCAGTGACTGTCTGAAGTTACAAAGGCACTGAATGAGGAGACTTACGGCACATCCTCAAAGTTTCAGCTATTTCATTATCCCCAATGTCACATGATCGTAATTTGGGCATTCAGCAACTGGCTCACAATTACGGTGGTTGCAGCCTCCCATGGTCATGTGATCACCATTTGCGACTTCTCTGCCGGCTTCCCACAAGCAGAGTCAATGGGGAAGCCAGCAGGAAGTTGCAAATGGCAATCATATGACATTATGCCTAATGACTGCATGGGATTGGCCTAACAACACAACCGGAACTGCCCAAACTGCCGTTGTAAGTCGGCGCGATGTCACGCTTTATGACCACGTTGCTTAGTGACAGAGTCCCAGTTACTGTTGTTAACCAAGGACTGAATGAGCAAACTTCAAGCTTGCCATATCCTGGGGTCTCAGGGCTTCACATAGCTTCTTGCACTTGGCACCCAGAGTTTCCCTAAACATTGCCAATGAACTGCTCCTTTTAACAGGACAGAATGGGAAAGTTTTAAGTATATGGGAGGGAAGCAGGGTTTAATTTAACTAAATATAATGACATTTAAATTAATTAAATTTTAGTTTTGTCCTGGTTCTAACTTCTAGCCCTGCTTCCTTCTAGCAGTATCCCCCCTGGACTGCCTCTCAAGGGACACCAGCAGCCCATGGCCTGGAGAAAAGTTCCAGGGGTTCCTTCTGAGAGTAGAAAAGCCAAGTTGAAAAAGTTGCTTGGCCTCAAATTCAGTGTCTTTAATTTATTTGTCCTCTGTTTGTACTGGCAGCTTGCCATACTTCCTGTGTCAGCTGCCAGCATTAGCCATGCATTTGCCTAACAGAAGATTGTATGCAGGCAATTTAAAAGTCCAAGACAAGACAATCCACAGAGATCCACCTGGCACGCCCCTCAGCTTTTGTCCACCTCCAAAGAGCATGCTGTCAAAACCACATAATTTACACAAACATTCCTCATCATGAATGTTTAGCCACACTGCTAAAAGCTACACATGATGACTACTAGATTCTTCTAATGGCTTTATGAATGCATTAGGCAAGATTCTTAGATTTAGCTGGCTCAGCTTGGTACTCTCTAGATCAGGGTTTCTCAACCAGGGTTCTGTGGCACCCTAGGGTTCCATGAGAGGTCACTAGGGGTTCCATGGGAGATCACGATTTATTTAAAAGATTATTTCAAATTCAGGCAACTTCACATTAAGGTAAGTTTCATTCTTTATTTTTAGTTTAAGAACACTGTTAATACATATATATTCAGGGCTACCCATGAAATGAATACAGTAATTTTGTAAATTCTGGCCTATATTTGAGCCTGAATATGCAGGGGTTCCGCAAGGCCTGAAAAATATTTCAAGGGTTCCTCCAGGGTCAAAGTTTGAGAAAGGCTGCTCTACATGTTTTAGACCTCACATCTGGACCTCACATCACATCGTCTCCAAGTTGGGGAGGACTCTTCTGTTAGCAGATTGCTAGGAAAGCCTTTGGCCCAGGAGTGATCAGAAAAGTCACACACCAGGCATTTCTATAAAAATAATTTTATTTACAGAAAGCAAACATATTTACAGGCTCTCAGTGAGAGCTGCTTAACTCTCTACATGCCTACACAGAAGGGAAACTGAAACTAAAACAAGTCCAGGCAAGTTCTTCTCCCAGGTGCAAAAATTAACATCCGAAAAGAGGACAATTAAATTCAACCTCTTCACCCAGCCAAAATGGTTAGTTACCATAGTAACCTTAATATGTAGTAGAAAACATATTAACATCTTCAAGATGTCTTCCTCATGAATGACTTGAAAGTTTTAGGAAATTCACACTTATTCACTATTCCATCAAATGTGTGGTCTTTGTTGTGTACATAAGTATCTTACATTTGTGTGTTGGCTTTAGTAATAAGAGCAGGAGAAGAAGCCAGGCTATATGAGTGAGTTTTTTCTATACTTGCCTTCACACTGAAACTTCTGTAGTAAGTGGGAATAATTTAGTGGCCCTTCCTCTCCTCTGCATGGCTAACTATACCAAAGATTGTCAAAGCAATCTTAATATTTGGAAGGAAACCATCTTCAAGGTATGACATTTCCAATTACTGCAACAGAAGATGTGGACACCCAGCACTCAAGAAGCTTCTATTACTGCTGTGTTCATTTGAAATTAATGTTTCCAGGGAGTAACAGCAATTTACAAGTTATGTTAACAATAATGGAATATTTCTACATTTATAGGAGAATACTAAAGTACACTTACCTATTTGTATCATAAGTACCAACATGTTGTAATGTATTGGCAGACATGGACTGTATGAAAGACTAGTTTTATATATTGTATAGGGAAGACACAGGGTGTGTCTCTATGCAGTATGCAGAGAACTTTCCCCAACCTCATGTCTCTTAGATCTCCTATAATTCCCACAGACCATCCTTGAACATATTGCCTAGACGTTTTCTGAAGAGGGTAGGGTTGGAAAAGACTGTGTAGAGCTAAGCTGTCCTTTATTTGGCCAAGCTTTCCATAGAATAATAGTCTGGTCAAACTATACTGGCTCCCCTTGGCAGAAGCTACCCAGGCATTCAACATGGGAGAATTAAGTAAGAATCTGTACTGCATACTAGAATTCAGATATTGAATTAAGCCTGATCACTCTGTCAGTATGAGAACACAGTTCCATCTTATAATCACTGCAGTTAAAATCCAGTGCTTATTTTCTCACCTTTCCCACAGCTGAACAAGTTTGGTGCTGGGTTGGTGACATAACTGGCATTCCTGCTCTGGGAAAGTCTAATTCTCAACATACTCCCAAATATAATGGAACAGTGTCTGGACTAAGCCATAAGATAGCTTGGTTTCGGCTTTGTAGATTCCATGAACTCAGCCATTGTGGCTTATAAAACATAGTTTATGGCTTAGCATGAACCCCGGTAATGGCTGATTACACCATAAACTAAGTTTTAAAAAGGATGCTTAGCACTGTGTGATGCCAGAAAGTATATATTGGAAATGGATCTTATATGCATATGATAATATTTTATTAGTATTTACAAATGTTTTTTTTTTTCCTTTCTTATTATTTTAACTGGAATGTCATAACCTACTGGGACTCTTCCAGAATGTGGCCATCTATACTCATAGCTAGTAAGTAAATTAATAGTAAATTAATTAATAAATACATTCATTCTTTTATATGCATGTTCAAAGTCTGCCACTGAATACAGATTTCAGTTCATTTCCCAGAATATTCTATTTAATATTCTTTTAAAGAAGCCACATTTATTCTCACAGCCAATGGGAAGATTTTTTTTAACCCCATTTCAGTGGGTAAATATAAGTCAACAATATAGGAAAGACTTATTCAGAAATCAATGTATATCTCACTGTACATTAATTTCCTTGTTGCTCTGTTGTTTTGTTTTAATTAAACCAGTTTGTGAATGGTATACTTCATTGTTGTAAGGCAACAATGGTCTCGTACGAACAGCTCACGTCCCTTCTTAACCAAATCTTTCTCATTAAGAAAGGCAAAGGGCATATCTGATTTTACAATCTACTAAAATGTAAAACAAAAAAGCCATGATTGCAACTCCTTGCAAACAATATAGGCAATAAATATAGTAAATTACTGTTGTGTATAAGACAATATAGTAATGTTAACTGAAGCAACAGAATTTGAATACACGCTCCCTGTGGGAATATTTCTCTCACTTTTTTATAAGAAGGAAGTTGAGCTCAGTCATAAATAAATCAGTAAATCGGTGTGTTTACTCTTGCTAGACTGGAAAATCAAGTCTTCTAAGATATTGTCTTTTGCTTTAATGTGACAATTGCTCACCACATGGCAGTGGTCCTTTAAAAACAAGAGGGGATGTCAATCTGAAATACAAAAGATCTTCAAGACACATAAGAATCCATACTGGGGATTGTGTAACAGGCTGGTGTTTAAAAGCAATGCACAGTACAATAAATAACAACTACTGAATGGGCAGAATCTTCATGCCAGCTCTGAAACTTCCAGTAACCAGCTGCTATTGGAAAGCAAATGGGGAACTAAGGAGAAAGTGATTTGATTTAACAAAATGGTGAATATGCTGTCGCAGGGATCCTTGGCATTTCAGTTTTATCAACTATAGCTCTAAAGTGATAGCTGGTAGCTATAACCCAAGAGTTCTGTATCGGTATAATGCTAGCAATTAACACTAGAATTTGACCAACTTTCCTTCCCAGTGTGGAAAGGATGTATCAAACAAGATTTCAGAAGACTGAGCAAGGTGGGTAAAGGTGAAAGACTGGGAGATGCAAGTAACATGTTTTTAAGCTGTGGTTGCATAGTCCGAAAGGGCTTGAGAAGAGCTTGAGGTCTGTGTCTGAACAGTTTAGGATCAAGATTTGGAGTTAGCTAAGAGGGATTTCTATGAGCTACTGTGCTATGGGAAAAATACATAGTTTGATTGGTCACAGATTTAAACTGCTTGCACACCAGTTATAGTTTCCATGAATTCAGAGTCAGGAAGTAATACACTGACCAAATCTAGGCCTGCTGTACACCAGTTAAAATACCAGATTGGAGTAACTGAACAAGGTCCTGAAGAACCTAAGTAAGGTCCTTTATCATCCAATAAGTCAAGTGCCTCCCACTGATATAGGGAGTGCCTATTTAGAGCAGAGGATTGGAGCTTTAAGTATCTGCACCTCTGGTAAGGGGTGGAGATTAGGCAGCATAGTCAGAATTCATTTGATCACACACATCCCAACACATTTTCTTCTCACTAC
Source organism: Candoia aspera (assembly GCF_035149785.1). Lineage (NCBI taxonomy): Eukaryota > Metazoa > Chordata > Lepidosauria > Squamata > Candoiidae > Candoia > Candoia aspera. The sequence goes on from NC_086155.1 coordinate 194,065,498, forward strand.
ATCCTGTATCGGTATAATTTTCCCCCATTGTTTTTTGTCCACTGAAACTAATAAGCCAGTAATTAGGAGTGTAGAGGGAAACCTGAAATACTAAAATAGCTGTTGACATACAAATATTGAATTATAATTAATTCAGATGGAGATTTCACTCTTTGAGGCTCTGGGGCAGTTTGCTGTCTTCCCACCCCTTTTTAAAAGCCCTGATTGAAGGACTTATGAGATCACAATTGACCTCCAGGCTCAGTTGGGACAAGCTGTTCACCTGGAGCTTTCCATGGTAGTGCAACCACCAACTGCTGGGTTTAATGGTGGCTTGCTGTGGATTAGTTACAATCAATGGTAGCACAAGAGCTGGACTACCAGGCAGAGACCCTGCATTTGGCACCCAACACCTGAAGAATTCTCAAAGTCAGCATCACATAAATAATATTTAAATAACTAATTTAATTATTTGGTAAGCAAATAAAGAAAAGTCATGTCTTGCTCATCCTCATTGTTCTTCACTGTCCCCTAGAAGTTCTCTGGAGCACAAGAAAAAGAACCCAAACAGAACTAAGAATGGTGGAAAGAAAACTCCAGGAGGAGAGAGTTAAGAGTAGAGAAATTGGGATAGATATCTCCCAGGAAGTTGTATGGGAAACCAACCTAGAGGAGAACTTGGCCAGGGCCCCCTCAACACCAGCAATACCAATGGTATTACACATAATAACATAAGCAGTGGCCTGGTAGATCAGCCCACCTAGTCCAGCAGTCTGTTCTCACATGGTCAACCAACTACATAAGGAAGCCCTCTAGTCTTCCAGCAGATGGCCTTCAGAAGAAGTCACACTGCCATCAAGAGTAATAGCCATTGATCCCCCATGACATTCATGAGTTGGTCCAACACTTTTTTGAAGCGGCCAAGCTAGTAGGCAGCAACATGTCTCATAGTAGCAAATTCCAAGTTTAATTACATGTTGTGTAAAAACTATTCTTCTAGGATTAAATTTCATTGGGTGACTTCTGGTTCTAGTACAGTATTTTGGAAAGAGGAAAATACCAGGCATAATTTTGTACACTTCAATCATGTCCCCTCTCATTTGCCTCCTTTCTAGGCTAAAAAGCCCCCAGTGTTGCAACATTTCCTCATAGAGAAGCTGTTCCAGCCCTCTGATCACCTTAGTTCCCCTCCTCTGAACCTTCTCTAGCTCCACTATATCCTTTTTGAGGTATGACAACCAGAACTGCACACAATATTCCAGATATAGTTGTATTGATTTATATAAGGGCATTATAATATTGGCATCTCTATTTTCAACACCATTTCTTATTCTTCCTAACAACCTCTTGGTCTTTCTGACACTGGATGCACACTGTGTTGACACCTTCCGTGAACCACTTACCATTACTCCAGTATCTTTTTCCTCATTAGTCACTGTTAGCTCTGATCCCATTAATTTGTATAAGTAGTTGGGAGTTTTGGCCCCAGTGTGCATCACTTCACATTTGCTCACATTGAATGACATCTGTCATTTTGACACCCACTCCCCTAATCTGTAGAGATCCCTTTAGAGCTCTTTGCAATCCCTTATTATTTTATCACTCTGAACATGAGCATCAGCATTTCACTAGGTCACACCTGATTCCAGATCATTTATAAATATAATAAAAACACCAGTCCTAGGACAGAATCCTGGGAGACCCCACTAGTTACATCTCTCCATTGTGAGAAATGTCCATTTATGTCTACTTATGATTTTCTATTCTTCAGCCAATTGCTTATCCACAAGAAGTCCTGTTCTTTTCTTCCATGGCTGTTAAGCTTATCTTTGATGAGGGACTTTATCAAAGGCTTTTTAAAACTCTAAGTAGATGATGTCTACTGGCTTGCCCTTGTTCACATATTTATTAACACCCTCAAAAAACTTTAGTAGATTAGTTAGACAGGACCTTTCCTTAGTGAACAGTCAATTTTTAATGAAAGAATATTTAAAACTATGCATCCCTGAGGGAATATGGACCTCAAAAATGATAACCATATACTCCTCAAAAACAGGAGTTGGATTTATTGAGGGACAATACAATAAAAGAATGTAAAGCATTCAGTAGGGAACAGTCAATGGGAAGTAATGGTAAAAGAGAAAGTAGCACTTACCTAGAAAATGTCATTCAATGGTTAAATATTATTCAAAACCATATGGTGTACTGAGAGACAACACCACAATATGAAGTATATAGTGGGGAAACTGATAGTCGTAGGAAATGGTAATGAAAGGGAAAGAGCGGTTATTGAAGGAGTAACATCCAGTGGGGAATGGATGGATGGATACCTTTAAAACAAGAAACAATATTGAGGGAATAGCAGTGCATAATCCCTGGCTGGTAAAAATGGAAACACATGGAGAGAGTGTGAGGCCAACACATGTTCTGTGTAATCATTTTAGCCTTAGAGATGGGGGGAGAGGGGAAGAAAGTGTGTTTAAGTTTTGGAGAAACAGAAGAAAGAAGCATTAGCATTGCCCTGCTAATGCTTTAAATTTGGGGTTCTAGAATTTGGAGGAAAAAAGAGAAGGGGGAGCTGAAAAGCTAGGTTACACATATAACAGATCAAAAATTGGAGGGAAGAGAAAGGAAAGGAATAAAAATGAAAAGGTAGTGGGTGGACTGAGAAGCAATCCACAGTGTATGTGAGAGCCAATAAAACAGACCAGGAAGTAGGGGAAGAAGAAGGACTTGGGTACCTTTTTGTCTCATGTCCCTGTTCTTGAGAATTGGTAGTAATCAGTTAGTAGAAGCAGGGTATCCCTTTCAATAGCTGTTCACCAGTGCTTTTTGGTTGAATCACAAGCCATAATCCTTCTGGAACTGGGGACTCAGACTGTTTCAGACATTGCGTAATGATATACCACTGTCTTGTTTGATCTGGCTTCAGCTGATCAAGTGAAGTGAGTTGACTCTTCCAGGCTGGGAAAACCAACTCATCAGAGGCTACTTCACAAACCAAGGTAGGCTGGGCTTCTAGGGTCTAAGAAAGCCACTGGAGAAGCTAAGTTTAATTCAGGATCTTCCTTGGGGCTGCAATAACAAGTCCAATTCAGGGGAGGACTTTGACAGGCTTCTGCCCAGCAAGTCCAGTCAGTGAAGGAATCCTGGTCCAACATACCTCCAAGAGTCCCTAGAATAAGGAAAGTCTTGAGAGGATGGGGTGGCTCACAGCTAGCTTTCCAGTTGCCACAGATCTCCTTGAGGAAGTTCAGTAAAAATGGAGATAAAATCTCAAACTTTTCCCCCATACCCCTTTGTACTATGCATCCCCAAGGTAGGTTATTCAGGAGGACAGCTGAATCATCCCCTCAGCTAGGAGCAAATACACAAAAGAGTTCCCAGTTCCAATTGTCTGCCAAATTGTGCCTGGTACTCCTTGCAAAATTATCCCCTTCCTCTAACATTCAAGGCGATCAGCATTGATTAGATTGGTAATGCAATTAACCTTTCTACTGGATCCCTACGTGCTTGTTCCACATCCCTAAAATGGAAGTTTTATTCCTATAAGCAGCACTGGCATTAAACCTAAGGAAAAGGTCACATTTGCAAGTGTGTATGGGGAAATAAGCCAAGCAGGATTCCTCATAATCACTGTTCTGTAGTAACCCCTTGTCTCCTCCAATAACTGTCAGGTTATGGAGGTTTTCCTTCCTGTATAAACCTAAAATGGTCCAGGGCTAGAATTTCAGGAATCAGAGTCAGGATAAGTTGAAACATTAGTATTTTCATACCCAAATGAAGGAGTTTGCACTTGTTCCTGTTGAAATTCATCTTGCTTATTTCTGCCTACAGTTTCAGATCATCAAAGTCTTCCTGAATCTTGATACTGATTCAGAAAGGAAATGAGCATTTTGGTAGGGAAAAACAAATCTCATATCTCATTCTATACTGAGTAATATACAAACTGTCTTCAGAGATAAGGGCCAGGCACTGAGAGACAAGAAAACTAAGGAACTTACAAAGTAGAATCCTGTGGATCATCTTAGAAATAATGTGGTTGTATGTTTGGCTACTCTTTGGGGGCTGTAAAATTCTGGGTAACCACTAAAGGAGAGCCAAAAGCTAGCATTTCTGTACCTCTTTGTTGTCCTCTGATAGTCATGAGGATTTCATCAGTCCACATTTGGCCACCCTAGGTGTAGGACAGAGGGAAGGATAGGTGGAATATGAAGCCTGAAGGAAAGGAGAGCGAATGTGGTTCTAGTCACAAAATGTATGCTCAGGAGAAACAAAAGAAAAGTGAATTTCTTGGAGCAGATTTAACCCTGGAGAACCCAACCCCAAGGCATGTAAAAGACAAATGCTAGGAAAAAAAGCTGTCTGAAGGAACAAAGAAGTAGGAAGTTATTTGGATTCCAAGGATTTATTAAGATAAGTATGAAAAAAACCCAAAATTAAAATAACTATTAGAGGATGCTAATTATAAAAATAGCCCAGGAGGATAGGAAGAGTCATGCAGGGAAAGAGAATCTGGAGGCCTGGGGAAAGTATGAGTAGTCATTTTAGGTATGGCTAGCACAAGGAATCTCACTATCCCAGGAAACAGGATGATACATTGCTGGCCCTCCCTGTTTATTTGGTATTTTCTTTTTGTTTCTTGCTTTAGCCTTAGAGGATCTTGCCTTCAATATTTCACACAGAGATCTTTTCAGAGGCAATACTTTGGGGGCAAGTGATAAGAAGCCCTGCATTCACAGAATCCCATAATGATTTGGACCACTCAGCCAAGTTTTTTACTGTCTGATTCTTGTTTCAAAAGATTTTCTTTTAAACAAATTTTCTTTCTAAGTCAAGGGTTCACACCTGGCTAACTTGAGAGCCTGAGAAAGGAGAAGATATAAAAACTTTCCTTCTGGAAAAAGGAAGATGGATAGACACAAATGTGCAATTGTGATCTGTAATGCATATGGCATGTTTATCTTCCTGTCTGAAAACAACCTGTGATATATTGGTGGCAAAAACAAACCCACTGAAGAAAATGTTGAAGGATCAAGACAGTCAATAGCTAAATTTCAGATGATGAAAAAGGACAAAGTTTTATCAGATCAAAGAAGGGGACTCTAGAATAGACCATGGAAACAACCTACCGTAAGGAAACCAAGCACACATAGGATCATAACCAATGGATGAAAACAAGAGCTAGAAGCAAGAGATGGAGAAGATATTCTGCATTGCTGGAACTCAGAAGCATTTATTAGACTCTTGCACACAAAATGTCCTAAGGAATAGGTCTCTAGTGTTTTATTACTGCTACATAACAGAGAATCCTAACAAACTGAAGAAGCATGGGAAAACCCAGACATATAAACCCCAAAGACTAAGGCGGGCCCGATCTGTGTCTCTTTGAATGGCCACCTAATTCCTCAGTACTAGGCATGCGCTTTACAGCCCCCTGCTCGCCATCCTCACTCATGACACAAAAGGCTGTAAGAATTCAGGGGAAGAAAAAGAAACAATGCAAAAGAAGAAACCAGACAATAGAACCCTAAAAGGGAGAGAGGATGCAGCTGTGCCCTATATGACACAAAGAGAAGAATTATGGTGTTATTAATTCATTACTATGAGGAATTCAGACTGACCTATGTCAACCAGATCCAATAGTTCATAAATTGTGCTGCCTGCCAGAAGCAAGGATTAAGGATCTGGCAAAACATCTTCAAGATTTATCAAGTTCAATGAAAATTATTCCTTCCTACTAATATGTGTGGGATAAAGGGATAGCACAAAGATCAGTTACAACTGTATCAACAGAGGCTAAAAAGATCTCAGAAGGATGCTGAAAGTTCTGGGAGCTGTGACTCAATTACTAACTATGCAAATGGTGTCGATCAGAGAGGTTTATTCTGGGATCATGGCCCGAGATAGCTAGATGATGTCATGATGATATGAGATGGATTTCACCTCATAAGGACTAGAACTTGTTCACACAAAACAAAAATGGACACATATGGAAAATCACAAAGGAAGAATATAGACAAATAGCCTGGGATTATAGAGCTTGTACCAGGAAAGCGAAGGTTAGGAACAGATGCTAAGAATAATAAGGTCTTCTCTAGATATATTCGAAATAAAAGCAACTCCCTCACCTCAGCAGCTGCTCAGTAAAAAAGGCAAAATGCTAATAGGCAGAGCTTGTTTTAGTTCACTCTTATCCCCCAAAAATGACTACATACACCATCAGAAAACTCTGAAGAACAGGATAAAGGGGAGAATTGAAGCTTGAGACCAATAGAAATGCCTCTTTACGTTGAATGAATGTAAATCTCCAGGACCACATGAATAGTATCCCAGGGTACTGAAGAACCTAGCTGATAGTCTGCCTGAACATTGCTTTCTGAAATCCTAAAGAATTGGTGAAGTACCAGATGATTGGAAGAGAGCAAATGTCCCTATCTTCAACAAGAGGAAAAAGGAAATTCCAACAAACAACAGACCAGTCAGTCTGACATCAATATCTGGGAAAATTCAGAATAAATCATAAAGATATTGATTTCTAAGGACCATGAAATCAAAGTGTTACTTATCTAAAGTTAGTATAGATTTGTCAAGAAAATGTCTTGCCACACTAAGTGGATCTCAATTTTTGATGTAGGTTCTCTAGTAGACATGATCAACAGAATGCTATAGGCATAATTTACCTTGACTTCAGCTCAGCTTTTGACAAAGTACTGTATCTCATGACCTGCTGATCAGTAAGCTAGATAAGTGTGGCATGATAACTAAGTGGCTTGACAATCTTACTCAAAGAATTCTCATCAATGGTCCCTCATCAGCTTGAGAGGCACATCAGGTGCAATGCCTCAAAGAACAGTACTCTTCAATATTTTCATTAACAATTTGAATGAAGAGGTGGAAGGAATGCTTATCAAATTATTAATTATATGAATTATATGATACAAATTTGGGTGGGCTAGCTAATACCTTATGAAATAGAAATAACATCAAAATAGGACAGAGATGAAAACAGCTATATTAAATTTAACAGAGGCATTTGAAAACTTAGTCACTAGGAAACCAAAAACAAATGCATTGGTATAGCATGAGAGATACCTGGACTGGTATTTGCACTTGCAAAAAAACCCCCAAAACCTTGGAATAGTAATTCATTGCAAACTGAATACAAGCCAGCAGTATCATGTGGCTAAAAAGAAGGCAAATGCAACAGTAAGCTGCATCAACAGAAATATGATTTCCAAAATCATGATAAATAATCATTCCACTCTATTCTACTTTTGTCAGACCTACCTCAAGTCTGGGCACCATACTGTTGTAAAGATTCAGAGCAATTAGAACAGGGTCAGAGAAAGGTATCAGTGGTGATCAGGGGACTGAAAACAGCCTTTTGGAGAGAGATTGAAGGACGTGGTGGTATGTTTAGCCTTGAAGAGAGATTGAAGGACCTGGTGGTATGTTTAGCCTTGAAGAAAAGATAACCAAGGGGGGTTATGATAGCATGCTTCAAATACCTGAAAGGATATCAGATGAAAGAAGATCAAGATCTACTCTGCAGAGAGGGGGTGGGCTCTCCTTCAGTGGGTACATTCAAACAAAGGTTGGACAGCCATCTTCCTGGGATGCTTTCATTTGGATTCCTATTCTTAGCTGGGAGTTGGACTCATTGCCCCAAATGGCCCTTCCAACTTTAAGATTCTGTGAATATAAACTGGAGAAGTCATCATTAGCTGTGTTCTACAGACTGCAGTATGGTCATCTCTGTAGCATGCAAACTCAAGTCTAAAATAGATGATCAACTCCAAAAGCCAGTTCTTCTACATGTAACTAGTGGTAGCACCTGGTTATGTTTCTGGAACACAGGAGAAAAATCAGCATCTCACAAGCAAATGATCCCTAGTTTCCTTAGATGGTTATTCATTGTGGCAATGAATCCCTTTCCCCTAAATTATATAATTATTGAAGGAGATACTTCAAGCTTGGATTCATTTTGCTGTGGTTATTCACCCTAGCGTAAATACACCAGTGGAAGAAAAGTCGGGTCAGGTGCCCGCTTGAAAATTGATCTCAGTGAGTAAGTTTGGGCAAGCCCCAGTGTTTGTGCCCAGCATAGCATTGGCATTGTAGGGATAAAATTAATGGACAACTCCATGGGTGCTGCCTTAATTTCTCAGGGAAAAAGAAAGAGTGGGATATAAATGGAAAACTAACACAATGTGAAAGCAAACCATTTTTCCCATATGCACAAATGTACTGCATGGAAAAAAAAGAAAAGAAAACCTGCTCCCACCCACCAATATGACATAGCCCCACTCTTCTTAGCACATCCCAACAGCCCACGTTCTCCCAACAATAATTCTTTATGACTTTTTGGCAATTTTCAAATTGCCAGGATAGCTATCACTGAATTATGAACCTTTTCCATACAAATAGATTTTCCATTAAAAAAAAACCTTTGATTTTCCATAACCGTTTTCTTTGAATGAAGAAATCAAGAATTATCTAAATTTAAAGATATAAAAATCCTTTCCCCCTTCCCTTTCACTCTCTCTTTTCCAACTGAAGTGCTTTGAAGGATTCTATTCTGGGAAAGGGGCTGGAATAATTTTAAACAGACCAATTTCCATATTTCTAAAATAACATGCTTTCCTTCTCAACAAATCCTCAGCTCTAAGGATTGTTTCAAACCGAGGCAAAATTTTATACCAGAGATTAAACCCTCATATTGTAACAATAGTACTTAGCTGTCTTTACTCCTAAGTAAAAATATAGTACATTGAGGAAGAGACATAAGTAAGCAAACCTAGAAAGTGGGGATCACCTTAAATATTCCTGCTTACAGAGACAATTTGAGCCGGCAAAGAAAAAAATGTTAATTAGTATGAAAAGATGCAAAGATATAAAATTGCAACTGGGAACATTAGAAGCTTTTTTTTTTCCTCTTTCTTTCTTAGTGTTCCCTTGTTTTATTCTCAACTCTTAGATCCTACCATCATAACTGGATAATAAATTAATCTGCATTAAATACTGTTAAGGTGATAAATTCCTAATTGTGGATGGCACATCTTTTCTTTAGCTGGTCATATTCTTCCTAAATAATATTGTGATATATCTGCAGGACCCTTTCACTTGGTGGAAGATGTTAGGCTTTTTTTGTTGTTTATTCGTTTAGTCGCTTCCGACTCTTCGTGACTTCATGGACCAGCCCACGCCAGAGCTTCCTGTGGGTCGTCAACACCCCCAGCTCCGCCAGGGATGAGTCCGTCACCTCTAGAATATCATCCATCCACCTTGCCCTTGGTCGGCCCCTCTTCCTTTTGTCCTCCACTCTCCCTAGCATCAGCGTTAGGCTTTTACTTTGTCGTATAAATCTAAGATTCTTTGGTTCTCAAGTGTGAAGTGTCATTTTGAGAAGAATATTGGATTCTAATTACCATGGCTGTCAACTCTATCCAGCCATGACTTTCTCAGACTTCCCCTTCCTCTTGACACCATTCACTCATCCTTCATTATTTGTTCTGCAACTTGATCTTCATCCATTCTCTTTATATGATCAAATCTCTTCAACATATTGCTTCTGTACTGATCATTCTCTTTTATACAATCCACGTTCATTCAACAAAACAATCATTTTTGACCTGAACTCTTTCTGTTTTATCACACACACTTCTTAAATTACCCATTCCCAGAGCGTATAATTTACGAATGTTTATGTTTTTCCTGACATTCCTAACTCCCACTTCTATGAAACAACTCTCAATTGTACTTTTAGCCTTCCTGTGGAGTTGATTTCCTGGTCTGGTCTAGTCTGGACCTAGCAGGGCTGACAGTAAGTTGATTGGAAAGTTAGAAGAAGAAGAAGGAGAAGGAGAAAGAGAAGAATTAGAAGGAGGAGAAGGAGGAGAAGGAGAAGAGGAGGAGAAGGAAGAAGAAGGGGAAGGAGGAGGAGGGGGGAGGGGAAGGAGAAGGATAATGCAGGGACCAAATGCTTCCATACTTCTATCAAGAAAATGACATGGATGCATCCATGAAGTGACCAGGAGTCAAACCAGGAGACTTTACCTTATCTTATGTAAAACTGACCATTATGTTTGTTGAGCAAACCAAAGTTTAAAATCCTGTTTTAATGCGTGAGCCCAGAGAAGGAATATTTTCTCCCTCCCTCTCTCTATTTTTCTGTCTCTCTGTCTCTATCTCCCTCCCTCCCTCTCTCTGTCTCTCTCTCTCTCTCTCTCTCTCACACACACATATAATTTGGGTCAACTAGAACCTGGTTCCTTCTTGTCTCAGAACTGCTAGTGACTATTTTTCTTAGTTGTGCTGTTACATTATGAAGGTTGCTAGTACACTTACCTTATTCTTCTGTCTCCATCTTTCCTTCCTTTTCTCCTTCCTTCCTTCTCATGTATCCTATCCATAATTATGCAATGTGGTTTGGCTAGACTGTTTTTCTGGAAAAGTACCACATAAAGCCCAGCAAATTAAGAGATAACATTGTAATTTGTTTTATAAACTTTTTTTCCTTCCATATCATCTTACCCCAACTTGATGTGGTCCAGATGTGTTCGATTATAACTTCCAAATTTGCCAGACAGTATGGACAAAGATTAGGAATATTGGAAAATGTAAGCTAAAGCATCTCAGGAGCAGGAGTTTGAGATAAAGTAGATGGTATGATGTATATTCTGACTCTGTTTTTAAAAAGGCAAACATAGGAACAGTAACAATACAAACCTATGTATCTACAGTTCTGTCTTTTGGAATTTATTTATTTATTTAATTCTTCAAATTTCTATCACCGTCCATCTCTCCCAAAAAGGGGACTCTGGGCAGTTTACAATAACATCAGAATTAAAAACATATAAATTACAAAATAAATAGTCCAATAAATAAAGATAAAATCATTATTTATGATTTTATTGAATTTTAAACTGTTTTATTGTGAACTGCCCAGAGTCCCCCGTATGAGGGAGATGGGTGGTGATAAAAATATGATTGATTGATTGATAGATAGATAGATAAATAAAATAGGTATAAAATCCAAGCGGTGAAGATGTTATTTGTTGGGGAGGGATCTATGACACTAGCCACCCCCAAGATGAACTGGTACCCCTCCCACCCCAAGCCCAATTTTCTGAATTTTTGCAAATCTTTTCTACTGAATGTTATGAGACCATAATCTGGGCAGAGGCATCTGCAAGATCACAGGCTTTCATCAAAATGGCAAAATCACTATTTAATTGTGGTGTAAGCCCTAAAATTTTCCTACGTGTGTGAGAAGTGTCAATATATGTACAAAAGGGGCAGAGCTTGCATCATGACCCCACCCTGCCCTCTACCAGGGGTGCTTTCTAAAGGGAATCTGAATGAACAAATAACAGCAACATTTGATGCTTGTTTCATTCACTTCATTAACAAAGTCATCCAACATGTGATGTTCTGGTATAAAAAAGTAATTGCCTAGTTCAATCAGTTCAATTAAAGGAATAAATAGGGCCACTTGTGAATACTTTAGTAAACAATTATGACTCATTTAGGCCAGCCCAGACTATATAAATTTCCTAAACTTTCACTCTCTCATCACAGTGAAGTTCTCACCTCATAGTTATTGGGGACAATAGTTAATCTTGACCACAGCAGCCTGTTAACAGTCACTCCAAAAAAACAGCATATAATCATTTAGAAAATCACAAAGGACCCCTGAACAACATCTAGGAATCTGCAGGCCTCTCTCACCTTGGCTAAAGTCAGTGTTCATGATATTACCATTAGAAAAACACAGGCTAATTCTGGGATTCATGAGAGAATGTAGATGGAAGCCATCACTCAATATGAAGAATATTGAGGTTCATCTCAAATTTGCCAAAACACACTTAGATGAACTTTCAGGTTTTTGGGAAAAATATACTATGTGCAGATGAGTCAAAAATGGATTTTTTTAAAGGCTACATAGGTATTGTTATGTCTGGCAGAAATGAACACTGCATTCCACAATTAGAACTCATCAAATGACAATCATGGAGGTGGCAATGTCACAATTTGTGGCTTCTTTGCTGCCTCAGATGCTGGATGACTTGTCATACTTGAAGGAAGATCACATAATTTTACAAGACAACGTGATGCCATCCTTTCATCAGCTAAACTGAAGCAGCAAAGCAATGATCTCAAAGCTTTCAAGCCAGTCTACAAGAGAATGGATGACTAGCAAAATCAATGTTGTTTGACCAACTCAAAATCCACATGTAAACCTCATAGAAATATTGCAGCAGAACCTGAAATAGGCCCAAAATGCTTCTGAGTTGAAGGGCCATGGAGAAATGGACTAAAACTCCTACACAGCAATGTGAGAGTCTGATTACGCATTACAGGAAGTCTTTGGTTGTAGTTATTGTAGCTAAAGGTGGTGCAACCAATTACTGGATCTAATTGACAGTTACTGCCTCATGACATATTGGATGACTTTAATTATGGAATAAATGAAACAAGCACTAACTTTGGTGTTATTTCTTCATTCAAAGTCCTTTTATGTACCAGTAGGACCAACCTAGCAGTTCGAAAACATGCAAATGTGAGTAGATTAATAGGTACCGCTTCGGTGGGCAGGTAATGGCGTTCCATTTAGTCATGCTGGCCACATGACCATGGAAGTGTCTATGGACAAACGCCGGCTCTTCAGCTTTGAAACGGAGATGAGCACCGCCCCCTAGAGTCAGACATGACTGGACTTAATGTCAAGGGAAACCTTTAGGACCAAGGTGAAGATCTGATAAAATTCAGAGGCAAATATATGTAAACATTCAAAAAATCTGAAGGGGGTGAATTCTTTTTCACAGAACTGTAAAGCAGATCTGAGTTCAGTACAATTTATTCCATAGTAAATGTGAACAGGACTGCAGTATAAGGCACTTACACAGAAGTAAGATAATTAATCTTAGTGGGATTTATTTCTGAATAGGCATGCATAGGACTGCTGTGTAATTCTGAATTAAACTTTCTCTTACATGCTATCCATAGACTTTCAATTTGTCCTTTTTGGTTACTATAACTAGTAAACCAATCAGGAGCATTGCTCTCTAGTCTGGGTATCCTGGCTTTGTTACCTTCTTAGAAAAAAAGGTGAAAGGTCCCCTATGCAAGCACCGAGTCATGTCTGACTCTTTGGAAGGATGCTGCTTTTGCGATGTTTTCTTGGGAGTCTATATTGGGGTGGTTTGCCATTGCCTTCCTCAGTCATCACCTTCCCCAGCAAGCAGGGTACTCCTTTTACCAACCTCGGAAGGATGGAAGGCTGAGTCGACCTGAGCCGGCTACCCGAGAATCCAGCTTCCGCTGGGATCGAACTCGGGTCATGGGGAGAGTTTCAGTTGCAATACTGCTGCCTGCCACTCTGCACCACACGAGGCTCTGTTACATTCTTACTTGGTTTGTCCTTGGTTTACAGTTCCTGATGTCTTTGGGAGCATCACATCCAAATTGTACATTTGAACAAATAGTATAGAAATGTTATGTTATATAGAAGTCTGGATAAGAAGCTAATAATAAAACTGGCTTCCTTACTTTCCAAGAACACCAGCCAGCTTGAACATGGGGGATATCACATACCAAATACAAATTAAATATACCAGTTTGATGCAAGAATAAGGTTTAAGAAAGTCGTTACTTGTTGACTGATCTACAGATGTATATCTGCTTGAACAAACATCCCAAATCCTACTTATTAATTATGTAAATAGGCAATATATTCTATATATTAATGTAACTCAGAATAAATTCTCCAAGTTTTCATAAACAGAAACAGTCCTCTGAAACATTTACAGACGCTGTGATGGAAGTCCTTGAAATCTGAAATGTTGTTTTGATGTATCTGACAGATCCTTTTCATCAACGTCAAAACAAAATGTCACATTTTGCAGTTGTATCCTTTTGGAAAGGAGGACTACAATGACCCCTTGGTGACTAACAACAGATTTTTGGGAAGCTATTAACAGGCTAAATATTGATATATATTTCATAGTGGGCAAGAACTGCCTGTGCTATCTTGCTTTATGCAAGTGTGTAAGAGAGATATATTACTTCCTAGAACATTGAATGAGTCCTATTTTTATCTAGAGTCCACAGAAATTTGTTTGCTAAGAAAAATGTTAAATTGAGAGATACGCTGCCCTGTTAGCTGGCTTCTGTGAACCACATTTCTAAAAACTGATAGCTTCCTCTCCCCCAAAGGTGGATTTCCTAAGAAGGATATATTGAATTAAATGAAAAGAAGACCTTTGGTTTAATTCAAACATTTGGTATTCTGCTCATGAGGGCACTCCTTTGTCGATAATGTGAATGTTTGTAATAAGAGATGGTATGGATTAGATTAAATCTCTGTAGGGTATAAATCTTAAAAATTACCTTTAAAAATGAGGGCCAAAGGGTTCCCCATTTCAATTAAGAATTTTTTAAAAATGTTTTCAAAAGAATGTACCTGCTCAGGTGAATTCTTGAGATGTTTCCAAGGCATTTTTATGCCTGTGTACATGTGTGTGTGTGTGTGTGGGAGGAGATTCTGATAACATCTGATTTTAAGGTAAGTCATCTCCTCATGACTTACTCCTCAAAATATTATTTTCTTTAAGAAGTATCATAGTCTCTCTGACCCACAGGGAAGTAAGTTATGAATATGATTTTTTTTTCCTTCCAACATTTATTTCAGGGTTGATTTTTCTTTCTCATATGATACTTTATTTTTGTTATTAGTTGTTGGATACATCAAATCATTCAAATAGGGAAAATCTGACAGGAAGCAAAGACAACCCCCAGGATGTAAGGGACTTTCTGGCAGCACTCTATTTGTAGAATGCTCTAATGGGCCGTGAAAATAAACTTGAGGAACAGGAGGAAGAGCCGCAGCCAAGGCAATGGGCAGATAAGAGAAATCTGAGTTCAAAGCAGGAATGTAATTTGAGAAAGCATCTCAGACTGGACCCTCCCTTGTTCTCTTTAGGATAAAGGCAGGGAGGGGGGAGGCACTTTCAGAGTTGCAAGATTCTGTTACTGTAACCCTCTAATAAAAGTAGTTTTAGTATTCATGACTTTGGTGTTGTCTACCTTGAAGGGATGTGCAGGAAACATTGCTAATATCACTTCAGTTCCAGGCAAAAATCATTTTAAGGTTCCAGGCTGGGTTCCCCAATGCTGGGTTTTATGGGTTTTCTCCCTTTACTGTTTTACATGGCTAGGATTCTTTTAATATATGTTAATTATGTTAATTTCTAATCTGCCCTGGAAATATTGAAGGGTAACCTCTATAAGTTTTTAACAAATGGTTTTGCTCTGTTGATCTAGCCTGATTGCCATTTCTCAGTTTTGATTCCTTTTTCTAATGCAGAAAACATGATCATCAACAGGGTAGTTGTAAGGTATTTTCAGCATTTAGGAAGTTTCACAGGGTAAAACTTAAATTGGGTAAGCTTAAAATCTTGTCCCACCCAAATCAACTGCAGCAGGTAAGAGTCAATGAAAATCTCTGTTCTTTGCATGTTTTATGATGATTGCCCTATTGAGTGGGGATTTTAGGATCTGACCCAATAACAACACTACTGAAACTGGAGGGAGTAAATGTTGACACAGTATTTAATGTATTTTTTTATTATATCAACAAATAATCATACGACAAAAGGAGTCAAGCCCCAGAGCTCCTTCATTCATGTGTTACAAGTTCCTTTCTTTCAATTTCTTTTTACAAGAAAGGAAAAAGAAAAAAAAAATAGTTTATATTAGGCAGGGTGGAGGGAACAGGCAGAAACATATTTTTGGAAGATATTTCAGCCAGCAGAACAAATGTATATTTAGCCATCAGGAATCTCAGAGGACAATGTACTGTATGTGTTTTATCAAAGAAAAAATGGGACAGAACTGCATGAGTTTGAAAAGGGAATCAAACCAAACTAATGAATCCCAACATTTGTTGTAGTTATATACATAACCATTACTCTATTTCCTTTTGGGGTAATCAATATTATGCATAAAAGAAGTGCAACTCATCCTGTTTATATGACCAAACAATATCAAGATTCTTCTCTCATACTACTCACTAGTTGTCAGATCCCTCCGATCAAAAGGTTCACAGAACCCCTTATTGGAGCATCTTCCTTTGGTCTCTTATCACTGGGAACAGACTCCATGTCGCCAGATGGGAGGGGGTGTTGGGTTGGAGTATGAAGTGGATTATTATGGCTAGGAATTTATGGTGTTCACACGTCAAGGCCAGAGAGAGGAGATACACCAGAGAGCCACCTGGATTGGGAAGGGGGGTGACATGCTTTATTGGGGAGTGGGGGGAAAAGTAATTATGTGAATGTAGTTTTAAATGTAGGTTTTGCACGGGAACTTTCCATTCACAGCTTTGCTCTTGTACTGCTCATTTCGCTTCATTAAAACAGTAAAAGGAGTTTGGACTCTAGACTGTTATTGTGTGAATGCTTGAAGGTGCCAGTGCTTATACTAGTCATTTTTGTGATCAGTCATGTTCGTTCAACACCCATTCATTCTTGATCCTATCTCTTCCTGTTTTACCACCCCATTCCAATGGCATTCAAATTAGTTTTATGTTCTGCCTGACATCCCCAACTGTTACTTTCCTGTAACCTGAGCAGAAGCACACTCTTAGGCACAGCTATTTTCACTTCTTTCAACAAACATTCATTCCTTGTAACAGCCTACATACTACCCTCTGCTTTTCTACCATGACCAGCACTTCTTAATATTTCTCCATCTCTTTCCGCATCTTTGCTTAACATTCTACCAAAGTACGCAAATTAGTCTACTTGCTCCAAACTTTTGTCACTGATGTTGATTGCATTTTGCCTATCAAATCCAATCAGCATGGTCTGTGATATATCAATGTTCAGATCCATATGCCTTGTCACAACATGCATCCTAAGGTTGTCTGCAAATCATTCAGGTTCTGAGCCATCAACACCGTCATCTGCATACAGAAGCACAGGTAGATCTCAACCAACAAACCTCTAACCATAAACATTACTTATACATTTGTCCATAAATACATTACACAATCCAGGATGCATCAAGCATCCTTGTATTATTCCTTGCTTAATTAAACCATTGGGTAAGCATTCAATTTATACTTGTGAGAGCTGTATTTCCATCTGCTTAAAATTAATGAATTGAGGTGCCATATAAAGTATATAAATAACAAACTAACAAATAAATAATTCAGCAAATACCTTCAACTCCATATTTGTGCAAAAAAATCCATAATTCAAGCCTATTTACTACCATGTTCTTTCTCATAAACCTCTTTTGTGCTTTCATTCTTTGCTCAAGGACTTGCTGAAGAGCAAAAATCTGATTTGGCCACTCCCTGTCCAGCATAAAGCCATACGTAGGTATATGTAGTTTATTCAGTATGCTATAGAAATGACAACAGTTTGCTTTATGATCAAGTTAACGAATTTGGAAACTGGACACATAAGCATACTGATTTTACTGACTATGAGCATTTACTAAATTTATGTTATATTGATTGTGAAAGGTGAAAGGTCCCCTGTGCAAGCACTGAGTCATGTCTGACCCTGTGGGGGGACACCGCTTTCGCAATGTTTTCTTGGCGAACATATAATCATAATGTTATATTGGAGCCTCGTGTGGCACAGAGTGGTAGGCGGCAGTATTGCAACCGAAACTCTCCCCACGACCCGAGTTCGATCCCAGCAGAAGCTGGATTCTCAGGTAGCCAGCTCAGGTCGACTCAGCCTTCCATACTTCCCAGGTCGGTAAGGTGACAACTGGGGAGGGCAATGGCAAACCACCCCGCTCAGGTCTGCCCCCCCCTTTGGGGGGATGTCACGGAAGTGGCATCCCCCCAAAGGGTCAGACATGACTCGGTGCTTCCACAGGGGACCTTTCACCTTTTTTCACATGTTATATTGTAAGGTTAGGGTTACAAAAGGTTTTGGACTTGTTAATGCTTCCAGAAAATGGATTCCTCATTCCCAAATGGCTGTGGTGGAAGGCATGGCCAGTCACAAAACGCCCATTCATCAGAATCCAATTGGTGATCCCAATATTTGAGAATATTGACTCATCCAGGGCCGCAACTAGGGGGGGGGGGCAACTGGGACATGTGCCCTGGGCACCACGCTGGTGGGGTGCCAAAATGAGCACTGGGGGGGTTGCCAAAATGGGTGCGGAATCCATGTTTGCCCCGGGTGACACAGAACCTGGTTGCGGCCCTGGACTCATCAGCTTATTTTTACATTTTTCTTTTCAGTTTCTTGTCTGAGGTTTTCCAAAGAGAGCAATGGGTTGCAATGATGCATAATTTTCATTCCCTAATAATGTCTGAGGGGGGCACATTGAGGTTCTGAGGCATTATCAAACCTGGTTTACCAGTGGCTATTGATAAGTATAGAATATAAAATAGTTTTTTTTTTCTTCTCTTTTCCTTCTTAGTTTGCATTTTTAGTTTGTATTTTTAATCTTTTATTTTTTCTTTAGATTAAAGAGTGTTTCATTACTATACACACACACACACACTATACACACATACACACACACACAGAGTGCATATGTGTGTATGTGTGTGTGTGTGTGTATTTGTGTCTGTGTGTGTCTATTTCATATATATGAAATTGTTGAAGACCTGGTTGATCTCCCAGGCCTTGGGGACAGAGTGACTGGGTAGCCCCTTTTTTATTTGGCTTTGTTTGGTTATACATATTTTGGTGTGATCTGTTTGGGTTTTGTTTTCATATATTGCTCGTATGGTTTGTTGTACTTTTTTATACGTTGGCTTTTTACTTGTAATGCCTTCCACAGTTGTCTAGGAGTTGGGTGGATAATAATAATGATGATGATGATATCAGTTTTCCACTTAGTTTTTAACTGATTAAAAAAATTAATTTAAACAAGCAAAAAAATTGGAATAACAGGCTTCTGGTTGCAAAGCCATATATGACTTATAAGTAAAAAACATTACTTCATATTGTACCCAGAAACATATTAATAGACAACAGAAAAACTGCAACATCAGTTTATGTAGTGGTTCTTACCAGCAAATATGTGGATTTCTGCATTTTTGTATTAATTGGAGTTTTCAAATAGTCTTCAAAGGCTACCCCATATAGAGTGGTTTGCTAGTAAAGCTAGTGCAGAAACCATTATTTTTAATTAACCAACTATCTTGATCCAGGTTTAGAACCAGATCTGGCATGGAGATATCCTTGGATGAACTGTATCAGGAAACCAACAGGGGAGTGTAGCTACATTTCGGTGGGGCTTTTGATATTATTTGCCGCAGTATCTTACTGGAGCATTTGGCAGAACTGGGGTTGGAAGCATTACTCAGTGTTGGTTCTACTTCTATTGCTCTGAGTACAACCAGAGAAGGGATATTCCTTCCTCTCTTGGGAGGTTCCACATCTTGTCTCCAATTATTTAATATCTGTATGAACCCACTTCATTTGCAGATCTGGAGTTACTTTTCAATGCTGATAATACTCCTCTGGACTTCTCCTTCCTGTGGACTTGGGGTTGGATGTCAATACAGCTTCCATAGATATAGGCTATAAATGACTGAATGTGAGAGACTACTGTAAGTTGAATCCTGATAAGCATATGCTGTGATTAATTCTGCAGCTGGAATTCAGAGGTCAGGATATATATAGTACATGTTTTGGATGGAGCTGAAGTCCTTAAAAAGTCAGTTTGCAATCTGGGAGTCATTAGTGGCTAGAAGTCACTTTTCTCAGTTTTGGCTGATCAAGCAGGTATGTACCTAAGAGGGGGAGAGAGAGAGAGAGGTGACTTTGGTAATTCATGTGTTAGCAAGTTCAGTGCTGTATTATTGCAATTTCATCACGGGACAGCCTTCAGGATGTTCAAACTTGCAGCTGGACCAACATGTGGCAGCATAAAGGGTAAGTAGGGCTCTATAAGGATTCCATATTATCCCTGACTTTAAACACTGCATTGTTGTTGGTTATCTTCAAGATGTTCCTCATAGTGTATAAAGTATCTCAGGTCCAAGCTACTTACAGGACTGCCTACTCCCATACAGTCTGCCTTCTACTAATAGATCATTAGTAGGGTAACATTTACAAGTCCTGTCATGGTTGTGTTTGTCATCAGGAACTAATTCAGCTTTCTCCATGGTGATACCCATAATATGAAATAAGCTGCCACTAGAGTTGAAGATGGGCCCTCCTTTGAATTCCAATGTTAGCTTTTGTATTTAAGATCAATATTGATAGTTTATGTATTTATTTACTTGTGGATGTTAGTAATGTTTTTATTATATCTTTCTAAGAGTTCCAGGACCAATAAAAGAGTGTATGGCATATAAATTTACTAAATAAATATAAAATATAGTATGGTCTGTCCTTGGCTATTTCATGGAATTCCTGGTCATGCAATGATTGCTTAGCTTTGGACAGCCTGATATAACAAGTCTAATTTTAGGCAAATCCAAAAATCATAAACAAAAATCCCAGACATTCAATTCTTAATTATTTCAATGATTATTTAAATCTGATGTTTTATATCTCTGGCTTTAACTTTAGTTTTTCTACTTTCTTAATAAACTGCTAAGAGTCTTCAGTGGTCAACAGTATAACAAGTTTAATAATATTTATTTATCTATAAATAATCTTATTTATCTTGAGCAATGAAGTAGTCTAATGACAATTTTTATGCTAAATTAACTTTGGAATTTATTAGGTAAGTATCCATGATTGCATCATCCAATGCACAATGTAAAAGTGTAGGTATTTATAAAAAATACCCAAAACTTGCCTAACTCAGTAGAGTAGGCTGGCTTTTTCTCCATCCGTATACTACTAAAACTCTGATTGTGTTTATCTGTCTGTACCTTCAAGTTAGCCTAAATGGTGCATTATACCACAACAATTTTAAATCAAGGTACCTAAACTCCGCAAATGCAGAGTTGCAAGATTCTGTTACTGCAACCTTATAATAAAAGTAGTAGTAGCCTGCATGACTTTGGTTTCCTCTTCTGGTCTACCTCAAAGGGCTGACAAGTTCAAGAAACATTGAGCTATAGATATGGTTCAAATACATAAGGGCACATTGATTTGTTTACATATTTCAGAGAGCTACAACCTGTGACACACACACACATGCACCCCAAACTCTTGGGAATAGTCCACTGGAACCTTTAGAAGTTATTATAAGACAGTAACTTTTAATTTGACAAAAAGGGGAACTGTTTAAGAGAATGCCCAGAGATTAATTACATTAAACATTTGTCCTGATGAAGATGATGATCTTAAATGGACTCTATCCCCTCTTTTTATGCCACACTGGGAGAAGTTTAGAAAAAATCCAGACAACTTTATAATTCCAGCTGTTCAGGGTGTAAGAACCATCATGAGAGGGATGATTCAGAATGGAAACTGGAAGAGTAGCTTTGCCTGTTCCTTAGCTACACTCATTTAGGGGTCTTTCTGTGGCAGCAGTAGAAGATAGATTTCTCAATCCCTCCTTTGCTGATGGTCTTCATTAGCTGTTGCCTTGCAGCTGATGGATTTCTGAACTGTCTCCATTGAAACGTCTTGTGTAGGAGGTAACTGCCAGGTGATATGGCTGTTCCCTAGTCTTTGACCTATTACAGGCACTTACATGTGGAAGCCATTACTTGAAACTGTACTGTGAACATATATATTTCTGAACATACCCTGAGTAGCAGGTGATAATGTGTTTCAATCCAAATGTCATGAAAGTGCTTCAGCAGCTGTATTATGACATCTTCCTGCTGCCCTCTTTTAAAATATGCTTGCAAAGAGGTAAATCTAAGCTTTCGTTTATGTATAGTTTCATTTTAATTATACATGCTTCTTGTTACTGGCATCTCAATTAGCAAAATCAGTCAGCATGGCCTTTTTTATGTCTGTGTCTGATTTTTGTGGGAAAGTCTATATCTGCCTCAAGGTAAGTGTAGTTTTTTTTTTTGTTTTCATCTACTACTCTTTCTACAAAGTTTTCCTTACCACTATTAACTGTTATAAATGCATCTTTGGTAAGCATTTTTCTTGTATGGCAGAATACTGTTTCTAAAACTTCTGAATGGAAGGTAAAAGAAAATGTTTGCATTTTTTGCGCGTTTAGCAATTTTCTGTAAGCTGTAACAGCCAATAACTGTTTTGTCACTTGTCTGCTTGTGTTTTTTCCCCTCAAAAGTTATCTTCATGATTTTTTTGTCAGATTTATGTCCCATCTTTCCTCCAGGAGTTCAAAGTGGCATCCATTAAAAAAAATAAGATAATTTTATATATTCTTTAAAATATACCCATCATTAAAATATCTTGCTGTTAAATTAACTGATTTTTTTTAAAAAATGTTTGGGGTAGCACTATATTAAATATACATGAGATGTTATAAAATTCAGTGTATAATAAATCTCATTTGAAATGACAGATTATCACTCTAAAATACAGGTACATTAGCTTCAGCCTTCCACATGCTCTTTTTCTCCAGATGTTTTCATCTACAATTCCTACTGCAATGATATTGAGAGTTGAAATCCAGAATATTATCCAGGTTGAGGAAGGGTCCTATAAGCCCAGCACATGATAGAGGAGAATAGAATCTAAATTATCCTGGCAAATTAAAAACAGTTCTCAGCTGCAGGACTGTTGTAGAGAAGATACTTAGAGAAGGATAATTTGATATTCCACTTGAATAAAAACCTAGCTCATCATGCAGATTTTCCCACACTTTGGTTCTCCTGATACCACCTTCTTAGTCTCCAGGGGAACAGCTTTTCCCTCTTGAAAATAGGTTGAGGTTTGCTCAAAGGAGGAGAGAGGAAGAGAGAAAAACTGTCTTTCCCCCTGGATTTGTGCCTCAAAGGCTCGTTTAACACAAGTGTGATCCTGACCATGCAAACATGGTTTCTACTCCTCCCCCCTGCAGCTTGTTGAAAACAGACACAAACATACTAGCCCGTAGGATGTATAATATTTATTTACTTGATGGCTTGCAGATTTCAGAATTGCCCTCCCCCCCCCGTTTCTAAAAGTGAAATGATACATTGTAATTTAGATGATAATTTTGTTTTGATGATCTTAATTGGTAGCAGACAAAGGGGGTTTCAAAACCCCTTTCTATTTTTTTCCCCTTGCATAATACATCGCTCCGTCCTTTGGTAAACATCTGCACATAATAAAAGGATGTTACACTAAAATTGCATTTCCTTTACCTTCACTGGGGACTTAAAAAAATAGATGATAATCCTGGTTCAGGAAAAATGAAGTTTCCTTGTATCACTCAGGATTTTTTTTTCCTCTCTTTTTGCCTTCACTGCTTGTGGTGACAATTAAAAACTTATCTACCCACATTAGGTTTTGTGACATTGGAGGAAGTCCTTTCACATCCTACATTGTTATCATTCTAAGCTTTGCAGTGTAGATATTGCATACCACAATTTTTTACTTGTAAATTTGTTTCTTCATTTGCATCAAACAATCTGCCTGGTTGGTTTTATTGTTGTGTGTCTTTGTGTGTGTGTGTTTTAATAATAAAGGACACTTTGTTCTACTTAATTGCTTGATTCGCCATTAGTACTTGACGAAGTCTCTTGTTCTGTATAGGCATGTGAAGGAAGCCAAGGACTGTTCAGACCTGCTCTATCAGTGTCATGCTAAAGTACTTATTCATTCAGTTTATCGCCTATAAAAAGAATTGCATTGTCCTGTGTTGACTCCTCATATTTTAAAAAATGTTGATATTATCAAAGCACTTGCAAAAATCACACACAAAATAAACACACATGACCTACTATGATACTCAACTGTGATGAAATCACTGTGCTAAATAGGACTGCACATTCTTCCTTTCTCTCTCTCTGTTCCTCTCCCAAATACAGGTAACCTACTCTTATTTTCCCCTACCTTCTGGTAACAGGATAACAGCCTAAAATCTAAAGATGTAAAGATATAGTGCAAAGGATCAGCAAGGCTACAACAACTTCTTTATAAGGAGTGGTTACCAGAGTTGTGTGTGTTTTAATTTAGCAAAAAAGGAAGGAATAGTAGACAAAATAGAAGTGTATAAAATTGGCAATCAGTGGGAGATATTGATGTTCAGCAGCAGGAGAGAAAATTGTAAGTTTATAAGGCATTTACCAAGAAATACGGAAACAGCCAGTGTGATCTACATGTTTTTGTGTCTCCCTCCACTTCCAAATCACCAAACACCATTTTTCTGGATAATTACACCCAAGATATAATCCCTTTCCACCATCTTCCTCCAAAGAAAATTCTATCTGTTGAACTAAGATTCATTTTGTGTTTTTTATCTTCATTAAATAACTTTCTTTAAGCTTCTTATATTCCTGGTGGCCTGATTTATATTTATTGCCAGAAATGGCAGGATGTCATGGAAGTTTATTAACTATACACTCAACACACCCTTTAAATATTTTCCATATCCCTATAATCTAGATCTAGTTCTTCCGTGTACTTTGGATACCAAAGGCTTAACTTGTATATTCTTGGAATTACCACCACCATCACCCATTTTTTCCTCTACTATTTTTACATTTATATCCCAATAACTCAGCCTTCTTAAACTAAAAAGAGGATGAAACTTACCTCTTTAATGTGAAGTTGCCTGAAGTTGAAATATTTTTTTTGAATAAATCGTGATCTCCCAGGGAAGTTCTAGTGACCTCTTGTAGAACCCTAGGTTTCCACAGAACCCTGGTTGAGAAACCCTGTAATCTTTTTTTTTTTCTTTTTTCTGGGAGACCCCCGAAACTCACTGCATTTTCATCCTGTAAAGTGTGAGAGTTATTTCTCACAGTATAAGTAAAAAACAAAATAAAAATAAATCTGATGGTTGCAAAAACAAAGGAGAGATGGCCACTGGCCAGCCCACTCAAAACAGTAGAATACATAGTCCATTATGTAGGGTGGAAAGGAAAATGAAATGGTAGAGGATTTGAATCTTGTTTCTAAAAATAGGGCTAGATCTTGAATCTGTTGGAGAAGACTCCTGACAATACTGTGGAGAGCCAAGAAAAGAAGCTGATGGATCATCGAACAAATCAGCCCACCTGAGGCACAAATGACCAGGCTCAAATTATCCTACTTCAGACACATTAGCTCTCTGGACTCTAATGCTGGGAAAAGTAGAAGAAAAGAAAAGATGGTGACCAGCAGCAGGATAGAGTCAGTTACAGTAGCAATGAGTGCACTGAGCTGAAGAACCAGGTTAGGGACATATCATCATGGAGAAAAGCTATCTCTGTAGTCACTAAGAGTTGACAACAACCTGATGGCACATAATCAATCAGTTCTGGAATCACCTGCAGTCCCTGATATTCTTTTGGTTATGGCTGCTTGATTTTCTTTAGTAATTATTACTTCTTCTGAGTTTTTTGGATTCTTTTGTGTGCCGGTGGTCTCTAAGTTGTTAGTTGATTATTCATCCAGTATACATGTATACTTGTACGGAACTAAGCTTGCATAAACACTATTCATAACCTACAATTTAGCCATCTTTTTTCCACTTAAGGAAAATCGTCCCATCTTCTCTACCTCTAAGTTTGCTTCTATAATATACACTCTGAGATTTATCAGTAAATTGGAACTTTGCAAACAGAAGGGAAATCTTCCCTGAACATTAGTGCTTTAAAATATTCCTGTAAATGTGTGTGATATTGAGCATCCACAACAGTTTTCATGATTTATAGCTAGGAAGAAAATACAAAGAATATCTGGTAAGCTTGATGCCAGGGAAATTATTAGGATTCAAGAGCTTAACAAAGCCATTAATTCCCATTCATGTAGATATGAATTAAACTTGATTGCCACTCTTTGAATGGTGCCCATAAAGATGACAGTTTAAAATAAGATATATACCATATCTGTATGTTTATGTGCTTCACTGTAAATATGTCCACCTGGTTTAGGTAATTCTTTTGGCACATAATGGATATGCACCTGTCCCACTCTACTGTTGCATACCCTGTACTAAGATCTGGAAGGGAAAGAGTATTATTGTGCGACTATTTCTGACACAATAGAGTTTACTAATGTCTAACAAATATACAATTGCAATTGTGTTAATTAAAGGTCTTTTATATGGGTAGGCTAGCTTACTTAATTACTACCAGTGTCCAGAAATAAAACAGTACACAGTATTGTCTATGTCAATTTCCAACTCCTTCCCACGTGATCTGATAGCAGCTTTTCATCAGCAAGTATCACTGAAATGAATAGAACTTGCATAAACATATCCAACCACAAACAAAAAAAATAACTCCTTGTAAATATTCATAATTACAGCTGCCATGTTGGGCCATTACTTGGTTAGCTTTACTGATTGCAAACACTGTAATTAATTAGAAGCAGCCTTCAGTTCACTTAAAACAGCAGATTTTTATAAAGTTACTTTGATATGCTGATAGCAAAAAAAAGGGGGGGGGGCATTTCTTTCGCCACTGGAGAAAATGTGTAATGCCTCTTTGAAAATAATGATTTCTGTGACAAGTATGCTTTAGACATTTTTTTTTCCCCTGGGGGGCTTCTGGTGGGAATGGCAGACAACAGCTGGGCCTGCTGGTTTGGCAGGCAGAATTGACAGAGCAGTGACTTTTTTTGGGCTCAGGCAGGATGCTGGATGAGGATCGGAGAAAGGACTTGGAGAAAATCAAGGGAGAGAGTGATCTGCAAGCCATATGATTTCCCAGTGGAATGCCATGAAAAGAACCTGGAATTTTTTGGGGGGAGGATGGTTGGACTGGCTGATTTTTCTAAAAGGAAAGTTTTGTGCATATTGTGGAGATATGTAATTGCTTTGGTTTATTATGAAGTGGGATAAGGGTTGAAAAATTCTTATTTGGTTTGCTTTAAGGATTTGACTGATGTTATTTGCCTTTAAAAAATTGGATTTACTCTCTTGAATTGGTTTTTTATGGGTTTATCAAGATCAAAATGATTAAAACTGTTGCATTAGAGTTAAACAATGTTTATCTGGTTATGATTAAAATTGCTGTAGTATCAAGTATAATAATAGACAACTTAAGCTTTTTAATTTGATTCTTATTGTAGTAGACAGAAACATAGAATACTGATAGGAATGGATTAATTAAATATGTTTTATTTTTGGGGGGGGGAGAAAGAGGGTTAAGGTTTATTTGAAATGTTCTTTTTTATTTTAATATAAGCGGGGGGGGGAGTAACTGTACTTAGCAATTTGTATTAAGTGTTAAAGTGGAATGACTTACAGAAATAATGTGGTGTTTGGGGTTTAATATAGAGTAAGAAATTGATAGCTGAATTTTTTGTATATCCTTATTGTTTAAAGTCAGAAGCCACATCTTTTTTGTAAAACTGAAAAAAAAAAATCCCTTTTGTGTTTTTGCACTTTTTTAGCTTTTTTTCTTCTCTGTAGTTTTTTGTTGTTTTCATTTTTCTTCTTAAATTTAATAAAACTTACTACAAAAAAAGGAATTTTTCCCTCGTATGCAAAAACATAAAGATTAAATTCAACTTCTAATCTACACCTGAAAACCATTGGACACTATGGGAATTATATCTGAGTAGATATGCACAGGTTTGTGTTATTAAGTAATTAATCAGGTAGAAGGTATGCAGTTAACCAAGACTGCAACCTAATAGAAAACTGTACTGATGTCCCATTCATGAAATATTTAAATTTCAGGAGACATTTCAGCTTCAACATTTCTACTTCCGAATCCAGTAACTGTTTCCATGATTTATTTTATTTCATTTTCCCTCCCACTTGTATTATTTTCTATTCTGAGACCTATACCAATGTCAACAAGAGCTTCTGGACATATATGGGCAGTATATCCAGAAGGTCTTGAAATTATATATGCAAAATCTGAATGCTCTCAGTTCAGATCCAAAATGTTTTCCATGCATTACATTAAAAATCATCAACAGGTTCTTCAACCCATGCACAAGAAGTTTTTTTTTTTTTTTTCCCCCCTGAAACTGCATTGCCTTGTGAGCCTGCATTATTTTTCATTTTCTTCTTTGTCAGATAAAGCAAACGGTGCTGGACCCAAGTGACAGTAAGTGATCACCTTCACTGATATTAGAAAGAGGCTGCCAAAACAAGCCAAAGTTTCTTCTGAGATCAGCTAGCCAATGAGTTAAGCTGGCTGGCTGACCACTGACTATAGGGATTCCTACAGGAATCTTCCATCACTGTACTTGCAGATACTACTGGTTAAACTGAAAGACTTTTCAAGAAAAAAACATGTGAACCCCTGAAAGACAACCAACAGCTCTTCCTGCAGGTTGTTTGTTGTTTATTCGTTCAGTCACTTCCGACTCTTTGTGACTTCATGGACCAGCCCACGCCAGAGCTTCCTGTCGGTCGTTGCCAACCCCAGCTCCCCCAGGGACGGGTCCGTCACCTCTAGAATATCATCCATCCACCTTGCCCTTGGTCGGCCCCTCTTCCTTTTGCCTTCCACTCTCCCTAGCATCAGCATCTTCTCCAGGGTGTCCTGTCTTCTCATTATGTGGTCTTCCTGCAGGACCATCTAAAAAAGTCAAGATGGCAATTATGCTTCCATAAACGAAGGAATAAACTATGGGCATGTATAAAAAAAGGGAAAGAGTTCAATTACATGGATGCAGATGCAATTACATGAATGAATGCCTTGCTCCTGTTTTTTTTCTTTTTTTTCCTCCAAAGTAAGCATATGTTGATGTAGGATCATCATAAGAGGGAAAGGGGAAATCTACTTTTCTTCCCAGATGTCTTATTTAGAAATATTAACATCCATACATCCCTGGAATTGAAAACAAACAAACAAACCACCATATCTACAAAAGGGGAGATAAATTTATGCCTGAACTATGGCATTTCCCTGATTCTGCAAGTACCTACCATGGAATGAGAACCTAGATAATAGTTTGAAAGAAAAGCAAGCAAAAATGGATTGAAGGCCTGGAAATGTAGCTTTGCTACTAAGATCTGCTGAAGCTCACATATCAGATGCAGTGGACTCTGGTCCAAAAGCTTATAATAAATCTTTAAGCAACACAAGATCTTTTTGCTGTTTTTGCTGAGATAAACTGAGTTTCAACCATGCAAAAAGTCCTTGCTTTTTATTTATTTATTTTAATATTTATGGGTAATCTAGATTTCACCAAGGAGTAGGAGACTGACCACACAATAGTAAGTAAAACTTCCCTTGCAATAAATAAGCCTTTTAGCTGAAAAAAGTCATGGTCCCCACTTCTCATAGCAAGTGCTTTTTCAGTACTCTGTTTCTTTTGGCAAAGTTTAGACATGTCTTTCTAGTTAACAAATGGAGTTTGCTGTCAGCTTTTTTCAAGAATTATTCTCCCTGCCTGATGCCAAAAACCTCTTTAAATATTAATAAATAACTCAAAGGTATCTTAGATAGTCTGCACTTGAGGAATTATGTTAATGTTTTTTTTTTACAACAAAGATATGGGAATTCCTTCTGACTTTCTAAAAACTGGCTTTCCCAATCCTTTCCATATCATTGCTAAGAGTGTTTGCCTGAGAAGACAGGAGCAATCTTCATATTGGGAAAAAGTAAAAATAGAGACAAAGTTCCCAATGATTTCAGAAGAAAAGGCAGGTTTTGATATTAATTCTGGCACAATAGATAGCCCCAGATATATACTAGATAGATATATAGCCCCAAATATATACCATTATTATACTCAAGCATTGTACAAGGGATATTTCTTGGGGATCTTATTGGCTTGGGAACGAATCAAAAAGGAGAAGCAGAATTTAGGAGAGATAGAAGCAGTTTGTCTAGGAGAAACTATCAACCATGCTAAGTGTATGAACTTCAGCAAAAGATCGTTACCTTGTCGTGGTGCTGGAGCTTGAGCACCTCAATGATGCCATGAGCTAAACCGTGAAGAGCCATCCAAGACGGGAAGGTCATGACAGAGAGGTCAGACTAAATGCGATCCCTGGGGAAGGTAATGGCAACCCACCCCAGTATTCTTGCCGTGAAAAGTAAATGGATCAGTACAACCAGAGATATGTCGGTATACCATCGGAAGATGAGACCCCCAGGTCGGAAGATGGTCAAAATGCTACTGGGGAGGAACAGGGGATGGGTTCAACTAGCCCCAGATGTGATGACACAGCTAGCTCAAAGCCAAAAGGACAGCTAGCGGCCGACGGTGCCGGTGGTGAACGGCGAATCCGATGTTCTAAGGATCAGCACACCATTGGAACCTGCAATGTAAGATCTAGGAGCCAGAGGAAATTGGATGTGGTTCTTGGTGAGATGTCAAGATTAAAGACAGATATTTTGGGCATCAGTGAACTGAAATGGACTGGAATGGGCCACTTCACATGAAATGACCACCAGATCTACTGCTGTGGACAAGAGGACCACAGAAGAAATGGAGTAGCCTTCATAATTAATAGTAAAGTGGCTAAAGCAGTGCTTGGATACAATCCAAAAAACAATAGAATGACCTCAGTTCGAATTCAGGGCAAGCCATCTAACATCACAGTGATCCAAATATAGGCCCCAACCACAGATGCTGAAGAAGCTGAAGTAGAGCAGTTCTATGAGGATCCGCAGCACCTGCTAGACAACATGCCTAAAAGAGATGTTGTTTTCATCACGGGAGACTGGAATGCTAAGGTGGGCAGTCAAATGACACCTGGAATTATAGGTAAGCATGGCCTGGGAGAACAAAATGAAGCAGGACATAGGCTGATAGAATTTTGCCAAGACAACTCACTCTGCATAACAAACACTCTCTTCCAACAACCTAAGAGACGGCTTTATACATGGACTTCCCCAGATGGACAACACCGAAATCAGATTGACTACATCATTTGCAGCCAAAGGTGGCGGACATCTATACAGTCGGTAAAAACAAGACCTGGAGCTGACTGTAGTTCCGATCATGAACTTCTTACTGCACAATTTAGGATCAGACTAAAGAGATTAGGGAAGACCCACAGATCAGCTAGAGATGAGCTCACTAATATTCCTAAGGAATATGCAGTGGAGGTGAAGAATAGATTTAAGGGACTGGACTTAGTAGATAGGGTCCCGGAAGAACTCTGGACAGAAGTTCGCAACATTGTTCAGGAGGTGGCAACAAAATACATCCCAAAGAAAGAGAAAACCAAGAAGGCAAAATGGCTGTCTGCCGAGACACTAGAAATAGCCCAAGAAAGAAGGAAAGCAAAAGGCAACAGTGATAGGGGGAGATATGCCCAATTAAATGCAAAATTCCAGAGGTTAGCCAAAAGAGATAAGGAATTATTTTTTAAACAAGCAGTGCATGGAAGTGGAAGAAGACAATAGAATAAGAAGGACAAGAGACCTCTTCCAGAAAATTAGAAACATTGGAGGTAGATTCCAGGCCAAAATGGGTATGATCAAAAACAAAGTTGGCAAGGACCTAACAGAAGAAGAATTGATCAAGAAAAGGTGGCAAGAATATACAGAAGACCTGTATAGGAAGGATAACAATATCAGGGATAGCTTTGATGGTGTGGTCAGTGAGCTAGAGCCAGACATCCTGAAGAGTGAGGTTGAATGGGCCTTAAGAAGCATTGCTAATAACAAAGCAGCAGGAGACAACGGC
Source organism: Candoia aspera (assembly GCF_035149785.1). Taxonomy (NCBI): domain Eukaryota; kingdom Metazoa; phylum Chordata; class Lepidosauria; order Squamata; family Candoiidae; genus Candoia; species Candoia aspera. The sequence goes on from NC_086155.1 coordinate 194,097,087, forward strand.
ATCCCAGCTGAACTGTTCAAAATCTTGCAAGATGATGCTGTCAAGGTAATGCATGCTCTATGCCAGCAAATTTGGAAAACACAAGAATCGCCATCAGACTGGAAAAAATCAACTTATATCCCCATACCAAAAAAGGGAAACACTAAAGAATGTTCAAATTATCGAACAGTGGCACGCATTTTACATGCCAGTAAGGTAATGCTCAAGATCCTGCAAGGTAGACTTCAGCAATTCATGGAGCGACAATTGCCAGAGGTACAAGCTGGGTTTAGAAAAGGCAGAGGAACTAGGGACCAAGTTGCCAATATCTGCTGGATAATGGAAAAAGCCAGGGAGTTTCAGAAAAACATCTATTTCTGTTTTATTGACTATTCTAAAGCCTTTGACTGTGTGGACCATAACAAATTGTGGCAAGTTCTTAGTGGTATCCCCATACCACTAGTCATCTTGTCTGCCTCCTGAAGACTCTATATAACAACCAAGTAGCAACAGTAAGAACAGACCATGGAACAACAGACTGGTTTAAGTTTGGGAAAAGTGTACGGCAGGGCTGTATACTGTCACCCTACCTATTCAACTTGTATGCAGAACACATCATGCGACATGCTGGGCTTGAGGAATCCAAGGCTGGAGTTAAAATTGCTGGAAGAAACATTAACAATCTCAGATATGCAGATGATACCACTTTGATGGCTGAAAGTGAAGAGGAACTGAGGAGCCTTATGATGAAGGTGAAAGAAGAAAGTGCAAAAGCTGGCTTGCAGCTAAACCTCAAAAAAAACCAAGATTATGGCAACCAGCTTGATTGATAACTGGCAAACAGAGGGAGAAAATGTAGAAGCAGTGAATGGCTTTGTATTTCTAGGTGCGAAGATTACTGCAGATGCTGACTGCAGTCAGGAAATCAGAAGACGCTTAATCCTTGGGAGAAGAGCAATGACAAATCTCAATAAAATAGTTAAGAGCAGAGACATCACACTGACAACAAAGGTCCGCATTGTTAAAGCAATGGTGTTCCCCGTAGTAACATATGGCTGCGAGAGCTGGACCATAAGGAAGGCTGAGCGAAGGAAGATAGATGCTTTGGAACTGTGGTGTTGGAGGAAAATTCTGAGAGTGTCTTGGACTGCCAGAAGATCAAACCAGTCCATCGTCCAGGAAATAAAGCCAGACTGCTCACTTGAGGGAATGATATTAAAGGCGAAACTGAAATACTTTGGCCACATAATGAGAAGACAGGACACCCTGGAGAAGATGCTGATGCTAGGGAGAGTGGAAGGCAAAAGGAAGAGGGGCCGACCAAAGGCAAGGTGGATGAATGATATTCTAGAGATGACGGACCCGTCCCTGGGGGAGCTGGGGGCGTTGCTCTGGCGTGGGCTGGTGCATGAAGTCATGAAGAGTCGGAAGCGACTAAACGATAAACAACAAGTCTATGGAATGTCACAGGGAGGAGATAACTATGGGCAAGGGCTATGCCAACATGTCCTACTTGTGGGAAAGATGTTGGTCTAGAGTGGTAAGATATCTAGCAGCTGAAGTCCCAACCCCAACTAGACAGAAGTCAGAAGCTGAATACATCCTAGCTTCAATCCATAGGAGTCTAATCACAAAGAAGACCCTCAAGATGCAAGGTAAAGCCAGAGGTCAGTAGACAGATGGTACTCACATTACCTCATTATACTTTGGGAGGTTTTATGTGCCTACCTGGCTACTTGAAAGCTCCATCCAGACATATTTTATAATCTTTAAGAGTAAATTATCCAGAAAGATGATTTATTACTAAATATTTACTTCTCAATATACTTATTATTTTTGTGGAGCAACACCTGAGAATGTTCATAGCAGGTGACAACCACAAGCTGACTTTGACTGACCTCAGAAAGCCTAAGCAGGACCAGAGCTGCTTGATACTTGGGTGGAAGACTACCAGGAAGTCCCAATGCTAGACTGGGAAGTTAGAAAGATACCCTAAAGAAAGCAATGGCACTTCTGCATTGCTCAAGAAAAGCACATGAATGCATATATTAAGTCACCAGGAGATGACCACAACTTGAGGGATATCTTATAGTGTTCCTGTGACTCAGATACTTTCTCTTTACAAGCTGCTTAATCTAACACCTTACTGACCTTTCTGTTCTGTAGCAGTGGCTTTGTTTACTGTACTCTGACCTCCTGATGCTTATTCAGTCTGGAGAACAGCATTCTGCATAACAGTGTCTGCTATGTGGTGTTAATCTGCCCATTAAAATCTGCTGGACTCCCAAAATGAAGGACGACCACCAGCAGTTAAGCACCTAATTGCTTACACAGGCATTTCCCTGACTACCCCTTAGCCAGCTAACTCTAATAATGATTAGTTGCATGGCTTTAGTTCTTTTTAAATAATTGATTTTATGGCATTTTATTGTTTCTTTTGTGAGTTTATTGCAATGCAAACTACTCTGGGAATTTTATCCAAATGAAAAGCAGTTGATAAATCTTTTAATTAAAACACACACACACACACACACACAGAAAAAGTCACTTGGAAATCATAGGTAATGATAAGCATTATTTCTAATGAAAATTTTACCTGCTACATTTCTCAATAAGATATAGAAGAAGCACTGAGAAATCAGACAAGTAAATTGATTTAAATTTCCGGGTGTGTTACTTATGTAACTTTAAATGATCTGAGATCAGCCTACACTAAATGCATTGGCGGTCTTTCTAAGAACCCAGTTTATTAGTTAGATTTATATCCTGCCTTTCATCCAGAAGCTCAAAGAAGGGTCCATAATATATACTCCTCCAATGTTGTCTCACAAAAACAACCACCCTATGAGATAGATTAGGTGAAGAGATAATGACTGGCCCAGTGTCACAAAGTACCTGGGGTAGACTTAAAACAGGTTTCCCTGATCCTTATCCAACACCTTAATGGGTATATCACACTGGCTGTCCTATGCAAATATTGTATCAGAATTGCTGTCACACACCGTCTCCAAAGTTGGCATCTCATTCAGTAGGATACCGATATCTTTCTCTAATACCTCTTGATGCAATATCAGTTCCCATGCTGAAGCAAGATGTGGGACACCTATACCTACACATGTATAGGCTTATTTGAACTCTCTACTGATGATATTTCCAGGCTAAACTTGGCTCTCCCTTTTTTAACCCAGAGCAGTTTTGGCAAAGTATGTCTGAGCAGAAGGGCAGCCTAACAACTGTGGGGCAGCCATTTCACTATACAGCATATGCTTTGTAGGCAAAGATCTTAGAGCCAAACCTTTGAATCTCCAGGCTGGGCTGTAAAAACTCTGGAGTACCTCTGCAACTCAGTATCAGAGCTTTAGATGGACCAAAAATCCTAACTCAGTATAATACAGCTTCTGTTGTTCCTTTGTGTCTAATGCTTAACACTTGCCCCTTCACTTCATAAAGTGGTCATCTCTCCGCAAGTTGCTTTGCTGAATTTTATCAGCTGTACTGACCCATGCTTCAGGGTTCTGCAGAAGGGAGATGGGGCTAAAGCTATGGAAATGGCAATGTTCTTCCCCTTGCAGTAAAGCACAAAGTGAAGAGAGAGCATTAAATACTACCATTTTAAATTTATATGGCTCTTGTATGCTCATACTGGCCTTAAACATGCACCCAGTAAGAACAACAGAAGAGAAAAAGTGTGCTTTTATCTTATCTGCTTGCATAATTTAAGGCTCAAAGTTAAGAGCTGGGTGTCATGAAAAAACGAAGTACAGTTGAGACTATTATCAATAATATAACACTATTTTGGCCTTTTGATCATATAGTTATATTCAATAAATAATTTAAAAATTATTGGAATATATTGGAATGCGTATATAAGTATGTTAGAATATAATAAGAACATAATATAAATGAATACAGCAAAGGGAGCCTGATCTAGAAGAGATGTGTGTATCATTTTTGGTGGAATTTTAAAAAAGCACCTAGAAGCACCAATTTTCATATAAAAAACTACAGAAGAAAAAAAAAATCAGCTTTCATTTTCTGGTGATGCCCCCTTCCCCCATTTCAGACTTTTTGTTTGTTTTAAAGGAAATAATTATACAATTATTGGTGTGTCACCTTAGCTGTACTGCTTTTCTTTTGATATATGTGAGTTATTTCACTGATCTAGGAACTTACAAAGTATGGTATAGTTCAAATAAGCATCTCAGTGGCCTTTCAAGCTCTCAACAAGATATAGAGGTGATTAGGAATTGCTGTAGTTAGTAGGAACATTTGAAAATTTGAGAGTAAGTCATGGACACACTCACAAAATGGTTGCCCTATTGGGTATAGCCAGTTCCAAAAGAAAAAGACAAAGCGGTGGGATTGCTCTCTACCACTTTGCCTTTTTCTACATGGGTATATTTTGAAACTCTCAAAGCCTTTAATGATACTTTGTACAAAGCTGGTCATGGTAGGCTCTTTATTTACAATCTATGTCACCATTACAACTGACTTTATAAATATGGATATTATAGAACTTCAAGAGTAAAGGAACTAACAGGCAAGAAATGTATCATAGGAAAGTATGATATGGATGAAACTGATTATCTAGACCCATTTCAGTCAGGTTTCAGGCCTCGTTATGGGATGGAAACGGCACTGGTGGCACTTATGGATGATCTCTGGTGGGAGTGGGATAGAGGGAGTGCATCCATCCTGGCTCTCTTGGACCTCTCAGCAGCTTTCGATACCATCGACCATGGTAGCCTTCTGGACCGAGTTGGGGGTGGGTGGCGTGCTTCTGCGCTGGTTCACCTCCTTCCTCCAGGGCTGGTCCAAGTCAGCGTTGATAAGGAGTGAGAGATCCAGCCCACGGCCTCTACTCTGTGAGGTGTTACAGGGCTTGGTACTCTCTCCCCTCCTTTTTAACATCTACATGAAACCACTGGGTGAGATCATCCGTCACCATGGGATGAGGTATCATCAATATGCTGATGATACTCAATTATACATCTCTATCATGGGTGAAGTAAGTGATGCCGTGACCACCCTTTCCGAGTGCCTGGAGGCTGTGGGGGCCTGGATGGGGGACAACAGGCTGTGGCTGAACCCTGGTAAGATGGAGTGGCTGTGGATTAATGGCTCCTCGGTATCTGGGAAATTGTCATCTTTAGTTCTGGATGGGGTTGCACTGCCCCAGACAGACCTGGTGTGTAACTTGGGGGTCCTCTTGGACTCGTGACTCCTGCTCAAAGAGCAGGTGGCAGTCATGGCTAGGAGGGCCTTTGTGCAACTTCATGTTGTGCACCAGTTATGCCCCTTCCTGGACCAAGAGGCCCTTTGAACAGTCACTCATGACCTGGTTATCTCCCATATAGACTACTGTAATGCGCTTTACATGGGGCTACCCTTGAAGAATATCCGGAAGCTACAGCTGGTCCAGAATGCAGCCGCACAGGCAATGTTAGATGCTCCATGGGCGGCACATGTAACACCTTTGCTGTGCGATCTGCACTGGGTTCCAGTCTGCTTCCGGGTCAAGGTGTTGGTTATGACCTTTAAAGCCCTACACGGCATGGGACCAGGATACCTGAGGGACCGTCTCTTCCCCATCACATCGACCTGTCCCACCCAGGCATCCGGAGAGGGCATGCTACGGACCCCTTCTGTTAAAGAGTTCCATCTGACAGGGTCACAGAAGCGTGCCATCTCCGGAGTAGCCCCTGCCCTTTGGAACACTCTCCCCCCAGAGGTGAGACAGACCCCTTCACTCCTGGACTTCTGCAAACAATTAAAGACCTGGTTTTGTCACCATGCCTGGGGCAGGAGGGAGAATAGTCCCTCCTGGGGATGGCTAGCTCCCTAGAATGGCCCTGTTTTGCTTGCGGGTTTATAGAGAACTTTTACACATCTGGTTTCAATAATATTTATATTTTATTATATTTATTCTATAGTTATAATGCATTGTTTTAATTGTGTCTTATTGTAAACCACCCAGAGTCCCTCTTTGGGGGGAGATGGGTGGTGATAAATTTGATTAATAAATAAATAAATAAGTATGTACATACGTACTTGGTAGAATGGCAATGAAAGGCTTGGAAAAGACATTCAGATGCAAGGATGAGTCAAAGACTGGAATTATACGGGCAATGGTTTTCTTTCTTCGATGATGCTGGAAAAGGTGGAAGGAAAGAGAAAAGGACAACCAGCAGCAGGGTGGATAGACTCAATTACAGTGGCAATTGGAACACCAGGAGGACCAGTATGGAGACCAATCTTCCCAGAGGAAATCTATCTGTATGGTCACTAAGAGTTGTCACTGATGACACCTAATCAATCAGTTACAGAAGTGGGACTGATTAATCCATCTGTCTTGTCCTACTTTGAGTGCTACTGCCAGGTTTCTAAAAATGTCATTGCTTATTGCTAACTTCAAAGTTTTACTCTTTTACTCTTTTTAAGGCAGATTATTTTTAAAAAAAAGAAATATTGTTCTGTGGAACAGAGAGGAACGGTCTAGGCACTTGCCAGGCCACACTTTCAACACTAGTATAACCATTTCTTAAGAGATCCCCTTAAAATAGAAAAGTCAATTGGCTTCTAGAGCTGCAAAATTGCCTCCACTAGTTTGTTCTCACACATCTTCCCTTTAAGACTAGCAATATTGTCTTCACAATATTCTTCTTTGCCCCAGGCACTTCCATCATTCCGTTATTTGCTGTCTCCCAGAGCCCCACTTTGGATTTCTGGGGATCAGGAATTTGCATTCTCTGCATCTTTAACACCTGCAAATGCCTGCCCTGTAAACTAGATTGAGGACTTTGGCTTATTGTTCATTAAAAGGTAAAACAGACACTTTCCCTGTTCTGATCTGCTGCTTAAAGAGTTTCTGCCTAATCCTTTCCAAACATTATGATGCCCAATGATGTTTAACTAATACAATACTTCTGAAATGAGAATGCACTGCATTCTAATATTTGCAAATTAAACTGAAGCTCACCTTTTGAAACAGGAAAATTCCTCATAGGATTAGCAAGTAATAGAGATGGAAGGCAAAACACAGAGGAACTGGAAGTGCTCGTGATCTCTTCCCAACATCCAATTATGCTTTCTTTTATTAAACAAATGGAAATAAATCTGAGAACACAATTACAATTCTCCCTTTCCCAAAACACTTTAGAAAGTCAAGGTAACCAGGAGAGGACTCCACTTTTGTTTCAGACAGCAGTTTGAATGCTAAAAGCACCAGTTCCTTCCCAAAGGAAAGAGAAATTTAGATTTGTGGTTAGTGAGGAATGTTTACACTGGACAACAGAATAAAACCCTTTCTAACCATGGACAAGGGAGGGGGTGTGCACTAGTGCCTCCTTAAAAGCATCCAGAACAGACCCTTCCACCAAGAAGGCACTTAGAGTTTCCCAGATCTAGTGCTAGCTCCTCTCTTGGTCACCCAAAGGAGCGGAGAAAAAGATGAATCAAGTCCACAGGAGGAAATGCTTCTGCCGAGGGAAGCTCTTTATCCCTTTCCCTCTTTCACGTAGCAAATAGTGGTGGATATATTGAGATGGTGGCACTACACCACCGTATTACCTTCTCTGTGTGCTAGCCCTTCGAGGTAGTCCAGACAAGAAACACAACAATGAATACTAGCTCTATCTTTATTGTAAGGTTACATTAAGAGAATCTTGCAAGTCTAAGAATATTACTCCCCTCCTTTCCTTTTACTCCCCAGAAAACTAGGGAGGGTTCCTTCTGAAATGCTCTAAATCCTCAAAAATACAATAAAAAACCCTCTTTTTCTAATATCTTATCTCTAATCTATAAATAAATCTTTAAAGCCTCGTCATTCAAACTTAGTCAAGAAAAATCCATTAAGAGCTCCCAGAAACAACTTAATAAAAATCTTGATCCTTAATCCTTTCAAATAGTGTCCCACAAGTTGATTTCTTATCATTTTTCTCTTTATCTTCTCTCAGAAAATCCTTCACAAGTTTAACATGTACCAGCAATAACATCATCTACATTTTGACCTGAATCAAATAAGCCAACTTTGTAATCCGTTCCTTTCCTTTTAACACCATAGCTTATCACTTTCTCTGAAAATACAACAATAAAATCTCTTCTACCCATATCTTATCTATAAACAAATCTTTAAAGCCTCAGGTCATTCAGTCCTGGTTGAGAAAAACCTATTAAGAGCTACTAGAAAATACTAATAAGCCAAAGTACTAATAAGCCAACATATTCCTTCTTTTTGCTTTTAAAAATCTTGATGTTTATTCCCTTTAGATAGTGTCCAGAAGCTGATTTCTTTTCTTTTTCTCTTTGTCTTTTCTCAGGAGCTCCTTCATGAGTATAACACATCTCTTTTTTAAGTCCAATATAAGAAAGCTATCCAAGTCACTCTTCTGATTTATTATTTGCATATCCCTTTTAGTTATTAAGACATCAGCTGGTTTCATTGTAAATCCTGTGTTACATCTTTTTCCATATCATTCTTGTATCTTGTCATTTTTAAATCCATATCCAAACCAACCTGATTCTTAGTTGTATCCTCTTCTATCACCTCTTTTAAACCCATTTTTAATTATAGTAGACAATCTTAAGATACATTTCTGATGGCATTGTTGGCAAATATCCTTGAATTCTTCCAAAGTTAAAATACTTTTCTTTGTTCTGTATTAGTGGGTCTCTTCTCCTTTAATTATAATCTTCACTTCTTTCTGGTTGCCTCTAATGACCAGCCTTGAAAGTCTCCTCTTACCAGGTTTTTCTCTAATCTGCAACATTTTCCCACAGGAAGGTTTCTTAGACTTAGATTCAAAATCTTCATATATTTTTAATAGGACTTTAAAGAACACACAGGAAGGATTCTTATAGTTAGTTTCAAAATCTTATTTCCAATCCATCTGGCCCCTTAATCCATTTATAACTTTCCAAAATCAATGTTCTAATCACCCTTTTGCTGTTTGTTTCATAATATATTTTTTTAAGTTCTTAAAGTTACATGAAACTTCTTTCGCTGAGGATTGAAGAAGAATCACCGGGTGTGATGAAACTTGTCTTTCTGAAAGTACTTAAGATCCAAAAATCAATTAATAAGCCATTTCCAGAAGTGATTAAGAAAGGAATTGGGTGAACCCGGTTTCCATTTGAAGGCTCCAAACCACAACTTGGGCAAAGATGACTTTTCCTCTGCTCCCAGAGCTCTTAAACCCACCAGAGACTGTTATTTTACAGTCTCCTTGTGGGAAGCATCTGAATGGAGTTCTGGGTGATCTCAGGTCCTCCCCTTTATCTGGAGAGAGATTTTGAGGCACTGATCCTCGTTTTGCCACAGTCGCAGTTCCTCTCAAAGCAGGGCCATCTTCAGTCCGACATTGCTTCCCGGAAGCCAAATGGATGCACAAGTTTAATTTTATTGATTATGCAGTCTATTGGTTATTTTGCTTTTCTCATTTCTGTTGTTCTTTATACTGTATATAGAATTTTCAATAAGGATAAAAAGGCAACTGCAACAGCAACAGATTTATTTATTTATATTTATTTATTTTCTGCCTTTCTAGCTTGGTAAGTAGACAAGGAAGCTAATAAATAAAGAAGAACTGCATATGATTTGAAAAGCTAATTTCTAACAGTTGAAATACAAGGTTGTTAAAATCCAAATATCATCCCATTTGTTCTTTGTCTCTTGGAGATCTTTAGCTCTAGTTTTCCCAGTACAAAGGACACTATACTGATTGAGGTAAAAAAGAAAAAAAAAACTTTCCATTGCTGGCAATTGGAACAGATTAGTCAAATGAAATAATCTTCAAATACTGTGTGCTATTTGTAAGAGGCAATCCATATAAATATTGGTTGTATCATGGAGAAGACCAGAATAACATCATGGATCATAACTCTGCTCTGTCTAGCTTAAAATTAAGTATTTCTACAGTGATCCAAAAGACATTTGAAGGAAGTTTACAGCTAGTTCATAATTATGGAATCATCCCAAAGGTTAAAGGCTTCAGAAATTTAGATTTAATAATATATATTTATTATCTGTCTTTACCAAGGCATAGTGGGCAGGGAGAGGGAAGGGAGAAAGGGAGGGAGAAATAAATAACAGCAGAGAGATACTGGGAACTTTGTGACCAGATGGCCTTAACTAAAAGCACTAGTAGTTTAAACTGGACTCTGGGTCAAATAGGGAACTATTGAGAATGTGCTATACTGAGACATAAGAATAATATGGAAGGTTCAGAACAACCCAGATGGCACTGTTCTAGACTAAGATCAGGGGACAAAAAGAAGAATGTCTACCAAAGACTACTCAATAACTTAGGCATGAAACAATAACAGTGTTGTCTACTCCAGAATTTCTCAACCAGGGTTCTGTGGAGCCCTAGGGTTCCACGAGAGGTCACCAGGGGTTCCATGGGAGATCACAATTTATTTAAAACAATATTTCAACTTTTGGCAACTTCACATTAAAAAGGTAATTTCATTCTTTATTTTGAATATAAGAACACTGTTAATGCATATATACAGGCCTATCCATGAAATGAATATATTTTGTAATTTCTGGCCTATATTTGAGCCTGAATGTTCCCCAAGACCTAAAAAATATTTCAAGGGTTCCCCCAGGGTCAAAAGGTTCAGAAAGGTTGGTCTACTCTGTTGGAACCCCTCAAATCCTACAAATATTCATGCCCTCTAGAACATACATGAAGGAATCTGGAGCAACCCAGAGCCCTAAAGACAAATAGAAGGAAGACTCAGTTGAAGATAGTGTTACAAAATAGGATCTTTTATGCAATATCAAAGCAAGCAAGGGCAATCAGGCCAAAACAAGATAATCTCAGACTTGTCCATATTCATGTTAAGGCAAGAAATTGATGTTATAATATGGAAACCAATAAAAAAGTAGTAAAATATTAAAGTTCAGGTGGTAACTATGCCATTCTTCAAATAAAACATGCTAGTTGCTGTTTCTATGTTTTGCTTTAAATTATACACATTTACAACAAAAAAAATATTGGAAATATTGGCCAAGGCAAAGATTTCAAAGCACCTATAATCTTCTCTAGGCCATCAGCTAAGAACATTTAGCTCTTCCAGGGGTTATTATTACATCCCCCGATAAAGAAAGCATTTCCTGTTTCTGAAAGGAAACCAATGTTATGTGTATTGCTTAAATTAGGAATTTCTATTTATATTCAAAACATCTGTGCCAAACAGGTGGTTCCTTTCCAGGTTGCGTGAGAGTGTTCTGCTGGATCTGTTTACCCAAAGGATGTTTCCTCATGGTACAAGACAGCTCTCTTCCTCAATTCTGCATTTGTTCATTTGTCTCATCAGTAGGTGCACGTGACACAAACTAGCATTGTAGATCAATGCAGAGTTCTCCCCCTTTCATGACATCATCGGATAACTTGACATCTTGTGTCTAATGCTTCTCCAAATATTAGTTCCTTGATATTTGGAAATGACATTATTTTAGGAGCTATAGTGTTTGTCTATATTTACTCCACATGTAAAATGTCCAGAGGGTAAAGTATGTTACTTGTAGAAAAACTGAGTTCTGTGGCATCTTAAAGACTAAAATTTATTACATTATAGGCTTTTCTTCACTTTCGTTCATTGAATCAGATTTATGAAATGTATCTTTGGAGTATATAAAAGTTCTATAACTGCCATCTTGCTATACATGGACATACATGCGCATGCGCGCACACACACATACTCCTACATACATACACACAAACATACACAGGCTGTGTGCACTTTGAAAACAATCTGGAAGAAGTTCTAAACATCTAATGCAAGCACATTTTTTGTGCTAATCAATAAAATAAATAAAATGATTATGTGCCATCAAGTCAGTATTAACTTTTAGCAACCATATAGATAGATTTTCTCCAGGATTTTCTGTTCCCCAACCTGGTCCTTCAGGTCTTCCAATGGTCCATCCATCGTCACAGTAATTTAGTCTATCCATCTTGCTTTTGGTTGTCCTCTTCTTCTCTTTCCTTCCACCTTTCCCAATATTCTGGACTTCTGAAGAGAATTAGGACTTTCCATAACATGTCCAAAGTACAATAATCTCAGCCTGGTCCTTTGTGCCTCAACTGACAACTCTGGATTGATTCCTTCTATGATCCATTTTCTTGGCTATATACGATATTCTGAGAAATCTTCTCCAACCCCAAAATTCAAATGTATTAATACGCTTTCTATCCTATTTCTTCAAAGTTTAGCATTTGCTTCCATAGTTTCACAGGGAAAGCCATTTCCTGCACAATTCTAATCTTTGCAGATGTAGAAGTCAATAAAATAGCTTGACTTTTAAAGTGTGGGTGTGGAAATACTCTTCAGGTAACTTGACTCTAAATTACTTTCTAAAGGTTAACATTTTAAACTGGGTGTGGAAATGCAGTGGCTACCCACAGAACTGGCAGATTACAGGCATACACATTCAGCAGGTCTCATATTCCTGACCAGTTCAGTGATTTTAGGAATTTACCATGTTTTTTGTTAATTCTTGCAACTCAGCTGAATCTTGCTTTTTTCCTCTTTTTTTAGAGCTGTCAATTGCCGCCCTAAACATGTAAGGGATGTTGACTATTGGTGGGAGCTAGGGACGCATAAACTCAGTTATTTATTTTTCAACTAAGTTTCCCTTGACCTATTTTTCCATCAGTTTCACTCACACACATGAAAATTAGGCAGATTTGCACAGATTATCTTTTACTTTTCTCCCTCTTGTACCCAAATTTTGGAAACTTTTCTGCAGTATAATTTGTTTTTAGATGTTCTTTCCCCTAATATGAGCTTTTTAGCACATGTATGAGTTACAAATCATAACGCAAAATCCTGAAAAGTATGAAACTTAGTCCCTAAGGATGTTGCAGTTCATATATATGGCAGTTTGCTAAAAAGAAAATGAATGAATGGAAATCCTGTCCTATGCATTGTGTCAAGACCTTGTCTGAGTGGTCTCCTCAGAAGAGGAAGTTAAGCAATTTAACTAAGTTCACTGCAATAGCCGAGCAAATCCCTAACTTAATGTCCAGGCCAAATTTGACCTCCATACCCTTTCCATCCTTGACTTTGATCCAGACTGACCAGTGCATCCTATGAGAAAGGAAACACTGCCAGGTCAAGCATTAGAAGACAGAGACCCCAAAGCATTTTGTTACAAAAGAGAGTGTCTTGGGAATAAAGATAGATGCTCAGCTCCAGCTGAGTTGTGGTACAGAAAATCCAGCCTTCAGCATAAAGTTCCTTGTCTTGAAACAACTCAGTAGTAGAAGCAGAACTGATCACTTTTCAGACTGTGACTATGTACCCTTATATCTTGAATTTTCATGGCCTGACAGGTGGAGTCAACTCTGACTCTTATTTTCATTCATTCTCTGTCTTTGAAATTACACTTTCTTATATGGCTTTGACTTACAGACAGCTTTTCTGACCATTCTTTCGCCAAACCATCTAGCCAGGAGTAGACTTTCTTGAAAAGACCTCATACCATGTGACCAGTGTGTTGAATATAATTTCCCAGGCTTCAAGCTAGGACAAGACACATTAGGATAATCATGTAAATAGGTCCTCCTTTAATCTCTCAGATAGATTTGAGTGTCCTTAGGACTTTTATGTAGCTTCGCCTGCCTATTAGCAAGGTTCTGACAATACATTTTAAGATAACTATGTCAAACTGAAAGCTTATTGTAAGTAAAGATGAAACACATCTCTCATATCGAATGTTTATATGTACAATCAATCTCAAATCATTCTACCTGCCTCAATTTATTTTTTAATTCAACCTCATTTTCCTCATTTTTTTTCTCAATGGCGTCTACCTAGACTGCTTCTTCAAGAAATTAAAATGGGAACCATTTTGTAACCCATGTTTCAAGTTTTAAGGACATAATATCTATGGAAAGAAAAATGAGTTAATGAAAAATAATATAAGATGGAAATTGATGGAAATATACCTAATCAGATATTTAAAAAAAAAGATTTCCACACAAACAAAAAATCCAGTGGTACACAATTCTTGCTTGCATAGAAATTGCTTACAACTGTGTGGTAAGGATTTATCCTCTGCAAGTATCAATACTACAGTACATGGAAGGATCTTTCTGAGGATGGAAAATTCATTTAAATTTACAAGTCTGATTGTTTTTTTCCTTTCCTCCTCAATGAGTCAGGGAGTAGTCAGCCTGAGTCTCTTCTTAATCTTATCTCCTTTCCCAGGACTTAAGGAATGCTTCTGCCCTTTTTGTTTTCGTAACCACTTCTGAATATTTCCCTCAAGGCCCTCTCTATGGTTTTCTGCATATAGAGTACCCGCATGGACAGTATTCCTCCTTTTTGGAAAGCAGAAATGGCTCTCAGGGGTTGCACGTGCATATGTAAGGATATATGCTCACACACAAACTTCTTTCTACATCTACATCTACATCTATGAGTGTCTATCTACACAAACATGCACAGACACAATAGGTTGGTTGTAGACTAACGTCAATGGAACAAATTAGTTACATTAGACTGGATAACGTATTTCTTTGCATATAGTTGAAGTAAATGAAATATATAACAAAGTTCACAGTAAAAATTCTGCTGCTTATACAAAATAACAGTCTAATAAACCACATGTTACTGGCTCAAGGCAAATTTGTGAGGTAGCCTGCTGAATGAGGTATTCACTCCATTGCTAAAATAAAAAGGACATATTCTTTACTGATGTCCAAGAAAATTCAGTTTCTGAGTAAGGAAAAAGAATGTTAATGTGTTTCTTCTTACTGTAACTTTATGGAAGAAAAATGTTTTAAAATAACCATTAAGAACAAATAAGACATTATTGAAAGGAAATGGCTAGCTTTAACCATGGATGGGAAAGTGTTGCTAAGATTCTTATAAATTTCACAGGGTTCAATTTAACTTTCACCACATTTTATAACTTTGGGATTTCTGTTTTTGGGAGCAATACAATCAATGGTGGGTAAGACATATGCTTTCACAGCATTTCTTTATTTATAGCTAACAAAAGTGTTCATTGATAATAGATTATAAAACTAAATTAGTTACCACAGAAATGTAATCCAACATACTTACCCCTAAGTCATCTAAGGGGCTCCTACAGCAAGTATTATGAATTGTGGATGGTCATCAAACATCACGTGCACAGACCTTCTCATTAGTAGTGCTGCTGTCTGGAATGCTTCCTCTTTAAAATGTTGGGGATGCCATTCAGTACTTGAGAATCTTTTGAAAGCACACTGAACAAAGATGCATATTACCAAAGCTTTCATTTGCTCAGTTGTAATATATGGTTGTGAAGAGCTGAATGAAGAAAAATTGATGGCTTGAAATTGGGGTGGTGGTTGAAATTGTTGAGATACCTTGGATCACAAGAAGTATTCATCTATTCTAGATGAAGTTAAACTCGAAACACTAATTATGAAGCTGAAGCTTAAATAATTTGGACATAAAACATGAAAGAAAAAGTCATTGGAGAAGATACTGACACTTGAAAAATTAAAGCCAATCATTACAGAAGCAGACAGATGACAAGGCGGCTAGATGCTATAATGGCTGTATGAATCATTTGGGGGGCTATATTCAAATGAACTCAGTGATCTTAATTCATTGAGAGCTAGTTCAATTAACTAAATCCTATTTAAATATTTTACTTATATTAATTACTTCCATATTCTCCAAAAGCATGAGTAGGGCCAAGTTCTGATATCACATAAACCAATTACACCTGTCTATAGCATCTACATGCCACAAGCCCAAACATCCACAGTGATGGTGCCTTCACATCTTCCAGATTGTGTAGATGCCCATGCATACAATCTTATATAGAAAACTCCACCCAACTCCATCACTAAAATTATTGATGTGGTTTGCCTAAATGTGTGGGGCTAATCCGCACTTAAAACACTGAATGTATGACTATTCAGTGTGACAGTAAGGCCACTGTAAATTTGAATAGGACTTTGGTTTGGGACCACCCGTCATGGTATTACAGAATCATGCCTAGAAATTTCATGTAGAGTGTTTGTGTGTGTATTTCTAGGCATTCCAAGATCTATTCCATTATTTATTTATTTACCAGAGTTATAAGGCTGTCCAGCTCAAATATTGTGGCTATGGTTGGTGTACAGCACCAAAACAAACAAAAAACCAAAACAAAACCATATAACCTTAAAACATGCATAATATATAAAATACAAAATTCAAAATATAAAATATAAAATAGCAACCAAGCACCATAACCATAAGAACCATTCTGGGTCATAGACACCAGAGCCAGTTATTTATTCTTAATATGCAACCCATGTGTTGATCTGATTTTTTAATGAACTCCACATGAATCTCAGAAATACAGACATGCATGGCTTTTTTACCTATATATGAATGGACAACATGGGCCAAAGTCAGTCATCTATTCCATCCTGTTTAAGTAACTGTTTCGTTTCTCTATTTCTCTATTTTGTTTAGTTTCTCTGTTCCTCTGAATCTTCAGTTTGACTTTCTGAAAGGGTTTCCTTCTTACAACTGCTGCAAATGTGCTTGTCATCACACTTATCAGAGCCATGGTCATGTGGTAGACTGAAAAGCTCTAAACAGCCCCACAAGGATTCAAACTGACAGTTAAATAACCCACTTTTGTATCTTCATGTGGTGAGTGACACATGGAAAGAGAGCTAAAAACCAGAAACTGGAAGAGAAGCACATGAGGGGTGGTGGATGGGGGTGGGGTCCGAAGTTACGGATGATATTTCCATTTGAAATTCCTGGCCAAGGCTATCCCCTTGATTAGTGTGGTTGCTTAGACCTGGAAAAGGATGTGCAGTGCATTCATAAAATATAATTTAATCCAAACACAAGCCAACACCAAGACAGATTCTATATTTGCATATGTGGGCCAACCAACTGTTTCATAGAAAAAGATTTCAGACATCTTGTAGAAGGTATGGGAAAATCCATTGTAATCTGAAAAAGAATGCCCAGATTCAGTGCCTAGCTAAGTTTAAAAATACAAGAACATAAAAGAAGACCCCAATTTCCTCAAACCACTGGCTTATTTTGTTGTTTTATTCCTTTAGCAGCCAATCAGAACTCATGGGAAGTTATAAACAAGATAACAGTTCTGTTGTGATTATTAACCTGAATGTAGCATATATTTATTGTGATTAATACTTATTGATAGTGCTGTCATCTTGAATGCATATTAGTTCTTAAGTACATCTGTTTTACTGCCACCATGTATTGTGGCATAAGTTAATAAATTATGTTCTGCATGGTATTTTAAGTATTTTTAGTCCTGCAAGTTGTAAACTGATGTCTATGGCAGGGAAGTTGGAATAGATAGGCAGACCCTCCCCATGTTCTCTGCAAGCAGAAACAGATGTAATGACATCATTTTGATCCAATATTCATATGACTCTAAAAGGGGTGTTGGGAAAAGAAAGGGTTAAAGATGTGCATGGGGTATTCAGTTATATTCACCATATATGGAACCTATTGAAATGTGAAGAACTTTGGACTTAATATGTGAGCATATGCTAAGATGTTTGTTTGATTCTGATGGAAAGAGTCTAGTGGTACTTGATTTAAAACCTTGGATTGAAGATGTCTCTTTTTTCTACATATGCATTGAATTCTTATCAATGTCTTAGAAAATCTGACCAATATGATTTTGTGTGGTTTAGTTTGTTTAAGACTTGAGTTCTCTTGTATTTAGATTTATTATAACATGTATTCTTTCTTCTTCATATCTGGGTTTGGGGTGTTTTGTTTCGTTTTGCTTTAGTTCTGGTTTTGGTCCTTGCTGTTTAAATCTGGTTTGAGTCCTTATTTATCTTTTTTTATGCTATAGATTAAATTTTTTTAAAAAAAATGTTTTCAACCCTCACCCTATCCACTGCCAGAGCAGAAATGGAGATCAATTGACAGAACACAATAATGATGAAGTAATCAGTAATACATTGATTGTCTTCATCTGTCAGCTTTTGACCCTCTTCATCCCATAGAAGTAAAGCCAAAGTGTCCTTTGAGTTTATCACAATTCCTGTTGACTTCATGGATATAACCATTTTGTACTCTTGCAACAATACAGAAGCGATTAGCCATTGCCTTCTGGAATGTTTTTTTTTCCATATTCCCAATCTAGCCTATATCTCTGGGATTTCCTGCTGTTCTCCCAGATTAACCAATTCTGACCCTACTTCTCTTTTTCAACTAGGTGATGCCACCTGCTGTGATAGTATTGGGTAGCTAATGACCAAATGGGTCGTGCCCCCCAAACCTGACAATAACACTTCTCTACTCATCCCTACTTCCTGAATTCTTTGTTATTTTTCTAAACTATAGGGGGGAAAAAGGATCAATATGTTTTAGCTTTTGATTGTAGTGGATGTGCTCTAGCCATTTATGTTGACCTTTTTGCACACATTTTTCAAATCCCTGATACTCTTTTTTGAGATGCAGTAAGAAGCCTGTATAAATCAGCTGTGATTCAATTAAACTTGGAAAGTTGAAGAAGACGTGATTTGGTTTGAGCTTGGGCTTCAAGATCTGAAAGTAAGCCACTTTGATTCAAGCTGCTTCAGAATTCATTTGGGGGGGGGGTTGGGCAGACATTGTCCAAAGGTAATAATGAAGACACATCAAAGTCCTTGTGACGATGCCTCCTCCTCTTCCTTCTTGGAAGAGAATTGGATGAAAATAGCAGGGATGGTAGAGAGCAGAGCAGCCTCCAAATTGGTCAGCCAAGAGCCTCAGGTTTCTCAAATACAAGTGATCAACTCTAACGTAAAAATAAATGCTTTCAAAAACTGGTGTTGATAATAGTCATTGACTTGCTGCTTGTCTTAATGTGAGACAGCCTACCCCACCCCTTCACCACCTCTCCCAGCATTCCCCATAGATGTAAATGAAGTTGCATATGTGCATATTGTGTATATTGTTCGCATGTTGTTTGTAACAACCCCAGAAGCATCAGAAAAGCCATCAAAGTAGTGAAGCCCTTTAAAAGGCTGCAAATGCTCCACAGGTACCTGATTCAGCCTGCTGTTTTGAAGCAGGTCCCTGCTTTGATGTCTGAATCTGCTACCAGAGGTTGATTCCATTAATGCTTTTTTTCTAAACTGAAGCTGCCCTTCCATGTCAGGATACAGTATGTGGCATCCAGCTTTCCTCTTCTGTTCCTAGCATCTTCTGCCTGATGCAAGTCAGCATCTCTGTCTAATGGTGAGGCTAGCCTTGAAAATAACTCATTAGTTCTGAATTGACAGATAGACCTTTCCATAATAAAAGCTAAGGCAGTAACTAAGTGACAACTTATTCTTGTATGCTGCAACCCATTCATTGTATGGGAAAGTGAAATATTTGAATTACCTAGAATTGATAGTTAATGAACTGAACTGTCAACCTCTCAATGAGTATTCCAAAAGAGATTTTGAATTGCAGTGTGGATCTTCATGAGGATGAAGTATGGTGCAGAATAGCATCTGTATTGCAAGCAACGTTTTAAAGTTGTAAGATGAACAGCCAGCCATTGCTAATGGGATGTAAAGCCTGTCTGCATTACCAGCAACATCTGTTAGGGAGGAGGGGGTAAATGGGGCAGAATCAGTAAAGTATCACACGGACATTTAAAAGGGGCAGAGCTTGTGGCACAATTTTTGTCATTTTGATATAAGCAACACGATTCTATAAACACCCACTCTCATTATTGTTATTTTGGTGCAACAGTGGTTTGAGGACTCTAGAAGATACTCTAAGTCACTAGTGCTAAAATTACCTGGGTTCAGTCTGATTAAAAAACAACAACAGATTTATGAATTATCTTTGATGCCAATTGGCTCATAACTGAGAACTAGCCTTTAATCACAAGTAATGCTTGCCTGGTGGCCTTGATTCTCAATCTCTCCCTCTTTTTTGCCCTCTCTCTCCCATAACATCATTTGTTAGAAGCATGGTAGTGTGTTACATCAAAAGAGGCAAAAAGAAATTAGAGAACATTTGCTGCACTTAGCTAAAACAGTATATACACGCTGGCTAAAACAGTTCCATTTTGTGAAATGGAGATAATTTGAGTAGCTGTGCTAACTACTACAGCAGCTTGTTTGCTTTCGCTATAGCTGTTTGTAAATATAACAGATATCACAGTAATTACATATATGCTTTCTCTCCTCTAAGATCCTTCAGTTCTTTCCAGGGAAAGAAAGCATGTAAGGCTGTTTTTGCTGTTGCATTTTATAGTTTCTGTTCCCAATTCTCTAGATCTTTGACAGGTCAAGACTTTTGGGAAAGACATTTTAGCTGGCAAAGGATACACATATTTTGGAATAATTACTTTTTGCCTTAAGACTTTGGCTTGCTATCTACCAGAAATGCCTATTTCAATAAACACCTGCCACACCTATATATGAGAAGTGGCATCCCAAAACTTCCTTGATGTTTGCCAGATTTTCATTTGATAAATAGCTTAAATTATTGCTGAGATAATGGTATGGCCTTTGATGTTAGACTGGAAATGAACCATGGAGGAGAACATCGATGTATCTAGCTTCCACCCTTTAAAACAGCTTATACAACAGAAGGCAAAGGAGATAAATCTGGAAAAGGGCTTTCAACAGATAATAAAGTGGATATGGTTCTGCATATATTCTGAAAACAAAACCTACTGTTTAAAAAGGAAAGAATAAAACATTGTAACTGTCAAAATATGTTCAGATAGAAAGATCTGGGACGGGTCCAATGCAAACTTTTCAGATACAGTGATTCTTTCATCAAAGAAGAAAAAACAGGTGATCATTGGCTTGAAAAGAGATGTGGTTCTATATCTGTATGTATCTTTGTTTGTTGGGCCCATATTAACTTGAAAATACCTTGCATCATAAGGCAGCTCCCCCTGCCCCCTTGAGACATACATCTATCCTTAAAATTTTACAATTTTCCCAGCCCGGGATTAACCATTAAGCAAAATAAGCATGTGCTTATGGTACCAAGGGAAGGGGTAGGGGGAACTGCAGGTTTTTTCCCTAGCTATCCTACCCTTAACTCTTTTACTGTCACTTGACTTTAATTTTCAGCATGTATTGAGTCTTAATGACTTAATAGGCTGTACTTGGTCTTAATCCGGCTCTGAATGTTCCTCTGCCATGAAAGACTTAATCTTCCTGAAACTACAATCGTGCTCAAATCTATAGTGGTAGTAGTAGTTCTTGTTGCTGTTTTGGATTTCTTTGTTTTGTTGTTGTTGTTTAGCTGTTAGAAGACTACTGATTTCTTTAAACTGGAATCCAATTAAGCACCCAGTTCTTGTCATCTGATGATGTTTTCAGCTCATGTTCTTCAAACTGTAACTTCTGAAAATGTGGGAAATATTTCTGGAAAATACACAAGCCTTGTTGGTATGGGTAAAATAGTGCTTCTGATAATAGCCATTTTTCAATGCTTGAAGCGGCTTGTAAGAAGGTCTACTATATTTATAGAAAAGCGTATGTATTTCAGCTTAACCGTAGCATTGCTGGATATTAAATTATGAAATCAACGTATATCCTTGCAGATTTCTCCTGGAATTCACCTGTACATAAATTTAATAAAAGCCATTATTACTGCCTCCCACTGCAACCAGAAGAATCTAGGCCAGCTCCAAAGCTATTATAAATCTACTGTTGCTTCAGGAATATGTCCAAGGACTGGAAAACAATGGAGACACATGTCCACAAAGAACAGAGAATCTCTTTCTCTCCATGGTTAAGAAGGAGATAAAACTTGTCACATTACTCCTTGAGGTTCCATGAGTGTACAGCCAAAGTGTGATTAAAGTGATTATTTATGTAAATGTGCCCGTGATTCCACAACATTTCTTACAGTCCAAGCATTGTGTCCGTTTTAGAAGAGTTCTAGAACCATATCACTAGGCAGTGCAGAGCCAAATTACCATACATGTCTCATTTGATCTGTCTTCACCTCTTGCCTTTGAGGAGAAATGATAGACCCAGGCATGACAACTTTGCAGGAGGACCAAGACCCTTAGAAGAGGAAGGAAGGGTTGCCACCTAGAATCCATGCCTACTAAAGATGAGGTGGATGATGGAGTCATAGACAGAGGAAATAAAGTATGCCAGGAGACAGAAACTTTGTGGGAGAATAACTACAGGATTGCAGAAAAGGATAGCCATTTCAGAGCTTCCTGTACTCTGGAAGTACATTTCTCTGTAAGGCTTTTTTTTTTTTCCTCTCTCTGTAATTAGTTCACATTGTCTTTCCCTCTCATGTGTATCAGGTGGCAGCACCTAGGTGATCTTCAAAAAGCCAAAAAGTCAGATGGCAAACTACCAGAAAATCTTAGGGTTATATGCTAGAAGAAGGCAATAGCATGCCACTGATGTAAGATAAATTCATGGAAATGTTCATGTGGACATAACCAGGAATTGAGTTCACCTTGAGGAAGTCTTATCTTTTATATGTATCTTGTTTATGTTGATGTTTCCAAAGGTCATCCAGTCTCAGGTTCAGCAGTCTGCCCTCTCAGTTCTTCCCAGGTCATTTATTCTAAGTTCCTTTGTGATCTTTCTTCCTTTGGTTTCTTTCACATACTACCTATTAGAAATCCTGGGTTATATATCTTTCTTTATACACGTCTATGCATTGTTAGTTTAAAACAATGGGACTTTTATGTATGTCATTCATGCTTTGAAGTAAAGAAGCACACACCCTCTGTTTCAATGTGCCTATAATGAATTCATAACAAATAAAAATCAACTGCAGTGAGACAAAACATTTATGTCTCCACTAAGTTTTTGAACTGCAGTGTGGATCTTCATAAGGATAAGGATTTTCCTTTTTTTTAATGGAATATAAAGTCAGGAAGCCTGAGTTCTTAAAATGTGTAACCAAAGACCACCATGAGTAAATGTGATGACTTATTGATGACCAGTCTGTAATCTGCCTTCTTTTTTTCCAGAATGACTTATTTGATGTAAAATGATTTGCTTTATCTTAGGCATCTTCATAAGAGAGCAGGGTTTCTCAACCAGGGATCCATGGAACCCAAGGGTTCCGTAAGAGGCCGCTAGGGGCTCCCTGGGAGATCACGATTTATTTAAAAAATTATTTCAAGTTTGGGCAACTTCACATTAAAGAGGTAAGCTTCATTCTTTATTTTTAGTTGAAGAACACTGTTAATGCATATATATCGGCCTACCCATGAAACGAATATAATAATTCTGTAACTTCTGGCCTATATTTGAGCCAGAATGTGCAGGGGTTCCCCAAGGCTTGAAAAACATTTCAAGGGTTCCTCCAGGGTCAAAAGGCTGAGAAAGGCTATAATAGAGACATCCCAATTTGATGTGCTAATTTATAGTGATTGACAAGGAGGTAGACTAATATAAAGAATGCTTAGCTTGAGTGCAAAGGTAAGTGAAGAGAAGGAAACTTGTGGAAATCAATTACTGATGATGCTCTGTTTTTTATGCAGTTGTCCATCCAAAAGCATCCACAAAGGTTGGGGGTATCCAGAACAATGTAGGATAGGACAAAGAGGAAACTGCTAGGTAGCTCTGTTCATGATTGCTCATTCCCCTTTAGAGACAAATGGGGGTGAAGATCTTCCCACAGGTCACCAGGATATGTTTGTAGTTTCTTTGCAGATAAAATCATTTATATTCACTCACAACTGGATTCCCTTTGGAAAGGGGGTGGCAAAATGATTACAGTGACAGCTTGCAGTAACTTGTTGGATATGGCTATCTGCATCATGAGCTCTACCACCAGTAAGCTTGATCTATGCCCCACTTAGCTGAGTGGGTCATGCGGATTGGATTGGGACATGGTTAATGACTCTTTAAGGGAGGGTATGGTGCCATCCACAGAGGGTGACACCAGTCTTCTTGAAGGAGCCATTGGTGCACCCTCTCCTGAAAAGTCTGTCTTTCAGACCACCATCAGTTGATCTCCAATCTTCTCTTTCTATGGAAGGTGTGGAGAATATGGGCTTCAGTTAGAGAGGATTTTTGTGACCCCATGCAGTCAGGAATCAGGTATGGATATGGCATGAAAATGGGATTGGTTGCTCAGAAACTTGGCCTTTTTTGGGACTTGAATGGAATGAATGTGTCCCTTCTACCCCTATTAGTTCTCTCAGTGGTGTTTGATACCATTAATCATGGTGTCTTTCTTCTTTACTTGCAAAGTCAGGTGGAGTCATTTTCTGAGGTGGTGCTGTCAGATCCCCCCAATCAAAGGATTCACAGAACCCCTTATCGGTGCATCTGCCATCGTTTCCTTCTCAATGGTTGTAGACTCTGTCACCAGATGGGAGGAGGTGTGAGGTTAGAGTGTGAAGTGGGTTATTATGGCTATGGGAGACATCAAGGACAATGAATTGAAACATACCATAAACACCACCTGGATGGCAGGGGGGGTGACATACTTTCATGGGAAAAGGGAACCAGTTAAGGGAATGTAGTTTTAAATCTAGGTTTAAGCGGGAACTCTCCATTCATAGCTTGACCTCTGTACCATTAATTTTGCTTCATTAAAACAGTTAAAGGAACACAGCCTCCTGACTGTTATGGTGTGAATGCTCGAATGAACAGGTGCTGACATTAAGCTGCGAATCTCTATGTGTTTGAAAACTCTTCCTGAGAAAGTAACTCAGCTGAGAGTTAACAAAGCATGCCAAAACATGGGAAATCCCGAGCAAAGCAGCCATCACCTCTGCTGTCATTGGAGAGGACTGTGCTGTATGCAAAGGGGGGAGAAGAAAAAATTGAATCGGAAGAGAGCTCAGGTAGTGGGGAGAGTGAGTGTGAGATGGAACCCTGACTCAATACTACGGAGTTGGAGAGCGCGATCCTCTCACTCAATTTCATGCAAGAGCCTCAAACTCCAAGCATGATAATAGAAGAACCGGTGATGGGACCTTCGCAATCAGGTGCCAAGGAAGAGCCCCTCCACTGCTAAGGCACAAGTAAGGGTGCTGAGCCCAGGATCCTGTGGACCAGGGTCAGACCACAATGGGACACCACAGAAGATGTGGGGATTAGAGGTGAGGATGACAGCTATGGAAGTGATTCTGCAACAGGCATTAAATACCCTTGAGACCATGGCTTATCCTCTAGCAGAAAGTTTGACCCAGCTCTCCAGAGGGGCATCACCTGACTCGCGAGGAAGGTGCACTCTAAACCCAACCTGAGACTTCAAATCCCTTGTGAGGTGCTGATGGAACGGAGGCCACCAGGAGAGCCAAGGCAAGTGGAGGAGAGCGGTAACCAGCGAGATGCCTGCAGTGACCCCCAAAGAGATACAAGTTAAGTTCAATGGTGATCCCCGACAGCTGGCATTCTTTTTAACCAACGTGACCATCTACATGAAGGAATATGGGTCCTGCTTCCCCACCGAATACAAAAAGGTGAGCCAGGTGGGGGTGAGGCTCAGCAGAACTGCAGTGGAGTGGTATGTGCAGCTACACAATGCCATGACCCCTGAGCTGAACAACCTGCAAGATTTCATGAGGGCACTGAGAGAGAGGTTCAAAGACCCACTTGATAAGATGAAGGCGAAGGTGGCCATCCAGCAACTTAGGCAAGGGGGGGAAAGCATGGCAGAGTATTTAAAGCATGGAATTTAAAGCCCTGGCCAGAAAAGTTATGGACTGGTCAGAGACCACCAGGATTGACTACTTCAAAGGGGGCTTGCAGTTGGAGGTCTTGAGATGGGCACTCTGCTGTGGGGACCCCCCTACTTTGAAGGAGTGGATCTTCCTGGCAGGGGAGGTTGAGAATACCCAATACCAATTCCGCAGACAACTCTGAGGGCAAGCAACAGGGAGAAATACTGGAGCACCAGGGCAGTTCCCCTTTGCCCAGCGAAAGCTATTCTGCGACAAAGAGGATCCAAAGGAATGCACCTGGAAGAAAGGTGGCTGCTTCAAGTGTGGCAAAGACACCCACCGAGTGGCAGAGTGCCCCCGCAGAGAGCCCAACGCACCCAAGGGAGGAACCAAGCCGATCAAAACCCCACTGTCTAAATGTAAGGCAGCTGCTGTGACAGCGCTGGTGCACCGAGAGCCAGATGTGAAATCGCTGATGGAGTTGAGCAAGGACTCCGACCAGGAGGAGCAGAAGCTGGCAGGAAACAAATTTCACCTGTTCTAAATCGCGCCCGCGAGCAGGTGGAAATTTCTGGGCACAACATGCCTACTTCTGAAGAAGAAGACAAAGAAGACCCTCTGGTGAGTGATGATTGCCCCACCTTGTTGGTCAGAGTAGAACTAAAAAATTTAAGAACCCAGCACAAAGCCAATTTGACAGCGATGTTAGATTTGGGGTATACAAAATGCTTAATACGCCCCACTTTAATTAACACGCTAAGCCTCAAAACTAAAAAACTTAAGCAACCAATCGTTTTTACCCAGATGGATGGTTCCATTGCCCATGGGGGTCCTGTTGAGTTCTGAATGGAGACTGTAGCCCTGAGGTTGGGGGGGCATAAAGAAACCTTGCAGTTCATTGTTGCCCCTATCGCCAACTACTCCATCATCCTGGGACTCCCGTGGCTAAAAAGTTGAAAGCCACAAATAGACTGGGAGTCTGGTGCCTTATTGTTTAAAGATGGTGCCAGCAACCTGTCGGCTGTACCACAGGGTGAACGCAATGTGGCTGGAATACTCCTCAACCAAATTCCAATGGGAAAACCTAATGCACAATTAGACATTCCAACTGATTATTCCAATTTTCTTGATGTGTTTGATGAAAAGGAATGTGACCAACTACCTCCTCACAGGAAAACTGGTTGTGCAATTGAAATTGACCCGAAAGCCAAACTGCTCAAACCAAAAATGTATGCTATGACAGAAACAGAGAAAAATGTTCTCAGAGAATTCATAGACAAGAATTTGGAGAGAGGTTTTATTGAGCCAGCTAACTCCCCCTTAGCAGCCCCGGTACTTTTCCGGGCCAAGAAGGACGGCTCTCTTAGACTCTGTACAGATTATTGCGGAATGAATGCCATCTCAATAAACAACCAGTACTCTCTCCCCTTAATGAAGGGCATGCTAGCTCACCTATCAAAAGAAAAGGTGTTCACCAAGCTCAATCTCAGAGAAGCATGCTTTAGGATTAGAATCCGTGAGGGGGATGAATGGAAAACTGCATTCAACTGTCCTTTGGGCTCCTACCAATACAAAGTGCTCCCGTTTGGGTTGGCTGAGGCCCCTGGAGTATTTATGCAATACATTAATGAAGTCCTCCATGAACATTTGTACAAAGGAGTCTTGGTTTATTTGGATGACATTTTAATCTATCCTGACAGCTTAAAAGACCATGTTCCCCTGGTTAAGAAAGTGTTTCAAAAGCTAAGAAATCCCAAAGTGTATGCTAAGCTCTCTAAATGCGAGTTTCACAAGTCACAACTTGATTATTTGGGCTACCGCATTTCCTCAAATGGCATCGAAATGGACCCTACCAAAGTACAAGACATAATGGGGTGGGAACCTCCTTGTACCAGGAGGCAACTCCAAAGTTTTTTGGGTTTCACAAACTTCTATATAAATTTTATTCCCCGATTTGCACAAACTGCCTTGCCTCTCACAGATTTGCTCAAAACTAGAGGGAGAGGGGAAACATGAAAAGTTACTTCCCCTGGAGCTAAGCTAGCTTGGACTTCTGAATGTCAAACTGCATTCAAATGTTTAAAGTTTCTTTTCACCAGAGAGCCTATTTTAGCTCACCCAAACCCAAGCTGACCCTTTATTGTACAGGCTGATGCCTCTGACTCAGCCGTGGGTGCTGTTTTGGTTCAAAACGATGAACATGGCTTCCCCCGCCCATGTGCATACCTCTCCCACAAATTTACACTCTGAATGGAACTGGCCCATTTGGGAAAGAGGCTTTTGCTGTAAAAACAGCTCTTACACATTGGAGGCATCTCCTGGAAGATGCTGAAAACCCCTTTGAAGTTTGGACTGACCATAAAAACCTCCAAGCTTTACAAACTCCCAGAAAGTTGAATGGCAAACAGATTCGTTGGGCTCAATTTTTCAGCCACTTTAATTTCACCCTGAATTTCCTCTCTGGGAAGAGGAACTTCCTGGCTGATGCACTTTCTCACCTTCCACAATATAATACCGCCCAAACTGAAATTGTAGACACAGTTTTCTCTCAAAAACAGCTTGGCTTGCGTAATGTGCAAACAAGCAGTAGCCTGGAAAGTGAAAGTGCAGGCAGACCTAAAAGAGGAACTGCTTCAGGCACTCCCTAACAATCCTTGGCTACAATGTAACAAAACCCAATTGACTGAAATTGACAACATCTGGTATTGCAACAATAAAACCTACTTTCCTGAGTCTCTTCACCAGATGGTTTTACACCGTTCTCGTGATGTTAAATCTGCAGGACATTTTGCCTTCACAAAAACTCTACACTTAGTGAGGCACCAATTTTGGTGGCCCTCGCTTCGCTCTGACCTACATTCATACGTCACCTCATGCCCAGGCAAAGAGGAAGGGGGGGAAACCCCAAGGACTTTTATGACCCATTGCCTCCCCTAAAGCCCCATGGAAAGAAATTGCCATGGATTTTATAATGGATTTGCCGGAGAGTAAAAATAAAGCAGTAATTTGGACTGTAATTGATTTATTTTCCAAACAGGCGCATTTTATACCTTATGCCAAATTCCCAACAGCTCAACTAGCAAAACTGTTTCTCACTCATATCTATAGGATCCATGGGTGTCCCACCCATGTAATTTCAGATAGAGGAGTCCAATTTACTTCCAAATTTTGATGCGCATTTTTAAAATTAATTGGGGTCCAACAATCCCTCAGCTCATCGCACCACCTTCAGACAGACGGAGGGACTGAACGGGCTCAGTCTACTCTAGAGAAATTTTTATGCTGTTACATCAGCTTCCAACAAGATGATTGGGTGGACCTCCTCCCTTTTGCTAAGGTTGCTTACAATAACGCTGTACACCAAAGCACTGGATTTTCCCCATTTCACATTGTTTATGGGCAAGACTTCATTCCCATTCCAGAGCTTCAGCTGCAATCGCTGCCTGATTCTTCAGTGGCTGACTGGGCTACCCGGATCGCCATGGACTGGCCTGTCATTCGCCAGGCATTGGATCATGCACATGAAACTCACAAGAAATTTGCTGATCTCCATAGGCGCCCTGAGTGGAAGATGAAAGTTGGAGACTTTGTTTATCTCTCCACCAAATTTCTCCACCCCCAACAACCTTCCAAGAAACTAGCTCCTAAATTTGTTGGACCTTTCCCCATTACCAAAATCATTAATCCTGTGACTGTACAATTACAATTGCCTCCTACTCTTAAATGGCTTCACCCTGTTTTTCATTGCAGCTTGCTTAAACCTGCCCCGGAACATTCTAAGTGGCACCAACCTGCAGCAACCGCTCCACCCATTATGGTTGATGGGCATCAACACTTTGAAGTTAAAGACATTCTGGACTCTAGATTTTATCATAAATCTCTTCAGTATTTGATTCAATGGAAACATTTTCCTGATCCTAAGTGGGTTGATGCATGTCATGTTAATGCCCCTATTCTAACAAGAAAATTTCATTCCAAATATCCTTCCAAACCTTCATCCTACTAACCCTCTTTTGCATTCTTATTGCTTTACATTGTTTTCTCTTTAATCTTCTTGAGGGGGGAGCAGTATGTCAGATCCCCCCAATCAAAGGATTCACAGAACCCCTTATCGGTGCATCTGCCATCGTTTCCTTCTCAATGGTTGTAGACTCTGTGTCACCAGATGGGAGGGGGTGTGAGGTTAGAGTGTGAAGTGGGTTATTATGGCTATGTGAGACATCAAGGACAATGTATTGAAACACACCATAAACACCACCTGGATGGCGGGGGGTAGGGGTGACATACTTCCATGGGAAAAGGGAACCAGTTAAGGGAATGTAGTTTTAAATCTAGGTTTAAGCGGGAACTCTTTATTCGCAGCTTGACCTCTGTACCATTAATTTTGCTTCATTAAAACAGTTAAAGGAACACAGCCTCCTGACTGTTATTGTGTGAATGCTTGAATGAACAGGTGCTGACAGGTGCCATGAGTTCTTGAATGAGCAGTTTTGGTCAGCCAGGAGGTGGGGGGGGGATGGTCATGCCTGTAGTTGCTTCAATGTGGAGCTCCAAAGGGCCTGGTTCTCTTCCCTGTGCTATTTAATATCTACATGGAACCACTGAGGGAGGTCACCTGTCTGAGATGTGGTATTATCAGTATGTTGATGATATTCAGACCAGAAGTGCCATGGAAATTCTCTCCTACAGGTGAGGGCTATGAGTTCCTGGATGGGTTAAAAACAAGGTGAGATTAATTTCTTCAAGGCAGAGCTTCTGCTTCTTAGTGAAACATTTGGCTCCATTCCAATTTCAACTTTTATTCTGGATGAAGTCACCCCTCCATCAGATTTGGGAGTCCTCCTGGACTTGCAGGTCCTGCTAGAGCAGTAGATGTTGCAATGGCAAGTGGGACCTTTGCTTAGCTTCCACTGCAGCATCAGTAGCCTGACAGCCCCAGGCAAGAAGGACTCATGTCCTTGACAACTCATTGATAAACTGTTGTAATGCATTCTACACCTTTGAAGTCGATTTGGAAGTTTGTGTTGAGGTTTTCCTACTAATAGATTAAGACTGCTATTGTGCCTAATCATTCTGGCCGGGTTAAAAGGTTGTATTAGATTGTCTCCTCTCACGTGCTTCATGCAAAATAGCCTGGGGGGAGGAAACCTGCCCGGACTTGTTCTTACTTCCTTTTTTTTTCTCTCTGCCGGCAATGTAGGCAAGCAAGGCTTGCTCCAAAGGGAGCTAAGTCCTTTAAATATGTTTTGTTTTTGTTTTGTTTTCTGGAAATAAATTATTTTTATAGAAATGCTTGGTGTGTGACTTTATTGACCTCTCCTGGGCTAAAGGCTTTCCCAGCATCTGCCAACAGGTTATGTGCCCAGTAAACAACCCAGTAAAACCCAGAGAGAAAAGAGAGATCAGCTCCACACCTCATGCACAATTTAAAGGCAGGTAGAAAAGACCTGTGAAGATTTTCTTTGGAGCCACCTGGAGTTTTTCCAGCAACTGCCGGTCTGCAGGACTTAGAAGCTAGCTGAGGTGACTTGCAAAAGACGGAAGAAGCCATGGCTACCTCCCAGCCTTGGAGCGCCTATCAGAGACCAACTATTTGAATTGGGCCCTGAAGATGGAGATGTATCTTCGCAGTGAGAATCTTTGGCTGCCAATTGGTGAGCAAACCCCCCAAAATCCCAGTGCTGAATGGCTGAGACAGAATGAGCAGGCTAGAGCCACCATTATCTTGGGAGTTGAGGACAATCAGCTAGTTCACATGCGAGGCATGCAGTCTGCAAAGCAACTTTGGGACGCTTTGAGAGACTTATATGTAAAGGCAACAGCAGGGAGTAAAGTTACTCTGATGAAAAAGCTGTACAGAGCCTACCTTGCAGAAGGAGAAAGACTTCCTGAGCACCTGCATTATATTCAGCAGCAGTTTGTTGAGTTGCAGGAGAGAGGAATGGAATTTACACCTCTCACAAAATCATATATCCTCCTGTCCTCACTAAATGAAACGTGGGACACGCTGATTTGTACCCTGGAGGCTATGCCTGAAGCAAACCTCACCCCATCGTATGTTACACAGCGCTTACTCGCTGAATGGGAGAAGAGAGAGGAAAGATCCCCCCCCCATCTCTTCTGGAAAGCTGCAAGACCAGAAAATGAGGGAAAAGAAGGGAAAGGAACCTGAGGCCACAGCGCTAGCCAGCCAGCGATGCTTTACTTGTGGTTCAGCTGGACATTTGCAAAGAGACTGTGCCGTGAGACCCAAGAGTAGAAAGACAGAGAAGAAGAACACAAGGGCAACACAGAAGAAGGTTCTTCAGACAACTCAAATTGCACAGGTTGCTGAGAAGGGTAATTCTGATGTATGGGTGTTAGATTTTGGGGCCAGTTGTCATTTATGTAATTGTAAAAGCTCTTTTGTGTCACTGTCTAAAACTGAAAGACAAAGTGTATCTTTGGCTGATGGGTCTGTGACCAACATTATGGGACAAGGTGACTTGTATTTATCCTGCTTGGGAGAAACTGTAAAAGGTGTGTTGTATGTGCCAAATTTACAATCAAACCTTTTATCTGTGGCACAGTTGGCTGCAACAGGGTATGTCATAACATTTAAGAAAAATGGTTGTGAGATACGAAAAAATGGGAAATTGTGTGCTACTGGTATGTTAAAAGACTCCTTGTACATTGTGCAAAATGCAAGGAAGCCAAGCTGCAAGGCTGCAGTTGGCAACACGCCATATCATGACCAATGTGTACACCTGATGCACAGGAGATTTGGTCATGCTAATTTCAAGTATATAGCACAAATGCCACAGCTGTGTGCTGACCTAAAGATAAAACCCTGTGATAAATACTTAGACTGTGTAGTTTGCAAAGAATGCAAAACACTAAAAGCTCCTGTGAGTAAGCACAGTGACAGAGTTACAACGAGACCTTTGGAAATTGTACACTCTGACATTATTGGTCCTTTTGCTCCAAGTCTTGGACAAGCAAGGTATGCAATGACCATCTTTGATGATTTCTCAAGATACACATTTATCTACATCTTAAAACATAAAGATGAGGCATTTGAGAAATTTAAAAGTTTTGTGACATGGGCAAATGGAAAATTCCCTAGGCCTGTATCTGCACTCCAATGTGATAGAGGAGGAGAATACCTTTCTCACAAATTCAGAAGGTTCCTAGTGGAAAAGGGGATAGAACAAATTCTTTCTAACCCTTACACCCCTCAGCAAAATGGTGTTGCTGAAAGAAAGGGCAGAACCTTGCAAAATGCGATGGAATGCATGTTAAAAGAGTCACGATTATGTTTTAAGCACTGAGGAGAGGCAATATCTACTGCCACTTATGTACAGAACAGGTTGTATAACTCTGTGATTCAGGACACTCCATTCCATTTGTTTTATGGTGTGAAACCAAAGGTAAGCCATCTTAGTGTGTTTGGTAGCACTGCATGGGTTCACATTCCAAAACAGCAGAGAAGGAAAGGAGGCCCCACAACAAAGAAAGCCATCTTTGTTTGCTATGAACAAAGCCAGAGGAGCTACAGGTTCATAATGGGAGAGAAATTAATAATTAGCAAAAGCGCTTCTTTTGCTGAACAAAACTGGGGGAGATTAAATTCTAGCTCTCCAGTTGAACTGACCACCACAAGAGAACAGCAAGGACTTGCTGATGGTGATCTTTTGCCTGATGAGGACATTAAACCAGAAAAGCAAACTGAAGATCTATCTGATGAGATAGATGCTTCTCAGGAAAGTGATAGGAGTCAAAATTTAAGCCCTGTATTACCTCGCAGATCTCAGAGGAGTAATAAAGGCGTTCCTCCATCACGTTTTCAGGCTGAAACAGTAAAGGCTTTTCACATATTCACAGAACCTGAGTCTTTAGAACAAGTGAATGCTTTACCACCAGAGATTGCACAAAATTGGCATTCTGCCATGCAACAGGAATTAGCATCCTTGAAAGAAAATAAAACATGGAAACTGGTAAATCTACCTCCCAATGAATGCTGTCTGGGTTGTAGGTGGGTTTTCAAACTGAAAAGGGATGCTGATGGCAAAATCCAAAAATATAAAGCAAGGTTGGTTGCAAAAGGGTTCACTCAAAGGAAAGATTTAGACTTTGACAAGACTTTTGCACCAGTTACTAAAGGTGAATCAATTAGATTACTGTTAAAAATTGCTGCACTCAAAGGAATGTCAGTTAACCACTATGACATTCAGACTGCATTTCTCTATGGTGATTTAGACCACAGATTATACATGCGGCAACCCCCCGGCTATGAAAAAGGGGAGAATCTAGTCTGTGAACTGCAGAAGTCAATCTATGGGTTAAAACAAGCTGCTAGATCCTGGAACCAAAAAGTAGATGAAAAACTGCAGAATTTTGGTTTTGAAAAAGGAAAAGCAGATCCCTGTGTATATATGAAGGACAAACAAGGCTGTATGTATCTCTGCATTTATGTTGATGATTTGCTGCTGTTCACATCAACAGAAAAACAAAGGCTTGATTTTGAAGCCTGCATGAAAAGCCATTTCATATTAAAAAGCCTTGGAGTTGTGACCAATTACCTAGGTTTGGAAGTACACAGAGACAAGGATGGTAGCTTTCTGTTAAACCAAAGGGGAGATAATGGTAAAGTAATGTGAATGGAAAGACATATAAAGTAGTCAGAGAAGATTGGTTATGCATCTTAATCTGTAGTGTAAAAAGGGGAGTGTTGAGGTTTTCCTACTAATAGATTAAGACTGCTATTGTGCCTAATCATTTTGGCTGGGTTAAAAGGTTGTATTAGATTGTCTCCTCTCACGTGCTTCATGCAAAATAGCCTGGGGGGAGGAAACCTGCCCGGACTTGTTCTTACTTCCTTTTTTTTTCTCTCTGCCGGCAATGTAGGCAAGCAA
This sequence comes from Candoia aspera, assembly GCF_035149785.1. Taxonomy (NCBI): domain Eukaryota; kingdom Metazoa; phylum Chordata; class Lepidosauria; order Squamata; family Candoiidae; genus Candoia; species Candoia aspera. The sequence continues at coordinate 194,131,566 of NC_086155.1, forward strand.
GGCTTGCTCCAAAGGGAGCTAAGTCCTTTAAATATGTTTTGTTTTTGTTTTGTTTTCTGTAAATAAATTATTTTTATAGAAATGCTTGGTGTGACTTTTTTGACCTCTCTTGGGCTAAAGGCTTTCCCAGCATCTGCCAACAGTTTGGACTGGTCCAAAATGTGACTGTTTGTCTGCTAACTGGAGTAACAGAGGTAGTAATGTTACAGTATATCTCTGCTAGTCTTGCTGCATTGGTTACTGGCTTTCTTCCAACCTCAATTCAGAATGCTGATGATCACTTTAAAGCCATACTGACTAGATATCTAGGTACTTACAGAACTAACTTTCTCACCAACATTTTGCCTGCTCAGTGAGGTCCCTGAGTAAGGATAGGCTGAGTTTTTCCACTCCATATGAAATAAAGAGTCTATCAATGTGCCTTCTTCTACATTCTGGAATACTTTGTCTCCTGGGATGCAGAATGTCCCCAAGACCTTTAGGTGCTGATGGTAGAAAGCTGTTTTAAATTACTTAGCTTATGAATGAGTGGGTTTTTTGGTTTTTTTATTTGTTCTGTTTGTCATTTGATGGTTTGAATGTAAAATACCTTTAGTCTTAGGAAGTAGGTGGTATATTAAAAATGGTATGAATAATAAAATAAATAAGGGAGGGGAATTCTGCCTAATTTGGGGTAATTCCTTGCATCCCCACCTAACCATGGACTATCCGTATACTTCAGTAGATAAGCTGCTTTCTGCAGCCTACGAGAGAACATATAATGCAATGTATCTCTTAATTAATAGCCTCTGTTGGAGGACATGCATTATTATTCTTATCATTACAGTATTATTATCATCTACTGAAAAACAAGCAAATCCTGAGATTTGCCATTCTTAGGTTCCAGATAGTTTAAAATGATACATTTACTGCCCTCTGATACTTGCAATTCCCAGTTTATCTCATGCAATGCAGCCTGAACACCATTTTACCATATTTTTATGAGGTAATTTTCATTGAACTGGTAAAGTTGTTTCTAACTGATATAATTTCAGATTGTAGACAAGAAATCACTGACTGAACATTCCTTGGGGGAAAAAAGAATCCATTCTCCCCACCCTGAATGCTGAAAACTAGAAATAAGGAAGAATAATAAAGAACATTTATTCTTCATGAAGAAGCATTTAGTTAGATGAACTATTATATCTAAACTGATAGAGACACAAATCTATTTATTTGTATACTCATAGCTGAAAGATTACAGCAGTTTCCAGGAAAAAAAAATGATTTTGTTTACAACCTAAAAGATTTAGCACAAAAGGGAAAAAAAATGGGTAAGAAAGAGGAAAACTCAGTTTTTACCATTTCATAGGAAATTAGCCCCAGCCTATGATCTGTTCTGCTGGTCTTGAAGAAAAGGTTGAAAAATATCTCATCCAATTTTCACCTTTGCTTATCTAGAATCATCTAGCTTCACCCAACTCAGATTTATTCACAGGTGTGTCATGTGGGAGCATCAGGGGAGCCAAAAAATACAAACTACTAATACTAACTGTAACTAATGAGGATTAAATTCATCTCTACACACCTTAAACATATTTCAGAAGAGTAGGACTGGGGAATCATTTAAATAAAATAGCTTAACTATTTTGTGCTGAGAACAAGGAGGCTAGTACAAATGTGTTAATGCCTTTAATATTATAAAGACCTGAGCTTGTTTCTGTATGTTTTATTAAGGAAACAGTATTGGAGAATTCATAATAAAAATGATTGATATATCTCTGTTCCCCATCAATAATTTTGATGCATATCCTTCCTGGGAGTGTCTGGTTTAGAGAAATGTGATATCTGAGTTAAAAAGAGAGAAGAATATCTATTGTTCTGGTTGAAACTCAGGTTTCATCACCAACATTTCAGTCCCACACACATACCCCTAAGATGACATTATCCAAAACTGGCCATGTTATTGTAGCATTGGGTGGGGTCTGTTAATAGTGACCAATAACATCATCATAATAACATATTTTTTTTCAAACATTTCCTAAGCACCACAGTTTCAGATAGGGCCAGATGACAAAGAGACTATTTCAAGCCTCTGTGATATGCAGAAGACTTTGGTTATCTCTGGAGAGATTTTCAACCCAGTTCAACAACCCTGCCGTGCATATAGGCAATCTTGCCTGCATCTCTTCTTCTTCTCTTTCAGGAAAGAAGAAAATAGTTTGGCTGAAATTCTCATGAGTGAAATGTGATTTTCTGGCACTTTTTAAATTATGAAGTGGCTAAGGGGTGTGTGTGAATTTCCTGACTTTAATTGAACAATACAATTGTCTGCACCCTATCTGGCTTCCCATGCTTCCATTAAAGCCCTAAGGGGGACCTCATGAGAGAATTCTTCTCATTGGATTTGTTCAGGTTGGAAAGTATGAGCAACCAGGGAGGCTTCAAGCTGTTGGAAATAGGAAATTCCAGATAAGTTCCTAAACACAAATAGATACCCATCAAGTTATTCCCTTTTGGAAAGTTATGAAATTACTCAAGAGTAAGGGTAAGACAAAGAAAAGGGAACATAGTTAAAACCAGTGCATAGCATCAGCATTCACCACACCCTCCATACCTTTCTGTCCTTGCCAATCATCCTTGTTTCCACTATACTGTTTCATACACTGTTGGTCCTTCAACCTTATAACCAGCCACTTTTGCTGCCTTTAACAAACATTCATTCCTTGCAAAGGACCAGCTGCTACCTAAATACCTTTCTGCCAGCATTTGTACATTTTAAAATATCTCCAGACATTTCCCCATTTTTAATAAGCATTCTGCCACGGTGTAGACATTCATCTGCATACTTGTCTATAAGTACATAGTTCAGTCAAGAGGACATCACAGAGCCATGTCTTACTCCCTGCTGAAAGCTGACACTTTTGTTAATAATAATTTTATTTATGTATGCTATATTGTCATCATATGAAAATGATGAGACTTATGCACACTCTTATGATACTCAGCAAACTATCTTCAACACATACACATACCCTGCATATTCCCTTTAGCATATTTTTTAACTGTTCAATCATGTAAGATTCCCAGAGACTGCCTAGACAAGTCTGTGCAATTTTCTTGGCAAGATTTTTCAGAAGTGGTTTGCCATTGCCTCCTTCCTAGGTCTGGGAGAGAGTGACTGGCCCAAGATCACCCAGCTGGCTTTGTGCCTAAGGTGGGACTAGAACTCACGGTCTCCTGGTTTCTAGCCTGATGCCTTAATTGCTACACCAAACTGGTTCTCCCTTTAGCATATATTTTCTCACAAATGCACAACAAACTTTCTCATTTTTGCACATTTCTCAATATCTTGCAGAAGAGAAAAATATCTGGTCCATACATTCTCTGCTCAGCATAAAGTCCCATTGCACTTCCCCAATTTTTCTTGTTGTTGCCTTCTGAACCCTTTCAATCAGAATTCTGACTGAAGCACCTTCCCAGGAACACTTTGCAAATGAATCCCCCTGTAGATCTGCATTCACTCTTGCTCCCTTTCCCTCTGGGTACAGATGTAATAATAGCAGTCTTTTAATTGGCAGTCACAGATGTAGTCCTCACATATGTATTAAACAAGTCACACACTTGTTCTGTAACAAATAGCAACCATGTTTTAACATTTGTCCAGTCACATCTACAGTCTACCTTCAGCCTTGCCATTTTTCAACATTCTAACTGCTCTTGTGACTTTCTTTTCTTCACCTTTTTCTTGGACACTAACATTCATAGCATTCATTTCAATTTTACTCTTCAACATAGCACTTTTAATCCCATGCAAATCCCTGACGCGCTCCTTCCAGCATTGCCTTCATCCGTTTTTTTAAAGTTCTATACATGCTGCCAAAGGCTCCATATTTAGCCCTCTTTGCCCACTTCCAAAACATGTTTATGTCCATTAAAATTGCTCTACATTTTATTGGTCCCTTTTAATCTTAACAGCATCTTAACTGTTCTCTTTGTACATATTATTTCCATCTATCTTTTTTGCTATATACACATTCTAAAATATCATCCTTTCATCCTTATTTTTTGCAGCAAACATTTCTTACATGTCTTCCCCACCACCACTACAACCATACCTTCTTTCATTTCTTCATTCCCCCAAATGCTGCTTTCCATACCTCCTGTTAGCACACACTTCTGTGGCATTCTGTAACAATTCTTTTCACTCCATTCCAAGGAGCTCTCGCATCCTCGTTCCTTACATCCTCTTTCCATTCAATCTGTTGGGAGAGTAGTGTATCTTCCAATATTATTTTCATGTGGTGTCTTATACTTTCTCTTCCTACAGCCATTCTACCCTTTTCTTTCATTCCATTCATTTTTTCCATGTTCATTTTTTCCCACAAGATTCACTTTTGATACTACCAGCAAATGGTCTGCTCCACATTCAGAACCCATCATCTTCTTTATAATTCCGTCCATCTTTCATTATGAAGAATCAACTCAGTCATACTTAATGATTGATATTCATTCCTCTGCCATAAGTATGGATAGATTTATGCTCAAAGCACATACTTTGAGCATAGACTATCTATGCTCAGACCTTCTCTAAACTCATCTCTGATTCTTCTATAGTAACAATTCCTTGGGTTTAAAATGCAACTATCAATCTTCTTGAAAATAATAAAAACAAAAAGAAGTTTTGTAGGAGAAGAAAACTTTTAAGAGATTGGAAGTTAGACTGAAATTCAGCATTATTTTCAGTATATTACAAAAACACATTTTAGGAACATTTCCTCTGACCCATAGATCTCCTCATAATCAGAAATGTGGCCTGAAAATGGAAATGTAACACATTTTAAGACATGTGACTTTCCCATCAACCAATATGGAAACAAACTTTGGAAATAGAGGAAGTTTATATCAAAACAGAAGCCACCTAATCACGGAATTACAAGAGTTATGAACTAGTTCTATATTTCATAGCCTTAGAGTTATCTACAACCAGAATTCTGTCATTTAATACACTGGATTGGCAAGAAGAGGTACCAATGCTCTTCACTGCCCATTCAAGGGATAAATACAATGAAATGAAATGTGAAGCATATTTTGATGAATAATGATTGGTTTTTTTAATATAGCACATGATGGCAGAGATGGATGATTATTTTATCAAGCCCACAAGCATTCATGTACCTCCAGTAGTATTGTGGGTGGGCTATGAATCTCTTACAACAACTCTCAGAATTTCAAAGTAAATTAATCCTAGTTTACAACCAGCTGAGATTTCAGTGTACAAGTATTCTTCAATTCTCCTATAAAGGCCTTTATCCTCTTGTCTTGATAGCAAATAAAGTATAACCTTATATTTTAAGGGTATACTATGCCTGTCCCCTTTGGCATCTCAGATGTATCACATTTTAAACAAAATCATTCAGTTCAGAAGCTCGGGGTGATGAATGACATAAGATACCATATTTGATTGAAACTGGTTCTTTCTCATTCCAGGCCACTCACAAGAAACAGCTTTCTTCTATTTCATCACTTCGCTAACATCAATTACCTAGAGCATGCAACAAACATTCTTTAATTCCCCTTTTTTAAAGGTCATGTAACCATGTATGCTTAGTGAATTAAATGCATATTCACCTTCTTATGCAGCACACTCCCTAGTTATATTCCTTTTATATTGCGTCAGATACAGAATTGCTATCTGAGAGCCAAATATTGACTTTTAAACCCAAAGGAAATCTGCTGTGATATAAAAGTGGGATTAAGGGAATGTGTACTGGAGACATAGCCTTTCAAGCAGAAACAAGAAATCTCTAGACATCATATTTTGCTTATAAATACCAGATAATGGATAGGTAGGTAGGTAGGTAGAGCCAGCCAGCCAGCTTTAATAGAAGAGAATACATGTAGCTCAGGGTTGAACTGTGGAGTCCTTGGTGCTCTCTGAGCTTGGTTGTTTGCTTGCAGACATTTCATTACTCAACTAGGTAATGTCATCAGTATGAGTGAGTGTGGGGTTTGCTTCCTGTTTATATAGAGTAACTTGTCCTTCCAGTGTTGGTGGGGGTGTGGTTTTCTCCTTGGGAGTTCCTTGATTAGGATATTGTTTTCTTCTTGCTTGATTGTTTGTCTGGTGTTAGTCCCTGCTCTTTTGAATCAAACCACATTTACAGACCATTCAAAAGACAATAAAAAAGCTAAGAAGGAATGAAAAGACCAGAACACATTCTCTCCAGCAGCCTACACCCAGATAAGCAGGGATTAACACCAGACAAACAATCAAGCAGCAAACAATTAATTTAGGTCAGAGACCATTAAAAAAAATACATACAGAAAAAGTAGAATAAACTAACACACACACACACCCCCCACACACACACAATCAAGTAAGTGTAGTCATAAATCCATGGAGTATAAAAATAAAATGTAAACAATAAGGCAGTAACTCATATTAGAAAACTCATTCCCTAAATCATGGCTGGCTGACCTAAGCTGGGGTGAATTTAATTCCCTTGACTTCTGATGGCAATTACAATGGAGGAGAACCTAGCAACTTTTGTAGAAGTTTTGATTAAATTACATTTGATTTGGAGATTTCATTTTTTTTCATTGAGTTCATTTCATTTTCATTGAGTTCATTTCATTTTCGATCAGTTTGACCGTTTGTTTTAACAGAGCATGGTAGGATGCTATAATGATAAATTTCTTTTAACACAGAGAGTAGAAAAGGGACTGAAGAGTATTTTTTAAGGGAAAAAATATATAACAATTGAAATGTTTACCTGAGCTGATTTCAAAATGTCCCTCCTTTCTAGGAAGGAAAAAAAAATAGTGAAAGAATAAGTGGACCTAATGACTTGCAGTTTTAAGATGAGTTAGATCAAAAGACTGACTCAGTCTGAATCATGTCCATTAAAAAAAAAGTTCCATTGGTGTCAACAGATGTTGAGAACTCTTCTTTTGTTGTTACTAGTTGCATCTGCTGATAAAACAGTGTGCCTTTGTGACTAAGAGCCTTTTGACAGAATAATTTAGTTCCAAGCTATTATCACTTGATTGTTACTCAACTTGTTGTACAGAATCCAGGACAGAGATGGCCAAGGACATTTTGATACTTTAAGCAGACATTTTTCATGGTAACCTCTGTGCAGCTCCAACTATCTAAATAACTGACAATTTGCTGCCCTTCAGATGGTACCCATTTAAAGATGCTGTTAGCCCTCACTTGTTACTGTAACTAAGTCTGACTGAACATAACTGAAATAAATACATATTATTTTCCTATTAACTTCTGCATTGATTTCATAGACTACAGAGTAGAAAGGGGCCATTTAGGTCAACCCCATGCTCAGTACAGGATTCCAAATTAAAACATCCCCGAGAGATGGTTGTCTAGGCTCCGCTTAAACATATCCACCTCCTGCATCACTGATTACATTGTTAAACTGCTCTTAATGTTAGGAAGTTTTTTTCTAATATTCAATTGGAATATTACACTCTGAATCCTCAGTCCATCATTCTGCATCCCACCCTCTGAAATGATGAAGACACTTTCTTCTGTGTGATGACTCTTCAGGTACTTCTAAGAACTATCATGTCTCCCTTTAGTCTTCTCTTCTCAAGGCTAAATATTCCCTATGCTTTACTCCTTCTTCATAAAGCTTGTTTTCTTGACCCTTGGTCATCCTCGCTGATCTTCCCTGAACTGTTCCAGTTCATTTGAAATCTTCTTAAAGGACCATGCCCATAACTTGTATCAAGGTGAGATTTGGCCAACTCAGAGTAAACTGGGACAATTTGGAAATGATATTTCTTTGTTGTAGCCTAAAATTGCATTTGTCTTTTTTGCCCAGTTGCATCAAACTGCTGTAGCAAGTTTGTAGCCAGCTAGTATTCTAAGATCATTTTCATAGATACTATCGCCAAACCAGGAATCCCTATTTTCAAGGTGTTCCTTTGATTTTTGTTTCTTAAATTAACTTCACATTTTCTCCCTTAAATATAATTCTGTTCTTCTCAACCCATATCTCTAACCTGTCAAGATCATTTTGAATTTTATTACTGTCTTATAGACTATTAAATATCACACTCAGTTTGCATCATTTGCAAATCTGATGAGCATTCCTTTCACTTCCTTATCTAAATTATTATTAAAATTGTTAAAAGGAACAGAGACCAAGATTGAATCTTGTGGCACCCACTCACTCTGGTTTGATGAGGAAGTATTGAGCACCTCTTGGGTATAATTTTTAATCCAGCTATATATCTACTTAATATCATGTCATCCAGTTGACATATAACTATCTTGCTAAGCATGAAGTACTTCATCAAAAGCTTTGTTGAAATGAAGATAAATTATTCCAATAGTAAAGAAAATATGTAGCTCAAGGTTGAACTGTCTTGGTGTTCTCTGAACTTGGTTGTTTCACTGCACATATTTCATTACCCAACTAGGTAACATCATCAATGCAGAGGCAGTGGGGTTTACTGTCTGTTTATATATAGCAGCTTGCCACTATATAAATAGAAATGTTCCTGCAGAAATATCTGCAAGAAAAACACCAAGCTCTGAGAACACCAAGTCCCCAAAAGACAAATTGTGTCTACTGGCTTCCCATAATCTACTAAAGTAGTTACCTATCAAATAATTAAATGAAGTTAGGCTAGCAAAACTTGTTATTGACAAATCCAAGCTGACTTGTAATCACTACCAGAGGAGAGGTGTATAGATCATTTTCTTTATGATCTGCTGTACAATTTTACCCTGTCTGTCTGACTAGTCTGTAGTTTCCTGCATCCTCTTCCCCCCACACCCACCTTTTACGGGGGCTGGGGGACATGATCATTTACTAGCTCTCTAAAATTTCTCCAAGAAATGCATAAAAAATTGGTCAGATCATCATGCAGTTCATCTAGCCCTGGAGATTGAAACTCATTAAATGTAAATAGGATTCTCTGACCCTATTTCCTCCTCCTTTGTTATTATACATAGTATATTTGTACACTGCAGCATAACTGAATGAAGAACAGCTTATTCTAGATAAGGCATTATTAGACTGAAAAATCATACAAATTCATAAATTCCTCAGTTAATGTTTTACGTTCACAAAATCAAACACACCCCTTATAAAAGGGGGAGAAGCTTCTGATAATGTACTTAATACTTAACACATAGTCAAGTGTGATTTTAGAACTCTGCCACTGAAATGAAGAAACATAGATGTTGGGGAAGTTATCCTTTCCCCAGTGAGACAGGGATGTACTACATTTTCTTGGCCTTTTCTGTCTCTGGGCTTTGTGATACATTGTCATGTTCGCCGTTCCAATGTCTCTGAGACATCGTAACGTTTCTCATGTCATTAATTGGATACGTGTTTCATCTTTCATGGGAGGATGGGTGTACTTATCTCTTGGCTTGGCTTTGGAATGTTTTCCTCTTATCTCTTATGTTCAAGGTTAGTTTCCCAGGCTAGCAGGTCTGACGTTTGCTAGCACCTGGACCGGGCGGGGCTGCTGCAACGGGGGCGGGACACGCACGCACTGGAGGAGTCTTAAGTTTGTATTTGGCGCGCTTTTGCTCATTCTCAGCTTTCTCTGTATTTGTCCTAAGTTCCCTAAATAAATCAGATTTCATTTAAGCACTTCTTGTGAGTCTGAGTATTTGGGCTGGGCAATCATTACATAAAGCTGAGAATCTAAGATCCCAACTCTGCTGGCCCCTTTCCAGGATTAGGCAAGTGTCTAACTCTGTGAGGGAGAGCGCCGGCGATGACCGAACCTGACATCGTGATGATGGAAGAAGGGGAGCCGGACTCAACCGTGAGGCGACCTGACCGACCGTCCCAAGTGGGAGAGCTATCAGCCATCCTGGAAGAGGCGAGCTCTGAGTCGGAGGGTGAAGCTGGAGGCATGAAAACTGCCCCAGAGACCACCGTAACCTCCCCGGGTGAGCTGGTCACCTGGGATGAGACTCAAGGGGATGTCTCGGTGGCAGGAGGTCCGTCCTGGAGGCAGAGGTACCCACTATCCCCCACAGTGGTCCAGGTGCAGCCTAAAGAGGGCTCCCCCACCCCGGATCGCATCCGGGTGCTGGAGTTGAAAATGGACTCGTTGGAAACCATTCTAAAGCAGCTGAGTCTCGACGTGACTTCGTTGAGGGAAACGCGGGAGGGATCAAGCCAACGGCATTCGACACCTTCGTCCCACGGGCAGTCCCCGGAGCAGAGACGGATGGCGCGGGTGCGAGAGGGAGACCAGACGGTCCAGATGGAAATTGCCACCTCACCCGTGCGGCCAACCCCCGCCCCGGCGCCGCCGCCGCCCCGGGGAGTGCCACCCGCCGCCGCCCTGGGGTTGGGGCGCAGCCCGGCGGGAGGCGGGATGAGAGACTTCCCTGTCAAGTTTGATGGGGATCCGATGAAACTCTCCTTTTTCCTGACAAATGCAAAAGCCTACATGGAAGAATGGGGGTCGCTTTTTCAATCGGAAAAGGCAAAGATCCTCACCATTGCCACCAAACTGAAAGGGAGGGCGGCAGACTGGTATGTCCAGATGTGCCAGTCGGAAGCACCTGAATTGGAGAAATTCAGCGAGTTTCTCTGGGCATTGAGGCAACACTTTGAGGATCCCCTGGCGAAAGAGAGGGCAAAGCGGGCTCTGAAAGAACTCAAGCAGGGGTCAAGATCCATGGCTGATTATGCGCTAGAGTTCAAAGCGTTGGCCGGGAAGGTGGAGGACTGGTCCCAAGCCACCATCATTGAGTTATTCAAAGACGGCCTGAACACCGAGGTGCTGCGCTGGTCCCTGAGGAGGGACGACCCCTATACCTTATACGAGTGGATCCAGCTCACGGGAAGAGCTGAGCATGCCCATGAGATTTTCGCACATCGAAGAGCTGCCAAATCGGGGTGGGAGACGAAGCTCAGTCACCCACCGAGCACTGGGGGGCGACCCGGACAGCGAGCCTGGGACGAGGAGCGCGAGAAGCGGTATGCGAAAGGCCAATGTCTGCGATGTGGTAAGGAGGGGCATCGAGTAGCGGCGTGCCCGAAGGCAAAGGGGGAAGACCAGCCAGGGAAGCCACCGATGAAATCCCCTTCCCTACCCAGCAAGCTCGAAAACATGCAAATGTGAGTAGATTAATTGGTACCGCTTCGGCGGGAAGGTAACGGCGTTCCGTGAGTCATGCAACGCCGGCTCCAAGGCTTAGAAACGGAGATGAGCACCGCCCCCTAGAGTCGGACTCGACTGGACTTTACGTCAAGGGAAACCTTTACCTTTACCTTTTCCCAGCAAGCAGAAAGCCGCGGTGGCGGAAACCGAGGGGGACGAGGTGATGTTCTTCGAGAACGAGGGGGAGCCCGAACTGCTGCAGCCAGCGGGAAACGGCAGCCACCTGCTTTAAAGGGCGCCGCGGGGCAGGTGGTGGAAGACGGGCGCGAGCCTTCATCGGTGAGTGGCAGTTACCGCATTCTCACAGTGAAGTTGAAATTGGGTTCCCGATCCAAGACGGTGGAAGTGTGGGCCATGATTGATTCGGGGTGTTCCAGGTGTTTGATGCACCCCGATGTGGTAGCAGCTCTGGAACTACCCACATTCCTCTTGCAGCGACCCATCGCCTTTACGCAGCTGGATGGGTCCATGGCAGGGGGCAAACCGGTCACCCACTTCACAGGACGTGTGACTTTGCAGCTGGGCAGCCACCAGGAAAGCTTGTCATTTGTCGTGGCTCCGGTGGGGGGGCCCTTGGTGGTTTTGGGAGTACCCTGGTTGGTTCAGCAGAATCCCCAAATAAACTGGGTTTACCGAACTATCGCTTTCAGGGATGGCTTCTACCAGGCGCCAGAAGGGAGGGGTACTCCAGAGGAGATGGTGGGGGTAGCGGCAGCTGCGACTCCGCATTGCCTGGCCCCTCCTTTGGAAGGCTTGCCGCTTGAGTACCAGAGGTTTGCTGATGTGTTTGGAGAAAAGGAAGCGGACCAATTGCCCCCTCATCGAAAAACAGATTGTGCCATTGAGCTGGTGCCCAACACCCAATTGCCCAAACCAAAGATTTATTCCATGACCCAAAAGGAACTAACTCTGTTAAGGGATTTTGTGGACAAAAACTTAGCGCGGGGATTCATCGAGCCAGCGAATTCGCCAGTGGGGGCACCGGTCCTTTTCCGCCCAAAAAAGGATGGGACATTAAGACTCTGTACGGATTTCTGTGGGTTAAATGCAGTCTCAATTTCCAATAAATATCCCTTGCCCTTGATCAAAGACATGTTGTCACACCTGGCAAAGGGCAAAATATTCTCTAAACTCGATTTAAGAGAAACGTATTACCGTGTACGCATCAAGGAGGGGGATGAGTGGAAAACGGCATTCAATTGCCCGCTGGGAGCGTTCCAGTATAAGGTGTTACCTTTTGGGTTGGCTGGGGCCCCTGGGGTATTTATGCAACTGATCAATGAAGTACTTCATGAGCATCTGTTTAAGGGGGTATTGGTGTATTTGGATGATGTATTGATTTATACCGAAACCATGGAAGAGCATGTGTCTCTGGTGAAAAGGGTGTTGAGTAAACTCAGGTCAGCAGAATTGTATGCCAAACTCTCTAAATGTGCATTTCACCAGACACAAATTGACTATTTGGGGTATAGAATTTCAGATAAAGGCATTGAAATGGACCCTACCAAGGTCCAGGCTATCATGGACTGGGAAAGTCCCCGCACCCGCAGGCAACTTCAAAGTTTCCTGGGGTTCAGTAACTATTACAGATTATTCATAAAGGGGTTCGCCGAAATTGCCTTACCCCTAACCGATTTGCTCCGAACCAAGGGTTTGGGAGACACTCGGAGAGTAAAGAACCCAGGGGCGCTGTTGCGCTGGACGCCCGCTTGTCAAACGGCATTTGAGCGGCTTAAGGCAGCTTTTGTCAAAGAGCCCATTTTGCAACATCCTGATCCCTCAAAACCTTTTGTGGTTCAGGCTGATGCCTCCAACTACTCCATTGGGGCATTGTTGATGCAACAGGACGGGACAGGATGCCTCAAGCCATGTGCCTACTTGTCCCGCAAGTTCTCCGAGACTGAGCGACGTTGGCATGTATGGGAGAAAGAGGCATTCGCAGTAAAAGCCGCGTTGGAAGCTTGGCGACATCTGTTAGAGGGGGCGAATCATCCCTTTGAGGTGTGGACTGACCATAAAAATTTGGAAGCTCTTAGCACCCCTCGAAAACTAAGCCCGAAACAAGTTCGGTGGGCTCAATTTTTTAATCGGTTCAATTTTCAATTGAAGTTCATTCCGGGGAAAAAGAATTTCCTGGCTGATGCGTTGTCAAGGCAACCTCAGGACTCTGGGGCAGCGCCAGAGGTGGTTAGCACCCTGTGGACGGCGCCCCAATTGGGCATGCAGGCTGTGACGCGTAGCCAAACGCGCGCGCAGCAACCACCCGCTGCAGACGCTGCCCAGCCAAGCGCTTTGTCAATTCCTTCCCCATTGCAACAAAAGTTTCTAAAGGAATTAAAAACTGACACTTGGTTGCTGGCAAACAAGAACAATGTTACTTTTGACTGGGGACTTGCTTGGAAATCCGACCGCCTCTACATGCCTGAAAGCTTAAGAAAAGAGGTGTTGCTCCGTTCACACGATGACAAAGTCGCCGGACATTTTGGGTTTGTGAAAACCTTGCATCTGGTTCGGCGGCAGTTCTGGTGGCCTACCTTGTGCAAAGATGTTAAGGAATACATCGCCTCCTGCACTACCTGCGCGATGTCCAAACGCAAAGTGGGTAAACCACAGGGGCTGTTGCAGCCCGTAGCCACCCCAGCTTGCCCTTGGGATGAAATCTCCATGGACTTTATTGTTGAACTACCCCCCAGCCAACGAAAAACGGTCATCTGGGTGGTCAAGGATTTTTTCTCAAAACAAGCCCACTTCATCCCCTGCGTGGCCATTCCTTCGGCATGACAATTGGCCCACCTCTTTCTTGTACACGTGTACAGGTTACACGGATGTCCCTCTCGCTTAATTTCGGACAGGGGCACGCAATTTACCTCGCAATTTTGGCGGGCATTCCTCAAACTACTAGGCACAAAACAAGCCCTGTCCACGGCGTGGCATCCCCAGACGGACGGAGCCACGGAGGCTTTAAATTCTACTCTGGAGCAATACCTCTGAGCTTTTGTGAATTATCAGCAGGATAACTGGGTGGATCTCCTTCCCTTCGCTGAGGTTGCTTACAACAATGCCGTCCACCAAAGCACTGGCCAAACCCCATTTCGTGTGGCGCAGGGCAGAGACTTTGTACCCATCCCAGATTTGCCCCAACCCCCTACCGTATCTACCTCACCGGGAGATTGGGCCACGCAACTGTCGGACTCCTGGCCAGTGATTCAAAGAGCACTGGCTGATGCCCAATTGGATTACAAACATTTTGCTGACAGGAAACGTGCCCCTCAGCCTGGCTTTCAAGTTGGTGATTTGGTTTACCTCTCCACTAAGTTTATCAAGTCATCACAACCTTCTAAAAAATTGGCACCTAAATTTGTGGGTCCTTTCCCTATCGTTGCTCAAATTAACCCTGTGACTTTTAAGCTTGACTTGCCCCATAATCTCAAACGCTTACACCCTGTTTTTCATTGCAGTTTGCTCAAACCGACTATTCGTTCTGACCGCTGGCATGATCAACCTCCGCCTCCAACCCCCATCATGATCGATGGGCAACAACACTTTGAAGTTAAAGACATTTTAGATTCTAGACGCCTTCGCAATACTTTGCAGTATTTAGTTCGTTGGAAGCATTTTCCCCATCCCGAATGGGTGGCAGCACCGGATGTGGTTTCTCCTATCCTCGTTGCCTGTTTCCACTCTGCTTATCCAACAAAACCGGGTCCCTGACTTTGCTTTGGGGAGGCGGTATGTCATGTTCGCCGTTCCAATGTCTCTGAGACATCGTAACGTTTCTCATGTCATTAATTGGATACGTGTTTCATCTTTCATGGGAGGATGGGTGTACTTATCTCTTGGCTTGGCTTTGGAATGTTTTCCTCTTATCTCTTATGTTCAAGGTTAGTTTCCCAGGCTAGCAGGTCTGACGTTTGCTAGCACCTGGACCGGGCGGGGCTGCTGCAACGGGGGCGGGACACGCACGCACTGGAGGAGTCTTAAGTTTGTATTTGGCGCGCTTTTGCTCATTCTCAGCTTTCTCTGTATTTGTCCTAAGTTCCCTAAATAAATCAGATTTCATTTAAGCACTTCTTGTGAGTCTGAGTATTTGGGCTGGGCAATCATTACATACATGTTATAAACTGCCCTCCAGAGACCAGCAGGTGAAATCAGAACCTAAATTTGATTTAATTTTCTTTTCCTCCTAGGAATGTCACAGGGTCCACATTTGTTTCTGGATCAACCGAATTTTGATTGGTTGGTTGCAACAGGAATTGACCAACCGGCTTGTCACCCAAGTCTGACATCGTGGGCTGAGAGAGAGTGACTGGCCCAAAGTCACCTAGCTGGCTTTCATGCCTAAGGCAGGACTAGAACTCTCAGTTTCCTGGTTTCTAGCCTGGAGCCTTAATCACTAGGCCAAACTGGCTCTCTTTGATTTAATTTAATATATATTTTAATTTATCTAAAACTATAGTTAGCATAATTTCAGATCATGTGATTATTTTCATCTTCTATTGATAGACAGACAGACAGACAGACAGTTGATAGATGATAGACAGATACTATAATTTGGAGGAGATAGGCAAAGCTTTCAGGAGACACATGAACTTAGACACCTCAGTTATATACCTGCATGAAGATGCTAGGCAGCCCTATAGCCTGTCTAAACATTCAAGGAGGATACCCCAAAAGTAGGAGGGCAGCTTTTCTGGTTTTCTTGTAGGGTTTTTTTTTGGGGGGGGGGGGAGTTAGGAAGGTCTGTATTTGTGACACAAATGTAATTTGGATTGTACTGAATTAAAATGTGGATGTTCTGTGTTTGTAATCAGGAGCTTATGAGCACCTCAAATAATTCAGCACATTTTAAGATTGACAAATCTGGGTTTTGCTTAAAGAAACAGTTCCATCAGGAAGCATATCTTCAGGTTGTCTGAGTTATAATGCAAGGATGGCCATCCTATTTTGATGATGAACTTGAGAAATAGTGTCGCTGGATTTTAGTTTACTGAGTTTATTACTATCCATTTTATTTGAGGAGTAGTTTATTTCTAGTCTGGCCTGGCTTGGCTTCTGGGATCATCTACACATTTTAAAGATGTGTGTGTGTGTGTCTGTGTAGTATGGACACTGAGCCCATCTGATTTAAAAAAAAAAAATCTTACCTCATATTCTTAGTAACAGCCAGCTGCAGTGCCGGTCAAAGGTATATTTTATTTATTTATTTATCAAATTTGTCACCGCCCATCTCCTCCGACCAAAGGGACTCTGGGTGGTTTACAACACAGAATAAAAATACAATAAAAACTCAAATAAATACATGATAAAATTCCAATAATATCCCATTAAAACCAAGACAATTTCTTAACTACCCCAGCTCATAAAATCCAGGCATCGACTGATGGTACCACCTCCCGTCAATACAAAGATTTGCCTTTTTAGAATGATTTGGCACCTCCTAAGCTTTGGTGTCCTAGACTAGGGCCTACTCAGCCTTAGCTTAAGCTGGCTCTGCATACCTAGAAGCATAAATTTTAAAGGGCAAAAGATTTATCTGGTCCAAAGAGAAACCAAAGTTTAAACTGAAGCCTTGTTTTGTAAAATGATAAACCCATTTTTGGAATAACCACAAAGTGGCCTTCTATCTCTCTTTCCCTTCCCTTCCCTTCCCTTCCCATCCCATCCCATCCCATCCCTCCCTCCTCTTCCTGTTGGACCCGTTTTGTAGAGTCATTGTAAAAAGGGTGTAATAGCAGTAACAACAAAAATGTAAAGCACATTTGTAATTCACATTTCTTCCCTACTGATGTGGCATTTCATAGAGATCTTCCCCACATACACACATGGGCACACGGACACTTAACACATAACACACACTCTAGAGCCTGAGTGATTTTTGATGCTGTCATGAAACCGTGTCTGGAAATTCAGTTCATTGGAGCCACTAAATGTAAAAGGATTTTGTTCACAGCCGAGTGTGGGGAAGGCACCGATTACTGGAGGTGTCTAGACATGGAGAAACTATGACCTCACTTAAAACAATCCAGTATTTATTTTTTCTTTTTATTAAAAGAGAAGTATATAAAGCTTCAAACACTAGGCAGTGGGGAAGTTTGTAGTAAGTTTGAATTCTTCTGTGGGATTGAAAGAGAGCAAACTTGAAACTTGAAGAGAGAGACAGAAAAAGATGTGATGTGGAGAAACAAGATACTGCAAACATCTAATTTATGGTAACCTGCTTTATATATGAGAGCCCTTTGGTGTAGTGTGGTGCTGAATTAGGGCAGCTGCATCATAAAACTCATTCCCTAATATTTAGAAGCACCAAAATTACTGAAACTAAGGTTGCTACCCATTTATTAAAGAGCCAGAATCATGCAAATATTATTTAACTGGGATGCTCAAGTTCATGTCGCAAGAGCACTGGGTGACTGTGGATCATCCACTTTGAGCTCAGCCTACCCAAAGGTGACACGACTGTGAGCTTCTGGAGGAAAGATAGCTACAAATTAAACAAATAGCCAAATAACGTGTATAGAACAGAAAGTTCTAATGTGATGTCAAGCATGAGCATAACTTGCTTTGCAGCGGGCTTAATGTGATGAATGAAAACAATTGGTGTGGTTCATAACCCATGTTTTTATGTGCTGTACCAACTCAATTGTAATGTATACAATACTCCATAGTAACTTCTGTTTTTTCCAGGTGTGGTCCCCGATATCGAAGCAAGTCATTTTGGTTTTGGTGGTGGGAAGGAAAAAATCTATTTATTCACCCAGGCCCTTTTAACATGCTAGTGTTTTAACCACCCCTAGCCTTTAAGGAAGTGGACAGCCTCTAAATAAATAAATAAAATCAGACCTGAACTTTTCTAGCTGGGACTAATGGACAGACAACTAGAAAATATTTATGGATGATTGTTTCTGTACAAGGTAACAGCAGTGAGATTATTATATGCACAAAGATGGAAAGACTCTGAAATATCCACAAAGGAAGAATGGTTGGTAAAGATGACAGAACTAGCAGAGATGGCAAAATTTATGTGTTTGATTAGGGAAAAGACAATAACAATGTTTGTTAGTGATGGGAAACCGCTTACGGACTTTTTGCTGAAAACAGAAAAAAATGAACTTGTGATTTATGGGTTTGATGATTGCAAAGGGTAGAATAGGGAAAGAAGAGAGCCATGATACAACTTGAGAGAGAGAGAGGATAAAATATAAATGCATTTATAACTGCTGTAGAGAAGACTGGAAGCCACTTCTTTATATCCTTTTTCTTTCTTTTTTGTCTTTTTTCTTTCATTTCCTATTTATTTATTTATATTTCAAATTTCCATCACTGCCCATCTCCCCCGAAAAGAGGACTCTGGGTGGTTTACAATCAAAATTAAAACACATAAATTACAATATAAATAACTATAAAAATAAAATAAATATAAAATATAAAATCCAGCAGCACGGATCTTGTTCGTTGTGGAGAGATCTATAATAGCCATCCCCAAGATGAACTGGTGCCACTCCCATCCCAAGCGAGGAGGCAGAACCAGGTTTTTAGGTTCTTCCTGAAGTCCAGGAGCGAATGGGCCTGCCTCACCTCCAGGGGCAGAATATTCCAGAGGGCAGGTGCCACTGCAGAGAAGGCCTACCTTCTGGACCCCGCCAGGTGGAATTCCTTTGCCGGCAGGGTTCGTAGCATGCCGTCCCTGCATGACTGGGTGGGGCGGGTCGATGTTATGGGGATGAGATGGTCCCTCAGGTAGCCTGGCCCCATGCCATGTAGGGCTTTAAAGGTGATAACCAACACCTTGAATTGGACCCGGAAGCAAACTGGTACCCAGTGCAGCTAGCGCAGCAGTGTCACATGTGCCGATATTGGGGCAGCAATAACTGCTTGTGCAGCCACATTCTGGACCAGTTGAAGCTTCCGGATACTCTTCAAGGGTAGCCCCATGTAGAGCACATTACAATAGCCTGTATGGGAGATGACCAGGGCCTGAGTGACTGTTCAGAGGGCCTCTCAATCCAGGAAAGGGCGTAACTGGAGCACAACACGAAGTTGTGCAAAGGCCCTTCTGGCCACGACTGCCACCTGCCCCATCAAGCAGGAGTCATGAGTCCAGGAGGACCCCCAGTTACTTGTCACTTTTCTTTTACTTTAATTTGTATTCTTTTTTACTTTGTAAAAAACTCCTTTAATAGTGAATGAATGAATGAATGAATGAATAAAATCAAGGTTTGGGCAGGAGCTCAAAGCATTCCTTTTGTGGCCCCAAACCTCAGTACTGCAAGTTTTGTGGAAGGGATTAGAGGAAGGGGGTCTGAAGAAGGGTCAAAACAGTCAAGATGGTGGCCAAAGCTACATGATTGAAGCCCTGCACCTGTTTTTATATACATCGCATGTGCCTTGCACATTAAAAAGGGGCAAGCTTCAGTCATGATTGCAGCTGTGATCTTGACTGTTTTGACCCTCTTTGGATATGCCCCTTATTAAGGGGCAAAATTAAGCCTTAAACAAAGCTTGATGCAGCTTCAGAGCTAAAATAAGTTCTGCATTGCATCACTGGTTTACTTTAAGGCACACAGTGACTTAAGCAAGCCTCTATTTTTTCAGCCGTAAACCCCATTTGCAGTTTGGGAGTGAAAAAAGAGGCCTACCCTGTATAGGATTGTCAAAATACTTTGCAGGAAGTGTTTTGACATCATCTTGCCCTTGGTACTTTAAACATTACTAACCCCACACCTAGAAGAAGTCCCAACAAGGTTGGGCAAATGGCAGGACCTGGGTTTTGCAGGGTCCCCTTGGAAGCTAATGTTAGCATTTGACCTTCTTTGTCCTTTCTAAAGAAAATAAAATAGAGGCTATGATGGTGATTGAGCCAGTCTGTCTTTCTCTCACACATACCCTGCCTCCCCTGTTTTTCTTCAAAAGAAAAAAAGATGGGCAATGCATCTGTCGTTAGGGGTGATAAAATATTCCTCTACCAATAATCTGAAATTGTGGTAGTACAGTGGCTCCTAGGATAAGTAACTAATGAGGGTGTCTGTGGTAGTGGTGGAGGATCAAAAATATCAAGATATCAACTATGGCAGTGCAATTGAAGTCCCAGTCCTTTTGTACATGAGTTCACATTGCACATATATACAAAGTCCAGAGTCACACTGTGGCATCCACCATCTTGACGTATTTAAAATCACTCCTGGAGATACTCTTGATAACTAATCTTTTATATTAAAAATAATGATATCCATCTTGGTCCATGAAGAAAACAAATTCCAAAATCCAAGGCTAGGTAATACTTTTAGTAGGCAAATGGCCTCCAAGATAGTTCAGGTTCCATAGATTTGCTCATCATCAAGCAAATTCTTATCAAAATCTGTTGTGGGTTTTCAGTTCTGAAAAGTAAATTGGTACAATTGCCAAGTATTCAAAGCATCTGGAATGATTACCAGAGACAAGCACAATGGAAGATTTGTTAGACCGTTCATTTTTCTATACTGGTCGTCAGAGCCAGTAACTGGGACTTTTTGATTCAAATTAGAGTGGATCAATTTGCTCTTTTTAACTTCAGATGCTACCCTCTAAGATAATCAATCACTAAGACTTGCTTTGGAAGGCGGCCAGTTGATATTACATGAGCTAAGCTAAGTCTACAGTAGACATTTATAATGAACCCAATGTCATTCTAATAAAATCTGCTGCACTTCACAAAACGGTGCAGGGATTTTTTATTATTATTATTATTGGAAGCTGCCTGGAAAGTATTATAAATTAGGGCATGCACATTATTATTCCTCAGATATTGCATCAATAATGCCAAGCTATATAAAATTCTATCAGGTACCATTAAATGCTTTCTATCCTTGTTTCTTGGTTTTTTGACTGGAGAGAGAAAGGAATCATATTTTTTTATTCAACTCCTATTATTTAATATTTATATTGTCTCTTTTTGAAAAAAAATGACATGGTAAATTATGGGCAATTACTTTTGTAGGAAATAAGTAATGACTAAACCAGTGAATATATATTTTGAGCTCTAAGACACTTAACAAAGTAGAAGCTTTCTTGTTTTTATTTATATATATATATATATATATATATATATATATATATATATATATATATATAATTTTATTAGGTTTCAAGAGAAGAATAAAAACTACAAAAAAAAAACATTACAAAGAAAGAAAAAAAGCTAAAAAAGTATGGAAATACAAGAGAATATTTTTTTTTCAAATTTCCAAAAAGATGTGGCTTCCAACTTTAAGCAGCAAGGATATACAAAAATTTCCATAATCAATCTCTTACTCTATATTAAACCAAAACACCACATTATTTCTATAAGTCATTCCACTTTAACACATAAGAAAATCACTAAGTACAGTTACTCCTCCCCCTTATATTAAAATAAAGGGAAAAAAGTTCATATAAACCTCCTAAACATCTTTCTCCCCTCCAAAAGATAACACATATTTAATTATTTGCTTTCTACCACTATTCTTTACATTTCTGTCTACAATAATAATCATATTAATAAGCATATAAGCTTATTAGCATATAAACTGTTTGCTATTATACTTAATGTTACAACAATTTTAATAATCCCAATCTTAATAAACCCAACAAACAGTAATTCCATATCTTTAAAAGGGAATAACATCAATCAAATCCTTAAAGCAAACCAGATAAACATTCTTTATCCCTAATACAATAGTTTTACTAATTTTCATCTTAATAAACCCCCAAAACAAAGCCAACTCAAAACAGTAATTCCATATCTTTAAAAGGCAAATAACATCAATCAATTCCTTAAAGCAAACCAGATGAACATTCTTCAACCCTTATCCCACTTCAAAATAAACCAGAGCAGTTACATATCCCCACAGTGTGCAGAGAGCTTTCCTCTTGAAAGAATCAGACAGCCCAACTGCCCGCCTCAAAGATTCCAGGTTCTTTTCATGGCATTCCACCAGGAGATTGATTTTACTTATGGCTTGCAGCTCTCTCCCTTAGATTTCTCCAACTCCATTATCCAATCTTCATCCAGCATCTCGATAAAAATCCCAATCTCAGTCTTAAAAAAACCCTTTCTGTCACTCTTGAATTCCTCAATTTCATCCACCACATCCCCAACCTGATGGCACGTTTTAGATCTCATATTTTCCACAATGTCCTGGATATCTTGCATAAAGGCTTGATAGAAGTCAGACAAAATCTGTTTAAAATCCTGCTGAAAGTCAGAAAGAATCTGTTTGAAATCCTCCATGTCTCACGGAGCAGATTATGGAGCCCCCTAGGAGCTTAACCAGGGAAAGTCAAAGATAGGGAAGAGTTCCAAAGTGTGTTTGCACAACTGAGAGTGAGATAGCAGACAGTTCTCAAGGGAGGGTGAGAACAGAAAGCTGAAGGTTCAAATCAGCCAATTCAACGTGTAGGAAAATGCTAATATCTTCAAATTTAATACAAAAATAATAACCAAAAGACAATTGTTTACTCTCAATCTTTGGAATTTCCTTTGGAAGGAAAACGAAATCCAAAACTGAAAACATTTTTTTTTAAAGTAATCACAAAAATAACGTTAAGCACCAAGAGAACCAGCTTCTCCTCGCTGTAGAAAGCCTCTCTAGGGGTATGTTGTTGTTTATTCGTTTAGTCGCTTCAGACTCTTCGTGACTTCATGGACCAGCCCACACCAGAGCTTCCTGTCAGTCGTCAACACTCCCAGCTCCCCCAGGGATGAGTCCGTCACCTCTAGAATATCATCCATCCGTCTTGCCCTTGGTCGGCCCCTCTTCCTTTTGCCCTCCACTCTCCCTAGCATCAGCATCTTCTCCAGGGTGTCCTGTCTTCTCATTATGTGGCCAAAGTATTTCAGTTTTGCCTTTAATATCATTCCCTCAACTGAGCAGTCTGGCTTTATTTCCTGGAGGATGGACTGGTTTGATCTTCTTGCAGTGCAAGGCACTCTCAGAATTTTCCTCCAACACCACAGTTCAAAAGCATCAATCTTCCTTCTCTCAGCCTTCCTTATGGTCCAGCTCTCGCAGCCATATGTTACTACAGGGAACACCATTGCTTTAACTATGCAGACCTTTGTTGTCAGTGTGATGTCTCTGCTCTTAACTATTTTATCGAGATTTGTCATTGCTCTTCTTCCAAGGATTAAACGTCTTCTGATTTCCTGACTGCAGTCAGCATCTGCAGTAATCTTCGCACCTAGAAATACAAAGTCTTTCACTGCTTCTACATTTTCTCCCTCTGTTTGCCAGTTATCAATCAAGCTGGTTGCCATAATCTTGGTTTTTTTGAGGTTTAGCTGCAAGCCAGCTTTTGCACTTTCTTCTTTCACCTTCATCACAAGGCTCTTCAGTTCCTCTTCACTTTCATGCATCAAAGTGGTATCATCTGCATATCTGAGATTGTTAATGTTTCTTCCAGTGATTTGAACTCCAACCTTGGATTCCTCAAGCCCAACATGTCGCATGATGTGTTCTGTGTACAAGTTGAATAGGTAGGGTGAGAGTATACAGCCCTGCCGTATTCCTTTCCCAATCTTAAACCAGTCCATTGTTCCATGGTCTGTTTTTACTGTTGCTATGACTTGGTACTCTAGGGGTTGTTGTTTATTCATTTAGTCGCTTCCAACTCTTTGTGACTTCATGGACCAGCCCACACCAGAGCTTCCTGTTGGTCATCAACACCCCCAGCTCCCCCAAGGACGAGTCCATCGCCTCTAGAATATCTGTTGACGTTTTTCCTATTAACGATTAAGACTGCTATTGTGCCTAATCATTTTGGCCGGGTTAAAAGGTTGTATTAGATTGTCTCCTCTCACGTGCTTCATGCAAAATCACCTGGGGGGAGGAAACCTGCCCGGACTTGTTCTTACTTCCTCTTTTTCTCTCTGCCGGCAATGTAGGCGAGCAAGGCTTGCTCCAAAGGGAGCTAAGTCCTTTAAATATGTTTTGTTTTTGTTTTGCTTTCTGTAAATAAATTATTTTTATAGAAATGCCTGGTGTGTGACTTTTTTTACCTCTCCTGGGCTAAAGGCTTTCCCAGCATCTGCCAACAGGTTATGTGCCCAGTAAGCCCAGTAAAACTCAGAGAGAAGAGAGATCAACTCCACACCTCATGCACAATTTAAAGGCAGGTAGCAAAGACCTGTGAAGATTTTCTTTGGAGCCACCTGGAGATTTTCCAGCAACTGCCAGTCTGCAGGACAAAGAAGCCAGCTGAGGTGACTTGCAAAAGAAGGAAGAAGCCATGGCTACCTCCCAGCCCTCAGCAATGCCTCTGGAGCGCCTATCAGAGACCAACTATTTGAATTGGGCCCTGAAGATGGAAATGTATCTTCTAAGAGAGGATCTTTGGCTGCCAATTGGTGAGCAAAACCCCCAAAATCCCAGTGCTGAATGGCTGAGACAGGATGAGCGGGCTAGAGCCACCATTATCTTGGGAGTTGAGGACAATCAGCTAGTCCACGTGCGAGGCATGCAGTCTGCAAAGCAACTTTGGGACGCTTTGAGAGACTTATATGTAAAGGCAACAGCAGGGAGTAAAGTTACTCTGACGAAAAAGCTGTACAGAGCCTACCTTGCAGAAGGAGAAAGCCTTCCTGAGCACCTGCATTATATTCAGCAGCTGTTTGTTGAGTTGCAGGAGAGAGGAATGGAATTTACACCTCTCACAAAATCATATATCCTCCTGTCCTCAGTAAATGAAACGTGGGACACGCTGATTTGTACCCTGGAGGCTATGCCTGAAGCAGACCTCACCCCATCGTATGTTACACAGCGCTTACTCACTGAATGGGAGAAGAGAGAGGAAAGATCCCCCCCCCCATCTCTTCTGGAAAGCTGCAATACCAGATAATGAGGGAAAAGAAGGGAAAGGAACCTGAGGCCACAGCGCTAGCCAGCCAGCGATGCTTCACTTGTGGTTCAGCTGGACATTTGCAAAGAGACTGTGCCATGAGACCCAAGACTAGAAAGACAGAGAAGAAGAACACAAGGGCAACACAGAAGAAGGCTCTTCAGACAACCCAAATTGCACAGGTTGCTGAGAAGGGTAATTCTGATGTATGGGTGTTAGATTCTGGGGCCAGTTGTCATTTATGTAATTGTAAAAGCTCTTTTGTGTCACTGTCTAAAACTTAAAGACAAAGGGTATCTTTGGCTGATGGGTCTGTCACCAAAATTATGGGACAAGGTGACTTGTATTTATCCTGCTTAGGAGAAACTGTAAAAGGTGTGTTGTATGTGCCAAATTTACAATCAAACCTTTTATCTATGGCACAATTGGCTGCAACAGGGTATATCATAACATTTAAGAAAAATGGTTGTGAGATACGTAAAAATGGGAAATTGTGTGCTACTGGTATGTTAAAAGACTCCTTGTACATTGTGCAAAATGCAAGGAAGCCAAGCTGCAAGGCTGCAGTTGGCAACACACCATATCATGACCAATGTGTACACCTGATGCACAGGAGATTTGGTCATGCTAATTTCAAGTATATAGCACAAATGCCACAGCTGTGTGCTGACCTAAAGATAAAACCCTGTGATAAATACTTAGACTGTGTAGTTTGCAAAGAATGCAAAACACTAAAAGCTCCTGTGAGTAAGCACAGTGACAGAGTTACAACTAGACCTTTGGAAATTGTACACTCTGACATTATTGGTCCTTTTGCTCCAAGTTTTGGACAAGCAAGGTATGCAATGACCATCATTGATGATTTCTCAAGATACACATTTATCTACATCTTAAAACATAAAGATGAGGCATTTGAGAAATTTAAAAGTTTTGTGACATGGGCAAATGGAAAATTCCCTAGGCCTGTATCTGCACTCCAATGTGATAGAGGAGAAGAATACCTTTCTCACAAATTCAGAAGGTTCCTAGTGGAAAAGGGGATAGAACAAATTCTTTCTAACCCGTACACCCCTCAGCAAAATGGTGTTGCTGAAAGAAAGGGCAGAACCTTGCAAAATGCGATGGAATGCATGTTAAAAGAGTCACGATTATGTTTTAAGTACTGGGGAGAGACAATATCGACTGCCACTTATGTACAGAACAGGTTGTATAACTCTGTGATTCAGGACACTCCATTCCATATGTTTTATGGTGTGAAACCAAAGGTAAGCCATCTTAGTGTGTTTGGTAGCACTGCATGGGTTCACATTCCAAAACAGCAGAGAAGGAAAGGAGGCCCCACAACAAAGAAAGCCATCTTTGTTGGCTATGAACAAAGCCAGAGGAGCTACAGGTTCATAATGGGAGAGAAATTAATAATTAGCAAAAGCGCTTCTTTTGCTGAACAAAACTGGGGGAGATTAAATTCTAGCTCTCCAGTTGATCTGACCACCACAAGAGAACAGCAAGGACTTGCTGATGGTGATCTTTTGCCTGATGAGGACATTAAACCAGAAAAGCAAACTGAAGATCTGTCTGATGAGATAGATGCTTCTCAGGAAAGTGATAGGAGTCAAACTTTAAGCCCTGTATTACCTCGCAGATCTCAGAGGAGTAATAAAGGCGTTCCTCCATCACGTTTTCAGGCTGAAACAGTAAAGGCTTTTCACATATTCACAGAACCTGAGTCTTTAGAACAAGTGAATGCTTTACCACCAGAGATTGCACAAAATTGGCATTCTGCCATGCAACAGGAATTAGCATCCTTGAAAGAAAATAAAACATGGAAACTGGTAAATCTACCTCCCAATGAACGCTGTCTGGGTTGTAGGTAGGTTTTCAAACTGAAAAGGGATGCTGATGGCAAAATCCAAAAATATAAAGCAAGGTTGGTTGCAAAAGGATTCACTCAAAGGAAAGATTTAGACTTTGACAAGACTTTTGCACCAGTTACTAAAGGTGAATCAATTAGATTACTGTTAAAAGTTGCTGCACTCAAGGGAATGTCAGTTAACCACTATGACATTCAAACTGCATTTCTCTATGGTGATTTAGACCACAGATTATACATGTGGCAACCCCCTGGCTATGAAAAAGGGGAGAATCTAGTCTGTGAACTGCAGAAGTCAATCTATGGGTTAAAACAAGCTGCTAGATCCTGGAACCAAAGAGTAGATGAAAAACTGCAGAATTTTGGTTTTGAAAAAGGAAAAGCAGATCCCTGTGTATATATGAAGAAGGACAAACAAGGCTGTATGTATCTGTGCATTTATGTTGATGATTTGCTGCTGTTCACATCAACAGAAAAAGGCTTGAATTTGAAGCCTGCATGAAAAGCCATTTCATATTAAAAAGCCTTGGAGTTGTGACCAGTTACCTAGGTTTGGAAGTACACAGAGACAAGGATGGTAGCTTTTTGTTAAACCAACTTAGTAAAATTCAAAAGCTCCTAGAAGATTTTAATATGCAAGACTGTAAACCAGTCTCTACTCCAATGATAATAGATTTTCAGAAAGATATAGGAGAAACTCAATTAACTGAGGCAGAGAACTATAGATCTGCAATTGGAAGTTTACTGTACATTGCAAATCATTCTCGCCCAGATATCTCAAATTCTGTGGCCATTTTAAGTAGACAGTAGAGAAGCCTACATCTACTGGAAAAGCAGCATTGAAGAGGTTAATGAGGTATTTGCAAGGAACAAAGAATTATTGCCTGAAGCTAAATGCCTCTGGAACCGAGAAATTGCAGGCTTTTGCCGATTCTGACTGGGGAGCAGATGTCAGTGACAGAAAATCCACTTCTGGGATTTTAATTCAATTTGCTGGATCTAGCTTAGGCTGGCATTCTAGAAAACAAACACTTGTTGCTCTTTCCACTGCAGAAGCAGAGTTTTATTCTCTAACACAAACCTGTAATGAGGTTACATGGTTTAAACGTTTGTTAAAAGACATAGGCATGGAAGTGAACCAGCCTATAACTGTTTATGAGGATAATCAAGCTTGCATTGCTATGGCAAAATCTGAAGCCTGCAGAAGTAGAACAAAACATATCGATATTAGATATCAATATATCAAAGATATGATAAGCAAAGGAGAAATAATGTTAAAATATTGTGAATCAAAAGACATGATTGCTGATATTTTAACCAAACCTCTTCCTGTAACAAGACACACAGAGTTGTCAGAGAAGATTGGTTTGCATCTTAATCTATAGTATAAAAAGGGGAGTGTTGAGGTTTTTCCTACTAACAATTAAGACTGCTATTGTGCCTAATCATTTTGGCTGGGTTAAAAGGTTGTATTAGATTGTCTCCTCTCACGTGCTTCATGCAAAATACCCTGGGGGGAGGAAACCTGCCCGGACTTGTTCTTACTTCCTCTTTTTCTCTCTGCCGGCAATGTAGGTGAGCAAGGCTTGCTCCAAAGGGAGCTAAGTCCTTTAAATATGTTTTTTGTTTTGCTTTCTGTAAATAAATTATTTTTATAGAAATGCTTGGTATGTGACTTTTTTGACCTCTTGGGCTAAAGGCTTTCCCAGCATCTGCCAACAATATCATCCATCCACCTTGCCCTTGGTCGGCCTCTCTTCCTTTTGTCCTCCACTCTCCCTAGCATCAGCACCTTCTCCAGGGTGTCCTGTCTTCTCATGATGTGGCCAAAGTATTTCAGTTTTGCCTTTAATATCATTCCCTCAAGTGAGCAGTCTGGCTTTATTTCCTGGAGGATGGACTGGTTTGATCTTCTTGCAGTCCAAGGCACTCTCAGAATTTTCCTCCAACACCACAGTTCAAAAGCATCTATCTTCCTTCTCTCAGCCTTCCTTATGGTCCAGCTCTCACAGCCATATGTTACTACGGGGAACACCATTGCTTTAACTATGCTACCTTTGTTGTCAGTGTGATGTCTCTGCTCTTAACTATTTTATCGAGATTTGTCATTGCTCTTCTTCCAACGATTAAATGTCTTCTGATTTCCTGACTGCAGTCAGCATCTGCAGTAATCTTCGCACCTAGAAATACAAAGTCTTTCACTGCTTCTACATTTTCTCCCTCTATTTGCCAGTTATCAGTCAAGCTGGTTGCCATAATCTTGTTTTTTTTTTTTTTTTTTTTTGAGGTTTAGCTGCAAACCAGCTTTTGCACTTTCTTCTTTCACCTTCATCATAAGGCTCCTCAGTTCGTCTTCACTTTCAGGCATCAAAGTGGTATCATCTGCATATCTGAGATTGTTAATGTTTCTTCCAGCAATTTGAACTCCAGCCTTGGATTCCTCAAGCCGAGCATGTTGCATGACTTGTTCTGTGTACAAGTTGAATAGGTAGGGTGAGAGTATACAGCCCTGCCGTACTCCAGTCTGATGGCCATTCTTGTGTTTTCCAAATTTTCTGGCATATAGCATGCATTACCTTGACAGCATCATCTCGCAAGATTTTGAACAGTTCAGCTGGGATGCCGTCATCTCCTGCTGCCTTGTTATTAGCAATGCTTCTTAAGGCCCATTCAACCTCACTCTTCAGGATGTCTGGCTCTAGCTCACTGACCACACCGTCAAAGCTATCCCCAATATTGTTATCCTTCCTATACAGATCTTCTGTATATTCTTGCCACCTTTTCTTGATCTCTTCTTCTTCTGTTAGGTCCTTGCCATCTTTGTTTTTGATCATACCCATTTTGGCCTGGAATTTACCTCCAATGTTTCTAATTTTCTGGAAGAGGTCTCTTGTCCTTCCTATTCTATTGTCTTCTTCCACTTCCACGCATTGCTTGTTTAAAAATAATTCCTTATCTCTTTTGGCTAACCTCTGGAATTTTGCATTTAATTGGGCATATCTCCCCCTATCACTGTTGCCTTTTGCTTGCCTTCTTTCTTGGGCTACTTCTAGTGTCTCGGCAGACAGCCATTTTGCCTTCTTGGTTTTCTCTTTCTTTGGGATGTATTTTGTTGCTGCCTCCTGAACAATGTTGTGAACTTCTGTCCATAGTTCTTCCGGGACCCTATCTACTAAGTCCAGTCCCTTAAATCGATTCTTCACCTCCACTGCATATTCCTTAGGAATATTAGTGAGCTCATCTCTAGCTGATCTGTGGGTCTTCCCTAATCTCTTTAAAAGGTAAAGGTTTCCCTTGACATAAAGTCCAGTCGTGTCCGACTCTAGGGGGCGGTGCTCATCTCCGTTTCTAAGCCTTAGAGCCAGCGTTGTCCATAGGACACTTCCGGGTCATGTGGCCAGTATGACTCACGGAACGCCGTTACCTTCCCGCCGAAGCGGTACCTATTGATCTACTCACATTTGCATGTTTTCGAACTGCTAGGTGAGCAGGAGCTGGGATAGATGTCTGCCACCTTTGGCTGCAAAGGATGTAGTCAATCTGATTTCGGTGTCGTCCATCTGGTGAAGTCCATGTATAAAGCCGTCTCTTAGGTTGTTGGAAGTTAGTGTATGTTATGCAGAGTGAGTTTTCTTGGCAAAATTCTATTAGCCTATGTCCTGCTTCGTTTTGTTCTCCCAGGCCATGCTTACCTGTAATTCCAGGTGTCATTTGACTGCCCACCTTAGCATTCCAGTCTCCCGTGATGAAAATAATGTCTCTTTTAGGCATGTTGTCCAGTAGGTGCTGCAGATCCTCATAGAACTGCTCTACTTCAGCTCCTTCAGCATCTGTGGATGGGGTGTATATTTGGATCACTGTGATGTTAGATGGCTTGCCCTGAATTTGAATTGAGATCATTCTGTCATTTTTTGGATTGTATCCAAGCACTGCTTTAGCCACTTTACTATTTATTATGAAGGCTACTCCATTTCTTCTGTGGTCCTCTTGTCCACAGTTGTAGATCTGGTGGTCATTTCATGTGAAGTGGCCCATTCCAGTCCATTTCAGTTCACTGGGCCCCCTAATGTCTATCTTTAATCTTGACATCTCACCAATAACCACACCCAATTTGCCCTGGCTCATAGATCTTACATTCCAGGTTCCAATGGTGTGTTGATTCTTAGAACATCAGATTCGCCGTTCACCACCAGCACCGTCGGCCACTAGCCGTCCTTTCGGCTTTGAGCTAGCTGCATCATCATGTCTGGGGCTAGTTGAACTCATCCTCTGTTCCGACCTGGGGTCTCATCTTCCGATGGTATACTGGCATATCTCTGGTTGTTCTGATCTATTAAGTTTTCACAGCAAGAATACTAGGGTGGGTTGCCATTACCTTCCCCAGGGATCGCATTTAGTCTGACCTCTCTGTCATGACCTTCCCATCTTGGGTGGCCCTTCACGGTTTAGCTCATGGCATCATTGAGGTGCTCAAGCTCCAGCACCACGACAAGGTAACGATCCTTTGCTGAAGACTCTAGGGGTATGAATACTGAAAAAAAAAAAATACAAATTGGTGATTTAGAATTGGTATAGCAGGTGTTAGTATCCCCTTAAGGCTACAGCATGGCTTGGAAAGTGATGAAGGCCCCACCTCCCAGCCAAATGTGAATTGCTGTTTGCGATCTTCTGGCTGCAAGCAGCCATCCGTAGGATAGATGGGATAATTCCAGGTGTTCTCCTTGATCTGGAGAACATTTCTGGGCCTCAGGAGAACCTGCCTGAGTCCAAAAAATGTTACCATGTGTCCTGTTCAGAATATGAGGTGGTCAGGCAGATTTACTATTAAATTCTTTATTTACAGTAACTATTTACAACAGCAAAAGTCCTTGTAATATATTAGGCAATGCAATTCAATCACGTCCACCCAGGCAGTAAAGGATGCCCAGGCAAGACTTCTGGTCTAGATTGTGGCAAGTCAGCAAAGCAGAGAATCAGCTAATTCTCTGATTGAAGCTGCCAGGCTTGGTGGAGCTAGAGTGTGTGGCAAAGAGGAGGGTGGAGGCACGAATCTGTGAACAGGTGCGCAGGTTGGACTAGGCTGGAACAGAGAGGCTAGACATGGCTGGACAGGAACATCTAGGCAAGGCTTGGACCTGGAGGCAAGGCTGGACTTGGCTGGAACATCATGACGAGGCTTGGAACTGAAGGTGAGACTGAATCACGTTGAAGCAACAAGGCAAGGCTTGGAACTGGATGCAAGGCCATGCTTGACAGGGACAGCAAGGAGAGGCTTGACTGGAGCGGCATGTGCAGGAATCAGGTCTGCAACAACAGAAGGAGCTGGCTTTGGTTCCATGCTGGCTACAGGCAAGGCTTCTGACTGGAGTAAAGACTCTTCTGCAGGTGCTGTGAGCTCGAAGTATCGGTTGTCTCTTGCAGCTTGCTCTTGGTGGGCCTGCCTTTTAACACGATCCTTTCCACACCTGTTCTTGCCTGCAGCTAATCTGGCTGCCTTTTGATTTGCTTGCTTCTCTGCTCATCTTTCACTAGCACTGATTGCAGGATTTAAACATCCCTCCAAAATTTGCCCAAACAGTGCTTCTAGTTTCTCCCGCTCTTCTGAGTCACTTCTGGGTTTTATTTCTGCAAATCCTTCCTGATAAGTTTCGATTTCCCCGTCTGACTCAAGATAAGTTTCCTTTTCTGAGTCAGAAGCAGACTCAAACCTCACACCGTGTTGTCAGCTCCACCTGTTGAACCAGCAGGCACAGCCGTTCAGTCCACCATTCCCATCAGAAGCCCCACTGTCTTGTAACCTCAATTAAAATGAACTTTAAGTTTATTTCTTTGAAAATAACCCTTAGAAGATTTATAAAAATAACCTATGCTTTGAGCTAATATACTATAAAAGATTTTGGTTGTCTGTTTCTGGGTTTATTTTCAACAACTTTTGATGCAACCCTTTCTCTCTTTGACACTAACAATCCTTATGCATTTTAAGTGGGACAATGATAATTCAGAAGAAGGCTATCAAGATTTGAGGGGGTGGGGGAATGAACCAAGCCCAATGAGGAACAGTTAAAGGATCTGGCTAAGTTTATGACAGAGGAAAGATAATAGTCTTAAATATCTGAAGGGTTGTCACACAGAAGAGGGAATGGGGGAGCTATTCTCCTTTGCTGCAGAGAGCAGGACCAAAACAAATGAGTTAAAACTACAAGGAAGAAGGTTCAGAATAGAATAAATCAGAACTTCCTGATTTTACAAGCTAGTGGAATAGGTTGCCACATGATGTGGTAAGTTTTCCTTCTCTAGAGATCTTTAAACAGAGGCTGGAAGTTCAACTTTCAGAGATGCTGCAGTGAATTCTGCACTCAGCAGTGGATGGACTATATAATCTCTGTTAAGGTATCTTCCAACTTTAATGATTCTACAATACCATATTGTCAGGACCTTGCCAGGAACAGTTCAATTTGATTATATTTTTAATTTACTCCTCCCCCCCCTTATTTTACTCTTAACCCTATATTATCTCATTAATCTTATTTGATTAGTCTTATTCTGCTTTGTTACTTAAGTCTGGTCAATGACAGAAATAAAGTCCTTTGACTTGGACCCTCTTCTCAGCTCCTAATGGAAAGGTGGGCAACCCTGATCCCTTGGCACCAAGCTTGAAAATCCTCTTTATGGTTTCCAGAGCTTCTCTGATCATAGTTACCCAATAACCGATGGTGTGTTTTGATACTAGCTTCAAGAAGCATACCAAAAGCATAATAGAACATGATTAGTACAGGTTTTTTTAAAGGAAAATACCAACCTCTCCACAGAAATGGGGAAAGCAGGGAGGCCTAGCCCCAACCACATGTCATGCAGCCATGCCAACTTTGCATTACTGATTGCTTATGGCAGGTTTTCCTCTCCCACCCATAGTAAGGATGCCTATGTTGTTCTAACTGATAAGCCTTTGAGTTTGGCTGAAATGAATCTGCCAAAATGAATTTGGCTGGTGAGGACTTGAAATATGTGAGAATATTAAAAAGATGGTTGCCCTGATAGTAAGCCAAGATGCACTGGGGATGTGCTTCCCTCAAAGGTCACCTTGAAAAATTATGAAATGCAGCTTTTCTCAGTAAAAAATGATGCAACAAGAAAAATCAGTGCTTCTGAAACAGTTTCAGAAAGGAGGTGGGAAGTCTACCACATCCTTCAGGATTTATGGTTAACTTTCAAAGCTGCCTCTCTACCACACGTTGGCGTTGCAAATTCTATTTCAGGAGTAAAAGTGAATGTGTATGGACAGCAGTGATCAAAGTACAGGCCTGTTCTCTCCCCTTCCAATACATTATACAGGACTAGAAAAGGGAAGGGACATTAAATCCCAGATATCATATTACCTTGAAGGTGCTTCAAGTGTTCACTCTTAATATAATCCCCAATAATTTGCAATTAGCTTTGTCTAAAACAGGTTGAAAATGGTTATTATTATTCGTAATTTCAGGTTGAAATGGTGCACTGCTAAGTTATGTCTGGTGGAAAAGTAAAATTCCCAGGTTACTAGCTAAACTAATCTTTGAGTTCTGGTTTCATTTCAGAAATAAACTGGAGGAAGTATAAGAAAGGAAGTATGAAAAATAAAGAAAAAGTTGCTTTAGAAACAGAATGAATTGAACATAGCCACATCTGTGTTAATAATATGTGTGTTTCATTTATTTGTCTGTTTGTAAAAAAAGGGGGGGGGAAGATGACAACAGAATGGACTGGTGCCAGACTGGATTTTGAACATAACCATTTGAATGTATGTTAAGAAATGCCCTCATTTTACTATAATATGTATCCATATTTCAGAATGTGTATAATTACATCTCAATCTGAGAAGCTCTTCAGGGGCTAGACAATACAGGTGGCAGGTACATGTATCCAGCTCCAGGGGTGTTCTTGGGGAAGGTGTCCAAAGATGCCAAGATGCCAAGCCCTGCCTCTTTCTGATGAACACTGCATGATGCACATAAAAGGGGCGGGGCTTCAACTGTGAGGTTGCAGCTGCCCCAGTGACTTTTCGAACCTTCATCCCATTCCCCCGTGCAGTCCAGCTCTGCATCTCTCACTTCTTCCCCATGTTGTCAGGAAAAATTTGAATTTACACTCTGACTATGTGTTACTTTTTATCTGCACAATTAGGAAGACTTTCCTGTTTCTACACGTATTAGAGACACCATTACTTCTGCTGCTAGAAATGTTAAGTACCGTGTTTTGCCTTCTCCTTAAGGTTTTTGAAGAACACTTTCAGTGGCTTCTTATCTTCAGCAAATCACCTTGGATATTTTGAGAAAGGTCTGTATGAAGTAAGAACTTTATTTGAACTGCCATCAAAAGTTAGACAGGTGGGACAGACTAGAGAGAAAGCACTGCTTTGCCAACAGACATTGCTGTAAATTCACTGCAGTACAACAGGGATGGTCTTGGCCTAAAAATAAACAGCCACCAATGGCGATTGTAGGGCTTTATGTGATCACTGAAGTGCACCCAGAACCCCTCCAAAATAACTTTAAATGTGACAGAAGTGGAAAATTCTTAAATACAGGGGAATTAATCATGCTAGCTGTATTTGATAAATGTAATGAAAATCAAGCATCAACAAAACTTACATTTTGTTCTGGATCAATCTACTTGTTGCAGGTAGCCCTTGACTTACAACCACAATTGGGACCAGAACTTCTGTCGCTAAGCAAAGCAGTTGTTAAGTGAGTCACACCTGATTTTATGACCATTTTGCTATGGACATTAAGCAAATCACTGCAGTCTTTAAGTGAGTCATGTGGTTGTTAAGCGAATCTGGCTTCCCCCACTGACTTTGCTTGATAGAAGTTGTCTGGGACGGTCGCAAATGGTGATCATGTGACACTGGGATGCTGCAACCATTGTAAATACATGCTGGTTGCCAAGTGCTTGAATTTTGATCACATGACCACAGGGATGCTCTGATGGTCATAAGTGTGAGGACCAGTCATAAGTCACTTTTTCCAGCACTATCATAACTTTGAATGGTTGCTAAACTAATGGTCATAAGCCTAGGACTACCTGTAATTATAGCCCTATCCATTTTTTTGGCATACAATATCAAGCGTACCATATCAATGAAGGCCTCAAATCCAACAGGGCTGCCTTATGACTTAAATAGATTCTGCTTTTAGGGCCAGACCAGGCCCAAGATGCCCTTAAACCCATTAGATCCAAAGCCTCCTTTCCCTAGCAGGTCACTGGTGGGTTCCTTTGCTATTCTAATTTGAAAATGACACAGTTACTTTCATTTCTGATGGTTCAGTGTAAAATTTTGTAAAGAAAAAATTCAGGGGAAAATCCCAAATTAAGCTTCATCACTCATTCTTAGAATGGACAATACTCAACTTTGAATTGTTAGAACTTCAGATACTATTGAAACTCTACCATATTTTTTTTCTTTTTTAAAGATGGTGCCGAGTCAGCATGTGTATGTAGAGCAGGTATGATTTGTGGGAGGATTTTAGTATGTTGCAGAGAGTTAGAGAACTGGATTTTTGGTTAGTCTGGTGGAGAAGTGTCTTGGGTTTGTTCTTCAATCGGATTGAATTGGACTGGTTTTCCATCTGGCCCATGCAGCTTTTAATTCTTGCTGGGCTCTTTGGCGGCTTGAAACAGGATTGCGTGTGGCCTCCAGGGCCCATTCCCTTGCCTGGAATTGCAGCAGGAGCGCAGCTTGGAAAGCTAGCCTTGGGGGCTTGTAGCCAGCAGAGGTGGCTGGATTGTAGAGCCACCAGGAATGTGGTTTGGCAGCCTCGCAAGGGAAGTGCTTCAGGCCTTTTATATCAATTGCAGCATGGCAGAGGGAAGGAAGCCAGCACTGAAGACAGAAGAAGCCCCTATTGCCCTGCAGGAGGGACTGTGCCGAGGGGCAAGGAATTGAGGAGGATGAAGCTGCTGGAGTGTGCAGCCACGTGAAGGTGAGTGGTTGCTGTGGCAGGAGCAGAGCTGGGCCAGGCTGGTTGCAACGGCTCTGAGGCTACAACTCAACCCCTCCCCCACCACGGGCAGGCAGCCATTTCACGTCCTCCCTGGCTGGAGAGTTGCTGAGAGTTATCTGGATGAACTGTTTCTAAGTGACAGTCATTGTAACCCAAGATGACCGATTGAAGAACGGATCAAAGGACTGCAATCAGAAGGGTTAGGCTTATGCCCTGGATTTTGTCCCCTGTCTCTGGGTGAGAGCCAGGGAGGGGTTTGAATCACAGGGATTGTATAATTGGGGCCTGAGCAGTCCGGTGAGAGGAGACTGGCTTATGGCAAGGAATGGTTGGTGTGGCTGGTGGATGGGGTTTAAGGAGGTGACCCTTAATTAATTTGAGGTGCTGAGTGCTAACATTGCAGAAGCACCTAGGTATTAAGGAGTTTTGTTGGACTGTAGGTTGTTGTAAGGTGGGGGGTGCAGGCCTGGGCATGGAATTTGATAGACGGTGGGGGGGAAGGGTTCTGAAGGGATAAGGGCAGGCTATAGTATCCCAGTAGTGACGGGTAGAGAGAGAAATGATGGGAGATGAGGGGCAAGATTTGTATGTGGAAGGGGTCACAGGTATATTGTTCCTGTGGCACATTCCAGCCCCTCGAACTAACTCCTGGTTCCCGGTTGGCAGACTTTCAAGGCCCTGGGCTGTTAGCTGCTGCTACTGAATGTGAGGTCAGTTTGTAATAAGGCCACCCTCATCCATGATTTGATCGTGGATGAGAAAGCTGACCTGGCTTGTATTACAGAAACCTGGCTGGGAGAGGAAGGGGGAGTTCCCCTTTCTGAAATGTGCTCAGCTGGTTACCGGGTGTGGCACCAGCCAAGACTCCAGGGTAGGGGCAGTGGGATGGCAGTGGTCATCCGAGACATTTGGGAGGCATCCAGGGGCGCTGCTCCTCAGATTGCCGGGTGCGAGACCCTGCTTGTTAAGTTGGGCTCTAGGGATCAGCTGGGACAGTTGCTGAGTTGCTCCCTGCTGAGTAGCAACTTCCCTGCCTGAGCTCCTTGACTCCGTAGCCAGGTTGGCGGTGGAGTTCCCCAGGCTTATGGTCTTGGGGGATTTCAACATGCTTTCCTTGGGGGCAGGGGCGGAGGTAGCTCAGGAGTTAATGGTTACCATGACAGCCATGGGCCTGTCCCAAGTAATCCAGGGCCTGACGCATAATGGTGGTCATTCGCCTGACCTGGTTTTTCTGTCGGAGCAGTGGCAGAGTGCTCTGAAATTGGGGGAGATCTCGGTTTCTCCCCTGTCATGGTCAGATCACTACCTGGTGAGCCTCCAGTTCTCTGGCGCCACCCCCCACCTCAGGGAGGCTGGGCCTATTAGATCTGCCCACCCCAGGCGACTGATGAACCCAATTGGGTTTCAGAGGGAGCTTGACGTTGTTCCGGGAAGTCTGCTGCATGGTCCGACTGAGGCCTTGGTGGCCGCGTGGAATGAGGGAGCTGCTGGGGCCTTGGATCGGATTGTGCCTGAGCAGCCTCTCTGTGCCCAGGGCTCCTGCGGCTCCCCATGGTTCATGGAGGAGCTGAGGAGGCTTAAGAGGGCTAAGAGATGCCTGAAGTGCCGCTGGTGGAAGACAGGGAGCGAAGACGACTGAACACGAGCTAGAGCTGCTATTAGAGCCTATCTTGTGGCTGTAAGGGTGGTGAAACGTGGTTATTTCTCCGCCCTTATTGCATCTGCAGATAGCAATCTGGCGGCCCTATTTCGGGTGACTCGGTCCCTCCTCGGAGGGAGTAATACCAAGCTCCACCTGCAGGGTCGCTGTGAGGAATATGCTACGCATCTGGCGGATAAAGTTGCTCGCATTCGCTCTACATTGGACTCCAGATTTCAGGCACAGCCAGTGGAGGATATGGGGCAAAGTCTGGCATGGTTATCTGGGGGGAGTTTGATCAGTTGCACCTGAGGAAGTGGACAGGGCCCTTGCAGCTACTAGTTCGGCCACTTCTGTATTAGATCCATGCCCTTCCTGGTTGGTCAAGGCTGCCCTGGAGGAGGCACGTGATTGGGCCTGGGCAGTGGTTAATTCCTTCTTGAGAGAGGGGGTGCTCCCGCCAGCTCTTAAGGAGGCAGTGGTGCATCCTCTCCTCAAGGGACCATCACTTGACCCAACCAGCCTTGACAGTTTTGGTTTAGTCTCCAACCTCCCCTTTTTGGGGAAGGTTGTGGAGAGAGTGGTCACATGGCAGCTGCAGAGGACCCTGGATGAAGCGGATTATCTGGACTCTTTTCAGTCAGGGTTCAGGCCGGGATACGGGACTGAGATGGCATTGATCGCACTCTTAGATGACCTCTGGTGGGAGAGGGATGGGGGCAGTGCAACCATCCTTGCTCTTCTTGACCTCTCAGCGGCCTTCCATACCATCGATCATGGTATCCTTCTGGACCGGCTTTGGGAGTTGGGGGTGGGCGGCACAGTATTGTCCTGGTTCTCCTCCTTCCTCCAGGGTCTGTTCCAGTCAGTGTTGGTGGGGGGGAAAGGTCCAGCCCATGCCTCCTACTTTGTGGAGTGCCTCAGGGCTCAGTTCTCTCCGCTCTCCTATTTAACATCTACATGAGACCATTGGGGGAGGTGATCCGACCGTTTGGGGTAAGATACCATCAATATGCTGATGATACTCAGCTTTATATCTCTACCCTAGACTGCCTGAGTGATGCCGTGGATGTCCTGACCCAGTGCTGGGAGGCTGTGAGGGCCTGGATGGGGTGCAATGGGCTTCGACTCAACCCAAGCAAGACTGAGTGGCTTTGGGTTTGTGGGCCTCCTGGTGCTAAGGTTTTTCCACCTCTGGTTTTGGATGGGGTTGCACTGCCCCAGATGGACCTGGTGTGCAATCTGGGGGTCCTCATAGACTCACAGCTCCTGCTCAAAGAGCAGGTGGCAGCCGTGGCTAGGAGGGCCTTTGCACACCTTCAGGTTGTGTGCCAGCTATGCCCATGTTAATGGTTTTCCTACTAACAGATTAAGGTGCTATTGTATCTAATCATTTTGGCCGGGTGCAGAGGTTGAATTCAACTGCCCCCTTTTCGAATGTTAATTATTGCACCTGGGGGGAGGAACCTGCCCGGACTTGTTTCAGTTCCTCTTTCTCTTCTGTACAGACATGTAGCAAGCCAGGTAGCTCTCAATGAGAGCTAAGTCCTTTAAATATGTTTTGCTTTTGTTTTGCTTTCTGTAAATAAATTATTTTTATAGATATGCCTGGTGTGTGTGACTTTTCTGATCTCTCCTGGGCTAAAGGCTTTCCCAGCATTCTGCCAACAGGTTATGGGCCCAGTGAGCAGCCCAGTAAGCCCAGTAAAACTCAGAGAGAAAAGAGAGATCAGCTCCACACATCATGCACAATTTAAAGGCAGGTAGCAAAGACCTGTGAAGATTTTCTTTGGAGCCACCTGGAGATTTTCCAGCAACTGCCGGTCTACAGGACAAAGAAGCTAGCTGAGGTGACTTGCAAAAGAAGGAAGAAGCCATGGCTACCTCCCAGCCCTCAGCAATGCCTCTGGAGCGCCTATCAAAGACCAACTATTTGAATTGGGCCCTGAAGATGGAGATGTACCTTTGCAGAGAGAATCTTTGGCTGCCAATTGGTGAGCAAAACCCCCCAAATCCCAGTGCTGAATGGCTGAGACAGGATGAGCGGGCTAGAGCCACCATTATCTTGGGAGTTGAGGACAATCAGCTAGTCCACGTGCGAGGCATGCAGTCTGCAAAGCAACTTTGGGACGCTTTGAGAGACTTGTATGTAAAGGCAACAGCAGGGAGTAAAGTTACCCTGACGAAAAAGCTGTACAGAGCCTACCTTGCAGAAGGAGATAGCCTTCCTGAGCACCTGCATTATATTCAGCAGCTGTTTGTTGAGTTGCAGGAGAGAGGAATGGAATTTACACCTCTCACAAAATCATATATCCTCCTGTCCTCACTGAATGAAACATGGGACACGCTGATTTGTACCATGGAGGCTATGCTTGAAGCAGACCTCACCTCATTGTATGTTACACAGCGCTTACTCGCTGAATGGGAGAAGAGAGAGGAAAGATCCCCCCCCCCATCTCTTCTGGAAAGCTGCAATACCAGAAAATGAGGGAAAAGAAGGGAAAGGAACCTGAGGCCACAGCGCTAGCAAGCCAGCGATGCTTTACTTGTGGTTCAGCTGGACATTTGCAAAGAGACTGTGCCATGAGACCCAAGACTAAAAAGACAGAGAAGAAGAACACAAGGGCAACACAGAAGAAGGCTCTTCAGACAACCCAAATTGCACAGGTTGCTGAGAAGGGTAATTCTGATATATGGGTGTTAGATTTTGGGGCCAGTTGTCATTTATGTAATTGTAAAAGCTCTTTTGTGTCACTGTCTAAAACTGAAAGACAAAGTGTATCTTTGGCTGATGGTCTGTGACCAAAATTATGAGACAAGGTGACTTGTATTTATCCTGCTTGGGAGAAACTGTAAAAGGTGTGTTGTATGTGCCAAATTTACAATCAAACCTTTTATCTGTGGCACAATTGGCTGCAACAGGGTATATCATAACATTTAAGAAAAATGGTTGTGAGATACGAAAAAATGGGAAATTGTGTGCTACTGGTATGTTAAAAGACTCCTTGTACATGGTGCAAAATGCAAGGAAGCCAAGCTGCAAGGCTGCAGTTGGCAACACTCCATATCATGACCAATGTGTACACCTGATGCACAGGAGATTTGGTCATGCTAATTTCAAGTATATAGCACAAATGCCACAGCTGTGTGCTGACCTAAAGATAAAACCCTGTGATAAATACTTAGACTGTGTAGTTTGCAAAGAATGCAAAACACTAAAAGCTCCTGTGAGTAAGCACAGTGACAGAGTTACAACTAGACCTTTGGAAATTGTACACTCTGACATTATTGGTCCTTTTGCTCCAAGTCTTGGACAAGCAAGGTATGCAATGACCATCATTGATGATTTCTCAAGATACACATTTATCTACATCTTAAAACATAAAGATGAGGCATTTGAGAAATTTAAAAGTTTTGTGACATGGGCAAATGGAAAATTCCCTAGGCCTGTATCTGCACTCCAATGTGATAGAGGAGGAGAATACCTTTCTCACAAATTCAGAAGGTTCCTAGTGGAAAAGGGGATAGAACAAATTCTTTCTAACCCTTACACCCCTCAGCAAAATGGTGTTGTTGAAAGAAAGGGCAGAACCTTGCAAAATGTGATGGAATGCATGTTAAAAGAGTCACGATTATGTTTTAAGTACTGGGGAGAGACAATATCGACTGCTTGTTATGTACAGAACAGGTTGTATAACTCTGTGATTCAGGACACTCCATTCCATTTGTTTTATGGTGTGAAACCAAAGGTAAGCCATCTTAGTGTGTTTGGTAGCACTGCATGGGTTCACATTCCAAAACAACAGAGAAGGAAAGGAGGCCCCACAACAAAGAGAGCCATCTTTGTTTGCTATGAACAAAGCCAGAGGAACTACAGGTTCATAATGGAAGAGAAATTAATAATTAGCAAAAGCGCTTCTTTTGCTGAACAAAACTGGGGGAGATTAAACTCTAGCTCTCCAGTTGATCTGACCACCACAAGAGAACAGCAAGGACTTGCTGATGGTGATCTTTTGCCTGA
This sequence comes from Candoia aspera, assembly GCF_035149785.1. Lineage (NCBI taxonomy): Eukaryota > Metazoa > Chordata > Lepidosauria > Squamata > Candoiidae > Candoia > Candoia aspera. The sequence goes on from NC_086155.1 coordinate 194,174,072, forward strand.
TGAGGACATTAAACCAGAAAAGCAAACTGAAGATCTGTCTGATGAGACAGATGCTTCTCAGGAAAGTGATAGGAGTCAAACTTTAAGCCCTGTATTACCTCGCAGATCTCAGAGGAGTAATAAAGGCGTTCCTCCATCACGTTTTCAGGCTGAAACAGTAAAGGCTTTTCACATATTCACAGAACCTGAGTCTTTAGAACAAGTGAATGCTTTACCACTAGAGATTGCACAAAATTGGCATTCTGCCATGCAACAGGAGTTAGCATCCTTGAAAGAAAATAAAACATGGAAACTGGTAAATCTACCTCCCAATGAACGCTGTCTGGGTTGTAGGTGGGTTTTTCAAACTGAAAAGGGATGCTGATGGCAAAATCCAAAAATATAAAGCAAGGTTGGTTGCAAAAGGGTTCACTCAAAGGAAAGATTTAGACTTTGACAAGACTTTTGTACCAGTTACTAAAGGTGAATCAATTAGATTACTGTTAAAAGTTGCTGCACTGAAAGGAATGTCAGTTCACCACTATGACATTCAAACTGCATTTCTCTATGGTGATTTAGACCACAAATTATACATGCAGCAACCCCCTGGCTATGAAAAAGGGGAGAATCTAGTCTGTGAACTGCAGAAGTCAATCTATGGGTTAAAACAAGCTGCTAGATCCTGGAACCAAAAAGTAGATGAAAAACTGCAGAATTTTGGTTTTGAAAAAGGAAAAGCAGATCCCTGTGTATATATGAAGAAGGACAAACAAGGCTGTATGTATCTGTGCATTTATGTTGATGATTTGCTGCTGTTCACATCAACAGAAAAACAAAGGCTTGATTTTGAAGCCTGCATGAAAAGCCATTTCACATTAAAAAAGCCTTGGAATTATAACAACCTAGGTTTGGAAAAACACAGGAAGAAGGATGGTAGCTTTCTGTTAAACCAAAGGGGAGATAATGGTAAAATTATGTGAATGGAAAGACATACAAAGTTGTCAAAGAAGATTGGTTTGCATCTTAATCTATAGTATAAAAAGGGGAGTGTTAATGGTTTTCCTACTAACAGATTAAGGTGCTATTGTATCTAATCATTTTGGCCGGGTGCAGAGGTTGAATTCAACTGCCCCTTTTTCGAATGTTAATTACTGCACCTGGGGGGAGGAACTTTGTTTCAGTTCCTCTTTCTCTTCTGTACAGACATGTAGCAAACCAGGTAGCTCTCAATGAGAGCTAAGTCCTTTAAATATGTTTTGCTTTTGTTTTGCTTTCTGTAAATAAATTATTTTTATAGATATGCCTGGTGTGTGTGACTTTTCTGATCTCTCCTGGGCTAAAGGCTTTCCCAGCATTCTGCCAACAGCCCACTCCTAGACCGAGAGGCTTTGCTCACAGTCACTCATGCCCTCATGACCTCCCGTCTGGACTTCTGTAATGTGGTCTACACGGGACTGCCCTTGAAGAGCATTTGGAAGCTTCAATGGTGCAGAATGCAGCTGCATGGATAGTAAATAGTGTTGGCTCCTCGGCACATGCAACACCACTGCTTCGTGAGCTGCATTGGTTGCCAGTGTGCTTCTGGGTGCAATTCAAGTTGGTGGTCGTCATCTTTAAAGCCCTTCATGGCTTGGGGCCGGGTTACCTAAGGGACCGCCTTCTCCCAGTTGTTTCTGCCCATCCAATTTGATCTAGTAGCTTGGGTATGCTGTGGGTCCCGTCAGCCAGGGAGTGTGGGCTGGCGGGAACTAGAAGTATTGCCTTCTCCTCCATAGTGCTGCCCTCTGGAACATCCTCCCTCCAGAAATTAGGATGTCCCCGACCCTGTTGGCCTTTTGTAAGGCCGTAAAGACCTGGCTTTGTGCCCAGGCCTGGGGCCTCGAGCGTGTGGATGGTCCCGTCTCTTGGCTGTATTAATATCTATGCATTGCTCACTTGGCAGCCATGTATATTTATTTTGTATTTATTTTATATTTTAGCTGTTTTAATTATAATTGTTTTAATTGTTTTATGGTTTTATTGTTGTAAGCCACCCAGAGTCACTCGCTGAGATGGGCGGCTATAGAAAACAAACAAACAAACAAACAAACAAATAAATTCCTTTCTCAGTAAAGGGTTGGGCTGGGATCAAATGTGTCAGTGCAGTACACAGGTTAAGATGTTGGACCAGCACTGTGAGACCCAGATTCAGGTTCATCCCCAGCCATAGATGTTCACTGGATGGCTTGGGACCATTCACTCTTTCTCAGCCCAGCCTAGCTCACAGGGAAAAATGGGAAGAGGGAGTGTTATGTATGCTACCCTAAGGTTAAAAAATGGGATCTAAATCTAACAAATACTGTAAAGGCGGGAACAAAGAAAGTGGTAGCAAACAAGACCAAGAGAAATTCACGGGGAAGATACAGAGTGAGGAAACAGCTACTAAGAAGAATTAGCCAGGAACATGGAGACATTCTAGGCTGTATGCACAGCAGCTGGAAGAATGGAAGATTTATGGAACAAATAAGTAGTTTCATATTACTGTGGGCTGAATTTTGACTGAATACACATGTCATCCCCTTGAAATGCCAGGGAGATCCAGGCTCAAACCTACCCTCAGCCATGGAAGGCTAAGAGTGACTCTGGAACAGTTTCTCACACAGCTGGAGGTAGGCATGTCTTTGAATCCTATAGGAAAATCTGGATATAAATCTAACAGATTAATCCTATGTAATTTAATTGGGAGTAAGCCCCTTTAATTTCTCCAACTCCTCTTTCTGAATAGACCTACACAGCATCACACAACAAACAGGCAAACAAAGAAATGAAGAATTACATGCATTACTTTTTCCACATGAGCTTTTAGAAGATCCAGTGGAAAAAATGAAAAATATTTCTGTTTCAAAGAGTTCCCTATCACCACCACTAATCCCAAACATTCAGACAGATTTGCAAGGGGGAACAGGAGGAAGGAAATCCATTCTGCAGTCAGGCCTGTCTTAATCTGCTGTCAGAAGCAGCTAGTAAAATGAAAATGCAGAAATAACATACTGTAGAATATTTAAAAGGCTGAAATGCAGGGGGGTGGATAGGGTGGGCCTCTCCAACGTAGCCCCCCAATTGACACAAGCACTGGAGTCCAAGCAGCTGCCAAAAACAGTGTGCTGTAAGATTACCTAATGCCTACTGCATATTTACTTTTTCCAGCAGGGAGGGAGATGGCTGGAAAATGTATGAGATGGGCCAAATATTCAATAACCTTGCTGATCCCCATCCACTTATGTCCTGCCAAATGGTTTTTGTGTTTTCTTCCAATCCTTGCTCCTCCTTGGTTATTTATCAGCTTGATAGTGGCGCTTAAAATTATTCTCATGTCTGCAGCATATCACTTTTGAATTAGCTGTGTATCTTCTGCTATCACTGGCTTGCAAATCTTTGCAGAGCTACAAACTTGGAGAGCTGGCCAGCATTTTAAGCAAAAGGGGAAAGAAAGGGGAAAGGAACAGTTTAAAGAGACAGCAAGGAAAACCTAACAAACCAAGAACTAGCAGGAACGTTTTTGTCCCAGAGACTCTGGAGAAGGTTTGATCAATAGCTGAGCTTTTAAGAATGATCTCCTGGCTGAAAAAAAATGGCAGAAACTGCTGCCATTTCCAATGGACCAGTTTAACACATGCACATTCACTCAAACCTTCAGTGATCAGATTGAAAAGCTGGCAGAGAAAGTCTTACCTTCAAAATATTTATTTTCTATAGTAATTTGGCAGGCATCACTGGAGCTATTTTTGGATTAAGCATTACTCTAAGTATGCTACAGCATAAGGCTGCCATCAAAGCAAGGACCCTGCATAATTCTGGGTGACAGAGCCCAGCACTCTAAAGAACACATGCTCTGCATTCAGAGTCCCAGAATTATCCCTCGTATCTCAACAGAAGCTAAGAGAAGAAACCCTATTAGCAAGTGCACACTCCACTCATTGAGATGCAGCAATGTAGTCTCTTGATATAAGGTAGCCTCTTGTCTTCTAGGCAAGAGCATTACTGGATTTGATTTTCTGTACTTTGAATTCCACAGAGCTCAGGATATGGTAGCCAGTTCACATGGCTAGCTATGGAACACTGAATGGTGTGAAGTCCAGGACCATGCAATCCACTACTATCACATGATCACCTTGGGAATAGCAGGCTTAAGAGTCCTGGCATCAGTGCCACGAATGGCAAGCTAGGTCCTATTAGAGCTGACGGTGAACACTGCAGCATATGTCTTTCCTTTTTATTTGTAAAAGTACTTTAAAGTCATGGGTATTAAGCTTCTCTCTGGCAGGCTGGGGTGGAACCAGTTAAACAGGCACACAAGAATCCAAGAACTTCTAATCAGTAACATTTATTGTAAGAGTGACTGTTGATTAATTCCAAAATCATAAGGAAGAATTTTTACTAATGTGTATCAAATGCATTTCTTCTTCATAGTGAGGTCTATGTTCAGGTTTTAGGGTCTCTTTTTCATGCCCATGCTATGCAATAGGCTGGATGACCCTCTCTTTTTGATAGAAGTCCAGTTTCCACTTGTCCCTTGTTTTGGTAATTTGAGATTTGATATCAGATTGTTTTCCTCTGTGTGAAAACTAACTCCAACTAGGGCAACTACTTCGGCAGGATCATGAGCAGACATAAGCATCTGGTATAAGATGTGATTATGTCACCTATGTTACAACATCAGCTTGCAAATTTCAAAATTTGCATCATTGTGCAATGACATCATGATGCATGTGACATTGCTTGACCTCCTTGGCCTATGCTCCAGATGTCCATATAATTCAAGATGCAGTTTTTTATTTTTCACTTTAAAAAGAATACCCTTTTCTAACCAAATTATGCTGACTCCCAAATCAATGCATTTAGTATGAAGGAAAAGCATGAAATCATCACTAGGATTTGTCTTTGAAGTAGTAATTTCAATTTAAAGTGGAGAAGTTCCCATGTTTAGAACATTCCTTCTTTTTTGAAACATAGATTACCAATGGCAATATGATGGAGGGGAGTTAGCTATGTACTTTACAAGTAAAGCAATATGGACCTCAGAAGACCTTTTCCACAGGATTATTAAGCCCAGGACCTAAAATTATGTACCCGCATCAGAGAATACGGTAAGGTGACTCAGGCCTTTCTCACTATCATGCCACTAGTCCTGTTCCAACACTTGCAAATAACAATGTACATATGCAATGATAAAGAAAGGAGAGGCCAGATGTAGTGAAGAAATCTATTTGCCCTCCATGTCTAAGTTCTGTTTGTAGATATTTTCATACAAATTGCCAGACTGGCAAAACTATCAGTCTTTATATTTGGGAAAGCAGTTTTTGCTAACAAAGATTAACATGTTTTCATATTTTCCAGGTACAGCTTTATGTGCTCTAAAATCCTATGAAACTGTTTTGATCACAGTGGGAGGCAGAGTTGAATGTGCACTTTGCAATGCCAACACTATCAGGTTACCTCTAGATCTCTGGAAATTGATCATCTCTTCAGAGCCTCAGTGTTGGATTTTAAAGATGTAGCCTTTTGATTTCATTTGGGGTACTTTGAGGAAATGGAGCCAGTTGTCAAAACACAAGATGATGAAGATAGAAAACTCAACCATGAGTCCCAGTAAAAATGAGGTATCCTAACAGATTTGGTTTGGATACATGGTTGCAGAATTCCAGTTCAAAATCCCTGTCTGATATCCAACACTGGATTCCTGCAGAAAGTTGAGTTCAGACATAATATGCAACTTGGTGCCTTCTACATGTTTTGAAAACCAGCTCCAGTCATGAAATTAGCTGTATGTAATTTTGTTCTCAGGAGCGATTGTTGTGTCTCGTTGGGGCTCCATTGGAGAATGGTAAACTATCATTTTCTTATGGATTTCTGTCTTAAATCTCCCACAGTACATTATTGCTTCATTTTTCATTTCACTGGCTTCTTCTGACAAATGACCTCATTGATTGACTGCTAAGTCTCTTCTTTCAATTCTTTCAGTTAAACAGAATTGTATACTGTAAATGCTTGAGGTTGAACAGAAGGCCACCCTCTAGTTGTCTACTAAATTAGATCCTTAATTCAAAGCCCAGATTAAGGTTACTGCCAAAAACAAAAGTAGACGGATTGCTTATTTACCAATTAAGCCTTGGAGGTTAGCTGGTATACAGGGCCATATGCAAGATGAAGATATATTTCTCTCTCTTATTCCAAGTACATCTTTTGCTTGGATTCTTCAGAAAGTTAACTCTCCAAAGCTGTACTTCAGAGCCCTGATTTTTACATAATTGGCATGTCAGTCTTCCCCATAAAAATAATGAAATATAACTAGCAGATTATTTTTTTAAAAAAAATTATTGGCCTGTCTCAAACTTCTAACATCTCAGTGTGAGGAACTACCGAAGTCAACTGAAGGCAAAATAAAATAGTAGAAGAAAACAGATTATGTAATGAAAAATAACATCTATACAGTTGGTAAAAAACAAGACCTGTAGTTCAGATCACAAACTTCTTATTGCACAATTTAGGATCAGACTAAAGAGATTAGGGAAGACCCACAGATCAGCTAGAGATGAGCTCACTAATATTCCTAAGGAATATGCAGTGGAGGTGAAGAATCGATTTAAGGGACTGGACTTAGTAGATAGGGTCCCGGAAGAACTATGGACAGAAGTTGGCAGCATTGTTCAGGAGGCGGCAACAAAATACATCCCAAAGAAAGAGAAAACCAAGAAGGCAAAATGGCTGTCTGCTGAGACACTAGAAGTAGCCCAAGAAAGAAGGAAAGCAAAAGGCGACAGTGATAGGGGGAGATATGCCCAATTAAATGCAAAATTCCAGAGGTTAGCCAGAAGAGATAAGGAATTATTTTTAAACAAGCAATGTGTGGAAGTGGAAGAAGACAATAGAATAGGAAGGACAAGAGACCTCTTCCAGAAAATTAGAAACATTGGAGGTAAATTCCAGGCAAAAATGGGTATGATCAAAAACAAAGATGGCAAGGACCTAACAGAAGAAGAAGAGATCAAGAAAAGGTGGCAAGAATATACAGAAGACCTGTATAGGAAGGATAACAATATCAGGGATAGCTTTGACGGTGTAGTCAGTGAGCTAGAGCCAGACATCCTGAAGAGTGAGGTTGAGTGGGCCTTAAGAAGCATTGCTATTAACAAGGCAGCAGGAGATGATGGCATCCCAGCTGAACTGTTCAAAATCTTGCAAGATGATGCAGTCAAGGTAATGCATGCTATGTGCCAGCAAATTTGGAAAACACAAGAATGGCCATCAGATTGGAAAAAATCAACTTATATCCCCATACCAACAAAGGGAAACACTAAAGAATGTCCAAACTATCAAACAGTGGCACTCATTTCACATGCCAGTAAGGTAATGCTCAAGATCCTGCAAGGTAGACTTCAGCAATTCATGGAGCAAGAATTGCCAGATGTACAAGCTGGGTTTAGAAAAGGCAGAGGAACTTGGGACCAAATTGCCAATATCCGCTGGATCATGGAAAAAGCCAGGGAGTTTCAAAAAAACCTCTATTTCTGTTTTATTGACTATTCTAAAGCCTTTGACTGTGTGGACCATAACAAATTGTGGCAAGTTCTTAGTGGTATGGGGATACCAAGTCATCTTGTCTGACTCCTGAAGACTCTGTATAACGACCAAGTAGCAACAGTAAGAACAGACCATGGAACAACAGACTGGTTTAAGATTGGGAAATGAGTATGGCAGGGCTGTATCCTCTCACCATACCTATTCAACTTGTACGCAGAACACATCATGCGACATGCTGGGCTTGAGGAATCCAAGGCTGGAGTTAAAATCGCTGGAAGAAACATTAACAATCTCAGATATGCAGATGATACCACTTTGATGGCTGAAAGCGAAGAGGAACTGAGGAGCCTTATGTTGAAGGTGAAAGAAGAAAGTGCAAAAGTTGGCTTGCAGCTAAACCTCAAAAAAACCAAGATTATGACAACCAGCTTGATTGATAACTGGCAAATAGAGGGAGAAAATGTAGAAGCAGTGAAAGACTGTGTATTTCTACGTGTGAAGATTACTGCAGATGCTGACTGCAGTCAGGAAATCAGAAGTTGCTTAATCCTTGGGAGAAGAGCAATGACAAATCTCGATAAAATAGTTAAGAGCAGAGACGTCACACTGACAACAAAGGCCCGCATAATTAAAGCAATGGTGTTCCCCGTAGTAACATATGGCTGCGAGAGCTGGAGCATAAGGAAGGCTGAGAGAAGGAAGATCAATGCTTTTGAACTGTGTTGTTGGAGGAAAATTCTGAGAGTGCCTTGGACTGCAAGAAGATCAAACCAGTCCATCCTCCAGGAAATAAAGCCAGACTGCTCACTTGAGGGAATGATATTAAAGGCAAAACTGAAATACTTTGGCCACATAATGAGAAGACAGGACAGCCTGGAGAAGATGCTGATGCTAGGGAGAGTGGAGGGCAAAAGGAAGAGGGGCCGACCAAGGGCAAGGTGGATGGATGATATTCTAGAGGTGACGGACTCGTCCCTGGGGGAGCTGGGGGTGGTGATGACCGACAGGAAGCTCTGGCGTGGGCTGGTCCATGAAGTCACGAAGAGTCGGAAGGGACTAGATGAATAAACAACAACAACAATGAAAAATAAACAAACAAACAAATAAATAAATAAATGAAGGAAACTTGGGCAAATAACTTTCTCCAAGGTTATTAAGTATAAAGCAATGCAATTATGTACACAAGATATATTTGTGTTTTATACTTTAAAATATATATTTAGAAACAATTACATCTGTTCTGCAAGCAGAAGGGAGAGAAATGTTCAAAACTTTTATAAATTTCAAGATGTTTAAATGTGAACAGAATCCATGGAAACTCTTATGTTTTAGTTTCAAGCTTATAACCATGTTCTCCCAACCCTAAAATAGGAATGCAGTCAAAGTGATAACTAGTGGCTGCGATGAAATACAATTCCTGTTTACAGTAGAGTATGGTCTATTGTATGCAGTGCAATTTTATTGAACAGGATTCTGCTATTAATGATAGAAGTGTAAGAAAGAATGTATAAGCTGATAACATATTTTTGGAACCACTTACGCGGTGGCGCTGCGGGTTAAACCGCTGAGCTGCCGATCGGAAGGTCGGCGGTTCGAAACCGCGCGGCGGGGTGAGCTCCCGTTGCTCGTCCCAGCTCCTGCACACCAAGCAGTTCGAAAACATGCAAATGTGAGTAGATTAATTGGTACCGCTTCGGCGGGAAGGTAACGGCGTTCCGTGAGTCATGCTGGCCACATGACCCGGAAGTGTCTACGGACAAACGCCGGCTCTTCGGCTTTGAAACGGAGATGAGCACCGCCCCCTAGAGTCGGACATGACTGGACTTTACGTCAAGGGAAACCTTTACCTTTACCTACGTTAGAGGAAGAGCACACAGGATTTGCACGTATTTCACTGTCAAATGGAGCATTGTTTAGTGGGCATATGGTTCCATTTGTCAACAAATCATAATGTCTTGTTTAATTCTAGTTCCACGAGGTTGCAGTGAGTGAATCTAGTTGGTTGTTTTGAAATGGGAAGAATAACACGATGAATCTCATAGGCACTGGAGTGTTTGTGCATGTGTGCGTATAGAGAAAGAAAGAGTGAAGAAAGGTTAGGACTTGTTTTGGATAACAGTAATTTATATCTCCATGAACTATTTCAAAAACAGACTGATTTAAGATCATTTTATGAACCAATGAAAGTAGGGTTACTGGGTTATTGTACAAGCTCTGCTCCCTTTCAATATCCATGTTTCACCATGATATGTGTACAAAAGGGATAAAACATGTGCTTCAATGGTGTGACGGCTTTCATCATTTGCACCCCCTTCACACAGACACACACACACACACACACACACACACACACACACACACTGGGCATCTCTGCAAGAATTAGCTAATGTGCTACCATTGTTTAAAAGGGGATGCAAGGGGGGTCTGGGAAATTATAGGCTGGTAAGGTAATATGTGTTGCAGATAAAATGGTGGAGATGATACCTAAAAAGCCTTTTCTGTTGGGACTGTTGGGACTCGATAGACTGGAGGAAAGACAACTGAGGAAGACATGATTGAATTATAAAAAATTGTGAAAGAAATGGAGAAAATGGATGGGAAATATTTTTTTTCTCAATTTTCAGCATAAGAAAGTCATAGAAGAATGGTTGGGGGAGACCACTCATGCACAATCTGTTCATACCAATTTGCATGTTTATATGCATTTAACTGACCACATTGAGACGGTTTGTGAAATAACTGAACAGGCTATAATTCAGTTTAAATCGAGAATGTACAAACTGGGATTCCAAGATTGCTTTTGCCATCCCCCAAAGGACTGTGGAGGGAGCTTGGTTAATAAAGGGAAATCTATGAAGCAAATAGATTCTGCAGACAGTAGCAGGAAAAATGCTCCTGAAGTAAACTTTAGTGACCTGAAAAGTTGGCAAGACCACCTTAGTTCTAAGCTGGTTAAAATGGTGTTTATCTACAGATAAAGAGAGAATGTCTATATGGAATGCGGTGAATCTTCTGGAAGAGCAACGTGCACATGACATAATGTAACCTTGCTTGGCTATTCATAATTAATTATATGAATATTAGTTAGATGTATATGTAAACTGAAAAACATATATTTTGCTCTTGATTCTCCCATTCTGAAGAAGTGCCCAGTGGTCACTGTTCTTTTTTTAACAATGATGTACCTTGTTAACTCTTTCCAGCTTCTTGGCTGTTTCACTTGGGATATGAATGAATGAATGAATGAATCAATCAATCAATCAATTAATTAATTAATTAATGGAATACTTGCCCTTCCAAAGGTTCCTACTCCACACCAAACCATGTTTGGGGGACTTGATTGATTGATCGATTGGCTTAGCATGTGTGAATCCAGCCACTGCAGTGCTGTTGTTACCAAAATCTGTTGAGATCTTAAATGATGTGTGTCTCCAACCAATTGTGACTTATCAATTGTCATGTATGAATAAACCACAGCTTAACGTACACTTTGAACTCTACCAGTGACAAAGAGTCAAGGTGAGGGTAAATGAAAGAAGACGCACAAGAAGGGAGAATTAAAGGAAATTAGTGCTCCAGAAAGAAAACTGAGATGGGCACTTGCTACCTATCATAAGTACTCATGGCTAGGCTTGGATTCTTTCTGGTGAGCATGTCATAGCTGCATAAAAATATACAAGGAGAAGGAATGCACGAAAGTAATGCTTTATTCCTGCTTGGCTGTTCCTTACTATGTTCCTGGCTTGTCTGTTGAAAGCATTACTTCTCAGGCACCCGATCCAATTAAAGAATGTTAACAGTATTATCTATGACTTATGTATCTGATTCTTTCTTGCTGAGTAAGCTGAAAGAGAAGTTGCCAGCACTTAAATTTAAACAAATGAACAACTATTGATTATCCCAACTGAACAGAAGTAATACTGTAATAGTCTGGAGCAAAATAAAATAAAATAAAATAAAGTATGCTGAGATTTTTAGCTCCGATTACAGTAGGATAAATAACATTTTCTGATTCATTCATCTGGTAAGTGCCTCTGGCGCTCTTGACTCAGGTGTGAGCTAAGGAAGGCAAAGGGATTTCTTAAGAATAAATAGCATCTGACATATTTACTTGCCTGAGCCACCAGTGGGTTGAAATTGCTTTTTGGAGAAATTTCTTTGGCTGTCCCAACTGGGTGAAGTAAGGCACCAGTAGGTTTGGTACATTGTTTTTTCATAGCGACTCCATGACATAAAGAAGATTCCTTCTTCTGAAGCTAGCAGAAGAAAACTTTATCCTGCTACATCAAAAATGTACAACCTGAGGCCATAGGGCTATATAAGACTTCAGAAAAAAAATTGTATGTCACTCCCAAGGAACTCCCACTGTAATTTTTTTATGTGACAGAAGAAGAAAGCTATTAAATATGGGATGGGATGGGATGGGATGGGATCGGATCCATTGGTATATATCTGATATGAAAAAGTTGGATGATCTCTTCATTCCAGTGAACCTGCTGCAGTGAGCTGGAGTACTGATCTCCATACAAGTTATAATCTTTACATGAAAGATGCGTGAGATGTGGGTCTGTGAGTACTTGACTGTATGTATTTATTTAGTCTAATGTTTAATTTAATTACTTAAATTTAATTTGATAAACTTAAAAAGTACTGTTTCCAATTTCTCCCCTACCCTTATATAATTTGAAGTGAGCATGATTCCTGATGGCCACATGTCCACATAGCTCTCTTGGCAGCCATACTGGTTTGCCAAATGATTGACTTCTTCTGAGATTTTTTTCTTCAAGTAGCCCAGTACTCTGGGATTTCTGGGGGTTCAATCCAGTTAGTAGTTAGGTCCAATGTTGTGTGTGGATGGGTGCCTTTGGGTCACTCTTGACCCCTGCAGGCTACGTGGACAACTTCCTGCAGTTTTCATTTACATAGCTTAGCTTCTTGAAGACAACCATCTGTTATTCCATCTATCTTAGTAAAATTTTGGCTGGTAATATGATTACCAGCTGAATTTCATCCCTTGGTAATCATATATAATGTAATGAAGAATGAATGTTATTTTACCTTCTAACAGAGAAAAATACCTCAATATGTGAAGGTCTACACTCATTATATTTTAAAACATAATCCAGGTCTCTCAAGAAAATTTTATTCATATCAAAGCAATCCCTTTATGGGGCCTGAAAGAGTTTTTAGAGCAGGGGTTTCACATTTTTTTTCAGGCCATAGAACCTGCTAGTTTAAAAAAAATGGCACCCTTGATCAAAAGGAAAAGTTCAAATGACAGAAAATTGGCTGGGTCCAAGTGAACTTTTTTTCCTCTTAGCCTCTCACATAGCCCCATTAAGTTCTCACAAAACCCTATGGTCCCATGGAACGAAGTTTGAAAAACCCTGTTTTAGAGTACTTGAAATACTCATTCATTTCCAACCCCATATAGCTCCATAAATGTCCAACCCCAAATAGCTCCATAAATTTTCCCACCGTCCTATCCAAAATCTAATTTCTACCTTGCTTTCATCCTGCAAGGAGATGACCTATGTCAGTAGTCCTAAAAAACAAAACAAAAAATCCTTATCATGGCTTGTTTTGCCATTACAGAAGCTAACAAGCCCAATACAGAAGAAATGGGAGAGAGAAATTTACCTCAGCCAGGTAAAACAGGATTAAAAAGAAGAAAAATATGTTAAGAGGACTATAAATGGGCTGGGGAAAGAAGGGATAGAGAGGTAAGACTAATGCTGGTTGGGGAAAAAAAATCACCTGCAATTTTTTCTTTCACTCTGCCTTCACTGTGATGAAAGAGAATTTGTTTTCAAAATTATGTCAGAGGAGAAAAGCATTTCTGTTCTCACTAGGAGAATATTGATGTCTTGCCCCAATAGGTTCACATGACATAACAGACTAAGCTAAGATAGGTTGAATAGATTGTGCTTCAGCATGTTGTGAGAACCAGGTCATCATGTTAAGTCATAACATAGTTTATTTATCTAGCCTAATGGGAGTTGTGTTTTGTTAAGCTATCTTTAGGATTTAGTGTGTGGTGCAAACCCAGCCATTTAGTGACACTGTGGCCAAAGAGGATATGTAACAACCTGTCTTTGATTGTCCAATACTTCCCCTAGCAGTCTAGAGCAGTTTTTCTCAACCTCGGCAGCTTGAAGATGTATGGACTTCAACTCCCAGAAATTCTTTTGTCTGGATGTGTGGACCAGAAATTCTGGAAGTTGAAGTCCACACATCTTCAAGTTGCCAAGGTTGAGAAACACTGGTCTAGAGGAAACTTCCTGGCTTCCCACCTTTCAAGAAGGATACTATGGGGAAACTTCTCCCATATCTACCTTGAGTTCAGTTGGAGTAGTGTTGTTTTTGTTACCTCAAACAGAAGCTCTCCTCTCAAACAATGGTTGAAAAGTTCTCTTCCTCCTGGAGAAATGTGGAGGAAAGCTGAACTTTTCTTTCCACAATTGGAGGAGAATTTTCAAAGGTCATACATGGGACAAATGCTCATAATAACGTTGAATCCCCAGCTCACTGTTTTATCTTGGGTGATTTTAGCTATATAAGAAGAAAAGAGCTCAAACATAAGTTTCTTTCTTCTCTTTCTAGCTAGCCAAAAAATTCAGGGTTTTTATACTGTGTTGGGCCATTGTTTGTTATTCAGAGAGACTCCAGAATCATCTCCTCTCACAAAGACAAGTGGACAAAAGTCATCCATCTTCTGACAGTCTTAACAGTATGCTATCTCCTTCTTCTTACATTCAGGGTAATCATCATTTATGAGATTTATAATCTGATCAACCTTTCAACAGGCTACACTTAGACCTTCTCCTACAATGGATTTTTATTTCTAGAGGCAGCACTGGCATTAAACCTGAGCAAAAGGTCACATATGCAAGTGGAGGGAGGTATGAAGAGAAGAAGCATTGCCCTGTATGTCTCTTTCAATAGCCATCATATTACGAAGGCTTTTTTCCTTCTATATAAAGTTGTGGGTTCGAGCAGAGCCCTAACTTTGCAGAGAGGATGGGCCAGTTTGGGTGGCACATTCCAGGTGCCTGATGGATACAGAAGGTTTCCAGATTTGGACAATTCTGTCAAATACCTAGGCAGAACACTAGATAGGGTTGTTTCTGAGTCCTTTCTCATTGCTTGCCAATTCTAGGTAGCCCTTTAATTTTCTGAGGAGCTGTGGGGGATGAAGTAATGAAGAGATGTCTGGAGCAACACTGGAAGAAAACAAAAAGCAAGCACAACTGGACATGGGTAGAACCTCAAGTTTAAGCTTACTCTGGAGTGATTAGGACAGCAAAATGGGACTACTTTTTTGCCCTTATTGCATCTGCAGAATGTTGAGCACTTTATTGTTTAGAGTGTCTTGAATCCTTTTAGGGAAGAAGAGGCTGGAGGATCTGAGAAGTTTAAGTTGCAGTCATCTGGCTGGACATTTCATGGATAAAATTGTTCTTATTCAGTCTGAGTTGGATGCTGGTTGGATGGAATCCAATGAGATGATAAAGGGGATTTGTGAGATGTTTCTGAGAAGGTTTCTTACATATTAATACATAAATAAATGGGATATCAAAGGTGAGAGTGTCTCAGGACTACTAGGGAGGAGTGCGTTTCTGATCAAACTGAAGCTTCATTGCAAACTACATATACAGAAGCATTAACATTTCATAAAAGATCTAGTTTTACACATTCCCTCATCAACATGGACATACAAACTTATTTTTCTGCATTTGGAAGATGTACCAAAGGCCCAAGAACTTGTATAGTACCTCTATCTGTTTATCTCTATATCTTCTATAATTGTCTGTCTGTCTATCACCTCTTTGCCTACCTACCTACCTGTCATCTATTTATTTCATGCTCTTCAAGACTTCTTGCAACTGTGAGATTAACAATTTGTAGATGGACCTGCATTCTTTCAAGGCATAGAGTGAGGCATTGTATTATATTGTGTGCAGTGTCCCACACTCATCCAGTTGTAGAATCTATTATGAGCTAATGTTAGTAAGATTCAGATATAGAACTGTGAGTGTGATTGTCTCCAGCATATATATTCAAAGAAGGCATGGAAAAAGCTAGTTTTCATAGGGGAGTGTTCCAGCATGTAACCCTTCCAGTTTTTCTCCTGATGTCTAACGTGGAACAGTCCAAGAATAGCTTGACTACTTCATCAACTTTCTCAGATGATCTGGTTGATTTTATTTCTTTCAACATTTCCCATATAGATTTGTTTATTTTCAGTACTTTATTTTCCTTAGAAAATCTTGCACATTGTAGTCTCTGTTGACAAGTAATCCTTCTTCCTATTTTGTTCTTTCAACCACTTTCCTTTCTTACTTTGCAACCTTCCTTCCTTTCATTTCCAATGTTTTATGCTGATCGATCAGGCACAGCTTTGCAGTTTACTTGCTCCAGAGTTAATATGTTACAACTTGCTAAGATAAAGTAGGCTAGAATAGGCAACCCATTTTTGGGGATTGGTATTTTGAAGGCAATTTTGAGGGAATGATATTAAAGGCAAAACTGAAATACTTTGGCCACATAATGAGAAGACAGGACACCCTGGAGAAGATGCTGATGCTAGAGAGAGTGGAGGGCAAAAGGAAGAGGGGCCGACCAAGGGCAAGGTGGGTGGATGATATTCTAGAGGTGATGGACTCATCCCTGGGGGAGCTGGGGGTGTTGACGACCGACAGGAAGCTCTGGCGTGGGCTGGTCCATGAAGTCGCGAAGAGTCGGAAGCGACTGAATGAATAAACAACAAAATTTTGAAGGGACTTCGTGACTGTTCCCAACATTGTTGGCATGATGGTTATGGCCAGTCAAAGATACCCATTTACTAGAAGGCAAACTAGCAGCCTATTTTAGGTTCCCAAAAAGTTCCCTATATTCCAGCTTGCCACTCTTTACTAATATTTAATATTAGTATCTTTAATATCTTTACTAATATTTACATAAGTTTGCATGCTTGTAGAGCAGCTATATTCCATTTTTTCTCTCGGAGTTCATGGAAGTGTATATTGAGAAGGTACCCTTCATTTTATTTCCACAAAAAGAATTTTGTTTGGTTGACTGAGAGAAAGGAACTGGCCCCAAAGTACAATTCAAGTTATTGAACCTGGGTCTCTCCCCAGATCAAATCCAGATTACACAATACCCGACCTTGATTCCTTTGAGGCAGATGGGCAGGCTTCCAAACACAACAAACACAACCACCCACTATTTTTAATATTTTTAATGTTTTACAGTTTTATATTTTTATTTATGTTTTATTGTAAACCACGCAGAGTCCCTTTTGGGAGATGGGCGGTGATAAATTTGATTAATAAATAAATAAAATAATTTTTTATTCTTTAAAAATTCAGGGTCCGTGAGGAATCCAGAAATTTCTTTTAAATAAAGATAATGCTTAAGGCACAAGGCTGGTACTCTGCAGAATGGCAGCCTCCCATGATTTTATTTAAAAAAAAAAACTTGCTGTGTTGTTTTGCATTCCATACTCTATTTACTTAAACGTTAGCATAGGTCCTTATGCTAAACATGTTTATGAGTAATGATGTTTGTTTTGCTGACATAAGCAAGTAAGGGGGCAAAAGATGTGATTACATAACAATTAGTACTTGTGCTGACTTAGATAAATGGCTGAAGACTGAAGTGGTAAACAACCTAACAAAAGTTAGATGGGTTTGAAAGCCTAGGTGATGATAAGGGAGATACAGAGAATTACATTGCCCAAACAAGGGGTATTTAGGTCTTTTGCTTCACTTCGAAAAAGGCTAAGTTGCTTTACGATCTTAGCTCTGTGCAACCCACGTCTGCAGACCAAGCTGCTTGTTCTGTGTATGGCCCATCTGTGGAAACCACTGGAGCCAGGATTACAAATGACCTTCCAGAGCCCAAGAGTGAGCTAAATAATTCTTTGCAGACAAAGGTTAAAGACACTGCTATTTCCGCTGAGAACTGCGTTGCAATCTGTATTCTTCTAAAAGTAGCAGTAATGGAGCTTTATTATAATTAAGGACGAGGTGCCAAAGAACGCTCAGAGTAAGAAGAAAAGCCAAGGGGGAAAAAAATGAACATTACATCATGGATTCTAAAATGCCAGAAGACAAACTTTGTGCAAAGCTTTGAAAAGATGGTGTTGCTGTGCCCTGCATTGTTCCAAGTCCCTTGACCAATGTGTGTAGAAACCTATTCTGCCCTTTCCAGCCAGTTACTGGAAGCATATGCAGGGAGTTCTTCTAGCTACTGAAACTGCTGAATGGAGTCTTAAGACAACATACAGCATCTCGATGAGAAGAATCACATTCCAGTAGTGGCCTGAAGTATCTCACTGGTGCAAAGTACAAACTGCAATGTGCTCAGTGTGAAGCTACCTTTGAAGCACATTACCTTTGTGCCATGAGCCTTGCATTGATTGTTAGCAGGTTTCCAAGTGCAATTCCAAGCGTTGGCGTTAACCTATAAGGGTCTTCAGAAACACTTTCTCAACCTGGAACTGACCTATCCAGCTGGATTCACTCAGCAGAAATTGACCTCCAAGCACATATGTGTGTAGGGAGGGGAAACAGGCTGAGTGGGAATGGACTGAGAGCAGGAGGTGTTTTTCTGTCATGGCGTCAGTTCTATAGAACAGACACCCCTGTTCTGCCAATATTGATCTTCCAGAACTTAGGACAGAGCTCTTCCCCAGAGAGTCCAATGGACAGTAGGCAATGCCATCTGAGTTTCATTGGCTGGTTGAGGATTCTCTCAGTCATATAATTCTATGAATGAATGAATGAATGAATGAATGAATGAATGAATGAATGAATGAATGAATGAATGAATGATGTTATTGGGTTACCGTGGATCTTTTAACAATAATAATAAATGTTGTGTTTAAACCACACTGCAAACATGTTAGTTGCTTTTGTTAACCATCGGAAATTTTGTTATTGGTTTGATAGGAAATAAATGCAGTAATAAGTAAAGTCCCGCATTGATTGGGCAGTCAGGTCAATATAAATTGAACTGATAATAAATAAATAAATAAATAAGTAAGGTGATCTTGTACTGGTCCACATATAGGCAGAATGAAAGTACTTTACACCCATGGGTTCTCACACTCCTCACATACCAGTACACTTCTCAGAATCCTTAGACAGCTTTTGAAATGAAGGAGAAGGATAAATGCTTGCGGATGAAATAATTCCTCAGGCACAATGGGCTACTACTGCATGCATACTGTCAACATCTGAAGGGGTTAATGTGAGGCCTAGGAGCCATCTTAATCTCTGCCAAATTGTTTAAACCAGTGAGTTTTTTGAGGTTGGTTTTCCTAACAGATTTTAAGACATAAAAAGGGAAGCTTTGACCACACTTCTCTGAAAATGGATGCAAGAGAAAAAGCAGTATATTAGAATATGAAGAACAACAGATGTGAGCAGACTGGGGGTATAGGGACACATGTGGCCCCAAAGCCGATTTTTTGCAGTCTCTAGAGACTCCACTGATTCCTGAAAATTCAAGGCACAACTTTTTGTGAAGGAAACATGAAAATTAATTATTGTCAGTTAAGTTCTACAACAGGCTTAACATAAATTAAAAAACAAAGGAATTCCTCTCAAATTCCTATTTTCAGCTGACCAAAGCATTAAATGTACCCTTAGTCTCCCAAAGGCTAACTATACATCAAGGGGTGTCCACAGGGTTATGGTTAAAAAAAAAAGTCAAGATGGTGTCCATGATAGTGGAAACAAACTCTACCTAGTTCTTCTGCACATAAACAATAGGAATTGTTTTGATGACACAGTCATGGCCACCATCTTGACTTTGCTGTATATGGTGTACAAGTATCAATAACTCATCATTCAGCAAAGAATTGGATGTAAAGTTTCTGGTGCAAGGTTCAGCTGTAGCAATATGGAATCTCTTGTAGAAAGTTGAGCAGAAAGAGCTACAGTTCCCAAGAAAACTTCAGTCAGCCATGGTAGTTCATCTGAGGTGAAGGGGATCAGTGACCTCTTCTTCTTGCAGATATACTGTATGGTTTACAAAAGTTAAAGCATCCAGGGACATTTTCTCTATGTGATTACTTGAGAGGGAAACATTTCTCATTTACTGCCAATGCTTTTGTAAAGAACAAAATGGCTTTCTTCTAGTGGGACAAGAAAACAGGAATGTAAAAAAGCACAACTGGTGGCCAAATTTATCAAAGCACAACAGAACACGTCTTTGTGTGGATTTCAGTTTTTTTCTTACTACACTTTGGAGAGATAAATGCCATTTTTGTGCTGTTTTTTTTGTTCCATTTCACTGAAGCATTAACAAATCGGTACCATGAGGCTTCACAGGGATATGTTGTGTTCACTCTAGATTATCACCTACAGCTATTGTGCTGTTCCAAAAATACTTATTTTCAGTTGCAGTTCACATCATTGGCTTTTTTTGTTTTTCAGTCATGGGAAAGAACCAAATGTATATTTCTTTGCTATCACTCTTATTCAAGGGGAAAAAAATCTACAAAGTTCTTCATTTACAAATGTAAAGGGATGCAAATGGGCATAAGGAATTTAGTTCCAAAAGTATCCAGTCAGACAGGGCCATGTCCATTGGCTTGTTCCAACTGAATGCATGGATCTTTGTATACTAATACATTTCAGTCTAAATTTTCATTGCTTTCAAATCCTTGTTTTCAGAGAGGAGAGTTTAAAGATGCCTCATGCTCAGAATTGACCTATTTATGAGCCTTGTTTGTCATGATTTCCTTACCTAATTTATTTTGGTGGGTCTTCTTTAAGCATGCCTAAGCCTGAATCCAACCCAATATGCAAAGGGACAGTGGGACTACTCCTGATATGACCATGCCTACTGGGTCTATTCTAATATCTAGACCTTCACTAGAATAATTCTGGGTCTCTATTGCATGAAAGCTACATGCATAACAATCTGGACACTAAGCCCCTTTTTCCAGAATTCATACCAAATGCAAAATTGAGTGGTGGACTAGAATAGGAAATATGATCCACAGAATATATGATTTGGAAGGGACCTTAGAAGTTATCTGTTCTGTCCTCTGCTGAATGTAGGGATCTACTACACCAGTGGATTAGTGACAGTCAGTGTGACATAGTAGTGAAAATGCTGGACTAAGACAGGAATTCACCTAGTACTACCTGGGTTCAAGTCAACATCTCAGTCATGGGTTCAGGTCTACCCTCAGCCTTGGAAGCTCACTGGTAGCCTTGGGATCAATCACTCCCAGCCCAATTTATCTCATAAGGTATTATGAAAATAAAATTGGAGGACAGAGTTCCACATATAATGTCTTATGCTCCTGGAGGAAAGATATGTTATACAATAATAAAGTAAATAAAAATAAGCTATATGCTATTGGCTCACACAACATAGTTAACTTGTTATGGAGTTAACCCACAATAATACATAAGAACCAAGGTTAAAACTAACTTAATATGCTATGCAAATGTGCTGCTAAGTCTTCCTGGGGAAGTATGCTGTATGAATTCAGTGTGAATTCAGTTTGTGTGGTGAAATTGTGTGCTGTAGGAATTCAGTTTGTGTGTTGAAATTGTTTTTCTGAACATGTTTTGTGCATGTGTTCCTCTAGTAGAAATCTGTCTGGACATTTTCTAACAACATCTTTCCAAATATATCCATACAAACACACATCATAATTATTTTGAGGTTAGTGGATGTTAGGCAATATCTTCACATCTACACATGACGACACACGCAGATAAAATAGAGTTCTTGTCAAGTATTTGGCAAGCTACAAAGCATGGTTGGTGGGCTGTGTTAAGGTTGGCGGGTCATGATTGATGAAGATGAATCTGAAAATGTCTTGTTTACTGCTTGTGACGCACCAAGCCAACACAACTCACCACCAATAGCTTTCCAAGTGTTTGATAGCAATCCTTTCTCCCCCCCCCCCCATCTTCAGGCATGTAGCACCTGGCTTTCTGAGTCTTTGATGAGCTTCCAACAAGTTGCATAGATAGAAATATATCACTCCAAATCAACCTTGTTGGAAATTATCCTATTTGGTGAAGTGTTTGGAAGGTCAGATAAGAACAGGAAAGGCCCATGTTGAAATCTCTTTATAGTTACAAAGCCCATAGGGCAATCTTCATATATTTATTTTTATTTAAACACATTACAAAATACTTTTTTATTATTCATTTAAAATATTTGGTTTATTTTTAAAAAAGATTACCATACAATCTCTTTTTTTTCATTTTGTTCAAACCTTCAGTGTAATTTATAATAAAATCATCACAACTCCAACTATCTACTATAAAATGTTGTGAAATCGGTCATTTTTTTTAAAAAAAAATCATGAGGTAGCAACCATTGTTAATGGGAAATGCCAAAATTAACCTACACGGTTTTCATTGTCATGTCTCATGGGAAGTCATGCCTCATCTCAGTTGAAAGTAGCTGTAAAGGCATGTTTATTGTAAAAGCAATAATTTTATTGTAAACCTCCCAGAGTCCCCCTTTTGGGAGAGATGGGCAGTAATAGAAATTTGAAAAATAATAAATAAATAAATGTTCAGATCCTTTTTTTAACAATATAATTTTTACTGAAGAAATTTCAACAAGATAAAAACAATACAAATATTAGAATAAAAACAAAATAAAGAAGAATAGTGAATAAGGAAATAGAAATAGAAATAATAGAAATAATAGAAATAGAAATATAGAAATGAGAAAGAAAAGAAAAAAATTATAAAGAAGTGGCTTCCAACCCTTTTGACAGCAGTTGTGAAAGGTGAAAGGTCCCCTGTGCAAGCACCCAGTCATGTCTGACCCTTTGGGGGAACACTGCCTTCCCCAGCAAGCTGGGTGCTCATTTTACCGACCTCGGAGGGATGGAAGGCTGAGTCAACCTGAGCAGGCTACCCAAGAGAGAATCCAGCTTTGACAGCAGTTATAAATACATTTATATTTTACCCTGTCTCTCTAAGGTTACATCATGGCTCCCTTCTTTCCATATTCTACCCTTTCTAATAATCAAACCCATAAATCACAAATTCATTTTTTCTCTTTTCAGCAAATAGTCCATCAGGGATTTCCAGTCACTAATAAATGTAGTTAGTGTCCTTTCTCTAATCAAATAAGTTAATTTTGCCATCTCTCGTAATTCTGTCATCTTCACCAATCATTCTTCTGTTGTGGGTATTTCAGAGTCTTTCCATTTTTGCTCATATAATAGTCACAGCAATAATCATATATAAAAATAATTTTCCTTAGTTCTTTTCTAATTGGCTGTTCATTATTCCTAGCAAGAAACATTCTGGTTTCAGTTGAACGTAGCACTTTAAAATACTTTGTGACATTATATGTATTTGAACGCAGAAATCTCTGGCTTTTTTATACCTCCAAGACATGTTCAAATCCTGAGATTTCCATTCACAACATTGAATGTTCCTTTCTCATCAGTTAAAAGAATTGCCTCTTCACCAGTTCACACAGACCAGGGTTTCTCAACCAGGGTTCCGTGGAACCCAAGGGTTCCATGAGACGTCACTAGGGGTTCCCTGGGAGATTTCAAATTCAGGCAACTTCACATTAAAAAGGAAAGTTTCATTCTTTATTTTTAGTTTAAGAACACTGTTAACACATATATACAGGCCTATACGTGACACAAATATAATAGTTTTGTATCTTCTGGCCTATATTTGAGCCTGAATGTGCAAGGGTTCCCTGAGGCCTGAAAAATATTTCAGGGGTTCCTCCAGGGTCAAAAGGTTGAGAAAAGCTGACATAGAGGCTATGATTAAAAGACTGAGGAAGTTCCCAGCTAGTAGGCTGGGAGAAAAAACAGATTGTCATGAGTACTGAGGGACACGGTGGCGCTGCGGGTTAAACCGCTGAGCTGTCGATCGGAAGGTCGGCGGTTCGAAACCGCGCGGCGGAGTGAGCTCCCGTTGCTAGTCCCAGCTCCTGCACACCAAGCAGTTCGTAAACATGCAAATGTGAGTAGATTAATTGGTACCGCTTCGGCGGGAAGGTAACGGCGTTCCGTGAGTCATGCTGGCCACATGACCCGGAAGTGTCTATGACAACGCCGGTTCTAAGGCTTAGAAACGGAGATGAGCACCGCCCCCTAGAGTCGGACATGACTGGACTTTACGTCAAGGGAAACCTTTACCTTTACCTTTACCTTTATGAGTACTGATGGTGAGCAGGAGGGGGCCACTATCCAGGGGCAAAAACACATGTGTAGTTTAGAGACTTTGAGCTGTCATTCAAAGAGACACAGAACAGACCCACCTTGACTTTTGGGGGTTTATCTGTCTGGGTTTTCCCATGCTTCTTCAGTTTGATAGGATTTTCTGTCTACTATAGCAATAATAAAGCACTAGAGACTTCTTCCTCGTCTCGGGGTGGTTTTTGCTTAGTCAGGACACAGATTTTGAAAGTGAAAACAATTCAGTAATTGAAATTTCCATAAAATAATATTTTTTTTCCCTTTCAACAAATATGGTTAAAGAAGCCTCTGTAATAATCTTGCTTTTTGCTGTAATTAGCTATCAAGAGTTTGAGAAGAAAGTACTACATACTATAGCTGGTGCCACTGAATGATCTTGGACTTTTTGTCCATAATATGAAATGTTGCCTGCACAATCATCTTCTACTTCTACTGTGATAGGACTTTCTCCTCTCTTGCCTGGAATTCCTCCCAATCTGTGCATGTGGAAAGTTGACATGAAATTGCCTCCCCCTGCATCTGCATTACAACCAACCACTACCTGCCAGATGTCATAGTACCTCCCCAATTTAGACAGCAAAACACCCAATAGATTTCATGTACTTCTAATATATTACTTATTTACCTTATTTATTTATTTATTTATCAAATTTTTATCACTACCCATCTCCCCCAAAAGGAGGACTCTGGGCGGTTTACAATAAAATTAACTATTAAAACCACAAAACATATAAAATACACTACAAACAGCCAAATACAAATATAAATAAAATAAGTATGAAATCCAAGTAGCAATGAAATCAGGTTCAGTGGGGAGGGCTCTATGGCACCAGCCACCCCAAGGAAGAACTATTGCCCTTCCCATCCCAGGTGAGGCAGCAGAGCCAGGGCTTCAAATTCTTCTGGAAGGCCGGAAATGAAGGGGCCTGTCTCACCTCGGGGGGAAGAATGTTCCAGAGGGTGGGCACCACTGCAGAGAAGGCCTGCCTCCTGTACCCTGCCAAGTGGAATTCCCTTACTGACGGGGTCTGCAACATGCCCTCTCTGCATGACCGGATGGGATGGATCAGAGTCATGGGGATGAGACGGTCTCTCAGGTAGCCTGGCCCCATGCCATGTAGGGCTTTAAAGGACATAACGAACACCTTGAATTGGACCCAGGAGCAAACTGGCACCCAGTGCAGCGCTTGCAGCAGTGGTGTCACAAGTGCCGATCTTGGGGCACCAATAACTGCCAGTGCAGCCACATTCTGGACCAGCTGAAGCTTCCTGATACTCTTCAAGGGTAGCCCCATGTAGAGCACTAATTCTAATGCAGAATCCCATTATTGTAAGTTTTATTATGATCATATCTTACGGATTGTGGCTAATCAAGTGACTTGATAGAATTGGTCATGTAATAGAGTCATGGCATATGAAGCATTTAAATCACAAACTTCATGAGTTGCAGACTGTACTTCTAGTCTCTGACAGCTACAGGTTCTTCAGGGAAAAGTCACTCTGTTCATTTATACAACTTTATAGAGTAATTTTATCAAGAAATGACCGAACATGGTGTTAGCATTATCAATAAATGAATAAATGGATAAGGACTGCTTTTTCTCTTATTCTCCCTCTTATTCTTGGGTACTTTTCTACTTTTGTTTGCCTACCATATATACTTGCAAATAAGCCAAGAATTTTAGGTACCAAAATGCACCCCCAAAATCAAGTTCAGCTTATCCCTGGATGGGTTTATACATGAGTATATATGGTTGTTGTTGTTAGTTGCTGTCGAGTAGTTTACGACTCATGGTGGCCCTGTGTATAACAGAACGAAATGCTGTTTGATCTTGCACCATATGCCTGACTGTTCCAGCATTTGCATCCATTGTTGCAATAATTGTATCAATTCATTGCATTGAAGGTCTTCTTCTTTTCCGCTGGCCCTCAACTTTACCAAACATGATGTCCTTTTCAAGCGATCGGTCTTTCCTGATGATGTGCCCAAAGTCTGAGAGTCTAAGCCAAGTTATCTTCACCTTTAGGGAACATTTTGGTTGTATTTCTTCTAAAACTGATTTGTTTGTTCTTCTGGCAGCCCATGGTGTTTTCAATAGTCTTCACCAACACCACAATTCAAATGCATCAATTCTTCTTCTATCTTCCTTTTTTAATGTCCAACTTTCACAGGCATATGTGGCAATTGAGAAGATGGTAATCCTTTTTAAAAGTAACCATATATCCTCTTTTTACTTGTGTATAAGCTCATCTGTGGCTAAGCAGACCTTCAAATGTTTAACCAAAATATGAAAAATGTAGGTCAGCTTATCTGTGGGTGGTGCATTTCACAGTATTTGGTTAAAAAATTGAGAGTTGGCTTAGCCATAGACAGGCTTATATGTGAGTATATATGGTCATTTGAAAATCCCACTCCGTCCAGGGGTAAATACTTCCTTGTAGGCTGTGGTTTGTGAGCAGCAGAGTCCACAGAAGGGGTTAAAATTGTATGTGAGTGTGACATCAATACATGGCAGAAACAGGTGGGCAACACTTCATTTGTCATCTTGCCAAGTTTGACACACACCCCTCCCAACGGACACTATTGCTGTGGGAGAGAGTCAGAAAAAAGGAAATGAAGTGTCTGAGCAGGTATGTCTCCATGGTGTGGTCAAAAATGTCAAGACAGCAACTGCAATGGTGAGATTGAGACTTCACTTGATTTTTATGCGCATCACATTTTGACCATGCCCTGCAGACACCCTTGTGTCTGAGAGGGTATGGGTATCTCCACCAGCTCCTGACTTTAACCAGCTTGCTTGCTTCAAACTTATCAACCCTCATCTCCAACAGATTGTAATGAATAAATGCAGTGCCTGACAGAAAAGGTTGCCTAATCCCATTCTAAAAATATCAAACGTTTTATATTTGAAACATTAATTTATATCTCAAAAATACTACAATCTCTGAATAAAAGGTTTCTGCTTTTCTACAGGAGACTTGACAATTTCTGTGTAGTTAGCTGTAGTTAGTCTAGCCTATTTTATTGTTAGAAGTGAGAGACAGGATCCAGGGTTAATGGGTTACTTTATATTATACAACTTTTCATCACTTTGCGGCCTCTGCCAAAAGCTCCATGGAAGACTTCCTTTATGGAATCTTCCCTGGAGATAATACCAAAGGGTGGGAAGGCAGAGTGGCTGCAGACTGATTGAAAGATGTTTCTACAATGAAAGATGAGACATTTGTGCACCTTGCAACTAAATGATCACAGGAACACTTACCTTTTGAAAGGATTTCTAAAGCAGAGGCTTCCATTGGTGTGTGAGTGTGTGTGTCAAATAAGCTGAGATGGCAGTCTCAACAGAATGTACAAAGTCCACCCCTTTGAATGTGCTTGTGATGTTGATTCATATACAAAAGAAGTCAGTCTTCATTAATGTGGTTGTAACCACCAACTTGTAACCACCATCTTGTTTTTTTATTATCTTCCAAAGCAAATTTTATTTCAAGATACTGAATGAGAATTGGTACAAGATAATATTTTGGCACTCATCTTTATATCCTAGATAATTCTGGAATGAGAACAACCCTTTCTTTTTTGATGTAAAGACAACAAGCATGCATTGTCTTTCATCAAAGAGAAGTTTAATATTTACAGGACCCTTCTCTACAACAACACAGCAAAGCAATCTAAAGTCTGTTGTTTTATCAATCAGCCAATCAATCAATCAATGATGGTCTTGAGTGGCATCTTATATTTTTAAAACTGAAGGCCATAACCGAGGGGAAAAAGGGAATAATTTTACTTTCTTGGTAGTCCTTGCTGAAAACACAAACAATAGCCATTGGGCAACAAAGGTGTTTGATGTGTTTTTGTTACCATTCACCAAGTTTGCTATTAATTACAAGATGCCTTACCTTCAACACATAATTTTCTTATATTAAATGTATAAAGACATGATGTTATGATTATCCCAGAGACAGAGTGGTTTATGACTGTCTTCCAAGCTAAAACGTGCTACGTTTTCGTGTGCAAAGGCTGAAAATATAACAAATAAAAGGATGTAGACATTGGGAATAGGAATGATTACAGTATTAAAAAGAACAAAAGGCCACATTTAATCTATGGTTGATCAAGTGCCACAATAGGATAGAAAGTAATATAATAGGAGCAAGACTAATGAGCATAGGACAGAATTTTCCTACCCTTGCCTTTCTGGGTTTTTTTTGAAAAACTTTTAAAAGATTTTTGGGGGTTGTTTTCAAAACAAAAAAAAAATGTTGTTAATTTTAGGGCTTCTACACAGTTGCTATTGTTTCCTGCTTCAAAGTGGCAAGAAATTATGCTATTCATTTTTAACTGTTGTTATTTATTTCACAATATCTATCAACTGGCCCAGTTGGGGGATCTCTGGACAGGGAACAACAAAGCAAAATAACTATAGGAGGAAAAAGATAATCATGAACAATCATGCATACTTGAGATGAGTGGCAATCAGTTTGGGCCAAAGGCACAGTGCAAGAGGACTGTTTTTACTCTTATGAAATGTCTGTAGGTTGAGTCATGGCAACTGGATTTCTTTCTTTTTGGTTGAAATGTTTTGCTGCTTGTCCAAGCAGCTTCTTCAGTCTGGGCAAAGCTTGGTGAGGGGACCCCATATATGTCTTCCAGGGTGGCTGCATAGTCCCTACACCTGAATGGTGTGTTAATTGTGCCATGGAGGTGTGGATTGTCTTTGAGATGAACAAGGGATTTAGGAGTAAGACATCATGTAGCCAACATGTAGAACAAATGAAGGCACAAGACTTAGTTACACTGCTAGAAATCTTGGTTTATGATCTGATCAGCAAGTGGCAATGCTTGGTGGAGCGTATCAGGGCTCAGAAAACAAGCAGGGTTGAATGAGGGGTCATCAGGGAACACCAGGTCTGCAGGCTAGTTGGAAAAACATCCCAGAAAAAGAATAGTGGCAAACCTTTGTAATGTTGGTTTAAGAAATAAAAATAACCTGGAGTCAAGCTCAATATAATAACTAACACTCATAAAAATCATACCCCCCTTCCTGACAAGCTACATAGCAGTCCTGCAGTCAAAGATGCACAACTATCCCTATAGACTAGCATTAAAGTGTGTGAGTCTTTGATTCCCCCTCCCTAGACTCACAAGGGCAATTGTGTAGAGTAAAGGGGACATTAGGATATCTGCCTTTAAAAGAACAACAATTTATTGGGCCAGCAGGAAGAAAAAAAAAAGACCTCCCTTCTTTTTTGAGGGGAAATGGACACAGGAGTATGTAAGTTTCTGCATGATACCTCATGCTACGTGCGTGGTAGAAAGGAGGGTCACATGTGGATAGACATCTGCCATATTGATACACATGGAATTGGGCACCATATTACTTTCTCTGTACACATGTACTGTATCTTAATTAAATTTTCCCAGTTTACATCTGTTCTCATAGAGGCCTGCAGAAAGACAACAACTGCTAGTTCAGTATAGACTTCATATGTGTGGTCTGTAATGTCAACGTATTTTCCAGATTTGTCAAGTACCGATTTTTCTTTTTTCTTTTATTCCCATTTGTATCATAATCACAACAACAGAGCCTGGGAGCTGCTTTTCATTGAATGCATCTAATTCTCTTAGTAGAATAAACTCTTTGGCTTTTGAACTCAAGGTTTATCCACTCAGGAAACTAGTGGCTAAATTCTGCACAACACAATACTGACTTACAATTAGCACTTAATTACTATGAAGCCAGTAGCAGCTCTGTTAAATTGAGTTGCTTGTTGGGGGTTATTGCAGATCACGCACTGCTGAGTTTTCATTTAGGGAGATCAAGTCCCAGTTCCATCTTTTTAAAAGTAAATGATTCTACAAACATGGTTAATTTAGAAGAAAATCTGACATTAGTTAAAAGAATCTTTGGGGAGCATTGAAGCCTGTCATACCCTTGGAGAAATGGTAAATGCCATGTTATTAAGTCCTGCTAAAATGCAGCCTAGTGTTCTGAGTGCTTCTGCTGGCCCCAGAAAATGTCCTACTGCACCCATTGGGCTTCACAATCTGTAGTAGCCACTTTAGTTTCCTTCATGACTCCACCATAGCACTTGCAGCTTGTCTCATCCAAACTGGGACAAATGAGTGGATAAGTAAGCCTAGCCCTGAGCATGCATAGGTTTCAGCAGCTGTCCAAGGATCCCTGAAGCTGATCTTCTTAGGACTCACTGCCAAGTATGGTGGTGTTCTAGATGAACCAATAATTTGACTCACTGTAAAATTATTACATATATGGCAGTCTCTCTCATAAGCCTATATCCTGAAGATAGATCAGTGCTACTGTGGATAATTAGGCATTCAAATGTAACAAAAGGTATAGCTGTAGCTACCAGATACAATGCTGATTAATAAATGTAAGAAGGGCCAGTCTTCAGTGGCTGGAATAGTGTAGGCAACCTGTGGTTCTCCAAATATTTTCAGGCTACAACCCATACCAATCCCATTTATTATGGCCAATAGTGAAGGATTCTAGGAACTATGGTAGAGCAACATTTTGAGTGCCACATGCTAGAAGATGAGTTTGAAAAAGGTGTATGAGAACCTGATTATTTATTGTTTTGTCTCCAAGGTGATACCCATACATATTTGAGTGCAATGGACTTGGAAAGGGGCAAAGCTTATTATTGCTTCCTGTGGGTGTTTTTGCATTTACTCTATCAAGTGGCATTTTATTTGCTATTTTACAGTTGCAGCAAAGTAGAAGAAACTGTCTCTGCATTTTAACAGATATATTATTGGTGGATTTAATGATGGATTATTATTTTGCTATTTGAAGGGATGGGCATAAATGCACCTTAACCTAGGCTGAATGCTCTACTTTTGGAATAATTACATATGTACTTTTTTTACATATCATTAAACAGAAATTAAACTCATTAAGTTCATGTAGCTGGAATGTGGTCCTCTTAAATACAGTCTCAGCCACTTTATCTATGTAAATACTTACACTATTTCTCTAGAAGTTCTTACAACATCCCAGGTTGAAAAGCTAAAACTGTAGCAGCTATGTAATTCTACCTTTGAGCATTCAAGATGACCTTTCATTCATTCTGATTCTATAGTCCCCCATCGGGGGAGATGGGCGGTAATATTAATTAGATAGATAGATAGATAGATAGATAGATAGATAGATAGATAGATAGATAGATAGATAGATGATAGATAGATAGAGATAGATGATAGATGATAGATGATAGATGATAGATAGATAGATAGATAGATAGATAGATAGATAGATAGATAGATGATAGATGATAGATAGATAGATAGATAGATAGATAGATAGATAGATAGATAGATAGATATAGATAGATGATAGATAGATAGATAGATAGATAGATAGATAGATGCACTGGGTCCAATTATAACTCTTTGGAGTTAGATTCCCTATCTTCCCTTCCTCTCAACTCTTACTGCTATACAGTAGTCCAGTGTAAGTGAACAGAGGTGAGATAGACCAGATTTAATAAGCAAGAAAACAGGCAGCTTGATTCTGGTTGTTAAGAGGTAATGGAATTTCACTATCCTTTTACTGGCTTGACCAGCACTTCCCGTTGCCAGAAAATGGTTTTGCTCAAACACTGTGCATGAAGCCTTTTCCAACACTTCCTGTACTTGACTGAAAGGCCAGAAGAGTTCTGTCCATACACAGCGCATGCTTAGAAAACTTCTCAGACAACTGGAACTTCTGGAAAAGGCAGAATGAGCTGATATACCAAAGCAATATGGCCACATTTTTCTTTGATGTGAAGAAGACATGTTGCTTCATGAAGCAGATTCAAGGATGTTTCACTTGAGCTTTCATAAAAGTACACCACAGGAGATTTACACAGTCTTATTTGTGGCAGTTACAGATAGTCCTTGTTTAGTGATTGCCTCATTTAGCAACCATTCAGTTACAACAGTGATGAAAAAGTAACTTTACAACCAATACTCACATTTACAACATTTGCAGGCTGGTAAAGCAAAGGAAAGCTGAAGTAAGATCCTAAGAAAGTTGCAGTTTCACTTAGCAACCACTTCGCTTAGTGGCTGAGTTGCCCATCCCAATTGTGGTCACTAAATGAGGTCTTTCTGTTCGTTGAAACCAAAGTTTTTCAGGGCATAGATGTCAGTTATGTTAACAATCAACAGTTACCTAGCTCTAAAGGTGGAAATCACAAGGCAAAACAGTCCATTAATATGTGGGACATGTGGGGAAAATAAGTGCTAGATTTGAACTTCAGAAGAGATAAGGGGACTGCAATCTCATATTGACAGAAGACAGTTAGATCTTTGTAGAAGCTTCATCCTAGTATACAATAGAGTCTTATCTTGCCATATTGTTTTGAATGTGTGGCAGACTTGGAGGGATTTGAACTGAGGAACTTGACACTATTAAATATCATTGTATATTGGGGCATCTGTCAGGAAGGTAAAAAAAATCAAGATAGTCCAGAACCATGGAATTGAAGCCCTGTCCTTTTTCACATGTGTTGCAGGCCAGACAAGTATAAAAAAGGGGCAGCGGTTTGACTGTACAGCTGTGGCTACCATACTGACTTTTTTGATTCCCCTGCAGATGCCCTTGTTGTATGCGCAACTCTGATACATGGCTTTGGATACTTAAGGATTTATATCATTACCGATGTGATTACCCATTAATGGCAAAAAAGACCATGTGTGCAGCTATAGCACTGCAAATCCAATAATAAAAAAGTGTGAAGCTTTTCTTTCAAAGCTACATTGAAAACAGAGTGCATCTGAGAGGGAAATACTCTTAGAATTCTCATGAGTTGTTTGATGTCTAATAACTGAATATGAAAGCAAATGACTGTAATTTGTTTTCAGTTTTTGGCATATCCACTTCCTGCTAGGTATCACTAATTTGAGATGTTTTTACTGATTAAAGAAATACGGAAAGTAATGGTTGTTGCAACTGAGAATGCTGATAATGGAAATGGTTCAGATCCTTGCAGTAGGTTTTCTGCCATGCTGTGTGTACTCACAAATCTTTTAGATAGATTTGAGAGTGACACTTGCACTAGTAGGTGTGAAGTGGGTTTTATGAAAGGGTATGGGAGGCATATATCCCTTCAGCTACCAAGAACCACATATGGCATTCAGTAGACCCTAGGGCAAACATCCCATTATACAGCTGGTTGGTCTGTCAATGGTGAAGTTCAAAGCACCACAGAGACTGGCTGTTTCATGAAGTAAAGTGATGCTCTCTTAATAGCTAGTCATAAAAAAGTTAGCTAAGCAGGTGTGTTATCTCAAACTAAATGTTGCTAGAACTTCAAGGAAATAGGTACAAACCTCACTTAGAAAAATATGCAGAAAAGCTTATTTATCATAGGCAGCTTCAAGAATCTCCCATATTCATTGCCAAGGGCTACAGGAATCCAAAGGAGTCAAATAATTTTATAGAGGGGGTGGAGCTAATATGGCAATGAAGCACCAGCTTCTCTGCTGAGCTCCTTATGATATTTTGTTTTATCTGTTTTACAAATAG
The DNA here is from genome assembly GCF_035149785.1 of Candoia aspera. NCBI lineage: Eukaryota > Metazoa > Chordata > Lepidosauria > Squamata > Candoiidae > Candoia > Candoia aspera. The sequence goes on from NC_086155.1 coordinate 194,207,369, forward strand.
CCTAGCTACACATTTTAACTTTGATCTAGTTTTATTTATTTAAACACATTCTCTGTGAGAGATATTCTGAATCAGAACACCAAGTCCCTAAAACATTATAAAGCCTTCAGATATGATACTTCAACATCGAAAAAATGGGAAGAGCAAGAAATGTTACAGGACAAGTCCAGGCTCATTGACTCTACCAAAACCAACAAAGCAGGCAAAAATTGATGGCTACATGATGGACAAGAAAACTGTGAGTAAAAACAACAACAAAATAAATCTTCTTCACTCTGTCCCTATCTCTAACAGTTATGATGTATTGAACTGGGATTTGGAAACAGAAATTGAAATTAATGTTGTGCCTTTCTAGAGATACAAAAGTATCTACAAATGCCATCCCTTCAAACTTCATCCTATCATATCTAATGAGTTATGGCCATAAATATATAGTAGACATCCCATTCTTTATTTAATATGTATATAAAGTGGATTTCTGTTCATTTGTATAAGGAAGTGGGTCCCAGCCTTGAGAAACTTACAATCTAAAAGTTGACTATGAGGGAATAATAAAAAAGTGGAATAAAAAAGAGAAAAAGGATAGGAGTTGAATCTTATCCCTTCTGATCCTTCTGATCCAAAAACACAGAAATAGCAAACATACACAAACAGGTCTTGATTTTTTTCACCTTCAACCTGTTGCCTTGAGTAAAGCCATAGGTAAAACATGGAATATATAAGATATGTTATTTGTTTATGAAACATGCTAGCCACTTTTTATCTCTATAGCTATACCCCAAAGATAGCTATAGTACTCAACAAAATTGCATAAAATTCCAGTAATGACTTTTTGAAGTCCACATGACATTGTAGCATAGATTCAACCTAGGTGAAAAAAATAGCCTTTAGCTGTTGGTGAAACCTTGCAAGAGTTGGTGTCAGTGTGTATTAAATAGGGAAGGAGATCCACATGTAAAATACTATCATCAAGAAAATCCTATCTCATGTCACCCCATCTTGGGACTACATGTGGTTACATTACAAGAAGTTAGGCTTTAGTCAATTGGAGATTAGTTAAATAGTTACAGATACTGGCAAGCTGGTCAAGGATACTGGATTAGCCCTGCCTGTAGTTCCCAATGAAATACATTGGTTATGTGTTCTGAACCATGCCAGCTCTATGATTCATATAGCCTTTGGTTTAATCAGTCTAATCTAGATATGTTTGGCACATATTTATGCTTTAAAGCAGGAGGAAGGGGAGAGAAGATTTTAGTCAGCATCTTAGAAGCCCTGGAAGCACAGTGCACCTTTTAGGCGGTTACTGATATCTCATGATCAAGTCATCCCTCCATCCTGGCATCACTTTGGAACTCTGACCACTTATGGGCAATTAAAGCAAATAGCCTCAAGCCTTTCACAAAGCATGGGTGGTTATCACAAGGCACTGACAAATATTCCAGCTGGCATAATTACATTCTGTATGTACATAATTGTGTACAATAATTATATTCCATCTTCATTCCCCCTGGCAGTTTGGTAGGAGTACGTGACTCTTTCCTTCCTGCCTTTGTCTGGTCTTTTGTGTGATTTGCTTAGATAATGGCCAACTTGGGGCCACCCTAAAGCTTTCAAGGTGAAGATAGATGTGGCCTTCTATGGGCAATCACAACAGGTTCCTCAGCCATAATGTTTTCTTCAGTTTATCATGACAAGAGGGTGTGTCGGCTCTATTCCTCATCCTTCAAGCAGGATGAGCTTTGTTGTTTTTTCCCCCCTAATTTTTGAAACAGGCACTTATGTTTTATGCATATTTAAACTTACGTTCCCTCTCTCTCACACACACCATGAACATTTGAAAAACAATTGCCCATCTGCTCTAAAGGTGAAAGGTTTGTGAGTAACAAGGGTGGGAGAAATATATCAACTATGGTTTCATGCAGTTTTTCATTTTTCTGACTGTAAATATATTCTGGCTTGTTTCCTGAAAGGTGTGGATTGCAGCATGTGCACTCCATTTATTTATAGGTTCAGAAACTGCAAAAATAGCAAGTCTGCATTAAAAAAAGGCAAAGCAGAGGAATTTCACCACCATGTTCAACATCATGGTGATGTTAACATGCATTAAGTTGTCCTCTAATTCAAATTCAACCTTCAGACTTGATTCTGAGAGTTGCAACTAGTACCTCCAGATATCTTAAATTGTTTATTCAGCTTTCAGTCTGATTAGAAACTTCACCTAGAGGGCACGGTGATCTCTATTGCTTCTGAAGAAGATGGATCATCTCAGTACGTTACACTGAAAACACATTGAGTGTAGATGACAGGCTTTGTGAGACAAAATTCAAGGTCTTTATACTTGCCACCACCCAGGAGACTATGACTCACTGCATAGCTATTCTGTTTTTCACTGCATCCTGAAAATAATGTGATTGAAAAGTATAAATAGTCATCATAAACACATTCATGGGTACAGTCCTATGTAATTTTCTTTGTGGATTTTTAGAACATGGCAAGAAGTGGACAAAACTGAATACATTTATTTTATTCTTTTATTATTAGTAGAGCAAGGGTAGAAGTATGTGTGTGCATGTATCTTCAACTTTCTTGACCAAGCATTTGACAAGTTAGAATATAACCTTTTAGGGCTTCTGTATGATGCAACATCTACCACATAATGCTAATGCTATCAGATTGATTGATGGATTGATAGTGTGCCATCAAATCATTGTCTACTCTTAGCAACCACACAGATAGATTTTCTCCATGATTAACCTCATCTTTCAGGTCTTCCAACAGGGCACCCATTGTCACTGTAACTGAGTCAATCCATGTTGCCTCTGGTTGTTCCCTTCTACTCTTTTCTTCCACCTTTCCCAGCATTAGAGTCCTCTCTAGAGCATTTGAATATTCTCACAGCATTTGAATATCTATTCCAAGCCTTCATGGCTGATCTACCAAGTGCTAGTCTGCAAGATATTTCTTGACTGCTTATTCCTTTACTTTTGATCCTAAAAGGCAGAAGCTATCCACCACTTCGATATCTTCATTGCTAATTTTAAGGCTGGTTGTTCTACCTGTTGTTATTAGTTTGGTCTTCTTTATATTTAATTTTAGTCTCATTTTTTCACTGTGCTCCTTGACTTTTATTACAAGAGTTTGCAGTTCCTTTGCATTTTTGGCTGTTTTGCATTTTTGGGTAGTGTCATCAGCATAGCACAAGTAACTGATGTTTCTTCATTCAGTTTTAAAACCACACTCATCTTCTTCCAATCCAGCTTCCCTTAATATACAATATATATAAATAGGTTGAATAAATAAGGGGAGAGTGTACAGCCTTGTCTCACTCCTTTGCCAACCTAGAGACAGTCTGTTTCATGATGTGGCTTCCTGACCCTCTAGGTTTCTTATAAAGAGAATGAGATGTTCTGGAATTCCCATTTTTCTAAGCATATTCCAAAGCTTGACGTAATTGACACAATCAAAGGCCTTTCTATAATCAGTGACTTCTTTTTGGTATTCTTTGGTTTTATCAATTATCTAGCATGCATCAGAAATAATGTCTTGTATTCCCTGGCCTTTTCTAAAGCCAGTTTGAAATGTTACCAGACAAAGGGATAAATCACATAGAATCAATAAACCATAGTTAGCACTAAGTATAGTTATTTATGTTTTTTAAAATGCAGGCCAACCATGATTTGTTAGAATTCCTCTTCTCTTTCTTTCCTATATGATCTCCAGATGTTATTCCAAACATCTGTCTCAATGGCAGAGTAAGGCCCCAAGCCATCTGTTATTTCAGCTGCACTAGTTTCTTGTAAAACATTATTTTAAAACTAGTTTTACATTGTAGCTTCAGAATCTGGTATAATGGGTATTCTGGATTGTGAGATGGTGTTAATGATAAATTTCATTTTTAAACCATGACAAATGCTTCTTTGTAAAGAAATCTGTAGTCCTGTATCATGCATATGCTAGTATATAATACTTCATTAAATGTACCTGTGTAGCTTTATTGTGTTATGCTTTTATGTGCTTTTTTGAAAAACAGATTGTGTGACCACAGATGTATTCTATCACTACTCTAATGAAATCATTATCTATATCAGCTTTCTCTCCACACTTCCAATTACAGCTAGATTTAATGGAAAAGGTTGGTGGGGGGGGGTTCCTACTTGCACAAATTCTTTTCTGTCTCATGAATTCTAATACCAACCACACATGAGATTTTCTTGTCTTAAAGAAATAATTGCAAACTTCAGTGATATGTATGCAAACAAATATATAAGGAGACATGAATGTTGAAGCCAAGCAGGTCTCAAATCTGTGTGAGCATTAAACCTGGTTTGGGCCCTGGAAGTGAATCTCATGTGTAATATTTACAAAAACTTAATGTTTCTGACTCTTTTTTGTTGTTTATTTGTTCAGTCACTTCCAACTCTTTGTGACTTCATGGACCAGTCCACGCCAGCGCTTTCTGTTGGTCGTCACCACCACCAGCTCCTCCCCTCTAGAGGTCAAGTCCGTCACCTCTAGAATATCATCCATCCATCTTGCCCTTGGTCGGCCCCTCTTCCTTTTGCCTTCCACTCTCCCTAGCATCAACATCTTCTCCAGGCTGTCCTGTCTTCTCATTATGTGGCCAAAGTATTTCAGTTTTGCCTTTAATATCATTCCCTCAAGTGAGCAGTCTGGCTTAATTTCCTGGAGGATGGACCAGTTTGATCTTCTTGCAGTCCAAGGCACTCTCAGAATTTTCCTCCAACCACAGTTCAAAAGCATCTATCTTCCTTCTCTCAGCCTTCCCTATGGTCCAGCTCTCGCAGCCATATGTTACTATGGGAAATACCATTGCTTTAACTATGCTGACTGAGAATATTAAACAGTACAATAAATGCTGTATGCATCTATCCAACAAGTATTTTAATCTATTCTGACTTTCTGAAAATCAAAACACTCACTTAGCTGGTTCCCCCCACTCCCACCCCCAGTAATCTTTTGTGGTTGTCATAACAGTGTCTTTAATTAGGAATAATTCAAGTAAAGGAGATCAATTCAAGGAGCCAGTCAAGTTAATTATCCTTTTATGCAGTTTATTTTTTTAGAAGGACTCACAACATATAAGTTTTTTTGGAAACTGATTACTAATTATGAAGCCATGACAGATTTTTGAATAAGTCATAACAAACTGGCAATATGATCACAGATCTAAATGCCAGAAATAGACTGTCTTGTCCATCAAATATAGACAATATCCATTGATTTCTTCAACCTCATATTCAAGACATGGAGCAATCTTTACAAAACATTTTCAATTAACTCAGGAGAAACTTCCCAAATTTTTGGAGAGAAACTCTTTTAAGACATCTGTTTATCCCTTCCAATCTCCATCCTTCACCTACCACTAAATCTATCTCTTGTACAAATAATCTTGTCATATGTCCAATCCTGATGTGAAACATTATTTAAATGTAAATAATTATATTAGTAGATAGTTATCCTATCAATCTTGCTTCTCCTAACATTATCCATCAATAAGAGAAACAACCACCCCTGTAAGTAACATGGAAAAGAGTTTTTCTTTAGTGGTGCCTGTAGTGTAATTGCTGTCTTCTTCCTCCAGGCCATCACTGAATTAAGATTAGATGAACGGTTCTATTTTGTGATTTTATTTCCCCTGTCTTTTAAATGTAAATATTTTCAATTCATTGTAGTATTGTACAGTAATGGTAAAGGTACAGGTTTCCCTTGACATTAAGTCCAGTTGTGTCCAACTCTAAGGAGCAGTGTTCATCTCTGTTTCAAAGCCGAAGAGCCGGCGTTTGTCCGTAGACACTTCCATGGTCATGTGGCCCGCATGATTAAACGGAACACCATTACCTGCCCGCCGAAGCGGTACCTGTTGATCTACTCACATTGGCATGTTTTCGAACTGCTAGGTTGGCAGGAGCTGGGACTAGCAACGGGAGCTCACCCCGTTACGCGGATTTGAACTGCCGGCCTTCCGATTGGCAAGCTCAGCAGCTCAGCGGTTTAACCCGCAGAGCCACCGCGTCCCTTACAAATAAACCTTTCTTTCTATCCCTTTGTTGTATCTCAAATACTCCAATTGCTAGTCAGTGAATCCCCAGTGAGAAGACTGTAAGCTTCTTCTTTTATTAATGCTTGGTGCTTAGTTTCTAGCAAAGGAGGTGCTGGAAAATGCAAATTTAGATCTGCAAGTTCAGGCCTTTACTCTTCTCCATGTGCATGGGAATTTTGAATATTCAGTGATAAAGAAAAAAGTACATACTATGGTTCTTCCAGGGAGAACACTCTTCTTCTGTCCCAAGTTGAGTTCTATCACTGAAAAAAAATGTGAAGACTAAACACAGGTAATCTTGGTATTGATCCTGGATCACTTATAAGTAAATAAGAAATAGTGCTATGCAAAGCTTTGAAGGGTGCACCATGTCCTGAAGCAACCTGGTTTGTAAGATATTTTTTTTTTAAAAAAGTCTGTTTTGCATCACCATGCTTCAGAATTCCTCTGGCCTTCTCTCAGAGAGCCTACAATGTGGGAAAAGGCCAAGAAGGACATTGAAGGTGAGCCTTGTGGAAGATTCACATCTGGCATCCTTAGGACCTGCTTAATAATAGGTTCTGAGCAAATCCAGCAAGTCCAGGTGAGCAAGTCCAGGTGTCATGGACTTCTTAGATCCTGGGAAAATGGATGGCAGATTGCAAACTATTACAGGGCCAGAACATCTGTGCATTCCTCCCATATCAGTGAAGTCAGTAGCAACTTCAAAAGATGGGCAGCAAGGATCCCCACCCTAATAAAGTGGGTAGTTAAAACATCAAAGTTCCAAGGTTCTGTAACCTAACTCATTTTCTTTCTCCTCAATAAACCTCTTTCATCAGACTCTGTGAGACTCTGGACCTTTTGGTGGGGAGCTGTTGTTAGGGGCTTAACACCAGAGGAGGCAAGCAAGTGTTTCCTCATGTCCCACTCAAATCCTTGGAAGCCGCTCATGAAAAGAGTTTTCTTCTGCAGCACTAGTTTGGATAAAGTCACTTTAAGAACTTGACTGCCTTCTGTTGGTAGGAGAGTTCTGTCCCACTAATACCCACTGTAGTTTAAATCTGGTGCTTTTTTTCCCCTGGCTTTCCCACGGTTGAATGGATACCCTGCTTTGCACTTCTCAGGCACAGTGATAGATTGCAGTGGGTTGGTGACAAAATTGGCACTTCTGTTTTGAAAACACTAGCTCTCAGCCTAACTCCCATACTGAGAACATCTTCACTTCAAGCAGCAAAACGTCTTCAGCCGTTGTTGACTGGACGTGATAAATTTGGGATGTCACTTAATGCAGGACAAGATTCATTCCACTTATAGTCATTAACTGGAAACTAACAGCCTGAAGGCAAGTAACTTCAGTTCCCCAGTATTCTGACTTCAGTGGGACAGTCATGTAACACACTGAAGCAGCCATAGTCCTATAAGAGGAAAGGAAATATTGTCTAATTAAAAAGCTACAAATGTCCCAGCCTTCAGTCTGCTAATTTTAAGCCTGGAGAAGTATCTGTGGAAGTATTCAGATAACTCTTCTGCATGAGAAAGCAAGTCAGATCTCTAATTATCTACCTACCTACTACCTCCAGTTATCATACATGCCTATTTTATGCACATATGCTATAAAAATATGAACTTAAGTTTATGGACACCTCCATGCAGTTTTATGGACAACATTATGGATCTATGTGCCATTGTTTTCTTCTGGAATGTATTTCAACTCCTCACTCTACCCTACAGCTTTAGCATTCCTTGGTAATGCAGTACTAAGTGTAATTTTGCCTAACTTCCAAGCCCACAAAAGGTCAGCCAGGTTCTGCCACCTGCTGAAGCATCATGCGAAATTGATTTCATATACTGTATATATTACAAACAGTGTGACATATGCCTGAATGCCATATGTATATTTGCCATGCAGCAAATAATTGTAAGCCTATCAGATACTACTGTGACATCTGCATTTGGTTTTCTATGTCAAGTGCCTCTAAGAGTTATTAATTCTACTGATTACAGTAATTAGACAGAAAGACTCCATAACTATAATAAAAACAAAAAAATTAACTTCATCAGCTGCGTAATGCAAACAAATAATTTAGTCATTCAGTGATTCATTTTGTTTTACTGGCTTCTTAAAATCTCCAAGAACCTTGATGTTTGTACATTTCTCCCACATCTCAAATATAAGACATTTGAGGCCAAGACTTTTCATTCCATCATACAATGCACATTACTTAGAACATTATGCTTCAGACTGTTAGGCAGATAAGTGGGGATGAAGCATCATTTTAAAATTTCAAGGGAAGCTTTAGCTCACAAGCCATACTACTGCCCTTTTTATCAAATTCATGTTTTAAAAAACTTACTCTGAATTTTAGCATTCATGGGATTGCAGCCTAATATGACAAACCTAGGATGGATATTTAAAAGTAATATGCAGTGAATTCAAAGCCAGAATGTATTACCTGTAACTGTAAACACCCCCTTGAAAACTTTAGATGCAGCCCTCAAAGGCCCTGTGAAATTTACCCCTAAATTTTTGTTGTTATGGTGAATTGGATTGAACTTGTATTGGCTGTATTTTATCAATAACATTTTAAATACATTTAACTATAAATAAAATTAAATCATGCATGCCTCAAGCACCAAAATAAATAGAATTCAGCATTAACTGAACAGGCAGATCTGATCTAATCTTAGTAGCTCAACCCTAATGTTCTTCACATATTGTAGAAGTAACTTCTACACCAGAAGCCTTTCACCTGGCTATGTTTTCTATACAGTTTAGGTAGAACTCTATGGTTTTTTGCCTTCTGAACAAAAAAGGTCAAGGTCAAGACAAGCTCAGCTCTTCATGACTGCTTCCATGAAGGTATATTGGCAGGATTGGTTTGTCATTGCCTCCTCCTTCTTCTTTTGCTACCCAGTTTAGCTTAATGCTCTGGGATTCTCAGGTGGTCCCCCATCCAAGTTCTGACTAAGGCAGGTCTTGCTTAGCTTCTCAGAACCAACGAAGTTGATTATGTGCTTCCACTAAGAACTTAAATTTTAATTTCAACTGCCCAGATCCTGTCTTCCTAAGTTAATATTCCAAATTTGCCATGGATGGAAATGTTAAACTATTAGAACTGATTTTACCAATCAAAGTGAATATCAGAACTGATTTTGCTTAATATTGTTTTTATTTAACACACTTTTTTGTATCTTATCTGTATTATTTTTACTCTACAAGTCAGAAGTACAACTTGGAAAGGTCTTGGAAGGTCTTATAAAGTGGCTCAGAAATGAATTAAATGCAAAAGAAGATTCTTTTTCTTGCCATTTAGTTTTACTATAAAAATATACGTATTTTCCAAAGTGACTTATAAGCACATCCTTAGATGCTACCAGAAAACAACAGCAGACTAACAAGAAATGTTTTAGCTCAACAGCAAAGCATAATTTTTTCATGTGCAAGGTTCCAGATTCAATTCCTCACATTTCTGGTAAAGGTTTAGGATTAACAGTGATTTGATCAAGCATTCTTGTAACTGATCCAATAATCTGAATATAAGCAAATTCTTAAGATAACCTCTTTAGCTGTTTCTTCAGAAACATCCAGAAGACTGTTCCATAGAACTTAATGGGTTTGCCTCTGATTAGTGATGCCATTCTATGCTTGTTTAATCTATTCCCTTCATCACCACATTAAGCAATTCATTCACCATGTTTCTTCAAACATCATCAATGAATTATTTTCTATTGTACCTGTACCCATTTGGTATTTTATGCTGGTCTATGACCATAATGAAGATTTGATTTGACTTCATTTGATTTGGTGTTTAGAGCCTTAGGATGAGACTTAGTATCCAATATATAGGGACACTCAAGGGAAAGTAATGATACAGCGTTATTTGTGTACCTGCTAAAAAGTAAGAAACTGAACAGAGTTTTGATTTAGCTTAAAACAAAGTCATTCATCTGGTAATTCTAAGATAATAACTTAAGTTTTCAAGTCTTCCAGCAAAACCCTCAGTCTTACAGACCATGCATTATTCATCCATCTTATTCATTCAGCAATCTGGAAGGAAAACATAAATTGTTTGGGATTCCAATTAATAAGCAGGTGGGAAAAGGCTAACTTTCCTTGGATGAATTTATTACTGCAAATCAGTGCAAGGAGGAGCCATTCAAAGCCCATGTACCTGGCAGTAAGGAATCCCAAGCAGGTGAGTTCTTAACATCTGAGCAGAACCTGCAATGTAGAATTCACCGGTTGAGCACTAAGAATGAACACATTGTGCTCCAGGTGTTCAAAAGCAGGACTGGCTTTCAGGCATGAAGCAACACAGATTAGGCACTGTGGCTTCTTACTGATTTACATAGTTGTGTTTACTAAGGTCTTTTGCAGTGACCTTTAGCCATCTGGCTTTTTCCTATTGGATTTTAATGAATATCCTTCAACTGTATAATAATTAATATCCTTTTGGGCTCTACAAAGCAACATAGAACAAATAAACCACCCATCTCTATTAGCAGACTGGTAGGAGAGAGGAACTGAAGGCATTGCAACTAGTCCTTGCCCTCTGGCATGCCAAGTCATACACAGATTGGCATCCCTTGGCATGCATGCATAAATGAAAGCCAGGAACTTACTTGCTTTCTTATTTTTTGTTTTAAAGAAATACTTGTTATTCTTTCCAACCCAACAGAATGTTGGAAAGAAATTATGTAAAGGAGCTCGGGGCTCTGTCTGTCTGTCAGCAGGGTAACACTCCAAAAACAGAATGGAATGGGGCCAAATTTGGTGTAAGGGGTGATGCTGGAGAAAGGAAGACCAGGTTACAAAAGGAGCTTGATCCAGCTGGAGTCTGCAGAGAAATTAGTATCCCCAAGAAATTCCCCTGATGCATTTCTATGGGAGAAGCTGTGGGGTAGTCCCTTGGATTTCTGCCCACTGTTCCGTTCTTAAGTCTCTTGCCCTTCTCCCTCCTGGTTACATGACTCACAAAAGATCTGCTATTTATGGGTTGGAAAGAATTCCAGAAGCCATGCTTGGAATCCTTTCCCTACCTTGTTTCTTGTAGTAAACGTCACCAAATACAGGTCTTTTTCAAAGAGCCTGGTCTTTTCTGAAAAAGGGAAATTAATGTGCACTACAATTCCCACTTCAGCAACCTTCACTTTCCTACTTTTCCTAGCTGTCTTCTTGCCCTTTGTGTGTGTGTGTGTGCGCACCTTTGAGTCAGTGTTGACTCCTGGTGACTGCCTGGACTAATCCCTGCAGTTTTCTTGGCAAGGTTTTTTGGAAGTGGTTTGCCCTTGCCCACTTCCTAGGGCTGAGAAAGAGTGACTGTCCCAAGGTCACCCAGCTGGCTTTGTGCCCAAGGCAGGACTAGAACTCACAAACTCCCGATTTCTAGCCTGGTGCCTTAACCACTACACCAAACTGGCTCTCTCTTCTTGCCTTGCTCTGTCTGTCCATCAATCCATCAATCCATCAATCAGATTTTATCACCACCCATCTCCCTCCCAAGGAGGGACTCTGCTTGATGGTCCAACAGTCCTGTCCCAGCAAATCTCTCCATCTGGGGACTGCTTAACTGCCAACCAAGCATAATTAAACCATAGTGCATTAAATTATATGGGCAGGAAGTCCAGGAAAGCAGGGTGGGGGAGAAAGTAGACTATATATTTTAAAAATGCACAAGTCTGCTGACCAGTGTTATCATTGCTTAATTCCAAGAATTGTATGTGTGATGAATGTAAGCACACAAAATAAAGGAGTCCTTAGTGCTCTTTGAGCTTGGTTGTTTCTGGTAGACATTTCATTACCCAACTAGGTAACTTCATCAATGCTGGTGAGTGTGGGGTTTGCTCCCTGTTTATATACAGTAGCTTGCCCTGCCAGTGTTGGTGGGGGTGTGGTTTTCCCCTTGGTAGTGCCTTGATCACTTGTTTTCTGCTTGTTTGTTTGTCTGGTGTTAATCCCTGTTTAACATGCTGGTGTTAATCACCAACAGTTCAAACTTATCTGGTGTTAATCCCCCACAGTTCAACCCTGAGCTATATATATTTTCTTCTATTGGAAACACAAAATAGTCTTAGTGGATCAGGGATTGATCTGATACTCCAGATTCTATCACAATAGTCTCCATGAGATAGTATAAGAATGGGAACCCAGTAAAACCAGATGAATTAGATTAAAATCCACTTTTTCCACTGTCCAATTAGATCCAAGTCATGCTTTTAAACTCAGCAACCAGCATCTAGGTCCTGGAAGTAATATAGTCTCATGATTAGTAGCTGTGGACAGCCTTATCCTCTTTAAATTTCCCTAATCCTCTTTTAAAACTATATGTTGGGACACATCATCATGTCTTATAGTAGCAAATTTTCACATTTTAATTATGTGCTTCTTTAAAGATGTTCTTCCTTTTATCTAGCCTGACTCTCCCAACTTTATTGGATGACTTCAGATTCCAGAACGATTCTCTCAACTTTCTCCACAATATCCATGCATTTATAAAATCTGCCAAACCCTCCATTATTCACTAAAAATACAGGTCCTTGGGATATCTCACTTCCTGCATCCCTTCATTGTAAAAACTGTCCTATTGTTTGCTTTTCATTTAATTGGTTACTGAGACATAAGAGAATGGAAAAGCAGGAAAATATTTAGGTCAGTCAGAAATGTTTGATTCATCCCAAGGACAAAACCAAATCTGGAGATTCAAGCTGTGTCATTTTAAGGGAATATAAGCTCTTTTGGCCCCAAGATACTTGCAGGACCACCTCCTCCAACTAGAATTGACCTGTCCAATTCATGATGTCCATGGACTGGAGGACCATAGATGCTGCTTTTCAGTAGTAGCACCTGTGCTATGGAATATTAGATATTAGGCATGTCCCCATGATTTCAGCCTTCCAAAACTTAAAAAACTGATCTATTTCAATAAGAAGAGAATATCTGTAGCTCTGGGTTGAATGGTGGAGTCCTTGGTGCTCCCTGAGCTTGGTTGTTTGCTTGCAGACATTTCATTACCTGATTAGGTAACATCATCAGTGCGAGTGAGTGTGGGCTTTGCTCCCTGTTTATATACAGCAGCTTGCCCTGTTAGTGTTGGTGGGGGTATGGTTTTCTCCTTGAAAGTTTCTTGATTCACTGAGATATTTTACAGTGAATGATAGGATGCCCAGGATTGTTTCATCTATTTTATGTGTGTGGCTTTAAGGTTTTTATTCTTTATTTTATTCTTAGAGTGAAGGTTTTAATTCTTACTCGCTTGCCTTTGTTTGTTCTTAATTACTGTAAACCAAGAGTCTATCAACTGCAGAGTGTACAAGGGTGATACATGAATGAATGAATGAATGAATGAATGAATGAATGAATGAATGAGAGGCAAAGATGTTCTGATTTTCATGAGGCTACAGTTACAAGGGGTATAGTTTCATGAACACCAACGGCCTTTGACCAGTTGCCCTTGAGTAAGTGCAGGCATACTCTATACAATCATTTCTTCATTTAACAAAATGTATGTTGCCAGTGAAAGAGTAAATTGACAAATGACTTTTAATGAAAAATGGCTGAATTATGTTGGTTTTATGGACACACTCCCTCTGATTTGTGCTGAGACATTAGATTAGCATCAATGCAACAGAGCAGTCCTTTTCAGGTTATTTTATACCTCCTCTAGGCATAAACAAAGACATTGTTGTATTTCAGTGCTCTAATCTTGCATCTTCCTTCCAAAAAAATTACTTATCACCTTCTTGTTGATTCTCCTTGGCCTGGCTGATACACAATATTGCAGAGACTCTTCCCTGCTGTCCAAATGTTCAGTTTTTCCTAACACTCTGAGTATGCAGGGTCCTTTCTCACATGGAGGCGTTTAACAATAAGAGCTGAAAATGTTTCCCCCATGAATTTCAAATTGAAAGATGGAGAAAAAATATTTCTGCTTGGGCAACAGTGGCTGGGGCATGAACATGGGATGCAATGTTGGTGTGATAGTATGTAAGAATGACCTTGGGAGACAGGATAAAGAGATGCAACCATAGGAATGGTCAGATAAAAGGCAGCTGAGCCCACAGCAGGAATGTGGTTGGGGCAAGAGGCTCAGAAGAGACCCTCCCTAGTTTCTTGGGCTGTAAAGGAGATGTGGAGAGAGATGTACTTTCAGACTTACAAGGTTGATGTCACCCTTATGAAGTAGACCAGACAGGTTACCCGACCAGATGAGCCAATTCTACTTTATTGTAAAGCTACATTAACAGAATCTTGCAAGTCTGAAAGTACATCCCCCCTTCCATCTCCTTTACAGCCCAAGAAACTAAGGAGGGTCTCTTCTGAGCCTCGCCCCACCCACATTCATGCTGTGGGCTCAGCTGCCTTTTATCTGACCTTTCCCTTGGTTACATCTCTTTGCCCTGTCTCCAAAGGTCATTCCCACATACCATTACAGTTGGCCTCAGAAGCCCTGGAAACTATCCTTTCCCACTCTTCTTCCAATGCAGGCAGGTCATGTGAACCTCATTTATGTAAGGATAGAATACAGCAAGGCAGCAATCAGCCATTCCCAATCTAAATATGATCATTACATGAATATGTCTGAGCTGCCCATGGCTGCCAAGTGAACCACCAAAGATTGCCAACTCAGAATGGAGAAAGGTTAAAGCCTAGAGTTTAAACACTGGAGCATAGACCTCTAGCAGAGGGCAAAACATCTTTGTGATTACGGCTTAATTCTTGTCAGTGACAGAAAGTCTCATTCAGCTAAGTCATACCTGATAGTCTTCTGCCAAGTAAGCCTTTCCTTGAATAAAGTTTTAAGTGCCTGGAGAACTAAGTCTCACTGCTGAGCTGTTGTGTGAAGCCTGACACTTATATCATAATGTTCAGCAATGTTATAAACAGAATGACATTTCTCACTTAAACATGATTACCTCCATATCAGCAGCAGTTGTAACAACTGTACCTTCAATGAAACTTCCACAGAAGCTTAAGGGTCATCACCACAAAGAATAGCCCGCTATATTTTACCTATATTTTGCCTTGTCTTTGACATCTATTATGTGGTCACTAAGAGTCAACAATGACTTGATGGCACATAATCAGTCAATTATATTCTCTGAAGCTCAAGGCTGAAAAGGTCAAAGGCAGGAGGAGATTCCCACTCAAAACGGAGGCAGATTCAACTTGAATGCTGGGAGAGAGGGCAGCGGGGAATCTTCTTAATAGTAAAAGCAGTTTGACAGTGGAACTAGTTAACAGAGGGGTGGAGGGCTCCCCTTAATAGAACAAGTTCAAGCAAGGCTACACAGCCATATCTTGGTGATGCTTCCTGCATTGAGCAATGGAAAGGACTTGGTGGCCCAAATGGCTTCTTTCAGCTCTGGGACCCTATATTTTTGAGACATTTACTAGTCCCATTTTCTAATATACATTTGCACTTTTCTTTACCATTGAGCAAAGAATGTTATCCAAATTGTTTGTTTTCCTTCAGCATTCATGCCTCAGGAGATATTACTTTGTGTGTTTCAAATAGCATATGGCTACAGGTCTCCACAGGTGGGGGGTAGTGTCTTGAACAACTATGCTACATGCAGCTGAACATTGGAGCTTTTGAAATTAAGGCCAACATCATGAATTCCACTTTGGAACTTGTGGGATGCCCGTTAACTTCTACAGCCTTGGATGATGTGTTCTCAATTTACAGTGTTCCAAGAGAAGTATAGCTTGACTTTGAAATAGTTTTCAAGTGTAACTTTGCATGCAGTGAGTTTTAGGAAACTAAATGGAAGTTCAGAGGACTTGGATAGGCAAGTCCAGGAAAATGAGAACAGAGAAGGCCTGGTAATCACTATTATCTTGAATTTATGGATGAAGGAGGCAATAGTAATGCATTTGGGATGAACACCCAATGTGAGAAAATAATACATCTTTCAATAAGAGCTGCAGATGTCAATTTCTTTCAGAGCATCCACTGCTCCTGGAGCCTCCTCTGTAACACAATCTTGCCTGCATTACATCTTTGACAGCTGTCTCTCAGGCAAGGGTGAAATGTAACAAGAGATCAGACAATTTGTTACAGTTTGGTAGACAGATTGGATGTGAGGCAGGCACAGAGCTGGAAGGAATTGGTGCAGCTGTGCAGACAAAGCATCAAAGAAAAAAATATGAAAGAGGTGCCTAGTTGTTGTTGATGATGATGATTTGGATTTATATCCCAGCTTTCCTCTAAGAGCTCCAGACGGCATACAGAGCATTCCCCCCTTTAATTTCCCCCCATTTGTGGGGACAATCTTGTGAGATAAATTAGGCTAAGTGATTGGCACCAAGTGGGCTACCATGCCTGAGGGTAGATTTGAACTTGGGCCTCCCCATGACTAGTCCAACCTCTTAACCCCAGGCCTACTTCTTACATTTTTAATGTTTATTTATTGGTATTGTTAAAAGCTTTGTTTTATTGTTTTATTAATGTAAGCCATCTGGAGTCTTTCATGAGGCAACTTACAAATAGATATCATAAATACACTAAATAGTAAATATGCTGCACTGCTTCCTTCTTGGTTTATTGTTGCCCCCTTTCCTTCTGTAACAATGGCCATCGCTTCATTCTTCCTTTATGTCTTTCACTTCTTTGTTTTAAACAACTAGAATCTCACTGGCTTTTTTAAATGTAAAACAATCTGAGACTGCCTTCTCACATGACACTTAACACAGTGTGTTTGTGTGTGTGTGTGTTGTTTTTGCCTAACAGCCATAGAATCTTCCTTCTGGCAAGTAAGATGATGTACAGAGAGTCTCTTTCTGTCTGTCTCTCTCTCTCTCTCTCTCTTAGCACATATAATTTCACTGTAGTCATTTTTAGGACTGCAACCTGGTTAAAATATTTTAATTGATTTATCTGATGAGTTTTAGCTGATTAAGCTGTTAATTAAATGAACATGTGCTTGTGTAAATGTGAATACTTTTGCAAAGTAGTACTATGAAGCAAGAATGTTTTTCTTCTTCTTCAGTATTATTAGGGCTCCTAGAGCTGGGCTGCAAAGATCAGGATGACCACTAGATGACAGCAAAGAGTTTAGAATCTACTGTATCTCTTTACCATCTAAATAATAGTCTGGACTCTACATCTCAGACTTGGGAGCCCTAATGGTATTCCATATACCATATGGAATAAGAGGAGGCATCCTCTTATTAAACATATCCCTTTACATGGAAAAGAAAAAAGAATGTTTCTTTGAAGTTAGTGCTTGACTGACTAACTGACTGATTGAATGATTATATGCCATCAAGTTGTTGTCAACTCCTGGCAACCACATAGGTTTTTCTCCATGACAATCCATCCCTAACCTCATCTTTCAGGTCTTCCAACGATGCACTCATTGCCACTGTAACTGAATCCACCCACCTTGCTGCTGGTCGCCCTCTTCTTCTCTTTCCTTCCACCTTTCCCACCATTAAAGTCTTCTTTACAGAGCTAGCATAATGTCCTGAAGTAGGATAATTTGAGCCTGATAATTTGTGCCTTGAGGCTGATTTGATTTGTCTGATGATCCATTGGTTTGTTTTCTTGGCTGTCCACAGTGTTTGCAGGAATCTTCTCCAACACCAAAGTTCAAAAGCATCAATACTCTTCGTATCCTTCTTCTTCAAAGTCCAACTTTTGCTTCATAGAGTGTCACAAGGAATATCATGGCTTGCCTGATTCTGAACTTTGTAAGTATAGACACATCACAGCATTTGAATATCTTTTCAAAAGCCTTCATAGATGCTTTACCAAGTGCTGGTCTGTAGCATATTTCTTGACTGCTTGTTCCTTTATTGTTGATCACTGATTCTAAAAGGTAGAAGCTATTCACAACTTTGATATCTCAATTCTCAGGCTGATTATTCTACCTGTTGTCATTAGTTTGGTCTTCTTTATATTTAACTTTAGTCCCATTTTTTCACTGTGCTCTTTGATTTTTACTACTAGGGCTTGCAGATGCTTTTCATTTTCAGCTATCAGGGTAGTGTCATCAGCATAGCGCAGGTTATTGATGTTTCTTCCTCCAGTTTTTAAAACTACACTCAACTTCTTCCAATCCAGCTTCCCTTAGTATCCTGTATATTCAGCATATAGGTTGAATAATTAAGGGGAGAATATGCAGCCTTTTCGCACTCCTTTACCAACCTGGAGCCAGTCTGTTTTGCCATGTTCTGCCCGTACTGTGGCTTCTTGGCATATATGCTGTATAGAATTCACATGAGGGCAACAAGATGTTCTGAGATTCCCATTTTTCTGAGCACATTCCACAGCTTGACATGATTGACATAATAAAAGGCCTTTTTATAATCAGTGAAACACATAGTGCTTACCATGTACAAAGTCTTACAGCAATTTGTAGAACAACTTAGAAAAACTATCTATTCCCCTAATAAACTGGGGGCAGTTTTCTAATTCTGTGATGAAGAAGGGTGAGATTTTTTTTCTTTTCTTCCCCATTGCATTTTTTAAAAAAATTCCCACCTACTGGCAATGAAATTAATGGCATCACTCCAGACTGGGTAATTCAGAGCAACAATCTGTATAATGCATGTTATGAGGGGTTTGCATCATATAAACCTAGAAGTAGAGTCACTTCTGACTAAAAGGCATTTAAGTATTGAGTAATTAATTAATAACTACACTGTACTTCTGAATTCCAAATTCTACTGAACAAGTGAAAGAAGCCATAGCTTTAGATCTTGGTTGTGGTTATTGTCACCAATGAGGGATGAATCTAATAACTCCACAAGAGCCCAAGACCAATCAAAACAGCAATCAAAACATTCATCCAAGGCTGAAAAATGGGGGCCAAAAAAAAAAAATGTTAGCACATAAGAATGGGAGAAAGATACGTGGGGTTTAAATCCTGGAGCTGACAAAAAATATTCTCAGATGTTGCCATGGCCAAACTTCATTGTTACAACAATTTCTTCCATGTCTTCAATAAAGCAGCTTAGCTATCTAAGCCTTGTCCTTGAACTTTCCAGGGCTAAGCTTATGAATGTGTGTTTATGTTTCTAGAGAGAAATTTATTATCATGCCCATGAGCAGCATCTGCCTTCCAACAACCAATCAAAAAGCAATTCCAAGCTGCATATCAGATCTTTCTAAAGGTGAGCTACCCATTTAGTACAGGTTGTACCTCAAACCAAGATTGATTATCTATTGATCCACAGATCTCAATGTGGATTATAATTTGGTTAGTTCAATGACATCTTATTTGTAATTAGACCTAGGAATTTAAGACTTTCACAGTTTTTTTTTAAGGCATAGGTTAAAAAAGAGAGGCAGAGCTGGTAGAATTAGCATACCGATGCAACCCAATTTTCCAAATTTCATATAGTTTTCTCTACCATCTAATGCAGAGGTTAAAGAATATGAAGAATGTAATAAAGACCCAAGAAACCTCATAAAATGAAGGACCAAGTTTGTTTAGTAATCCTTTAGCTCCATCATCTGAGAACACTCATTCTTCCAAGTGCAGAACCAACATAAAACCATAACATTTTGTATCAATCAAATATTCCAGGTGAATACTATGGTCAATGCTAAAAGATCAAAATATAGCAAATCCTTGATTTAATTAACTATTAGAGTGTTAGGGTTAGGGTGAGGGGTATCAGTTAAATGCAATTTTATATAATTTGTAATTACATAAATTTATGTAATTATTTCATTTGCATAATTGATATAAAAGGCATCATTTGTGGTAAAACCTCAATGTAATGGTAATTAATCCATTAAATGGAGAAATCTATGTGAAACATCGGTCTATTGTATTTGAAGTATGCAAACCTAGACTCATTAAACTGAGTATTTACTGTAGTTCTCTTCCCAGTTTAGATCATCCACCACTTCTGATTAAGGCTATTTCTGTCTCCAGACTAGGTCTGAAACCACAATGGAAAAGTCTGTGACCAGGTGACCTGAGTTCATATGCTAACTGTTGATGGCTATTTCAAAGTCCCTCATAGGTTCTGTATCTTAAAAATGGACCTTTCCAATATAGGCCTGTCTTCTGTTAAGCATTGCCTAACTAGTTACACTGATATAATTTTGGATAGTCCAGACAGAAAAAATGTGTGTTACTTGAATCTGCAGACTAACTTGGTCTTACATTTATAGTGCCCCCAGAAACAAAGTAGGTCAAGAAAGCTCTCCAGATTGATATTTTCTCTTAACAGACTTTTGGTTAGTCACATGCTGTTATACCATTTCCACTTGTACACTGCGTTCCTCTTAATTATAAATGTATGTTTCCCATCACCACAAAAGACTTTGCATTGCTCAAAGGAAATCTTTCTTCAAAGGGTTTAAAATGTCAAAGAGAAGCCCACCCGATTCTGAGAAGCAACCATAGCTTGGGGGGATTCCTTCCTTAACTCATCCATAGTAGAACAGTACTAGCCAACTGAAGTGGCTTCTCCCTCACACCACATCAGAATTGGCTTTTGGAGTTTTTTTTTTTTTTTCCTTTCCCAGATAGAATATCTGTGTTTTTAAAAGATATTTGTGAAATTGTCAAATCTGTATGTCAGAGCAAGCAGAGAAACAACGTTACACTGGCTCAAGAAAAACGGAAAAACCAGTCTGATTAAATCATTCTTTTGTACACTGTTAATAGAAGGATAGACCATTATTGACTTCTGTTTATCAGGTCCAGAAATTAAAAAAAAAAGCCTTCTAGAGCTGATATATTCAAGAATCAGGAGTTTTCTGCTTTTATAACTTGCCCATAGAATTTTTTTTTTTTCCTGGAAATCAGATGAATTAGCTTTTTGCTGCATCTTAGGAAGCAAGCTAAAATAACATTTAACATATAAACTTTCATTTTGAAAATGATTATTAAAAAGTGCTTCAGATTCCTACTTATTTAAAACAGCCATGTTCTTTTTAAGGCTTCCCTATGAACCTTAAAAAAGATGCCTCTGCTTTAACAAGTCAACTAATTAAAATGACTCTTAAAGCAGTGCCTTCTGTTTTTCAGGTTGAAGCTTCTGAAATGGGTGGACAACACAATTAAGTGGGTGGACAACTTAATAATCCTTCTATTCTATCTTAGAGGTCTTTAACTTAAAGTATACCTGAATTAGGCAGCATTTTAAGAGAAAAGATATCTTCAAATAGTGAGAATGTTTGGTCACTCTGGGACAGTTTGCCTGTTTAACCCACCACTGTCTAATATCAGACTTTACATCAGCAGTTAACAGATGTTTTAAATGAAAACAGTGCATGAAAGATGGATTTTCTGTGTGCAATGTGTATGCTGCACTATTAAGCTTTGATCATATGTTTTTGTAGGTGTCCTCCAGCTTTAAGGAGATCAACGGTAATGTTGTTTTGTTGTTTATTCGTTTAGTCGCTTCAGACTCTTCGTGACTTCATGGACCAGCCCACGCCAGAGCTTCCTGTTGCTCGTCAACACCCCCAGCTCCCCCAGGGACGAATCCGTCACCTCTAGAATATCATCCATCCACCTTGCCCTTGGTCGGCCCCTCTTCCTTTTGCCTTCCACTCTCCCTAGCATCAGCACCTTCTCCAGGGTGTCCTGTCTTCTCATTATGTGGCCAAAGTATTTCAGTTTTGCCTTTAATAGCATTCCCTCAAGTGAGCAGTCTGGCTTTATTTCCTGGAGGATGGACTGGTTTGATCTTCTTGCAGTCCAAGGCACTCTCAGAATTTTCCTCCAACACCACAGTTCCAAAGCATCGATCTTCCTTCTCTCAGCCTTCCTTATGGCCCAGCTCTCGCAGCTATATGTTACTATGGGGAACACCATTGCTTTAACTATGCGGACCTTTGTTGTCAGTGTGATGTCTCTGCTCTTAACTATTTTATCGAGATTTGTCAATGCTCTTCTCCCAAGGATTAAGCAACTTCTGATTTCCTGACTGCAGTCAGCATCTGCAGTAATCTTCGCACCTAGAAATACAAAGTCTTTCACTGCTTCTACATTTTCTCCCTCTATTTGCCAGTTATCAATCAAGCTGGTTGCCATAATCTTGGTTTTTTTGAGGTTTAGCTGCAAGCCAGCTTTTGCACTTTCTTCTTTCACCTTCATCATAAGGGTCCTAAGTTCCTCTTGGGCATATCTCCCCCTATCGCTGTTGCCTTTTGCTTTCCTTCTTTCTTGGGCTACTTCTAGTGTCTTGGCAGACAGCCATTTTGCCTTCTTGGTTTTCTCTTTCTTTGGGATGTATTTTGTTGCTGCCTCCTGAACAATGTTGCGAACTTCTGTCCATAGTTCTTCCGGGACCCTATCTACTAAGTCCAGTCCCTTAAATCGATTCTTCACCTCCACTGCATACTCCTTAGGAATATTAGTGAGCTCATCTCTAGCTGATCTGTGGGTCTTCCCTAATCTCTTTAGTTTGATCCTAAATTGTGCAATAAGAAGTTCATGATCTGAACTATAGTCAGCTCCTGGTCTTGTTTTTACCAACTGTATAGATGTCTGCCACCTTCGGCTGCAAAGGATGTAGTCAATCTGATTTCAGTGTTGTCCATCTGGTGAAGTCCATGTATAAAGCTGTCTCTTAGGTTGTTGGAAGAGAGTGTTTGTTATGCAGAGTGAATTGTCTTGGCAAAATTCTATCAGCCCATGTCCTGCTTCGTTCGGTTCTCCCAGGCCATGCTTACCTGTCATTCCAGGTGTCATTTGACTGCCCACTTTAGCATTCCAGTCTCCTGTGATGAAAATAACATCTCTTTTAGGCGTATTGTCCAGTAGGTGCTTCAGATCCTCATAGAACTGCTCTACTTCAGCTTCTTCAGCATCTGTGGTTGGGGAGTATATTTGGATCACTGTGATGCTAGATGGCTTGCCCTGAATTTGAATTGAGATCATTCTGTCATGTTTTGGATTGTATCCAAGCACTGCTTTAGCCACTTTACTATTAATTATGAAGGCTACTCCATTTCTTCTGTGATCCTCTTGTCCACAGTAGTAGATCTGATGGTCATTTGATGTGAAGCGGCCCATTCCAGTCCATTTCAGTTCACTGATGCCCAAAATGTCTATGTTTAATCTTGACATCTCACCAAGAACCACATCCAATTTGCCCTGGCTCATAGATCTTACATTCCAGGTTCCAATGGTGTGTTGATCCTTAGAACATCAGATTCGCCATTCACCACCAGCACCGTTTGCCGCTAGCCGTCCTTTCGGCTTTGAGCTAGCTGTGTCATCACGTCTGGGGCTAGTTGAGCTCATCCTCTGTTCCTCCCCAGTAGCATTTTGACCATCTTCCGACCTGGGGGTCTCATCTTCTGATGGTATACCGGCATATCTCTGGTTGTTCTGATCTATTAAGTTTTCACAGCAAGAATACTAGGGTGGGTTGCCATTACCTTCCCCAGGGATCGCATTTAGTCTGACCTCTCTGTCATGACCTTCCCGTCTTGGGTGGCCCTTCATGGTTTAGCTCATGGCATCATTGAGGTGCTCAAGCTCCAGCACCACAACAAGGTAACGATCCTTTGCTGAAGAATGCTAATGTGCAGACTATGTTTTCCATAGACATTTTGGCCTGTGTTCCAGTGAAGCTTCCTCAGTGCAGCAATCTGGTTGGAACACAGAGTGATATCTCTGCAGAAAATGTGGTCTGCACCTTAATGCTAATCTCCTTGAGCTGGAGGACACCAATGAAAAGGTACTGCTTTCCCAAGAGATTCTTAAGCTTTGATCCTTCACTAGAAGTTTCTACCATACTGTAGTAGAATCATGGAAGAACAGTTTGGAACACACTCTTTCTCCTATGTGCTTGAGTTTTCTTTTTTAGGTGACAAGAGAATATAGACTGTAAACCAGTAGTTTATGGGTGAACAAATGAATCTAATTTCTCGTGCCTTTCCTGTTTTGGGATATGATATCTACATAGCAATGATATAAGTGTTTATCAGAATCAAAACATCAACACAGCTTGATCTCAAACTCTTGATCACAAGCTCAGATACCTTGTGTGGGGAGTTAGACTGGCATGGTGAGGTATATTATAGTTATCTAACCATGTATGATGGATTGTTTGTAGCACTCATACCAGAGCCTGGGAAGATACTTTCTCAAACCAAGAGAAGATATTTGTTAAGAAAGAAAAATGGATATATTCCCCATTTCACCCCTAAGGAATGAGCCTCTGCATAGACCAGAATTCCTAGGATGGTGCTACACCCAAGTCAGCTTAGGGTTTCATCTGCCCTTATCTCTGGGGTTCAGGATAGCTGCAGGGGCATAAGGTGGATTTTCATTCTATATGTCTGCCTTCAATATTATTCATACCTCTATGAATAAGTTATAAGAAATAATGAATTTTTTAAATTTTAATAATAAAACCTTTAAGACACTTCACCCAGTTCATTGTTTCTGATCCTCTTACCTGCTGCCTCAGGGGAAAACATTTGGTATCATGAACAGGATTGGATCTGGGAGAAAAAGAGGTAGAACCAGACTCCTGGTGGGCCAACCAATTCAAATTCTGAACTGAGTGCCCTTGTCAATTGAGTGGGAGGGTGAGAATTGGGGGCCTTTACCCCATGCTGTGCTGAAGCATTTGGAGGTTTTTGTTGGGGGGGAAAGGGGAGATTAAAGTGGTGGGGAAGATGGGGTGCTTTTCCCCATTTTGATATTTGAATGCATGGAATAACTGGAGACCACTTGGAGGGAGATAAAACAACAAGTAAATTACATTTTCACTTTAAAGCAGCCAGCTAACCAAGAGTGCTGGTGTTAGCTGCTGCTGCATCAGACATGATAACTTTGCTGGAGCAGACAGAGAAAAATGCTGGCATAAGGTTATGTGGTCCTTGAATTGGCCAGTCCTTTCTTTTCAATTCCCATGGACCGCACGTTAGGACCAGTTTGCATTTGCCTGGAAAGGCAACAGTACAAGAATATGAGCCTGCTCCTCCCCACGTCATAGACAGGAGGCCAGAGACTTAAAGCCAATTACCCTGAATCCCATTCTGTTCATGGCTCATTACATTGGGGAAATGAAGCTTAAGAAGGTTCAAGGGTCAGCCCAGTCAGTGCAGGTTTGGGGATGAGTATGGGCTGGTCTGGACTCCTGGAAAGTGCTGAATGTAGCAGCTGTTTTGCAAACAACCCCCTCCCCCCAATGTTCACTACCTTGTAGGCTGAGTTGGCATATACCACAGCTTGCCTACTCTGGAGAAAGCCTCATTTATTTATTTATTTATTCATTCATTCATTCATTCATTCATTCATTCATTCATTCCAATTTCTATCACCGGCCATCTCCTCCTAAAAAGGGGGACTCTGGGCAGTTTACAAGAAAATTAACCATTTAAAAACAGGAATGTATAAAATTATAAAGTAAACAAGTGAGATGTAAAATAATAAATATAAATATAAGATCCAAGTGGGGGAGATTACATTTGGCAGGGAGGACTCTATGACACCAGGCACCCCCAGGAAAAGCTATTGCCCTTCCCATCCCAGGTGAGGCAACAGAACCAGGTCTTCAGGTCCTTCCGGAAGGCCAGGAGCAAGCAAGAAAGTGGGGGAGGGGGGAAGTGCCTGCCAAAACCTTTAAAGTGGCTGTGGCTGCTGCAATGCATTTAGTGCCTTTGTAAAAGGTTCATCCATTTAACCTGCAGCATGGGGAAGCAAATCCTGCTAAGATTTTGGTTGCAAAAGTTGTCTACAGCAAACAGCTCTCTTTTGGAGTGCCAGCTGCTTGCCTGTTATTGAGGAACATTGCTTTAATGATGAATCTTAGTATGGACAGATTGCTTAATTCTAAAGGGTATTCAGATGTGAAAGAGGAGGGTAGATTCAGACTATCAAGAATAATTTTTAAAAGTCTTGGTATATACAGAAGATTTGATGCTTCAAGCAGGCCAGTGCATCATATAATTAAGTTGTGGGGAAAAAAGAGTATGTTTCTTTCTCAAGAAGTTGCAGGTCAGGTTAACCACAAAGTCTTCAAGCCTAAGAGATGAAAGCCTGACCCCAAGGCAAAAGGTATGGGTGACTTATCCCAGTGAGTCTACCCATTCTGGAGAAGTCTTAAGCACAGTACTTGGAGCTACCTTATTGGGTGTTATTGACCCAAACCACTGAACTTCGTTGTTTAGATATTGACTGATTAAAGCTGCAAGACATATTCTCACAGGTGGTGCTGACAAAGAGATACTATGGTTTAAAACTTACTGGCATTACTTCTTGAAATCATGCACCAACATAACTCAGAAGTGGCACAAAAAACATGGGGTAAGGTAGCATGCCAAGATAATATTTTAGTAAAAGTTAATTGATATAAATGTAATGGGGGGTTGGTATTTTTATTTTGAGGACTGTACTTAAAGCTTCCCTCTGTCATGCTGTAAATGAAGCATAAACCAAATTGAGAAGAGACATGGATAGTTCCAATTTTTATCCACTAACATAAAGGGTGCCATATAATTGATTTTTTACTTGTGGATGAATCATTTATACCTTGGCATTTAATAAGGCAAGGTACCAAATAAGAGTAATGCCTTATTTTCTCTGTTGTGTATACATTGCAAAAATGATACTGTTTTTTTGTTAAAATGTGCTCACTATGATTCTTTGTTATTTGCTTGGTCTGCATATGCTCATTAACTGCATCCTTCTTGTCATATCAACCAGTTTGCTCCTTACTGGAAAGGATGCCTATGACCCCAAGTGCCAGTGGCAGGCAACACTACGACTCTGTCACTCTGCAAAAGACACAATGGCTTCTGGGTCTTATTGCGACTTTCTTAAATGTCACAGGGGTGGGCAACTGGACAATATTTGCTTAAATGAAGCTGTGCAAGTTCAGCTGACAGTTCACCAAAGCAGGTAAGAGGATGCAATTAAAAGTACACCATGAATTCTTAGAAACAATTGTATGCAAGTGTATTTACTTTCGTATGTCAATAGGGATGGGAAAATTGGGCATTCCGTAGAATGGAGTAGAATAGTAGAAGAAAGATGAAGAGCTAGTGGAATGCACCCTAGTTTACCCCTTAGAGATGAGCCTCTGCATAGACCTGAATTCCTAAGATAGTGCTGCTATCTCTGGGGTTCCTGACAGCTGCAGGTATCTGGCTGCCTTTAATGTTATTCATATATTTTATATTTATGACAACATCTTTAAGAAACTTCACCCAGTTGTGCATTTCTTGTATTCAGTCCTCCTACTTACTGCCTCAGGGCAAAATAGGTTAAGTCTTTATTTCCTAAAGTGAGTAATGCAAGGACTTGTCCAGAATTGGCCACTCAGCTAAGTTGTATGTTATAATAACTGTATATGTAAATAAAATGGGATATACCATTCTGAGATCTAAAGGTACAGTGTTTGAGCTATACTATTCCTAAAATGGCGACCGTGCCTCAGTGGCCACCTTTGAGAACATGATATTCATGCTTATCTAGAAAACTTGCTCAACAAGCTGGGCCCAGCTAATTCCTGGTGAAATCAAGCTGTACTGCCATCAGCTCCTTTGAAACAAATGTTACATTTGCATTGATGTATGGAAGGAAGGACAGCATGTGAACATAATCTGTCAGCAGGAGCTGAAAGGAGCAGCCTAATTGGAGTCTAGGTGTTGTCAATGTGTGATAATTTATCAAGATGGCATCGTCTTTTTTCTCATGAAAGATTGTTAATGTAGGTTTAGAAAAGGAAAGCTTTTTGAAAATCAAACTGTTTACAGGATCCAAAATTTCATAAAATCATTTGTAGGATGAAGCTGTATTATAGAAATAGCTATGATGGTGTTTTTTTTTACTAGCAGTCATACTAAATATAATTTTCTTAAAAATATAATTTAAAAATGCTTTGCTTCTGTGATAAATAAAATATTGGTTTCAGACTTGCATAGATGAGATCCAAGATGAATCCCTTCACTTTGCCATGAAGTTTACTGAGGATTCCTTGTCCAGACACTGTTTGATTATTTCACAGAGTGTCCCTCAAGGAAGTGAGTTACAATCATAGCACTGTAGAGTTAAATACAGGCCGTCAAGTCAAATTTCTTGCCTTGTACTGGAATCTAATGCATCCAGGGCACATTGATATCTAGCCTCTGCTTGAAAACAACCAATGATGGGAAGCTCTCTCTGAGTGTTTGGTTCCAATGTTGGTTTCTTCTGAGTCAGTTCATTTGTCTGACAGCAGATTCTCATACTGATAATGAGACTAATAGCTGATATGTAAACAAGAACCAGGTGCAGGCTGTCTTATCTTCTCAGAAAAGACAAGCGCCCTCCCCTCCTCACAGAAAGTGTAAGAGAAAGAAAAGTAGAAGCAAACAGTCTGAACAATAAACAAGGTTCAAACTTGAAGTCCTTGTTGAAATTCTTGTTCTATCCTCTTAACTTTTTTTCTTAATAATTCTTACTAATCAGAAGTCAGAGAGATTTGTTCCTTGGTTGTTTGTTGTCAGTCCTGACTGCAGCTAGCAGGTTCTGATAGTTCTGGATACCTAAATTGTTCATGTTGATTGTCAACAGCTCCCCAAAGTTGTGAATAAAGGTTAGTGACACACACAGAAAATGACACTCTGCATTTTTCTGCACACAGAAAGCATGAACAGTGACCTTTTGGCACAGAGCGCACACCAACAGAGTACTACTGACTGATGAGATGCTCTGCAGCTCAAAAGTTGGTGATTGTGGGAGGTGGAGATTGTATGAACTGAGTCATTAAGTGTCTCTACTTCTCCACCCTAGAAGATTGATGCTGTTTGGACAAGTTTTTGAACTAGGACAATCTTACAGTAATTGTTTGCTATCACACAAAGACAATATCCCAAGGGTGTCACTGCTGTTATGGGTGAAGTTTGTCTGATTAGTTTGAATACTTTTACCAGTTGCTTTCACATTTTCTTCTTTTACGAGCCAGCTCTGGTATTTTTATCTTGCAAGTAGCTTTTTGCAGAATATTTTATTCTTTTTTTTTTTTGCAAGCTATTTTGAGGCTGTTGATGGAAAAAGGCAGGATTCAGCCCTGGACAATGCAAACAAAATTTATGCAAAACTAAAAAACAAAGAAATATAGATATGTAAAAGCATTATCTCAAAATTATTTTTTACCTGTTTTAATTACTCTGGAGAGACAGTTTTGCAGTAACAATCTCTGGAAAGGATAGCAAGGTTATTAAAAAGGATCTTTTTTCTGAATCTCTAAATTAAACACATTTAATCAATAGTGAACTATTCAGCACAATAGAATTCTCAGTAAATATATATGGAAGTATGCTTGTAATCTACTGCCACTTCAGGAAAGCACAACAGCTGAAAAGCAGTGTTATATAGAGGTTAGAGAAGGTAATTTGATGCCTTCTAAATGTTTTGGATTGTAATTCCCATTGGCAATTACTACCATTGGCCATGCTAGTACAGGCTGATGAGTGTTGAAGTTGAAAACTTGGGAGCTACCTATTTCTGAGGACTACATTACATCAGAGGGATTTGATTCAGATCTTCCATTTAGTGATGAAGCTTACTGGTAAAAACATAATCTTGTAACTTAATTTACAATGCTGTTGCGAGGATAAATAGGGGCAGGAATCAGACATGTTTGATTTTTGCTCCTGTTTACCTGCCAGAGGTTTCCCATCTTGATTTTGGTGCACTTTGGCCATAGGTATGTCCATTGCATCAAACAAGTTGTAAGAATTAAGATGGATAGAACATGCTCTGGCTGTATTGTATTGTATTGTATTGTACCTCAGCAGGAGTTTTACAGGTACAACAGAAAGTGTTTGTTACAGATTGGGAACATAAATATGCTTTTTGGATGTAATCTCCCATTAAATAGATGGATGTCCTGGAAGTGAAGACACTCTAACGCTCAAGATCTTAGAAACATAAAATCTAAGACTGAGCCACAGAAGTGCTTCTAATTATGCTTCTCCTGAATAAAATCCTGCAGGAAGATATATATGCAAACCAAGTGAGGAATTTCATCTTTAACTCATTAATTTTCTATGAAGAAACCACATGGTTAGACATTAAAAACAGAGCTTTATCATTCAGTACAGACTGTCTTCTCATTTACTTATTTTCTGAATAAAAACAGACAGCATTTTATGTTTGTTCTGATTTTAATAATGTAATAAAGCAGGGCTAAAAAATAAATAAAAATAACTTGAAATCAATAGGAAAATGTAGAGAATAAAACCAGGCTCCAGCAGATTATGTCTATGGGTGTATATACATATGTGATTTTTCAGCTAGTCTCATGCGAATCTTGTTAAGTCTGCAGATGGGCAAATACTTTTTATTCTTTTTGTGCTAATATTTTCTTCTATATTTCTTTTAACATTCTTCTCCAAGAATGTTAAAACACTTTTTTTCTAAGAGAAGTAAATGTGTGGATTTGTGTAGGGTTCTTGAGCACTTATTGAAGTTGCAAAGTAATTTGTTAACTATGGGGTCTTTGCCCCTTAAAGTTACTGCTCTTCTGGCTTTACTCACAGTTGAATGGCATTCAGAGGGGTGAGTAAGTAAAAGATTTTTCTGTGTTGTGTTTGATCAGCAAAGTCTCCTTCACAAGTGCAAGTGTTCACTTAATGTGCAGTAAAGCAGACCATCCATGTGTGAACATGTCCAGATAGAAGATTTACATTTTAGGTCAGATAGCATAGGTAAGCTATCTCATCTGGAATTTTTTTAATGTTTTTCACCCACACCTTTTTCTTTTTAACTAAGAATAACTTGTACAATCCCCTTTCTACTACAATGAATTTTCCTTGCTCCAAGTTGTTCAAGATCTTAGATATAGATGACTGTAACTAGAGTGATTAACAAATTACAAGAGAAACACAACCCTCAGCAACTCTGTGTTTCAGTAGGATATATCTTCCTGTAGATCTTTAATTGGATTCAGCATTTCAGCATCATATTATCAAATTGTAGGACGTAGGCTGACAACTGGTGATTACAGTCTAATGTTAGCATTTTGCAGACTTTGTAGACTAAGGAGTTCCCATTACATATGGAAAATAAACTAGGCTATTGCATTAAGAGCTGAGAACATGGAAAATGTATCTAATATATGTAGCTGCAAAGAACAGATTTCAGTTCTTAGCAGCTTGATGGAAGCAGAGAAGGCAGCCATAATGTCATCATATGTTGATGAAAGAATCAAGGAAATAGAATAGCCATGTCCTTGAAGCATGACTGAGATTTTGGACTAGCACAAACTGCCAGAATAGCCCTACCTTTAGAGTGGTGCTTGGATTTCTTACTGATGCAGTTTCTGAAATGAAAGTCTACAATTTTGTGTTTATGGATAATGGTTTTATTTTTTAAGAGCTGCTTTATGGATCTCCCTCCTTCACTAAAGCTATTTTGATAGCAATGAAGTTCATGGCCATAAAAACAGACCATCAAGAAAGACTGAGATAAAGTATGTAAACAAATATAACTGAAGAGGTGATATCTAGTAAAAAGTAAGGAGTGATTTAATATTCTAGTTGTCAGATTAATGACTGCTAACAAGTAGATAAGGTCTCTATTCTTTCATTCTTATATAATTAACTGCCTGATGTTTTCTCGAGACTGGTGCAGAAATAGTAAAATGCACGTGGGTGGTAAAATGTCTGTGTCGAAGCTGAATGTTGACTCACATTGTACGGCTCCTTCTGTACATAAAAATCCTAATCATGCCTTGCATAGATTATCCAGCATGACCTGAGCTGGCAAATCACAGATACAGCTACCAGTCAATTCCTTGATGGCAACAGATGAAAGCAATGGTGCTGTAATAGTCTGTATTTGTGAATGCCAAATTCACATGTTAGATTAGAGCATGCAGTGCCCAAGGGTTCTTATGACTGCACAGCAAGGCATCTCATGTGAACCAGCCTTAAGGAATTTTACAGGGAGGAGAAATAAAAATAGATAGGGTCCATAGCTGACTGTTGGAACATATGCTTTCTATGTTCTTATGATAAGACAGTTATTTTGTAGCTAAAGAAAGCCAAAGTAGGTAGTTAGCTATGCCTCCACATGTCTGATGGTTCTGCCTTCAGGAGCTCCACCTCTCCATTCCAAGAACAGAAGACTAGCCTCTCCATTCCAAGAATAGACTAGTAGGATGCATCCATAAACACCAACTAGCAGTCAGAAGACACGATAAAAACTCCTTAATCTCACAACACATGGACAGACTCAACCATAGTTTCAACAGGGAAACAGCATCCTAGACCAAGCTAAATCCAAAAACACTAGGGAATTCCTGGAAGCCTGGCATTCAGACCATCAATAGACTCATAGTGGTAAACCACATTTACGGAGCATTCAAAAGAGATAATGAAAAAGCTAAGAAGGAAACAAAAAGACCAGAACACATCTTGTCCAGCAGCCAACACCTAGATAAGCAGGGATTAACACCAGACAAACAATCAAGCAGAAAACAATACCCTGATCAAGGAACTACCAAGGAGAAAACCACACCCCCACCAACACTGATAGGGCAAGCTACTGTATATAAAGAGACAGCAAACTCCACACTCACTTGCACTGATGATGTTACCTAGTTGAGTAATGAAATATCTGGAAGCAAACAACCAAGCTCAGAGAGCACCAAGGACTCGACTGTTCAACTCTGAGCTACATATACTCTCTTCTGTTGGGATTCTCTCTCTTTAATTTCCCATGCCTCAATTAGATGTCCTAGAATGCTTCCTGCTATGTCATTTCAAATCTAGAAGCATGGACAGCCAGGGAAGCTGCATAGCTATGGAGATATGTGTTAGATTAAAATCAGTATCAGCAGTATCTTCAATATTTCAGAGCACTATATAAGCTTCAAAATACTGGGATATCTTGGAAAATTGAACAACACATGTTTACACAATATTACTCTTAAACTAAATCACAGTTGTTCTTTGATAAACTTGCTTATAGGAGGGGAAGGATGTAGGCCAGCTTCTAGTTTCTTTCTTAAACTCATAAATGGGTTTGCTCAATAACAGCAGCATTGCAATCAGCTGTGGGGGTGAGTGACTACTTTTACCCACTACTATTGATTAAGAAAGCAGAAGGTGGATACTATTAGCTGAATGTCTGTGACGATTAGGAATAACTTCAACTATGAAGACAAGACTTCAGTCTTGGTGAAGCCTATTAGCATGGAAAGATGAATCCCATGAACACCCCAATATGCTACATTAGATCCTAAGAAGTTTGGCCTATGGTGAAGAATATATGGTGTCCTGGAGGTGCCATTAAAATAGCCAAAGGAAGGAGTTGACAAAAGAAAGGAAGACAGAGAAGAGGGGTGATTTTTTAAATTAAAACAAGAGCAGTGAAGAACATTCTTAGATGTAAGTTCACCAGACCTATAGAGATTCTTTTCTTACCCCTTGTGCACACATATATTTTCCTCCCACACTTGTGATTAATTTTCTCTTCACTTTTTTTTAAGCAGGCCATGGCAGCATCAGCCATCCTCATGGGAAGCTTTTAACATTTGCATGGGCCATCACCAAGAGAAGGAAAAAGGGCTTAAGAGCTTGCCTTGGGGTTCAGCAGCTTCAGTTCCTTTCTTGCTTCCAGCCTTCCTACCACATCAAATGCCTTGGACGCCTGCAAGCATTTTTACTGCCTCCTAGTTTCATTCCACAAGATGTTGGGAGGGAGAGAGCTACCAGATCAGGTAGGTGCAAAATAGTCACTACATTACAACAAGGAGATTCAGAGAAATAATTCTTCACTGCCATCTAGTGGTCTTCCAGATTTTTGTAGCTCAGATTTGATAGCTCTGTGGGAGAGAAGAGGGAAACAGGGCAGATAAAAAGAGAGAAAAGGTAACTCTGTCAGAGAATAGAGATGAATGGGATCAAACTATTCCTATACTTACCCTTAAAACTCTTCCAATCTGTGGAAAACACTCCTTGAATAGTTTGCAACTGTGAGCCAACCAGACAACTTCCTTTGTCCTCTTATGGCATCATCTATACAGACAGTGCCATCAAAATATAATTATGATAACAACTGAGTCCTTAGTCCAAAACTCTCCTATTCCTAGTAATATTAGTGAGGTTCATTAGTAAATATATGCCTAGCAAATTCATCCCATTATGCTCTGAAGACAGAGGTTAGGACTGAATCATCACCTCCAAAGTGGGAGGGGGACAATTAGGCAAGGCCCTAGAAAACCACATGAGTTTCAACTTGTAGAGTTTCCATCGGGCTCCACCTTCTGGGATAAGGGTGGAGATGGTGGGAGAAAGACTATCTGAGGTGTTGATTTTTCCATACATCTTACCACACACTCCTATTCATCCTGGACAGAAGGAATGCAAATTCTTGTGCAAGAAATTGCATGGAGAAAATATAAACGTGCTAGCCCAAGTAAATGAAGCGAATAAATGAGACTGATACAGACTTAATTATCAAGCAAAGGTTTGCCCTTTTTCTGTATGTCCAGCAATATAGTCCTTTAAAAAATATCTGGGAAGGAAAAAACAAAGACATCACAAAGTTTTTGAGCAGAAGCCACAAGGCAAATGCTTACTATACATTTTGGCACTTTTACTATTATTCAGAGATTTACAAGGTAGCAGTCAAGCTCAAGTGGTCATTCCAATAGGGTGTTCTTCTTTGTATAAAATTATTTTACTATATATTAAATAGGGCTACATTAGGAGCACCAACCTATTTCACAGCCAGATCCACAACTGGGAAAGTTGTTTTAATGAGCATGTGTAGAACCTGAAGATCATTTGTCCTGACTCATTCCACATTTGAAAGTTACTTGGGAAACCTAGATTTCTGCCCTTCCAGTATCTATCATGGAAAATATATAAATATGTGGGTGCAACTTTTTTAAAAAATGGAATGGGATAAAATCTGCGGGAAGTTAAAATATTATATGTGGAGAGGTGAACCCAATTGGTGATAAAGCATTGGTGCTCTCAAAGCTCTTTATAAAACTGCCTGTCCCAAAATGGAATGAAAATTACAGGAACAATAGATTGCTATTTAGACATGAAGCATGCCAAAAGTAATAGAAATTGGTGCAAGGGTTTCAAGTAATGCTTCTTTAAAATCTTGTTTTATTTAACAAGGGAGCACAACTATTTTCCTTTTAAAATAGAATGTTATGACATTTGCAGCAACCAAAGGGGTTTGTAGCCTGCAAACTATCTGGACATCTTATAAACAAGTAGTCTGAGGGGCTTTTGTACAAAAGGAAAGAGTGTAGGAAGGAATAGTGGTACTCTTTCATGAATGGATTGAAGGTGACTATTAGATAAGAGAACCACATAATGTCTTCTGCAATTTTAAAAGACTGTTGATGAAAAACAGTGAGGTGGACAAATGACTAAACTAAAGATTATGGTTTACCTTCTGTCCACTGAACCCCAAGATACTGCATCTGGGTCAACAGTGGTAGTCTGGTTACAAGAATCACCCTGATTTGTAAAGGGACTGGCCAATCAGAACCTCTGATGCTCCCTCATTTCCTCCAATCCCATCCCTTCCCAACTAAAATGTTTTAAGATTTTCTAGCACTCTTTTCTGAACCTTTTTCTCCTTTTTTTTAGCACACGCTTTCCATTCAACGCACGCTGAGCCCCAAACTCTTGCCTTGCTTGGTTTCAGGAAATTATTAAAACCAGAATGATTTAATAGAGCCTTGATTTATAGATACTGCCATTTGTTTTTATTGGTTTGGGGTTGGTTGTATTATGATTTTATCTCTGGTTTCATGGGGGTGGGATGGGGGGATTGCCTATTGCTGATTGTTACAAAATTGTACTATGCACCATTTTTCACTATGATTGTAGCCCCCAGAGATTTTCTCAGTTTGGAGTGGGCAATAAAGAAATGGAATAAACAAATAAATAAGTAGTCTCCCAAGTTAATATCCTGCCAGACATGCAACACCAGAGTGATGCATTCAGCACAAATCCATCACATTTGGAGTCTCAAAAGATAAAAAGAGGAAGGGGAAAAGAGAGTGCATGTATACGATTGTTCAGATTACACCAGTAGATGATGAAAATGGCATGCATTCCAAGGGTTGGTTTTCATTTGTGATATACCTGCCCTACTTTCACCACTCCTTCCTATTCCTTTTTCAAAGATCAGGTGAAGATGTTTTAAAGCTAAATGATCCAAAAAAGGGGAGAAGTGCAGCACTGAAAATGCCATGCAGTAATTATTGCCTTGATTGTAGACTGGGAAAAATTATGTGCAAATATCGTGAAAATCAATGTCCTTTACTCCTGTAACTCAGTGGTGCATTTTCTCTTGGGGAAGGGGTGTTACAAACCACTTTAGGGTTAATTGAGGAAGCTACAACTGAATTTATAAACTGCCAAGCAATTTAGGATATTCTGGTCTTGGAGAAATGCATGTAAACTTTCTCACTACCACAGCAGCATTGAAGAACAGTTTCACTTTCCTCTTTATTCATTTTTTTAAAAAAATTCAATGTATTTCCATCCCATTTATGTAGAAGTACTGAATATTGTCAATACTGAATCAGTATTACAACAATAAAATTCCTATTCAGCAGGTCAGCTGATGAGGAACCCTTTCTATATGCTAAGGTCAAACCTGTTATGAACCAACAACTACTGATGTTAGAAAGCCTGTAATTGTAGTTCAGTTTTGTGTACTCCTCCACCCTTGCCAAGTTTATCTGACTGTTGCAATCAGATTGTTGCAACACATTTCTAGAAAATCTACGTGTGCAGTTTTATATTTTAATTGTTGCTCAGTTTCTTTGGAAGTTCATCCTCAAACTGACTTTAAGTTGGCAAAGATTTAGATTTAGCATGCAATGTAGATTTTAAGCCCCTCCCTCCCCTCAACAAATGGCTCAAGCATTATCCTTTCCCATCAGGATATCTGTATCAAGGTATTTTGCCACAATACAATGTTAATAGAAACAAGCACAGAAATTTGCTAGGAATTGCTATTTGCTTTTCTAGGCAGTGGTAGTAGAATGAAAACCAATAGAACTAAATATATCCATCACCACCTGCTTATATTTAAGGTTCTACTTCAAGCAATGGAAAGTATAATCCATTGCATTAATAAATGAAAAGAAGCTGTGAAGAGATACGGAAGGCAGCAAAAAGACTTTGCTTCCAGTAATTTGATATTCATTCCACTGTAATAACTAGATCAATGACTTTCAAAGCAGCAAGCTGTGACAGTGAAAAGCACACAGGGAAACAGAGGAAAAACCAACCATGCCTAGCCAAGACTGAAGATGCAACCCCACCTACAATTTTCAAGAGGAACATGAGAGATACAAGAATGGGATGACAGACAAGCAATCTGAAAGATGTTAAAATATCTAGTTATGCTTCACAGACAAAAGTGATTCCATCCATCCATCCACCCATCCATCCATCTACAAAGTATGGACATTCAGCTCAGAGATTTAATTCAAAGTTAATTTGATCAAATCTTCAAATCTGGACTGAATTGGAAAATTGATTTAAATTGGAAGATCAGATGGAATGTCATGAATTGACTGTGATGATTTCATCAGCCGTACTGATGCAGATTTTTTTTCACTTTAATTCAGAAATCTGCATCAGTCTGATTCAATAATTACATTTGAGTATCAGAACAAAATTGATTAATTTTTCTAATCAATTTGAATTGGATTCAGAGGTGTCCTCAAGGGAAATTGGGAAGTTCAGGTTATGAAAGCAGCCTCAAGCTCTTCTCCTTTTTTATGTATACTCTACATACATGTAGGAAAGAGGCAGTTTGCATCACAATGATTTGATACTGTTTCCATCCTTTTGATGAAAGCCTCTGATCCTGCGGATGCCTCTAATTGAATCAATTCATGAAACTGTCAATTTGATTCAGATTATACATGATAGACAGATACCCATGTTTATACATATTTATTTATTTATTTTCTATCCCACCTTTATTACTTTTATAAATAACTCAAGGCAGTGAACATACCTAATACTCCTTCCTCCTCCTTCCTCCACAACAACAACCCTGTGAGATGAGTTGGGCTTAGAGAGAGTGACTGGCCCAAGGTCAGCCAGCCGGCTTTCATGCCTCAGGCAGGACCAAAACTCAGAGTCTCTCCTGGTTTCTAGCCTGAAGTGCTTGAAGCCCAGGCAGTAGAGACCTCTTTCTGGTAAGGACAAATATTAATGATGCTCAGTTTCTTTATTTCCAATGCTTATGCTATGAATTCCACTGTTTATACACCCAAAAAGGCCATTTCTGTGCAGAGAAGACTTGAGCAGAATCCAGCAATTTGCAGAAGTCCTAGTTAAAAAAAAAAAAATGATGAAGGGGAAGGGTGATGACCAAACTCTGCCCACCAAGACCCATATATACTCAATGGTAATGGGATGCAGAATGACTTGCAGGTGGGAGAAATGAGAAAAGAGGAAAGGACAAAGAAAAATGGAATGGAGTGTCTGAAATTCTGAAGAAAGAACACTCCACATAATTTATTGTTGGTTTTACTTGTGTGCAATAGCAATATGGGGTGAAATCTTCTCAGAGACAGAAACTCTAGTAATCAAATGATGAAATCAGACAAGAGGGTAAGTTTCACAATCACAGCCTGCTTACCAGTTTCCTAAAGATATCTGATTGTATGCCATTGTTTACACAGAATGTTAGTTCATATCAGGGGCACATGATTGGTAGCCCCAAGGTCTAACCCTTCCCCTTCCCACTAAGAAAGTCTTGTGTGTAGCCCTCAGAATGCTTCCAAACTTTTATTTATCTGTGTCTATCCTGGCTTTCTTTCATGAGTTACATTCAGCATACATAGTACCCACTCCTGTTTTTCACCACCACAATCCTATGAGGCAGATTGGGTTAAGAAAGACTGAGTGGCCCAGTCACCAGGTGAACTTCCAGGCTTAGGATAAATTAGAACTTGGTCTTCCCATGTCTAGTCCAACCCCTTCACACTGAATTGTAATTTTTAATGTGATAGTAGAGGAAAAGTATTAAATACATAGGGAGTAATCATATTAATATTCAGATGCAAATGTATTACGGTTAAATTATTTGTTTTCTTCTGCTACTGTCCTTTTTTTTTGTCCTGGCTTCAACCATTTTTTGATACAATGCAGCCCCATCAAATCACTGAAAGTTGGTATACCATGGTCTAGATAAGGGTTTCTCAACCAGGGTTCCATGGCATGCTAGGGTTCCACGAGA
Organism: Candoia aspera; assembly: GCF_035149785.1. NCBI lineage: Eukaryota > Metazoa > Chordata > Lepidosauria > Squamata > Candoiidae > Candoia > Candoia aspera. The sequence goes on from NC_086155.1 coordinate 194,246,574, forward strand.
GGTCACTAGGGGTTCCCTAGGAGATCACGATTTATTTAAAGAATTATTTCAAATTCAGCCAATTCATGTTAAAGAGGTAAGTTTCATTCTTTATTTTTAGTTTAAGAATACTGTTAATGCATTATTTATTTATTTATCAAATTTGTCACTGCCCATCTCCTCTTACCAGAGGGACTCTGGGCGGTTATACAGGCCTACACATGAAATGAATATAATAATTTTGTAACTTCTGGCCTATATTTGACCCTGAATGTGCAGGGGTTCCCTGAGGCCTGAAAAATATTTCAGGGGTTCCTCCAGGGTCAAAAGCTTGAGAAAGGCTGGTCTAGATCAATGTTTCTCAGCCTTGGCAACTTTAAGATATGTGGACTGGCTGGAGAATTCTGGGAGTTGAAGTCCACATATCTAAAAGTTGGCAAGGTTGAGAAACATTGATCTAGATGGATCTTGAAATGCCTTATTTGGGGACACAGTACTAACAGTCTATCATTCAAAGCCTATGAGCTTGTGCAGCGTGTACCTTCCTGAACACAAATATGAAAACCGCACAGCTGAGTGTTTAGTTCCTGCACTATTTCAGGCAGGAATGCCAGACTGCAATATATTTTACACTTGAACACTTCCTCATCTTAAAACAAAATACACACCAAACTTTATGAATGCCTTGGAAAATATCTGGGCTAGACTTCTCAGGAGGCTACTTTAGTATGTGTTTGCTTCTTTTAATGTATTCAGACATATGATTTTCCACCTGCAGTTTGAAGGGGTCTAACGCAGTAACAGCTCTATCATGAGAGGCTGCTGATCACGTAGCTGGGCTCTGAGACACAATGTGTTGCTATCCTAGGGAACTTGGTACCTCGCGGAGCAGATGGTTGTTTTTGTTAATCCTTGTGATCCCCAGAGTGATGGAAAAGAGCTTCCACAAATGTTACAGCCATTCACGGATTCTTTGCATGAATTGTTTTTTGTTTTTTTTTAACAAAATGATGATATTCCAAAACATGGAATATGAGATGTGATTGTTAAAACTGACATCTTTGAAACTTTTGGTATTTTTGTTTTTTTAAATGCAAGGGTGTGGGCACTACCCACTAAGGGATTCCAGAATTCTTTTGAAAACATTAGCAGGAGCAATGATACAGAACACATGTGAAGATTTTTAAATGTTTAAAAAGTTCTTTTAAAGCAGGCTTTCCTAACCTTCTCTTCTCCAAAAGCGTTGAATGACAAGCCTCATGGCTGACAGCCAGAACAAAAGTGGGGAAGATGGGAGATATAACCCAGGGCACCTGGGCAAGGGGACAAAGTTGAAGAAAAGGTACATAAAAAGAAAGGTCTAAATAAGGAGTGAGAGGCACCATATTGCAGTGATTTCCCTCCTAACTCTGTGGTTGGTTCCAGTTGGTTTTGGGGTCATGTCCATAGTCCCTCACTTGTGGGGTGCCTCAAGGCTCAACACTCTTGACCCTCCTGTTTAACATCTGTATGAAAACATTGGATGAGGTCATCCATTGGTTTGGGGTCCAGTACAGGTAGTCCTCAATTTATGACCACAATAGGGATAGGAACATTTGTTGTTAAGTGGTGTAGTTGTTAAGCAAGGCATCACATGACCGCACCTGATTTTACAACATTTTTTGCAGGGGTATTAAGTGATTCACCAGGTTAAGAGAATCACGTAGTCATTAAGTGAATCATGCAGTTACCCATTGATTTTGCTTGTTGGAAGCCAACTGGGAAGGCTGCAAATGGTGATTACATGACCCCGGGACACTACAACCATTGTTAATATATGCTGGTTGCCAAGTGTCTGAATTTTGATCACATGACCGTGGGGGTGCTGTGACAGTCATAAGCGCAAGTCACTTTTTCCAGAGCTGTCATAACTTCAAATGGTTGCTAAATGAATGGTCGTAAGTCAAGGACTACCTGTATTTGATATTTGACCCCAGGTGCTCCATGGTGGTGCTCTCAATGTGTCTGGATGCTATTCATGGGTAGGATTCAGGCTCAATCCTGCCATGACTGAATGGCTGTGGCTGTTTGGGTCCCCTGGATCTGAGAAAATTTCACCTTTGGACTTGGATGGGGTGTTGTTGTTTATTCATTTAGTCGCTTCCGACTCTTCGTGACTTCATGGACCAGCCCGCGCCAGAGCTTCCTGTCGGTCATCAACACCCCCAGCTCCCCCAGGGACGAGTCCATAACCTCTAGAATATCATCCATCCACCTTGCCCTTGGTCGGCCCCTCTTCCTTTTGCCTTCCACTCTCCCTAGCATCAGCATCTTCTCCAGGCTGTCCTGTCTTCTCATTATGTGGCCAAAGTATTTCAGTTTTGCCTTTAATATCGTTCCCTCAAGTGAGCAGTCTGGCTTTATTTCCTGGAGGATGGACCGGTTTGATCTTCTTGCAGTCCAAGGCACTCTCAGAATTTTCCTCCAACACCACAGTTCAAAAGCATCTATCTTCCTTCTCTCAGCCTTCCTTATGGTCCAGCTCTCACAGCCATATGTTACTACGGGGAACACCATTGCTTTAACTATGCGGGCCTTTGTTGTCAGTGTGATGTCTCTGCTCTTTGAGACTTCTGCACAACTTGGTACAGCTACTGTTCAAAAAGCAGTGGCAGCTGTGGCAAAGAGGCCCTTTGCACAGGTCCATCTTATTGGCTTATTGCACCCATTCCTAGAACAGGAGTCTCTCAAGATGGTCACTCATGCCCTACTTGCCTCATGGCTGGACTATTGCAATGCACTCTACATGGGGCTGCCCTTGAAGACCACTCAGAAACTACAGTGGGTGTGCCTCAGTCGTCATCAATGCCCCATGAGCTGCATTGGATGCCAGTTTGCTTCCAGGTGCAATTCAAGGTGATGGTTGTCAACTATAAACCCCTTCATGGCATAGGGGCTGGGTATTTGAGGGACCACCTGTCTTCAGTGGTTTCTGCCCATCCAGTAAGATCAGGCAGGCAGAGTGATGGCACTCCAGATCCCTTCTGTCAAGTAATGTCATCTAGTGGGACCCTGGAAGTATGCCTAACCTGTCATGGCACCTGCCCTCTAGGATAGCATCTTCCCAACAATCAGCATGAAATGTACATGAGTTTCACAAACAGGGCTCTGCTGCCAAGCCTGAAATTAGGGTGGATGCTGAGCCCTGGTGGAATCTTTTCATGTAGTGTATTTTGTCTGGACGTACATGTTCTTTTCTTTTTAATTGTTTCCTTTCTTTTAATTATGTAAGCTGCCCAGAGTCATTTGGGAGATGGGTGACCTTCTCAATCTAAATAAATAAGCACATGATTAAAGGAAAATCCTAGGACTAGTTCATGTATCAGTTCAATTTACTATAAAAACATGTAACCAATTCACACAAGTCATTTACGCTGCTCCCTGGATTGCCCTATTTTCCTTATTCACACAATACACTTTAAACAGACTGGGTTTATAGCACAAAAGTTAATGCTAATCCAAATTAGCATACTTGCAAACGAAACTGATAGATCTTTACTTGACTAATCCAAGGGGTTTAGAATCATAAGTATTTTCTGAACCTTATTGGTCCAGCAGAATAAGAAATCAGATCATTTTCTAGATGCTGTCCTTAAATAGATGTGGACTACAAAATAAAATCCTTCTTTGCTGATTATGTTAAACCATAGAATAGTATCTCTCTGCCTCTAGAAAGATAAGAATAGATTTATAATAATAGTAATGTGTAAGCACTATGCAATAGAAAGTTTGACTGAACTCATGCCATTTAAACAGGTGGCAATCCTTGGAAAGTGCTTGGTTCAGTATTGTAATTAATGACATCTATCTGGACGATCAGCATTTGAAAGCAGAGCTCAGAACTCTTTCCTCACTTCCTGCACAAAAGTCTTTCCATTTACCCAGAAAATTAAATCAAAGAAGGATCATGCACATACACATTGCAGTCTTAGGTATACACCTAAGCTTGTTAAGAGGTATGCACTCTGCACATTTTAATGTATGTGTTAGCACAGTGGTATCTCAGGGTGGTATGTTGATGTGCTGATTTTTTCCATTTAAAATCAAACTCCCTTTTTTTTCCCCTTTTGGAACACTATCATTCAGATCTCTTATATACTGGTTCCTCTAATATACATCGTTAATCTTCTTGTCATTTATTGTTTCTTAATTTGTTCCGATGCACACCTTTTAAATGGAATTGCAATTTCTAAATGTAGCATCATGTTCTTTCTTTTAGGTAATATAATTATTTTCCATCTTTAGAACTCATAGTTTTCAAAAAAAAAAAATGTTGACTGGTGTGAGAACTATATATTGACCTTATTTACTTCAAAACAGCAAAATTGGTTATGGCAGCTGAATTCACCAAACAGTTTCTCTAGTTTAGGGTGTGGACTATTCAGATGGATGTCGAATCTTTTGATCTTGAAAAAGGTTTGTTCCCTTTGAAGTGCCTAAAAGATAAATGGTGCAATTCAGAAATATTTAGGCAAAGTTCCATTGACTTCAGTGAGATTTTGAGGCAGCAAGCTATCGCTGGGTTGAAACCAAAGCCTTTAATTGAGTTTCTCACAGGGCAATGGCTCATCAGCTGTTTCCTAGTTATCAGGATTTTTTCCCAAGGCACATAGGGATTATTAGATTTTTTAAAATTCCAGTTTTTGCATCAACCAGATCTGACTTCAGATTTCAGTGGCACAAATGATACATTATAATCATTGAATTATCAACATTGTGCTTCTATTCAGAGGACTAGATGATGGTAAGCCTCATGAAGGATCACAGGAGTAGGCAATTAAAATCTTTGAGGTGTCACAGCATGAATAGATAGGATCTCTAGACTGTGTTAGTGGAATCTGCTGTGAGAGATACTGGAAAGCGGTAATGAAAGAAAGTAGCATGAATGTTAACATCCTTGGTAGTTTTGCTTATTGCATTATTATGGCTGATCACACAGTCAGCCAGATGTTTAGACTGGATTTGGCATTTTTGTCCACCTCTCGAGTCCTTCCCAAGGATCTCGGATAGGTAGATGTTGTTGTTTAATAATATTAAAGGTATCATCGCCTTTTGCAACTGACTGATGGCGATTTTGTAAATCCCAGTGGACAATAAAAGAAAGGAGCATGATTGTTAACATCCTTGGTAATTTTGCTTATTGTATTATGTTATTGTTATCGTTATTTTATCCTGCCTTTTTTATATATAACTCAAGTGACAGTGAGTTATTTATCCTGTCCATATTACTACTATGTTGTACACCTGAACACTGTAGATTGATGATGATGATGATGATGATGATGATGATGAGCCATCAAGTCATTGTTGAATCTTAGCAACCGCTTAGATAGATTTTCTCCATGGTGATCTGTTCCTAACCTGGTCCTTCGGCAATTCCAATGGTGCACTCATCGCCACTGTAACTGATTCTATCCACCTTGGTGCTGGTCATCCTCTTCTCTTTCCTTCCAATTTTCCCAGCATTAAAGCCTTCTTCAGAGAGTAGATAGATGAGGTGAAGCTTATATACTTTTGAATATTTTAACCCCCTCTGAAATTGGAGGAGGGTTGCTTCAACTCCAATGGTAATTTGTTTCCCAAAATGGGTCCTTTTGTGGAAGGACTTCACAGGTACTCCATTGATAACTATGGAGTGCAGGTGAAGTATACTGGAGCAGTCTATTGCAGTACATAGCTTGGTACTAAACTATGGAAATTGTTGAACTGGAACACAGTCTTATTAACACAGACAATGAAAGCCACAGAGTTTGGTGATTTGCTGATCCCTTATTTCAATATCCATTAATATTCAAATCCATAACCCCCCCCCCCCCAAGTGCTGTATGGGTGAAACTGGGGTGAAAGTGGACCTTGTAGATTGCTTTAAACTTTTTGGAAGAGCAAGCTATAAATATATTTATAATTTGGGAGAGAGTTGCAACTTCAGAGCAACTTTGCAGAGGCAGAATGTTTCTCAGAGGAACTATTTCTAAAATGTGTTTTTTCCCATTTTTCACCTACAGGCAGCAGATATACCACGTACCAATTAAAAAGTCACAAAATAATTACATTACAATAAAATAAAATCCGGTTAGACATTGCAATAAAGCAAGCAACAATAATCTTCAGGGGGGAAAAAGAGGAGCTTTAATCTTGCAATTATTTTATACTGGGGTAATTGTATTCTTCAGTTCTTCTTTTATTGTAATAGTTTAGAAAATGGGATGGGATACTTTAGAGCAGCACTAATTTAGAATGTACTCCTATCTACTCCAGTATAGATGCCAACCCTGATATGGGACATGTCTTCTATTTGATAGAGGAGAGGCCTCTTTGAAAGCATCCTCCTCTTTTTTCAAAGTCTACTTTAAAGATAAAAGACAATATGAAGCCTTGAAATGATTCATTGAGGATGGGCCTCTGGCAGCAGATGGAAAGCATGTAGAGATAAAGTGAAAGGTTTCTCCAGCCTGTTGACATACCATGTATTTCTAATCATTGGAACCCTATCATTCAGAGCAATTGTATATGGGTTCCTCTAAGACACGTAGTTCAGGTAAATTCCCCAAGAATCCTCTTATCATTTTAACACAAAGCACCCCACTGTCATTTATTGTTTCTTAATTTGTTCTGATGCATACCTTCTAAATGGAAATGCAATTTCTAAATGCAGCATCATGTTCCGTCTGTCTCCTTTTAGGTAATATAATTATTTCCCACCTTTAAAACACATAGTTTACAAAATTCAAAACATGTTGAGTGGACTGAGAACTATATATTGACCTTTTTTTATTACAAAATAGCAGAATTCGTTATGGCAGTCTCTCCCAACTTTAATCAATATAAGAATTCTTGAAGTTGAAGTCCACGCAAGATTGAGAAAACACTGAGTTATGGCATTAAGGCTTGGCTCAGTTATAATGTTGGTTTGATAAACCATGGTTTACTACTCCAAGAATTAACACTTTGATCGTGTCTATCTTCATCTCCTTTCATTTTTTGGTGTTGTAACAAAACAGTTTGAGCTCATTAAATTACAAGGGCAGCCTAAACTAAGCTAAGGCTTTGGGAATCTTGCAGACCAACACAGCACCACAAATAACTATGGATAGAAAGGCCAAGGCACAGGCTTTATATATCCTGCCTGCTAAAACCCTAGCCCAGTGTCAAGCTGAATTCACCAAACAGTTTCTCTAGTTTAGGGTGTGGACTGTTCAGATGGATGTCAAATCTTTTGATCTTGAAAAAGGTTTGTTCCCTTTGAAGTGCCTAAAAGATAAATGGTGCAATTCAGAAATATTTAGGTAAAGTTTCATTGACTTCAGTGAGATTTTGATGCAGCAAGCTATCGCTGGGTTGCAATCAAAGCCTTTAATTGAGTTTCTCAAAGGGCAATGGCTCATCAGCTGTTTCTTACAGTAGTTATCAGGAATGTTTTTCCCAAGGCACATAGGGATAATTAGATTTTTAAAAATCCCAGCTTGTTGCATCAACCAAATCTGATTTCAGATTTGAACAGCGCAAATGATACATTATAATCATTTGGGATTTAGAATTATCAACACTGTGCTTCTATTCAGACAACTAGCTGATGCAAAACTTCATGAATGATCACAGGAGTAGGCAATTAAAATCTTTGAGGGGTCAGAGCAAGTTTTGCGAATCTATGACAATTAAGATGGCATTGCTTGAACTTTAGATAAGACACCCATAAGAAAATCTGGCTTCTTAGCAGCATGTACAGTATCTAGTATCTCTTAAATGAATGTGTAAAATAGTTCCCAATCTGTCTCGCATCTCTGAGATACTGTAAAAAAGGGAGGGTGGGGTTAGAGAAATATAATATTTGTTTAAAACATAAAAGTAACAATTAATAAAAAATGAAGGAAAAAGCATTTTAAAACCCAGGAACAACTGACTAATCATACCAGCCTACTATAGTAGAAATAACACTAACTGTAGTAGTTAGTATTTAATATTTAATTAAATATTTATTTAATAGGGGATGTTTTTATAGGGACTGGTATATTATGATTGTTTTTGCTGTGTGTGTGTGTGTTTTCCCTTGCGCACCATGCAGAAACTCAGAATTAGGGTGGTATTTTAAGGAGTAAAATAAATAAATAAATGATAATGATAATACATATTCCAAAATGTAACCATTGGATCAGAAAGTGATGTATAGCTGACATGCAGAACCCTAATAAAAAGATTCTGCTTCCTAAATTTTAAGTTTTGTGCACTGATTGTTGCAAATAATCTTATTCCTTCTTTCCATAAGTAAGTAGATCTAGATCAACTATTGTTTTACTTGTGTTCTATTTTATTTTGTTTTATTCCTGAAATATTTATGAATAATATTTCAAGCAAGGTACAACTTATATAAATCACTAAAATGTAATACAATAGCCTGAATGACAGTCAAATATAAGGCATCACTGCAGAATGTTACTAGCCAGGGGAAAATGCAGTGCCTTAAGTCTTCTAAAAGCATGTACAGGAGGCACCAAGTATATCTCCTTTAAAAGCAAATTTCCACAATAATATTTTTCTACAGTTTTTTCAAATGGCCCAGGCTGCACACAGATGTAAGATCTTGTGAGATTTTGACCTCCTTCTGTGAGATCACCCTAGATTTTAGATGGGAGTTCATTCAATTTCAACATTCCTGAGGAAGATCTTCTGGCTGAAAGATCACTGAATTCCTGCAAGGTTTGAGGATTTTCCAATGGTTCCAGTTTTGTAATAGCATCCAGTACCACTTACCTTTTATTTTCCTTCCTAAAGAAATAATATGTTTTAGGTATTTCACATAGTAAAATACAATTATTATAAAATCCAGGGGTACTTCCTATCCTAAAGTAATATTTTTATTCCACTTAAAATAGTTACAGAGTTACTAAGTAGAATAGAGCATGGTCCAAAAATATGCTGTAACTGCAGTTTTGCTCATAGATTTAACTTATAGATTTTGTTCATAGATTTAACTTGCAAATACGATTTTAAAAAAATATATATATTTATTAATCATTTAAAAAGGAGAAGAAAAAGAGCAAACAACAAACAAAAGGAGAAAAGAAAAAAAATATTGACCAAGAAATATAATACCTATAAGTGGACAAGGGAATTATCAAGTTTGCACACTTGGTGCTCAGTATATCATTGATGAGAAATCACCATAAAAAACAAAGTAGATTAAATTATTTTAACAATGTGAGGATTTGAATCTTTGAGCTAAGTGACAGAATCTCCCCTATTTGTTAAGAATACAAAAGAAAAAAGAAAAATTACTAAAATGTTATAGATAAATATTAGTTTCTAATTTCACCTTTATTGTACTCTAATGTACAATATTTATAGACATTTAATGTTTTGATTCAGTTCTTTAAACAGTTATTTTTCCCCTTAAAAACCATACTCTAAATACCTACTTTTGCCTTGCTGTGAAATATATACTACAAGTAGTCCTCACTTACCAACAGTAATTGGGACCAGAAAATCCATCGCTAAGCGATGCAGTCGTAAGGTGTGACATCACATGACTGCACTGACTTACGACGGTAGTTCCAGCAGCCCCATTTGCTGTCATTAGGCAAATCCCTCATGGTCAGAGTGTCCTGTGGTCACGTGATTGCCATTTGCAACCTCCTGCTGGCTTCCCCATTAACTTGCTTGTTGGAAGCTGGCAGTGAAGGTCACAAATGGCAATCACGTGACCGTGGGATGCTGCAACAGCATAATTGTGACCCAGTCACTGAACACCTGAATTGTGATTATGTGGCTGTGGTGATGCTGCAACAGCCACAACTACAAGGACCCATCATAAGTACCCTTGTTTAGTACCACTGTAACTTTGAACGGTCACTGAACAACTGTATGTTAAGTGAGGACTACCCTTATGTATGGAAGCCATTCTTGCTTAAATTTACAAATATGACTGTTTAGAGAAGCAAATACTATAAAAAGCACCTTAGTCTCCAAAGCTATTTCAAACTAACTTGAGTGATGTTGCCCTTGAAACTTGTCACTGTTCACTTGGGCAGGTGGTTGGTGATGATACAGAACAATAAATCTGTTGACTTTAGCAAAAGGAAACTTGATGCCAATTTTGTATGAAATGAAACAAATGTCTCATCTCCTAAGAAATATGCACATTTTTGATCAAAGTGCTGTGAGGTCTACAGCCCTCATTAATTCTCCACCACCCCTGCCAGAAGGATGGTAATCTGTCTTTCTGGTGAAGCCAGTTACTTCTGGAGAAATAACTCTTTAAGCCCAAAGATTCAGAGCAATGAGAGAGAAGGATGCTTGGGACATTGGCAATGGCATTGCTGATATAAATTTTATATAAAATATAATTATCTAATAAAAAAATAAATAACAATCCAGAGGTATTACTTCCTTCCAGCTGTAACAAAATGTTAGTTCAACTATAACTGCTTTGTCCTTTGGAATGACATTCCCTCTTGGCTCACCCTGTTTTAGGGGTTGGCTAAAACTCCCTGTTGGAATTTCAGCAATGTTCATGTGGAGTAGCCAAGACAAAATAAGTGGGGCACTCTGCTAATTAGAAATGGCCATTCCAGTGTCTGGTTGCCAGCTGGCAGACCTGACATCTCCTTGCATTACTATTACATGATGTAAGGTCAGTTCCCTGTGCACTAAGCAGGTGTTTTTAGAGTGTCCATATCCAGTAGGACTTTTTTTTTTTTTTACTTGATGCGGGACTAACATCCTCTTAAGCTGAAATTACTTGGACTTGCTTTCAGAAGAATTGCCCTCACTTTCTCACAAGAAGAACAGAAAAAGGCATGACATTGTTTTGCAGGCTGCTGGATTCAGTTAGCATAAAGACATCAGATATATGTGGCCAACTCTGGCTAAAGATATTTGCATTTTGAAGGACCATTGGCCTTGAAGTATCTCATAACTGCATCAGGGCTGGACTAAAACATTTGAGATATATCCTGACAAGGAAGGAAGAAGTAAATCTCACTAGAGATCCAAATGATTTCTTGCACAAGAGTTTTGAAATTAGGCCAGAGGCCTCATGAATTTAATCCTCAGGTGGCTTGCAGTCTGTGGGTGGCAGATCACTCACCAGTGTGCCCTATGGCACACCTAAGTATTCGTATCTGCCTGCTATTTTACCCCAATTCTTCTTTCTTCTGCCTCCCATGTTGCACATTACTGTAATTTTAATGCAGTTCCAGAGAAATTTCATCCAATGAATACTGTAAAGAAGGATGTAAGTATCAACTCTCCAGATCCTGAACTCCTTCTTCTGGACTTGGCTTACTTGGCAGAGGGCTGACAGATGTATCTTAGGCAAGTTAGACCTATGCAATCATCTGTCATACATGGATGATTGAAACATGCAAGAACCTTATAAATTCTTAGAGTAAAATCAGATGTGATTTACAGAGCATACCTGTCTAGAAGCTAAGCAAAGATTGCAACTCTCATAAATACAAATATATAGGCAATTCCTGATTCCTTCCAGATAGAAGTAGGTCTTCTCCCTGCCCTAGTTAAAGAAAAAAGCTTATAATATCACTATCTGTACAGTCTTAGATTCTTTTTCATTGAACTTTATAGCAGTATTCTCATAGTGGCGTAAGTCCCACACTTTGGCCTCTGCACACTTCAAAGGGAACCCATAGAGATAACCTCTACAGTTGGTTATCTGGATGTGGAGGTCCTCCACAATCACATGTTGAAACAGCTGTGCTGGTTTCCAGTTACTCTCCTAGCCAATTCAAAGTTCTCTAACCTTAACAAAGCCCATGTTATTTGGCAGATCATCTACTTTTGTACATCCCAACCCAACAGTCTCAGGTCTTAAATGAGGCACCTTTTTTTCATTATTTTTTTTCTCTTCTGACACCTTCTACTCTCTGTTTGTGCCAACTAGGAAACTTCAGGGAAGGAAGAAGTAAATCTCACTAGAGATCCAAATGATTTCTTGCATAAGGATTTTGAAATTAGGCCAGAGACCTGGTGAATTTAATGCTCAGGTGGCTTGCAGCCTGTGGGTGGCTGATCGCTCACCCATGTGCCCTATGGCACGCCTAAGTGCTCATATTTGCCTGCTATTTTACCCCAGCTCTATTTTTTTCTGCCCCCCATGTTGCACACTGCTATAATTTTTAAGCAGTTCTAGAGAAAAGTGAAATTCCCTTATAGTTTGTAAAGTGCCATGAGAACTGATTTTTTATTAAATATAAATAACCATCACAGATTGGAGAAAAAAAAGACAAATAGCAAAACCAGGATTACAGCTCAGTTCATAGGCATGAAGACCTCCTTAGCAGCACCCGAAGGTTTTCTGCCAAGCTGTTCTTTGTCTGAAGATGACCTGTGGAACTATACAGAGATTAGAACAATTTAAACCTCTTAGCCATATAAGCCATCCTAGGAAGAGTGCATGGGGTCCCTTGGTTTTCTTCATTTACTTAACCTCTGCTTTGTCCCCACCCACACAACTTCTCATATATACATGTCCACTTGTCGATACCAATATCTGGTAAGCAGCAGTGATTGCCTCTGTTAGCAAGAAAAGGAGCTGGGCTGTTAGAATTTTGCAAAGCCTACCACACTGCGGAATGAAATGCTGGTCCTGTTCAATTCAGATTGGGGAACTGGATTAATGGGCTAAGCTAGTTCAGCAGTTTGACGTACCTGCTGGCTGTACTGTTGTTCAGTTTATCATTTTGCCACTCTGAGGCTCAGGACACAGCAGCGTGATCTTTTCCCTCTAACTGCTTCAGTACTGTTATAAGACACTTCTCTTTGCTTATTTTGTTTTCTAAGTTACCATTGTTTCCCTCTCTTTTAACGTTCTGGGCAGTGGAGGTCACACAAGCTGTTGGAACCAGAAGCTGGTAAAGCCACAGCTGGAATGGAATCAACATGAAGGAAAGGGAGAAGGGTCAACCCTCAGCTGTACAAATATGTAAACTTGTGATTCCTTCTTTACTGATTGAAGAGGTGGTGCCTACATATGTATGTTTATGGACACCTAGGAGCATTTCCAGAAGTGATTTTTCAAAGACTAAGCTGTTTCTTGTCTCAGCAGAGGAAAGCACTTGGCTACCCTTGTCTGTCCTTGGATGCTGATCAGGGTGTCACATGATTCATACCTGGATGGGAGACCCTGGGAAATCACAGGGCTGCAAACTAGACTGGAAATTGAAAAGAAATCCTGGAAGAAGGCAGTGGTAGGCACAGAAGCTTCTTTTATCTACTGAACATGAAAGAGGAAACAATAGAAGTGACACAAACAAAACAACCCAAAGCTTCATCTTGATCTTTAGAGGAAGAAGAAGGGGAAATGTTTCTTTAAATGGAGCTTTGAAATAAGGCTGTGCTTGAAGCAATATCAAAGAGAACCATCTCTCTGCAGATCTGCAGAGCCCTACTTCTTATATACTGATAGTTACAAGGGGATGAGGAGTGCCTGTGAGGAGTGCCTGAGTTGGCATCATGCCATAATGTGCACATATTGTGCACATATTGTGCTAATTCATTTGTATTCATTGACAGGTGACTGTGTAGTTTCTGCTTCAACAGATTCCTCTGGGTAATTGATTCCACCATTTTTCCAGGTAATTGATTCCCTTGTTAAATGATTCTTACTGCTTTTTTCCTTAACATTCAGTTAGAATTTGACTTTCTATAATATACGACCATTATATCCTATCCTACACTTGTGATATGGGTGTCCATGGGGACAGGTAAAAAAAAAAGTCAAGATGGCAGCTACAACCATGTGATTGAAGCCCCGCCTCTTTTTACTTGTGTCACATGTGCTTGGCTCACAGGCAGGTTCTGTTTAAAGAATCCTTGTGTAAATTGATTTTTTTCATATGTTGCCTCCTTGTGTGCCATGTGGATGTACAAAATGGTAGCTGTAGTTTTTGCATCCTTTGAGTAAAGTCAGGTATACGTAAGTCAGGGCTTGAGTAACCCAAAGACTGACTATATAAGGTTCCTGTGTTTGTTTTGGTATTTAAGTGACCTTGATGGCAAGACAGCACCTAAGTGTCTGCTCTTCTATCTGCCCTTTGCAGAAGGAAGTTTCTAAATTTTCACTGTATAGCTTACTGCGTTATTTTAGTTTGTTATGATTGACGGGCTTACTGGTGAGAATTCGGGTGCTGAATGTATGATAAAAATAATTGTGCTAGATTATCATAAAAGAGCATAAATACATAATAATAAATCCTAGGCCTTATTGTTTGGGTGGGGACAGAAATAAAAACAATTAAATACATTGGATCCCTTTTTCTTTTCTGATGAAATAAAGCAAATTTCTTTGCTTCCCCTCCCAGTTGCTAAGCACCATGCATTGCAGGACATCAATTAGTCTTGGATACTGAGTCACCCTGACAGCGTTTTGTTAAGAAAAGACATTTTAGTCTGTGGCCTATTGCTATTCTAACACACAGGAGAAAGCCAACACAAGTACAATGCACAATAAGTAACCCAAGGTGATACTGTAATGGATGGATGTAATTGAGCCTGCAGTGCAGACATGAATAGAGTTTAATTCAGAGTGCAATCATGGGCAAAAGAATCTGATCCATAAGCCATTCATTGTCCATGGGGTATTTGGGAGAAGGTTGTGATACCCTTCTATCTCAATGGATGGGAAAAATGATGGAACAGCACAATACTGGACACTTTTTTTTTGAGCCTAGGGATAAATAGCTAGCTGAGAGAAAGAAAAATAGTAATTAAAAAATCTGCTGGGTTTTGAACACATGTTTGTTGTTTATTCGTTTAGTCGCTTCCGACTCTTCATGACTTCATGGACCAGCCCACGCCAAAGGTTCCTGTCGGTCATCAACACCCCCAGCTCCCCCAGGGATGAATCCATCACCTCTAGAATATCATCTATCCATCTTGCCCTTGGTCGGCCCCTCTTCCTTTTGCCTTCCACTCTCCCTAGCATCAGCATCATCTCCAGGGTGTCCTGTCTTCTCATTATGTGGCCTACATATTTCGGTGTTGTCCATCTGGTGAAGTCCATGTATAAAGCCGTCTCTTAGGTTGTTGGAAGAGAGTGTTTGTTATGCAGAGTGAGTTGTCTTGGCAAAATTCTACCAGCCTATGTCCTGCTTCGTTTTGTTCTCCCAGGCCATGCTTACCAGGTGTCATTTGACTGCCCACCTTAGCATTCCAGTCTCCTGTGAAGAAAATAACATCTCTTTTAGGCGTGTTGTCCAGTAGGTGCTGCAGATCCTCATAGAACTGATCTACTTCAGTTTCTTCAGCATCTGTGGTTGGGGAGTATATTTGGATCACTGTGATGTTAGATGGCTTGCCCTGAATTTGAATTGAGATCATTCTATTGTTTTTTGGATTGTATCCAAGCACTGCTTTAGCCACTTTACTATTAATTATGAAGGCTACTCCATTTCTTCTGTGATCTCTTGTCCACAGTAGTAGATCTGGTGGTCATTTGATGTGAAGCGGCCCATTCCAGTCCATTTCAGTTCACTGACACCCAAAATGTCTATCTTTAATCTTGACATCTCACCAATAACCACATCCAATTTGCCCTGGCTCGTAGATCTTACATTCCAGGTTCCAATGGTGTGTTGATCCTTAGAACATCGGATTCGCCGTTCACCACCAGCACCATCGGCCACTAGCCATCCTTTCAGCTTTGAGCTAGCTGCGTCATCACCTCTGGGGCTAGTTGAACTCATCCTCATACTCCCCAGTAGCATTTTGACCATCTTCTGACCTGGGGGTCTCATCTTCCGATGGTATACCGACATATCTCTGGTTGTACTGATCCATTTAGTTTTCACGGCAAGAATACTGGGGTGGGTTGCCATTACCTTCCCCAGGGATCGCCTTTAGTCTGACCTCTCTGTCATGACCTTCCCGTCTTGGGTGGCCCTTCATGGTTTAGCTCATGGCATCATTGAGGTGCTCAAGCTCCAGCACCATGACAAGGTAACGATCCTTTGCTGAAGTACCTGCCTTGATGCAGCAGCTTATGGGTGAAAGTCTAAAGACCAGTATAAAAAGGAAACTAGAGGGGAGGGCTGAGTTCCATATTAGTATCAGTTACATCTGTGCTTTTTAGCACCAGTATCACCAGGGCCGAAGATGTTTTACTGAATAGTTTCCTGCTTTTTTTAAAGGGCTGATTGGTAATCCAGGCCTTTTTTCTTCATTCCACATGGCAATATCTTCTTTGTCTCACTGTCCTACTTTTCAAAAAAATCTTTTTTTTTAATCCACCAAATCTACCTTAGATCCTATGGGGAATGAATTTGAACATTGTGCTGCCACTGGATTCATGGCAGGGTTTGGTATGATTCTTTCTTGGGGAAGAACATGTGGCCTGGCAGGCAGGGGAGGGGGCTACGTATATTAAAATGTATGAGGTGAGGCATTCACAGTAGCTGCTTTGAAAGGCCAAGCCTCTTTTCCAGTGCACAGTGGTATCATCATGGAAATGCCACATCTATGTCCATCAGACCCTGGGACTCAGTGCAGAATGGCAACATTGAGGTGATGTCACTGCACACATCACTCTGGCATCATTGCAATTTGCCAAGGATGCTATTGGCCATGTAACTATGCAATATACTCTTCTCCTTTCCTCATCCCCATGCTTTTTTCGTGTCTTTTGTTCCCCCAAACAGTAGACTTTTCCTTGGATAACCAGTCAACAAATCTAATTCCTCACCAATCACTAGCTAGTAAGTGTCTACATGAATCAGCTTCACATATTTACCTGGTGCCCTGAGGACACTGCATTTGTTTTAGATAGTATGTCATGAATATTTCTAGTTTCTCAAGATTATATGTTATAGGAATACTGGAATCCTCCAATTAACAAAGAGTGAACCTGTATAAATATAAAAGCAAGGTGTCCCCTTGGGAGGCTATAAAAATGAAGGACTCACCTGGGTGAAAATCATAATGGCTTCAACAGTTATTTTAGTCAAGACTGGCAAGTCCTTCATATAAAACAAAACAAAACAAAATGAACTCAAATGTTTATCAAATAGTTTTATATTTACAAAACTGACTGTGGAGGAATGTCGGTCAGGAAGTTTGGCTTTAAAGAGCCCAGCTATAGGAAACTGATATTTGAGATTCTCTGTAGTACTGTAATAGGAACATGATTATGCAGATTGAGAAGATATTGTGAGCCACATTGCAAAAGGGGGGAGTAGGCAAGGAAGAGATAAAAATGATTTAACTAATGGGTGGTGACAAAAATTAAATTAAATGTGAATATTATTACTTTCATTTGATTTAATTATTTGACAATGCATGTTAATGCACATGCACAAACAAAAGCCATAGTCCCTGTTTGCAAAATATATTTAACTGGGTTAAGAGGTGTTAGCATGTCATACAATCAGCTAAACCTAGTCAGCAATGGATTAGAGAGAGTTATTTTTGGACCAAGACAGCACTGGTGTTGGTTGAGGCTAAACTAACTTCCCTAATCTGCCAACTTTACATTTCAATGTATTATGCAAACTAAAACAACAACAACAACGAATTACTTCAGTAAGCAGCTTAAACAAAGTCAACTCCAAGGGTGTCAAAAATGTCAAGATGGCAGTTTGACTCTATAACCAAAGCCTCAACCCTTTCTTTTAAATCAGAGTTTTACTGAAAGTTTTAAAAACAAGAGTAAAAAGTCCCAACCCTTTTTTATGTGAGTGCAATAGCACAGTGGCTTCTGTGACCACGTAGTTGAAGCCACACCCCCTCTTATATGTGCACTGTCCTTACGTAAAAGACGGCCAGGGCTCCAATCCTATGGATACAGTCACCATTGTGACTTTTTTGACCAGCCCTTGGATATCCCTGAAGTGTATAATATCAATCCAAGCATACCCTCCCATATATAGACCCAAACGTAATGTCATATATAGAAGAGGTGACAGGACAAGGCAGAGAGAAGATGTGGCCCTGGAATTTACTCCTGATGGGAATGAATGAATGAATGAATGAATGAATGAGCTCCAGGTGGGAATAAATTAATTCTTCAATGGGGCCGGTGGGGTTATGCACCTCTGCATTAAAAAATGGTTGGCTTGATCGTAATGTAGTATATGAATAAAACTTGGCTGGGCTGTCCCTGTATGCTGTGCCAAAACCAAACAGATCTTATTATCAGTTAACTTTTCTGTGAACCAGGCTAAAGAAAGTGAATTCAGTGACAAAAGAGCTGTCTATGTGTCTCTGCATTTTGTATGGGTACAATTTCCATGACACGTCACTCTATTTCTTCACATATAAAAAGACATTTCATTCAGACTAGCATGTATGTGTGTGTGCTGATCCATGCAAAGACAAAACCTGGATGAGAAATGGGGCTTCACTTGAAGTGAATTCAACAACTGTTATCAAGGACACTATCTCTTAGGTGGCCAGTGAGGAATCCTTGCTTCATTCAAGAACGTTCTGGCTCCCCTTGCCAAATAATTAATTGTGACACTGTCAAGACATGTCCTCACTAAGTCTAAAAATGCCTGGGAAGGTCTATAGGAGGGATGGCAGTACATTAGCTATTCCCTAATCCATGAGGAACTAAGCCACAATGAAGCAGGCCCACAGTCACCCAACACAGGCAGAATAGGTGGGATATCTTGTGTTTCTGTAGAAACTATCATGATTACTTTGAAGTTTGCTTTACTTCTTATATATTAGCATATCTAATAATACAAATTCTGTCTTTTGTCCTTCATTTTCTGAGGAGATGCATGAATAGCCACTCTACTGCTTGTTTTTCTTTTTTCCTTCTGGAATGATCATTTAAATGATATTAGCTCACCTTTATGGTTCATTGTGATTGCACTGACAGTAATGTGTAATATGAGACATGTTTGATTCTTATCCATAATACCCTAGAAGAAGAAATATTTTTGAGGCTTATTGGACAAATGGCATTTTATCCTAACATTTTTAGGGATACTGCATCTTGGCTGCAAAGTGGCGAGTAACCACTGGGTGGCAGCAAATAGAAATAGATACAGTACATTCTACCTATTTGCTGCCATCTAGTGGATCATCTGGGTTTTTTTAGTCCATGTCAGCTAGTCCTAATTCTTTCTACTATTCAGGGTTTCAGTAGAAGAGAGTATATGTAGCTCAAGGTTGAACTGTGGAGTCCTTGGTGCTCTCTGAGCTTGATTGTTTGCTTGCAGGTGTTTCAGGCTAGGTAACATCATCAGAGCTAGTGATTGTGGGGTTTGCTCCCTATTTATATGCCCTGCCAGTGTTAGTTGGGGTGTGATTTTCTCCTTGGTCGTTCCTTGATTAGGGTAACGTTTTCTGCTTGATTGTTTGGTGTTAATCTCTTCTTATCTGGTTGTAGGCTGCTGTAGAGGATGTGTTTTTTGGTCTTTTTGTTTCCTTCTTAGCTTTTTTAAATTGTCTCTTTTGAATGGTGTGTAAATTTATTTATTTAATAATCAAATTTATATACTGCCCATATCACTATATACCACTGACTCTGGGTGGCTGACAATAAAAGATAATAAAAACTGTTATAAAAATATACAGAGTTAAAAGTGAGAAGCTAAAAGATTGAGAGAGTGTCCTCAAGCCACCAATCACCCTCAGAGCTGCCTACCACTACTGGATCCCCAAGCTAGTTGGCAGAGCCAGGTCTTGATGCTCTTCCGGAAGACCAGAAGAGTGGGGGCCAACCACACCTCAGGGGGAAAGATATCCCATAGGGCAGGGGCAATGGCAGAAAAGGCTCTCCTCCTAGGCCCCACTAGTTAAAATTCTTTAGCCAACAGGTTCCATAACATGCCTTCCTACCAGACTAGATAAAACATGGTTTATCTCTATGTTTCTGTTGATGGCTGATTCATCTGAATGCCAAGCTTCCAGGAATTCCCTAGTGTTTTGGATTCAGCTTGGTCTAGGATGCTCACAGTTTCCCAGTTGAAACGATGGTTGAGTCTGTCCATGTGTTGTGAGACTAAGGAGTTTTCACTGTGTCTTCTGACTGCTAGTTGGTATTCATGGATGTATGGCAGTGTTAACCTTTTCATAGCTCCTGTTGGTTGGGTTGTAGTGGGTTGAGTGGTCAGGCACTTTTTGATAAAGTTGCGTGACTATCCATGTTGTTGGAAGATGTTGTACAGGCAGTCTGTTTCCTTTGTCTGATGTTCTGGGTTGCTGCGGTGTGTTTGTGCTCATTTGAACAATGTTCTTACACAGCTCCTCTTGTGGGAGCTGGGTTGTTACTTAGGTAATAGAACACTTGTTAGTGTGGGTTGTTTTTCAATGGAACATCTGCAAGCAAACCACCAAGCTCAGAAAACACCAAGGACTCCACCGTATTTGGGGTTTGGCTGAAATCTTGGTATGGTCTCTATTTTAAGAAAAGAAATAAATGTTTAAAGATTTATTATTTATTTATTTATTTATTTTTTCTGTGGCCCATCTCATGTACACCACTTCTGATGAGGTTGATATAATGTTGAATTATATGCCTCAAATAATCAAATTATCAGTGAACTTTGGATTTATCGAGCTTGGATTACAGCTAAAAAGATAATTTTGCATTCTTGATACTTTGGATCTCAAAACCTGAAGAATTTCTTCACTTTCAACCTTTGAAGTGGCTATCTACTGATGTAACAGGCTATTCAGTATGAGTTTCTGTGGGCAAGGTTAGTTCATTGATTAAATACTGAGTTACTTTCAAATAACTATTGTATAACATGTGTGTGTTCTGTTCCCTGACCCACCTCTTTTTGTCCTTTTTAATTCTTTTTAATTCATGTTTGTTGGCTTCTTGTATGAAGAACAATATAAAATCTTGCACCTTCTCCCCCCGTTTCTTGATTTTGGGGGGGGGACATTAAAGCAGAGTGAATCAATAGCAAATCTTGATGTGATCTCGGCAAGCAGAAAAGCTTCATTGCAATGGGTTTGTTTGATTTAAATGAACCCTTTTCTCCCTCCAGCAAGGGATCTTGTCTTACAAGTTTATGGAGCAATTTCAGAAAAGAAGATAGAACGTATGAGCAAGCAAACCACTTTGGTCTTGGCAGCAGTCCGCTGTCCTCCACAAAGTCAGTACATTTTGCTAATTATCTATTTGTTTCCATGTTGCTAGCAGACTTAGTCATGAGACAGGCCAGATGGCAGAGACATTGGCACCTGTAATTAGAAAAGAATAAATATTGCAGAAATGCATTTATTTTTGTCCTCTTCTCTCTCTTCCCATATCTTTCTTTAGTTAGTTAATTAGTTAGTTAGTGAGTTTATTTTACAGCTGCTGATACTGAAAAGAGTGACTGAGTTGGTGTTTCTGCAACTTCCTTAAAGGAACCTGTAGTATGAAGGAATTCTCCAGAAGATACTACCCCACAAAAATCAGCTAATGATCTTGGTTATATCATTCAGGGTTTACTTAGAAATCAACCCAACTCCCATTATTGGGAGAGGAAAATAGATGATCTGGGGGTGACTGGGAGGAAACTATTAACATCTGTGGCATAAACCATGAATGGCCATCACAGAATCTGTATGTCTTAGACAGGTTTTGTAAATAGTGTCTATAAGAAAAAAGCATGTTTTTTGGTCATGTATGTGTAGTATGATTAACCTATACAATTGTACTGCAAAATATGGAATATTTGGACCATAGTGGATGTTCCAGTCCCATGCTGCCCCCATTGCAAGATATTGGGTCTTTCCTTGAGATTGATGGGGAAGGTGTTATCAGTAAAAACAACTTCTTTACATCTCCTTTAAATATGATTGTAATCTTGGAATCTCTCAGATTGGATGAGAATGTTCTTTCTCCTTCTTTCTCCTTCTCCTTCTACACTCGTCTTTGTTAAGCATGTAAGCCATTTTAGGGCACCTTCTACACAGTTAGCATTTTTGGATTATTGAGTGCTATGCTATCTGGAGGGTTTTCTTTCCCTGGTTTAATACAGAGCCAATGCCCTCAAAATACAGTGCTGATATAAATCCACCTTCACCTTTTGCTTTTATTGAATCGGGGTTGCCTGAAACAAAGGGCATTTGGCTGCCTGAACAAGAGGAAAAGAGGGGATTCCCCCATTCCAGGTACCTGTCTGAATGGGATTGGCTTCTGAGTCATCCACACTGTTAATGGCATAGATACGTCTGCTGCCCCTCAAAGCAGAAAGCTAGTTTCTCAAGCTCAGGACAGGACACATGGCCCTGTTTATGTCCTCTGCTGCCACCACTGAAGTGATAGGATCACTTTGCCTAATAATAGAATCATAAGTGTCCTCAGGATATGGTCAAAAAAGGCAAGGTAATAGTCACAGTAGTGCAGTTGAAGCTCCACCCATTTTACCTGCTTCTATTGCACTGTTGTGGCCACCATCAATTTTTTTGACAATACCCTGTGGACACCCCTGAATAGAATCTGCTCTGGTGAGAATACTAAGCTATATTTTTAAACAAGGATATATTCAACACCTAAAGTCTGTTGAAAATATACTCATTCCAAAGTATTGGGGTGACAGGGACCATGTCACATTCTGGACCTTACAACATTGATTAAAAAAAAAATCCTATGGAATATGAAATAAGAATAACTACCAATTTAGCAGTGCAAATCTTCACATGTGTGCATGTGTGCGTGCGCACAGAGACAAACTACTGCTATGCTCGTGTAAAACTGTATCTCAAGGATTTCACTTGAAGAGATTTGGTGCTTTTATGTCCCCTGGGCTGCGAGAGTAGATAATAGGGTTACTAACATTTGTACCAGCTCTTGTTCACATGTCTTGTCCAACAGCTTACCCAGCAGAGAACAGCAAATACACTTGATGTCTGTACTGTAAAAACAAAAACAGAAAAAACCCCTATCACCTGCTCATCTGCAAACTTTGTCTAAAAAGATAAGAGATGTGGGAAGTCAAGAAGTTATACTTTCCTTGATTGTATTTCCTGAACATCTTCATTGCCTTCTTATTCTAGCATATTTGAACTTATTGTAAAAAAAAAAAAGTTGCTGGAAGCTTAGTGATATTAAATATGCAAGCTGGAAGAAATGGGAACCCACATTTTTTCAAGAACAAAATTTAGTAGTTGTGGAGATGCAGATTTCCAGGCATACTTGGTAAGAGAAAGAGGTTTGTAGTTCTGCGCATTAATTTTTTAAATGTTTTTTTTATGTTTTAACTGCTTCCATTTTTATTAGTTTTCATTTACTCTTCTCTGATACTGTGTGGTATTGCCTGTGGTATTATATGGACTTTTTATATCCTAATAGATTTTTTTGCTGATCCCTCCTCTTTTTTTGGAAAGTAAACATACATTAATATAATAAGTAAATAAACATTTGGATGCCATACATAAGGATGGGAACTGTGTGCTCTCCAAGGATTCTGAATGGCAAACAGCCATGATGCCTGTCAGCATGGCAGTGAACAAGGATTATGAAATGGTGTAATGTTTGAAGGACATTCTGTGGCCCTTTTACTCCCATCTCCAAGCTTTCCAGCTACTTTAACAACCTTATTATTATTTCACTGAATGAATGAATGGCTTGGAAAGACTTGTGTAAAAGGACATACTTATTTCCCAAGAGCAGTTTTAGGATTTATCCTTACATTCCCCTTTATTTATTTATTTGTACTTTCAAGTCGGTGTTGACTCCTGTTTCTTGGCAAGATTTTGGAACTGGCTTGCTATTGGTGTCTTCCTAGGGCTGAAAGGCAGTGACTGGTCCAAGGTCACCCAGCTGGCTTTGTGCTTAAGGAAGAACTAGAACTCAGTCTCCTGCTTTTTAGCCTGGTGCCTTTAACCGCTCCAACAAACTGACTCTGTTTACATTCCCCTAACCATAGCATGAACTTGCCCTGGAAAAAAGACCTCCCTCCCTTCCTTCTATCCTTATAAAATTGTTCTGTCTGTTTCCCAGTCCACTGCAAGGGCAACTTACTGTTGTCTATAGATTTCCAGTTATAAAATAGCATTTTCTCTCTTCTCTAGCTATAATGAAGATATGACTTAACACACTTCCTTAACAATGTTATTGCTAATGCACTTAGGGATGGAATCTGTCCAGCTCTTACTGACCACTTTAAGCTCTAATTCATGTAGGAGGTTAAGGCTATGGCATCAGGGGCAGCTCAAGAGAGGCAAACTGGCAGTCAGGGCATCATGACTGAAGCCCTTGTTGTTGTTTATTCAGTCAATTTGGACTCTTCGTGATTTCATGGACCAGCCCACGCCAGAACTTCCCGTCGGTTGTGAACAACCTCAGCTCCCCCAGGGACGAGTCCGTCACCTCTAGAATATCATCCATCACCTTGCCCTTGGTCGGCCCCTCTTCCTTTTGCCCTCCACTCTCCCTAGCATCAGCATCTTCTCCAGGCTGTCCTGTCTTCTCATTATGTGGCCAAAGTATTTCAGTTTTGCTTTAATATCATTCCCTCAAGGGAGCGGTCTGGCTTTATTTCCTGGAGGATGGACTGGTTTGATCTTCTTGCAGTCCAAGGCACTCTCAGAATCTTCCTCCAACACCACAGTTCAAAAGCATTGATCTTCCTTCTCTCAGCCTTCCTTATGGTCCAGCTCTCGCAGCCATATGTTACTACGGGGAAGATCATTGCTTTAGCTATGCGGACCTTTGTTGTCAGTGTGATGTCTCTGCTCCTAACTATTTTATCGAGATTTGTCATTGCTCTTCTCCCAAGGATTAAGCGTCTTCTGATTTCCTCACTGCAGTCAGCATCCGCAGTAATCTTCGCATCTAGAAATACAAAGTATTTCACTGCTTCTACATTTTCTCCCTCTGTTTGCCAGTTATCAATCAAGCTGGTTGCCATAATCTTGGTTTTTTTGAGGTTTAGCTGCAAGCCAGCTTTTGCACTTTCTTCTTTCACCTTCATCATAAGGCTCCTCAGTTCCTCTTCACTTTCAGCTATCAAAGTGGTATCATCTGCATATCTGAGATTGTTAATGTTTCTTCCAGCGATTTTAACTCCAGCCTTGGATTCCTCAAGCCCAGCATGTCGCATGATGTGTTCTGCATACAAGTTGAATAGGTAGGGTGAGAGTATACAGCCCTGCCATACTCCTTTCCCAATCTTAAACCAGTCCGTTGTTCCGTGGCCTGTTCTTACTGTTGCTACTTGGTCGTTATACAGAGTCTTCAGGAGGCATACAAGATGACTTGGTATCCCCATACCACTAAGAACTTGCCACAATTTGTTATGGTCCACACAGTCAAAGGCTTTAGAATAGTCAATAAAACAGAAATAGATGATTTTCTGAAACTCCCTGGCTTTTTCCATTATCCAGCAGATATTGGCAATTTGGTCCCTAGTTCTTCTGCCTTTTCTAAACCCAGCTTGCACATCTGGCAATTCTCGCTCCATGAATTGCTGAAGTCTACCTTGCAGGATCTTGAGCATTACCTTACTGGCATGTGAAATGAGTGCCACTGTTCGATAGTTTGAACATTCTTTAGTGTTCCCCTTTTTTGGTATGGGGATAGAAGTTGATTTTTTCCACTCTGATGGCCATTCTTGTGTTTTCCAAATTTGCTGGCATAGAGCATGCATTACCTTGACAGCATCATCTTGCAAGATTTTGAACAGTTCAGCTGGGATGCCGTCATCTCCTGCTGCCTTGTTATTAGCCATGCTTCTTAAGGCCCATTCAACCTCACTCTTCAGGATGTCTGGCTCTAGCTCACTGACCACACCGTCAAAGCTATCCCCAATATTGTTATCCTTCCTATACAGGTCTTCCGTATATTTTGCCACCTTTTCTTGATCTCTTCTTCTTCTGTTAGGTCCTTGCCATCTTTGTTTTTGATCATACCCATTTTGGCCTGGAATTTACCTCCAATGTTTCTAATTTTCTGGACGAGGTCTCTTGTCCTTCCTATTCTATTGTTTTCTTCCACTTCCACACCTTGCTTGTTTAAAAATAATTCCTTATCTCTTCTGGCTAACCTCTGGAATCTTGCATTTAATTGGGCATATCTCTCCCTATCACTGTTGCCTTTTGCTTTCCTTCCTTCTTGGGCTACTTCTAGTGTCTCGGCAGACAGCCATTTTGCCTTCTTGGTTTTCTCTTTCTTTGGGATGTATTTTGTTGCCACCTCCTGAACAATGTTGTGAACTTCTGTCCATAGTTCTTCCGGGACCCTATCTACTAAGTCCAGTCCCTTAAATCGATTCTTCACCTCCACTGCATATTCCTTAGGAATATTAGTGAGCTCATCTCTAGCTGATCTGTGGGTCTCCCCTAATCTCTTTAGCCTGATCTTAAATTGTGCAAGAAGAAGTTCATGATCGGAACTACAGTCAGCTCCAGGTCTTGTTTTTACCGACTGTATAGATGTCCGCCACCTTTGGCTGAAAAGGATGTAGTCAATCTGATTTCGGTGTTGTCCATCTGGTGAAGTCCATGTGTAAAGCCGTCTCTTAGGTTGTTGGAAGAGAGTGTTTGTTATGCAGAGTGAGTTGTCTTGGCAAAATTCTACCAGCCTATGTCCTGCTTCGTTTTGTTCTCCCAGGCCATGCTTACCTGTAATTCCAGGTGTCATTTGACTGCCCACCTTAGCATTCCAGTCTCCTGTGAAGAAAATAACATCTCTTTTAGGCGTGTTGTCCAGTAGGTGCTGCAGATCCTCATAGAACTGCTCTACTTCAGCTCCTTCAGCATCTGTGGTTGGGGCGTATATTTGGATCACTGTGATGTTAGATGGCTTGCCCTGAATTTGAATTGAGATCATTCTGTCATTTTTTGGATTGTATCCAAGCACTGCTTTAGCCACTTTACTATTAATTATTAAGGCTACTCCATTTCCTCTGTGGTCCTCTTGTCCACAGTAGTAGATCTGGTGGTCATTTGATGTGAAGTGGCCCATTCCAGTCCATTTCAGTTCACTGATGCCCAAAATGTCTATCTTTAATCTTGACATCTCACCAAGAACCACATCCAATTTGCCCTGGCTCATAGATCTTACATTCCAGGTTCCAATGGTGTGTTGATCCTTAGAACATCGGATTCGCCGTTCACCACCAGCACCGTTGGCCGCTAGCCGTCCTTTCGACTTTGAGCTAGCTGCGTCATCACGTCTGGGGCTAGCTGAGCTCATCCTCTATTCCTCCCCAGTAGCATTTTGACCATCTTCCGACTTGGGGGTCTCATCTTCCGATGGTATACCGACATATCTCTGGTTGTACTGATCCATTGAGTTTTCACAGCAAGAATACTGGGGTGGGTTGCCATTACCTTCCCCAGGGATCGCCTTTAGTCTGACCTCTCTGTCATGACCTTCCCGTCTTGGGTGGCCCTTCACGGTTTAGCTCATGGCATCATTGAGGTGCTCAAGCTCCATCACCACGACAAGGTAACAATCCTTTGCTGAAGTTTGAACACATAAACACACATAAAACTATGCATATCCAGTAAGACCTACCCACAGGAAGGAAAGCAATGGGCCATTGCTTTCCTGGAATCGAAAGACTGAAGGGCACAACAGCAGAAGCCTTCTTCGATGGGGGAACTTGGTAATCTACTGTTTAAACTGAATACCTTGCAAGATATAGCCAAAGTATCTCAGTAAATGTCTTAAACTGTGTAAAATTTCTTAACCTGTCTTAAAGTGAGGCTGGTATGACCAAATGACAGGAGCAAATTAAGAAATGCCAGGGTGAAGAATATCACACTTTTCTACAGTTTCTTAAATCAAATTAATAATCTGTCAAATTTCTAATCAATTGTACTTTTGCTCACAATATGAAACATATAGTCTCACCTAGATAATGCTTCTGACTTTTATAGCCAGCTATAGCTGCAGTGGCACCAGAGAAGGAAATAAAATATATGTATCTCTCTTTTTCTCTCCCACAGGTATTATGACCACTGGAAATTTTCCTGGGAGACCAAGCACGTTCCAGGGAAAATAAGGAACCAGGAAGTGGTCACTATCTACTTACTATCTACCTAATGGAGGTCACAATCTACTATCTACTAATGGGGGTTCAAAGAAGTAGGTTTGAAGTTTAGGGAGACTTGGAGAAGAGTCC